>NW_027412606.1:14378905-15680743 GCF_025532065.1 Leptinotarsa decemlineata
ATCGATGGCAATAAACCCATAATCTGGAACGTCTATGAAATTCTGAGGAACAGAAGATGTCGCACCGACTTCTCGTCGAGGGTCAGATTCCATGTGCTTTATTTGGGGTTTCGGGGCAGCGGCTTTTTCTTCAACTACAGGTTTATAAGCCGAATCTTGGGTATAACCTTCTGCGTCCTTGGAAATTCTTTCAGCTCGCAGCTTTCGATACTCCAATTTTTCGTTCTTCAACTTGGATTTCTTCATCAAATAAAGTTCGAAATTACTCTCTTCAGGATTTTCTTCATTTTTATTTTCAACAACCAAATCATTCATCTCTAGTAACGGTTTGTCGTTATTGGTACTCATTTCGAAAAATCAAAGATGCACAATGCTTGATATAAAAACTAAACTTTGACGTTCTACTTCATGTCTCATCATATGCACTGACTAATGGGTAAACCTCACATCTAGATATATATATATGCGGTCGTTATCCATAAACATTAGGTGCGTAGTAATTATCTACCTTTTATCAGTGAGGTAATAAGCATTGAAAAATACCACATATTATGAAATTCATCAATTTTGTTATTTACCTAATTAGGATCTGAAGTGTGAGTCACTGGGGAACTATGAATTACTGTATGACTAATTGTCAACGTCATATCATAGATTTTTTACTCTATACGACCGAAATCCGTATTTCAGTAATCTAACAATAATTTCACAATGTTCAACGAAATATACATACAGGGTGACCTACAAAAATAATGTACTCACGATAAATTGACTGACCAGCAGTTTTGGTCTTGTTTGTGCTTGTTTCCCTCTCAGGTCAAGCAAAAGTCCAAACAGGGTGGGTCACTTTCAGAAGGGGTATATTTCAGAGTAATTCCCTCAGTTCCCTTCTCTTCTGCATCTCACTCGATAGTATAACTGTGGCACCCCCGGAAATCGGAGGCATAAGATTACCCATTTGTTTTATATGGATAATTTTAAACTTTATGCCTCTGGACAGAAGGATCTCTATCAGTCCTTGAGGGTGGTGGAAGAGTACACACGCATGCTATCGATATGAAATTCAGGATAGACAATGGATAGTGCAATGGTCCATCTCAAAAGAGGATGATGCGGGGTTTACGGAGAGGATGTACAGCTCGTAGATGGAAGCATTCTACACCATTTGGATACCGCCACTCACAAGAGGTAAAAGCAGTGCAGAACTCTATCCGCGGCAAGTATCAGCAAAAACTTCGACAGATTTGGTCATCGGAACTGTCGGGGAAGAACAAAGTTGCTGCAACAAATATGCTTGCCGTTCCAATCCTACTCTACTCGTTTGTAGTAGTTGAGTGGAATATTTCTCTTTCGAGCAGTTCATGAACTCCGAACACTGTACGAGGTGACCACAACTCTGTCAACGAGTTGGAATTCGTTCAGGAAAAAGCTCATATAAAAGCCGCAGAGATAACCTCACTTCTGCGGAAACATAAAGATAAGACAATGCATGGAGTTTTCTTCAATAACATTGGAGACATCGGCTTATTAAAGCACTTGACTTTTGCTTTCCTCAGGTCTAGTGGGCTGAAGTCGGAAACTGAGGGGTTCATCATATCCTGCCAGGATGGTATCTTCAACACCTCAGTCTACCGCAGTCGCGTGATGGGTACAGAGGTTCCTGACACAAGGTGCCTGTCGCCTGTCGCGAGGCGCCCGAGACCCTCATGCACTTTCTGTCAGCATGTCCAGCATATGCGGTTTCGGCTTATATCCATCGACATAACGCGGACCTAAGAGTGTTATATTACCATCTACGGCACTTCTACGGTATTGACAAGACACCGGTGTTACCCTACGCTTCGGGGGATATTGAATCCGTAATGTGGAACGAAAAGTGCCGAATTTATTGAATCTATTTGTTCCCCACCCTCAGGTTCATACAAGCTAAAAAGCCTGATGTAGTCCTTCTCGACCACCAGAGCAAGACGATATTTGTCGTGGAGTCTCGCCAGCTTCTGGCGAGACGAATATTGTCCGAAAAGAGGTAAAAAAAACGGATAAAATATCGAGATTTTCTTTTCGAACTTCGCAGACTATCCAGACCAATCTTAGCTGGACAGATGTAGATGGTTGTCATTATTGGCTCTCTGCGCTTGCTCAAGGCACATGCTTCTTGGGCCCAATGATCACTCACCCCACGGTGTGGGGAGTGGTCGTCGGTTGATAACGCTGGCGCGCCCTCCCGAACGTATCGGGGCTTCAGGGGATAGGGCCTGACCAGCGCATACTTCGGTATAAAAAATAATAATGATATTAGTGATAATTATCATAGAACATAATCTTGCAGACAAAGTTTGGGTAGTAAATACTTAAAAAATGCAATACATAACAAATTAAATTAAAATAAAAAAGGTGCATGGGTACAAACTATGTTAAAATGGAGGATATAAAAGATATGTATACATTAAAAAGTAAAAGTCAAGTTTATAAAGGAGTAGACATAAAAAGTAACAACTTATGAGCTCCTTAATAAATGAAGATAAAAAATATTAGTAAGTCAGTTTAAAGCTGTCATTAAAATATTCATCCAAAGTATAATAGGGTCTACCAGATAGGAATTGAAAGTCATTTATATTGGCAGATCTTATGTCCATAGGCAAATGATTGTACATTTTTCCACCGTTGTAAAATATGAAGTCTCTGGTGATGTTTTTAGTTGGCACAGTGAGTTTCAGAGTGTGTCTGCTGTTTAGGGTGTTATAATGGGAAGAGGATGCAGCAAAATTTAGTATATTCTCATTTATTGAACACACAGATTCCAGTATAAATAATGCAGTTACCGTTAGAATATTATGTTTTTTGAAGAAGGTTCTACAGGAGTCTCTTGGTTTAAGGTTTCCTATATACCTTATTGGTCTTTTCAGTGAAATTAGTAGACTTTTGAATAAAGTTTGACTGCATGCCCCCCAAAAGTTTATTCCGTAGCGTAAGTGAGAATCTATGAGTGCATAGTACGCCATCTCTGCAGTGCTGAACCCCAATTCTTTATAAATCACTCTAACCGCATCACAGTCAGAGGAGACTTTTCTAGTGAGTTGTTCAACATGATCCACAAAATTTAAATTCTGGTCAATGAACACTCCTAGAAATTTAGTGTTATTTTTCGATTCCAGTGATCTGTCTTTAAAAAAAGTTCGTTGATTGAGCATCTAAATGATAATAAATTTGTTTTAGTTCAGTTAAAAGACAAAATGTTTGAATCACACCAATCTTTGTCAGCAGAGATTATTTTGTGCATCTCACAAGTGTTTTTATTATTCCAGAGTATGGTAGCGTCATCTTCAAATAAAGTGAACTTCCCAGAAATATTAGGCTTGGTGAGGTCATCAATATATAATGAGAAAAGAATGGGACCTAACACAGAACCTTGTAGAACTCCATTAATTTCCCCTTTTTTTTGAAAGTTGAGTTGTTTTGACCATTTGCGTCCGTCCCATCAAGTAGGAATCAAACCATTCGTGAGTAACTCCTCTGCATCCATAACGTTGGTCGTTGATCAACGCAGTCAAATGCCTTTGACAGGTCACAAAATACTGCGACAGTCGTTTCACCGACATTTCTCAGAATAAACTTTATTCAGAAATGAGAAAATAGCATCGTCCGCCTTTTTATTATTATTATTTTATTATTATTATCTTATGCTTATTTATGAATCCAAGTAGTCGTTTTTAACTACTTTTTCAATGATTTTGCGATGGTTGGTATGAGAGATATAGGGCGGAGATTAGAGGGACCATCAGAATCTCTGCACTTATGCAGAGAAAAGACCACAGAGGTTTTTAGAAAAAAGGGAAATATGCCTGTTTTAAAAGAATAAATTTATCAGTGAAACCAGTACAATTAGGACACTAGGAGGAAGGTTTTGTATCATTTTGATCAAAATGTCATCGTAGCCTGATTTTTTTTAATATCCATCATGATTTCGAACTGTTAACCGTTTATGTTCAGTTGGTAGTTGGTTTGCATTTTTGTAGTATCGGCCATGAAGTGGTTCAGAGGTGTGTATCCTAGATCTAATTTCAATATTGTTTAGTGTAATGAGCTATCGTTTCTTTCGTAAAAGTATGTTCTGAGGTTGTGTATTTGTTTTATATGTAATTCTGTTATATCTATTGAGCCTCTGTCCATACTATTTAGTATATTTGATATGGGATTCAGGCAGAGGCGAAACCGTTCGGTTTCTCCCCACACCGTATGGTGAGTGATCATTGGGAGATCGTCTGAGAAGAGAACTGGAAAACAATTTCAACAAAGTAGGGATCGACTCAGAACAATTATAGGACTACTCACTGGACACCATCATTGAGGATATCCGAACGAAACAGATATGTATAACTAAGATCTTAGGTACAGACAATGCAACAAAAGGATAGAGACAGCTCTACATATTTGATATGAATGTGAGGCACTGTATCACATAAGGTAAGGACAAGCTTTTTCAATGAAACAAACTTTCAACAGCAAATCTTGGTTCAACAAAGAATCCAAGCAATCTCGTCTACCCGCAAAGGCGCGAAAATCCCAGTGCCGAAAACCGAACTAGGTTTGTTGATGCTCGCAACAGCTTCAAACTTAGAATGAGTGGAAGCAAAGAACTTCTCAATCAGAGAATTAGGGATAAAATGCTTGACAATCCCAACAGATCTAGATCCTTCTGGTCTGTAGCTGAAGCTGTTAATCAAAATTTCACAGAATCCACAATTCCACTACTAACACAAGCGGATGGTTCAATTGCGACAACAGTCATCGTGGATTTTCTGGAAAAGGCAGCACCCCACTATGCCCACACTAGAACCGACAATGCTGGAAATTACTTTTCGACAAAGTCTAGTCAAACCAATTTTTGAAACAGCGTCTGGTCCTGATAAAGTGCCCGTCATCGTACTTGAAAAGTGCGTCAATGAACTCGCACCAGTATTTTGCAGACTTTTCAACCTGTCTTTCAAGTAAGGGATTTTTCCTTCTTGTTGGAAGATTACTCGCGTTCAGCCTATTCTTAAAAAGGGCAGGAAAAATCTTCCAAATTAGACCAGTCGCTTTGCTATCAGTGATATTAAAAATCATGGAGAAAGCCGTAAACCACCATGTCTTTGAAAATTTGAAAGGATTCAACATCTTGAGCGATCATCAATATGGATTTTGGAAACAAAGATCAACAAGCGACCTTCTATCTTATATCACTCATATTTGGAATAACGCAAAAATATCTCCGAACCAGATATAATAATGTCAGGGCAGAAAATTCCGCTTTCCGCTTCGATTAGTTTGTTGAAGGTTAAAATCGACACCAATATGTCTTGGCACGATCCTGTCGCTGGAATTCCTAAGGCTGCTTCTCGAAAGCTTGGAACATTGTTCCGAACCAGAAAACTGTACACATCTCGGATGATTTATAAAGCTCAGATCATTCCTTCTTTGAAGTATAGTTCTTATGTATGGAGCTTCGCCCCTGCCCCTAAGCATACCCTGAAGCGGTTGGATTCCATCCAGAAAAGAGCCATTCGCCTGATTGGACACACGAACATCACTTGCAAACTTCATAGTCTGGAATATCGAAGATAGGTTAGAGATTTTTCTCTCTCTTATAGATATTTTTCGGGAGGTGTTAGATTTGGCACATTTTATTCCACTAAGAGCGGTACATATCTGAAACATAAACAGCATTTATGTGGAATAAACTGCCTTAGAACGTTTTTACAAATAAAATTAATATCCAGCGATTCAAATCCAACGCGAATCGCTACTTCCGCACAGGCACCGATCTTGGAGCGCCTCAAGGTTTTTCCTGTAGTGTTTGTGTCCTGCCTTTGAAAAAACCCACATTATGTCCAGAAGGATATGAAAAATGTCTAACGAGGAACTTTTACAAACAAATACAGTTCAGAGAACAAGAGTGTTGGAATGCGTGCACTGAAGGAGATAGGATAAAATCCCCCGTTAGTTGAAAGAAATGGATCAATCAGACTTCTCTCAAGAGCAGCAAAAAAGTCAAGAGTCTACTATATATATACATCTGGACGAAACATGAGTTTTTAGTACTGACTATTATGTTAGTTTCTTATTGTATCCTAATTCCTAATTTGTATGTTAATGACTACTAATACCTAATACTACTAATACCTAATACTTCCCTGTAATTATTCCCTCGTAATTATTTATTACGTAAGAACTGGCTGTTTCAAATTGGACTTTGAAACTATTAATTCAGTTCTCACATTTTTCGATTTCAAAAATTTAAAAGGCGTTTAAAAGCCAGGGAATGGCCATCAGAGAGTAAATAAGAAATACTTGAAATTGTTGAGACCGGTAGGTACATGACAACAAGGTTTCAGACGCATTTGAAAATTTTGAAATTGAAGAATCTTGAAATTGATTTAGGTATGAATAGTTGCCAAGTGTGAAAACCAGGAAAATATTTGGTGTCATTACATATATGTATCGTTTATTTAGCACAAGCTAATGCAGTTACAATATTAGTCTTAATCTAATTTAAAAATTTAAATGTCACAATTAAAATTTAAAATTTAAAATCATGTACATTGAAACATATAAATAAAAACAGCACAATAAATAAAATAAAAAGAAGAAAAAAAACTGTATTAGCAGCTTCCTATACTAAACACTTTGTAGGTCTAAAAGGTGCACTTTTAATTTTCTTTTAAATATATTTAGAGAGGTAGCATTCTTAATATCCTCCGGTAGTTCGTTGAATGCTTGAACTCCTTTAATGAAAACTGTATTATTTGAATTGACATTACTAGTCTGACGTATATGAAAGTTATTGCGATTTCTTGTATTGTATTCATGATATTCAAAGTTATACTTTAATTTGTCACGTAGATATACAGGAACATCACCAGTTTTAATTTTAAAAATAAATATTAATGCTAAATTACAAGTCATCAACATTGAAATAGGACACAGTAAGAAACTAACACAGTAGTCAGTACCCTCATTACTGATTGTATTAGTTCGTCCAGATGTATATGAAAGGCTAAGTTAGATTTATTTGTAAGGAATCAGTTTTAGTTAACTGCTGATGATGCTAATTTGATTAGCGAAACGCCTGTCGAGAGACAGTGCCTGAAGTGGTAGTGTGAAGAAGTATGTATTATCATTGATAGATAGATATTCTTTATTCGTTCATGTGTATAATACATAATATCCAAACGTTAATAATATAATAAAAGAATAGAAAAAAAACCCTTAAGGAAAAAATATAAAATAGTTTATGAAGTAAGATTGCACAGTCAATAGGTTTTCACCTAAGGGACATAACATTTTATGAGTAGTATTTTATATTAGTACAATCAATTTTCATTTCATTTCAGAAATTGAACTTGGATTCATTTTACATCTACAAATCATGAAATTATGAAACAACAAAAATTAATTGGCGCTCCGGGGCGACTTCATTGATTCCAATGGCGCATTTATTTTTCAGCTGCAGGAAAACCCAGAAAAACCTGCAGCATTACATCATCTGAAGATCTTGATCTGCCAATGTCTTTCCTTTCATAAAACAAAATGTAGGATGTCTCCAGAGGCTCCAACAAATTCAAGACATCGCCAGAACAATTAGTGACATGTCAAACTTCAACCAGTTCGTTTCGTCTTTGTTCAATGCATAATAATGACGAGATTTAACGTCAGAAGCACAGTGAATAATGACTGCATGAAGATTATAATAGTGGCCTGCTAGATTAAAGTGTTCATCTATTTCGAACCTTCGTAAGATTTTGGTACTTCTTTCAGGTTGAGTAATGTTTGAAGATCATCTAGTTTATAGTACGTTTTCTGTACTATCAACTGCTTAAGATGATACTTCATTTTATTAATTGGCATTTTTCAGATTATCAGACAAATAATCAAAAATGTTTATGACTAAAAATTCCACATTTCTTTGAATATCAGTATATTTTTTAAATCCGTAATTAGATGTTGTTTGAATTTAGTATTGTAGTCATGATCTAGTGTTTTGAAAAGTTCATTATTTTCCTTAACAAATATTACAGCCCCACCAAGGTAAGCACACCTACCCTTGGAATATGTTTTTGCAGCTATCGCTTTGTTTCAAACTCAGTATGTTCCTCAAGCATCTTTTTTGGATTACCAAAATTCTGTGGGCATCTGCAGAATTTGCCCAGAAAATAACTCCATGTCTAACACGGGATTGAATGTACGCATGATACGCAGCCTCTGTATTTATTGACTGAGCCCAATACCGTATTTTTTTCCAATCCAGTCTAGGATCTATTGTGACTCCTGATAATTTTACATAATGAGCAGCTGTAATTTCGTATCCATCATGGAGTAGTGAATAAGTGCCATTTTGCTGCGTATTAGAAAACTTTATGAGTTGAGTTTCATTAATATTCATTTACATATTATTCATTTCAAACCAGTTTCGTAGTATGTTTAGAGAATTTGATATCTTGTTTTATATATAATTTTCAGTTACATCGCTGAATATTAAAGAAGTGTCATCCGCAAATTATATAATTGTATAACTATATTAGGCAAGTTATTGATATACAAAATAAACATTAATGGTCCAAGTATTGAGCCATGTGGAAACCCCAATTTTATTTTTTCCTTTTCGAATTTGATTTGTTCACCATTTTCATCTCTTTCTATTAGTTATTGAAATCTATTTCTTATGTAAGAATGTATCACTTTCAATGATACCCCTCTTATTCCAAAATAAAAGTCTAGTATTTTCATAAGAATATTATCAATAGTAATGGTCGATTTAAAGGGATATCTAAGTGTTCACACAAATATCTTCACTTCTTGTTCCTTTATGATATCAATAAACTGCACCAGCGTGTGAAATGAGGAAGGAAAAATCGATGTTGGGGAAAATGTCGGTAACTACATTTTGGTTGCCCTTGAAAAAATCATCTCTCAAGGTACATATCAAGCTATGTCACATTGTCCTGTCAATGATTTTTTTGCGGTGAATTTTTTACCAATGTTCATAAAAAATTGTATTTAGGTTCTACCAACCCTCTACTTCAAAGTTAATCCGTTACCAGGGGTTGATTCTACTCTGGGAGTGTATTTCCACCTTTCTCAGGGGATAAAAATGTTTTATTGAAAATGAATCTGGAAAGGATAGGTTGATTAATTTTGAGCCACTTATCTAAGCGCAGATTATTTCTCCACCAATAATGACTATTTCTCCGATTGAAAATATTATTATAAGTAACCATTCTTTCGTCCGACCAGATCACTTTGCATTTAAAATTATTCTGTTTCTTGTAAACCACGCACCAAAAGATCTACTTACATCTTTCAGCATAGCCTGGGCTAAGTCTCTGATATATTCGGAATTTAAATGGTTGAAACTTCAATGCGCATTAGTGAAATTTCAGTAACAGTAAATTCAACGTTATAGACCTCATTGAAATTTTTTTCAACGAGAAGTGACGGATAATTATGCCATTTCTTGTGAAAAACTTTTTGACTACGAAATTTAAATTATTTTCGTCCTTACCGTGTAGGCAGGAAATAAAAATTGAACAGCATAATATTCTCGTCGACAATACGTTAATAAATTGTTTCAAGGCCTTCTGATGCAAAAAACAAAATAATCCTAAAAATTCAGTTTTGTGACATTATTACTGATTGGAAGATTATATGTGATACATCAGTGAAATTGTCTAACTCATACCGAGTGTTTCCAGTCCACATGAAAAAATTGGTGGTGGTTTCTTAGCGATAAACGTCAGATTTGAAATCTGTAAACATCAACTTGCACAGCTTGAAAAGTGACAAATGATAAAGTGTTTTTGTTTTCCAATATCTCCTCAAGTAACGTTTGGAAGAAAATGAAACAAAATTGTCAAAGATTACTTTTTGCAAAAAAATGCTAAAATTAAATTGATTTCAATTAAAAAATTACCGTATATATGTCAATCTCCACAACCTACTACAGGTTATCTTCGAATTGTTATCATACATTTTGAAGCATTTACACTTCACGTCACACGTTATTGATTCATATTATCGCAGGTCTTCCAATCAATCAGGCGGTGTGCGATGATATTATTTTTTTCTGTGTCCTCACAAAAGCTCTCCAATACTAGGTGACCGAGCAGGCCTCATTATAATTATTTGGTATATATTATCTGAGATTCCTGAGATTCTTATTGGTCCAAAAAAGGGCATACGTGGCGATTGACTGCATCGCATATTTAATCGACAATTGCTTTTTTCTGCCACTCGGGTACTCATTATTTGGTAAAATTATATGGGGCGATGACAAACCTGTTGTTGTTTTCTGCTTCTGCTTAGTTCGAAGAATGATACTCTGAAAGAATTCGATTTTCAATTATCGAAAATCATCGACTTTTTGTTGATAATATATACTACCTTGCACTGACGAGTGGCCAAACAGCCCGAAAGAGGTCTGCAAGTGTGTTCCAATGATTGAAAGTCTATTGCGGCAGTTGAATCGCCGCAGTTGAATGAAATAATTTGAAGGGATTGAATTATTCAATCCCTTCAAATTGTTGCGGCAGTTGTATCGCCAACAGCATATGCAGGAATAACTTCAGTGAAGAATCCTGCACTGATACTTGTCGCATATAATCCAACGCCCTTCGTGGTATTAGCCAGGGAAGTAGTTGTTTTCTGATAGGTGTCAGTCCATTACCCTACAGTGTAGGGAGTTAAAACTGCCCCATCGGCAAAATTGGACACGTTTTTCAAAATCTCTTCCTCTTGACTCTTGCATCAATTGCATGTGGTAAGGATGAAATTTGATACGCTGGTTTGAGAAAATCCTATTTCCCTGCTCAGGTATAGGGTACTCACATGAATATTTTCAACAAGGTGAAGAGCAATTTGAAATGTATTCTGTTCATTTGATACAGGGTAGACACGTTCGAACTTCTCGTGATTGACTTTACCAGTTTTTTCAATTCTTGTTTTCAGAGCCTGAAACGCCCTTCTATCTGGTTGTCCTCTTTACGGAAACTTCTCTTTGTAAATCCTAGATGCAAGGAACTGGGTTTTTAAAGAAAAAAGCAGTATAAATATTCTTTAGGTTTTTTACGCATTTCTTACCGTTGAAACCGCTGATAATTATCACTTGAATATTCGAAAAATAAATTTGAGTGAGTGAACATAAGAAAATACAATTTTTTGTGGTTACAACAATTACTAAAACTTGGTATAATTTTTTAAATATCAGTTTTTCGTATAGTATACCTCTAATAAAAAATGTAGTGGAATGTTGAAACATTTCATATAAATTATAAAATACAGAGTGTTCCATTTGAAAAAGTTGAATTATATCTGTTTGTATGTGAATGAAAGTTGACCGGTTTTACCGAGCACCCTATATATTGTTTTCCAAAGTTTAGATTCCAGAAATTATCATAGTGATGTTGACTAACTATTCCTACAAAAATACACTCAATTGCTGTATAAACATGCGGGTGGTGAATAATTTTGCAATGCTGCAATGTATATTCAAAAAACAAAAATTCTTTAGAAAGCTTAAAAATATGGAATCGAATAACGTTTTCATATACTGGGTGTTCTATTTTAAAAAAATATAACTTTGCTTGGCCACGCTCGGCTGAATCACCCAGTATGCGAGAAAATAATTTTGAAAGATAGTATTTATCGATATGACCGCAAAAAAATGAGGAGTTCGAAAAATTGTTTCCTCTGATAGCAATGGACCGTGGAAATCTTGTTGACTTACCCTGTATATTGTGATATTGGTATGTTGAATAATTGGAAGTAATTTCCATGTTAACACATCACATTCGAACATAAGATTTGTTAATAACTTTCACACTCTTAGCAAGTTTTGACAAATCGTGATATACAGAGTGTCTCAATTCTCATGGAAACACCCCCGTATCTTCCGTAATTATTGGAGTAGACATCTGTAAATTTCAGGATCAGTAGATATACCGGAGACGAGTCCGAATCTTATCTAAGGTCGATCTGAGTGACATGCATTACTCGCTAGGGGTGATAAAATCGTACAGATTTGCGAAAAATAGTATTAGAGGACAACGTAAGCTCAAAATTCCAACGGATTCGGCATCAGGACATCAATGTTACTACCAATATAGATTTCCGCTAAAAAAAATTTCAGTTCTGAAGAAAACAATTCGTCTCACTGGAAAACCCCAGTATCTTCCGAAATTATTGGAGTAGAACTCTGTAAATTGACGAAACATTTTGCAAAACGAAATAATTTTTCAAGAAAAAATTCTTACTTGGCAAAGAGCTAGAATTTAGATTATTTTACGTACTTGTTGAATTTCAAATGAAATAATTTGAAGGGATTGAATTATTCAATCCCTTCAAATTGTTGCGGCAGTTGTATCGCCAACAGCATATGCAGGAATAACTTCAGTGAAGAATCCTGCACTGACACCTGTCGAATATAATTCAACGCCTTTCGTGGTATTAGCCAGGGGAGTAGTTGTTTTCTGATAGGTGTCAGTCCATTAACCTACTCTGTAGGGTGTTGAGACTGGCCTGAACAAATTGTTCTTTTAGGTGATGGGATTGAATTACATCCGTTTCAATACATAAAACTCAATTGGTGCCCTGAGATTATCATGGAAAACAGTTGCCGATTATTTTTTACTGTTGTTGAAATATCTTGTTGTATTAACTTCCACTGTTTTGAACCTTTGGTGAAGTACTGAATGTTACTGGAAATCAAATTCCAACACCAAACTGCCATTTTCACCATCTTGACACGTGTTTCAATCACCAAGTGACCATCTTCAAGAGGAAGATTAACCTTCAAGATGATCTTGAATTGAAACACGTGTCGAGGTGTTAAAAATAACGGTTTGGTGTTGGGATTAAAACTCCAGTAACATTCCAGACCAATTCTCATTTCTTTTATTATTGCTAATACTATTGGTGTTTATTGTATCTTTGTTGTTCCTGTTGTGTTTTAGTTCCCATTGTTTTCTTGTTGATGAATTCGTATTGTGGGTGTTGTTCCTGTGTTCCAGTTGTTTTTTGATCGTAAGTCCCTGTTTATATTTTAAAATTTCTGAAGTTCCTATTTTAAGTAATATCAATTTGTTTCATTAACAAGGTTCAACATGGCACATCGGTCAGTTGAAAAAAAAATTGAATTGTTCAATTTGTCGGTGAAGGTGAGAGGTCTTATTGTAAGCCGCCACTGAATACGAAAGGGCACACCTTATAGATTTTGAAGTCAAATTACTCATTATTAATCGATTTTCCCTACAAAATTCTAATTTTGTTGGTCGTTTTCATGTTAAATAATGTCAAAAACAAAAATTTTCTTCAATAATTACGGCAGTTACGGGAGTGATTCCATGATAAGTGAGACAAATTGGTTTTTCAAAATTAAGACTTAAGTAGAAATATACATTTTCTGCAAAGAAATATAGAGGTCACTTTTCTTCACATATTGAGATGCGTTTCTTCAAATTCCACAATGTAAGGAAGCTTGCTGTACTTTCCATCTCATTATTTTTTTTTAACACGCTTTTATTAGCTTCACCTTATGTATGCATGTATGTTTGTTTCCAACTCTCAACCTCGGGATCTGTATTTGACAGAATTATCGACATTATTGCTTGATCTATTCGCGGGCAGATGACGCTGTACGTAAATTCCTTGATATAATTCGAACTCACTTTACATGTATTTCTTCATTTGAAAAAAGGATTTTGTTCATCACCACGCGCGCCTGCTGCCATGTGATTGAAACTTTGCACCAGTCATGTTAAAATTTTTATAGCACATTTTTAATTTTTCTCTAAAAATGTCCGAATAAGTAAAAATGTATCAGAAAAGTTAAACTCCATGATGAGTTTGTTATGTATACATGAATTGATGACAATTAACCGAACTTGGTTTTTAAAATGAAGGGGATATCTGTGAAAAATAAGCAAAACGTTAACTTTATCCTAGTCGCATAAAATTTGGCATATGGATATAAAATTGCCGTAGAAAAAACAACGGATCTCTATGTTGATGGTAATCTTTGCGCATCATCCCTCTTGTTCATATTATTAGGTCGTTTTTCAATTTCGATAGCCTCTCTGATTGCTCGCTAGCAAGCAACGAAAACTTTTACTCACGAACAATCAGAGAGGCTATCGAAATTGAAAAACGACCTAATAATTTGAACAAGAGGGATGATGCGCAAAGATTACCATCAACATGGAGATCCGTTTTATCGCTTCGCACAAGCAATCAGACTGCTCAACTCCAAAGGCAAAACTCGGTACATGACAATACAGTTATAATAACAGAGACAGGAGAGGCAGCTCAGGTAATAAGACCAAAACAGGTAGTCGAGCAAACACAGGTAGTGGCAGCAACGCAGGTAAAGGGAAACATCCATCCCTATAAATTGAGACACAGAGTTCGAATCAGTCTAGTTGAAAAAAACCAGACATCACCAGAAGATGGCAAATGAGACTTTGCCGAAACGTTGTGAAAATAATCCTTATGGGGAGAAAATACACAGAACACGGAGCGAAACCCGAGAAAACAGCTCATCATACTTTATCCGTGAGAATCTTCGAGTTAACATATATATATATATATATATATATATATATATATATATATATATATATATATATATATATATACAGTGTGACCCATTTAAAATGGAACCACCCCTGTAGAATGTGCATTTTTCAATCAATCTCAATTTTTTTTTATTGAAATATTAAGCATGAAAAACTGTATCTTGACACTAACTTTCACAATTTTAGTTTCGTTTCCAAGGCACTCTATGGTTTTTTTTGTTTGTCAAAAACGGCAAAAGTTTATTAGGCAATTTTTGTTTTCAAATTTGACTACACCACTGGATTCGTAGTCGTTATAAATCAAAACTGTCAAATTTTCATTAAAAAATATTTGTTAACAACGAAGTTACAACAACTTCAATTTTGGAAACAAAGTATTTGTTTGTAATTTTTATTCAGATTATAGACATATTTGAGATCTGACAACACTGTCATCACCAAGTAGAACACCAGTGAATTTGTACAGTGAAAATCCGAAGTCAACAGCTCAATGCGTTCTACAGTTATAACTCCTGAAAATATGGTAATGTGAGAGATTTGTGGTGCAAGCGTTTTGTAATAAAAATTTGACTACGCCACTGGATTTGTGGATAATATTCCCTTAAAATCATTCATTTGAGTGTAGGTTACGAGAAATGAAAATTAAAATAAAAATTGAATAATTGAATAACAGAAAATTAAAAGTTCATTTTCAAGTTACGCAGTAGTAGACCAAGTTCAGAATCTTGATAGAATCTTGAAGTATTAATGGTCATACTTGTAAGCTTTTTGGAAGTTTCCCAATAATAAATAATAGTACTTTTGTAACAGCGCACCTGGAAAATCACATTTTATGAGATTCTGAACTTACTCTACCTTCTTCTATAGCTGATGAAAACAAAAATTGAGATGCGTTTCTTCAAATTCCACAATGTAAGGAAGCTTGCTGTACTATATATATATATATATATATATATATATATATATATATATAAGTAATAAAACAAGTAATAAAACACATAATATTCATAAACAAATATATTTCAAAAACAATATGCACTGAAATATTTGACGTTTCAACCAATATTAAAAATAAAAAATCTAATTGGAAATATTTATTCACTGAATAAAGTATTCCTGAATACTGTCATGTTACAAATATTAGGAAGGAATGTATTCACATTAGAATGTTTTTACTCTCAAGCAAATGTATACTGAAAAATATACTAAAATAACAACTCTGTGAATTCATCAGCACTAATTAAAAAATAATAAATATATCATTTCATTGAAAAAGAAAAAATGTATTAAATCAAGATATAGGTTAGGTTAGTTTAGGTTTCTCACTTCAAAAAATAAACCCACAAATGAAGTATTTAAAATGAGTGGTATGATGGGTTTTTCAATGAATTTCACTTACTTGAAGTGAAAGTGGCACAATAAAATTGGAATAAAAATCAAATAGATATTTTTCGCATAGGTTCCTCATGAACATTTACAACATTTTATGACTAGTAGAGCAACTTGCATTGTCTTGTTGAAAAGTACTCATTACGTTTTCGGTTCCTTGGCGCACCTGTCTGTACCAGGTAACACTCCGTTTCCTTTTGGGCAAATTGATACTATCTTTAAAACGAGTGATACAAATTATGAAAATAAATGATACAAAAAAATGAGTCAGTCACTTACTTTTCTCTATTGAAGATACACAGCTGAAATCACTCTAGTTCAAACATGTACTCAGTCAAACAAACAAATCCCACACACCAACTCTCCTCGAACCTAAAATGAGGTATAGTAGCTTAATCACCATGACTTTACTATCGATACTATTGCATTTTACTTACTTTTCTTAACGACTGAATATACCTATGCATCTCTACTGTTTGAAGATGCAAAAGCAAACTATTCGCTGTACTGCAAATTGGACAACCCCAAAGTATAAATGGTACACTAAACGTGAGAGAATTATACTTTGATAATAACACCAATACACCATGCATTACACACGCGAACCTGCCACGTCAACCGCCATGTTAAATCAAATGTCGAATTGAACGCAAAGGTACCAAGCATCAAGAGACAGCTGCTTTCACAGAGCTTATTTGACTGTCGCGCGATAGACTTCGATTGACCAATGAGAAACGTTTACTCCAATACTTCACTTCCCCATTTCTCTGTTGCCAGGATTTTTCGCTTTGTAATTGAATAATTTCAAATACAAAAAGACAAATAGGATGAGAATTAACCAATTTATTGATGCAATTCGTTCATTTATTGGCCCATTCAAATTTTTTTGTCGTTTCCAAAAGTTGCAGTTGGAGCAATTCATCCAGAATCTTCGCGTTAAGTTCAAAAACTGGTTAACACTATCAGGGTTATATACATTAGGATAAGCATTCGATTAAGATCTTCAAATATTTTTGTTTTTAATAATATTGAATTATAGGATAATTCAAAATTCCATTGTATAGAATATTCCAAAATATGCCGTGGGGGTATATTCTAAGAATATACTACATGGTATATTCGATCGACAATATTCTTAGAATATTCACGGGAGAATAATCCATTTATAGACATTCTATGCACATTCTTTCAAGAATAATCCTGCCATATTCATTCAAGCATATTCTATGAATATTCTAAAGGCAAGTATATATTCCAAGAATATTCTATATGAATATTTGGAATATATACGTTCGTTTTATGATATACAGGGAATATTCCATGAATATCTGGTGCTGTGTGGGAAAGAAAACGGTAAAGATGATATAATTGAAGATACAATACAGTTTGGAAAAAACTTTTGATTCAGAATCTTGAAACTAAACAAATACAAAAAATGAAAAATGAGACTTATATAACTAATGTGTAAAGCTGGTGTTTACGATTTACAAAAGATTATATATCAGGGTTGACAGTTGAAAGCTTTAAACGCAGATAACTTTCCACATAAAGTCTATTTCTATATTTATTTTTTAAATATACCAAAGTGGAGAATGCCCTCTCACACAAATATGTGGCTGAAAACCCCAACAGCTCTTTAAAAGCTTTGTTCGAAAGAACTGGATACTCTCCCCTAGCCTTTATCCGAAATGGGACAAACAATTCAAAAGTTTTAAGTGTTTTTAATCTGTTTCCATGACCCACCCAAATTGCTCCCGCGACCCACTAGTGGGTCGCGACCCATAGTTTGGGAACCACTGCTGTTTACAAGTTCACAAACGGTTCAAGTACCTAGGGCAGCAATAATTCGTTAACTAAACTGATTTCATTATCGAAACGGAACCATTTTCCCGTGTATTTTTGTCTTAAAAAGTTGCAAAGGGATGGAAAGTTTTAAATATTCTGCTGACACGTGATAGTGGAGCGCTTGGAGAATTGAATACGGAGATGTGTTGAGAATAACATGAATAAAAATCTCCCATTTCGAAGTTATGCATTTGGTTTAATCGTAAAATTTGACGTAGAAATTTGTTTTGTGAAAGAGGAGAAATATATTATAAATAAATATACTTAAAAAAAAGAGAAAACACGCTTTCAAATTTTTAAATAAGCTCAAAACAATAACGAACGAAAAATACTAGTATTATTGTGAAAAAAGTGACGGGTGCTTGATATAAAAAAAATATGGCACAAAGCGTCCACGCTTTTTTTTTATTTCGATGATCTTTAAAAGCGTGTTTTTTAGTTTTTTTAAACGATATTTATTTTTTAGTTTCGTATGCTATACAAGCGTGTTTTTTAGTCTTTTTAAACTAGGTATATTTTTTTTATATAAACTTTGGGATCAATCAGCCGTATATTGTTTAGAAAAATGACCATCGATATTTTCCGATTCCAGAGAGGGAGCCTGAAAATCAGCTACCAACCCCAAGGAAGGCAGCAGGCGCGCAAAGGAAGGTTACAAATAAGGCAGCAGCCGCGCGTGTTATTAAAGAAAATCCTTTTTTCAAATGAAAAAATACATGTAAAGCGAGTTCGAATTATATCAAAGAGGTTACGTATAGCGCCATCTGCCCGCGAATAGATCAAGCAATAATGTTGATAATTCTGTCAAATACATATCCCGAACTTGAGAGTTAAAAACAAACTGAAAACAAACAAACATACATACAAACATACAGGTGAAGCTAATAAAAGCGTGTTAAAAAAATAAGTATACCTTTTATAAATATTTATATGAAAAAATAGAATAATTTTCGAAATATTTGTCCATTCGAACAGTGTTCATTTAAAAAATCAAATATTGTCCTCTATCACTATAGTACATATTAGAAAAAAATAAGCAAGTTATGAATATTTCAAGGAAAAATTTTCTGATTGATTCGGCCGTTACTTGATGAAGATCAATAGTTATTTCATAAACTACACCTCATGGTTTGATCTCCACAAGTTTGTGGAGATCAAATCGTGAGGTGTAGTTTATGAAATTAAAGGAAAAAAATGCAGAATATTGAGGTTAGGATATTATTGGTCAAATACCTCGACAACCTGATTTTACTATTCATTATTTTTGAAATGATGTTCAAGCATTTCCAGCACCGCTTTCTGAATTAAGTAAGTACCTCCAAGTACTCCAAGTATTAGATAAACTTCAAAGGATATCAAATAATTTCTAAACATTTCACCGCCATTGACAAGACAGATTATGTCCATCCTAATTTTCCCCTATATGGAATAATAAAATGCATGCCAAATTATCACACTTAATATTTCTATGAAATGGTCATAGAAAAAAAAAGTTCAATTCTTTCAACATAATTTTCTGAAGTTCAAGACAAAGTCAGGATTGCATAAAATATTATTTTAGTCTCCAGTGAAACAATACTATATTATTTATTTCATATTGCTATAGAAAAAATCTGAAACTTTGAAAAACCTGTGCCAGCAATATTGCAAATTTATCATCTTATAAAGAATAAAAAATAAAATTTTCTATGTTTTTTAACCACTTGCATTTGTAACTAAAGTCACTGTAGTTTCGTCCTATAAGGACATTTTCAGACGAATGCAATAAACGAATACAATAAATGTCCTTATTGGACGAAACTGCACTGGGAAATAAAACGTTCCTTACCACTTGTATCTACAGATACAAGTGGTAAGGAAAGTTTTATTTTCCATTTTTCATGATGATTTCCTACCACGTAGTAACGACTACGTTATGTTAAGAACTCGAAATTAGAAAATATTTCTTGTCATTACGAGTCGAAAGTAATTATCTTCATAAAATATTTTGAATGATATTGGATACATGATAAATGTTTTTTCAACGGTTTATTTTTAAAAGTGAGTCTTACCTTCTATTTTTCAGTACTAGGTATAAGAAAACCAACATGAACATGAAAATGCATTTGTTCTATACTCGCATTTCGATCAAAATTCAATTTTGTTATTACTCAGGAAAAAGTGTAATTAGTCAATAACTTTTATTAATGAATTTTGCCTACTGAATATGATATAATTGATAACAAATATATACCTACCAACACCTACTTTTCTTTGGATGCTTGGGAAATCTGATTTTTTTGCCACCGCTTTTTTTGAAAACTTTTGAGTTCACTTCGAAAGACGGTACTGAGTGGAAAACTCAAAACAGATTAGGAAATATTTTTACTTCTGATCCTTGAAGACTTAGGTATCTATAGGTAGGTACATTATGAATTTATTTTTTCCACCAGTTTTTCTGAACCTGAAGTATGAAGCCTATGGAACAAATTACACAAAATCGTCAATTTTTCTAAGCAACTCTTCGATTGTAGAAAACTTCAAAACTGAAAATAGAATAATCAGATCTCTGCGGAATCACGCCAATCATAAGTCAAAGGCGGACTCAACTCACATACCTTCGTCTCTATTGGTCCGATCTCTCTTACACGACTTAACAATTCGATTAGCGCTCTCGTTCCTTTGCCACCACGCTGACGGAGACAGGAAACATCTTGAGTCGAAACCAACATCCTCCCGCGTAATATATGAAACAGCATCAGAGCTTTTCAAAGCACTCTTTGATTTGTACCGTAGTAGAGCGTGATATCATTGTTCTTGGCGGATCCATTCATAGACTTCAGTTGTTTTTTATTTGAGAATGATGTCCATTTCGATTTCGAGTTCAGCGTCCGTGTCGATCTCGGCTTCGACGGCGGCCAGCGTCGCGGCGAGTGCCGCCACCGTTTTGCAGGAGCAGCAGGCGTCGGCGACGAAGAAAAGTGTCGGTGATGCGACAGGCGAAGATTTAGATAAAAGTGAGATCAATGATGCCGTGACCAAAGTGTTGCAGGGGTACGATTGGACCCTGGTGCCCATTGCTTCAAAGTGAGTTTTTTTCAACAGTATATTTTTGTATTATTGCGAAAAGTACCTTCTATCGAAATCATCAGATAGTGTTCTGTTGAAGTCATTCTATATATGTGTTACCATTTTTCTTCAATATCTTAATATTTTATTTGACGAGCTATTTTCTGACTGACCGAAAATATCGAAAAGTTTATATAGTGTCATCCGCAAAGTATGCATCATATGGGGAACTTATTCATTAAGGGTTTTTCGACAAAAAGTTATTCCTGATGGAAGTTTGTGCATCTCCTAAAACAACAAGAAACCAACAAAATACAGGGAAACAGTACAACAGTAAAGTACTCTTATTTTGAAAAATCTCGATAAAGTTTATTTAGAAAAGTTGTTCAGCATTAAAAAATACATCTAGATTTGAAGTCATGGTCATCTAAGTGAAGTTTCATTTTTTACCCATTTTTTGAAAATGGGGATTACGAAAAAAAAATTTGCTTAAACGATAAATAGACAGCATCCTGTATAAGATGGTTCATATTGAAAACCTGCATATTACAAATCACACAACTATGGTGTTAACCACGGTCAATTTTTTTGAAGAGTAAAATAATTTTCAAAGTTTTTGGTGCAACAAGAATTTAATATTCAATATTATTAAATCACAAAACATCAAAATATCATAGGTATTTTGGAACAAACTCATTGACTTTCTGATTTGGAGAATTATTTTACCCATTCAAAAAAAAGGATGAAAAAGTGAAACTTAGATGCCCATGACTTCAAATCTAGATGTATTTTTTAATGCTGAATAACTTTTCTAAATAACATTTTTCGAAATTTTTCAAAATAAGAGTACTTCATTCTTGTCTCAGAATCAAATATTTGAAGGCTTCTAGTAGGTATATTACGTGTACCAATTTTATTGTATTTTGTTAGTGCATGTTTCGTTTTAAGAGATGTACAAACTTTTATCAGGAATAACATTTTGTCGAAAAACCCTTTATAAGTGTATGTTTCCCATTTTTGGGAAAGAAAGTTTTTGGCTTTCTACTACTCCATCTTGATACACAAAAAAAGATGAGGAAATCTTCCAAAGAAATTAAGTAATCAATTTGAAAATAAGTGACTCTATACATGGATGTGTAGACCATACAAAGAAGTAACTTTCAGACACAAACTGAAAGAAAGTCTTCCTAAAACAGCTACTTTCATATAAACATCGAATTACACGGAAAAAAATCTTTCTAAACACATACTTCTATATATGAACACTGAATTATACAGAAGATACTCTTCTCTACTCAGTTTGTATTTCAAACATTCGTTGTGGAATAACAATCAGGTATCATTCACATGAGTTCTACTTTAAATGAATGGTAACAAATTGCACTTACATGGAACACTGTCATCCTCACTGGTATACATCGATGTTTCGCCTTAAGACACTTGCCCTTAGGCTCTTCAGTACCAAATTGGATAACATTATAGAAAATACACACAATTCATTCATGAATTACGATTTTGAATGTCACGGAATAAGCTTGATCTGCTTATGTCATCGATGACATCGTAATGACATTCATTCACCTATTTGATTTAATCCCAGCCAAGAGGAATCTTATTTGAATTGAAGGGGTTATATTTTTAGAAGTGATTAATTTTTGGGAAAGAAAATTTTTGGCTTTCTACTAGGTACTCCATCTTGATACAAAAAAAGGATGTTCGAGATCTACACATCCATGTATAGAGTTACTTATTTTCAAATCGATTACTTCCTTTCTTTGGAAGATTCCCTCATTTTTTTTTTTGTATCAAGATGGAGTAGTAGAAAGCCAAAAACTTTCTCAAAAATTAATCACTCCTAAAAATATAACCTCTTCAATTCAAATGTTTCCCATATGGTGTATACTATGGGGATGACACTGTATACCATTTTTATTACCCTATTTTTCCATTTAGTTTTCGCATTATCTCAAAAACATTATCGTATATGGAAAGTTTCTAGAAATTCTTCAAAAAAAGTAATACAACAAAATTTTATATTTTTTTTTTAAGGATTTAGTATAGGTCAGGAAATATTTGAAAAATATAAAAATATTGTTTCATCAACCTTTTTTGGGTTTCTTTACTTTCCACAATCGGTAAAAGAAAATAAAAATTGTTATAGAGAACTTCATATGGGTGCAGAAAGGGTAAACTTTTCAGTTCACCCTAGTAGTTACTGGGTAAAGAAAAATGTTCTATTTATCAGTAAGTACCTTAATTATCATATTTGATAATTTTGCCTATTAAAAAATGAGATAAATAATTATACAGATACTCATCTTAAAGATTCCGAGGCAAAATGTGACTCCGCATTCAGATTTGGAACAAACTTGCAGTTTTTCTTTGGTTCGATTCATTTTGAAAACGTCTCCAATGACTTTTCTTCAGAATAAAAATATTTTCTTTGGATATTCCGAAAAATAGATAGTTTTAAAGAGAAGGGTGAATATGTTTTACACAATTCTTGAAAATAAACGATTTTTTTCAAAATTAGCAGCGTACCAGCTTCCGCTGGTAAGCATAGGAACCGCGCGAACCCCGCTAACGCGCGGTTCCTATGCTTACAACCATCATATTTGAAGAGTGTTCTTGAATGCCATGTGAATATTATTAAAGGAGTTTTTTTCTCGAAATCATCCATGGTCCTGTACCTTGCACTTTCAACTTTTCCTTTACTACTTCACTGATTACTTTCCGAAAAAAAAAACAATTTCTCATGTGGAAACATTTTTTATGTTTTCTATTCGATTTTCATAGTTTATTCCCATTTAGAAGATCTTTGGTGCTACGTAGATTAAATGTTCAAACAACAACAAAAATGTATTTATATCTCTATGTCACAATGAAAAATAATCACAAATAACAATTCTACTTAAAATTAATATATGTACAATAAGTATACGATCTAGTTTTCTTTGTTCTGAAAATGGTGAATATTTTTCAATTTCCTTTTACTCACATTATGAGAAACAAGATTGCCATGAAAACCTTGTTATGACATTTGCTTATTGATTCGTTTTTTTGGCAAACATATTGAATATATGCGTCAAATTTTTCACTAACTTCTGATGAATACTAGACGGTACTTTTATCAGTCGGACTCGTACCAGTCCAACTGGTACCTGCTACAGGTACGTGTAGTGAAACGCATCTTGAATATTGTTATTAATTTTCATCAAGTAACAAGTCAGTGTATTCATAGTAAGATAATTATAAACTAGTAGATTTTGTATGTTACAATATTAATTTTATGAAATATGTCGATTGTCACGAATTCTCAGCTTATGCTCAATGCACTTTGTAAGGTTCTTGAAGATGAGTGTATTTATGTATTTTTGTCAAGGCGGAACTGGAAAGATATAATTATTAGAATTCCACAAGCCGAAGAATGAAATGGGAGAGTATCCAGAAACTAGTATAAAAAAAGATTGATCAAAATCTAAATGTTAGTCACGAAGTTATTTGGAGGATCTTAATGAATAATCATTTTGATCCTCACCATGTTCAAAGAGTATGCAAGCACTGCTTCCCAGTGACTCTTTCCGATGCAAATTATCTTTAATCAGTATCTTTAGAGAATAACCCACAGTTTGGAAGACAACTTTTTCCGAAATTCACAGGATATTGTAGAAATCCATCATCAACAACAGTTTTCTGTTAGTGTCTGGGACAATATTATCGGACCCTTCACCTGGTAAACAAGACGATCAACCGTGACACCAGTTTCAATGAAAAGAATTTTGTTTTGCTTGAAAATATTTCAGTTTGAATACTGTATTGAAGAGAGATACATACATATGAGAAAATAAATATTTCGAAATGAAATGTCGCCCAGACATTTATGAAAGATTCCTCACACAGGTTAGTCCTGCAGATATTTCTCGTTCATCCAACAGCATGACCAGCAGAATGTATCTCTCCTTGATACAGTCCTCTAATGTATTTTGATTTCACGTTAACAATCTTTTTGTTAGACGAAAAAATCTGTTTAAAATCTGTTTAAACATGGTTCTGTTGCTGGAGGAACGAGAAATATCTACGGGATTAACCTCTGTGAGGTATCTTGCATGAATGCATGTTGTATGTCATATGTTCAATGTCCAGCGTGGTATTCGCCGGAGAAGTAACTGTTTGGTAGGCATTTGCCAGAACCTACGGAATATTTGAGGTGGATATTTCGCAAAATATGTATTCTGCTATATTCCACTAATTTTGAGAAATCAAATATGGCTAATGTATGATACGATGGTGTAATAAATAGCCCAGTAATTCTTATCGACTGGGAATATTTAGATCTGGTTGTCTCTAACAGGTGGATAGGTCGGGCAGTTCCACAGTCTAAACTGATATTATGAAGAGACAAAATTCGTTTGTTAATTTTTTTGTAACGTATTAACTCAGAAACTGTTTAACCTTTCAAAATTATTTCACCAAAATTATCAGCAAGTGAAATGAGATGTATTTTATTTCGAAACTCCTAACAGTGTGATATGTTAATCAAATTATTAAAAAATTGCCAATGACGTCAATCATTTGGCGTGTGCGCCGAAAATAATTATTAGTTTTCTCATAATCTATTGAAAATTTTCAGTAATTGTCACATATTTGTATAAAAAAATCATTAGTTAAAACCAGGGTCCAAAAATAAATCATTCGCGATCCAATCCTAAATCCCACCAATGATTCTGATAGGCTGAACTATGAATGCTTTGTTCAGCTCTTTTTTTTTTTTAACAAGCATGAGTATAAGTAAGCATGGATAAATATCTTCCTTCACAAAAACGTATTTTATGGGATCGACGGAAGACTCAAGCTACGAAAATCAGTGAAAAATGAGGCTCCTAGCGGGGCTCTGTTGCAAAAACAAGCTCTGATATCGACCACCAAACGAAATTTCTCTTCGGTCTCTATCTGCAGCTTTTATATACAGGGTATCAATTTGAAAACTTCTCACCCTTAATATCTTATTTCCAGTAAATATATCCTTCCAGTTAACGATATGAGGAATGTAAAAAACAGGTGAATTTCATCGTCAAGGGGGACACTTTCAAGGACTATTAGTAGCCCTCATGGTTCAACTCTCTAGGAGGGGTAGATGTTACCTCTAAAATTTTAAAAGGGAAGGGGGGTCAAGTGACACATCTTTTTGATTGGCGTTCAATTCTGCTTCCAATGGAACCCTGACCTATTATTTTTTGATGAGCATTTTCCGAAAAACCTACACATGTAATTTGAATTTGCCTGTTCTGAAATGCATTATTGTATTGACTCTTTTCAATACAAATGCTTAGAAGAGTAGGTGACATTGTTCCAACCCTTTAATGACAGGAATAAAAGTATTACGCGTGGAATTTTTCATTTGTTAGTTATTATTGTTCTTTTACAAAATAAAATTTAAAATGCGAGACATTTCAAACATAAAATCCATTTCCGCTTATCTTATAAACTGTTCGAAATGCCGTCCACTTTGCTCTAAACAGTAATAAAGTCTGTTTTCGAAATCCCCTCTAACATTACGAAAAATCTCAATATAAATTGACTGGCATGCTCCTGTAATTCGTCCTTTAAGTTCTTCAATGGTTGTATTTTATAAACAACGGATCCAAGATGCCCCCACTGAAGAAACCTGAGAGTGTTAAATCCGGTGATCTGTAAGGCCATTTAACTGTAACGGATCCTCCTGCAAAAGTTCTTTACCATCTGCATCCATTTTAGTTTCTAACTCGTGAGTTATAAAGGATCGATAGTCTTTTCAAGACTGTCAGTCAAGTTTTCTTCCAGAAATAATGGACCAATAATGTCATTTTCAAGAATACCAGCCGTGGGTGTTGTGTATGCCCTTCCCAATAAGTATGAGGGTTTTCGTCACTCCAGTAGCGCCAATTTTGTCTAAATTTTGCGATTCTTTAAAAATCAACACTCATTGCTGAAACAGATGTTTAACAGAAGATTAGGGATGATATTGACTTGATGAGACATAATTTCACAAAACTCTATTTTTCTATCATAATCATCCTTGTGGAGCTCTTGAGAAATCTGCATTTTATAAGAATGAAATTTATGCATTTTCAATGCTTTTCTTACAGTCTCGCGTGACATTTCCGTCTGTTCTGATACTGATCGTAAGGAGATCGTGGCTCTGCAGCAAATGTTCTCAAAACTTCAATTTGAGCTGCTTTATTTAGTAATCTGGAACTATTTCTTTTTTATTTGTAACTGAAACAGTTTCGTAAAACTTGTTCAAGCACATATCGGTGACTTACATTACAATTTGGTACAATGGTATGCACAATACTACCACATTGTTAATTTGCGAAGCAATTTTTTTTCTGAAAACAGAAACTTTTTAGAGCAGTGTTTTTTACATTGACTCTTCAATGCAACAAAATCACTTTCCATCCATTCCGTGATAATCTTTTCACGATATGAATAATTCTACTCGTCATGAATGTAATATTGTGAGATTGTGATATTGTTCATAGGTCAGTTGAAAAGTAACGAGCAAAATTCTCTTTATAACTGAAGAAATAAATACGCGTGAAATTTCATGAATTGAAAGAATTTCAAAAAAGCGTTTTTCTCAAGGAATTGAACAAGATTATAACTAAAAGTATCTTATTGATGAGGTTTATTCAAGAAATAACTGAATGAGGTTTTCTCGACTTCATAGAAAGATCAAGTTTTCGTTTAGAAACTGAATTGAAACAAGTACCTATCCCATTTTGTATTTTTTATCGTTACCCTTTGGATTTGATATTCGATAATCTTACGAATAATAATTTCTTATCAGGTCTATCAAGCTGAGGATTCAAATATGTAAATCGATGGCGAGCACGAGCCGTCAGTTTTTAGTTTCTTGTAATAAATATAAACATACTTCTTAAGACTTTGAATTTGCTATCTATAACTTGTCATTGGTGCATTAATCCACTTTCAGATTAACATCGTGTTTCGAACTTTCCTTAGATTTCGTGCACAATGGAACCGGGTTCTCACGGTTATTAAACATAGACGATTGCGCATTACAGAAATGACTCGGTAAAAAGTAGATATAGTAATGTCATATCTATCATTTTTCCGAAGTTTCCAAATGTAACTCCTTGGTCGGCTCACTGTGCAACGCAATATTCAATTTCACACAGATCTATATTTATAACAATTGTATCTCGAAACCGTGTTTAGATTGCACTTGCCACAATAAATATTTGGTTGTGTTTAGTATTCTGTTTATTTATTTTCTGCATAAATTCAAACAAACGACTATCTTCAGTGTAATAACCTAAACAAGAAACATGAGATATTGCAGGTAGATTCCCAAACGCGGCAATAATAGCCGGAGAGGAAATGAGGTGTTTGAATTTCACACACGATATTAAGTATTTGGTTAGTTCTCCTGCGGCAAGTTCCTTCCTAATCGGCTGAGACAAGGGCGAAATTACAAGAGATTTCGATCTAAAGTATAAAAAAAAATTCAAAAACTACTTCTACATCTTACTTGTAGTGAGAAAATATAAGGAAAATAAAAAAACTATGAAGGTGTTCATATACTTTCATTTATTCATCAGCTATATTATATTTGGGTATGTGAATATTCTTCAAAAGAGAAAAATTCAAGTAACCTCGTAGAAAATAATCTAAAAATCTTCTGGTCTTTCAATAAAAACGGAATATTTTTATTACTTCGAATTGTTACTACTTCGTATTTCATGAGGTGATATAACACATACTATAACTATGTTGTTAGTCAATCCGAAATCGAGAGACTGGAGGGGAATTTGCGGGTATTTACTTTTTCTACACAGACGGGTTAGGTTAGGTTAAAGTTTACATGTTGTTTCATAAAATATAGTTTATTGATAAAATTACTGTCAAATAGATTTGTTTGGTTTCAATACAAATTCTACTGCTAGGAATACATTCCAATTATCTATTTCTCTAGCAATAAATGTGATCTATGTGTGATCATGTCTTGATAGGTAGAATTGGTTTCTTACCTACAACGAATCTAATAAACACTTTGCGTCTCAAGAGACACTATTTTTGTTCAAGAGTTCATTCCATAAACTGATGACGAACATACCGATGACAATATACCATTTAAGGCAAATTTTTCAAGAATATAATTGATTCAGTTGAGGTCTCCGTTGTGTATACCCTTTGTCCTCTCAATGGACAACGTCCAATGAGTAGCCCTGTGATTATTCTGATCCAATCTCTGCTCTGATGAAGCAGTTTTTCAAGTCTCTTCTCAGAAGGCCCCTTTATAAAGATGTCCAATGTGTTTCCGGAAATATTTTCCTAGTTCAAGACTTCAACCGCGAAGTTCTTGTCGAACGTGCTGAATTGGCCTCCTCTATTGTATCACTAGAAAATTGTATGTTTGTAGCAAGACATTTAAAAGATCGGATGTAATGAATTTCTGACAACACAAACTCTTCAAAGTATATCATATAAAAACTACAGTAAGAAAAAATATCTAATCAATATCTGGAGAAAAAATATCAATTACAAAAACTCAGACACCATTATCAAATGTACGTTATGAAGGTATGTTCTATCTATTCACTGATAAAGTAGAAAAAGTTTCTCAGAAGATTATTTTTTCACATTTTTTTAAAATTTGGATTGACTGAGAGCTTTATATTCTGCTATGATATCTATAATTGGAGTGCGTAATGATTCATAAAACTCTCTTTTGGATTCTGAAAATATTCGTAACCCCTATAAAATTTTCCCAGGGAAACTGGTGAAGGAGTGGAATTGAGAAAAGTAGGTTGTGTGTAGGTTGTGACGTGAAATGAAAATGAACATAATTTACTTCTCAAAATAGGTGTGACAGCTCCAAGTTAAGCTATTGTCCAAAGTTATACCCAATAAACATTCTGGACATCTTCATTTACAGTAGGCGCAAAAAATGCAAATTTTTTATTCTACCTGTATTTAATTCAAAATTATTTTCGTGATCCTGTGTTCTGCTTGACTATTTACTTCATAAGTTATCCTTGACAGATCAGCGCTGTCTTTGCCTGACAGGAGAATCGTGGTATCGTCAGCAAAAAAAAATTGATTTGTAGAGCTGCATTGAGTTAAAAACATCATTTATATATAATGAATATTAATGGATTCAATACTAAACCTTCGGGCACCCCATGTTTAACAAGCTTATATTTAGATGTTGAATTATCAAAGTTCACTGTTTGGCAACGATTAAATAAATACGCCTTGATGAGAGACACGCCTCTGAATCTGAACTATACCTTCTCCATTTATATACCATGTATATATAGTAATATATATAGTAATATATATTGCGAAGTAATGAAATGATCACATTCACCAAGTCATTATAGATTGCCAAAATATCTTTTCGTCATCAGCTCTGAAGCTTTTGTTAGAAAATAATTGAATGAACTCTATCCAAATCTTCAGTGGAATGACCACTGATTATTTCCTCATTAACCAAGGAAATTTAGTTGAATAACTACTGTAGTTGTTGGAGACATCTTAAAGAGCTGGTGAACGTCAACAATAGGTTTTATCATTCTCTGGAAAAGAACGGCCTTTTCAAACAAATGTTGTGAAAACATATTTCAAAGTGATCAACTCTTGATTTAAAAAAATAAAGAAATATTTTCAATTGATATTCTTCCTTGTCTTTGTATCTGCCACTTGCTAGGAAAGACTGTTTTTCATTATCTCTAAAACTATAACCGCACTGAGAACTGTACCCAATTTAAATGACAAAAAGTTGTCGAATGTGACAAGCTTTAAAATGAAGAATTATTCAACTGGGATATGCATTTTGTCCGGTTGGAGAGTTGGTGTTTGACAGAATGGTTCCAACTCGAAATAACTTCATTTGCAAAAACTTTTCTATTACTCATTGAATTATTGACGGGAGAAAATTATTTTCATATTAAATGAATTGTACTACTACTATCAGAAAGTTACATGGTGACATGCAGAAAGTGACATATTCCTGGCTAACATTTGAAAAAAATGTTCAAAACTTTTGAAGTATATTTCTGTATTTCAAAATATTATTGCCTGTTAGTTGGCTATTTCATGCAAAAAATATTTCTTTTTTCTTTGAACCGTAATGAACAGAAATGAAATATTAACTAGTTAATGGCACTCGGGAGCCTTCTACTCAAATGGAATAAACCTCCAATTATAATATCGTAGGAAAGAATGAATGTCATATGATATATACCATTGTTTAATTTTCTATTGATCATCCTGTAAAATGAAGTCTGTAATCGACACAGTTGTAGTAATTAAATAGAACTGTTCGTTAGTCTGTTACAAATCTTTTCTTATTCACTTGAACATAAAAGGTCCCGTCGGTAACGACTAATTAACAGCGCTACCTTAATTAACACACTTAAAATTTTTTGTTAGCTGCGGGACTTTCAAACACTTTTAATTTTAGAAGATTGCGTACGCAAACGAAAACTTCACCACTTTGTTCTAGTTGAAACCCAAAGAAGGTGTTAAACAAAATATTTTCATTAGGTAACTTGTCCAAGAAATAGTTGAGTAATGTGAGCGTTTCATCATGAAAAAATTGAATTTCTCTCTTTACAAACATAAGAATTTTTAGAAATGTCTCTAGTGAGTATTTTTGAAATCTCTCACACTGGAGGAAGATATTTTCATACGCAACTATTTTCCATGATACTTGTTTAGTCAGTCAATTCTGCATTACCCATTCTGAAAAAATAAGTAATTACACATCAAATTTTGAAAGTTTCACCTCTTCCAACGTTCTACACAGTTGGATCTGGTAAATGCCTGCTAGAAACAATTACTTTCCTGGCTGATACCACGAAAGGCTTTGAATTGTATTCGACAGACATTATGCAAGTTACCTCACACAGGATAGCCTTGTAGATGCTTCTCGTTCATCCTGCAGATGTGTTGAGGAAATTTATATTCCAAAATAAAATTACGAAACACCTCTAGCAGTGTTACCACAGTGAAGGTTCTTGGAATCGCGCGTTGAAAGGTAAAACCTCGGCAATCTTCAGTTCGCAGAAGTTTCGACTTCTCAGAGTTGTCTTCCGTAGGGGGCGATAGCTAGTTAACGAAAAAACAAATTTTTAATGCCTGCCAGAAAACAACAACTTTTCGGCTTTCTCAGTTGATTTTTTTCCATCCAGCAGCAGGATCAGGCTGAAATCAGTCGAGCAGATAACCTACAGACTGATAATACCCTGAAATTGGTCTGTGAGTCCGTTAGTTCTGAATCTTTCATATCTAAAATAATCAGTTAGTGCAAAATGCATAATTTCCAGCCACCGCGCACGCCGTCATCTGGAAAAAACTAAAAAATTGGCACTCTCTTCAGCCTTTCAGTTATTACTTCTTTCGGGTAAATTTTAGCTATAGAAAAAGGTTCTCTACTCAATGTTGTAGAGAATAAAATTTTCTACAGTTTGTGTTCCTGAAATGTTTTCCAGGAATGAAAGATATGCAGTTAAAATAAATCGCATTTCCGGAAATTTGTCAAAGTACTAACTTTAGGATTTCAGTTATAGCCTATTTTATGAAAACAACTACTGGAATAATACTTGTAGGAAATCAACCTGCTAACATAACATCTATCTTTTCACCAACCTGATACAGGAAGAGATTAATAGTAAACATTGCTATTTTTTGCTATTATGACGGTAATTTGAAAATCACTACCAGTTTGGCTTGAATTTGAAGTGAATAACAATCCTATTCGAATTTCTCATACTTGTTACAGAACTATTAATGCAGAAGATATATTTTCGAAATGTTTTTATTTGAACAAAGTAAGAACAAGAGTTGAAAGAAGTCATGCAAAAAATATGTAGTCATTGAGATAAGAACTGAAAGGAAACAAATTTGTATTCACTTGACATGTTTCGTATGAGGTGAGTTGATGAATTCGGCGTTTTAATTTTCGTCAAATAGCAACTCTGAATCTAGATCTTCATTATCGAAGATGATCTCATTTCTGTAATCAAATTCTTGGTCAGCACATAATTTGCAAAGGGCAAAAAATTGAGGTCCGACTTTTTATAGACACACGCCACCATGCATCCAGTTATGCATCTGCACGAGATAGCAATGAGAGAATTTTGGAGAGCAGCGTCTTTAATCATTTTGATGGTACCCCAGCCCTCAGACTTCAAGTTTTCTCACACAATCCCCATCGATTCCATAATCTGGTGGAATGTCCTTGGGAAGTTAATGCTGAGTCAGCGACTGAAGGCACTTTAGTCAGATTGAGCTTGGTGTTACTGGTTTTGAATTTTCAGTAACTGAGGGAGCAAAAACGACTGTTGTCTACTGCCACCATACAGGATCTTTCTATCCTGCTTCTGAAATTCCTTGGGGAGTAGCAGCTGGGTCCCCAAACTTTTCCCTCTGCTCCAGCAATGATGGAATTTTCTGTATTCAGGCTTTCCAAACCCAAAACGTTTGAAGTGATGTCGCAGGGCGATAATGTGTGCAGAAGTGAACAAGATACAGCCCTTATAATTGTACTTGTAGGAGAGATAGAAGAAGATAGATATACACAAATTCAAGAAAAATTGTGAAGTAGTGATTTCGCAGCGTCATGATAGCAAGAGAATAATATTCCCTTTTTTATTATTTTTTTGTTAGAAAGTATATGCGTTTTGAATATTGCTTCCCTAAAAAGTCTATAATTGAAGTGAAGCCTGCCAAAGTTAACAGTTTGCCAAATTCCAGCATGGTGCGATTTTTAATTTTTTTGAATGTGAATATCTACACACAATGGTCCTAGAAAAAATTTCAGGAATGAATTGTGAAATATTAGCTCTTCTCTAGCTGAAATACCAAAAAATAGGATACAAATGAAAGTACAGAGAAAGTGCCGATTTTTTTACGGATTTTTCCAAATGGCGATAGATGCGAATGGGAGGAATTGTGCATTGTGCATCGTGTATTCACTAACCATCAGATAAAAGATCTGATAAATCAGATAAAAGTTGACTCTACCGGACCTTTTACAAACGAACAATACTTCTGAAATTTTTTGATGAAATTTGTGTATCTTTCTATATCTCCGAATTACTGACGTTCATGGATAAGCAATAATTTCTGTCTCTATCATCGTCGTGCTGTGTTGGCATGTTTTTAGCCACTATGTGACCAAACAAAGAGTCTTTTCAAAAGCTGACGTTTGTTGGTACACTTCTTTCTCGCGTGCTCACTTTTTGCCGACAATGAAAACCATATTTTTCAGCATTTTATCGTCCGATTGTTCAGATGTGTATTTTATTACTCGCGCGTGTGGGTAGAGTGTAAACAAATGAGTTTGATGAGTTCCACGGGTGACAATTGGTTCCAAAGATGTCATTAATGTTCCTAGTCGTTTTGTCCTTATCTTTTAGAGTATCATAGCGTTATTACAAATTTGTTGCCTAATTTTATAGGAAATTGGAAATTTTAAAATTTCGTTACCCATCAGAGTATTTTGAATACAACTGAAGGAAACGAAAAAAAAAATTGACGTGATTTAGGAAGAAACGAGTGCTTCTCAAAATGAATGGTGAAAATATATATGATGCAACACATAGCAGAAAGAGGACATGATTGTAAATATGGGTATAAACATTGTATTCCTAGGACATTATATGAGAAGTTTTCAGCAGGGTTCCCAAATTGTGATGATAAGAATAAGGGACGTGTTTACGGTGCTCAAGTCTATTGAAGACCGGGGGTACAAATGACATAGTGGCCTACTTAACATATATTTCTTTGGTTTTGAAGGTTTTATAAAATATTATTTTTGTGAAAGATGAAATATTTATTTGAAATTTATATCAATCAACGTAGTTTCTTAAATTATTAATTTAGATCAATAGCTTCTTCTTCTTTCGAAAAAAATCTTCCTTACAGATTAATTCCATTGCAAATTAATCATCGTGTATTTCTTCAGAAAAATGTATTTACTGCTTGAAGTTACTGCACTGACTATTTTTTTCATATTTGGCAGCTCGGGACTCTTTTGAAATAGTATTCCCACGCTCATTTTCTTTTCCGCTACAAGGATGTTGATGCAGTGTACTGGCAAAATTCGTCGTATAAATCGTCTAGATATACCCTATCATCAAGCTCCAACTATTCGACGATAGAGGTCAAGTCATTGAATTGAAGATTTTGATTTAAGACCATTGTTCTTAAAATAAATAGGGGATTGGCATTAGTGAAATCAAACCATTTCTTCAATTATTTCACTGCTGTTTCCAAAAACATCTTGAATTCACCGCGAAAACTTTTTTTTTGTTTTCATCGAATTTCTACGGAAGCGCAGAAGAGCCACATTATTTGTTTCTTGAAAATTACGACTTTGAATCTCGAAATTTCCACTTTTATCTCGAAATTTCGACTTTAATCTCAAAATTTCTACTTTTATCTCGAAATTTCGACTTTAATTCCGTAATTTCGAAATTACGACTTTAAACTCGAAATTTCGACTTTAAACTCGAAATTACGAGATTAAAGTCGAAATTTCGAGATAAAATAACAAAGTCGTAATTTTCAAGAAACAATAACAATATATAGCCCTTCTGCGCTCCGTAAATTGCTTTATTCATTTAAAAGCAACAATCTTTTAAGACACTTGACTGATAAAGTAAGACATCAAGTCAGGACAGGTCTTAATTAGACAATCAATAGCAGGAACCAGGCTAAGCCATCGTGTAGGAATGTGCTTCAACACTTCTTTAAATTCTAAGTAAAAAAATTCAAAAAATACTTGAGTTCAGACCTTCTAACAGATGACCGTGAAAAATGAGAATATATTTTCAATACGATACTTTCTACAAAGTCCAAAGTGTCAAGAGCTTTACGAAATGCTTTGTTAACCACATGAGCTAAACAACCACATTTTAAAACGTTTTTGTTTTGCTCTTGGAGAAGGTATGCAGATCGTATTTTACCGATATTGGCATTATTATTGTCAGCTGAAAATGCTGACACTGATGATTAGCCTGGACAGCAGAGCAGACGCCAGACCATGCGCCATTACACCCTAAAGGCTGTACACACTACACGCTGGTGCGGTGTGGCGTGGACAGACAGACGATTCATCAAATATTTGGTGTTTAAAATTAGTTTCATCAAATAAATTTGTCCCTTCAAATAAATTTGTCCGTTTGCCGTCTCTTATCAAAGTTTACCGGAACGCGGGACAAAAGTATAAATTAAGGGACTGTCCCTCAAAATCCGGAACATTTAGCAACCCTGGTTTTCAGAATGAATAATGCCCTAGGTTAGTTCATTTTGAATTGTTCCTTCTCTATTAATGGCTGTAGTGTTTTTTAATTAGACTGAAGATAAGGATTTTTCAGTAAATTAGAGAATAGTAAAAAATGTTCAATCCAAATGCACAAATTTGAAGTGAGTTTTCATAAACTTTCAAGACTACACTTATACTTTGGTGATTATCTAATTGCTAGGGCGTGAAGCCACGGGAAGAGCATTTAGATTGTGTTTCATATGAATGATGGTTGGATTTAAGGAATTATGAAAATCATGTACTGAAAAAATGTTAGTTACATAAAATAAAAGGCCATTATTTCAAAAAATTGTTGACGATAATTTATACAAAAAAACTGACTTACAAAGCAGTACGTATTTGGTTTATTAAATTTCTTATAAACCAAAAAAATTATCAAAAATGAAACAATGTGATTATTAGCATCATGAATTTTGGACACGTAATATTCAATATGAGTACATTTCAGTGAGCTCAAGGAGTGTATAATATTTCAACTGTAGTAAAAGTTCCAAGGGCATCATTCAGTTCTGCCTTTATTTTGGTGTCCCACCAGAAGAAGTGAGAATCGTACCTAAAGTATCATGTATAATTATGTATATCGTAGCACCTAATATACAAAAAATACATCCCTTAGCCTTAAATTTCCTTCCTATCATTTCTTATTGTATAAAGAACATCTTACTTCATTCTTCACAAAGAAATACTCCTTCAATTTCTAAATTTCATAAATTTGTGCTAATTTGACTTCCATGACTCAACATCACTATTTACAATCCTGCAAGAACTTTAGTTAGCATCAATTGAAAAACAGTTTGAGTAAATTGATTTTCAGAGTCTATAGTGTACTAATACACTTAGCTTCAATTTCTGGTTTATTCTACATTACTTGACAGCCTCAACACGAAATTCACACCTATCGGTTGGCGTTTTTGAAGTGGTTCAGTTTGTTTGGTAAATAAAACGAATGAGGCATTTGAAAAGATGTCAAAGTTTTAACTTTCTGCAATCGACTGTTGACATTTTTATATTCATCGTTTTGCAGTTCATTCACAAAAATCTTGAATATTAGTACATGCTAGTATGTACCTACAGTGTGAGCGATTTCAACCCGCAAAACCCTGTTATTTTGGAACCATGAACCAATTTTGAAAAATAATAATCTAAATTATAGTAACTCGACGAGCTCTATTCAAAGCTGTTGACAAATACGAATTATTCTCATTTTCGAAGCCTATTATGACCTGCTCAATGGGTCGAAATTTCGAGAAGGTTCATTAGGCATTTTTTTATCGAAAAAGTAGATAGGCTATTTGATTTGGGCATATTTCAAACCCCAAGTTACAGCCAAATATCTCATACAGTGGGTTAGTTATATGATGACAAATTACCAAATTCATGATTTTTTGACTGACCATATATAACAAACTGTACACTTCAAAGGAAAATTGAAGTAGCTATTGAAATGAGAAACCCATGAAATATTCAAACAAGAAGTTTTATCATCATAACACATACAGATAGATGTCCCTAATTCAACCGAAAATCAAAAGTTGAAAATGTTTCATCCATATTGTTTGATTTTTTGGTATAATAAATACTCAATCAACAATTGTGTAAATACCCCTTCATATGCTTCTTTTTAAACATTTGTCTCAACCTCTCCACGTTCAATACGTTATTCAATAGAACCGGGAGAGTAAATGAAACACATGTTTTAAAAAAATCTGTTTTTCCGTTAACTAGCTGACGCACCCCTACGAACGACAACCCTCAGAAGTTGAAACTTGTACGAGCTAAGCATTAACGAGGTCTTACTTTTTAACGTGTGACTCCTAACACCGGTTGGAAGTGAAAATCGGTCTTTCAGACTAGGGCTTGAATCACCGACCAACACGGCAGTCAATTCGAGTGAGTGAACAAAGCACTCACGTCGAACCGCCTGGCTACCGACCGCCATTTTCAGGAGATTTACACGTTAGTATATCTAAAATACATATATGTTTGAAAGGAAAATAAAGTTATTTGCTTCAAACCGAAAATCATGCACACGTTAGAAAGAGGCGATGAGGAACGAAGGTTGGAATTCTGTTTATTTTGCCAAAGTGAATATTTGAATAATAATAACTTTCTGGACAATATTTTCTTCACCGATGGGACGACATTTACCAGTCCAGTCAGAAATCTAGGTAATCCACACTGGATGATAGATGCAAAAAGACAATAATCACAAAAAATCAATGTCTGGGTAGGAATATTCAAAAACAGTATAATAGGTCTAGTGTTTTTTGAAGACACACTAAACGGTGGAGGATTTTATAATTTTTTGACAACAAAATTCTTGGATTTCATGGAAGAATTAAGCAGTGAAGAAAGCAGAAATGTTATATTTCAGCTAGACAGTGCCTCCATTCACAATGTGATTGCAGTGTGGCAATATCTTGACGGAAAATTTCAAGGAAGAGGAATTGGAAGGAACAGTCGTTTTATTTGTTGGTTCCCTCGATCACCAGACCTGACTCTATTAGAACTCTGTGAGAATATTTCAAAGAAAGTGTTTATAGAAATAGACCACAAAATTTGAACGAATTGAAGGAGATGATGAGGCAAAAGTGTGGTGAAATAACAACAAGCCAATTCCAATTGAGAAAGATCCGCCGGAATTTCAGACCACGTTATGAAAAATGTATAGGGCTTGAAGGAGGATCTATTGGAAAGCCAATATCTGAAAAAACTGTTCCATTTATCATTTAATTTATATTTATTTCTGTTGGTGGTAATTTTTCTGAAATCAAAAACATGGAACGATTACAACCTATGTGACTTCGTATCTGAGTATGCGAAGTATTAATTCATTCAATGGTTACTTCATCTTTTCTGTGAAGTTCATAGATTTTCATACAGGGTCAGTTAAAAAATCATGGATTTGTAAATTTGTCATCATATAACTAACACCCTGTATGATATATTGGGCTGAAACTTGGAATCTAGATGTTCGAAAAATGCCCATATCGAATGGAGTATCCACTTTTCCGATAAAAAAATTAACAGTACGTCTCGAAAGTTCGACTCATTTTACAGGTCATAGTAAGCTTTGGAAATAAAAATAATTCATATCTGTCAACATATTTTGATAGAGCTCGTAGAGTACCTTAATTCAAATTATCATTTTTCTAATTCGGTTCATGGGTTCTATAATAACAGGGTGTTGCAGTTTGAAATCGCATACACTGTATGTGTCATTTAATAAATCTTGTTCATTGAAATGGAACAGGAATATTTTTGACAGAAAATTGTATCATTTATCGAATGAAATATGTCGGAAAAGTTCAATGAAGCTTCATCTATACGTTTTCTTACAGAGCTGCGTCAGACAAAAGAAAACTACACGTTAAAAGGCCGATGAATGCATTCATGGTGTGGGCACAAGCAGCTAGAAGAAAGTTAGCCGATCAGTATCCACAACTCCACAATGCGGAACTTTCCAAGACTTTGGGAAAATTATGGAGGTAAGTCTTTCTCATTGAAAAAAATGTATTTTGTCAGTTGTTGAAATACGAAGAGTTTGGTTTTGAAACTTTTAGTTCAATATGTTCAAAGAGATAAAGTATAGATAATCCATAGATGTTATCAGATATAATTAGAAAAAAGTTTTGCATGTATAATAACCCCATTTCAATCACTGGATTGATGTTATTGATTCTACGAATTATTGCTATTAGCAAACATGTTCTTCATACCGCTTGTGGATGCCACACTAGAAAGAATAATGTATTCTATACAAATTGGATTATACAAGCCATTAATCCTAATGTAGTTCTTCTCGACCATCAGAGCAAGACGATATTTGTTGTGGAATTTTCAGCTCCTGGTGAGTCAAATATCGTCCGAAAAGAGGAGGAAAAAGGGATGAACTATCATGATTTTCTCTCTCCGTAGACTCTATCCATACCTCTCTGTTGAGATGATTGTTCTGATTATTGGAGTCCATGGTTGGTGGTATAATGCCCTCTTCACTCTCGAATCTCAGGATCATTCCGCATTGGTTCATATAAATATTTTAAATATTTTTTTCCTTTCTCAACTGATTATTTGTAGTCAAATTAAAAAGATACAATTTCTAATTAGTTTGGTGTTGTTTTCTTTCTCGAGGGAAAATATTACATTTCATAATAATAATAATAATAATAAGACTTTTTAGGGAAAGAAAGTTTTTGGCTTTCTACTACTCCATCTGATACAAAAAAAGGGATGAGAGAATCTTCCAAAGAAAGGAAGGAAGTAATCAATTTGAAACTCTATACATGAATGTGTAGATCATGCAAAGAAGTAACTTTCAGATACAAACTGAAAGAAAGTCCTCCTGAAACAGCTACTTTCATATAAACATTGAATTACACGAAAGAAAATAATTCTTTCGAAACAAATACTTCTATATAAACACTGAATTATACAGAAGATACTTTTCTCTACTCAGTTTGTATTTCAAACATTTGTTGTGCAATAAGAATCAGATATCATTCACATGAGTTCTACTTTGAATGAATGGTAATAAATTGTACTCACATATATATAACCCCTTCAATTCAAATAATAAGACGTTTATTAATCCGAATTTACAATTACATGACCAGTATGATAATACATATATTTTGTGATATACAGATTAATTGGCCTATTGTCAGCTTTCTGATACAAGATCAGGTGCTTTTGAGGCCCAGAGGGAAAATGCATATATCTAAGTAAATGGTAATCGACTAAGATTATTATATTTCGAATATTATGAAAACTGCCAGTTGAGTACTAAATATATTAATGTTGAGATAGCCTCTCTTTTATTATTCTTTTCAATGACTCCATCGATTTTGTGAAGTCAGTGATCTGGAATTTATTCAGAAGATTTGCCGTGCAGTACGTGAAGGAACGTTTGAATATCTCTTTCTTATGGGAGGGTATAGTTATAATTCCTCTACTACGAATATTGACATTATGAACATGGCTTCTAAATATAACTTTTCCATTCCTGAACGAGTTGAAATTGTTAAACTTTATTATCAACATAATAGTTGTGCTAGACTTACTGCTCGCCTCTTTAATAAAAGTCATCCCGGGAAAAATGTGAATGATTCGTACGTTGCCAAGTTAGTCCAAAAGTTTGTCGATACCGGATCTGTCTGTAATATGAAACACCAGCCACGGAAACCGATCAGAAATAAAGCAGCTGAAGTCGCTGTTTTGGGACATGTTGAATTGGATCATACTCAAAGTACCCGTCAGCTTGCTGCAGCCTCAGGTGTCTCCCGTTCGTCCATAATACGGATATTAAAAGCCTATAAATTTCATCCGTACAAGATTAAATTAGTACAGGAACTCAATGAAGATGATCCTGATAGAAGGCTGCAATTTTGTGAACAACTGAGCCAGCTACTAATTGATGGTCCGCACCTATCATTCAACACGTGCTTTTCCGATGAGAGTATTTTTTTTTTGAATGGAGCTGTGAATAGGCATAATTGCCGTTACTGGGATGACAGTAACCCAAATTCATTCCAAGATGTCCATACTCAGTACCCTCAAAAAATCAATGTCTGGTGTGGCATATTAGGTAGTCATATCGTAGGGCTACTTTTTATTCCTGGGAATTTAACTGGTGAGGTCTATCTGAATATGCTTGAAGATACAATTGATCCTCTCATAACAGAAATAATTGAAAATGACCAAAATCATAATGATGATCGGCTTCATTTCCAGCAAGATGGAGCACCTCCTCACTATGTTGCTCCGGTAAGAGAGTTTTTAGATAACCGGTTTCCTGAACGGTGGATTGGAAGGAGAGGCCCCATCGAATGGCCTGCCAGGTCACCTGATTGATCGCCTTTAGACTTTTTCCTTTAGGGACACTTGAAAAATATAAATGTTTTGCTACGCAGCCCGAGTCCATAGAAGATCTTCGCCAACGAATTACAGCAGAGTGCAGAAGTATAACACCTGATATGCTACAGAATGTTAGGAATAGATTTGAAAAAAATCTGTATTATTGTCTGGAAGCAATTGGGTCATATTTTCAGCACTTGCTGACGTAGGATTCTACTAAGAAATTTCAAAGTACTGAGTTGTAGTTGTTTTTCTTCATAATACCTACATGTTTGAGTGAAATACAACAAATTAGGTATCATTGGAAAGATAATTTTGTGGCCTTTCAAATGATATATTACTAGACCCCACTTTCCATGTAAAATTTTAGGGTTGTTACTCACCCTCGCTTGGGGGTTGAAGGCGCAGGTAGAAAAATACATCTAAATGTGTCCCCCTCAAACGAAAAATTGTTCTGTCCTAGCATTTTTGTGTTAAGTTACAAAAAAAGCAAGGTGCATACTTTTCGTTGGACCACTCTGTATACTATCACAGAAGTTCATGTGTCAGAGAACAATTGAATCACATAGTTCTTTCTTTGTGCTTTGATTTAGAAATTTTTTCTGGGGGTAGATCATTTTCAAATTAGCATAGCCAATTCACAACTTTGACGTGACGTACTCCATGATGGATGTTCTGAAAGAAATAATCTCATTAGTCATACTAATGTTCAAAGATGCCTGCAATTCTTCTCTGATTCTATCATTACAAAAAAGTATAGCCATGGATTTTTTTAGATTGATTTTCAATTAATGTTGTAAGTTCAACATTTTTCAGCATAAACGTATTCACAACGTTTTGGCGTGTTATTTGTTTTGTTTACAGTGAGTTTAGAAAATCAATTTGACCAAAAAATGGAAATTTCGAGAAAAGGTTTTTGTTAGATTATTTTTCACAACTTTCGACGTGAATTATCTCAACGGGAATGTGTCGATGGACTCAGTTTTTTGTATGGCGTTAAAGCACCATCAAAAACCACAGCATAACGCTGGTATAGTTAGTTCAATCGTGTCATGTGACATATTGTGAGATAGAGAGAGGCATCCTTGCACATTAGTTCTACTTCAATAATTTCGATTTTGCATGAACACTGAGTTGTAAAAAAAATTTTTTCTCGTTAGATACCCCATAATTTATCAATCGCTCAAAATAAGGCTTGCGCCAAGTGGTGTAAGGAAATTATCAAAAATGACCGTGTTGCTTCAAAAGACGTGTAAAAAATGGTGACAGGTGACGCATTATGGATATATATGTATGAGCCGAAAACAAAACAGCAATCGACAGTGTGGGTATTCTAAGACTAGCCGAATCCAACAAAAGTTGTTCGTGGAAAAAGCACAGCGAAGCAAATGGTCGCCTGTTTCTTCGGCCGGATAGATCATGTGGCCACTGTTCCGCTTGAGCAACGTGGAACGTCAATTCTGAGTGGTAGACGACCATTTGTTTGCCGAAAGTCTTCGAAGAAATTCGTAAAACTAACCGCCGAGAACGAATCAGTCTCCATCATGACAATGCGACAATGCGACATCTCGTCAAACAGGTGAATTTTTGAGCAGTTAAAACATCGAATTGATGACTCATCCCCCGTATAGCCCTGATTTGGCACCCAATGTTTTCTTCTTGTTTCTTGTTCCAAATGAATATTACTGGAGTTTTTTCCCAACACCAAATCGTTATTTTTAACACCTCGACACGTGTTTCGATCACCAAGTGATCATCTTCAAAGAGGAAGATTAAAACTAGAAACTAACGCGAAGCCAACCCTATTTATGCTATATAGATATCCCATTCAGGTAAACCATCCAGGTGTACCACCCATACAGATATACCAACCTAAATTAATTTTACAATTTTTCCTTATCTATTATTTTACAATATATGTTTAACTGTTATAGCTGTATATAAAACAATTTTCAGCTAAATAAAATTAATTTCACAATATTGCCTATCTAAATTTATTTTTGCAATGCGTCCTTATGTAGTAATCAGTAAACCCAATAATATTATTTCAACAAGCTATATAGTATGCTCTTTGGTATAGGTCCGTCATTGTTATTCATAATATTATTGTGTTGACTTATTTCTACACCCTCATAGGCATCTAGTTGCCGGTTGTTGTTAACTTGTCTAACTAATCTTAATGAACTGAAGTCTATGAAATTGTTTTGTTGCAAAATATGATGGGCGACTGCTGATTTTTCAGGTCTTCCATATTTTAAGTGTGCTATGTGTTTCGTATATCTTACTTTAATAGATATTTTTGTCTGTCCATAATATTTTGCATCGCAGTCCTCACATTCAATTTCGTAAATTCCAGACGTTTCCGAATTTTCGACTTAATCTTTTGGACTTCACAAAAGGCTCTGTAGTGTATGACTTGTTTTGAAAACCACCTTCATACCTAGTTCCTTGAAAATCTTTCCAAAATTCCTCGTATATTGGTGTTATGGAACTGAGATGTATTTATCTTGGTTTTTGTTCTTTCTGAAAGTCGAGATTTCGTTCATTCTTAACCTAAACTTCTTCTTCCTTATTATGTCATCTAAAATACCCCTCGAGAAACCGTTAGTGGCTGCTATTTCCTGTATTGTACGTCTTTCTTTTGTAAACCTATCATGTGTTAGAGGGAAAGTCAAAAGACGATGCACTATAAAATTCAACCCAGCACGTTTGTGCTGTCCACAGTGATGTGAATTGTCAGGAATATACCTGTACGTTCTTGTTTCTTTTCTAAATATATCGTATTCTAACCCTCCATCTTGGCTCCTCATTACCAAAACGTCAAGAAAAGGTAGTTGTCCCTTATTTTCTAACTCATACGTGAATTTTATTGATGGACATCTATTATTTAAAATGGAAACAAAGTCCTCAATATTCGATTTTTTGGTATCGAATATCACGAAAATATCATCCACATACCTTAGCCAAATCCTAGGAAAATACTTCGACTTTTCTTTCGTTTCCATTTCGAATCTGCTCATGAACAGGTCTGCCAGGTAGGGGGACAAGGGACTTAAAATATGGAAGACCTGAAAAATCAGCAGTCGCCTATCATATTTTACAACAAAACCATTCCATAGACTTCAGTTCATTAAGATTAGTTAGACAAGTTAACAACAACATGCAACTAGATGCCTATGAGAGTGTAGAAATAAGTAAACACAATAATATTATGAATAACGATGACGGACCTATACGGAAGAGCATACTAGGGGAAAAAACTCCAGTAATATTCATTACTACACCAAAGGTTCCAAACAGTGCATCATAAATTTTACCTGATTATTTTTTATTCTCAAACATTATTGTAGTTATTCTTTTTTCAAAACTGCCCAATCGCTTCTATCATTATCATTATCGAAATTTAATTTTCAAAGAAGTGGAGTTTGATTTGTGCCATATCGGTGTCGTCTCGTAAAGTTATCTCTGTCATTGCATAAACCAAACAAATCGTAATTGGCTTCGAAAACAAGAGTCCGTCAACAATTGTTTATCTGAACACAGAGCAGCTGCGTTCAGTTGCAAATATGTATATCCGACAATGGTTTATCGCTTACGAGAGCTCTGCAACGGTCGCATAATTTGCAGTGAAAGGAATTTCAGCAACAAAGTATCAATTGACTATCTGAAGGAAATGTTGAATCAAGAGTAATATGTGATATGTACACTTTATTTATTGGAGACGTTCTTATATATAGAGACAAATGTAGGGCTTTATATTATATTATAAACCCATCAATTGGGTCAACTATTCTTGATAATTAAGGAAATGTTCTGATGATAAATTACCCTTGATACATTTGATTGTGATGCTGAAAATTCAGTACTCACTCATCTTTTTCTTGAAACTGAAACTTTCCATTCAATGAATTTGAATTAAAGAGAGAAGAATGCTACTGAATATATTATTGGATGTTTGATTATAAATGTACTATGCTAAAACGTCTATAGGATTTCATTAGTTTCGATTTCCATTGTCTACTATTATATAAAATGATTTGAAATCTCTGAAAGAATCAATAGAATTGCAAATTGAAATGAAAAGCTGAAAATAACAATTATTTTAAGCAAAAACGAACCATGTAGTGAAATCACAATAAAATATAATACAAACAAAAATTGAACAATCAAACAAAGAAAGGAAATAGAAATTGAAAGATTTCAAGGTAAGTTACTTCACAACGTTTCGATTGTTAGTATCCACAATAGTCTTCGTCTTTTTTTTGCTCAGTGTTATTGTTATTTTCAGCTATTCATTTCAATTTTTAATTGTATTGATTCTTTCAAAGATTTCAAATCTCCACGGCTTCGGTGCAATGCTGATACTGAATATAAATTCACCAAACGAAAATTTAAGGGCACGGAGAAAACAGTGATGAAAAGATGATTCAGTTTTATGGGCGCCCCTTTTTTTCCGTGGCTGGCGCCCCAGTTTGAATATTAAAAAATCCACGTTATTTATAAAACGAACCTACACACAAAATGTCAGCCTCCGAAAATTGACCGTTATGGAGAAACAATAATGAAAAGTTAATTTTCATATGTAAACGCGCCCCTTTTACCTCCATGGGGGGCGTCCCAATCGAAATATTTGAAAATCCTCATTTAGTGCGTATCTGAAATCTAAGAAGCATCTATATACCAAAGTTTAGCTTTCTACGACTTACCAGTACGGAGAAACAGAGATAAACAAGTGAGTGTTTAGTGAGTGACTTTCGCATTTATATGTATATATATATATTTTTTTCCATTGAAATAATATATTTATTTTGAAGAAATTATAAAACAACAATTAAAATTAATTGGCGCTCCGGGGCGACTTCATTGATTCCAGTGGCGCATTTGCTTTTTCAGCTGCAGGAAAATCCGGAAAAACCTGCAGCATCACATCATCTAAAGATCTTGATCTGCCAATATCCTCTCTCTTTCATAAAACAAAATGTAGGGTGTCTCCAGAGGCTCCAATAAATTCAATACATCGCCAGAACACTTCGTGACATGACTATCGTCAAACTTAAACCAATCCTTTTCGTCTTTGACCAAAGCGTAATAATGTCCAAATTCAACGCCAAAACCACAGTGAACAATGACTGCATGAATATTATAATAGTGGTCTACAAGATTGAAGTGTTCATCTATTCCGAACGTTCGAAAGAGTTAGGTGCTTCCGTCAGAAGTTGAGTCTTGTTTGAAGATCATCCGTGTTATTATTAGAAGTTCAAGAAATTCACATACATGTTACCTTCAAACAAACGTTCATAGGATTATTAAGAAAATTCAAACACCATATAGGAGTTTTCTGTCATTAGTTGATTGATTATTTTATGAAACAGTCTGCTTTATGGTTGGTTTCGTGAATTCATGATAAATCAAAGTTTTCTACTTTGCATCTCAATTTAAAAGTACACACATGATCCCAGAGACAGTTATTTCAATATTTTATGATTTTCTCCGACGTTGAGAAGAAATTGATTATTCATATTTTTTTAAATTATAGGTGAAACTTAATTCATGTAGACTCTGTATAAACAAAATTGATTGAAATGGAAAATGTCTCTTTTGGACGAAGCATACTTTATATCGAGTTCATATTGCATATACAGATACTTCGTATTGGAATTGAGAGGAATTCAAGGGGGGATATCAAGACAACCATTTGAATCATAGGAAATACGTATTTCTAGTCTGGAAAAAAATCCAAATTAGCTTAATAAACTGAAATGATATCAAAGTCAACTGGATAAAATGAATCCATTATTGCAAGATTATCGTCTATACAGTAATCTACGGAGATGGATTCTAGATTTGTTTACTGTAATCATGATTGATGTAACACATTGTGTCAACACCATTTTGAGCCTGATATTGTTCCATTTTTTCGTTCAAACGTTGAACATAATGTCTGTGGTGAGAACAACACCAGCACTTTATCTGTCACCTCATGGCATTTGATGACAGTAGCAGACGAAACCTCAGACATAACTTGCAGACCACAATCAACAACAACAACAACAACTTTTATACAGATACACCCGGTCCAAAAGTTTACACTCTTTGGTCTTGCATATGTTTCATGCTACACCAATTCTATAGATCAATTCTAGAAGTCTGAAAATATTGAACGTTCATCCGCAAGTGCGTAATTAAAAAAGCTGAATACATTGTAATATAATAATCGATCATGAATACATTGTGAAATAATAATCGATCACTTATTTTGGCGGTGGATCTGTAATTTGGATCTAAATGGGGAGATTATAGAATCGTATATGAATGGTGATAGAGAGCACTGAATGATTTGTTTAAATAAAAATGGGGATTATAGAGCCAATAATGACAAGATCATTGCTTCAAAGTGATAGATTTTGTCGAAAGATGGTTTGTTGTTCTGTTCTATTACAATGACTTCAAAGGTTACTTTGACAAAAAACCATATCTTTTCTCATGAAAAATCTCCAGTGTCAAATAGATTGGTAGTAAATATGTTGACTTGTGGTTTTTGTTCAAAATTTTATATCGGATAAACCGGAAGAACTTTTTCCAAAAGAATAAAAGAGCATAGAAGTAGTTTTTTAAATGGAAAGATCAATTCAACATTTGCGAAACATTTTTTGACAGAGGGGCACGAGTTCAATAACGATTTTGACGTATTGCATTTGGAAGAGAAATGTTCAAAACTCAACCTTTTGGAATCGATAGCTGTAAAAATTCGGGATTATTGCTCAATGATCAAAAAGATTTGAATTGTTCGCCCTCATTGAATTTAGTTTGCAACGAGGGAATTTGTAATTATATAGGACAGATCTCAAAAGCAGGTAAAGTGCTAAGTTAAAAATTGTATTCATTATTCTCCAGTTTTAGGAATTGTTCATAGATAGGTAATAAATTTATCATGGAGAAATTTGGCAGGTAATCATAATGATTCAAATTACTATAAAAGCACGACACAGAATTTTCACTAACAGTTTTGTGTAGCTCGAAGATGCTACCGTATAGCGAAACACGTGTTGCGGTTTTATAAACTTTCAAGTGCAAATCTGAAGTTTTCACGGATAGGACTATGCTGAACTGGTTTTTCCGGGTATTTGATCCGTGTATGTGATATTATTCCCAAAAAAAAACACCTATAACGAAATAAAACTGAACCCCCAACTCATATTTATGTCTACTTCTTAATAATGTGTCTGTATTAAATTAATTCAAATAGACGTAGTAGCAATAATATATAATCCAACGAAAAGACAGTTGAAATGTTCCGATCATTGACCGTGAAACAGGACGCATCTGGCAACTTGGAAGTAACCCCGTCGTGACCCTGCAATATCTATATACATATTTCTTCATAATACTAAAAATAATAGATTACTCTCAACAGATATGTTTGTTCAGTTATTGATCTCACCGAAAATAACGGAAAGATAACAACGGTTTATCGGAAATAGTCAATTAGAAATAATAATTAGTTCGATTAAAATGCGGTTGGAAATTATTGAATGAATTTTATTGCATTGGCACTACACTCTCGATACAATATTGTATTCATTACGAAAAATGTCGAAGGTCGAATATTTTATGAATCCATTATCGTTAGACTAGATGTCTGCACCCAACAAAGTTTCAAAAGAGCATACCCGGAACAAGAATTTATTCATATAATATATTATACAGGGTGAATATCAAGGAATTGCATCGATCGATTGTGTGAAAACTATAATTACAAAATAATTGAAGTTTTTTCCCAACACCAAACAGTTATTTTTAACACCTCTACACGTGTTTTGATCACCAAGTGATCAACTTCAAGAGGAAGATTAAACTGCTGTTTAATCTTCTTCTTCTCAAAACGGACGTAGGTATACTTTGATATTTATTGATTCTCCAGATATTAACTCCACACCTAACTCAACCTAACATAACCCATTATATGCTTTGAAACTGAATAGCATCTGTATACAATTAGATGATAATATGAGGTTTTTCGGTAGAACTAACCGTTAATGGAACAGGTCCTACAATAAAGCATACCTGCTAATTACATCGTTAGTCGCATGTATTCAAGTTCTGAGGAGTAAACGCGAAAACACCGAAATATACTAAGTGACAAAGAAAGGTTAACACCCATTTGTATTGAAAATATTTTAATAATGTTTCACTTACATACCTAACAAATAATAGCAAGCAAACGAGTAAGTTTTCAGAGAAATTGTATGATCGTGAAACCAGTGAAGTTGCAGATCCTCGATGTCTTATACCCTCGTGAATACGTCTGGGCATTGCCCTGAATAGGTGGTCTATATTCTCTTGGGGTATCTCATTCCAACCTACTGCTAACTCATGTCTAAGTGCTGCCAAAGTCTGTGGGGTCTGTTGTAAATTCAGCAGTCTGCGACCAAGAATATCCCACACATGTTCGATCTGTGAAAGATCGGGCGATCTGGGTGACCATGGTAAGCGGTTAATGTCCTGTTGATACATGAAGTGTAGAGTTACTCTAGCCACATACGGTCTAGCGTTGTTCTGTTGAAATATGGAGTTCTCGATGGTCTCAAGATATGGAATGACATGAGTCTCCACTACTTGGTGAATGTAACGAAGAGGTGTCATGTTGCCTTCAATGAAGACTAAAGGTATCCTGCTACTATACGCAATGGCATCCCATAGCATTGAACCAACAGTATGGTGAACATGCCTCTATATATCAAAGTGGGAATATCGTCTTTCACCACGACGCCTTCTCACACTTGCTCGTCCAACGTGCATACCCAAATTATCTCTGCACTAGTGCAATCGGTTGCATCGATGCTCGAGATTCAGTGGCAACACCCAATGGGGATGATAAGAAAAAAGGCCGAAACATCTTATTTGTCGATATACTGTACGCATTCTAACAACCACTGATTCGCAATCGCTCTAGTAGGAATAAACCGATCCTTAAGAGCCAAAAGTCTTAATCGGCGATCCTCAGGCGCTGTTGTTCTCCTGCGATGACTGATGCCCCTAGCTCTGTGTTCTTGGCCTTCTTGGGTGTATGCCTAATAACATCTTAGAATAGTAAGAAACGATCGACTGGTTCTTCTTGAAATTTCTCAAACTGAAAAACTTGCCTCACGTAAGCCAACAATTCGTCCCCTCTCAAAATCACTAAGTTGAGGAATACGACGAAGTTTTCGCACTCGAGGCATAGTGTTAACAATATGAAACACTTTACAACAAACTCTTCAACAGTTGAAGCACAAATAAGAATAAAAATTGGAGGAATGGTTAATGCTCACACAAAAAAAACAGTTAAAAAACTGGTCAGAATAGCTTCCGATACGGCTGAGATTTTACTGGCTTTTTATCGGCCTCAAAATGAATACACATGCAAAACATTATTGGTATATTTTCAATATAAATGGGTGTTGACCTTACTTTGTCACTTAGTATACAATAGCGAATATAAGAATGTTCAAGACAGCGCCGAGGTGCAAGACAGTTTGAATTATGTTAAAATATGTTAAAATAAGTATTTCCATTACCAGCTGTCGCACCCCTAGGAACGACAATCGTCAGAAGTGTCGAAACTTGTGCGAGCTAAGGACTAACGAGGTCTTACCTTCAAATGTGAGATTCCTAACACGGCTTGGGCGATAGCAAGTGAAAAACGATTGATTCGAGAATTACTAAGAAGAAAATGATTCGAAAGCGAGGAAAGCGATAGTAAAATAGTGAAATGTCTAAACGTATACACATCTTCTCTCAATAGGGATTGTTGTTAAATTGGTTACACACGTGAAATGTTGAATTCATGCCATGTATTGGTGTGCGGGTATTTACAGTATGTCGTGTGATGCCCATTGTGCTCCGATGTGATTCAACACGTCTTACAGATTCAAATGACAAGTGGGTGCATGGTTTGTTGCATGATTATTTTGGTCTAAGACTTCAAGAGGAAAGTCGATGTTCACCCGTGAAATTATCTGTGGAAGAAATGTAGGAAAAAATTCGGAAAAACTCATTATATGCATTGTTATAGATTTGATACATTTTCTTTTGTGTTTGCCTTTTGAACACATTGGTTTTTAGTTTCCATCAGGAGTTTTTTCTTCAAAATCTTGAGCGATCATCAATATGGCTTTCGGAAACAAAAATTAACAGGCGACTTTCTATCGTATGTCACCCATATTTGAAATAACGCAATCGAGAAACATGGAGAATCAAGAGCTGTTTCGCTTGATATTTCTTAGGCCTTTGACCGTGTGTGGCATGAGGGTTTGCTGGCCAAACTTCGATTCTATGGCTTGTCGGATCATTTCTGTATATGGCTCTTCAGCTTCCTGAGAGAACGTTCCTTGCAAGTGGCCGTCGATCACCATCAATGCTGGTGTTCCCCAGGGATCCATATTGTCTCCAACCCTATCTTTATTGTATATCAATGATATCACACCATGAATCCAATATATTGCTGTGCTGACGACAGCACACTTGTCTCGTCATTCCATTTGGATTCCAGGACATCGGCTACGGAGGCACATCTTCCGCGGCCGCAGGAGGTTTTCTCTAAGACGAGTAATGTTTCCGAACTGGATATAATGTCAGGTCAGACAATTCCGCGTTCTGCTTTGATAAGTTTGTTGGGGGTTAAAATGGACACCAATATGTCTTGGCACAATCATTTCGCTGGAATTGCAAAGGCTGCTTCTCAAAAGTTTGGAACACTGTTCCGAACCAGAAAACTGTACACACCTCAGCAACTTTTGATGCTTCTAAAGCCCAGATCAGACCTTCTTTGGAGTATTGTTCTCATGTATGGAGCTCTGCCCCCAAACATACCCTGAAGTTACTGGATTCCATGCAGAAAAGAGCCACCAACGTTATTGGCGACGATAACATCACTTGCAACCTTGATAGCCTGGAACAGCGAAGAAAGGTTGGAGATTTATCTCTCTTCTATATATACTTCCACGGGAGGTGTTAGGGGGACTTGGCACACTTGATTCCACCAAGAGAGGTACATATCAGAAATACGCGACGGACTGTGGCTACTCATAGTTTTGAGGTTTAACTCAGTACACCTCAAACTTCACTGTTTAAGAACTCTTTCATCTAGAGAACTGCCTTTATATGGAATAAGCTTCCTGAGAACGTTTTTCCAAATGGATTTAATCTCCAGCGATTCAAATCCAATGTGGATCGCTACTTTCGTACAGACACCGCTCTGAGAGCACCTAAAAGATTTTCCTGTAGTGCTTGTGTTTTGTCATTAAAAAAAAGTAATGGAATCCAAGCATTGTGGAAGACTTTGTCTAAATTTCTAGTTTAAAATTGGAATTTTTAATATTTCGGTATAGAAGTCAAAATTTAATGGCAATAACTTCATTAAATCCGGAAGTTAGTGTTTCTTTTTTTCAAAATCAATGGCGACCCTTTTACGACCTCTTATGATAGCTTTCTCAAACTCCAAAACCGATTTATTTCCAGATTCACTTCGAAATAATATTTCAGTTAGATTACTGTTTTCTCTATGTCTGGTTACATTACATTTCTTAAACGTAGTTATTTGTTATTAAATAACGTAGATAATTCGAAACAAATATATCAGTGGGTATTTCTGACAGCTTTTACCGAATGAGTACACTTGGCAGAGTTGTAGGATTACTGAACTTCATTTATTTGGCGTACATTCATATTTGAGATATTAATGACTTCTGGCAAGGTCCTCATTAGTTGGCGTTCAGATCGAGAGATAAGGCAAAAATAGCTGAAATTTTAATGGAGTTAGATAATAGTAATGATGCTTCAACTTGAAAAAAATAAAAATAAGTAGCTAAATCTTTACACAAATTACTTTCAGGTAATGAACATAAACATGTGATGCTTCACTATCACTAAATTTGAAAATATTATTTCACATATGTGAATTAATTCGTTAGGTCATTGAGTCGATTTGATTTCTTGAACATGTAATCTAACAAATTTCAATTAAGCATTAATACCTAGGTATGTAATTTAAGAAGCAAGAAGATTATTTGCAAACTTCTTTTTTTTCTACTGAATATTTTAATGTTAACAAGAAGATTTATTTCAGAAACAGTTATTCTCTTATATTCACACATAAGTTGTTGGACGACCAACAATATACTGATAAAAATAATAATAGTGAGGTTTATTTCTCGAGTAGTGCAAATTTATATTCCTTTTCGAGTTTCAGAACAAAAATAGTTATTTGAATAGGATGGCGACCGTTGAATATGATTTTGATTGTCAGTTTGGCGGGAATTCGGTGAAAATGTTGAAGAAAACCAATTTCTAAATTGTCAACATTTCGAAACTTCATTGTTTCATCTTCGGGACTCTGAAGTATAAGAACAAGACATACATATTAAAATGGAAATTTACAAAGCAGTTCTGTTAGAAACAAAATAAATTATGTAATATAACAATCTTTAAAAAATAATAAACGTTTCGAACACTTTACAAAAAAACAACGTTGATGAGTACTTACATTTAGGGCGGCTTTCCGAGTTGAAGCGTGAAGTGAATAATTTCGACATAAAATATAAATACGTACACAGATTCCTGAAAGACACTGACACAGACACGAAGGGATTAACAATCTGAACTGTCTGTAAATCGTTCTTTATAATTCAAAAAAAGCTAAATGTGTTAAATGTTAAATGTGCTAAATGTGTAGCCCTGTATTTGAGATTGTTGATGATGTTTATTTTTTGTGACATTGGATGGATAGGGTGGTAGTTTGTAAATCTTTCAGAGTATGTTGGTTAATGGTAGTAATCAGTTTTAATTTTGTTGTTAGATTTTATCAGCAAAACATCCAGAAAAGCAGCTTAAAGATTGTGATATCACATAATTTATTTTATTTCTAACAGAACTGCTTTGTAAATTTCCATTTTAATATGTATATCTTGTTCTTATAGATGAAACAATAAAGTTTCGAAACGTCGACAATTTAGAAATTTTTTTTTTTCAACTTTTTGACCGAATTCCTGCCAACTTGACAATCGAAAAAATAGTTATAGTAGACGTCTAGAAGTCGTATTAAAATCTTCAGGTTGCGCATGGAGGTTCTCCCCGTTTGCATAGTCATTTCAAAAATCATCGAAATTATTCTACACAGATATAAATGTATAAAAGAGATAATAATTTTCAAGCGTGTTCTTTTCGAATTAACAAAAATGTTAACATAATATAAACAGTAGCTTAACTGAAAAATTATGATTTTTCATTCAGGCTAAATCTTTCTCGAAATAGTATCTGCATATAAATTCAAGAGATACTTATTGAACAGATTTTTTACCATTAGGTACTATAGAATTCACATTTAAGAGTAGGCTTTTTTCATTTCATTGAAGAGTTGAAAAATCTATCAGCTAGATAAGATAAACATCGTGTTCTATTCTATTTTATGGATTGACTTTTATGTGATAGAATTGGCGGATAATTGATGAAAATCTATAACGTATTCATGTGACTTTTTCAATGGATAGTTCACAAAACAACAAACGATCGCAATGTATTTCGCTATGTACTTACTAGCTTTCTTAAGCGGTTTACAAATTTTTACAAATAACTCTATTTTATTCCTTGTACAGTACTGATATTCTAACTGTTACAGCAATGACTTATTTTTTTGAAGATATCTGATGAAAAAATCTGTCTAAAATCTGTTTTTCCGTTAATCAGCTGTCGCTGATAATATAATAGTACTATGCAAAAGAATAACCTTCTCTGACTCAGTAAACCAGAGTACTTTTTGATAGAGTAAGTATACTTTTTCTGTAAATTATTTTCAATCATTTTTCTACAGAATACTCAGTTTTTCCGAATTGGTATCTTCAGTTCCTCTCCAACTGAGGATACCGGATTTAAGTCGGGACCCCACAAGAGTACAAGTGTTTTTGAACGTGAAATATCTAATATTTTGTTTGAACATTCAGATCTATATAACATAGTTCTAAGACTTTTTGTTACTTCATCGATGTGATGATTCAATGTCTTGTGGCAGTCAATGATAACCTTCCCTATCCAGTTTTATCTGTTTGTTTCATTCCATATTGATATATGATGGAATTGGCCTATCTTGATGAAATGTATTCAAATAATACCTTATTGTGAGATTTTCACTAAAAAGTGAACTGTTCAGTGAAAATCTCACAGCAAAGTGTTTTTTGAATATATGTCAATTTGGTTGTTATTTTGATTTATTGTTGATTCCTGAAAAAATGCCCAGATTTAGCTCAATACTAGAAAAGAGCACGAAAAGTTTTTTTTAAAAATCACTGTAGTTTATGACTGAACCACATTGTGAGTTTTAATTCAAGTTCTTTCCTATCTATTCTAGTATGAAATATAGCACTATGATATGCGGAACTGAATATTTCACCTGCTTCCATATAAAGTAAGAAGACTATTTATATATAATACTAATAATGATGTTTTTTCATTGAAAGACTCAAATATAAATGTCAAAAAGGTCCCAAGCACCGTGCCTTTTGGTATAACGAATTTCATAATTCCCACTCAGTCCCCCTCAGTCACTCAGTTCCCCATCTATTTTCACATGTTGTTTACGTCTGCAGATATAATTTGTTTGTTTGCAGAAATCTGAATTTCGCATCCTGCAAGGTATCTACAAATTGTGAGTGACTCACAGCACTAAACGCCTTTGCAAAATCTAGGAGTAAGTAGGCAGTTGACTTATTGTAATCTTTCAATTCATATATTTCCGCGGTTGATTCTGAAGTGGCAACACTTGTTGATAGATTTTTCCTGAATTTGAACTGCATAGGCGATATCACTTGATTTTTATTACAGAAATTATTGAATCGAACTGTGAAAGTTCTTTCGAAGACTTAAGACTTTATATTAAGTGGAGTAATTAGTGACATTGGACGGTAGTTAGTAATTTTGAGTTCATCACCTTTTTTATATACTGCTTAGACAACAGTTATTTTGAATACGCTAGGACATTAACTGGTCGTGTAGATACGTATTACAATCAGGTTTATAAATGGCTTAAATTTTTTTCTAGAAACAGCTGTTGAAGTTTGAGCGGTAATGTTATTTTTACCCGGGGATTTATTAACTTTTAGAGACTCAATAATTCTAAATATTTCTTGATCATCTACAGGTTCAAAAAATATACTGTTTTTCAACGTAGTTTTTGGTAGTAGTTGCTTAGATAACTTTCGCGGCAAATGTTTCTCCAATAGTAAAAAATAACACTGATATTTTATCACATGAAATAATTCTTGATCATCTACAGGTTCAAAAAATATACTGTTTTTCAATGTAGTTTTTGGTGGTAGTTGCTTAGATAACTTTCTAACTTTCGCGGCACATGTTTCTCCAATAGTAAAAAATAACATTGATATTTTATCACATGAAAGTTCATCATCTTCAGTTTGTATTTGTTTCATGGAGTTTATTTTGTATTCATAAAGTTAACAATTATCCCTTCTCCATTTGTGATCCACTTCTTACGTTTAATTTTTTTTCGTTTCACTTTTGGTTTTATTGTGTTTTTCACAATGAAGTTTTGTAAGACACTAAAAATAATTTTTGTTAAGTTTTCACACAACATTTCGTAATATTGTCCAATCACAATCAATGAGTTTAGTTCTTGAATTAGGATGGTTGATATATTGATTTTGTAACTATTGAATTGAAAATTTATAAGGGCAGAAAAATAACAGGTGTTTTATGATCTATACCTACCTTGAGTATGAAAGACGCCAAATTTGAATTAAATATAGTTTCATTCTTGATGAGTCCCGACCAATACGCATGTCTAGAATAATCATCAATATATCTAAGTATTATTATCCTCGCTTAAATTTATATTTGAAACGCAACATCGAATTGCTAAGGAACGGCTGATCTGATTTCCAAAAACAGAACAGAGTTGCATAGGAAAAAAATACCAATCAAACGAGGAATATATCAAAAAATCCTCTTTTTACGTAAATTTCATTTGACCTTAATATCCAGTTCCGTTCAAAAGTTCAGAGCGGGGAGGGTTTTAACGTCCACACTGTATATTTATGTGTGCGAATAGGTAAAATTTAACAAATATCTGACTGAAACATCTGCATATGAAGTACATCGACGATTTTTTGAATATAATTTCGTTCTGATGCTTGGTTAAATCATTCTTACAATATACTTGAAATTCGCATGCTTCAATCAATCACTATGAAAATATTTGGTCCGTTTTGAAAAGTCGTTGTATAGGTATATAATGAGTGATTTTTTTTGCAGGTATCTTTTTGGAAACACTGTTTTTGACAGATCACGCGTGAATCGTGTCTTGTGTCATTGTCAAACTTGTTCAGTTTGGTCTATAATTTAACCATGAATCGACTTACGAATGAACAACGCTTGCAAATTATTGAATTTAAATATCAAAATTCATGCTTGGTGAAGAAAGTGCATTGTGCACTTCTTCCAATTGATGGGCAGTTACGTCGGCCTACTGAGGTAGCTATTCGGAAGCTTGTAACTGAATTTCGTACCCAGTTCACATTATTGGACATTAAACCACCAACACGCATACGTAGAGTGAGGACCGAAGAAAATGTTGCGGCTGTATCCGCCAGTGTTCGTGATGACCGTGAAATGTCGATTCGCCGCCGTTAGCAGCAATTGGGCCTCTGTTACTTTACTACGTGGAAAATTTTGCGAAAGGATTTGGGTGTAAAACCTTATAAGATACAGCTGGTGCGAGAATTGAAGCCACACGACCTCCCACAACGTCTATGGTGAATGGGCGCTGGCAAAGTTGGAAGAAGATCCACATTTTTTTCGAAAAATTGTGTTCAGCGACGAGGCTCATTTCAGGTTGAATGGATACGTTAAGAGGCAAAATTGCCGCATCTGGAGTGAAGACCAGCCACAAGCATTGCAAGAGCTACCGATGCATCCCGAAAAAGTCACTGTTTGGTGTGGATTATGGGTCGGTGGCATCATCGGGCCGTACTTCTTTAAAGACGTCAATGGCCGGAACGTTACTGTGAATGGTGAACGCTACCGTGTGATGATTGACGACTTTTTGTTGCCCAAAATGGAAGAATCAGACATGCCTGAAATGTGTTTTCAACAAGATGATGCCACATGCCACACGGCACGCGAAACAATTGCCCAATCAAGAGCCGCCTTAGGTGAACAGTTTATCTCACGTTTTGGGTCCGTCAATTGGCCGCCTAGATCGTGTGATTTAACGCCTTTGGATTATTTCTTGTGGGGTCATGTCAAGGCTCATGTCTACAGGGATAAACCAGCAACGACTGACGCTCTGGAAGCCAATATTGAATCATTTATACGTGAAATACCGGTCGATATGTTAGAGAGAGTGTGCCAAAATTGGAACTTGCGCATGGGCCATCTGTCGATTCCAACAAAGATTTCATGAACTTTTTCAAATTTTTTGTGTTGTTTTGAAAATCACCCATTACTTGCATTTCAGAGATGAAGTCCTGTACTACGTACAGAAAAGTCACAAAGTATGAAGAAGTTACACGTGAAAGTCACGTTGATTTTTGAAGGGGTTGAAGAGACATATTTAAATTGAGCAAATCTGTATTTTGTCTTCAACAGAAGTGGTTAATTGAATCTCAAAGTGGTTTTCAGAAAAATCACTATTACTGGAGGCTATTTTTATGTCTACACAAACTATGAAGAGATTTGAGGTGATGACCGGTGTGCCGTATTCACAAGTTCAGCTCCTCTCACCACGCCAATGGTACCAACGCAGTAAACTTTTTAGAAATTCGCGTTATTTTCAAGGAACCGAAGTAGATAACGAAAAGTCAGAAACTAATCTTATCTACCTCTCATTAAACAATGAGGAAGATTGCCATCTGGTTCCTGTTAATCATTTTCCTTCCACCGAGATAGTGGAAAATGCCTGATAACGCCCCTTGCTAATTTCCGTTTATTAAGCGACCTTCTAGAATTATACATTCACGTGAGCAAATACAGGGTCTTATTTTAAAGTAAACACCATGTATTTGAGTAGTTTCTTACCCCTCTTATCGTTTTATGAGAATGAGAAAGCACCGGATGTGTGAAGTGAAATCAACAGGAAATTGTTCAATAGATACTGGTCGCAAAAATAAAATAACGATACTTGAATTATTTTATTTATGAATTAATTCGAAAAGATCATTAATGAATGTGTATTGATAAGGAACCGAGTGTGTCATGTGATTCAGTTATCATTCTCTGTTTATTATATATTCTCAAAATACTACATTAGAGTTTTTGTTAATCTGAACTGTATCAATAACTTACATTCTATAAAAAGTTTCCGCATAGTGGATGAGAATAATATAATGAAATAATAATTATTCTCATTTTCACCGACAAAGGCAAAATCTCGAAAGATTTAAAGACCCTTCGGGTGGTTTTACCACCTGAAGTGGCATGCGTTTAGATATTTATTAAAAAATACTTTTTAAAAGTAATAACCATGTTTATTTATTTTTATACATTTATCATTGTTATAACATTTCAATTTGGAATGAATAGGTATGATGAATCTTCGTTCTACCATTTCCACAACTGAATGGTCTAATTTCCACTTGTTGTCCTCTTTATTTATAACATGTTCAATATACTTATTTATTTATTTATTTATCGGCAAAGCCAATTTACAAAAACATACTTAACAAAGTATGAAGAACTGAAAAGTATTTTCGAATGCTCATGTCTAATGTCTAAATTACAATTTACAATTTTACATTTAGCGAAGTTTGAAATACAAAATATTAATGAATCCTTATGACTAGTGACTACGTTACTGAAAGATGAAACAAATTGGGTACTTACAAGAAAAGAGATGTAACAAATCTGGTAGTAACAATGAAAATGGTAAGGCAAAGAAAAGCTTCGGAAACGCCATAGCCTTTTCAATTGATTTTTGAAGACTTGATCTAAGTCATTATGATATTGATTTTTCAGCTTCAGAATACGAGGAATCGGACTGTTCAAAGCATAATTGGTATGGAAGCAATTTATTTGAAAAATGTCAGGATTTCTCGTATTTTTTATTGTTTGATATGAAAAGTTATTAGTTGAAGTAGTTCTGGGTAGTTTATCTCACTATTTATTATTTTGAAGAGGAAACTCAAGTTCATAGAAATTCTCCAATTATTTTATATTTAACTTGGTTAAGGGTTCACTGTACTCATGTTCATTTTGTTGAATACCAAAGTGAAAAACACAATTCCTCAAAAATTTCTATCGAGCATTCTCAATTAAATCGATATTCACATTATAGTATGGGTTCCATATAACCGAACAATACTCAAGAATGGATCTTAAGAAAGAACAATACAATATCTATTTTGTTTTAATTGAAAAATCAGTAGAAATGCTCGCGAATAAATTTTTCTCTTTCAAGAGCTATATTATACACTTTATATTCAAAGAATATTGGACTTCTAATTTTAGCGAACGTGATGATTCGACACTTATTGATGTTTACTTCTAACAAATTATATTTCTACACCACATGGAAAAAGTTTCGAGATCTTTTTGAACTTATTCAGCATCTTCCCGGCAAGTAATTGCTCCATAACGTTTGAGATCATCCGCAAACATAAGAAATTCTGAATATTTGAAAACGAATTCTATGTCCGATATAAACAAGTTGAACAGCATTGGGCCCATATGGGATCTCTGCGGTACCCCCGGTGAAACCTGAATAGGCGTAGACGTTGTATCTCCACCTTTTGGATTCGACATATTTTAAGGAGTGCTTAAAGAGTATTTTGACATCTTTTATTCTAAATTTCGTATTTATTCTTGCAACGAAACCCTTTATTTGAGTCCAAACTTGTTCAACGGGATTAAGTTCGGAAGGAGCCAGACGCAGAATAATAATATTTCGGCGTTTTTGTGTCCTCTTGTTGACGACATATTCCGTGGAACCTGCTTCATTTGAACATACTATGGACAATAGTTTTTTATCCATACCTTCATCAAATGGTATGCTTTTGTCGAAGCTACTCGAAGATATCCGCTGTTCTCCATGCATTAGTTGGTGTACTTTCAACTTTTCTGAAATGATAACTGGCATTATCAATCACAATCACAAAATTAGAAGGAATGAGGTCTAATATTTGCTCAAAATATTCTTCAAACACATCGCCGTTCATGTCTAACGTGGTAATCGCCAGAATGCTTTGGCTCAAACATCAATGAACCGCCTTCAACAAAACCATCAATACTTTCAATGTGAGTAATTAATCAGTCGCTTTCCTTTTCCAGAAGGCTACTTTATCCGGTAGACCACCGTTCCAAAAATACTTGAGGTGAACTTGTAATGTTTTTGTCTTGCCACATCTTTCCAACGGCATATCCTTCGTTGAGCCAAGTATCTATCTCAATTCTCATGTTGAAATGCAAATAATTTAATAATTTTCGATTGAGAGCGATTTTTTGTTTTGTTTTCCACAGCTGAAATTTAATTCCTTCATATTCCTTCAGAGACTAGAGGCGTTTTCTGACGATCATATATTCAAAACGTATTCGTCTATGATTCAAATGCATTAATTCTGGCGTTGAAACGATGACGTCACATCAACTATGATTTGAAACGTATTCAGGATGATTCAAAACTAGCGTTAGGTTGGTTTTGAAACGCAATTTGATGTTACGTTACGTCAGTTGTCAGTTTCTGCTTTATTTTAATCGTTATAGTTCACTTTTTATCAAATACGTTGTAAGGATGTACAAAATAAAGCTGGAAAATTATTACTTGCACATATCCGATTATAATTGAGGTTGAAGAAAATTGCAAAGTTTGTTTTCATTATTGAATTTGACATCTGACACAAATTGAATCATTCTATTCTGGCGAATCTTATTATTGACGACGTCAGTACGAATATACGATTGAACGTCAGAAAATACCTTTACTTTGGTCTTCTCTCGAGGCTTTCATTATTTTGTGGGGGTCGGTATTCTTTCTTGAAATAAAATGAATGTCCTGTACTTCTAAGTGCAAGCTGGTAGTTTTCAACAACTGGCAAAATTTTTCTTTCTAAAGATGGTTTAGGTGATTTGATAGCTTAATTTTTTCCTCTCAATATTGATTTTATATATCAATGATTTCGAAACTCCCGTCATTTGTGAACAACACAATTCCTCCAGTGTATCAACGGTATACGAAAGATTTTGGTGTCTGAGAGCGCCATATATATTAGGAATAATAATAATTCCCTTAACAGAAAAAGCACATCTGTTCATTCGTTTCACTGGAGAGTAGCCATTACAATTGACACACTAAGTATAATTTACTAATATCAAATTTCAGGTGATACAGTACCTGATTAGGTTGAATCGAAAAATAACATACGTTAAAAATCTCAGGTATGCCTGATTCTTTAATAGAAAGTATTGAAAATTTTTATCGAAATTGAAGATTAAAAACAATGTTAGGTGTTTATTTAGGAAAACTAGCGTTTCCTAACATGACTAATAACCAGTCCGTGCAAAGCTTATTGTTAAATTTTCTGAAAATGGAACTTTTATCAGGTGATGATTGACTGTATCGCCGATTATGCGCAAAACTAACTGTCTGTTATAAGGAAACAAGTATAACTGAGGCACCAGTCAATCTAATAATAACACTGATGATCTTCAAACAAGACTCAACCTTTGACGGAAGTACCAAACTCTTTCGAAGGTTCGAAATAGATGAACACTTCAATCTAGCAGACCACTATCATAATATTCATGCAGTCATTGTTCACTGTGGTTCTGGCGATGAATTTGGTCATTATTACGCCTTGGTCAAAGATGAAATGGACTGGTTTAAGTTTGACGATAGTCGAGTCACGAAGTGTTCTGGCGATGTATTGAATTTATTGGAGCCTCTGAAGATACCCTACATTTTGTTTTATGAGAGAGAGGACATTGGCAGACCAAGATCTTCAGATGGTGTGGTGCTGTAGGTTTTTCCGGGTTTTCCTGCAGCTGAAAAAGCAAATGCGCCACTGGAATCAATGAAGTCGTCCCGGAGCGTCAATTAATTTTTGATGTTGTTTTTATAATTTCATGATTTGTATTTATTAATTATTGATGCGACAGTTCCATATTTTTGTTACTCACCGTATGCATACAATTGAGATCTGCTATAACAAATTGTACAACGTTGAATGTTTGAAATAAATACTACATTTTTCACTTTTTAACCGACTTAATTAATGTACGCTTAAGAAACAGCGACTCGGAAATGATTTATTACTCCGCCTCTAAGGAAGTGAATTCATTATTGTTTCTGCTTACAATCCTGCTGAAATTAAACTTGGTATATATTGAAGGACAGTAAGTCCTTGAAATAACAAATTTGATATATTCCGCAACAGAAAGGGCGGCATCCTTCGGTTGTATTTCGCACAATATAACATGCATTCCTACCAAGTATATTGTATCTTCTACCCTACCTGAAATGCTAGTACCTTCAACCAGGGGAAGAATACAGTTATGGTCCTGTTGGACATACAAAAAGCTTTCGATAGAGTCTAGATAGAGGGATTTGTCGATAAGATGTGGTCGGCAGGCATGCCCTTATTTGTGATTAGGATTCTTCAATTTTATCATTCCCATATTGATTTCAATTTAAGAGTCACCGGTAGACAGAAATCAATATGGGAATGATCAAAAAGTACTTATCTATTTATTTTTTGATTTTCATGGAATTATTTTCCAGCAGCTTGACTGCATTAATCTTTCTAGAAACATGTGGATTCGTTTTCCGATGGCATTTCAGGTTAGCTTCCCAAATTTCTGCTACCGTAGTTGTCGGTTGGTTGGTCAAACCACCAACACTGACATAAAAAACTTGCCAAGTTGACTTGGTTGTCACACCAATAGGTAGTTCCACTTATGTTTCGCTTGCGTTTACGCAGCTATTTTTATCAAGTACTTTCTTGGTTTTTTCTCATTTTGTCTTCAATCGAGGACCGCCTGCCCGGTACTGACGATGCCCAATAGGCTGAAACAGCTGTATACCGGCTCTTAAATTGAAATCAATATGGGAATGATCAAAAAGTACTTATCTATTTATTGAAAACACTTCACTAACTTTCTTCGAAAGCTTCTGATAATTTCTCTTCCACATTTTCCGTTTCACTATCACTGTCGTCATTTGAATCAATGATGAATGGCAGGAGTCGAGACGGTCACTGAACATATCAGGAGGCTGTCATATAAATTCTGCAAGTTCTTTTTGCCGAAAAGTCCGCGGATGAGGGGCGTCACGGCGCTCAGGAATTATCATAGTCAGCCGTAAACACGGGCTAATTTATGAAATGCTAGATATCTTCCTCGAACGGCGCGAATGCGATCGCGCTTAGTCCATGGAGAAGCTGGCTAAGTTAATTCACGTATTCTCGTGACATCAGAAATACTCTTACCTGGTTTTTTCATGAACTTTTTCTAGGGGGCTAGTGACAATCCTGTAACACCCACTTGGTACACCTACTGAGTTATGAGGTATCGAAATCGCAACATCTTGATAAATCTAGCGTAAGCCTCGGCAGGAAGCAGTAAGTCTTAGAAGGAATGCTGAGATGGGTCTCTTTTGGGAAGAGAGCAACCCGTTAACACCAGCGAGTGCGTCTCCCATTGGCCTGCCGTGGGTCTATGAGGTGGCGCTTCACCCTGTGAACGTTCTGGGGCTCGATATTGAAGTCTCATCCTGCTGATCCCCCCTTTCCTTCACCAACCGTTTTCCTGTCCCCACCCACTCCAGTTTGTGGGAGAGATGTAAATATTGTATATATACTCTGTACATTGGACCTTAGATTTACTCTAGAGAAATAGGCAATAAAGAATTTTTGAGTTTTGAGTTTGAAATGTTAGTAACTATTCCTTGGTTTGCTTATCTACTCTAATTGTCCGTACATAAAGTGGACGTCGAAAGTGCTCCTGTATTGCACCACAATACTATTATTATTATTATCGACATGTACTTTTCTGTTACACTCGAATACCTCTGGAACTGGACCTGACAAATTGCTATTTATGGAAGGCATTTTGAAAGTTGAGAGTTAGTGAAACATTCCATAATACATTTGTCAGTCAGTTTCAATATTTTCAAAAATGTAATATATTATGTCAATTCAGTGTCAACATCACAAATGACTATGAATTTTGAAAGTAAAAAAATACATTCGTTACGAGAATATTATTTTCAGTACTTAGTATGGTCGCCTGTAATTAAACCAATTAAAATGTCGTATTCGCCTCAATAAACATAACTCCGACTTAATGCGCTCCAGATATATTATAATTCGATTACTCTCGATTCTGAGAACTGCACATCTCGCAACATATGGGTGAAAGATAAACAACTTGACAAATATTTTTATCTGGATTCGTCGTGATATATTGAATGGATGTAATTTCAGACATCCTTTGGCCTTCTGGACGACTTGCCTTCATCTATTGTTAGCGGTATCTGATTCATGGTTTCAACATTAAGTAATTCCGGATTGAAGGAAAATATGAATGGAAGTTAAGCTACATCCATTCATGAAAATGAGGTAAAATCGAATGAAAAATATTCAAATAACATTCAATATGTATATTAAACTCTGGTCCATTATACCTCAAAGTGAAGTGCAGTAGATTTGTGAAGAATAAAAACTCAAAGTCTTCACAATTTATTATCACCCTCAGATGTTACAATGGTGAAACCATCAATCAGTACATATTTCGAACCTATTCATCATCAGCCAATTATTTAAAATTCTACAGTGAAAGAAGAACAACCCAACAATAGTTAATACAATGAAGTATAAAATCCCCACATGGAGAAGAAAATATTTTATTTCAAAATGGAGAAAAGAAAATTGTCACATGTTACCAATGAACAAATGGTCACAATGACAAGTTATTAATAATAGAAAAATATTTTTCAAAGGTAGTAAAAACGACGGAAGTTTGTCACATCATACCTATAAAAGATTGGGGGTATGTTATCGCCTTTATTTTGCTCTTTCATATATTATGCTGTACAGCATTCTTGTGAATGATATCTCTTTAAATTTAAATAAATTTAAAATAAATTTAAATTTAAATAAAATATGTTTAAATTACAAACTGAATGAAAAAAGTTATTTCCGATGAAGTGATGAGTGCTCATACGAAAGTAGTTGTTTCGAAAGGGCTTTTTATTTCAGTTTGTATCCGAACGAAACTTGTACACATGATCTACACATCTTTTTAACGAGTTTATTTCACACTCAATTGTTTTCTTCATTTTTGTTTAATAATGGAAGAGTGACACTATTTTTATGAAGAGCAAAAAATTGATTGAGTGCGAAAAAATATATTAAGGATACTTCATGGCAAGTGTATTATGGCTACAATTTTTCATACCGTATTAAATGATATCGTATCGTAGAAATGTATTGGTTTATTTGCAGATAAATTTCTTTTTCTATTGTTTTTTTCCGAATAAACAATGAAAAAATTTAACTCACTTCATCACCAGAGCATCTTCAAGTTCAATTAGATAACATTCTTTTGTTCATAATACATTTGAGTACATCATCAGAAAAAATATTGTAGAAACAAAAATGTTTTCCAGCTCGCAAATGGCCAGAGAATGAATGACTGAAACTAACACCTGGGCTGAGAAGTCTCGGGCTTCATTCATCAACGTAATCTCCTTCAAGAGCCACACAATCGTTCTAGCGCCGCTCTAACATTTCAATACCACTTTTTTACAACAATTTGTTTTCTTCTTCCACACTGGAATGACATTTTGTCTCTTGACGAAAGAAGTTAGGACTTACGTCATCTCTTGATTATGTAGTACTGATTTAGGTTTGCGAGACGGACGTCAGAGACATTATTCTGTTCTGAAGTGGGAACAGATTTTTCAATACATTCATTCAACGCCAGAAGGTCCAGTTCTACCTATCAATTTTGATTTTTGTGTTTCATATCAATTCACAATTATGTTTAACTTCTCGCTCCGCTTTTATATTATTTATACTAAAATTTCCGGTCTACAATTTTCAAATCTTGAAAACCCCAACACTCTCAGGAAACATTGAAGTACGAGTATAAGGAAAAACGTAACGTTCTATAAATGTTCTTGAAATTTTTTAAGTGGTATTTATGAGTGACGTACAAATACTTCGAATATCACTAAATAATTTACATCATTTTAAATAATTGATAATTATTTATTACCACTTGTCGTGTTGAATATTATGTAATTAATTCGAATAACTTTCGAATGTGTGAAAAACCCAATGTTATTGAATTGGGTCTAAAAGCAAATGTGTCACTATTGTTATACAAAAATGGCTATTTATATTTTATCAGTGAAAATCATTAAGAAGATACTGAACCATTAGGTACCTATTATTAGGTACCTGTCAACATTATAATGTATACACCCATCTACTTCTATTTTGAAAATCATAAATTCAATAAAAATGCAAAAACTAATATTTTGGTTGAATTGAAGGGGGTCTATATATTTTTGGGAGAGGTTAATTTTCGGGAAAGAAAGTTTTTGGATTTCTACTTCCCCATCTTTATACAAACTTGGGAGCCATAATCATGGATATTTTGTGTGAACACTAAGGGTCAAGAATAGTGTACTTCATTGTACTTCGGACTCATTTCAGTGAAGTTATTTCTTGAAGAAAGTTTCACTTCATGTTGGTCAAGAGGATTAAACTTCTAAAAAATATTTGAATTCTGATGTTTTATACGTATACTCATGTTACTTTAAGTCATTTGTGTAGTTGCATTGACTATGTATTTATGATTTTAAGCTGCATATTGTTCTTATAAAAAAAATTTAGCATTCATGAGTTGCAGAATAGTGATACATATTTTTCAGTTGACATATTGTAATAATACTTGAATGTGAGTATGAACACGCCTGAAAAAGCTATTGAAACAAGTGTTGCGGTTTCGTAAACTGTTCAGTAAAAATCTCACAATAAAGCGAATTCTATCACATATTTTTCAGTTGAATTTGTTAGAAAATATCAACAATATTTCTATAATTCCTTTTGAATTTGAATTGAATATTTATCGGTCAAATAACCTTTCTTATACAAAAACGTCATAGATCTACAAGAACCTGAATAAAATCTTCGGTTTGAAGTAAACTAATAGATTCAACATATGAACATATGAATATTCTCTTGCAACATGTTGATGTTGCAAGAGAATATTCAAAAATTAAATATTCACATCAAATGTTGTTTGGTGGTAGGACCACAAGGATTGGTTTTTCCTCTCTCAAGAGTCATCCTCAAGGTTATAAATACAAACTCAACGAGAGAAAAAACAGTAATTTTTGCTTCTGAAGATAATATTTATTCATGTCAGTGAAACGTAGAGAAACTTTCATTAGCTGAAATTTCGTCTTCTAGGGTAGTATGAATCGGATGAAATTAAATTCAACAGAATTCCAAAAAAACTATTCGCGATGCATGTTTCACCAACGAAGTTGGCATGTTGAGTGATCACTAACTTTTATAGTTTTTCTCTGGTATATGGAAAAGGTTATTTGAATTGTTTAACTTCAGTACACTATGAATTACTATGGTAACCAGAACATAATCTATCTCTCTCATTTTTTGCAGAGTGAATAGTCAGAGGTGATCTCTGTTATTCCAAAAGTTGTCTTATTATGGTAAAACTTTTTCATTAGTGGGAATATCAGTATTAATTTCAAAAAGTATTTGTCTGGAATGTTATATTACATCCAATCAATAAGAGTAGAAAATAACACATTTGTATGCTTCAAGTGAAGATAAATTCGTTGGTTGGAAGGTTAACGAAATAACCGTGTTGTGTCAATCAATCAATACTTTATTTTCCCGAGACTTTTTCACAAGCATGTAAATCGTCACATACAACTTGTGAAAGTGGAAGTTAAAAAAATCAAGTGATAAACTATGGAATATACATAAAATACATAAACAAAATATAATAGGAGGAGATGATCATATAAAACAATAAATATATAAACAGTTCAGGTAAACAAGCAAACAATAATGATGTCAAGCAGCCAGATCAGTTAGAAAATATTCGTAAGTGAGAAGAAGGCATTTTTGTAGATTATACTTTCAGTGCTATTTTTGAAACTAATGAGATCAGAAATTTCCTTAATGAATATGGGAGGTTTATTAAATACTTTCATAGACATAATATGAGGTCCGTTGGATACAGGTGTCGATTTGTATACAGTAACTATTAGATTATAATTTCGTCTAGGAGTATAACCATGGTTTTTTTTGATATCATGGATATCACAGTAAACATTTGTAATTCAGTGAATAACTGCTTCCAAGAATCAACATATTTTTCAAAACACATGGTTCTTTACATCTTTTTTTTTTACAATCAACAGATCATTCAATCTGCTGCAGTTACCGGTGGCAATTTAATTACAGCCCATATTAGCGAGAAATTACTTTAGTGTGTGATCTCACATTCCATGCGGAATATTATTTTGTAATTATACCCCGAAGACAAGTGTGGAATTTTTCAGTGTGATTTTTCATTTAGAGTGTACTTTTGTGTTGAAATAAAACTTTATAGGGTAAATTTGCGATATAAATTTATATCGAGATATTACACTCTTGACAGAATTTTACAGTAGAATTTTACACTCTTATATAATTTCACAGTGGAATTCTATATCTGATAAAATTTCACTGTGTAATTTTTCATTTACGGGTTATATTACATTGGGATATTCCATTGTAAGAAGGTCCGTATTCAGAGTAGTTTTGAAGACAATGATACCTCAATCGGATGTTGACTCTTGACTCTTAAGTGGCCATTTTTAATCATAATTCAGATAATTGAATGCACAAGACATATTACACATTGATATATTAAAAAAATATGTATATACAAAATAGGTTCATATACATTCTTGAAATGAAATTCTATAAAACATTTTTTTTTCATTTTCAAAAAAGTCAAATAACAGTACAAAATAAAAAAACCATTCTTCAAATTAACACATTTTCTTTCTTGCTCATGGTGGTATTATTCGGAAAGAGAAACGGAAAGAGAACCAAAATATTATAATGCACACGTCAGACAAACCGATGCGCTTCTGTAGACAAGAATGAACAATACAATAATCACTCACAATTACAAGCGTAATTTTACATTCGATGAAGAGATGCCGAAAATTTACATTTCACTAAGGGGAAATACCCATCGTCCAGTTAGTAATTCTCTTCACATGAAATAATACGTTATGATTTCACACATATGTTAGATGAATATTTAACTCTCAATGAAAAGTAAATTGCCTACTGAAATTACGCTCGGGGATGTGAATTATTCAATAGAGAGAGTATATTTTCAATAAAACTGAAGTAATTTTCTTCGTTCGAAATGAAAATTCCGAGGTAAATTTCAATCATTTTTCCCGGTGAGCAGACTAAGCAAGAATTTAGACTTGAATCAACATAGGCACAATAGTAATTGAGGACCAAATTTCTAAGATCCCAAATAACGAAACTATGTTTGATAATTTAATAAAAATATAGTCAATATGATCATTCCAGAATAATTGGGAGTCAATGTTCAACCCTAAGAATTTTACTCAATATGAAAGTGAACAGTACAATGTTATTAATTAATATTGGAGATGTTGTTAACGAATGAGAGAAAGAGAGTAGCACCCAAGACGCTACCTCGGGAACATCTTAACAGATGTTCCCCGAGGTTCAGAATGATATATTCCCGATTCGAGCCTCATCTTAACAGATTGTGATCTACCAGTCAGATAAGTCTCAACCCATTTGAGACATTGGCTGCGAACTTCAATGTCATAAAGTTTATCGAGGAGAAGTTGATGACTGATGGTATTAAATGCTCGTGATAAATCAAAAAGAATACCTATCGATTTTTGGCCATTTTTAAATTTGGATAAAATTTTTGTAACTGCAAAACAAAGTTTTCTTCACGATATCAATACATCTTATAGCGAAAGCTTGCTTTAGGAATTTTTCGGAAATATAGAAAGGTATGGAGTAATTGAAAATTCAAACATCATATAAGTAATTTCATCAATTCATCAAATGGATACAGAAAAAACTGAATTCTACTTGATCATTCAGTAAATTTTTCGAATTCTTGAATCTAACAATTTCCAAGCAGTCCAAAATATTGAGTTTTAAACTTTCCTCTTCTAAACATGAACTGCTATCCCTCTGCCAAAGAATAGTCTGCAAAAATGAAGTTGGTCGTCACATTTATGAAAATAGTTCTATATTCTTTTATTCTTTGGGAAAAAAGTTTTTCCGTTTGTCGAATATAAAGTTTTGGGCAAGGAACACATTTCAACTTATATTCTCCCGATCTACCTGTTACTAAAGTTTTGTTTTTATTGTTTCTAATGAATTAGCTTAAATTATTACTTATTCTGAGAGCAACGGCCAAGTAGTCTTTTTTCAAAAAACCAGCGATGTTATTTGTGGGTCACCAAACTTTGACGATATTTTATGAGGTACATTATCGTTTCTCGAATTGGGATAGACCTGGTGAACGTTTTGGTTTCGTATTTTTTTGGAAAGAATGGAGTCGATAATATCTACCTTGTTACCATTGTTGACAGTAATTTGTGGACAGCCTGTGAAGCATACTATTGAATACTGGTATTGCATGCTGATAAAAATGTATCGAGGAATTATGTATAACAATATCCGTATTGCAAAATCATCTTAATCATTGATTTAGGTAAGAGCAAAGATCAGAAAATCTATTGAATTAGTTACTTCCATTTCAGTGGTGAATTTATTTGATGGATAAATGAAATTGACAGATTTAACATACTTTTCCTACCTGTACCTGTAAAACAGATATCAACTAAGTCTCTATACGTATAAGGAACTGTTTTACAACTGATTAGCAAAAAACCCAACGGGTTTTCTATTATTAATCCCAGGCTGCATGAATAAAATTTTTCATTAAATAAAAAATGGGATATACGAACAAAAAGTAGATCTAGGGTTTCCTGTTTTACTCAGGATTAACATGGTTTCTGCCTAAGAGACTCTAAAACTGTTCAGTAAAAATCTCACAATAAACTGTTACTTGAAAAAAGAGTTGAGGGTTTATCATTGATTCTTGAGGACTTCAGTTTTCATCGAATTATCTTCCGCAATTTCTCATCTATAATATAATGAAATATACGGTAAATGTTACATAAGCTTTCAGCGTGATTTATGGAATATTTGGTTGTAGTCTTGATCAAAATTTGTACAGTTGGTTCGATGACAACAACATTCCATTGAAACTAAATATCACTATTGACAGTATTTACCGTGAAGATTTCGAAAGAATCGAAGTCTACGAATGTCAGCGGGTGGCACCGTCAAAGCCGCCGCCGACGCGGCGTAATGTGGCGCGGATATTAATTTGGGCCGAGATCGGGCCGATAGAGAGTCGCATGCCCGAGCCGGCGGTCTATGGGTCATTAGAAACCATGACTGGGGCGGTGCCGTGCGACATGTGCAAGAATTCCTCGTAGGAGTCGTAGAACGACGAAGCGACTTAAATGTTGTAGTATTATAGTTTTTTTGTAATACGAGGGTTGAAAAAAATCAACTCAGCTTTCATTAAGCAAAAATCGTCGTTTTTGTGAGAAAGTTTGAAAGAAGGAAAATGGTCCTACATGATATTTTTTTGGGATCCTATAAAGTTGATTTCGAACTAATGTTTCGTTGCAGTTTTGTTTCGGTTTCAAGGAAGTCAACTGTAAAAAACTGTATTATGGCTTCCTTAGAACCAATATACTCTAATTGGTAAAAGCCAATTGGAGTGATTCTGGGGAGGAATCATTTGGAGGCATCATCTACAGAAGTAATTTGGAAACCAATATTTCCGACACTCATCAAGAATTTTCTGTTATCAGTTTAAAAGGAACTAACAATTGCTTATAGATCCAGTAGACTCAACTCAAATATTAATTCTGAGCTCCACATCTACAAACAAATAGTTTTCATGTGAGTTAATCTAGAGCAACAAAATACTTTGGGAATGTATGCTTTCACAGCTGGCATCAATGTTTTGGTTGGTTTCCCGATTTTGCCGTGATCTTCTTTGGTTACAATCTCCAAACTTTTCAATTGCAACTGCGGCAGTCATCTTCAGTGGCGAAGTACTCTTCTTGACGTATCTGAACTGGATTTTTGGATGAAAGCTATTCAGATGATTTGGGAAGTCCTGAAGTTCTTCTTATCCACGGCTCCAAACACAAACGTGTCATCTACATACCTCAACCAATGCTTCGGTCGTTTTTCTGAAGTTTGAATGGCTCTCTCTTCAAATTTTCACATGCAATTCTTCACTACTGAGCTAAGTGGACTACCCATGTCGACTTCATCAACTTGTTCATGAAAGGTTTTATTCCATTGAAAATGAGTTGTCCTTAGTGGATGTAGAAATGGGTTCATATTCATGGAAAGATGTCCTCTATGTAGCTGAGGGATTCCTCGAGTGGTACATTTGTGAATAAGGATACAATGTCGAAGATAACTAGAATGTCGTTTGGCTCCAAGGTGATGCCTTTCAGATGTTTGATGAAGTCACTGGAGACGTTTGGAGATTGTAACGAAAGAAGACCTCGGCAAAGCCCGGAAACCAACCAAAACAAAATAATTTTCTTTATTCGGGCTATGATTTCCATTTCCATAACTTTGGAACATCTTCTCAAAGGAAGTGCTGGTTCTAAATACTAGAACTCTTCTCGATGCGCCTTTCACCAATTGAATACACTTTCTCTTTTAAACACACATCACTGATGTCACGAGTACAAATTGGCGGAAAATTTCTCGTGAAAGTTCCCGCTTATTTTCAACAGAATGATTCATCGATTAGAAATTAGTAAAAACTTTCTCATCGAAAATTTCAATTCGGAGCAAACAAATCATTATTATGGGTGTGTTCAGAAGTGAAAATGTAAGTGTAGATATAAATAGATGCATTTCAAAGTTAGAAATTAGTCTACTGCATCTCTTGAAGTTGTCAAATTCGTTGGTGAAACGTGCGTCGAGCAGAGTTTTCTAATTCTGGTATTTACCAGCAGTGTTGGTTTTGGCTTTTTCTACGCTAGAGATTTCAAGTATCCATGATGAGCAAAGATGACACTTTTGAAGTAAATCACGATGGATCTCTGAATTTTCTCAGGCACTGTAAAATACTCTTGGGGTCATCCAATCAAACACTCATTTCAGTTTTCATGGAATCATCAATGGATAACAGCCCAAACTGCACAACTGTTGGCACTACAGATCTGCTAAATGGAAGGATTTATAATATATTTACGAACGTTCTTCCGTTCAGATATTTGATTCAACTTCAATGATCCAAACACATGTTGTTTCTGAAGTCACTGAGATTATTCCATCATGCATTGAAGCAAACCATGATTGACAATAATTAGCGAGTAAGCTTCGCCTGTTAAAATCTCGCCTACCGATAGTGGCGCATTAATATCAGATCTGACAATTGTATCAAATTTGTTGAGGCTTGTTACAAAGCCGCCAGAATAGCGATGGTTTAGAAAAAGTAAATTCACTTACAACTAACGTTTTACTCTCACAGTTCACTTCACATTCCAAAGACCATCCACTATACCCACTATAGATCTAACAATGCTGGATATTACGTCTTTATTAACGAATTCCTGAACAAGACAACATCAACGAAGTTTCTGGTCCGGATGAAGCATGTTCTGAATTGGGAAAGACAACAATAACATATTGATTCAATGAAAAGATTAGAATATCAGTAGAGTTCAAAGGGATACAATCTTTGTTCACGTTGTCTGGATGCCATGTGATATTCTGAAGATTATTATCCCCACAAATAACGAAGGTGTCATTGGCATTATTATTGACAATGTCAGCAAGCTTAGCGCAGAAAACATTGATTCGGAGAACTTAGGACCTGAAGGAATATAAACACAGCACAGGTTCAGATTACTAGTGTTAGCTTTTGTAGGATTTTCAGCGATCCATAGGTCTTCCACATCGCTCATCCACACAAGATAGGGTGATATTTACTCCTATCAGCACGCCGCCGCCGTCACAAGCAGTATGCATCATGATGCCTTCCCTATCACGTCGAAAAACGTTAAATGTATTACATAATACCTCGGAGAAGTTGATAGAACTATTCAACCAAGTCTCTGTTAGATATATTATGTCATATTCGAACTTTATGAATTTTTGAAAGTAACTGTTAATTTTGATTTCAAGCCACGTACGTTCTTTTAGAAAACGGAAGAGAAGAAAAGTAAATAGTAAATATCATCTGATTAATGGAGGAGGAGGATTGCTTATATCCTATCTATCATACTAGCTCGGCTAGTATCATCTTTTCTGACAAGAATATATCCTTCTCGTACCCAGACATATTTGAAATTATTTTTTTTGCCGCATTCCTTCAACAGAGTTTTGGTATGGCTTGTAAATGCTCGTTGATAAACAGCTGGTTAGAGAAGTTATCTATCTTTAGTCCGGGGGCTGAGTTACCGGACGAGCGAAGCTGCGCTCGTTTTGTTTTAATGGCTGCTGAAATGTCCTCTTTTTTTTATTGTGTGCTAGTTGTGAGATAATAGGTTTGATTTTGTTTGGTATACGTGTGTTTGCTCATAAACAGATTAGAAATTACAGACCATATAAAAACATCTAAAAGCAATAAAAACAAGTGGTTTGATAAAATATAAAATATGAAAATATGCATGCATACATAAAATATAAAATCAGTTAAAATCTGTGTCTCCCAAATACTCACTTATAGAGTAGTACGCTTTTTTTAATAAGATATTTTTGACTACTATTTTGAATTTATTCAAAGGAAGATCTTTTTAGCAGTTTGGTAGATGATTAAACATGTTATTGCCATGTATTTTGGGTAATGTTCTGTTTTTTGAAGACGGTGATTCGGGATTTCCAGTATTGCTGCATTTCTTGTGTGATATCTACTGTTTTCCAGCGCTCTGTTAAACCGTTCATTGATTTTTTTTTCACTTTAACTTTCCGCTGCACTGGTGTATCATTGAACCAAATCATTCTGCTGACAAATCGCAGTCTAGGGTACCTATTCATTTTAATCTGATCCTCCTCAGAAATGAGTTGGTGATAATATTGACGAATACTTTCAATCGGAAAGTTAATCACATGGGAATTTTCACACCTCATTTGAAAAATTATCTCCCCTTCAATAATGCTTGCAGATAAGATGTTTTGATGAAGAGTTGCAACCCTTTATTTACTCACTATATCTTATATGATTATTCTTGAGTAACGTTTTTATTCACACCTGGGTGAAAAATAACATTGCATATCTACATAAAACTGTTCGACAAATTATTTCAGTGAAGAAAAATCTATGAAATAGGTATTATATTTCAATCCTTTCAATTACACTGTATTCTAGGAAATATTTTTTTATTAGGCAGCAACTTTCTGCCTGCATTGGAAATGTCAACTCTCACTTATATTTTGTAGAAGAGGTTACTTTTCTTTATAACAATCACAGACATTTTTATCCGAGTTATATCATTCAATAGGTATGCATCAAGTTTATTAGAAATATCAACAGTTTGCCATGAAAGTTCCTATAAACCAGTGATTCCCAAAGTGAAGAACTAAAATACTGGCTTGACTTCACCTATCAATGAAGACAGATAATATTTTAGGAAGCTCAGCAACTGCTACATGTAAAAACTTGCAAATTCCATATTCAGTACCAAACTGAATGGGGAGTTTTCTAAATAAAGTAAATGATTATTGATTGGTTTATTGTGCTGTGAGATGTCGAAAAAGTAAAGTTGGATGGTATCACTTTTTGATTGACCAATTCCACTTTTTGACATCCACTCACAGCACTATCAATTGATAAATTAACCAATCAAATTCTCACTTTTTATTCGTGGTTGGAAGGCAGCCGCAACGCAAATTTCCATAGTTAGCATAGTCCATAGTGAACCTTACATTTTTCGTGGAGTTATTGGGAATATGGTAGAATGGTAGCTGCAGGGGCTCCACCAGACACAATAAACTTTTTAAATTGGACTATGACAATTCAATTCAATTCTTTATTTATCCATTCGAGCAAATACAGCTATAGGACAAGTCAAAAAACATATAGACATACAACAAAGTACAGTGAGTAAAATGATAAAATAAAATAAATTATGTACATGCATAACAAGGATTGCAGACAAAATAAATTAACATAGGATAGTGAAATAATACATGTTTACAGGTTGTTCTTTAAAAAATTAATTCATAATAATCTTCTAGGGAGTAGGGACACAGATCAATTAGTATCTTTTTCACTTCAATAAGAAATTTCCGGTTTGAAAAGGATCTATATCTATAGGTGAATTTAAGCTAATATTTAAGCATCTGAAGGGGACGCAATATTTGCCTTTCAGTCTAGTATCATAATTGTGTAGTTCATCTACACGCATATGGTCGTCACGAGCTTTGTGTATATTCTTCAAAAGTTCTAAAATGAAAATACCACTAACTGTTAAAATCCTCATATTTTTGAAAAGGTCACAACAACTATGGTTAAATGAGACTCTAGCAATACATCTAACAATGCGCTTTTGAGCCAGAAAAACATTTTGTGCATATGCTGATCCACCCCAGACTGCAATACCATAGTTTATTCTTGATTGAACTTCTGCAAAATAGAATGAACGGAGATGATTCAAGTTCAATGTATATCTAAGATTTCTGATTAGGTAACATTTTGAGTTCAGTGTCTTAGAAAGCTGTAGACAGTGAGTTCGAAATGATAAGTCTTCGTCCAAAAAAATTCCAAGAAATTTAACACTTTCAGTACTATAAATGCATGTGTTATTAATGTTGATATTTAATGGCGGTACGTTTTTGTTTTGATGAGTATGAAAAGTTACACAATTTGTTTTGTTTGTATTAAAAAGAAGAGACATATCAGAAGACCAGACTGAAAAGTTGAGCATTGTGGTGTTAATTTTTGTTTTCAGAATTTCAGAGTTTTCTCCTGTAAAAAGTAGCGTTGAGTCATCTGCATACAATGTAGTGAATGCATCAGTTAAGATCAGAGGTAGCTCATTAATATATAAGACGAATAGTATTGGCCCCAGAATGGAGCCTTGAGGTACCCCAATGTCATTTCTTTGAGGAGATGACCGAGATGTTTTACCACAATGAGAGATTTTTACAATTTGTTTCCGTCCTTTCAGATACGAGCTAAACCAGTCATGAATTTTACCTCTTATACCAAATTTATATAACTTATCAAGCAGAGTTTCAAAAGCTCGACTTAAATCACAAAATATTCCTGTTGGATTTTCACCCTTCTCAGTAGCCATTAATACTTTCTCATAGAAGGAGATAATTGCTGTTGTAGTAGAGTATTGGCTACGAAAACCATGATGATTATCCATAATAACTTTGTTCCTCTCTAAAAACGATACCAGTTGATTAAGAACCACATATTCAATTACTTTTGATATTACTGATGGAATAGTGATTGGTCTATAATTAGATATGTCAGATGGATTACCTTTCTTTAAAATAGGAGACACTAATGAAGTTTTCAATTTTGTTGGGAATATCCCGTCCTCAAGAGACTTATTAATCACGTGAGTTAGAGGTTTAACTATGTATTCTGCAATTTTTTTAATATTACAGCTGAAATTCCATCATAACCACAGGAGGGCTTATTTTTAATTTTATATTTTATAACATTGAGAACATCTATCTCAGAAACATATTGAACAAACATACTCTCTGTTTGAAAATTATTTTGTGGATATTTAATTCGATGATTTAGGTGTTGTATATTTCCTATTGTTTCCTTAGGTATGTTTACAAAATAATCATTAAATATATTTGATAAAATTGATGGTTCTTCAATAATTTCATTATGTAATTTTATTGCGATGTGTTTTTGGGGTTTATTTTTTCCATTGAGCTCATTTATAATCTGCCAAGTAGACTTACTTTTGTTTGATGAATTTTGAATTTTATTGATGTAAAATTGACTTTTCGTACTTAACAAGAGGTTTTTATGTTGTTTTTTGGCAAATTTATACTCAAGATCAAGTATTGGAAATTGTTTTCTTAGGTAATGTAATTGTTTTAAATCTTTAGATGATTTTCTTATTTCATTTATTACCCATTCATTTCCAGTGGTTTCTTTAATTTTTTTGTTTTTAATGGGACACGTGGCTTCAAAGTTGTAAATCAATGTGTCAAGAAAGGCGTTAAATTTTGAATCAGTATTGTTTACCAAGTAAACCTCTTCCCAGTTTTCCTTCTTTAATAAGGTTATAAAATTATTAATATTTACCTCACTCGTTTCCCTAGCATAAATTGTTGTATTAACAGAAGGTTCATTATCTGAAGGTACTGCAAGTAGAAAATTATCATGGTCTGATTCTGTATTAATATCAACCTTACCCTCACAGTATTCAACATTTGTATATATTTGATCTAGTATACTTTCACAGGTGGAAGTGACACGTGTGGGAGTGTGATTGGTTGGGAGTAACCCATATGATTCTAAAAGATGAGTAAATTTTAGAGACTGATGTGTCGTCATAGAATTTATATTGAAGTCACCACACAAAAAGAAGTTTGGGAACCTCTGATATAAACGATAATATTACACTCACATCTCTGATAAAACGAAATTAAAATAATCGATTTCCGTATTATCCAACTTATTGTCCATGGCTGTTATTTGAAGAGATGGCAGATAACTAATCTGTGTGATCAAACAAAAACAAATTACTTCGACATCGTTTGTAAAAAATCATCGTATGGCCGTTTTTTACATTATCAAATTGGTCTACATCGCAATATCAGTTCCTGAAAGACAATGTTTGCATTTTTATTCTAAAAGAGCAGTGTTCAACCTTATTTTGATGTTAGTAAGTTAAAATCTCCATGCTGAAATATAATATTCCTCAAAACAGATTCGAAATCATTTTAGGTATAGTTCAAGTAAACGATATAGTGCAACCTACCTTCCAACAGCTCCCCTTTAATTAATAATATGGTTAGGGAGATAACTGAATTTGTTATTCAATAATCATTTCTGATTATATAAGAATCATAATAACTATATCGTATATGTACATAAATATATATATATATATATATATATATATATATATATATATATATATATATATATATATATATATATATATATATATATATAATTTAAAAAGATTTAACGAAAATAACAGTTTTATTAAACAAAAAACTGAAATTACAAAGAAATAGCATACAAGCAACAACCAAAACCCCGAAGACGATTGTGGATACTAACAATCGAAACGTCGTGACGTAACTTGGTTTGGAATCTTTTTCATTTTTTTGTTAATAATATTTTTTTATTTTCAGCTTTCATTAATATTTCAATTTTTTATTGTTTTGGTTGTTGCTTGTATGTTATTTCTTTATAATTAGAGTTTTTTGTTTGATGAAATTGTTATTTTCGGTTAATAGACAATGGAAGTCCGAACTAATAAAATAGACGAAACATTGTCAACCACCTTCAGACAAACGTTAGATAAATTTTCTTCAATTAGCTCTATTACCTTTCTCATAAAATCTCGAAAAATTATTTTTACACCTGTTGCTTTGTTTCAATTTTCCCCAAATCAACTCGATAGGATTGAAAACACAAAAATAAGGGGGAAGTCTTAGTATGGTGTGTCCATTCTTTTCAGCAATACTCTCAAGGGTATACACTATTGCAAATGTTTTTATCTATAAAACTTCAAGTAGTTGGTTTTTGATATAATAATCTTCAAAATACAAATTGTTATCCATTGAAAAACTTTGTATTTCATTTTTCCTCGAATTTTTATTCGGTACTTTGATGAGCTGTCGCGAATGATAGAAAGCGTTGTCATGAACTATTGAACTATTCGCATCCAAATTTGGGATCAATTTTTTCAAACCATTCCTCGAAAATATTAGCTTCCATGTTCTTATGATAGTCAACTTTGCAGTTTTTTTCCACATAATTTCGAAGGATTCGCCACCCATCCTTTACTTCCTTTGCAATGCACAATGATTAGTCGCGATCCTTTGTTTGCAGGCATGTTACGCGTACACATTCTTGAACAATCAGTCCCCCTTCCGTAACTGTGTCGTGTGTCATACTCAGTTTCGTCTAAATAGAAAATTTGCCGTTGTTCTTATCTATATTTAGTTATTTGTTCTAAGTACTTATCAGGAAATTCCACTATCTGCTTTCCATAACTGCTTGACGTTTGTTTATTATTTCAAATCTAAATCCTAGTTTTTTTATCCAATTATGAAGAGTTTTGTCACAACAGCTCACGTTTTGGCCGAAAGTATTCAATTTCTGCCTTATGAATTCACTCGTAGGCAACTCATTGATTTGTAACAGTCTTATATTGTTTTTTCAATGATTTTATTAGATGAACATCTTTTGCCAATCCTGTATCACAGTCGAGAAAGGAATTTCGATCAAATCTGATGTTGCTTGTAATAGTTTGTTTCCCTCGAAACCAAACTTGAGGTGTAGATTATTATATACACTGAAACATACTCTCTGTGTTTCAATATTGAAATGCATCAAAATCTTATCCACTGGTATCTCTTTTTCGCATTGATCACCATCGCTATTGGAATCACTACACTGGAAAAAGTATGCGTTTTTATTACACTGGTTATTACTATTAGTACTTGCCCAAGGACGCCACATTTTAAACAGTTAGTTAACAAACATTTTAAGTAATTATAACTGCACCATTATTGAATTTCAACACTCAAATCGCGATCAGTTCCTGAACTGAACAGAACGGCGATAATCATTCCCGCATTTCCGATTTCTATTCGTTACCGTAACATAATCATAAAACTCGGTTAGTAAAAATTATCCAATACAAACCGCCAATTCTGCAGTCCACGTGGACTATTTCGCAGCCGGTTCATTTCTATGTATCATTTTTTTGGCCTTCAAGAGTGCCGAAAACTTTAAATGTTCACAATATCGTGCATTTCGACTATACTCGAATACTGTTCATGTCTCAGAAAAATCAATTTTTACACGATCGCTAAACTGTTTGACTTCTTCTATTATGATGCGATTTCAGAAGCTTCTGGCAATTGAATCATTAACAAAAACTAGCTGCAGGTGAGATTGAACTTCTTTCTTCGATCAAATTTTCGTCATTATTCAACGTCTGTTAGACCAGTTTTTTGTATTTCCCTCTGAATATTACTATTTTATACAACTTTGAACTTCAATGTACCTATGAATTTTTTCAATAATACAAAGCATAGACAACAATCTGCTTTAAAATATGTTTGGTGAAGTAGAGAACTATGTTAACCTATTTATTATCTAGGTTGAAGTTTTATTTTTTGGAGTTTACCCGTTTTCTAATTTTTCTTGGCGGAGTTTGATGAAATGTAAACAGATGTTTCAAAAGTTTTTGAGAAATTGGGTTTCAAAAGTTGACAGTTCTTTGGATTATGGTCGATATGTTACGAAAACATAATTTTATTGATATACAATTTTCAACGTCAACAGTTTTCAAAGTATTCAACAACATTTGTATGTTTCCATGTATGTGTATGCGCATACAATGAGGTTGGCTTAAGTTAGGTTAGGTCCAAAGTGGGAGGGTTTATTCGACCCTCCACTGCAACCTGCAAAAGTTTATTGTGGCCCACACCTATTCACACTCGACCAAAAAAACCCAGCTTCCTAATGAAGCCGATTAGTTTTTCAGGTCAGATGGTAAAAGTACGGCTTTGCTGAACTCTAAATATCTCATTCAGTCCCTAGCGGAGAAGGGGAAGCATGCTCTGCTGTTTCATCGTGAATGGGGTAGTCGGATAATCAAGGTGCAAGATTCCCACCTTGATACCCGCGACAACCTTCCCATATAAGGGTTTTTGCACGTCAGCTCTACCTGACAATGCCTCAGATCCAACTTTTTTGCCTCTGGTTTTGGTGAATCATCACTTGAGCGCAAACGTTTGCTAACCTGCTCATGGGGGGTTTGTGTTCCTCCACCTGCGACAGATTCTGCGTACGCCGCTTAAGAATTTGGTGCAAGACGGTTTCATAAGGTGCCCTGCTCTTGAGGAGACGACTCAGTCGTTTCCTGTCTGCACCACCAAACCTTTTCTTTAGATACAGTTGAAATCGTAAGCTCGACATCTATCTCCTCTGTACACTCAGCGTCAGAGAGAATTTTTAAGTTTACTCTGTCCATAAAAGTCCCAGGAGTAGCCAGGGAAAGAAGGTCAATCACGGCAGAGCCGTGATTGACCTTCTTTCCCTGGCTGAATGGTATCCGTGATGGGATACCATTCAGTTAAGAAATGACAGAATCACAAGTGTTTCTGTCATTCCCGTATCCAGCAGGGCTACGTGGAAGCAGGCATCCGATGGCCGGTTTGCTCAAAACCGATATCCCAAGCCAATGTACTCGCCAAAAACAGCATGCACAGTGGTTCGGACAGTGAATGATGAACAAGGATAGCCAACCTGCCGCACACAATGAGGAGTGTTGAGACGACTATTTTTGTTTTCAAAAACAGAAACAAAACACTATTTTGTGTTTCTAAAACAAACTCTAAGCTCGAATTCCACCAAACAGACAAAAATTGGTCTGAGTCGCGTGTTTTGTTGCAAACCGTTTTCTATCGTTTCCATTACACCAATAGCAATTAAATTGTTGCATTTTTCAACTGTCCATTGCTTTTTTCCGCTCATGTTCTACATAGGAAAATTAAATCTCATTCTTGTTAAAAAGTAATAACAATACAACAAATCAATAAAAAGAACCCGCCTAATGCAGATAATCGAAATTAATACCTACATAACACATGGAATAAAGTGATAATGTCGCCAACCGTTTTCACATAGCGAACTCAGTTCACATAAACACAGACAAAACACCGAAACCTTCTGATATTTCCGAGTGCCGATGGGACATTTTATTGTTGACAAAAACAGTGGCCCGCAACATAGAGTCTTCAAAATGTTTCTTATTTTTACAATTCAAGCTCTGTCGAAATCGGCACAGATGCTGTTCTGTTGTGGTTATTTTCGTTTGGTGGAAATCCGTCATTAGGAATTGAAAACAAACTGGCGTTTAGGATGTATATGCTTTTGGTATTCAATGCACATAATGAATATATGATTATGGTAGATTGTTACGACATTCAAATTCATTTTGTTCTCATTTGTTCCAGGGTGTTGAGTGACAATGACAAAAAACCATTCATCGAAGAAGCAGAACGCCTGCGCGTCATTCATAAGCGCGAGCATCCAGACTACAAGTACCAGCCACGACGAAGAAAACAAAACAAAGGTCCCGATCAGCTGCATCAACACCAACTTCCACACGGTCAGAATGTAACTTTTTCCCGACCCTTGAAGCAAGAGGATTCTCCCTGCAGCCCAAGAAGCCACAGTTCTACTTCTCCTTCAACTTGTTCCTCTCAACCCAACAGTCCGCAAATTTCGTCACAGTTACTGAGGTCTTGTGACCAGCATAGTCTGGACTTGGAGTCTTACCACAGAATTCCCGACATCGACAATGCCTACATGCCTGACGAGTGTTTAGACAGTAGCGACTTGGATCAGTATCTACCCACAGAAGCTCAGTACCAATATCAACAGCTCTATCTGAAACACAACCAAGATGAGGAAGAAAGTAACAACAACTACAAGAACAAAAAACTCTGCACTGAAACAGGTCAAGTAGGTGACCGATGCGAGGAGAGTACCCCTTTCGGTAGATATCATGAGCTGCAACCAAGTACTGTGAGGTCCGAGAGGTACTTGCAGTCGACTTCTTCTGGCGTGTATTCTTACCCTTCTGCTTCTTCAACATACTATTCGAACAATGGTCACCAATATTTGCCCTCGTATCAGTACTTACCACAGAGGCCTTCGGTTTTCAGTGGATCTGCGGCTATGGGGAACTACACGCCTATGGAAGGAAATAACGAGGCGTGGGGGCACTACAGTGTGTGATTATTTTGTGAAGATGAAGTGATACGTTGAAATGAATCTCTGCGGAACTATTACGAGTGAAGTTGTACGAGGGCATGATTAGGGGAGTGTAGAACTCGCTTTGACCGCGTGACTACTTATGGGAAAACTGTGACTTACATCTTTGCCCAAACAGCAAACAATTATTTCCATAGGGTTTGTTTATTTGGAGCACCTATTCTCATTTCCTGATAACATTATTAAAAATTCATTTTACCTTATTTATGTATTAGATACTTTGACTTTGTCGACACAGTAATCATAATTGTTTCATCAGTTTTTTTAATGGATTTCCTGAAAAAATATCAGTTTCATGGTTGGATTCATTTATAGTTACTCTCGAATAATATTTAGAGCAGGGGTGGCCGACATGATTAGACCCAAGATCTACTGTGTACTGACGAAACCATGTGCGATCTACAAATCCTTAATGGAACAGCATAGTTCAGTACACAATTATGTAGTATATTTTATTTTATCAAGAGGGAAAACATTCAACTGAATATTATTTTTATTTATATGAGTGTGAGCATACCGTCTGAGCATCTTCCGCTAGATTAGCAAAATCAGGTTCGTAGTTGGAAATACCCAACCTTAAAGAATCCAGTGTATGAGCGTCTGTCAAGCGAGAACGGTTTTTGTTTTTTGTTTGAGTAGGAAAATGCTGACTCACATTCAAAGTCAGTTGCACCAATTCACACATTTTTTTAAATTTGGATATTTCTTATTGGAAACCAATGCCAGGAATATCTACCTGAGAATAACTTTGCCTACAGAAATATGTCCAAGAGCAGAGTAATAACTTCATTTTGAAATATTATGTGGTCCATTTGAAATGTAACTGCAAATGTTGTGGCCATTTCTTAAATGAAATTAAACGGATAACTAATGAATTCCACCAACTTCTCAATTTTGTTGGAATCACTTAAGCGAATTTCGAAGTCTGAGTCTAAATTTCTGTCGTTTACCTGTCTGGAATGAAATTATAGGTAGTATGTTTCTACATACGATTCTTGATGTTTACAAATTGTTAATTGTTTTTCTTTTCGATGTAAACTATCATAGACGCTGATTGAATTTGAAATACTGCAATAGAACGCATCATCTCTGTTACTGTTTTGTTTTTGCCTTGTAGTTCTAGATTTATTGTGCTCAGTTTTCCAGTAAAATCTGCTAAAAATGCTAAATCACATTTCCAGTTCAAACCAAGCAAATACTGATAATCATCACCCCTCTCTTCAAGAAATTTTATTATTTTATGCAGCATTTGGTGATTACGGTGGACAGTCTCTTTACATATTTATATTTTTTGCCTTGGTACGATCGACTGGACTAATAGTCGCGATAGACCGGTCGATCGTGATCGACCGGTTGGCCACCCCTGATTTAGAGCATCCACTGTAACATCATAGTCGAATATTTTGACAACTCCTACTTGTCACATTTTGTTTCTTTCGATAAAAGTAGATATAAATGATAAAATAAACTGATGTTTTTATTGGAAAAGATCAAGAATAAAGATGAACTCTTTATTAGTTCATCTTTAGGACACGGCATATAGATTTCTTTTGTTAAAAATATGTGAATAAGGATTTTTTTGGATATCCTAACCTTGGGATAATTTTATTTTTATTATTACCAAATATGTTTTTTTGAAAACAATTCAGACTCTTGGCCTATTGAGGTCGAAATGTTATACATGACACTTTATTTCAAGACATTTTGTACATATCTGTGTTATTTTATTTTTTAAGCCAAACTATTTCGAATATGTATAGTTGACTAGTTTTTATTCAGAATTAAAATACATTTTTATTTAATTACGTTTTGTTTTTTCACCGTTCATGACCACATCACCAGGACCAACTGATGGTGGTGCTGGTTTTTATCACAGGTGGTGATAAAAACCACCTGTGATGAAAACGAAAACGAATTATTATTCGCTGGTCGATGCCAAAGCCTGCAATGGACCACCTTGAAACCATCATTTTTCTTCGATATTCGTGGTTTGACCTTTCTGTCGATTTCATAAATGAAGTCTTCGTAAAAAAAGTTATCAACACCACTTACTCAGGATCGATTCATTCAGGGACAGGAGAGTTGCAATGAGATCTGTACAGAACGCAACAGCGACATCTGGATTCAAAGTTTTTTGGTCCTATCAAATAATAGTATGGATACGGCCAATTCATCAATTCGGTTCAAGAACGTTAAAGGTTCAGAGAGTCATTGTTGGTCGTGTAAAAAAATTAATTTGAAGTCTAAGAAAAAAAAATTTTATTTGAAAATAATATATACAGGGTGTAACTGAATAAGTGTAAAACATTTAAGAAGGTGATTTCTCATCGAAAAAAATATAGGATCTTTCATATAAAGAAACTTCATTGGAGCATCGCTTGTTAAGATACAGCCCCTTCAAGGGGGTACATAAAATTTGTATAACAATTTTTTTCACAAGCACTGAAAAAGTTACAATATTGAAATTAACCTGACGTTTTGTACTACCAAAAAGACACTTAGCCAGTAATTTATTTGGTTTACCCAAATGGTGAGGGGTGGAAAACACAATCCCTAAAATTCATTTCCAATGTAACTTTTTGTCTTATTATTTGTTTACCATTTGAAAATTCATTTCCGATAGCCTGTTTGATTCTAAACAAAAAATGTATCTTGGGTTTTTTGCCCAAAATAAACCAGTTGGCAGCAAAAAATTATTTTACGAGCAACTACAGCGATACATCGTCATAAATGCGAACTGGATTTATTGCTATTTAGTAGTTAGTACCTGCATTAAACGATTAAAGGGCAATAAACAAAACTAATTTATTAATAACAAAACACACAACATGTAGAAATCATAGTAAATGTTCAATATGTCTACCTTCAGACATTACGCAAGCGTCTAGACGTCGGCGCATTGAGCCACGTATTCGCTCAAATATTCCTGGAGTCTCTCTGATTACCCTGCACGCATCGATGATGCGGTTTCTCAAGTCATCTACATCGCGAACCAAATGCTGTAAATGGCCCCAAATAGAGATATCGAGAGGATTGAGATCTGGGGATCGAGCGGGTCAGTTCTGTGGTCCTCCTTGACCTATCCACTGATTTGCATACATATGTTTCAGTTGAATGCTGACGTGCTATTCGACTAAAATGGGTGGGAGCCCCATCATGCATAAAAAACATATCCCTTCTGACGCCCAAAGGAACTTCCTCCAGCAGTATTGGATGCACTTCTCTCAAACATTGAACGTATGCCTCACCATTTAATCGAGGAGGTAGAAAATGAGGCCCAATTGAATCATCCCCAATAATTCCGAGCCACACGTTGAGAGAAAACTGTTCTTGATGGTTAGTTTCGACAATAGCGTGAGTGTATTCATCAGCCCATATGTGCTAATTATGAAAATTAATAATCTCTTCCGAGAAAAACTACATTCGTCTGTGAATTCTATCGTCTTCAGAAAGTCACAATTTCTTCTAATCATTTCCAGCATCCAATTGCACTCGTTGCAGATGGTATAAGAGTTGTTCCTTCAAAATTCGAAATACCGTTATATGATCAAATCTTTCTAGTACTGGTAGTAGGTTGTTCTTCAATCAAATTAAGTACTGCTTCCTCAAGCTGTGGTGTTCGTACTTCTCGATGGCGACCACAATCCTGCGTTCTTTTGTCGAATGAACCATATTCTCGTAATCGTTGATAAAGTCGAGCAAATATTCTATGTGAAGGATGCTGCCGTTGAGGATACATTTCAGCATATCTTCTAGAAGCTTCTAACCCATTCCCCTGCGACAGACCGTAAAAGTAATGCATATCAGCCATTTCCTCATTTGTGTATGCCATTTCAATAACAAGTGAATTATTAAAGTAACAAATTGAGAACAGAACAACAACACACAACTAGTGATAATTCAATTTCGAAAATTCACAAACTGACAGCATCATATCAATTTAATTGTCACTATAGCTAATAGCGACCTACTAGATAGATTAGTTTCGTATTTTCACATTTATGACGATGTATCTCTGTAGTTGTGCGTAAAATAATTTTCTGCTGCGAACTGGTTTATTTTGGGCAAAAAAACCAAGAGACATTTTTTGTTTTGAATGAAACAGGCTATTGGAAATACATTTTTAAATGGTAAACAAATGATAAGACAGAAAGTTACATTGGAAATAAATTTTAGGGGTTGCGTTTTCCACCCCTTACAACCATGGGGTAAATCAAATACATTTCTGGCCAAGTGTCTTTTTGGTATTACAAAACTTCAGGTTGATTTCAATATTTTAACTTTTTTAGTGCTTGTGAACAAAAATTGTTATACAAATTTTATGTACCCTCTTCAAGGGGCTGTACCTTGACAAGGGATGATCCAATGAAATTTCTTTATATGAAAGATCCTATTTTTTTTCGATGAGGAATCACCTCCTTGAATGTTTTACACTTATTTAGTTACACCCTGTATATGGAAGAAATAGAAAAAAAATCATCAGAAACGGGAAAAAATAAACAATAAATACGAAATTTGAAAGTAAAATAAAATAAGTAAAGAAAAAAATGTATGTTAAACATTTTTATTGAAAAAAAACAATGGAAGCTGAAAAATATTCGGAAGGTCCTAAGTAGCGGTCATCACAACACTCCTCAGCAATCTACGATGTTGATCAGATAAAAAAATAATAAAACCGTTAGGCGTTGCGTAATCTGAGTAAATATGTAAATACGCCTAACGATTTTTTTATCGGATCATACTGATAGGAATCACACGTTGAAAGGTAAGACCTCATTAATCCTTGGCTCGTATGAGTTTCGATTTCTAAGGGTTGTCGTTCGTAGGGGTGCGAGAGCTGGTTAACGGAAAAACAGATTTTAAAACAGAATATCGTAGATCGCTGAGAAGATTGGTGTGACTGCTACCTATGACTTTCCGAATTATTTTTTAGTTTTCAATAAATTATCCACATAATTATTATCTTTTTTTCAATGAAACCGTGAATTATAATTTTTTTAAATTATATTATTTTCAAACTTTTTGTTTCTAATTTTGTTACTCAATTCTTCTCATTCTGTCTAAATGAATATTACTGGAGTTTTTTCCCAACACCAAATCGTTATTTTCAACACCTCGACACGTGAAGATGATCACCAAGTGATCATCTTCAAAGAGGAAGATGTCACGCAGGTAGCTATAGCTGCCTACGTGGTCATGTTAGATGTAGCCTGGGAATTCTAGGTCTTCCAACTGGAACCACAAATGTGCGGTTGGCTTCTGTTGTTGACTCCGTGCGTATGTGTTGTTTCCTGCTTTCGGCAAACAAGTGTTGCCCATCTTTTTAATTGGCTGCACCGCGCTGATGAGGCCAATAGCCAGAAACGTGTCCGCGGTTTGCCCCCTTTTTTGGAGTGTTGTGTCCACGAATTGTTTCATTTTTGATTTGTATCATTACCACTCGATAAAATCTCTATTACATATATATATATATATATATATATATATATATATATATATATATATATATATATATATATATATATATATATATATATACATATATACATATAAGTGAAGGTAGAAATTTAATTTCAGAATATTTTCTTATACAAAAGTTACATTTCCTTTATATCAAAAGTACAATTATTAAATGTGCATTGCATGAATGATATGTTCCTTGAACTATTCGGTCGAATTTTCTTGTGTTGAAATTATATTTTTTTCTGCCATGGACACAACTGCCGTTGATTGTACCTGGTCGCAAATAGGATGTGGGTTTGATTTCAGCACTGCCAAACGTTCTAAACACTTTATTAGCTATTTCTGTCCTGTGTGCTACCGATTCATCAACGTACCCTTCAGCGACCGTTGATGACTTTCAACTGCCATGTTTTTTAGTGTCATCAAGTCTCCCCCAGATTCAACTAAAAGTGTAGAAGACGATCTTCGAAATGAATGACCTTTATATGAATTGGCATTTTCAAGTTGAAGAAACTTAGCCACTGTTTCAGGTACCATATAAAACTGATTGCTACCCACAACCTGATTGATACATTTTCCATTGCGATATGCATAAAACAGGCGGCGATCCTTTGTTACTGCTGGACGAAGGGTTATGTACATTCGGTAAAGTTCAATATATTCTTCAGTAACTACAAATCTCCTGTTTACTTCATTCTTTGTTTGCTTGAGTTTCACAATAAATAACGTTCCCGAATCTTCAATATCATCTAATGTTACCTGGCTGATTTCACAAACTCGACAAGCTCCTGCAATACCAAATACAACAACAACCTTGGCCATTAAATAAACTTCATCGGGAACATTATTTAAAAAGTCACTATAATATGTGTACTCGTAAATATCGCAGCTTTTTTGGGCGTGTAACATTTCCCATTTTGTTTCAGAAATGTAATTAGTTTGAAATATTTTGAAATGTCTACATTATTATTGGATTGTAACATACTTTTAATCATTGAATAATTCGACCTCATTGTTGATGGCTTTTGTTGTTGTGCCAGTTCCGAAAAATAAGCCAATAACACCGTCTCCGAGAAAGAACTACATGTCTTTGTCATCTTTCATTCCATGAATCTTGAATACGCGGTTTTATAAATTTTCCGCGATTTAGCTGGACTCCGGTGTAGTCAGAGAAAACTCGGAATTAGACATTTTTCAAAATAACTACTGACCACTCAGTTCGCAATTTTTAAATCAAATCACAGAATTGAATTGACAGATATTTGATTTTCTATTGATTGGTTTTCTAGCAACGCTAGAACAACAACAGCCTACCTGTTTAAACATTTAAATTTCACATCGATAATTTTCTGACTTCAACATATTGAAATAATATGTTTTTTCAATATTAAATCGTCGTTTTTCCCGTCACAGAAAAAAATTGTGTATTATACACGAGAAAAATATTAGATTTTAGCTCTCGGTTTTTTGTTTCCCTCCGCTTTGCGTCGCGAGACAACACAACCTCGAGTTTAAATCTAATACTTTTTTCCCTTGTATAATAACTATTATTCCGACATTCTGCAGCTGCGGCCATCTTGAATTCGTATATTTTTCAAAGAGTGCTTTCTACTAGTCAAGCCGTGTGATTTGATATCCATATGTTGTGAAAAATTATGTAATCCGCCATTTTGTAGCTGCAACCATTTAGAATTCGCATCTTTTTCAAAGTGTATTATTATTTTACTAGTCAAGCCCTGTTGTTGTGGAAATATATTTAATCCGCTATTCTGTAGCTGAGGCCATCTTGCATTTGCATCTTTTCAGAAGTGTACTATCATTTTACTAGTCACACCCTGTCATTTGATACCCATATTCCGGTAGTTGTGAAACAATATGCCATCCGCCATTTTGTAGCTGCGGCCATCTTGGATTTACAAAGATGCAGAATTTATTGAATTGTTTTGTTATCAGAACTAAACAATCAAACAGGGCAAGTTGAATAAAACTGTTTTATTAATTAAAAATGCTAATTTGTGATGATAAACAGATTATTGTGATCTGTGATTGAAATGAATAAATGGGTTAAACATAAGTAAAATGTTAGTGACATTCAAACAAAAAAACTAATTAGTACGGTTCATTGTATTATTTTCACTATTTATAGTGAAAATCATATAATAAACTGTATTAATTAGTTTTTGATATGGACTTTCATCAAGTATCGGCCAGTTCTATTCAATGTACAAACAATACAAATAGTAACACATAATCATCATATCATATTATTTTTCAAATGATGAAATTGTCGATTTCATAAATTTTTCGAATTATCTAGTATCTTCAACATATCGCTTGTCAGCTTGACATAGAAATGGCGACATAAAAAGCTTTATAGTCTATCATACCCGAAAAACTGTAAAAAAGTATGTGAACGATGAAATTTTCGTAATCAATTACGAAGAATCAAATTTCATGGCTGGTTGCGAAAAGTAAGATATTTTGACATTTACGACACTTTTGAAAATTGTTAAAATTAGAAAAACAACAGTTTCACATTAAAAAATAATATATTGGTGAATATGATATATTCGTTTTCAGAACAACTCAAAGTTCTGGTAGTCATCTGTTGTAACAGATATTCTGTTTTCATTACACAAATTAAATGATTTCTCAATTAATTACGTTAGCAGCTTATTTTTTTTCAGCACCAGCACAATTTTGGCTAGTTAGTGACCAAATTATTCCATAAAATATCTTTCATTTTGAAATAAAAAGTAGAACAGGAACCTCTGGCATATAAAGAATCTAAAATAAGCACAATTCTCACACTAGATCTGCAAAACTTTTCACAACCAAGACGGCGTCTTCAGGAGATGAAGCAGACATTAGTCTAGAAGAAAAGTATTGTAGTTCTGGTGTTTGGGGAAGGTATTTGTTTTGGTTCCATTGTGAGATTGAAGTCACGTGGAATTCGCTTCAAATGGTGGGCCTTTAGAATGGGGTCTAATATTTCAACTTGAAGGACAAGGAACTTCCAAAAAAAGGAAACCAGCACAGATTTCAAATAATGATTTTCATCAACGCAATATTTATGAAAATAAGCCATTAAATTTAATTTTTTTCTCTCACGCAGTCTTGGTTACAGATGGAATATTTCGTTATTTTTGTGTTCGAACGAATCGTGTATGACTCATATAAAATTTATTTTTAGAATGTTTTCAGATCTGAGAGATTGAAATATTCTTTCAAACAGGTATTTATGTAATAATATAATTGTTAGCTTGTTATGACGTATACATAAAAAAATAAGAGCATCTACAGAAAAAATGTTAGGGAAGTTCATATAGGTAACTGTTTTCACAGTAACTAGATCATTTTAATATATGCCACGTTGCAAATATACCAGTTTCCTAGCAGTCTAGGTGTGTCATTTAGAACTGTCAACTGTTTTCATTGTTCTCTAATTATCACTCAATATTCGTCGGAGAGACGACATCAAGGCAGGCTTGGCTAGGATTTTATTTTAATGTATCAAATTCTAGTGTGGATGACAGCATGCGCTTGGTAAATCGTTTGACAGTTCAATGTTGTTTATTCAAGTTTCTTGGGTTTGATTTTTTTTTCATTTCATAGTAAGTAAATGTTAATTATAATGCCCATCCTCAAATTGGGAACGGCTGTGTCTACTGTTCTGGATAGTGGAAAAGTTAAATTAAAAGTGCTGATGAATTTCATGAAATTGACCCACAATCGTAACATGTGTTTAGTTTCCAGTGAATTACAAAAAAAATGTTTAAAATATGTTTTTTCCGTTAACCAGCTATCGCACCCCTACAAACTAAGGACTAACGAGGTCTTACCTTTTAAAGTGTGATTCCTGACACGGGTTGGATGATAGCAAGTGAAAATCGAGCGTTCAGCCTGGGGTTTGAACCATCGACTCACACATCAGCCGAATAACTGAGTGAACAAAGCACCCAGGTCGAACCGCCCGGCTACCGACTCTTCTTTGACAGGTTAGGTTGTTCAGAGCAGGAGCCAAATTATTCCGATTTCATCATTTCGTCGACTTATTCCGTATGAGCAAATTGATGACATATGTGTAAATATCCATTGATGTTGATTCTAGGTATCACTATGTAATACCGATGTCAAGTTTTTTCTGTAGATCTCGATTTTTCTCGAGGCCTCGATTTTCCTCGAGATCTCGACTATATTTACATTCAAAATTTAGAACTTGTGATGCACTGTTTGGAGTCTTTGGTGTAGTAATGGATATTACTATACCAAATTCCTTTTGAAGATGATCACTTGGTGATCGAAAAACGTGTCGCGGTATTAAACGGTTTGGTGTTAAAACTCCAGTAATATTCAAAATCAGATTGAAGTATAAGATATACAGAAAAAAGTGGAGACATCAAGAAAATAGTTAAGATTTCTAGATTCCAGTCAAAATTTCAAGAAAAAGGCTAGAGGTCTCGATAAAACACTCGAAAGTTTGAAAAGAAGAAAAGAGGAGGATGCGGCTTCGTATATTGCAGTATCGATATCCTATTTTCGATTTGTTATATGGAGATTCATTTTTCATTTCAGCATTTTTTAATTTTCATTTCTCAGGTTGATTTTATTTTTGTTAGAACTACAAACATACAAAAAAATCCATGTTATTATTTGTAAGATTTAGAAAATTCAAGTATTTGTTAGAAGTACGATATTTCTTTGTTCAAACGTCGTTTGTCTCCAATTATTCTCATATTTTTTTGTTTCATTCATACGGATATGTTACATTTAACTCTCTTAATCTCCTCAAGTTGTTACCTCACCTGAATTCTTCCTCGCTCTGTATTCCATTTTCGGTTGGGACACGCATCAACAACGGGCGACAAACAACCTTCAACCACTCATGCTTTTGTTAGTGCATAATTATACTTTTAACTAAGAGTTATAAGTGTTTCCACTCTGTTATAAGTGAGATTTTATCCTACCAAGTAGTACAGATAGCTAGGCTTCATTTATATTAATTCCATCTTCTTTTCGCTGGAAATTCTATCCTACCCGTATACTTTTGGATAGTCTCTTAGTTCTAGGATCACTAGGGTTTCTTGAACGCAATAACGTGAGTACCTTCTCTGATTGTGCGTGCCACTAGTGTTGATTTGTAGGTATGCCCCATTCGCCGAGTACCAATATAGAGTTCCAATATAGAAAGCTCAACAGATAGGAGGGATCCGTTATGGCCCGTTATGTTTCCTTTGTGGACAAGAAGCAAATCCAATAAAAGCAGCCAAAGTGAATAAGAATTGGAGACGAATAATTTCATATGTTAATACTCCAACTTTGAGCGATGAAGTCCGAAAATTTATCGCTGTACAGAAAGATTATGTAATAGATTTACAAGCACTTAAAGCAAAATATCATAAATAGTCTTAATGTAAGACCATCAGTTCCCTCCCACGAAAGGGAACTGATGGAGGAATAATATTTGAACTGGCTAACCCAATAACCATTGAAGGGTATCCAGATATACATCCTGTTGGGTCCAATGGCTAATGGTCCATTAGTTATTGGACCCCTAGTGGTCCATTAGTTTTGAGCATTTGAACATTCAAAACAGAAATTCTACAGCGTTGAGCAAATGAGTTATTGCAATCATAAATTCTTGCTGTTTTGCCGAAATTTCTTTTTTTTTTCGGATATCTCCGGATATACTCGGAATTACAGAACTTTCTCAACGACATATTATTAGTCAGATAAATGCCCAACTTTGTCCCAATTCAACCATCTTTCTATCTTTCATAATTTCCAAAATCCCAATGGTGAGGATCGAATTTGAAACACCTTGAATGAACTGAATACCTTGTCTGAACAGAATGAACTGCGCGAACCGATAGCCACCGAAGAAATTCGAAGGGCCCTAAAAATGTCGCTGCTCCGGGTCCGAATGGGATAAATGCTTATTAGTGGAAGAGACTAACACGTACCGACCATCATCTGGCTAAAATTTCAAATTTTCGGCTAGACTGGGAGCAACAGATTGTAGCTTGGTTTGTCGAAATAAGTTATTCATCGGCATCTATATGCAATAATATTCTCAGCAGTTGAACCAGTATTTCAACAGGTATATAGAGAGCCAAAGATAGGTGAGGCTGGCTACAAGGAGAACCTGCTAATCGATAGATATATACCTTGAGACTCTGAGCAATATAACTATAACCTCTTTATGACATGGATCGATTACAGAACATTAGCTCAGGTGCCTTTCGATACCCGACTAAATTGTCAAATGGTTTGAACAACAGATACCGCTCTGAAAGATTCGCTATACCATAACAAACATGTAAACTAAGACATGAGATTGAGATACGTTGATGACACCTTCATAATATGGAACAATGAACCATGGGAATACTGAACTAGACTCCTTTCTGAAACACATTAACAGCTTAAGACCTTCCATGACTTTCACAATGGCTACTCCAAAGCCATGGTGGAACAGACTTTGGCTAAAAGACAGCAGGAGCATCGCAAGGAAGACAAGCTGTCACAACCAGTGCTTGCACTTATCTACATCAGAGGTTTATCGGAAAGGATGAGAAGAAATGGGTCTAAGTACATCAGAACCTGCTTCAGATCCGGAAATACTATCCGTGGCAATCTCACGAAAACCAGGCCGCCAAACGCGGACTGCAATTTCAAGAGAGGCTATACACAGCAAGGGATCACCAGCAAATCAGGAATAGCAGAACATGTTTGGACCCATCAACATAACGTACAGATTTGCAACATATGGAAACCCATAATCAAGCGAAAAATGGCCAACTCCCGCCAAACGGTCATCTCCCACTGAACCGGTGAAGTGGAAAGAGGAAAGCGGAGATAAGTGAAAGTACTCGAATGACCCATAAATAGTCATCTCTCGGAGGAATTAGTCCAGTCATCACCCGAAGACGATTGTGGATACTAACAATTAAAAAAAAATATAAAATAAAAAGCAAAATTAAATAATGTACAATTTCGAACTCGAAGCGAATGAGCGAAATGCCCACCTTCTGATAAAATACACGACTGCAATCGATTTGTCACTGATTGTCTGACATGTTCAAAAATACCTGAAGTATTCCTTATGACATTGCAATTGTCAATTATTCGATTCCTCAAGTCATTCACATCTAGAATAGAAGTTTTATAAACATGAGCCTTTAGATGACCCCATAAATAGAAATGTAAAAGATAGGGTAGGTGATGTCGAGATGCTGACGAGCAATAACACTAAAATGTGCTGTAGCCTCATCGTGCACGTTGCCTCTTACAAGTACCGGCACTTCTTCTAACAAAATGGAAAAAGGTCCGTGTAGGATTCACCGGTTAATCTTACTAGTAGAAAAAATGGGCCAATTTGGTAGTCACCAATCATTCCTACCCAAACGTTAAGCAAAAAATGTTGCTGAAAATGACTCTCTCCAATAACGTGGGGATTTTCGTCGGTTCAAAAATGGTCATTGTGAAAGTTTATAATAGTATCTCGTGAAAGATTTGCTTCATCTGTGAATGAAATATTTGGTGAAGATTGTTATTGTTTGCTATCATATGAATCAACCACCTGCAAAACATTAATCTTGGGTGAACATCCCGAGGCAGTAGAGCTTGGACCTGCTGTATGTGATTTGGGTGTAGGAGGTTTTTTTAGAACTGTCTATGCGGTCTTCGGGCTGACTTACAGCTGTAATGCAATCTTCCTGGTACTACTTGAACTACTTCTATCGCATCAAGTAGAACTTTTTCTAGTTCAGGCGTTGTAACAGTTTCTGGTCTTCCACAACCTGCATTTTTATTAAAACTACCAGTTTCATATAATCTTGCAGGTTGTGTTCGAATAAATGTTTCAGCACATGGATTTACTCTGTTGAGATATCTGTCCTGGTAAATTATATGTGCGCCATACGCATTATATTTACTAATCCATAAATAAAGTGCATATCAGCCATTTCAGTATTAGTAAAATTATTCATTATGGAATCACTGCTAATTGACAACTCTGATATGACAACACTATCACTGTCAGCTGGTCTCCAAAGCCGATATTCATGTTATGCAAAGTGGTGTATTTCATCAGTTCAGACTTCCTTTGTGTATTATGATATAAATTGATTTGAAATCCCTGAAAGAATTTAGATTAGCTGAAAAAACAATTTTATTAAACAAAAAAACTGAAATTACAATGAAATAACATACAAGCAACAACCAAAGAAACAAAAATTGAACTATTAACACGAGCTGGAAAAATAAAAAAAATATTAACAAGAAATGACAATTATAAATATGAAAATTAAAATAACCGAAGACGATCGGTTATCACCCGATGACGATTGTGGATACTAACAATCGAAACGTCGTGAAGTAACTAGGTTTGGAATCTTCCAATTTTTATATTTTTAATTTTCATTTCTTGTTAATATTTTTTTTTTATTTTTTCACCTCGAGATAATAGTTTAATTTTTGTTTTTTTGGTTGTTGCTTGTATGTTATTTCATTGTAATTTCAGTTTTTTTGCTTAATAAAATTGTTTTTTTCAGCTAATCTTTTTAATTTTTTGCAGATTCTTTCAAGAATTTCAAATCATTTTATATCATATTAGACAATGGAAGTCCGACCTGATGAAATGCACCACGAAACATTGTCAACCACCTTCAAACAAATTATGCAAAGTGGCTTCAATTTTTTTCGAAAAAGAAGCTAGATATGGAGAAAACACAAGCGACGAAAAAGTTGTATTTTGAGTTGATGAATTTGAAAAAATAAAGACTCCACTGTACCTAATCATTTCAATATAGTTGAGACTCAATAAGCGCCTCATTACTTCAAATAACTGTATCAAATTTCAGCCAAATCGGTGTGAGGACATACTTGTTATATTTTATAAATATCGTTTTTTTAAACTTCAACGCCCTGTATCTCAATAACGAAGCAACCCCGGACATATTTTTATAAAACCTTTTTTTCTTAAAACAACCTAACGATTCACCTTCTTAAGTTTCGTACCGTAGTTAGAAAACACCCTGTATATGGTCAGTAATTACATCTAATGTCATTGATATTGAACAGTGTTTTGAGTCTGTCAGTATGATATTTTATCAATCGAGAATTTAAATTACTCGACTACTTCGATATTTTTTGACGAGAATGCCAAGCATTTGGCCACCCCAATCTCTGATTGAGTATTCAACACTCCAAAGGCAAAGTCGAGAAATGATTTGATGAAGTGACATGACTATGCCGTGGGTCAAGTGTGTGGGTTACATTCTACACATTCAACTTTCCTGGATTGTTTACACGGCGGTGTTTTGACTGATGCAATGAAGCTTGTCTCGCAGAGTTGGGATGACTTTCAGGTTTTACGTTTTATTTCGATTCGATATTTAATATTTGAAATTAAATACCGCCCCGTAAAATACATTTGACTGACATGACGTGAAAGCAATAAAATAGTGACGAACGTTGGGTGTATGGGATATTTTTGAACCTTGAAGAAGTTTTTTGGCCTAACAACAAAACGAGATGCACAAAATTTTTGAACACGGGCTTTTTATCAAATACAAATTTCAATCACAATTTTCCAAATAATTCTGGAACATTTATTGGTTGCGTGCACGTTTTAGATTCGTTCTCAAATTCCAAGGAAAAGATTTAGCAAAATGGTCAAAAAACATATGAGTTTGCATAATTTCTTGAGTTAGTGAAATTCGAATCGATATATAAGGCTGCAGAAAACGGTAAGGGGTGCAAAAAAGTGAAATGAAGGCAACTTTGTTTATAACGCAACCTATTATTATACAGTTGTAAATCTGACCTAGCCCTTTTACTTTCAGAACTAGGCGGAAGGGAATAAATATACATTTCGTTTTTTACTTGAAAATGATTTATTTGGAGATTGATTTCCAGAATTATTCGCACTCTGTCAACAATTTTCACGCTGTTTCATTACTTAGAATACCCTAAAGCCCTAGCCTTTGGATTTACAAATATTAGACTTTTTGTCATTTTTGATGCAACATCAGGAAATTTTTAGTTGTTTCAATAATCTCAGGTCATCATCGGTAAAGTTTGGATATCTCGGAAATTAAGTAGATTTATGTTTCGGAGCCGTCTTCGTTTTAATAATATGAGTTTATACAGTGTCACACATAAAGTTCGCGACATGGAAGATTTTCTTATTGATAGATATAATGTAAATTCGACTTCCCAGTTAGTTTGTGCTTGAAAAATGAGTAAAAAGCAACCTCTCTCATTTTGTCATGTGCTACTCTGAACCGTCAAACTTGACATTGTTTTCAAGAATCCTCAAAAAATCAATTTTTTTTGGAAATTTCAAAAAACCTCAAAGAAAATAGCTGCTCCAGTTTCCAATTTTATACCCTTGCTCGAAATTTGGACTCTCTACTGTCATTTGGACTTTTTTCCGATTTTTTTTATTTTTAGAATCTTTCGCTCTATCGATTCGAACGAAACATTTTCATAATTTTGATGAGAACGATACGTCAATATAATATTTTTCTCAGAAATTACTTACATTGGTCTGTTAGCAAAAAAAAATAAATAAACCTCCAGAAATAAATCTTTGTTGTTGCAAAGTTCATATAGATTTTTCATTTCATTATTTAACTGATTCGAATTTTCAATATGTGGACGATAATATGTCAGTAATCCAATAAACATATTTCTCTTCATTCTTATTACACTCGAACTCCTTTTTTTAATAGATTTTTATCCAATTTGATTATTTTTCTGACCAATAATTCAGTTACAAAATAACCCGAAATATCATACTTTTCTGTAAAGTAAACATTGATCTGCAGTTCTATAATTATTCAAAAGACTCGTTCTAGCGATTTGTACTGAACATTATATGAATTTTCGTGATTTTAAACATCACAAGGCTAATGCAACATGTCGGGAAAAAATAGTAGATATACCTACTGATCAAATCGAAATAAAATTTTCCTTCAGTAGGCTTTTGAAACGATTTGTTTTGTGTACAGATTTTTGTACATATAATTCACAAATAAGTTTTATGTAAGATATTATCCACACAAGACAAAGTGGAAATCAAGTATGTATGTATATAGTAAGGGGGATGAGTGTATACCCACACCACTTAAGCCACATGTGACCCATTGTACATCCTCCTGAGGATTTGTCCTCCAGGTCATCTTCCATCCTTTTCTTTCCAGGAAGGTTGACGTGTCACTAGGAAACATCTCCTTTATATTGGCAGGTGTAGGCCAAGACTCGCCGAACACACACTCTCTTTGGCAACCTTGATGTATCTCAGGGCGGCCTTCGTGAAGGTTTTGGAAGGTGCAGCGACATTACTGTCGTTGCGCGGCTTCTTCAACCTTCCTGGGGATCCCCTAATGGAGGTGTTCAAGTGAGGGCGATTTCTTGCAGGGGCAGCAGGTTCCTTGCCTTTATTCAAGGCGGAGATCTTGGCTGTTGGAGGTGTAGTGGGGGAGGAGGAGGGTGCACTTATAGTTGCTGCCATTCCTACCTCAATCGCTCTCTTTTTCCTTTTGGCCTCGGCGCCTCAAATGCGTCGCCTTTGTATTACATCACGAGGTGATCTGCTATGTCCAGACTCATTCCGAGCAGTAGATTGGGGTGAAAATTTCTGTTCATCCCCAGCCACCGCCATAGATTGAGATGAGCACTTCTGTCCAGCCTCGGGATAGGTTTTTGTTGTTTCTGTTTGTTTGTTTCATATATTTGAGTTCCCACGAGTAGCAAGGCAAGAGTTGGTCACTTCTGGCAGAACCCCGCATTACCAGAGGAACGATCCCCAAGGGGATCGTTCGTAACCGCATATTACCCTATGGCTATTTAGCTGTCGTCACGATTCCTTACACCTTAGCTTGGGTAGGCTGGTCCACGATTTGTACTGAATATGATATAAAATTTCATGATTTCAAAACTTTACAAAACTAATGCAACATGTCTAGAAGAAAATAGTAGGTATACCTACTGATTAAATCGAAATAAAATTTTCCTTTAGTAGTCTTTTGAAACAAATTATTGCGTTCAATAAAATTGTTTTGTGTACAGATTTTTGTACATTTACAATTCACAAATAAGTTCTATGTACAATGTTATCAACACAAGATAAATTGGAAATCATTCTATTGCGCGGGGAGAATGTGCCATATCGAGATGTTGCTTGTATTTTCAATCACCGGCATCCAGGAAGAAATATTCACTATTCCACTGTGGGAAAAAAACTGGCTCTGTGAACAATCGTTTCAAAAAACCACATACCTAATCCAATAAAGTATAATGAAGAAGAATAACTCAATGCTTGAGCGTTGTTAAAAACGAAAAAATTATTAGTAGTAATATTAGTGAAGATATAGGGGTTGGCAGAGAAACTGTGAGAAGAATTTTTCACAAAAATAAATTCCATCCTTATGAGCCAAAGTTCATACACACTCTCAAAGAAAAAGTTTTCGATATTCGAGTAGGATTTTCATTTTTGTTCCAAGGTGAGAGAAGAATTGATATTGCATTTTTCAACAGGATTTCATGGACAGATAAGTCAACTTCCACGTCGAACGGAACAGTTAGTTCCCAGAATTGTCGCTGGTGGTCCAACATTAATCCAAATTTTGGAATTTTTGAAGGTGTATTTCTTTCGTATTCTGGTAACAGGCCAAGGCGGGTATTTTCTGGGCAAGATATGACATTGAAGTCTCATATTCATCCATATTATGAAATCTGAATCATGTTTAGTTCGAATCGATAGAGCGAAAGATTCAAAAAATTAAAGAAATTGGAAAAAAGTCGAAATGACAGTATATAGTCCAAATTTTGAACAAGGGTATAATATTGGAAATTGAGCAACTTGTTTCTTTGACATTTTTTGAGATTTACAATAAAAACTGATTTTTTGAGGACTTTTAAAAAAATATCAAATTTGACAGATTCAGAGTAGCACATGACAAAAGGAAAGAGGTTGTTTTTTTACTCATTTTTCAAACAAAAACTAACTGCGAAGTCAAATTTTCACTATTTTTATTGATAAAAAAAAACTTCCATATGTCGCGAACTTATGTGTGACACTGTAGAACTCATTTTATTTTTTCATTAGTGAAAAGCTAAATATTCGCTTCATAAAAATCATAAAAACATGAAAATCTCTCTTTTGGTAAATTGTCCTCAGCTCTTTACTCTTGAACGGGGCAAGTCGAACGTAATTTGTAAGAAAAATAATAATTTTTAGTACTTTTTGATGAAAAAACCTATGTTGATGCACAATAGTGTAATTTCACTTTCCATAGAAAGATCGCTTTAATTTTTTTAAATCGAAAATCGTGTCCTGCGACCCTTCGCTCGAAAGGTATTTCAATTCTCCATACAACGACCTTTATTGTTTTAAATTTGAATAACCAGTTGTTATGTTATTGGTGTATAAATTGCAGATTAGGTTAAACGAAATTTTTTAAGTGTAAGAGAAAGGAATTGTCGATGTAAGTGAATCGTATTTAGAATAAAATTGAAACAAAATGACAAAAAAAGCGCATTTCTGTTTTTTATCCAATTTAGGATTTTTTCTGACCGACTATATAGACAATAATAATCCACACCGTATTACTCTAGTAACAGTATCCCTAGTTACCACATTTTTTCCTATGCGTTTCGAAAGTTAAAGGTGAGACTAATTACATCTGCCCTGTATAGATGAAGGGCAAAGAAAAATGTATATAGGAGATGACTTGTGCAATACGTCAATCGTCTTTGATAATGCCTTGGGCATTTTGAGGAACATCATATGGGAAGTATAGTTCTTTAGAGGTGATATTTTTAATGAAAACGCAATTTGGTTCAACCGGAAGTGAAGACTTTCAAAAAGAATCCTGTTCATGTTTTCAGAACATTTGATGGAATTTATAATTCTATTTTCAACTGTGTAACAAAAGTTTCAATTTACTTTGAAAATTACTCCTAAGGCGCTATTTTCTCAAAAGTGAATATGGTGGCACATTGACATTATCTATGGAAATATTGTCAAAAAACTTACTGTAGTGAAACAAAAGACGATGTTTGCTCAATTTTTGAACACAATTTTCTTGAAATTCTTTCTTTTCTTATTCATTTTCGACAATAACGACTTCATATTATGATAAAGTATTAAGCTTTAAAACTATTCCTTTCACTGGTACAGAAAAATGAACCGCATTGACATTTTTCGTAGTTCAAAAAATACTCCCTATGGGGATTTTTGAGATTAATGAAATAGAAAATGGCATTTTGAAAAATTAATGAAATGTACTTGTTTTGGTGAGAAATTCAAATCTTAATTTTTGTATTTGAAAACTGTACGAATATTGTCTTTTATCTCTCACAATAACAAGTTGTTTGATATTATTTTCATTGATGACGCCATATCGAATTTGGAGAAAATAGCTCCCCAAATAGGGTCCATTTTGAATGATTATTTTCACGTATATCATCAGTATTGTGAAAAAAAATTATATTCCATCAGTTATACAGAGTTCCATTTACAATTCTTGACTCAAGCTCATTTCCTGTTGAACCGAAATAATTTTTCGATTGTTTCTTTGTTAGTAATTCGGCTCAGAAAAAAAAATGAAAATTTACTAATTGAAGAGCGTATTTACTGCCTAAATCAAAATTTGACAGCTACTAGTAAATATTTGCATTCTGTTTTATCACCGCGTCGCGTCGTCCAAAGAGCCCTATCAGGCTAGCAAGGCGAATCCAGCAAAATTTCAAAAAAAATACATCAATTTGTAGCTAATTAGTTACCGAAACAAAGATTTTGTTGCTCGTGCCGATCCCTAGAAATCGCAAATAATGCTATCGTGATATCAAGGTAGCAAGGTATCTCAATAAATTATATACTTTCCCTTTGATCTTTACAGAATATTTAGTTGCTATTCAGTTGCTAAACCTTGGATATAGTGAAACATTTTTAAATATTTTTTTTTTAAATTTTTTATGATCTTGCTATCTTGAAACTGTTTTTTTCCTGGAATTAAAGATGTTCTGAATTTGTTGCTCATCACGAGTAAACTTAAATACACCTTGAGTAACAGCAACAAAATAGTTGAAACCGATCGGCCGGTTTTCAATTTTTTTTTAAATTTTCCACGTTCTTGCTATCTTGAAACTGGTTTTCCTCAGAATAAAAAGTGTTTCAAATTTGTTGCTCACCAGGAGTATACTCAAATACACCTTGAGTATCAGCAACAAATATTTGAAACCGATCGGCCGATTTGAAACAATTTTTATTCTAAGGAAAACCAGTTTCAAGATAGCAAGAACATGGAAAATGGAAAAAAAAAATTAAAATCGGCCGATTCAAAATTTTTAAAAATCTGTCGATCGGTTTCAACTACTTTGTTGCTGATACCCAAGGTGTATTTGAGTAAACTTCTAGAGAGCAACAAATTTTAAACTGTTTCATTCTAAGGAAAACCAGTTTCAAGATAGCAAGAACAAGGAAGATGAAAAAAATTCAAAAATCGGTCGATCATTTCAACTATTTTGTTGCTGATACTCGAAGTGTATTTGAGTATACTCCTGGTGAGCAACAAATTTGAAACACTTTTTATTCTAAGGAAAACCAGTTTCAAGATACCAAGAACGAGGAAAATGAAAAAAAGAATTGAAAATCGCCCGATCGGTTTCAACTATTTTGTTGCTGAATATTACTGAAGTTTTTCCCAACACCAAATCGTTATTTTTAACACCTCGACACGTGTTTCGATCACCAAGTGATCAGTTTTAATCTTCCTCTCTGAAGATGATCACTTGGTGATCTTGGTGCTACATTTTTGGAAGGGTTATTTTAAGCCCTATTGAAATATGCAGGAATATAGGGTATCTCATAAAAAAGTTTTCCATCAATTGATATCTCATTTGAAAAATAAGTTTTTTACACCATTAAATTCTACGTAAAATGTGTTTTGGAAATGTTTTCATAGAAACAAGATATTTTTGGCAGGAAACAAGTTACGGCAACTTTTTTGAAAAACATGCTGCAATTCAGAAATAATAGGTATCGATATGCTGTTTTCAGTATTAACTTTGTTATAAAATTCAACCCCCCGACACAGGCATCAGTTTTCATCTAACAAATTTGAAAACAGGAGTTTCCCACTCCGTACAACATCTGCAATACCTGCATACCTGCTACCATATCTGCATAATATAATAATAATAATATCATTTATCAATGAAAAGAGGGAGAGAATGTATACAGCATATACAATTTTTTTGCATAAATAGAGAGATAAAAGTACCTTACCTAACTACATTAAAAGAAAAATATATTCAATCCAATACAAGAACATTACGGAAAAAAGCATCACACTTAAAAAATATATATTGAAATGACAGTGTAATAAAAAAGCAAACACAATAATGGAAACATTTATAGGGTAAATGCTTTTTTTTTCATAGATGATACATACTCAATAAGTGAGCAAACACCTGTTTCGATATAAAAATACATTACCTAACTACCTAATAAATATTCAGTGGAATACAAAAACACCACGAAAAAAGCAATACGTTTGAAATATATATATATATATATATATATATATATATATATATATATATATATATATATATATATATATATATATATATATATATATATATATATATATATATAGTTTCAGTTCTAATTCCGTCAATTCCAACTGATTTCTTATCCCTCAAACCTTTAAATATCGTAATCAGTTCGTTTTCGTTCGTAGTAAATAAAACAAATGAGTTTGCACTGAGATTTCTATTCAGAATATAATTCTGGTCTCTGGTAATTTTATCGGCAAGTGTTTTTCCGGTTTTTGCAAATTTTTTATTGAATTCGTTGGCGATGCTAGTTTTGTGGGTTATCAGCAGACCTGAGTCAATTTGATATATTATGCTTCACTGGAGATAGATCAATGGGTGAAGACACTTCTGGTTAATTTCAATTTGCATGCGATCATTTCTTACACCATTAAAGTATTTCAAAGAAACTCCAACATCAATGGCATCAATGGGCGGATATACACCTTTCCTTTTATGAAATTCATATGAACTGCCAGATGATGAAATTTCTTTGACTTGCATAAATATCTCACTTCAAGCAAGAAAGTCATATAAAAAGAACTCAGAATGATACAGTAAAACTCATCTTGTGAAATAAAAATAAAAAAATCAACTTTCTGAAAACGTATGAGAAAGTGGAAAACAAATAATTTCAAGCTCTTCAGCCGATTTCTGTACACTGACAATTGTTAGATATTTCACAATAAGATGTTTTATACGACTCAATGGAACAGCTTTCAAAATGATAATCTACGCATATGAATGAATTTCTCAGATTATTCTTTCAGAGAGAATCAGATTTGACTCTGAAATTCCAGCACAAAGAAGGTAATACAGAATAGGGTACTTAAATTCATTTCTTGCTTCTCAAATTGAATAGTTTGCTAGAGTATAGAGTACGAGAAGTTTAAATAAACTACTCAAAATGAATATAGAGACACATCCTTAAAATCCAATACGTATCCAATAGTACTAATTCTCATCATGTTCCATTCAGTTGTTGTTTACTTTTTTTATTTCTTTTTGTAGTTTTAGCTACAAAATCATTAATATGAAAAATTCTGTATTTAGTTTCACTTTACTTTAGTTCGTGATAGGTATTGAATTTTAAAATTTAAACAATGAATGTTGATGTATTGGGTAGAAGGAGGATACTAGGGTGTACCTCAACGAATTAAGTTGCTAGAGCAGTGACATTGATCGAAGTAGGGTATTCAAGGCGTCGTGTAGCCCAAATGCTTAATGTGAGTCATTCTGCGGTTTCCAGAGCTTGGAATCGCTACCAAATTTACGGAATAGTGAAAAGAGCCTCTTATCCCAATCGACAAAGGGCAACAACCCGCAGAGAAGATCGTGAAAAATCGCCTAATAGAAGCTACGGGAAAGCGAATTTCGAACCAAGCGATACGAAACCGACTTCACGAAGTACAACTCCATGCAAGACGACCTGCTAGAGCCCCTGTATTCACTCCAGCTTATCGAGGAAATTGCAGAAATTTTTGTCAAGAGCATAGTAATTTGAATTTAGAGCAGTGGGCAAATGTATTGTTTACAGATGAAAAAAAAATCATGTTATTCAACAATGACGGACGTGTTCGGGTATGGAGACGTCCCGGTAAACGCTATTTGGATGACTGTGTGCAAGAAATTGTTCCATTTGGAGGTGGATCGATAATGATATGGGCGGGTATAACTTTGACAGGATACACGGACCTTGTGGTATTTCGAAAAGGGACTTGAACGGCTGTCCGTTACATAGAGGAGATATTGGAACCTCATGTCGTCCCATTTGCCCAAAATATGGGCGCTGGGTTCATTATACAACAAGATAATGCCAGGCCACACCTAGCCAGGGTCGTGAGAAATTTCCTACAGGAGCACAATATTAATGTCATGAGATGTCCAGCTAAAAGTCCGGATTTGAATCCTATTGAGCAGCTCTGGGATGAACTGGAAAGACGTTTGAAGGCTCATCATCAATTTGGTGGAAAGCTTGCCTCGTCGTTGTGCCGAACTTCTTAGAACCAGGGGAGGAAGTACTCAATATTAAAGTACATTTTTCTTAATTTTTTTTCTGAAATAAATTTTATTTGTTTCTACAACTTATTTGTATTTCTTTTTAATCGTATTACCAAACAGCATTTTGAAAACAAAGTTGAATTTAATAAAGGCACCTGTAAACTATTTTATAAATATAAATGTTTGACAAAATAATACATATTTTTCACCTATTGCATTTTAAGGACATGTCTCTATATTTATTTTGAGTAGTTTATTAATGTTACCGGTATAACCACATTTTTATTTTTAAGTATTGAATCTGATACAATCAATAAAATGTCAACTTCATTTTTTTTTGTTAAATGATTTGTTGGCGTAAAACAATTTGTTACCTGTGTAGGTGTAGGACAACAGCCCATAGAAATCATGTTAGAATGTATGTACTTATATACGAGCGATGATGCAATTACTGAGATAAATTCATATAGTCGATCTGATGAAAAATAGAATCATTACCAAAAGGAAATTGGCTGATATTTACATCAACAAAAAGTGTGGCGATGGCCATAAATTAGCAGTAGTTCGCGTAACTTATATCGTGGTGGCAAAAACAGTTTACAAATCAACGCATGGCAATTAGCTTTTAGTAAGTTATCATCAAAGAAGTGCAATTTGCACGGAACATTGGATGAAAACAAGCAGGCCTTGTAATAGGCGGACGGACGTAGATTCGGACGCTTGCCAATGGTTTATGTCGAGATTTTCTTCTTGCTTTTTTCTGTTTCTGTTCCTTCCAACTATTCGGTTTATTTCGAGGAATTTATGGGCCAAAAGTATGTCAATTATAATTAAAAAGGAATTTTTCACTAGCACGAGCCTTGATTATTAATTGGAGATGTTATTTTTGAATGTTTAGTGATGTGGCTTGCCGCGAGGAAGATAAGTCGATAAAAGTGACTGATGGTAAATTTTGAAAATGTCAATTAAATATATTATTCATTATTCTTCTAAAAGCAAAATGCAGAAGTTTCAGCTACGTAGTCCTTACGTCACTATCAAATAATAATCAGGAACGACTTATTACATCAACAAGATTACGACTTTTTATTTCCTCCAGTTAATGATATAGTAAAATATCTGAACAGTTAATTTTTTTGTATTTGATTTCATAAAACATTCAGTTTTCTTAGAAACATTATTTTCAATGGAATGTAGTGGTTCCATAAGTATGTTCCAAACATATATTCCAAGTTTGTTGAAGCCTTAAGAAGAAGTGCTCCACTTTTTACTGGAGTCTTTTTACGTCAGAAACTCCAATTCCATCTATAGGTGGAATGTTCAAAATGATAATAATAATACCTTTATTTGTTCATTTCAAAGGTACAATGTAAATGAAAGTAATAAATGGAAAGAATAATACATACCTATATACTAGAAAAAGAAAATGGCACAATAATTGGAACACAATAAAATGTATAATATAAATAAAATAATGTTGTATGAGGTTTCCTAATTGAAATGATAGTACCTAATCACGTACATTGAATTTAATTATTTTTTCTGTCAACAAAATCGAAATATACTATCCTAGATTGAGAAAAAATGAATAGTCTTAATTTTGTTTCAAAGAAGTGAATCATTCGGAAAGTACGAATCTCCTGAGGAATAGTATTATACAATTTCGGAGCCAATTTTGGCTCATGCCATGCAATTTTTCAGGGAATTATGGTCAAGAAGCGTATGGCAGCGGAGTTCGTTCCAAAACTGCTGAATTTTAACCCAAAAAACCGTCATATGAGCATCCCTCAAGAATTGTTGAATGACGTCACCGGCGATCAAGATTTGCTTGAAAGGGTCATAATTAGTGACGAATCAAGGGTATATGATTATGACTTCGAAACCAAAGTCCAGTCGTCCCAATAGAAAAGACCAAGAGGGTCACAACGAAAGCAAGTTCGATCAAATGTCAAGGTTTTGCTCACGGTTTTCGTCTATTATCGTGGCATAGTACATGAGGAATTTATGTCAACAGTTCCGTGGTGGCCGTGGTAGTGGACGGACGTGCTGATAACGTCCGTCCACAAAGAAGGTACGCGGATGCCATGTGCTATCGTGGGGCTCCGTTTTGTGTTGTGTTGTATTAAAATTGAAATTTGGAGTGTCTAAAAAAGTGATGAATAAGTGGCCCCCTTTATTCACGACGGTATCCAGGCCGGGGTGGTTCGGATAACCACGTAAAGGGGGCTATATATGTGAAAAATTATCAAAAGGTCTCCCAAGTAGGAGGCGACTTCAAAAAATCAAATTGTTTTTATGTTGAAAAAAACTAGTGTTTTTTATTATAAAAAGTTAGAAAAAAATGGGTGGCAACATTGCTTTGTGCAAGACCGATGCGCCCCACGACGAAGCTCCTGTTAACCAACAGAAGGAGCATTGGTCATATGCGCCTGAAGATAGGAAGCAACGACCATCTAAAATAGAGAGAGAAAGAGAGAAAATTTATGTCAAATAAAATAATGGCGTTTTGCGTCGACTGAGGAAATGAAAACCACCACCACCACTGAGACACCTAAAAGGAAAGAATTAAAAAATGAATGGTTGAAAATAAAAATTATACTAAGCAAAAACCTGAAATGAAATAACAGTGAAATACAATACAAGTAAAAATAGAACAATTGAAGAGAAAATTAAATAAAAATAAAGAAATGAAAAAAGAAAATAAAAAAACAAAGTTAAGCCACGTTAGTTCACGACGTTTCGATTGTTGGTATCTACAATCGTCTTCGGGTGATGACTGGACTGATTCCTCCGAGAGATGACCATTTATGGGTCGTTCGAGTACTTTCACTTATCCCCGCGTTCTATTTTCCGCTTAACTGTTTTAGTGGGAGATGACCGTTTTGGCGGGAGTTGGCCATTTTTCGCTTGATGATGGGTTTCCATACGTTGCGTATCTCTACGCTAGCTTGGCTGAATACGTTGTTGGACAACATGTATGCGGCTTCCTTGAATTTTCTCCTAAACCAATGTTCCTCTCTGTTTATGATCTCAGCTTGGTACCACTCGATGTTGTGTTGATGGGTTGTGTTTTTACTTGTATTGTATTTCATTGTTATTTCATTTCAGGTTTTTGCTTGGTATAATTTTCATTTTCAACTATTCATTTTTTGATTCTTCTCTTTTAGGTGTCTCAGGGATTTCAAATCATTTTATATATTAGACAATGAAAGTCCGAACTAGTGAAATTCATCATGAAATATTGTCAATCACCTTGAAACAAATATCTATCTATATGTATCTATACTATCTATCAATACTCTACCTATACAAATATTTTAAATGTGAAAATTTGTGAGGATGGATAAATGTATGTATGTATGTTTGTGGCTCCTTCACGCCTAAACGTCATCCGCCTGATTGGAGACGAGAACATCACTTGCAACCTTGTCTCTCTTCTATAGATACTTTCACGTTCAGGTGACTTGGCATCTTTGATTCCACCAAGAGCGGTTCATATCACAAATACGCGACATACTGTGGCTGCTCATCGTTTTGAGGTTCAACTGAGTACACCTCGAACTTCACTGTTTAAGAACTCTTACATCTGGAGAACGGCGTTTATGTGGAATAAACTTTCTGAGAACGTTTTTCCAAATGGATTTAATCTCCAGAGATTCAAATCCAATATGAATCACTTCATTTGCACAGGCACCGCTCTAAGAGCGTCTTAAGGATTTTCCTATAGTGCTTGTGTTTTGTCCTTAAAAAAACTAATCTGATTAAAATCTGTTTAAAATCTGTTTCTCCGTTAATCAGCTGTCGCCCCCATACGAACGACAACTCTCAGAAGTTGAGCTGTCGCCCCCATACGAACGACAACTCTCAGAAGTTGAGAAACTTGTGCTAATTAAGGACTAACGAGGTCTTATCTTTTAACGTGTGATTCCTAACACGGAAAGGATTTCAATGAAACTTTTCATAATACATCTTATACATCAGAATAACAAATCAGCTACAATTTACAAAGGTTTTGTGTAATTTTGTTCAAAATAATATAACGATAGGTATTAAATGAGTTGGAAAAATTCTTGCTTCTTGAGAGCCAGCTTGGCGTGCCCTGCCTATACCGTTGAAGATACATGAAGATAATGTACCATACGATTGTTTATCTTAAATAGTTATAAATAAAAGTCTGGAGTAGCATCTGGAGCATCTTATGTGGTGTGCTCATTTCATAATATCTGTCAAATTCTTATAAAAATTGATACAATTGTCGTTATAAATATTTATTATAGATAAACTTTGACTTTTACACTAAGTAATTTTGACGAATTGTTCGAAAGTTTTCACGATAAGATTAACTTGACTCAACGCAGTAAACCATTACGCGTCGCGTCTACTGTAAGACGACAGTAGACGATGCGCGGGGATAAAGGGGCGGTCTAAGCGATGAAGCGCCATCGCCGAGACCGCGACCCGAATGCGGACAGACGCGTGAGGGCAGACGTCGTTGACGGTTGTGTTTTCCGAAATTTCTTTAGATACCATTATTCGATTCTCGAAGCCATTCATTACCTAGTGAAGTTGGCATATTTTTCAGTTACTGTATTTTTAGAGTGAAAATATAAATTACTCGCTGACGCTCGCGTAGATTTTGGTTTGTCACATTAAGTTTCGTGACAGACCATTCCAAACAATTAGTTACAATATTTTTTATCAACACAAAACCATTTCCCCCTTTGAGGGTGGAAATTCCTGATTTTCTTTCTTGATGCTCATCTACACTACCTGCATATTTAAAAATTCTAGGTTCAGTAGCTTCGGCTGTACGTTTATATAAGAGTGTCAGTCAATGCCAACTAATCTAAAGGAAATTTAATCAATTATCGATGTAGGAAAATATTTACGAAGTTTTGCAGAATTCAAAACCAAAGTCCTCAATATTCATTGGCTTTCTTCACAATAACTAATGGATTTACCCATTCTGTTGGTTTATCAACTTTCCTTTCCAAATCCTGCAATACTCTTCTCAACACGAGTTTCACCAACCAGATTGGCATCTTTAGGAGATGAATTCAAGTTGTTGCAATTATATCATGTGAAGATCTAGGAATCCGTCTACAAGGAACAACATAACTTCCTCTTTCAAAGAAATTTTATGTTTTGAATGTTTTCCACATTCTTCAAAGATGGCTGAAGTGTTGAAGGATGTCGTCAAATGAATTAAACTATGGATGCAGACATTCATTTTTTCATAATTATTGACACATACAACCAGGTAATTCTACAAAAGGAATGTAATTTTTCGCATCAATAACTGTGAAAGATAAAGCAAAATTATCATTGTGAAGTGAAGCATTTGATTTGTTCGGACTTCTATTGACTAATATGATATAAATTGATTTGAAATCCTTGAAAGAATCTGTAAAAAAAGAAAAGTCTAGCTGAAAAATAACAATTATATTAAGAAAAAAAGTTGGAGTAGTAGAAAGCCAAAAAATTTTTTTCCCAAAAATTAATCACTCCTAAAAATATAACCCCTTCAATTCAAATAAGATTCCTCTTGGCTGGGATTAAATCAAATAGGTGAATGAATGTCATTACGATGTCATCGATGACATAAGCAGATCAAGCTTATTCCGTGACATTCAAAATCGTAATTCATGAATGAATTGTGTGTATTTTCTATAATGTTATCCAATTTGGTACTGAAGAGCCTTAGGGCAAGTGTCTTACGGCGAAACATCGATGTATACCAGTGAGAAAGACAGTGTTTCATTTAAGTGCAATTTGTTACTTCTATCTTCTGTATAATTCAGTGTTCATATAGAAGTATTTGTTTCGAAATAATTTTTTTTTCTTCCGTGTAATTGAATGTTTGTATGAAAGTAGGTGTTTCAGGAGGACTTTCTTTCAGTTTGTCCTTGAAAGTTACTTCTTTGCATGATTTACACATCCACGTATAGAGTTACTTATTTTCAAATTGATTACTTCCTTCCTTTCTTTGAAAAGTTCCCTTATCTTTTTTTTGTATCAAGATGGAGTAGTAGAAAGCCAAAAACTTTCTTTTCCAAAAATAAATCACTCCTAAAAATATAACCCCTTCAATTAAAAAAAAAACTGAAATTCAAATGAAATAAAATACAAGCAACAACCAAAAAAAATCAACTATCAACATGAGATGAAAATTAATGTGAAGTAACTCGGCTTGAAATCTTTAAATTTTTTGATTTTTCATTTCTTGTTGATGATTTTTTAAATTTTCATCTCGTGTTAATAGTTCACTTTTTTTTAGTTGTTGTTTGTATTTTATTCCATTGTTATTTCAGTTTTATTTATTAATATAATTGTTATTTTTCAGCTGATATTTCCTAATTTTTCACAGATTCTTTCAGGGATTTCGAATCAATTTATATCATATTAGACAATGGAAGTCCAAACAAGTCGAATGCACCACGAAACATTGTTAACCACCTTCAAACTCTACAGTGAAGTTCTGTCTCACCAATAGGTTCAATTCTAAAATCTTCACTACCGTAATTAACCATTGTAATTCGAATCGGGTTCATCTTATGCTAGAAATCAACTCCAGAAGATTTCAACTACTCCATGGAAGGTATGTTGACTGACACAAGTTTGAAACTGACACTGAAGCCTTTGACATCTAAATTTTGGGCCCAAACGGTGACATTTCCATCAAGACGTTTGAAAGACTAATCGACGAGGGACGGCAATGATATAATTTTCGTTTTCCAACCCATCATCGACGAAGAAATGACTCGTAGAATAATTCATGTAAAAATACAGGCCGAGAGTTGGTTTGGTAAACAGATTTGGCTTTATTTATGAAGTGCGTAAGTAGATCATTCTTCGGTAATTTAATAATATTATACTCAATCTGATCATTATTTCCATATCACAGTCACTTAAGGAAATAAAACTTTTTCAACATTGAAAAAATTCTTCAGTTTGTACCATGGACTAAGAAGAAGCATAATTGGGAAGAAAAATATTGGAAATATTTGAAAATATCTTCAGCATCCAAAATTTTTACCGGAATATATTATATATAATTTTCCGTTACATTTTTCAAAATACTTTCCACCCAAGAAAAATAAAGGAGGAATATTGAATGTCGAGATTTCATCGTTACGCACGATGGAAAACTTTCTTTTCGTTTTTAGTCAAGAAAGATGGTGTCTAAATTAACATGTTTTTTAGATTTCGCTCCAAAATTTGTTCTATTCGATTAGGACTCTGGATCTTTTTCAATTTCGGTCCATCTTTGTTGAACTCAATCACCTTTTTTAATTTACATTTTCTTAATACCATTGTTTTTCGTTTAGTAATATTGTGGAAAATATTTAAAATAATTTCATTGGAACTTGAACGTTGCTTTGGTGATCTGTCATGTCAACAATAGGAGAGTCTGAAACCATCAATGTGATAAGAAAATTCCATGTTACGAAAAATCCATCTTTTAGCGAACTTATTTCTGAGCGTGTTTGTCAAATCAGATCATACTGAAAGGAAACATCCATTTACCACTGCTGTCGTCATGGGTGATTTTAATGTTCACTGTTCGACTAAGCTCAAATTTTGAACCAGACTTGAAAGCAGAGAGACTTCCAATCAGTTAAGATTTGAATCAACTGGATGTAAATACCCAGTATGAACTCGATCGATCTCCTTCTACTAAGTAATAATGAATTCTACAACGCTAGTTTAGATTATATGACAATATATGACAGATTACAGTTTTACTTACTGAAATAGTTTAGAGCCGTTTTTCCCAGATTTTCCGTATAAATGACCCCACGCCTACCTAGTAAAGAGCTATGGACCCTGTTATGAAAAACAACAAGGAACGGCTATAGGAAACCCCTTGTCGCCCTATCTGGCAGACCTATTTATGAAAAGATTCGAAATGGAAACCAAAGAAAAGTCTAAGTATTTTCCTAGGATGATATTTTCGCGATATTCGATACCAAAAAATTGAATATTGACGACTGTGTTTCCATTTTAAATAATAGATGTCCATCAATAAAATTCACGTATGAGTTAGAAAATAAGGGACAACTACCATTTCTTGACGTTTTGGTAATGAGGAGCCAATATGGAGGGTTAGAATACGAAAAGAAACAAGCACGTATAGGTATATTCCTGACAGTTCACATCACTGTGGATAGCACAAACGTGCTGGGTTGAATTTTTTAGTGCATCGTCTTTTGACTTTCCCTCTATCACATGATAGGTTTACAAAAGAAAGACGTACAATACAGGAAATAGCAGCCACTAACGGTTTCTCGAGGGGTATTGTGGATGACGTAATAAGGAAGAAGAAGTTTAGGTTAAGAATGAACGAATTCTCGACTTTCAGAAAGGACAAAAACCAAGATAAATACATCTCAGTTCCATACCACTAATATACGAGGACCTTTGGAAAGATTTTCAAGGAACTAGGTATGAAGGTAGTTTTTAAAACAAGTAAAACACTACAGAGCCTTTTGGGAAGTCCAAAAGACAAAGTCGAGAATTCGGAAAAGCCTGGAATTCACGAAAATGAATAAGACTGCGATGCAAAATATTATGGACAGACAAAAAGATCTTCTAAAGTAAGATATAAGGAACACATAGCACACTTAAAATATGGAAGACCTCAAAAATTAGCAGTCGCCCATCATATTTTGCAACAAAACCATTCCATAAACTTCAGTTCATTAAGATTAGTTAGACAAGTTAACAACAACAGGCAACTAGATGCCTATGAGAGTGTAGAAATAAGTAAACACAATAATATTATGAATAACGATGACGGACCTATACCACGGGTTTACTGATTACTACATAAGGACACATTGCAAAAGTAAATTTGGATAGGCAATATTGTGAAATTAATTTTTATATAGATAAAAATTGTTTCACATAAACATATATTGTAAAATAATAGATAAGGCAAAATTGTAAAATTAATTAAGGTTGGTATACCTGTATGGTTTACCTGTATGGGATACCTATATAGCATAAATAAGGTTAGCTCGCATTAGTTGCTAGTTTTAATCTTCCTCTTTGAAGATGATCACTTGATGATCGAAACACTTGTCGTGGTGTTAAAAATAACGATTTGGTGTTGGAAAAAAAATTCAGTAATATTCATTACTACACCAAAGGTTCCAAACAGTGCATCATAAATATTCACTTCAGTGATTACACCTCTCAACAAATGTAACAATGTCATTTACATCGATGATCTTTTTTACTCTCAAATGGTGACACTGTTAAACTCCTTGGAGTTTAACATTGTGCATTGTGCAAAAAAATATCCAAATTTTACGTCTGTTCTGCGTCAACTCAAAAAGTTTGTAAACATAGAAACCTTATTGAGTGCCTTTCATGGTCTCATAGAAGCCCATTTGAATCACGATATCATTTTATGGGGTAATATTTCAAACTCAAAAAAAGTCGTCATCATTCAAATGCGGACTATAAGAGGCATAGCTAATACAGGACATAGAGATCACTGCCGGCCGCTGTTTGCCGAGAATGGAATAATGTTTGTACCTCCCCAATACATATACCACTCACTACTACATATACATAAAAACAAAAATGCCTACTCAACTAATGCGGAGTTTCATAACTACAATACCAAAAATAAAAGACCTGCTAAGAGAACCAAGACATCGTCTTAGTAAGTCAGCCAGAAACTTTGTTGATATTAGGATATATAACAAATTACCTGACAAAATTAAAAACATAAATTACGAGTATAATGAATACAAAGCAAAAGTCAAGAAAATATGCTCCCACCACTGTTTCTACACAGTTGACGAATTAATGGCCTGCAATATATAAAGTTTTGTCCTATTTTCTGTCACACACTCATGAAACATATTTACAGATCTGCCTCCCAACATATTTCGCTAATATACACCGCTAATAATGTACCTGTCTAATTGCCTGCTTGGCAACTTTCATCTATACTTATAATGTTATATGCCTACGTGATTTATTGCCTTTGGGTGCATACTGTGTTCTACTATTTTATACCTACGAATTGTCCTCACCTCATGACCTGCTACAAATATAATTTTTTATATAACGTAGTCAATAAACATCTATCTATCTATCTATCTTTTTTTTATTTATTTTTTCATTTTTTTTAAGAAGGAGGAGGGGAAATCTTCATAGACGCTGTGCCGGATTCTCACCGACTAAAACCCCTCCCCGTATTCTCGGTGCCAAGTACCGGGAACCGCTCCGCATTACTTCAGTACTTGACCCGTGATATATCCAAAGATTGGACAAACAAACAAAAAAAATATATTAAAACTAGATCCTTCAATTTCTACTCTCCCTCTCCTTTGTCTCGATAACTTTCCTCACTACTTTGTATGTACAGTTCCATGAGTTCTCTCCAGCACTTGAATTTATTTCGGTGAAACCGCCGCTATAACGCATGCTGCCTCAGCGGATATCGTTCTATATGAACTGCACGTTCGAACGTTCATTTTTCTCTGCACCGCTGTTAATTTCTGGACTAGTTTCTTGTTTTGCATTGCGGTGAACCAGGATGGTGCACCGTACAGAATCTGTGAATGAGCTACATTTGACATAATTCGTCTTTTTGATGCTCTGGGGCCTCCGATATTGGGCATCAGGTTTGCTAGCGCTGTAGTTGTTTTCTCAGCCTTGAGTACACTTTGTTTTATATGCTCTGCAAAGGTCAGCTTAGTGTTAAGCCATACTCTCAGGTACTTTACCGTCTTGCTCAGTTCGACCTGTGTTCCTTCGATATCAAAATTGATTACCCTTATTTTCATACGCTTCGTCAGGAGCACGGCTTCGTTTTTTTCTGGAGCTTGTTGCAGGCGCCTACTTTTCATCCATTTCGATACTCGTAGTATTGCTCTATTTGCTACATTCAATAAGATATTCTCGTTTCCGGCTGCCACTACCACTGCCGCGTCGTCTGCAAACCCTACCAAATCATTTCCATCGGATAATTCAATTGAAAAAAGCTCATCATACAGGATGTTCCACAACGTAGGTCCTAGGACTATTTATATTGATAGTTTTTGTGATATCAATAGCTTTCAGTAAAATTTCTCTCTCTGTTAGATATGAGGCTATCATATAAATTAGGTTCACCTCCACCACTCTGTTTCTAAGGGCTTCCAATATGAATTGCCAGGTTGCACTGTTGAAAGCATTTTTCACGTCCAGCGTTATGGCTACGCAGAGATTTCGTTGAATTATTGCCTCATTGGCAATATTGACTACAGTGTTTACGGCGTCTACTGTTTGGCGCCCTTTTCTGAACCCGAACTGTTGGTTAGCTAAACCCTCTGTTCGTACAATTTCCTCATTAAGACGTTCAAGTATTAGGTGTTCGAAGAGTTTTCCTTCAGAATCCAAGAGACAGATAGGTCTAAATGATGACGGGTTGTCTATAGGTTTATTTCCTTTCCTCAAGAGTACTAGTTTTGCCTTTTTCTATTCGGCAGGAAAGATTCCTTGATTTATTAATTTGTTATATGTATACAGCTACAGCATAAGCTGGTTTGTTTAAGGCTACAGATTTGAGTATTTCTTGGGGTATGTAACCCGGTCCCGGAGCTTTATTATTTTTCAGCTTTGTCGATACTCTTTGAATTTCTTCAGTGGTGTAATTTGAGAAACTCTCATTCCTATCACAGATAAACTGAACCTTCTCATGTAGAGGAAAAATGTGATTTGTTATGTCTTCCATATCACTCAAAGTAAGGTTTGGTTGAAATCCAAGTATACTCTTCGTGACTATTTTGTAGCCGTCGCCCCAGATATCTTCGTCAACATCTTCGCAAAGCCTTTTCCAGCACTCATTTTTTGATTTCTTGATGCGGTTCCTGAGTAACTTCTTGCACCTCTTGTAGGCTTCCCACAGAGTCATATTTTCGTTCAACGTTGACATTCTGGCTTTCCTGGTATATTCTCTACGTTTTCTATGGCACTGTTTACGGAGTTCCGCAATTTCACTATTCCACCAGTAGACTGGCTTCTTGGTGTTGCCGCCTTTTTTTCATGGCATAGTCAAATCGCATATTTCCCTTAGTTTCGCTGAAAAATCAAGTGTATTCAATACTTCGTTTAATTTTGCCGCGTTCAGCTTTTTTATCTGCCATCCTTGGTTCTGTCGAACAGATTCTGGTGCTTGCTTCTCATCAGTCACATGGAATATAATATACTTGTGATCGCTAAGAGTTTCCTCGTCAAGTACTCTCCACTGGTCGACGGAGGGTCGAATATTCTCTGTTGCAATCGTTAAGTCGAGAATGAAGCCGTAGTTCTGGTGGACAAAAGTGGGTTTGCCCCCTTGGTTAAGGACCACGAGATTATTGGCTGCAATCCACTTGGTCAATTTATATCCTCTGTGATCACTGAAATCCATGTTCCACTCAGGAGATTTAGCATTGAAATCTCCGACTACAATGGCTTCTGCGTTATTGGTGCGTACCAATTGTTCTATTTCGCATAGTGACTCCTCCAAGTCTTCGATTTCATCGTTACAACATGAACCTAGTAGTTTGTACATAAGTAAATCCCCTGCCACATCCCTGCCTCTTGATCGTAACATTGTTGCTTAACACTTTAATAGCTGTCTTGAAGTCGTCACCGAATACCCAATCTAGTCTAGAACGGATGGCAGAGATATTGGGTTCACTAAGGGCGATAATGTCTACTTGCAATTTTCTGGCAGTGGCTAGTGCCAGATCATGAGCTTCTCGACTCCTGTTGCTGTTGATCTGAAGAATTTTTATTCTCATTTTGGTCGGGGTGTTTTTTTTGTGCTTTTGCTCTGTTTGTCTCTCTTACATACTCTCGACATTTCTTGGTATCTGACTGATGTCCCTCTGTACCGCAGTAAATGCAGTATGGCCGGTTGTGACACTCTACTGCTCTATGCCCTTCTTCTGCACACTTCAGACAGAACCCTTCTCTGTTTGGTCCTGTGCAGTGTTCTTCAAAGTGTCCGTAGTCCCAGCACTTGGAACAGCGAATTTCTCTTTGTCTTTCCACAAATCTGGATTGTGTCCATCCTAGTTTCACGATCTCATATCGACGAGTTTATCTGCGTCTTCACTGCTCAGTACAAGAGTGGCATTCTGCTTGTTGGAGTAAGCTGGTCGGAGTGCTCCTACCTGGAATTGGTCAGGATCTTTTCCTATTATTTTCGAAATGGCCTCTGTAATTTCTTTCTCTGTCACCAAAGCGTCCATGTATTTGATGTGGATAGTCTTTTTGTTTGTTAGTAACAGTGTTTTTGCTTCGGGTACTTTCTGTTCCAGTTCCTTTTTCAATATTTCTGCATTATCTACGTTCTGCACAGTAATGATCACTTCGTTTTTCCTACTTTTTTTAATTTCCCTTATATTAACTCCTAGTTCATTAGGTTTCACCGCTGATTTTATAGTTCTCAAAAGTTCAGCATATGACTTGTCTTTCATCAATATCAATACAGCATTTTGCTTGGGGTTTCTCTTTCTCTGAGTTTCGTTACCATTTCCACCTGAATATTTCGTGCTATCCATTCTCGTCCTTTTCTCAGTCTCTCTAACGTTCCCTCTATCTCCTTGATCCGTTTTATAAAAAGTTTAACATTCTTGTCAATATTACTAAAACAGAAGTCCGTCAGCTCCATCACCTGAAGATGTTTGTTCATTTATGATTGGGTAGTATATCCGTTTCCATGTTTGAATGACATTCCCATCTTGATCTGGGAAGCCGAGACACTGAGACATCATCGCTGTCTCTCCTTCTTGCTTGTCCTGTCTTTTCAGTCCCTCTCTTCTACCAAAGTGTCCGGCAAGGGAAACCCTACCAGTAGCTACGCTACCGCCGGCATGGCTCTCAGGTTCATCAAAGCACGCAAGCCCCACTACCGCAGTAAGGTGGAGATACAGTCTATCTATCTATCTATCTATCATCTCAACGATGGCGATGCATCGATAGCAACTAATTCTTAAGAAAAAGTCAATATTGTGGCTGAAACATTTGCCTCCAATTGAACTTTGTTGACAGTTTCAAACCCAGATAGTATGTTGCCCGATGGGAGTCATAGGGACCTCTCTTTACCGCAATACCAATTGCTTGGAATATCGAAGAAAGTGTGGAGACTCTTTTCTATAGATGAAGATTAGTGATACGCACTGAAATCAATCAAGTATATCAACTACAGTCCTGTTTCGAGGCCAGGAAAGTAGTTGTTTTTCGCTAGGCATTTACCGGAACCTACTGTGTAGGTACTTCGGGAGAGATGAATGTTTCGAGGTTTAATTTCGAAATGTTTATTTATTTATACATATGTATCTCTCTTCGATACAGTCTTCAGACGTATTTTGATTTCTGATTTCTGGTAACCTGCGCCGAAAGGAAGCAAATACCATAAAAATAGAGAGGTGGGATTTCTAATTTCTTTCAAAGTTTTGTAAATTCGTAAGACTGGCAACTCAGGAATATTAGTATCATAATACTTATTACGTCATAAATTGGCGGTATGACACTGTAGGTTGAATGTCTCACGACATTTGAAAGACGTCTAGTCAAATATTATACAATAACTCTGCCATAGTGATTTTTCGGGTTTGCTAGTTTGCTGCTCTGCTGGTTTTTGCCTGATGCTTCCTCTACTATTGCGGTAGACAAATTTTTGTTTCGGGGGGTCTCAATAAAAAAGACTTGCTAATTGAAATTTAATTAATTACCATTACATTGGCACGGGAAAAGTCCTCCACTGAAAAATTTGTACTAACATATTCAGTTTCAAAACTTAAAACCAGTTCAGTGAACTCACAATACAATATCAAGCCTTCTGGACTTTTTATGGGCAAATTCTGTTATAACATCATCACTTGGGATGATGACATCTCTGTAAATTGCCATTAGAGCCAACCCGGTTAGCCTCTCTTGCCCACAAGAATTTCGTAGGTAGGTTTTTAGGCGCCTAAGTGTGGAAAATGATCTTTCCGGGGTGCACGTGGTTACTGGTAGAGTCGACAAGATGTTCAACAATATATAAATATTGAGATACAATTGCCTGTTGCACTCTCAGACAGCCTCAATGGCGCAAGAAGGCCGATCGGAAGGGCATTTGCACTGCCACAACAATTTCCATAGTTGAAATTCACCTTGTGCCTCGCCTAGTTCCACCAGGTCCTCGTACATCATTAGGTCCTCTCTTGGGAATGGCGTTTCCTTCTCGGAACAGACTGTTGGTATAAGAGTGTACATAACAGCAATCAATTACTTATGGACAGTAAATCTTATTTTGAGCTGGGAAGTTGAGTCTTATAAAAGGGGGATTGCAACAGTTATTCGGTAATATTGTTCAGGGTTATTAGTATTTGGATTAGCGCGATGCTTCTGTAGAGGAACTGCAGCAAATTTGAAATACTGGTTTGTTTTTTGGAAATAAGTAGAGAAGAAAATGGCTTATTAACCCAATAAAAAATACATCAAATGGTAAGAAAATTATTAAACTTTAATAATAGAAAGAATAAAACAAAACGAAAATTAAGAACGTTATCAAAATTTTAATCAATCTAAAGAACTCTAAAAGCTTCATTTGACTTATGGTGCAGATAATTTGGAATATATTATTCCAAATTATGATCACCTTTTTTTCTTTGAATTTGCATACACTTTTCCTCACTATCTAATAAATTTCTTATTGTTGTAACAGTTTTATAGTTTTCAGTTCTCTTGGTAATAATTATTATAACAAAATAGCTTACACTAATATAATTATTAAGTAATAATCAGTCACAATAATCAGATGGAATATCCCAAATTATATTCACTTTCGGTATTCCAAATTAACAACATCCTAACCTAAAATTTCATATCACATTTTTGATTTCAGAAATATCAACAAAATAAAAATAAAACCATCAACTAAAAAGGTCGCTTATTAGTTTAAATAATTACAATAAAGATTTTATGTATCATAGTAAATGATTATCAATGATTGCATTCTTACCGAAAAAAGTTTGAAATTTGACGTTTCGCTTCTACGAGGCTGACAGCTGATATGTCAAGATGGCGGTCGGTTTTTAGAGCTCATTAGCTCCGTATGGCGTGTGAAGATAAGTTTACAATAAGAAAACACAGATGGCACTTATAATAATTAGGTATCCATGGTATTCCAACTTACTTGCAGTATTCCAAATTTGCTGCAGTTCCTCTACTAATGTCAACCGTGGAAGCTTGATCTCTCCATTGATATCGGCCAATAAATCCTTTGCTTCTGTAAATGAATTTGAAGATTCTTTTTCAATATTGGATCTAACATCATGAAAGTGTGATGTTACGTTCTCAATATGGCCGACAGCTGTTATTAAGTCACAAAGATTCGACTGCAGGCCTTCGTATACTGTTTATGTTGCTGCAAATACCTTCGCCAAAAAACAGAGTGATACCACGAATTCGCTGGCAAGAACAGATCTCAGAAAAGAAGAAGCTTTGGTTGAGGTCTCCATATCCGGGTCTGTGCTGAATTGTTCAAAAGTCTCAGTGATATATTTGAAAATTTGTTAAAATTTTAACAAGCCATTGTGATTTTCCATCCACCGCGTTTCACACATTGGTGTTAATTTCTGCCATGTTGCATCAGGAGAGATGGCCCTAATGCGTATCTGGATGAAGCTTGTTCGCTTTGGAGATGCTATCAAATAATTTCCGATTTCTTTCACAGTTCCTATTCAATTTCTTATAGGAGGTACACTACGTAAAGGGCCAAAGGGCCAAGTTTAAACAATGAGAAAGCTGCAATGAACAAACAGAGCTCGGGGATATGATTTCCGTATTATTGCTTCAACGCCATCAAAATCACCTTTCACCTTGTGGCAGTGAATGTCAAGGTTTTTTAGGGACACTATGATCGTGTCAGCCAGTGATAATGCAGTTGTATTACTCCTGCCCAGGGGGCACGGATAATACAACTGCAGAACCGGACCCCCAAGACATCCCCCAAGACATTATCAAAGGCGATGAGGTAATGGTTGAAGTTCTCGAGTTATTCTTGACGTAAAACACTGTGTTTTTACACAGTTATCTCCGGCTGTTCATATTCTTTGATTACATACTAAATTTCTCAAAAAACTATACATATCATTTCATTACCACACACAGATTACAGGCGCATTTGAACGAAATTGATGCGATTGTGTTCTCCCCTATTTACAAACATTTTGTATTGTCAGATTCAGGCAAAAAGGGATCATGAGCAGGTGCAATAAAACAAAATTGAATGCGAAATCCTCCCACGATATTGGAATAATAAACATTGTTATAGGTATAGTCAAAGTGAACGATATTGTGCACACTTAAAGTAGGCGGCACTCTCAATGGCCAAAAAACCAATACATTGAAATGAACCGGCCGCGAACTAGTCTATGTGGACTGTAGAATTGGCAATTCGTATTGGATAATTTTTACTAACCGAGTTTTATGGTTGGCTGAAGAGTCATAATATCAAATTTGAAGTCATGTTACGGTGGTTATAGGGGATGGTTATCGTCGTCGCGTCATCAATGTTCAGTTCAGGAACTGATCGCGATTTGAGTGTGGAAACTCAATATTGGTGCAGTGAAATTTTTGTTATCTATTTAAAATGTGGCGTCCTTGGACAAGTACTAATATTAATGACGAGTGTGATAACAGACATTTTTCAGTGTAGTGATTCCAATAGCATTGGACACCTCCATATTAATGGTGGAAATTGATTCATTATTGATTCAAATAACGACAGTGATAGTGAAACAGAGAATATGGAAGAGGAATTATCAGAAGCTTTCGAAGAAAGTTAGTGAAGTATTTTTGAAGAGATCGAAGTATTTTCAGTTATCACCCTGTTATTTGAATCCCTACCTATATAAAATAAATATTTATTATAAATATTATATATAAATAATAAACATAAGTGGAACCACCTATTACGCAGCTATTTTTATCAAGTACTTTCTTGGTTTTTTCTCATTTTGTCTTCAATCGAGGACCGCCTGCCCGGTACTGACGATGCCCAATAGGCTGAAACAGCTGTATACCGGTGGCTCTTAAATTGAAATCAATATGGGAATGATCAAAGAGTACTTATCTATTTATTTTTTGATTTTCATGGAATTATTTTCCAGCAGCTTGACTGCATTAACCTTTCTATATATATATATATATATATATATATATATATATATATATATATATATATATATGAATATCAATATATGTCACAAAAAGCTTTATTAATAGTTATTGTGATTCGTAATCAGAAATGATCATTGAATGATGAAATTAGTTAGCTCCCTAACTATATTATTAAAGGGGAGCTGTTGCAAGGTAGGTTGCACTGTATCGTTTACTTGAACTATACTATATGGAGTTTAATTGTTCCATTGTTGAGCGTGTCACTTTTCTCATAGAACAAATAAGGTATTTACCTAACGGCGATCCATCTCCATTTAAATCCATTTAAATACTGTCATCCTTTGAAGGATGAAAAATCAATGAGCAAAACATTTTTTATTTGGATAAAAAAAGCAGGTGGTTTGAGAAGCGTACGAACGTGTCTCGAATGTAAACATTTGAACGTATTTATCTTTCGTCACTTTGATCAGCTTTTCTTGAAGAAACATCATAAGTTAGGTGAGCTTTGTTTGTTATTGGTAATATATCAATATAGGTATATCTTGGGCACCCTTGTCATAGAATTCCGGAGATTTCTAACTGTATATATTGTATACATTTTCCAGTCTCAATATTTTCGCATATTTTGTCGTTAGTTCAATAAGCCATAAATATTTTTATATTTTCTGTCAATTGTCGTAATCCATTTCCTTTTGCCATAGAAAATTTTGGATTTCTACTGGTGAAAACTTACAATGAAAGGAAATTCTTTAGAGAAATATGTACATCATTCACAGAAAAGTAAGCAATCATGTAGAAAGATTTGTTCAAGCTATCGAAAAAAATTCTTTAGAAGCTCTACTGGACTTCACCATTCAGTTTATAATTTAAAATTCGAAAAATTGAAATTTCATGTAATTTAAAAAAAGTTATTCATTGTCTGCAGTGTTATTTGTTAGTTTTATAGTTAGTAATTTTTTTCAGGAAATTATTCATAATCTACTTGTTTGTTTCATTTTTTATATCTGTTCATCTGAGTGTTCCATTATTTTGAAGGGCTATTCATTTACAAGGGCTATCATTTTTTGATTAGCAGTTTTCTAAAAATCTAGTTCAAAAGTTGCAAATGTAATTAGAAAATCTAAATAAACTCATAAATAATATTATGTAGTGCTCCTATGAAAGATATCTGAATCATATGAAAGTAGTAGTTTGGAAAGTTTATTTTCTTTCGTGTAATTCAATGTTCACGTGAAAGTAGTTGTGTCGGAAGGATTTACTCGTCCAGTTTGTATCTGAAAGTAACTTATATGCATGATCTACGCATTTTGGTGGAGAGTTTATTTTGAACTCAATTATATTTTTATTTCCTATGGAAGTTTTCTCAAATTGTTTGTATAAACCTGTAGAAGTGAAAGACAAATACCTTTTTTTCCAGAAACTAGTGTTTTCTTAATAATACACTTCTTCCGATTCAAATAAACACTATATCATTAAATCCTTATTTAGATATTTTTAAAAATCGTACATAAAAATAATTGTTATGGTGAATTTTTCATATTTTTTCATTTGCTTTCATTAAGTGAAAGATTTCAAATACTCATAGTTGTTCACTAAATGATGACCATGTTCTCATGATAGAAATAAAAAGAAATATAAAAATATAAAGAAAAATACCGTTTTTTTGTTAAACACAAGCAATCTAGTTCCCTAACTACAGATCAACATATCATTTTGAGCTATTTTGATATCGGTTACGTTGAACTTGTCATTTTAGAGAACCAATATAGACCAGAGACCAGAATATAGTGGTTATAGGGTTGTCAAATTTCTTGAAACCAAAATCGAGATAAGAACAAGCAAAAAAAATTTTAAAACATATGACGCATATAAGAAAGTGGCTGTCGAAAGTTTTTGTACTCATTTCTTTTAAAACATCACAACTTTATGTTACGATGGCAGTACGATCATTATACATGAAGTTAACCGAACCGAACCGTGTTAGGAATCACACGTTAAAAGGTAAGACCTCGTTAATCCTTAGCTCGCACAAGTTTCGACTTCTGAGGGTTGTCGTTCGCAGGGGTGCGACAGCTGGTTAACGGAAAAACAGATTTTAAAACAGATTTAAAACAGATTTTAACCCCAGCATAGGAATTTTTCTGTGAATTGAAAAGGGAATATTTTCAGAGAAATAATTTTTTAGAAAAAAGCTTTCTACAGAAAAAGTGTGAATTTTCCAAAGAAAGGAAGAAAAAACCAATTAAAGTAAAAAACTCATCTCATGAACATTGTACCTATTACACGTACATTGTACCTACTTGAAACTTGTACCTCGTTTCTAATCTCTCCTGAAAATATTCATTTCAGAATTTGAAATTACTGACTTATTTCGATGATGTGAGAGCTGGCTTCATTATTCAGATTCAGCTCCGTAGAGCTGGATTTTGGGTTGGTGTTTCACAACTTAATATTTTTGGGCTCTTCTCGTCTGACAAAAAAGGGTTTAAATATTTAGCCATCACTTAGTTTCGCCGATGAAGGACTCATCACTTTTACAAGGTATTCAGTTGAAGCAATACATGGAATTACTGTTTACGTTTGGTAGTTTGATGTTTGCAAGATTGCTGCGGATAAACTTAGATTTACTTCCTTTTATCATCTTCGGTAGTTTAGAGTGTTGTCTATCCTCTGAAGTAGTCTGGTCAATATGTATTATTCAAATATTAAGGAGATACCTCTTGATGTAGCCAAAATAAAGTTATTCCGCGTTAGCAAATCCACTCTTCGTAGAAGAATGTCAATTTATGTACTCTCCCATATGAGTTGGTTGTTGATGAGCAGATCTTTTTCCAAATCACCTTCCATTTCAGTTTCTCATCTTGAAAAGCCTCTCATTATGTGATTCCATTGTGGATTTCACGAATGATTCTGTTACTAAGGTACTCCAAATTTCACATATCACAGACCAGTCCAGACGCAGAGCCTAGTGCAAAGGTTAGAGGCGCAAACCAGTCCACACATGAATTAGTTATCACAATCTTTTCGGTTTGCGGCTCCTTGAAAAATGTTTTTTTTTTCGCGGCACCCTTAATAAATCAGATTTTTTGTACATTCTTGACTTTCTCAAAAACTTGAGATACTTTTCGATGCGGATTGGAAAGAAAACAATGTAAGACTCTAAAGTTGGTAAATATAAACGATTGTTGTAGCAAACATTTGAGGATTGGAAATTCCAAGAAAATTGCCGAATTATTTGATTATTATTATTTTTTTTACCGTAGTATGCGCTGGTCAGGCCCTATCCCCCGAAGCCCCGATACATTCGGGAGGAGGCGTTAGCATTATCATGTGCCGTGAGCAAGCGCAGTGAGCCAAGAATGACATCTGTCCGCCTAAGACTTCTGCCTTAGTGCGACAAGCCGGTATGATTTTGTGATTCGAGAGTAGAGAGTCCACCAAGGACTCCAATAATTAGAACAACCATCTTGAGGGAGTGGTCTGGATAGAGTCTGCGTAGTTCGTAGAGCAAATCTCGATATTTTTTCCGTTTTTCCTTCTCTTTTCGGACGATATTCGTCTAGTCGGGAGCTGAAATCTTAACGACAAATATCGTCTTGCTCTGGTGGTCAAGCTTATTAGCTTGTATTAGCCTGAGGGTGGGGAACGAATAGTTTCAATAAATTCGGCACTTCTCGTTCCCAACAATGGATTCAATATCCCCTGGAGCGTAGGACAACATTAGTGTCTGGTCAATACCGTTAGAGTGCCGTAGATGGTAATATAGCAAACTTAGGGCCGATGGATATAAGCCGAGACCGCATATGCTGGACATGCCGTAGCAAGTGCATTAGGGTCTCACGGCAAGCTCTGCACATCAGGTCAGGAACCTCTATACCCATCACACGACTGCGGTAGACTGAGGTGTTGAAGAAATCATCCTGTCAATCCATGATGAACCCCTCAGTTTCCGACTTCAGTCCACTCGACCTCAGGAAAGGGAAAGTCACGCGCTTTGATAAGTCAAGGTCTTCAATGTTATAGAGGAAGACCCCATGCATTAGCTTATCCTTGTGTTTCCGCAGAAATAAGGTGATCTCTGCGGATTTTATCTGAGCTTTTTGCTGAACGAGTTCCATCTCGGTGACAGAGTTGTGATCACCTCGTTCAGTGTTGAGAACTAAACCGAGTTCATCAGCTGCTCTGTCAGGTGCCCTAAAGAGAAATGCTCCAATTCCCGATATCTCATGGTCGCGGACCATGCAGAGAAGGGGATGCGAACTCTTGACGACTTCACAGGCAACATCCACTACCATTCTGTCATGTAGACACTCCAAACTCAAAGGTCCACGGCCTCCCTGTTGTCGGGGGAAGTACAACCATAGAACGGACGATTTGGGATGCAAACTCCTATAGAGATGCATCATTTTTCGGATCTTTACGTCGAATTGATACAGCTCCTTCCGATTCCACTTCACTACCCCAAACAAGTAGAGTAAGATTGGAACGGCAGAAACATTTCTTGCAGCAACTTTGTTCTTCCCCGAGAGTTCCGATGACCAGATCTGTCGAAGTTTGTGCTGATACTTGCCGCGGAGTGAGTTTTTCACTGCTGTTACCTCTTGTGAGTGGCGTTGTTCCACCCAGAGGTAAGTATACGTTTCTCCGGCATCTGAATGGAGTAGGATGCTTTGATCTACGAGATGCACATCCTCTCCGTAGTCCCAGCACCGACCTCTTTTGAGAAGGACCATTGCACATTTGTCTATCCCGAATTTCATACCGATAGCATGCGTGTACTCTTCCACCACCCCCCAAGGAATGATGGAGATCCTTCTTTCAAAAAGTTTAATATCATCCATATAAAACAAATGGGCTTTCGGAGATTCCACAGTTATACCCTCGACTATTTCTTAGGGCAACGAAAAATGACAATAGTGAGATGCAGGAGAGAAGGGGACTGAGGGAATAGCCCTGAAATACACCCCTTCTGAAAGTGACCCACCCTGTTTGGACTCTGGCTTGACCAGATGTTATGGTGAAGCGAGTTCGCCAGAGTGGTATCAGTTGTTCAATTCATCTCACTATTTTGTCGGGTACTGCAAGGCATCTGAGCAAATGCAAGATGAGCTCATGCGATGTTGTATCAAATGCCTTGCGGTAATCGATCCAGGCCATACAGAAGTTACGCTTATATCGTATCGAGTCCTGCGGTACACATCTATCGATGAGCAGCTTCTCTGTATTTATTAAAACGGTAAGAATTCGAAACTGAAGTTGAAAGTACTTCACATACCGATTAATTTCTGATCTACCACCTGATTTTTTTCCTGGGTCTTGTCGCTGGGTGAACTAGTAAATTACATAGCTCTGATGCAGGAGCTTCAGCCTCATCAACTCTCAATAATCTGTTACAAATTACCCTTCTTCCCTTTTATATTCAATTTCTGGAATCTTGAACTTTTTCCCCACTACTTGCCCAGAGTAGGACAAACTACTGTTTTGGAAAATTTTTTGTTCGAAGTATTTTTTTGAATGGAATGGGGTTCATTATGGTCAATAATTCCATTGAGTTGCCATTGTTATCGACATATTTTTTTAACTTTTACTGTAGAAACTAATTATGTATCTGCTAATAATATAATAATAATAATTCGGTCTCATGGGCAGAAAAGTCCCGGGTCTGAGAAGAAAAACGCGTTTTTTTTGTTCAAAATTGGCTCTAATATTTCAGTACCAAACGTATTCAAAAAACAATTTATTCTCAGAGTTTCACTAAACTATTTTACAAAAACGCAGCACGTGTTTCGCCATACAATGGCTTCTTCGTGCACATTACTAACTAATTCTACATATTCAGTGTTTAATATAACTTATTCTACAATTTGAACTACCTACATTTCAAATACCTGATTCTTACTTAAGTTTGTAATGAATTAAATTACCTGAGCTTATGTCTCAGTTTCCATATTTGAAAAAATATTTAGTAACGGGAAGTTAATCAATTCTAATTGATCATTCAGTGAATTACCCGAATTCCTGAATTTACTTATTTCTAAACATTCTAGAAGATTGAGTTTCAAACTCTTCTCTTCTAAATGTAACACACGTATTCATGATTGAACTCATGTCTTTGTGCTAAAAGGTGGTTTGCAAATGTGGAATTGGTCTTTCAACTTACAAAACTACTTCTATGCTCTTTAATTCTTTGGGAAAATGTTCTCGCTGTTTGGCCAATATCCAGTATTGGGCAAGTGTAATTGGCCACGGTGGTAGTGCGCCCGACTCACGATCGGAAGGCCGTGGGATCGATTCCCACCTCGACCAGATATTTTTCTCGAGAGAATTTATCTGGTTGAAGCTGGGATGATTCTGCAACCGTCTTAGGAATCACACGTTAAAAGATAAGACCTCGTTAGTCCTTAACTCGCACAAGTTTTTCAATTTCTGAGAGTGTCGTTCATATGGGGGCAACAGCTGATTAACGGAAAAACAGATTTCAAACAGATTTTTTTAAACAGTGACACAAGTAATAATGGGGGACCCTTTTAGTCCTTTGCTGGCTGAAATTATCATGGATAACATAGAGTTGAAATCCATAATAATCAGTTAACTAACAGTTTCTTGTACTGGTACAGATACGTAGATGATACGTACATCGACATAACCTTATAGGTTATGTCGGTGGGTGCATACAAATCACTTTTTATAAATTGCATTAAGTTTCACTATTCGAAAATACGTTCCCTTTAGAATTCGGACATCAGGTTATATGTTGAGGAAATATAGTTTTTACAAAAGTAAATATTCGAAAATATGTTCCTTTTAGAATTCGGAGGTTAGGTTAGATGTTGAGGAAACATAGTTTTTACAAAAGTAAATATTCGAAAATACGTTCCTTTTAGAATTCGGAGGTCAAGTTAGATGTTGAGGAAATACAGATTTTTCAAAAGTAATTATTCGAAAATACGTTTCTTTTAGAATTTGGAGATCAGGTTAGATGTTGAGGATACATAGTTTTTTTAAATTCTAAAGTAAGGTTTGACTGAGTTAGGTTAGGTGGAGTTAGGTTAGACTGAGTTAGCATGCGATAAATTATGGAATTTCAATCTAATTTCAAGAAACTTGGCAAAACGTGAATGAAAAGGGATAGAAAAAAGTGCGATGATATGGAAAAAAATTATTTGAATGAAAAAATGTGTGAATTGTAATCCTTTATTGCTCAATAAAAAAAAAGTAAAATATGACATCATACAAACTTTAACAGGCTATATTTCGAAAACGAATTGAGTCAGACCTATTTATATATACAAATACTTACTCTGAAATTATATCTATGATTTTTTTGGGACACGAACAGAAGTGAATAAAAAAAATAAATGGATAAGACCATTTATTTTTTTGGTATTACATGATAAGACCTTGTCTTTATATCCTTCAGTAAAATTCTTCTCAGATGGTTTCTTTAATCTTAGCAAAACCAACCCCAGGAAGCACATTCTAGTACCGGTAATCAGTTGTAACATGAACCATACCCCCAAGACTGCGGTGAGATATCGATACGTTTTACTTTCAATTATACGAAGTATTAGTTTCGCAGGCTAGTTAACGTTACCCATAAAAATCTCGTGTGTCAGTTTGACGCCGTTGATTGACACTTTCTACCTAGACTCATTGAGTAGTTCCAGGATCAGTAAAACTTGAGACAAACTATCGTGAATGCCTGACATATGTTGTGAATGTTTTACTTTCGGGTTATTAATTTTATGGCGTTTTTACGGCTTTTCGAAATGCACTCTTTTATGAATTGCCTTAATGTAATTTGGTCTCGCTTATACTTTGAATTGGGCTATAAAAATATAAATACAACCCAAAACTGATCCCTTACAGGGTGTCGAATATGTTTTTTAATTTATTGTCGTATAAAATCATATTCAAATTTTTGAAATAAATCATTCATATTCTGATTATATCCTAAATGTAAGCCTCCAGCTAATGAAATGTTAATTACTACCGAAACACACTATCTAAAACGTAATAATTATCACAACATATAGGTACTCTTAGTTTAATCATCAGCATCAGATACATCTCATCTTTGTTGATAGATAAGATAGGTGTGAATTGAGGCGCCTAGTTTCAGCTCTCAAAAAGATATATTTATTGTGAAAAAAATATTGAGGCGCCTAGTTTCAGCTCTCAAAAAGATATATTTATTGTGAAAAAAATATCTTCGAGTAATGCGAAAGAACACCATTGAAAGCGAAAACTCACTTTTCACCTTTAAAAAAGAATAAGAATATAAAATTGCAACAAACTCAAAGGTATTGGTTAAACCAAAAATCAGAAAATAAAATATTAATCTGTCAAAAAAACTGTTAATAATAATATAATAATAATAATAATAATAATAATAATAATAATAATAATAATAATAAGTTCGGATCCCCTTCTCTGCATGGTCCGTGACCATGAGAGAGCAGGAATTGGAGCATTTCTCCTTAGGGCAGCTGCTCGAGCAGCTGATGAACTCGGTATAGTTTTCGACTCTGAACGAGGTGACTACAACTCTGTCACCGAGTTGGAACCCGTTCAGCAAAAAGCTCAGATAAAAGCCGCAGAGATCACCTTACTTCTGCGGAGACACAGGGATAAGCCAATGCATGGGGTCTTCTTCAATAACATTGAAGACCTTGGCTTATCAAAGCGCCTGACGTTCGCTTTTCTCAGGTCGAGTGGGCTGAAGTCGGAAACTGAGGGGTTCATCATGGCTTGCCAGGATGGTGTCTTCAACACCTTTGTCTACCGCAGTCGCGTAATGGGTATAGAGGTTCCTGACACAAGGTGCAGGGCCTGCCGCGAGGCGCCTGAGACCCTAATGCACTTGCTATCAGCATGTCCAGCATATGCGGTCTCGGCCTATATCCATCGACATAACGCGGCCCTAAGAGTGCTATATTACCATCTACGGCACTCTTACGGTATTGACGAGACACCGGTGTTGCCCTACGCTCCGGGGGATATTGAATCCGTTGTGGGGAACGAGAAGTGCCGAATTTATTGGAACTATTCGTTCCCCACCCTCAGGCTCATACAAGCTAATAAGCCTGATATAGTCCTTCTCGACCACCAGACCAAAACGATATTTGTCGTGGAGTTTTCAGCTCCTGGCGAGACGAATATCGTCAGAAAAGAGGAGGAAAAACGGATAAAATATCGAGATTTTCTCTTCGAACTCCGCAGACTCTATCCAGATCACTCTGTCAAGATGGTCGTTCTGATTGTTGGAGTCCTTGGTGGAATGATGTCTTCTCTACTCTCGAATCTAAAAATCATACCGGCTTGCCGCACTAAGGCAGAAATCTTAGCCGCACAGATGCAGAAGGCTGTCATTCTTGGCTCACTGCGTTTGCTCAGGGCACATGATTCTCGGACCCAATGATCACTTACCCCACGGTGTGGGGAGTGGTCATTGGTTGATTATGCTGGCGCGCCCTCCCGAATGTGTCGGGGCTTCGAGGGATAGGGCCTGACCAGCGCACACTACGGTGAAAAAAAAAAAAAAAAAAAAAAAAAAATAATAATAATAAAACTCTCTCAGTGAAAAACTCTCTCCGCGGCAAGTATCAGCACAAACTTCGACAGATCTGGTCATCGGAGCTGTCGGGGAAGAACAAAGTTGCTGCAACAATTATGCTTGCCGTTCCAATCTTACTCTACTCGTTTGGAGTAGTGAAGTGGACTCGGGAGGAGCTGTATCAACTCGACGTAAGGATCCGAAAAATTATGCATCTCTATAGGAGTTTGCATCCCAAATCGTCCGTTCCACGGTTGTACTTCCCCCGACAACAGGGAGGTCGTGGACTTTTGAGTTTGGAGTGTCTACATGACAGAATGGTACTGGATACAGCCTGTAAAGTCGTCAGTAGTTCGGATCCCCTTCTCTGCATGGTCCGTGACCATGAGAGAGCAGGAATTGGAGCATTTCTCCTTAGGGCAGCTGCTCGAGCAGCTGATAAACTCGGTATAGTTTTCGACTCTGAACGAGGTGACTACAACTCAGTCACCGAGTTGGAACCCGTTCAGCAAAAAGCTCAGATAAAAGCCGCAGAGATCACCTTACTTCTGCGGAGACACAGAGATAAGCCAATGCATGGGGTCTTCTTCAATAATATTGAAGACCTTGGCTTATCAAAGCGCCTGACGTTCGCTTTTCTCAGGTCGAATGGGCTGAAGTCGGAAACTGAGGGGTTCATCATGGCTTGCCAGGATGGTGTCTTCAACACCTTAGTCTACCGCAGTCGCGTGATGGGTATAGAGGTTCCTGACACAAGGTGCAGGGCCTGCCGCGAGGCGCCCGAGACCCTAATGCACTTGCTATCAGCATGTCCAGCATATGCGGTCTCGGCCTATATCCATCGACATAACGCGGCCCTAAGAGTGCTATATTACCATATACGACACTCTTACGGTATTGACGAGACACCGGTGTTGCCCTACGCTCCGGGGGATATTGAATCCGTTGTGGGGAACGAGAAGTGCCGAATTTATTGGAACTATTCGTTCCCCACCCTCAGGCTCATACAAGCTAATAAGCCTGATGTAGTCCTTCTCGACCACCAGACCAAAACGATATTTGTCGTGGAGTTTTCAGCTCCAGGCGAGACGAATATCGTCAGAAAAGTGGAGGAAAAACGGATAAAATATCGAGATTTGCACTTCGATATTATGATATAAATAGGAACAAACACCTAACATAAACAGTTTAGTATACCTATTCCTTACAATTTGATTTCAGTCTAACAAATAGTCTTTATATTTAGTTTCAAACTTTTCGAAATTTAATTGATTCTGTTTTGAATTTTGGCATTGCAAGAGTATTTTTATATAGAATATTCAGCTTATGGATGTCCGTACGATATGCAGTTTTCCTATGAAGATATGGTTTTTTTTTGTTAAAATTATTTATTGGAAAAAAACAGACAGTCACCCAATTTCTTAAAGCTTATATGAGATCCTGTGTCGCCGACCAATACCAAAAATTAATGTAAGGCACGAGTTTTGAACTTTTTGAATCTTATTTTTGTATTTATTGGTTAAACATGGGCCATAAGGAACATCCGCATAATTGAAAACTGACCAAAGATTCACATAAGAACTTTTTCATATAGGCAGAATATGTCGGTTACCATGAACGATTTTCAATGCAGAATAGGCACGTTGTAAGAGTTTATTTATAAATTTTTCAAATCTCAGGTTTTGCTTCACTAACAATATCTAATGGCTCATTTCGAATGCAGATATTCGCAGAGTTATTCACTGTGGAACGGTGAAATCTAGGACCAAAGATGATTACATTTGATTAACTAGGTTTTTATAAATACACAATGGCCGTTGCCAATTCAAAAAATCTATTTATATCTGTATTGATAATGTCACAAGCATTGTCTGCCATTTTCGATGAAAAGATTTAATATACTTGGGTATATCATCAGCATATAAATACACCTGACAAGTGTAAAGAGCCTGTAGCAAGTTAGATGTATATAAAGAGAGCAATAAAGGGCCGTATGGATCCTTGAGGTACCCCTGATTTGAGATATAAGATATCTGAGTTGTATTCCTCTATACTAACCAGTTGCTGTCTATTTTTGAAATAGTCCGTCAATAATGCAAGATCGTTGGCAAAAAAACTGTTATAATCCAAAATGCTTAACAAAATATAGTGATTATTAGTATCAAACGCCCGGCTGAAATCTAGTAGGACTAACACCGTAAGTAGGAGATTTGAGCCGGTTCTAAGCCTCCCCCCACCACTATGACGTATTAATTGCTTTTTTATTGGTTGTTGTTTGGTGAAGTCAAGGTGATGTGACCTTGAAGGGTGTGGTGTATGGATTGTTCAGAAATTTTTTCCCGGTTCTAATCCTCCCCCCACCAATATGACGTGTTATTTGCTTTTTTTTGTTGTGCAGTGAAGTCAAGGCGTTGTGACCTTGAAGTGTCTGGTGCATGGATCGTTCAGATTTTTTTTTTCATATGAGATTTTGTGTGTGTATGTGTGTGTGTGTGTTAGAGAATGCACGGTACAGGGTTTCATCATGTGCTTGTTTGTCTATGTACAAACATACGTCTGCATACTTCGAAGATCCTCCAAGTAATGAATGCTCTATCGGTGTGAGGGCACCAAGTTAGTAGTGGAGTGACGTCACAGCAATAACCGTTCAACGGCTAGAGAGCGACATGTTCACTCCACGACGTGTGGCAGAGTAATGCGTATTCATCGGTCTGCTCTCACCTCCCTCGATGTAGTGAAGGATGTGACGTAACGCCCCAGACTCGCCATCAATGGTGACACGCAGGCGGGCGAGGACTGTGCTAACGTCTGTCTTCTCCGAGAGCGCAACGACAATTGCTTGTTCGGCTATCGCTCTCGAAGCAGTGAATGATGTGACGTAACGCATCACCCTACCCTCGCTATTGATGGTGACACGCAGGCGGGCGAGGACTGTGCAAACGTCTGCCCTCTCCGAGAGCGCAACGATCACTGCTTGCTCGTGCCGGCAACTCGCATCAAATTGGGAGATGGGCTTGGCTGTGACGTCAGGCATGTCTAGTGGATAGCAACTAGCAATGTGAACCTTTCACGGTTTCATGGTGGGGGTGACTCGCACTGTTTAATATAAAAGAAATGCCTGGCACACTATGAAATCAGTAGACGAATATATCTGCAGCAGTTAGCAATTGGTAGAGTGTTATTCAGTTCGTAATAGAAGGAAGACGGTGAGTGTATTTGTCTGTTGGAAATTGTTTATATTTTCATATATATATTATCATCATGTCCGTTTCAAAAGTAGACTTGAATAAAATTAATAATTTGATTGTACAGGAGGTTGAAATACTAGAGCAAAAGGCCTTATCATCATTGCCAATTGATGAAGTGTACATAATTAAAAATATGTCAACTTATTCTACACGATTTGGTAAATCAATTTTATTAACTTTGCAAGATGTGAGCAATGATAAATTATTTAAAACATGGCTACCAAAACGTATTTCGTTGCAATTCAGTGATGACGATATATCTTGTATCAACTCATCAGGTGGTAAATATACGATGGTGTATTTAGGACAGAGCCAACAAAGTTTTGCTGGCATGAAAACGCGATCTCTAGTTAAATTCAATATGATTGAATAATAATTGTAATAATTTATAGCGAATTTCTTTAGGTCATAGCTTACAAAGTTTTTTGGTGTGAAAACGCTAACTCTAGTCAAATTCAATATGATTGAATAATAATAGTAATTATAATGAATTTCTTATTGTTTTATTAATATTCATATATTAGATGATAATTATATGGAAATATAAACATTACTAACTTAGTTGAATACACCCACTTTGTAACTACAAGTAAAATGGGAATGTGAGTATTATATCACTGAAAAATTGGAGGTTGCTTATTGTTTTTTTTTATTCGATTTCAGTTCCACCATTTAAAGATGTGGATGCAGTACGCAAGTCAAGATTGGGTCGATGTTGTAGATCTCAAATCATCGGTTCAACATTTGTCGTCTAAATTGAAGGTGTTGGGTGATGGAGCCGAACATGCAAGCAATTATGATATGAGTGTATGCTATGATGAAAAACAAATCGAATTATGCCTTCGTGATGCTGAGAAGTATTGGAGTGGTGCAGAAGTTTGTAACAAATTTTTGGATAATGAATTGGAATTGTGGCAACTTTGTGAGGTTATGATTGAACTGAACCTAAGAAGATTCCTGTATAGCCTCCAACCATACTTGCCAGAATGGATTATTCATCACTTTGAATTGAATGATGAAAATCGAGAGGAAATTGAAGATGGTCGCGAAAATGATGATTATGAGGAAGAAGTTATTTTAGATAGTCTGTATGTTCCTGTAAATCATAAATAATGTCAAATAAAAAACTTTGAATTATTTTCATGTTTTATTTATTTAAATCTCATGAAATACAATAGAAAATGATTACAAAACAATAAATATGATATAAAATACAATACATGATATAAGTCAGTTACAAATAAAAAAAAGATCATAAAACAGTATATGATAGAGTGAAAAAAAGTGTCAATATCTGCTATGAACTGAACCATCCAATGCATTGTATGTTAAAACTGTATCATGCAAAATTAATGCATATACTTTAGTGTTGTCTGGAAACTTGGTCTTCCTCGTCTCAAACTCAATCTTTATATCAATAGTTGATGATTTTGTTGCATTCGGTTGATGGGAACAATCGATGACGAATAGTGGATTATCTCTAAATTGCCCAATGTCCATCAGAGGTTCACTCATATCTTTATCATAATAACTTCGCTGGAAACTCTCAAAAGCATAATAAGCAGGAGCATCAAGTTTTTTATCGAAATTCAAATTCCAACGCTCATATGGATAAACTTCAGAATTCAAGTATACTCGAATACTATTGATATCAGCAGTTGTGAATTTTGTAATATCCTGTGTTCTATCTTCAGATGTGGTAGTACTTTGGAATGCGATGATGACAAAACGAGGAGTTTCCAATGCATTAGTTGTTTTGATGGCCCATATGTCTGAAGAAGTCCCACGTAATGATGGTAGTTCATAGAGGTCCCACATACGATACGCCAACTTGATTTTGGCATTCAGACCGCTTTTGTTTATTCTACTCAAAAGTTTTAGCTTGTGTTTATCATCTGGTACAATATGTCTTATTTTCCATTCGATTTTATTTATTTCCAAATCAGCATCAACCTCACCTATATACGAGTTTTTGAATGATCGAGCGATAATCAAAATCAATTCCTGTTTGGCATTCAAGATACTTTTGTTGTAATCTTCAGCAAAACCCATCAAATATTTCAGTGGTAGTTTTCCACTAAAAACATGACTGTTTGTATCCAACATATCTTGCTTCAATTGTGAAAGTCCCCAACCAGATGTCAATAATGTGTTAGCATGAGATTGTCCAAATGATATCATGGTTTTCATTGTAGATGTTATCCCAGGTTTTCTAACAACAGCCACTTGTTCACCACCCATTTCATAACGAATTTCGTCAAAGAGAAATGCAATTGCATTATTCGAGAGATAGCATGTTTTCGCTACATCTTTGGGGGTGAATTTACCTTCTATGTAAATGAAGCTGTCGGCAATATCTAGTATAACATCTTGATTATTGATTGCAATTCTGATTTCATCCGAATTCCTGAATAGCGGTGATCCATAGGGCTTATATGTGTGCTCATGTAAACTTATGAGAGAATGATCGAGCACTGGTTCATTGAATATATTCAACTTTTCACTGTTTGTTTCGAGCACCATTGTTATTTTCTCACTTTCAATCCAATCGATTTCAAAAATTTAAGATCACTCACAGACAGAGCGTTATGTGCTAACTGTTTAGCATACACTTGTGGAATGAGCTTCTTTTTATGCACACTTTTCTTTTTATGCACACCTTTCTTTTTGATAGTGCAACTCGTTTGGGATTGTTCAATGCGATTTTGTCTATTGTAAATGAAACCCATAACAACAGTTATTCGATTTTCTTCAATTCCAAAATAATGAAAATCTCTTCTTCACTTCCAAAATCGATAAGGTTATTTTTTTCATCCAAAATACGCACTGTAATGTTGTGAATCAATTGACGACCTTCTGGACTGACAGGCATATATATAATACTGTGTGGTTCTTTAGTAAGATTGTAGCCAGGTTCAACATCAATATCGAATGAGAAAAGAATGTGAGATTCTTCACCATTTATATATGAACCTGATATTATATTGCAATCTAAGCGGATAAGTCTCACAGTTGTAATGTTTATTGGTAATGATGATTCATGTATCTGATTTGGTGGAAATATTCCATGAGCGAACCCCATCATTTCTGCTATAGAATTTGGATGTGTCAGATCAATTTCATATTTGGATCGCATTTCACATTTGAATGTATTATTATTGGCGTGTAGATAGAAAATATCATCTGCAACGACATCATTTGGTTTTTTATCATGAAACAATCTGAACATGATATGTTTCTGTATGACGGCATTGATCTCTTCTATTTCGTAAGCACCACATGGAATTTCAATTGTCAACTTTTGGGGTATCGATGAGTTGTCATTACTGATTCTAAAACTAACTAAGTTATTAGCTTCAGTTATATTATTGATTGTATTGCATCCATAGAATCCCAAAAGTCCTAATCCATAACGACTGTTCCTATCCAATTCAATTGGTGGAAAAAAATCCGCACTCAAGACACTTGTCCCGACAGCTTGTAGCTCGAACTTTCGTGACATGACTGATGAATATTTTGAAATACATTTCAATTTATTATTGTACACAGCAACAGCACATTTGAGACAATTTACACTTTTTGGAAGGTGTTGTATTGTAATAAGTATCATTTTTATTGATACCAATATTCACATCCTCTATATTACAAATACAACACATAGATTTTCGAGGTATAGGACCATCATTAACATCCGAATCTGAATTTTGATCGTGGTGGTGCTCATAACAATATCTATGTTTCATTATATCGATGTCATCTTGCAGATGCTTAGGCAACTTTTCCCAAACATATGCAATCTCATGTGCAACACATGCAAGTATCACTTCCTTAGGCATATTTGCAAGCATCACTTTATCCATTTTTTTCAAGGTACCATATTTTGAAAACATTCTAAGTGAAAACCCCATTCCCTTGATAGCCTCCCGATCCAGTTTTGGTGTTGAATCCATTTTTATTTGGAAAATTATTTAGAGAGAAACTGCAAGCACAAGTGACCACAGAGAACTGTATTAAATTTCTGTTGTCGATCATAGTTATATTTGATTTTTACATTCGAACATTTTCGAAAGAATCGAGTCAATTCCAATGGTGGGGGTAGATCTCCAAAACTATCGAAATATGTGACTTCTTTCCCACATTTTTTATATGCCACCCAATGTGTTCCTGGTCCACTTATTCCATCTAAATTAACAATAGCTGTCTCGTTTTGTTTTGGACCTGAAGATGGTAATCTATCACGCATAAAAACACCACGAAAATGTGGAATTTTCATTTTTTGTGCATAATAACTGAGATCGAGATCAGTAAGAGGCCTCTGAGGTAGGGGTTCAATCAGTTTTTTGTTTTGTTTGTGGCTTTGTATGGTTTTAAATATAGTCCTAAACCTTTACGGTATGGTTTGAGATATATTCCACTTCCGCGTTTGCCTAATGCTACAGCCTCCATGGTTTTATTGTGACGATTGGCTTCCATTAAAGCCGCTCTGCTGGCTTTTGCCGAATTCACGGCCTTGGTAATACCAGCAGCGGCTCCCGCCAAACTTCCTAGTGCGGATAGTCCAGCAAAAATTGGTATCAATGGTAAAAGTCCACCGATCTTGGGAACAGGAATTATGCGTGGTGTGCGGATTTTCTTCTTTCCACCGGCAGCTTTAAGGTATTTACGTGCCGCCTGCAATGCCACAGTGATAGCTTTTTTGCTATTATTCGTCACAAATTGATTCCCACCAGCTTTCTTCAATACATTTCGCACTTTATGGACTATCCCAGCACCAAATGCAACTTTTTTAATATTATTTTTCTTCGATTGTTTCCTCTTACATTTTTTCTTATTGGTACTACAACCCATGCCCATATGTCTTTTCGCTTTCATAATGTTGGTGACAAGTAATGCAGCTGCTCTTTCCCCAATACTCGCGTCCTTTGATTTAACCCTATCCCAAGCGCTGTATTCAAGTTCTTTGTCGGCTAAATGTCTTGCTGCAAGATCAGATGAATGCTTAGAATATTGAATATCGTGTTTTTTGCATTCAATATCTAATTTATTGATTCCAGGATCGTTACGAGCTAAACGTTGTTTCAATTTTGTACCCGGTCCACAGTATTGATATCCTCCAGGTAGATGTAATTCGAAAGGAAGTTTGTTTATTAAATCATTAACAAAACCACAACCTCTTTTAATTTTACGATCACTTTCAATACGTCCGTATCGTTTGATGGTACACATTGAAATGAATAAGCTAATAACATTTATATAGTCTCCAACCACGGCACGATGCGCATTGTAAAACAGAAAGAAAAGTTTGCTGTAGATAATCTAGATGAGAAATTTGGGTGTGGATTGAATGGACAAAGAGTATTCAGACATGGTCCACTACTTCCATCATCAGTTCGAGGACTCATTATAGGACCTTCAAATTGTGGAAAGACGAATGCAATGATATCACTATTAACACATCCACAAGGATTGAGATTTAGAAATGTGTATCTCTATTCGAAGTCACTCAATCAACCTAAATATCAGTACTTGCGAAGTGTTTTGGAACCTATAAAAGGATTAGGTTTTTATACATTCAGCAATAATGCAGAAATAGTGGAACCCTCCGACGCTAAGCCTAATTCTGTTTTCATTTTCGATGATGTGATATGTGAAAAGCAAGATATTATTAGATCATATTTCTGTATGGGACGTCATAAGGATGTTGATTGTTTTTATCTAGCACAGACATATTCACGGGTACCCAAACAGTTAGTGCGTGACAATACCAATTTCATTATAATGTTCAAACAAGATGAGACGAATTTACATCACATTTATTCAGATCATGTTTCACCCGATGTAACATTCAAACAATTCCAATTGATGTGTGTTAAATGCTGGGAGGATCAATATGGATTTCTAGTAATTGATAAGGATAGAAAAATAGATGAAGGTAGATATCGCAAAGGATTCGATAGTTTTATATACCCATGATCTTGTTTTTGAAACTTATTCGATCACTGAATATTGTAGAGGTCACTTCATCAACGAATTGAGCTATAATTTAAAAAGGGCATTATGAATACAAAAAACGATTCTGAACATAAAAACAATGAAATGAATTTGAAACGTCAACTAGTAGAGACAACAGAAGCTGTCAGACAGAAATTCAACTCTATCAAGAATGATAATATTGAAAATCGTTCGACACTTGAAAGATTGTATGAGCCCATAATGAAACCATTGAATGTTTTATCATCAAACGCTACTTCCAAATCAGCAGTGTTATCACCAAATCGTGGATCTGTTCAATCTACTTCAAATTATCCCATGAGTACTCCAATAGGAAGAAAACAATCTTTTGATGGTGTATCATCTGTGAATAGTGACACGAGCACACTTCAAGACGATATGAGAACAACTCTATTCGAAACACCATCATCGTCCCACATCGATTCCTCGGATCCTGACATCTCACCTGTTATGAATGAAAGTGGTGAAGACGTTTTGATGAAACATTTGAATAATGTAAAATCTAGAAATCCAGCATATGATGGAACATTTGGCGTACGTATGGATCCAATTACACAAAAGCTGAAAATGGGAAGTCTAGTGGTACATTTCAAAGATGGAAACATTTCATTTTGGGATGCTAATAAAGTGAAAAAATATGAATGCGCAGGTAGTCCAGAATTATATGATATGATCTTTTTGAAGAATCCACAAGATGTTGATAATGAAGAAACTCGTCAAGTATATTCCAAAATATTGAAAATAACGAATGCTCCATATAAACAATATCATCTGAAGAATGGTTTTAAAAATACAAATTCTAAAAAATTTCGTGAAGTCATCAAACCACTATTAGACTCACGACAATATCCAATTAGGAGTAGAAGTAAAATTGGTGGAGCACTCAAACGAGTGAAAATGGAGAAAACATATAATTCTAAACCTGCGAATTATGTGTACTGGAATTCACCGAAAGAGTTAGTTGCTCGCCTACGACTATTGGTAGCATCAAAGTCAGCTGGACATACCGGACATGATAATGAAATAATTTCAATAATTGAAGAATTACGTGAAGAAGGTATAATATATTAATATATATCCACAAGTAATGATCACTGTCACATCATCATTCAATGCAGTAACATTATCACTTTTTTCTCTTTAATCATATTGAAATAGAATGACTAATGGAGTAAGTGATATCAAACGACAAGTTGTTAATGAATTACATAGACCTGCAAGACGTAATTTTCGTAGAAGAATAACTACCATCAAAGGTTTTGCAGATCTATGGCAAATAGATCTAGCTGAACTACAACCTTATGCAAAAAGTAATGAAGGATACCGATATATACTTGTAGTAATTGATTGTTACTCAAAATATCTATGGACTGTGCCAGTTAAAGATAAAACAGGTAGTACAATAACTAATGCAATGAAATATGTACTGAAGAAAGCCAAATTTTCCCCTAAACATATACAAAGCGATCAAGGGAAAGAATTTTTTAATAGAAGCTTCTCATCTCTCATGCGAGAATATAATATCAATCATTATTCAACATTCAGCACAAAGAAGGCAGCTATAGCAGAAAGAGTGATTCGTACAATAAAGGCATGGCTCTACAAGGAATTTTCGATGAGAGGTCACCACAAATGGCTTGATATTCTTCCAATTATAAATAGTAGATATAATAATAAAGTTCATCGTACAATAGGTATGGCACCCATCAATGTTGATTCAACAACAAAATTGAAATTCAAGGGTATCAATGGAATTGGAGGAAGACAAAGTAAACCCAAATTCCAATTGAATGATATTGTACGTATAGGTAAATACAAAAATATTTTTGAAAAGTCTTACACTGCGAATTTTACCACGGAGCTATTCAAGATTGTTAAAATTAATAAAACCATCCCAACGACTTATAATCTTGAAGATATGAATGAACAGCCGATTAGAGGATGTTTTTACGAAGAAGAGTTATTACGAACCGAGAATCCTGACGTATATCTGATTGAGAAGGTGTTGAAGAGAAGAAAAAATAAAGTATATGTAAAGTGGTTAGGTCTTCCTAGCGAACAAAATTCTTGGATTGATGAATCAAATATGGTTTAAATGTATCTAATAGTGACTTTTATGAATAAAGTAATATTAAAGTTCATTATTGTTTTCATTTCAATTATAAGTATGTGAATTGAAAAATATTGCAGCGGTAAACATTGCCCCAGCCATTCGCAATGTTCTGTGTATACCAAACCAAATTAATTGTATACTCCATTCCCGCTTATATTTTTCAACTCACGATATTGAAAACACATTATCATTCCCAAAACTAATCGCCGTCACTTTGAAATGCAGTATCCAACTCCTTTTGCCAATTATCTCTCACTGATAATGCCGTCTCATAAAGCTTAGTCGACTGCTCAAGCTCAGCCTGAGCTTGCATTCTCGAACGTTGATGGAATTGCTTATCTTTACCTATTTTTGAACGGAGTTCATCAGCATCTTTAGACATTCTAGCCAATTCAACCTTCGCTAATGCAATCTTGGCATCTAATGCTTCAAGAGTTTCATTATTAGCATTAATAGCTCGCTCACTCTTTTCAAGTTCAGCAATAGTCATCTGTGCCTTTACAAGACGGTATTTTGCTTTCCTTTTCATTTCCCCAAACCGATGGAGGGGACTGAAAGAAGATAGCGGTTCAGCTTTCAAATCACTCTTCATTTCTTTAGGAGTACCTTTTGGCTTCCTCTTCGATCTGTCACTTTTCGTTGCGGGTTTTTTCTGTCGCACAACACTTTTGGATTCTTTCTTTTCTTTAAAGTCAGTGACAATCGATGAAGATGCCTTAGTAACCTTCCTCTTGATTGTTCTAGATTTCTTATCAACACCAAGAGGAAGGGTAGATGAAGAGTGTTTGAGTGATGATAATTGCGAAACGATCGGATTTTCAATAATAATTTGCTCATTTGGTTCTGGCACATCTGCAAAGTTAACGAAGTCGTTAATATCAAAATCATTTATCGAATCTTGACTGGATAAATGTAATACTGGAATATTTTCAAAATCAGTCTGATCGATATCAATAAGTGGTGAACCATCTTCAGCAATCAATAGCGGCATAGAGCTCATGATTATTAAGGTCTGAGGAATGATATGTGATAGCAATAGAATGTGGATAGGAAAGGTGATGATGTTACTGAGACCTCACCATTTATAGAAGAAAATAAACTAGCGCATGCGCTCTTTCATCAACTGGCACATGCGCTCTCTCACTAAACTATTCACGCATGTAACAATCTTTGTCATTTAAGAGGAAAACTTTGTGTTGCATGCATGTATTTTTAAATGTTAGAAAATAATACAAATAAATTCAAAATATATATATATATATATATATATATATATATATATATATATATATATATATATATATTTATTAATAATAGAGGACAATAACGATAATAAAAAATATAAAATGAAAAATGTTAATATGTCTCTGTGGATGTGGAACGTTCTTTGACTCTATTCCTCAATAGTTGTTGCTCGTGCGTCAAACACCAACATTGAAAAAAATGGATTCTCCTATTGGGGTAGAGTTGACCAACCTTCTCACACAGATCCCAAGTACTTCTACATGCATTGCATACATGATTCCAACAATTCATGGAATATGTATCACAACGCAAACAACGTTGCAGTGGAGTTGGAACGGCAGCACAGGTACCGCAAATATTTCTACAGATACCTATATTGTTAAATATTATAGGTTCGGAACACTTCAGACACTGTAACTGTTGTTGACGATAATCCGATTTTGTTCGCTTCGGTGGATGAGAAGGAGGCGATAGTTGAATCCGCAACACGCAATCACTACACATACCAGTACATGGATTGATTGAATCCTTAGGTCTACTTATTTGACAAAAGTAGCACACAATAGCCCCTGCAATCATCATTGGGTAGACACACACTTTTGGTTTTTCATTCCACTCTTTTGGAAACGGCATTTTACTAATTCGATTAGAAATATTAAGAGATGACTTACAGAAACTCTGAATGCTCTCTCCTACACCTACGATCTCTATTTATACAAATCAACATCATGTGAAAGTATAGTGGGATAACTTCTCCTACTATTCCACTCTAAACGAGTCAAGTGGGAGTCGCATCACCTCCTATATAAGTCGACTTGCAAACCTAGAGTTCATTCATTCACTCTCTACAACTGTGAGCAAACAACAACAAGATGAATTCTGCAAAAATAAATGCTGCATTAAATAGAATATCTGCTGTTGATGAAAACAATTGGATAGACGAATCAGATGATGAGGATGTCAATGTTCCGCTAGAGGAAGTGATAGTTGAAGCAGAAGATGTTGGAGTCGATGAAGATGAGATAGACGAAGTTGAAAACGAGGCCAACCAAAGCGACGAAGATGATGACGTGATGGAGTTTGAGAGGGTCATGGATGAAGAAGGAGATGATGAAGGGATAGAAGCTGACACAACTGAAGGCGATGGTGCTTTGAGGATCGGTATGCGAACGCTCAATGTCAGTGAGACACTGGAAGATCCCTTGGATTTGTATTGTGCAATGGATGCATACGTATTGATCAGCACAATAGATGGAGAGAACAAAAAACTATGTTGGTGCTGCTTTCGGTTTTATTCGCATAGAAACAATAATGGAGGGTGGTATGCCCATGTCAACACCCACAACACTGTCTCAATTATGGAAATGGGACAGAATTGGTGTGAAGCTTGCGAGAGGCCACTAACAAACTTCACCCGAGTATCTACATGTATTATATGTAATAATGTCCAACCTGTGGCACAATAACCGTGGACCTACTGGTCAAAAAAAAACAACAGCCCTTTTCAGGGCTACATTATTCACACAAACAGTAGTTAGTTGTATTAGTATTCATAGATTATATGACAAATGAATACTTTGACTAATAAAAGTCTAAGTAATTTGTTAGTCTTTGAATATCTATACATTATATGACAAATAAATTACTACTTTGACTGAAAAGTCGATATTTGGAATTTGATAGTCATTGAATATCTATGCATATGATGAGTACTACTTTAAATGAAAGTTGAAGTTGGCATTTTGTCAATCATTGTATGCATATAATGATGAATACTTTTACATACATACATTTTGTTTGAGACTATAATGTTAACAATGGTATGAACCTGTTTCTGTTTGAAAGTATAATGATAGCTCTGAAAAGAGCTATTTTTTTTATTGTTTCAGTCTTCAATTGTAGCCCTGAAAAGGGCTGTTTTTTTTATTAATCCATGCAATGGTATATACTAACGCTCCTCATCATCATCAGAAACAATGATGATTGTATCATCATCTGTATCTGATGATATACTGATGATGTCATCCTCATAATCATCTGAATCAGACGATATACTAATGGAATCATCATTAGCATAATTATCTAGCTCGTTATCCTCTAGATCGTCTAACTCATTGACATCCATCTCTAACTCTGCCTCTACTTCCTCTTGCATACCTTCTTCCATACGTGCCGGGAAATCATCAGGTAGATCATAGATACGTTGCAGCATTTGTGCAAAATTTGTACTGAAATGATCGAACGTTGAATCTATTCCATGTACCTGGATGGGGCCTGTACTCGTCATAGAACACTCTGGTACACTCATCGGTTCGGTGGTGGAATCAGCACTCGACATTGTGGAAGAATGATATAGAACTGGGATTGATGCTTTATTTATATTGGAAAAAAAAGGAGGGGGTGAAGTGTAAATGTAGAACAATTCAGTGTTTGAAATTCGAAAGCAATAAGAATGACAATTTTCTTGAAATTCTAAGTGATTATTATTATGAGAAACTCTGAGTGATTATTATAAAAAAAACTAATAAGGGAGAGGGAAAAAGACACTGCCCCAACCTCGCAGTGCCTCGTGTACACCAACCAAAAAGTGTGTACTCCGTGGAAGGAAAGGAAAGGAATAGAAAGGATGGGAGAAATGAGGAAACGATTACATATCATCGTCTGAATTCAGGACTTCATCAATCAGGATAGGGGATGGTGGAGGACTATCATCGGACTCATTGTCAGCGTCACCGTCATCATCGTCATCGCTGTCGTCGTCGTCTGTGTTTCCGGACTGTGTATCCCATTCGTAATCATTCCGCCAATCATAGGGATCTGGATAATCCCCATCAGACAGGTCCGCTTGATCGGTTCCAGTAACGTGAAGCACTTGTATCCGATCATCATAAATTATGTCATCATAATCCATCGAGTGAGGTGCCGTCGTGGAGGTAACGAAACCTTCATGGATAGAAGCCCAGTAAGGATGTTGATGCGCTGGGTCACTGTACGGCTCAGTAGTTGAATCAGGTTCCATGTTGAAGGTGGCTGATCAACTGAATATTCCAACAGATAATTCCTACTTTTATACTTTTGAAAGGGAGTGGGGGAGGAGTGGGGAGGAGAGGGGATTAAGTGGGAATGAATTTCAAAAATGACATGAGCTATATTCCATGAAAGAGAAAATTGAAAATACTATATGAATTATATGAAATATACTTATTGATTTCATTATGAAACATATTTTCTTCCAAGAGATTATTTACAATAGATTAGAGAACACAAAAATTGATGTGAGGTATTTGCATAGAAGAACTTGTAATTGAAATAAAAAAAGGAAATAATAATGAGACGAAGTGAAGAAAAATGCTCCAACCATCGCATTGTTCAATGTGTACCAAACCAAAACAATGTACACCCTTAATTTCACTTCTTTTTTTTTATTTTATTTTTATTTCCTAAAATTACAAACATAAACTTAAAACTATCTTAATTAAATATTCCTAACTAACCTAAAACTAATCTTACTACACTTACACTTAATCTATGGGAAAGTTTTTATAAAAGTCACTAACTTTTTATAAGTCTCTATCGAAGAAGTATCTGCTTCACACTTTTTCTCCAGAGATGCATACTTCCGATCTAGTTCGGCTATTACTTTTTCTGCTTCCCTCCGTCGGTTAACAATTTCAGCCATTTCGCGCTTCCTTTTAACCAACGCGGCCTCACTAGCTCGAGAAGCATGTTCTGCTTCCTTACATCTCTGTAGAAAACTGTCCAACATTTCACTAACCTCTCCGATAGGCTGTCGCACTTGTGGCACTAACACTTCAGGATTCGTCACCGGTGTTGCCAGCATCGGCGAAAGCGGCACCACCGACGGAGTGAATACGATGGGAGCCTCCTCCGATGGGGACAATACAACTGGTGGCTCCTCCGGAGAAGGCGCCCTAGGTTGTTCCACTACTGCTGCGGGTGGTGTGGAGGGCCTTAAGCTGTTTGGAGCGGTCGACCAACTACCTGCATAAGGATTAGTCCTATTGCAAGTAGCTCGGTACTTAGAAATAGGACCAACCTTCGCTGCAGGTCGTTGGCAAACCTTCTTTACAGGCCTGACTTCCTCCTCCTCCTCGAATAAGTCAGGGCTGGTGGATCTGCACCTAACTCGCGAAGTGGATGCCTTCTCCTGCTCTGTCATAGGCATGATGGATGCCACAGCGTTATTTAATTCCTGAGTGTTGGATGCCATTCTAAAAATGTAAAATAATACAAAGTTAGTAGATGTAAAAAATTAAAGTACATTGTTAACTTACTCAAACTTAGCTCCTCGTCGTATAGTACACTGCTTCTGGTTGAGTATGGCTGGACTGCTCTGGATGACTGGAGTTGTCGTACTGAATGTAGAAGAACGTGCTCCTCGGGGTATCAACATCATTGGGAGTGGAGGGAATGAGGTGGGGGCGTGCATGCGCAATGGTTGGAATATGGTGGGGCGAGAAATGGTAGGAAGTGGGCGGGGTGAGCAATGGTGGGAAGAAAGCGGGCCGCGCTCCGCGCGGCTTACGCCCCAATTCGCTACGCTCGCGCCGGCGCGCTTCGCGCGCCGGCGCGAGCGTAATGGGGCCACCGCGCCGGCGCGCTTCGCGCGCCGGCGCGGTGGCCCCCCACCCACCACCCCGGGGGGAGTGGGTGGGTGGGTGCCCATTTCGAAATCCATCAAATAAGGAATTCAAATCAGTAGATTGATCAACTGTTCTATTCTGTGAATTAAATGATTTGGTTTCCTTCAGGTCTTGTGTTTGTAGAATATAACTCCCAAATACTTTCATATTCACTTTGATGATTTTGTGAACCCTGATGGCCGATTCCAATAATTCTATAACTTTCTGCCTGATTTCATTAAAGAATAACATGTAATCGGTGGAAACAATGGAACTCTGCACCCTGTATGTCGCAATCCGACGTTTGAAGGCGCTCTTTATAATTTGAACACCATCACTGAATTGAACACATGTATTATTCTTATGTTGTAGAGTTCTATTGTGAGAATTCACTTGAGTCAATGGAATCATCACATTACAACAATTACATGTGTACATAGGTGCTGCAGCGTCATCTAATCTCACTCGTTTCACTGATGGCCCTCCTTGGCAACTCTGGAGCTGATGACGACGAAGGTTGTCACTACGGGTAAAAGATTTACCACATTCACAAGAATACATTTTCTATGATATGTTCTCACTAACTCACTCGATGGAAACTGACATAACCAACACTCGCCCGCTTCTTAAATACCATAATCCACGTCGCCTGCGCATCACCGTAGAGAGTGAGGGTAGGTAAGGACACATCGATGCATCCGCTAGAAATGCCTGACGTCACAGCCAAGCCCATCTCCCAATTTGATGCGAGTTGCCGGCACGAGCAAGCAGTGATCGTTGCGCTCTCGGAGAGGGCAGACGTTTGCACAGTCCTCGCCCGCCTGCGTGTCACCATCAATAGCGAGGGTTGGGTGATGCGTTACGTCACATCATTCACTGCTTCGAGAGCGATAGCCGAACAAGCAATTGTCGTTGCGCTCTCGGAGAAGACAGACGTTAGCACAGTCCTCGCCCGCCTGCGTGTCACCATTGATGGCGAGTCTGGGGCGTTACGTCACATCCTTCACTACATCGAGGGAGGTGAGAGCAGACCGATGAATACGCATTACTCTGCCACACGTCGTGGAGTGAACATGTCGCTCTCTAGCCGTTGAACGGTTATTGCTGTGACGTCACTCCACTACTAACTTGGTGCCCTCACACCGATGGAGCATTCATTACTTGGAGGATCTTCGAAGTATGCAGACGTATGTTTGTACATAGACAAACAAGCACATGATGAAACCCTGTACCGTGCATTCTCTAACACACACACACACATACACACACAAAATCTCATATGAAAAAAAAAATCTGAACGATCCATGCACCAGACACTTCAAGGTCACAACGCCTTGACTTCACTGCACAACAAAAAAAAGCAAATAACACGTCATATTGGTGGGGGGAGGATTAGAACCGGGAAAAAATTTCTGAACAATCCATACACCACACCCTTCAAGGTCACATCACCTTGACTTCACCAAACAACAACCAATAAAAAAGCAATTAATACGTCATAGTGGTGGGGGGAGGCTTAGAACCGGCTCAAATCTCCTACTACCGTACATTTGTTTTCATCTATTGCTTTCATTATATCATCCGCAATATGTAGAAGGGCAGTTGAACAACTATGCCCTTTCCGAAATTCCGATTGAACAGAAGGCAATACAAAAAAGTTCAAAATATGGTTTCAAATTTGAAACTCCATGGCTCTCTACAGGATCATTTATAATACAGGCAGGATACTGATACCCCTCAAATCTTTAAATTCTATTGGATTTTGTGTTTTAGGAAAAATCTTCACAATGGCTCTCTTCCAGACAGTTGGGCAGACATTCTCAGTTGAACAGAAATTTATGATATGGGTGATATAGGGTACGATATGAGGGCAAAACAGCTTTATCAGTTTACTACTCAACTTAGGGTTTGTTTTAGGGTTTGTTTTTATTTCACAAATATTTTTGTAAACAAACAGATCGTTAATTTCGTCAAAATTGAATTCAGTATCAACTTGTTTCTTATTTTTATAAACCTTGCGGTGGAATTGAATAGCTACAAAATAGCTATTCAATTCCTGAGGGTTTTTCAAAATTTCCGGTATATCATGTTTCCTTTCAGGTATGAATTTGTTATACTTGAGAGTTTTCCACATGTCCTTTGGTGAAGTGTTATCAAATTCATGGGCGAAATAAGCCTTTTTTCTGTTTTAATAGCCTGGTTGATTAGATTACACATTTGTCTATAGAAATCCAAGTGCTTTTGTAAGTTTCTTCTCTTAAATTTTTTTCTCTTTCAGCAATAATTATTTTTATCACATCCGTCAGCCATGGAGGAATTTTCCAGGTACTTTAGCCCTTCTCGACTTGTACAGGAAAAACTGAAAAAGCTGTTTCTGTTTTTTTACCAATATGATTGGTATTCCAGGAAACATAACAAAATGGAAAAAGGAAGTTTCATTGTATTCGAAATGTACAACACGGCTGTTTTATTACAAATATTGATAAAGCGATAAAATCGCTATTCAGTGGTATATTAAACTTGATGTTTTTATATTAGCGTTTCATTTAGAAGTAACAATTTATTTCATAATAAAAAATTTATAATTTTAGTGTTTTTATTTTTATTATGTATCTAATATGTCCGATTATTTTGAAATATGTGTATTTTTAATATGAAGAAACTTCTTTTCGTTGAGTAATTTATTTAAGAGGTCATGATTACTCGTAACATTGAAACGATAAGAGTTATAAGTTTTGTGAGAAGTATGTTTAGAAAAGTTATTGTGACCAGAGCCCTGAAGAAGACTCAAATTAAAGTCGAAACGTTGGCAAGTAAACAATTCTTTTTTTTAGAAAAAATTAATCCTGTTACCAAACTAACTAGTCTTTAAAAAAATATAGTTTCACATTCATTTCCAATTCCACAAAAGGTATCGTGTTTGATAATTAAATAGAACTGGCCGATACTTGATGAAAATATATATTAAAAAACTGATCAATACAGTGTATTGTATGATTTTCACTATAAAGGGTTTCACTAAAACCGCAACACGTGTTTCGTTATACAATAGCTTCCTCAAGTTTTATAGTGAAATCATACAATAAACTGTATTGATTATTTTTTTTTAATGTTTGAATATTTTTTTAAAAAATTTCACCCATTTCAACAATTTTTTTTATCGATATAATATCTTCTCACTCAGTATAAGTTTTTCAATCTTACCGTTTTATTTCAAAATAATTATCTCCTATTCAAATGCTACTGAAAAAATTGAAAAAAATCAAAAGAAGGCTCTTCACTTTCCACTTTGCAAAATTTTGAATCTACCACTAAAACATGTTTAAAATAATAATGGTAAAACTGGATTCTCTGGCGTAGAATAAATCACAAGAACAACCACTTTTCCCTAGTACTAGCAATATAATATTCTTGGCGACGCGCCAACCAACGTGGCGTCTTCAGGAGATGAAGAAAACTTTAGTTTTCAGGAGATGAAGAAATTAATCTATCGTAGAAATCTGCCCTTTTTTTAAGGACCAAACACAAGCACTACAGGAAAATCCTTAAGGCGCTCTTAGATCGGTGCCTGTGCGAAAGTAGCGATTCACTGGAATCGCTGGAGATTAAATTCATTTGGAAAAACTTTCTCAGGAAGTTTATTCCACATGAACGCAGTTCTCCAAATGGAGGAGTTCATAAACAGTGAAGTTCGAGGTGTACTAAGTTGAACCTAAAAATGATGAGCAGCCACAGTCCGTCGCGTATTTCTGATATGTACCGGTCTTGGTGGAATCAAATGTGCCAACTCACTTGAATACCTCCCGTGAAAGCATCTATAAAACAGACACGAATCTCCAACCTTCGATGTTCCATGCTATCAATCACATGAAGAAAACATTAGTTTTCAGGAGATGAAAAAAACATTGGTTTTGTTCATCTTTAGGTTGGTGAAATGCGCGTCGAGGAAAGTATTGAAGTCCTTGTGATTGGGAAAAAAATTTGTTTTTTGATGAATCATATTGATTAAATCAATATGAAACATATTAAACAATTTATTATACAGGCTGATTCAAGGTGGATGGCACATTAGACGTTTCTGTCTAATGGATCACTTTGAAAATTTAATGGAGGGCATATTCGGACATTCTCTAGCCAACTAAAATATTTTCGACAATGCGGTGTTGCCGCTTCTATTAGAAAGCAGTAGCAACTTTGATTTTTCAAATGGAACACTCTGTATATAATATTATTTTTGGAATCTCCAACAATTGCCCTGTTACCGTTTTCGAAATAAAAATTAATTTCAATTTTTTTCTTCGAAAATCATGACTTCTAAAAATGCCGATATATTTTAGTTAAGAAGTACTATGATATCGAAATTTGGTTTGGAGTTAGGTGATACTTGGACACTTCCCACACGTCAGCCTAATCTCCGTTACTTCAATACAGGGTGGTAAAAAAATACAGTTTTTTCGTTTGCTTGAAAAAGTTGCTGAAATTTGATTATTTTAAATGGAACACCCTGTATATTATTGAAAATTCGGAAAGCTGCTGAAATTTGCTTTCTTTCTATGTATATCATACCTATACCTAACTAGTCAAGTTTCGGACTTATGAACATTTATTTGTGAAAATGTCCCTTCAGAATGGTATTTCCATTCGGTATTTGGTAAGCAGGCCATGATTACTATTTGACAGTAGCGTTGTGACATTCTCTTAATAATATCGACATTTTCGTCACTTCAGAAGTTGCAAATACCTTCAAAACGATGAAACAAAACTATTCAAACGAAGTTCTTATGAATTTGTTTATTATTTTTGGACAGTGTGACAAAATTATCAGCAGAACATGTAGAAAGTTCAATGAAATGTATCCGAATCTACCGCCAATGAACCTCAAGAAATTTATACGAATTCAGAACAATTTCAATGCATTTGGATCAACTTTAAAAGCACCAAGAAACTTGCCTCGACCCGTAACTTTCGAAGACAACCAGATTAATGTCTTAGCATATTTTCACGCATTTCCCGAGTCATCGATAAGAAGTGCTGAAGAAGATTTGGGTATAAAATATTCATCGGTTCAAAGAATCTTGCGAAGACATAAAATGCATGATTATAAATTCACCAAAATTCAAGCAATGAAGCCTCAAGATCCTCAACAGAGAGTAGAATTTTATGAAATGTTGTTGACATGCATTCAAGAAGATCCACTTTTTTTAAATAAAATTATTTGGACTGATGAATCGAAATTTTCGAGAGAAGGGATTTTCAAAAGAAAAAATCGTCATTATTAGTCCAGTGAAAATCCTCACGTCACAAAAGAAGCCGGATTTCAAGAAAAATTTAGTTTCAATGTCTTCTGCATGTTGATGGACAACAAATTGAGGTACGTGATATACGAGGAGTCATTAACATCCAGAAGCTACCTGAATATTTTGGAGAATACTGTAGACAGTTTCGTGGATAATCTGCCACTCGAAGATTATCGAAACTGTTGGTACCAACCAGACGGAGCTCCTGCACATTGCACAAGAGAAGTGAGCGCAGAACTGGATAGACTATTTGACGATCGGTGGATGAGGCGCTTGGGACCATGGAATTGGCCAGCGAGATCACCCGATCTTGATCCATTAGATTTTTTTTTGTGGGGAATGTTTAAAGAAAAAGTTTACAAAATACCCGTGCGTTCGAGAGATGAATTGTTAGAAAGGATTGCCCAAACATTTGAAGATTTGGATCCCAATGAAATCAGATCTGCCACCACGAAAGCAGTCAACACCCGCATTTTAAAGTGCTTGGAAGTGAACGGCCAGCGATTCGAACATATTTTGAAATATTCCACATGATTGTTTCACTTTTTTATAATTATTCATATCAATATTTCCAATTTCAAGTTTCTTGGTGCTTTTTTAAAGTTTATCCAAACATATTGAAATTTTTCTGAATTCGTTCGTTCATTGGCGGTAGATTCGGATACATTTCATTGAACTTTCTACATGTTCTGCTGATAATTTTGTCACACTGTCCAAAAATAATAAACAAATTCATAAGAACTTCGTTTGAATAGTTTTGTTCCATCGTTTTGAAGGTATTTGCAACTTCTGAAGTGACGAAAATGTCGATATTATTAGGAGAATGTCACAACGCTACTGTCAAATAGTAATCATGGCCTGCTTACCAAATACCGAATGGAAATACCATTCTGAAGGGACATTTTCACAAATAAATGTTCATAAGTCCGAAACTTGACTAGTTAGGTATAGGTATGATATATATAGAAAGGAAGCAAATTTCAGCAGCTTTCCGAATTTTCAATAATATACAGGGTGTTCCATTTAAAATAATCAAATTTCAGCAACTTTTTCAAGAAAACGAAAAAAGTGTATTTTTTTACCACCCTGTATTGAAGTAACGGAGATTAGGCTGACGTGTGGGAAGTGTCCAAGTATCACCTAACTCCAAACCAAATTTCGATATCATAGTACTTCTTAACTAAAAGATATCGGCATTTTTAGAAGTCATGATTTTCGAAGAAAAAAATTGAAATTAATTTTTATTTCGAAAACGGTAACAGATAGGTGTAGGGAAATATCAAGAAAAGTTGTCGGGCAATTGTTGGAGATTCCAAAAATAATATTATATACAGAGTGTTCCATTTGAAAAATCAAAGTTGCTACTGCTTTCTAATAGAAGCGGCAACACCGCATTGTCGAAAATATTTTAGTTGGCTAGAAAATGTCCGAATATGCCCTCCATTAAATTTTCAAAGTGATCCGTTGTCTGGTTCACCAGAAACGTCTAATGTGCCATCCACCGTGAATCAGCCTGTATGTATTGGCAAGACGGTAGCCGTTAAGGTTGGTGTGAGTGGTCAACATTCAATAGACCACCTTCAAACATTCAATAGACCGTCAGGTGAAACGATGGATCGTGCCGAAAATCCAGATAATCTATTTCCACTGTCTATCATCTAAACCGTGGATCGCACATAAAAAGGTAAGACTTTGCTCATCCTTAGCTCGTACCCTCGTGGGGAGCGTGGGGGAATGTATTTCAACAGGTTGAAACAAACTTGTTATCATCACCCTTAATTCATATATATTTTCAACAGTTACTGTAAACACCGCCAAATTTTGTAATGAGTTATACACCAAGTATAAATATTTATACGTAGATAAGGTATACTATACCTTTAAATATTGAAGTATTCTGAGATGGTGAAAAAATGTATGTAGTCACGGCACTTAAGAAACAAAGATGCTGTCGCTGCATTTCAAAGTATTTCATTATCAGCGAGAAGTATAACACAAAAAACGGAAATTTTTGCAGCTGATATCAAAAACACTCTTCTTAAACTTCTGTAAAAGGCACCTTGCTACGCCATAGCACTTGATGAATCATGTGACATTGTTGATGAAAAACAAATGTCAGATTTTTAGGGAAGAGTTGCTAGCAATATTGCACTCGAGGAGAAGATTTATTCAAGGTCATTGATGAATTTATTACTAAATCTAACATTAGTTAAGATAAAATGGTGTCGCTTTCTACTGACGGGGCCCCAACAGTGATTGGCAAAGAAAAAGGTGTACTAAAGAGAATCAGGGATGAAAACTCAGGTTTAATATCGTATCAGTGCATAATTCACCAGGCAGCCCTTTGTTAAATACTTAGTGCTACACTGAGAAAAGTGATGGAGAGCTTGGTCAAGTTGATTAATTTTATGAGATCTCATTCTGCTCTTCAGGACCGACATTTCAAGGAGTTTCTTTCTGACAGCGTATTCTGACTTAACTGCAACACGACAAAATGTTCGTTGGCTAAGTAAAGGTCAAGTCATTGAAAGTTTCTGGCTGATAAAAGAAGAAGTAACCTCCTTCTTGCAAAACTTAGATACGGAGGGAGCCAGAAAGCACAAACAAGCGTAATATGCTGGTCGTGGCTTTTTTAAAAGATATTTTGAAATATTCAACACAGAATCACAAGGAAATCAAAAATCAATATGTGATTTGATACAAAACGTGTCTGTTTTTCGTCGCAAGCTGGATATCTTTGAAAAATATATTGCAAGACAAGAATTTATTCATATTCCGACAATTCTTTAATATAAGAAAACTCTGAAGGAGACATTACAGTGTTTGTAAAATTCTTGGCCAAATCTTAGGAACGAATATGCTATAAGATTCCAAGACTTTGCAGAGATTGGCAAGCTATCTCCGTTTCTTAAATTGTCATTTGAAGTTGATGTAGCAGCAGAATGGATAGATGTGGCTGCATCACGTCCACTGAAGAACTTTGGACCAAACATTCCAGAAAAATATGAAAATTGCAAAAAACTAGCTATAAATTTGGCCACTATGTTTGGCTCGACATACATATGCGAAACAGCTTTCTCAAATATGAATTTTCTGAAAAACAATTATCGTTCGAGATTAACGGAAGCCCACCTAGAAGACACACGACACGAAGTTGCTGTTTTTCTCGAGAACCAAACTATAAAAAACTGGCTCAAGACCGTCGGTGTAATTTCTCACCTTAATTTTAGGTCTTATGTTTTATAATTTAGAATTTGATTTGGAACCAAAATAAGACATAGGTAGCACTTGATTTTTATCAGTTGTTTTTTTCTAGATCTCGTAAAATTTCTCCCACAGTTACCGACCCCTGATTTATACAATCAATACGAAGTCTAACCACGAGCCGATCAATTTTCTTGTAATTTCCCATATTTTTTTGACGTTGAATTATATTCTGATTTTATTATTTTCTATTGAACATAATTGTGATGAATAATCCTATAAACCTATTTTGTATGAGTTCAGTCAACCGTCGGAAAATTTTGTGGGCGTCGTTCGGCGTTGAAGAGTTTCAAAGGAGGACTTGAGGCTCTTGAACACGATAATTTTTTCCTCGACCTGGGACGGGTATGTCAGCGCTCCTCGAGAATTCAATCTCGAGATATTCATTCACTTCTCGTGCCTGTTCGATTAATGATCAGATTAACACTGCACCCGTGAAGTCATTGAATCTTACATATAAAAATAGGTTGTATCTAAAAGTTTGGAACATATATTAGTTTTTATTCAAACAACTGGAAAAATGTATGAACTGAACTGATTGAAAAACGTTTCGATACTGTTATCAAGTATCTTCTATGTTTTGTTATTATCGTTTTATCAAGGAAGATGTAAAATGATATTTACAAAACATTGAAGAAACGCAACACGTGTTTCGCCATACAATGGCGTTTAGTGAAAATCTCACAGTAAAGTGTTTTTTGAATACGTTAGTCATGGATTTTCATCAAGTATCGGCCAATTTCATCATATAACTTAATAACAATATCGAAACGTTATTCAATCAGTTCAGTACATAAAATTATCCAGTTGTTTGAAAAAAAAACCTAAATGTGTTCTTAAAAATAGAAAATCTCGGAGTGGAATGTCCCGAATAAAAATAATTTCACAGAAGGCAAAATGGTAAGGAGATGGAAATTAAAATTTTTCGGAGGGCAAATGTTGCAATAGTCGAAATACCTTTTTTCAGCTAATCTTTTTAATTTTTCATAGATTCTTTCAGGGATTTCAAATCAATTTATATCATATTAGACAATGGAAATCCGAACTAATGAAATACACCACGAAACATTGTCAAACACCTTTAAACAAATCGATGTACCTTGTTTTAAAGGGATTCAATAATAATAATAATGATAATCTCTTCATTCATCTACATAATGAAAATAAAATACAAACATTCAGAACAATAATCAAGTGTCGACGACAAGGTGAAGTATCAGCAGCCTAGCTTTTCAACTTAACCTTGCTGAATATGAAAAAGAACGTTGGTACAGTGCACTTGAGTGTTTGGGAATAGCTAGCATATTATTTTTCCTTGTTTTCACCCTATTGAGGTTTTTAAACATGATAAGTTTATTAAGGAGATATATAGGTTTGCCAGATGTTAAAACTTTGTGCGTCAAGGTAAGTAAATGGGGTTTTCGGAAGTTATCTAATTTGAGCCGTCCTGTTTCTTCAAATTCCATACTAATATGATCAAATTTCCGTATTCCATGAGAAAAACGTGAGCAGAAATTTGTAATTTTTCAAAATCTAACTGCATCATTCTGTAGAAGTGCTGGACCATGTACACTCACAATAGGGTAATTTAGAAATCACCTACGATTCGCACAACTCAAGTTTCATTTTAGTAGGTAACAAATCATGATTAGGGTACAGCTGTCTCAGATGTGTAGAAATCTGTTATCAGTCTGTTAGATTATTCGAGCCGTATACGTAACATTGCAAACAAAAGTTTCTATTCCTTTTTTCCTTTTCTTTGTCATACATCGACCCAAACTTTACGCAAATAGGATTTCTCCCACCGGTCATGACTCAGTCCAGTAGCTGTAGCTGACGTGCTTGGTAAATCTTACGTCAACATCAAACCACAGATCTAGGTTTTTTATTTCACTTACGAAAATCAACGGCATTCCTGCTAACCTGATTTGAAAACCTTGAGTTAACTGATAACGTTTTAATTTAGTTCCGATATGCATCGCTACTGACTTCAATGTGTTGAGTGTGAGATTATATGCGGTTGAGATATTGTGTAGGTTAGGTTAGGTTAGGTCCAAAGTGAGTGGGTCTATTCGACACTCCACCGCAACCCCCACTAGACCAAATAAACCGGTCAGGTGGTGAGAGTACGGCTTTACCGAACTCTAAACAACTGATTTGGTTCTCAGCAGGGCAGGCACAAAGTATGTGCTCTGCTGTTCCATCATTTTACAAACAAAGGCGACACACACTGTCTTCCAACAGTCCAAGTCACTGCATATGATGATTAAAATGACCAGTAAGAAGGCCTGTTAGACATCGTAGTTCATCTCTACTATAGTTCAAGTACTGTTTGGTATCAAGCTTCGAAGGGTGAATCAACCTTGGAGTGAGACAATCCTGGAAGTTCATAAATCTTCTTGCCATCCAGGTGTTCAATCTTTGGTAGGCAAAGCCTAAAGCGATGTTAATGACAGGTTCTAGTCCGATGAAGCTGTTTGCTGCACCCTCCTTTGAATATTGTGTAAAGATGATGAGTCTTCTTCAATTTCAGAATTGCTCGTGAAATATGGGTACAATTGAGTATCGTCGGCATAGTTGTGAATAGTACAGTAAGTTCAGTACAGTAGTTCAGTTAATAGAACACAAAATGAATAAAAAATTGTGGTTTTTCAAAGAATATTCAGGTAAAATCAAAGAATACAATATAAATTGAAAGGTAATGCTAGAAAAATTTTCAACTGGCGATTTTATGGTAAAACATGTATCAATGAGTGAAGACTCTCGAAACGGTTCTCATCCTGTATCAGTTTCTTTTTAAACCAAATTCATTGGGGTATCAAATATATTTTCTTAGAGTTACTTACAAACGTTGTTATTGAACTATATAGATTTATTATATTATTTACAATTTGAATAACTTCTTGATGTTAGTTACCTAAAAAACTCTGAAAGTTAGTTCTGTACCAATAGGAACCGACTAAAAAGCACATGTTACGTGAGGCAAACTGTCTGACCACATTAAAACAGCGAAATTTACTGGTAATTAACGTTTGACGAAAGTGTTTATTTATGACCGGAATTTCATTCATCTTATTTTGCGCCAATGGTTGATTTTGAAGCAGTAAGCACTTTCTCATTCATGAGAGAATAGTACGATTGATGAACATAAACATGATCGAGCTACATGACTCTCTACAAAAAAAACGCATCTGAATCTTACTTTAAAATCTATCATTTGCCGCCAAAAATGTGAACGATATAATCGAAATTCTGAATTTACGAATCCTGAACCAATATTCATTTGGAGAACTGCGTTTTTGTGGAATAAACTTTTTGAGGACCTTTTTCCAAATGAATTTAATCTCCAGCGATTCAAATTCAAAGTGAACCGCTACTTTCGCACAGGCACCGCTCTTAGAGCGCCTTAAGGATTTTTCTGTAGTTCTTACGTATTGTCTTAAAACAAGATTCAAAACAATTCGATGAATGATGTCCATATTTAAAGGAACAATAATTTGAGGAAAACTGTCGATTATGTTCTAATTCTAACTTTCGATTTCAATAATCACGGAAGTGTAGAATTTCTACACTATTTTAGATTTTTTATTCGTAATTCCGGCTCAAAACTCGTAACTCTCACTTTAAACTCAAAAACATCGTAAGGAACAAGAATTTGGAATATACCGTTATAGAAAGCTAATGAAACAAAATTTCATGGGATGTTGGAAAATTTTGAGTAAATATAGGGAGAAACTGAAAATAGTTTATGGTCAAGGTGTTTTATAATCCTTATCGTTATACGAGTTGAAAATTAAAAATGATGAGATATTGGACAATATGTTATAACTGGTAGAAATCAATTAATATACTGTGTTGTGAGAGATGTAATCTTGGGTGATGAAAACCAAGAAAGTACTTGATAAAAATAGCTGCGTAAATGCAAGCGTTGGTGGTTTGACCAATCAACGGACAACTGCGGTAGCAGAAATTTGGGAAGCAAACCTGAAATGCCATCGGAAAACGAATCCACATGTTTCTAGAAATTATATGAAATCTAGAAAGGTTAATGCAGTCAAGCTGCTGGAAAATAATTCCATGAAAATCAAAAAATAAATAGATAAGTACTTTTTGATCATTCCCATATTGATTTCAATTTAAGAGCCACCGGTAGACAGCTGTTTCAGCCTATTGGGCATCGTCAGTACCGGGCAGGCGGTCCTCGATTGAAGTCAAAATGAAAATAACCAAGAAAGTACTTGATAAAAATAGCTGCGTAAATGCAAGCGAAACATAAATGGAACCACCTATTGGTGTGACACCTAAGTCAACTTGCCAAGTTTTTATGTCAGTGTTGGTGGTTTGACCAATCAACCGACAAATGCGGTAGCAGAAATTTGGGAAGCAAACCTGAAATGCCATCGGAAAACGAATCCACATGTTTCTAGAAATGATATGAAATCATTCCCATATTGAAATCAATATGGGAATGATCAAAAAGTACTTATCTATTTCTTTTTTGATTTTCATGGAATTATTTTCCAGCAGCTTGACTGCATTAACCTTTCTAGATTTCATATCATTTCTAGAAACATGTGGATTCGTTTTCCGATGGCATTTCAGGTTTGCTTCCCAAATTTCTGCTACCGCATTTTTCGGTTGATTGGTCAAACCACCAACACTGACATAAAAACTTGGCAAGTTGACTTGGGTGTCACACCAATAGGTGGTTCCATTTATGTTTCGCTTGCATTTACGCAGCTATTTTTATCAAGTACTTTCTTGGTTATTTTCATTTTGACTTCAATCGAGGACCGCCTGCCCGGTACTGACGATGCCCAATAGGCTGAAACAGCTGTCTACCGGTGGCTCTTAAATTGAAATCAATATGGGAATGATCAAAAAGTACTTATCTATTTATTTTTTGATTTTCATGGAATTATTTTCCAGCAGCTTGACTGCATTAACCTTTCTAGATATTATATATATATATATATATATATATATATATATATATATATATATATATATATATATATATATATATATATATATATATATATATATGTTTCGGGATTTTATTTCGAAATATTTTGTCTTCAGTCTGAATTATCCTCAGCGTGGTGCTTCTGCTGTATAAATATCTGTAGGATATAATGCAATCTCCATCATGATATAAGCCGTGAGAGTAGTTGTTTCCCGACATGCATTTACAAGAACCTCCTGTGAAGGTACGTTGAAATATTCATTTGTTTATTTAGCAGATACTTGGTGAGTATACTTTCTCCCCTAAAATTAAGTAGGTGCAACTGGAATATTCGGAGGAGTTGATGAAAAAATGGAAATAATATAAAAATGAGGATAATTAAATGATGGGTGTAAAATTTAAAATGAGAAATACGCCAATTTTAAAAGAATACAAATTAAAGTGACCTGAAATATCTAACTAGTGAACTTTATTTGACCTGGAGATTTCAGCACTGGATGAAATAAATATCGTTTGAAAAGAGAAAGAAATACGAATGAAGTATCGATAGTTTGAACTCTGTAGACTATACCCAAACAAATGTGTTAAAATGGTTATTATCTTTATCGATGTCCTCTGTGGAATGACGCTTCCCCTATAGTCTCGAACATCTATATCATACCAGCTTGCTGCACTACAGCAAAAATCATGGCCGGACAATTCACATTTGAGTTTCATAGCTGAACTACTTATCTTGAATTTCAACATGTTGTTTCCTACCGTTCATATATAAAATTTCAATATATTATTATTGATTTCTTCAATTCTAGATGGCGTTTGCCAAATTAACTAAGACGCTTAAGGTTCGCTCATTTTGATCCACTACCATGTATATTTTTTCTGATGAGTATGCTATTCAAGAAGGCGCAGAAATGCTACACATTTTTATTATTTCTTTCTTGGAAATTTGAACTCGGAACTTCGGCTACAAATGAAAGCTGCAGTGAAGGACAAAGAACGAATCTTTTAGACGGTCGAAGTCGAAGCTTGTCTTCGCAACTGAACACCTTGGGAAGCCACGTTTATCTTTGATATTCGAAGATTGAGTTCTCTGTCGATCCCATAGATGGAGTCTCAGTAAGGGGAGATGTCATCGCTTGTTCTTCAAGGAAAGTCGAGTTCAGCAATGCTTGTAATGCCCTGTTTGGAACCTTTAGTGTAGTAATGAATATTACTGGAGTTCTACCCAACACCAAAACGTACATCTCGACACGTGTTTCAATCACCAAGTGATCATCTTCAAGAGAAAGATTAAACTAAATCTACATACAGTGTTTTCCTTAATTATACCATAGATACCTCTGCTAGGTACCTGCGTACTAGTCAAGTAAATCTGATAACTAAAAATATCATTTCAACAAGCCATATAGTAAACTATAAGCCACTATAAGGTATTGGCCCACCAACGTTATTCATAATATTATTATGTTGACTTATTTTTAAGCTCTCATAGGCATCTAGATGCCTGTTGTTGTTAACTTGTCTAACTTATCTTAATGATCTAGAGTTTATGGAATGGTTTTGTTGCAAAACATGATGGGCGACTGCTAATTTTTCTGGTCATCCATATTTTAGGTGTGCTATGTGTTCCTTATATCTTATTTTGATAGATATTTTAGTCTGTCCATAATATTTTGCATCACAGTCCTTACATTTAATTTTGTAAATTCGAGACTTTCCTGGAATTTAGTGTTGATTTTGTGATAGAACTCCAGTAATATTCAATGCATTTGTGATTTATCCTAGCACCACTGATGAGATCTATGACAGGTGTAAACAGCCCCGTTTGGTGTTGAATCACAAATGTGTAGTGTTTCGGCTCTAGTTTATATCGATGTCGAAGCTAGATTCTGCAACTGACCGCCTTGGGGAGCCTCGTTTATCTTTGACATTCGATGATTAACTTCTTTGTCGATTCTATAGGTAGGAAGACGTCATCACCCTTAGTCGAAATTGCGATTTCAAACTTAAAGTTAAAATTTCGAGACACTCGAAGTTTGGATATCAGCAAGAAAACAGGTGTTGTCAAACCTGAAGATATTGTCACCTTTAGAGAATATTGGAGTACCTACCACTTTCCCACTGTCGATTTTGGGTATATGACCCGAGTCATTAATAAAACAAAATGCTTTAAGTTTCATTTGGTTTTTCTGTGATCTCCACTAATGTTTCTGGGTTTATATGTCGATAACCATCTCAATTGCAAGTCTCACTGCGAAGATCTTGTTGCCAAACTTCACACAGTTGCCTATCAATTTAGGAATTTAAAAGAAATTTTGAATCCTGACCAGTTGTTTCAGCTCTATGCACAGGTAGAAAGTAGACTACGATATGGTGTGACCTTTTGGGGAACATCAACTTCATCATCTTGTGTTTTTATAGCACAAAAACGTATTATTCGTACAATATTGGGTTTGAGCTCTCGAACAATTATACAATCAAGAAAACTTAAAAACAACAGGCTGCTATTTTTTCTCTCTTTGGAGCATAACTCCCTCAACTGGTTATTGCCCTAGTTGTTAGGAATTGTTGAGACAGTACGTCTTTTTGTTATTACAAAATCTTTACGGAACTCGTTGGAGTGAAATACTTCAAGCTGTACGATCGATTCTCTGCTCATAGAAAATAGTGACTTGTCTACATTGACTTCTGTCGCCAGAAATACTGTTTTGGCGCTGAAGGGGTACAATGGATCTTTCAAAGGCATCTTGACATCACCAGAGCATCGTACCAGAGTTTTCTATCAATAGAAAATCCAGTGTCGTTGAAAATACGCCCGAGCAACTTCAGCAACAAGCTTCACAGGATTTCAAATCTTTTGTTGTCTTTCTGTTTTGGATTTCATCATGGCAGATTTGAAAATCAGATTTGCAAGCTGTAAAAAAATTGTAACCTGTTTGCTCCAGTTTCAGATTTTATTCAACATTACACTTTAGAGTTCGCTGATCCAGAAGGCCTGTTTGAAGAAAATCTTCATATGAATAACTTCTATGCCACAGTATTCCAATTAGAAAAGTACTCGTTGAAGCTTCTGAACTCAATACAGGAGAAAAAATTCCAGCCCATTTTTGAACCTGTGCACGGTTATTAGACTTTTTTGCACCATCCCAGTGACAGTTTCAACGACTGAAAGATATTTCAGTTGGTTAACAAATACATTGAAATTTTGGCAAAGAAGCACAACTGACCAAACTCGTCCCAACCATCTGGCAATGTCTGCAATTGAAAATGAATTGGCTAAATGAGATTTAAATTTATAATTTTAGCTGAAATAGCTATGTATGATTAATTAGGCTATCAAAGTGAGCCTTTTGTAACCAGTGTATTAAACACTTCAAAAACATTGAAAATTATTTGGCTGCTAATTTTGTTGATTTTTAGATCATAATCAAACGGAATCGGAGGAGGGACACATATTTTTATTGTTCTCTTCTTAGAAATTACGACTTAAAATTTGAAATTTCGACTTTAATTTCGAGATTGAAGTCGAAATTTCGAGTTCAAAGTCGTAATTTTTAGTTTTAAGTCGTGATTTCGATATTAAAATAAAAAATTTGGAGATTGAAGTCGAAATTTCGGGTTTAAAGTGGTAGATTCGGGATTTAAATCGACATTTCGAGCTTTAAAGTCGGAATTTCCAAGAAAAAATAAAATAAAAATATGTGGCGCTTCTGTGCTTCCATTTCTATTACATCTTGCATTAACTTGGCTCCTTTGAAACCAGACTGTTTTTTGTAGAACATTTCATATAGGAAAGAAGCTAATTTATTTTTTCAAGATCCTCAGCCAAATTTGATATAAACGCCTCAATTTGATGAATTGGTAGTTGGTACTAGTAATTTCCTAAAGTTTCATACAGTGCCAAAATTTCCATATTCGGTGACAATGTCCACAATATCGAATGGCTCAAATTTTCAAATATTAACGACGAACAAGGTCGCAAAGCTAAGGCTTTTGAAGTAAACAACGGACTTACTCAGATTATAAATGAACCAATCAGGATTGTATTGACTTGGCTTCTTTGAAACCAAGCTGTTTTTTGTAGAAAATTCCATATGGAAAAGAAGCTAATTTATTTTTTAAAGATCTTCAGCCAAATTTGATATGAACGCCTCAATTTGATAAACTGGTAGTTGGTACTAGTAATTTCCCAAAGTTTAAAACTGTGCAAAAATTTCCATATTCGGTGTCAATGTCCACAATGTACACAATATCGAATGGCTCAAATTTTCAAATATTAACGACGAACAAGGTCGAAAAGCTAAGGCTTTTGCAATAAACAACAGAAATACTTAGATTATAAATGAACCAATCAGGATTCTTGACTATGATGAAGAAATGCTAGTATTCTAGATTTGTACACAACAACCAATCCAGAAATTTACACAGTAACCGTAAGGTCTCTATTGGGATTTTCTGATCACAAACTCTTTTCAGTGTTGAGTGAATTACCGATAAATATTGGGAACAATCTAAGGCGCGCAAACTTTGGCATTACAGATCTGCTGAGTGAGAGGCTCTTCAAGACCATTTCCGAAATTTTTCCTGGCTACGTGTTTGTTTCAGCTCTAATGATCCATCAAATTGTGCTTCTGAAGTCACGGAAGTTATTCTATCATCCCTGGATGCATATTTTTCTTTTTCAATGAAAGAGAATTAGGGATGAACTGCTTGCCAATTCCAACGGGTCTATAACATTCTGGTCGGTAGGTAAAGCTGTTGATCAAAATTTTACAAAATCTACAATTGAATCACTAACACAAGCGGACGGTTCAATTGCAACAACAGCCATAAAAAAATCAAATAGCAGATGAAAAATTCACGTCCACTCCACAGTCAACTTTCTTGGAAAGGCACCACCCACTATTCCCATAATAGAATGCACAATGCCGGAAATAACTTTTCGACAACGTCTAGTCAGGCGAATTTTGAAACAGCTTAATACCAACAAGGTGTCTGGTCCTAATAAAGTGCCCGTCATCGTACCTAAAAAGTGCGCAAATGAACTCGCATCAGTATTTTGCAGAGTTTCCAACCTGTCTTTAGAAGACGGGAAGACGGGCAAGATTAATCTTATGAATAGCTATACACCAGTCGAATTACTATCAGTGATATAAAAAATCATGGAGAAAGCCATAAACCACCATCACCTTGGATGGTTCAACATCTTGAGCGATCATCAATATGGCTTTTGTAAACATCTTCTTTTATCGTATGTCACCATATTTGGAATAACGCAATCGAGAAATATGGAGAGTCAAGTGCTGTTGCGCTTGATCTCTTTGAGGCATTTGACCGTATGTGGCGTGATGATTTACTGGCTAAACTTCGATGCTATGGCTTGTCGAATCATTTTTGTGTATAACTCTCCAGATTCTCTGCAAGTGGCCGTCGATGGATATCTTTCGAATGCTTTTACCATCAACGCTGGTGTTCCCCAGGAATCCATATTGTCTCCAATTTTCTTTTTATTGTATATCAACGACTTATTGGGAAAAAAACAAGGATCCAATATATTGCTTTGCTGATGACAGCACACTTGTTTCGTCATTCCATTTGGATTCCAGGACATCAGCTGCGGATGCACATCTTCCCAGCAGGAAGAGGTTGCATATATTAATGAGAATCTAGAAGTGATTCCTCTGTCTATTTCGATAAGATTGTTGGTGGTTGAAATAGACACCAATATGTCTTAGCGCACAATCATGTCGCTGGAATTGCAAAGGCTGCTTCTCCAAAGTTTAGAACAGAAAACTGCTCCTAAGCATACCCTGAAGCTGCTGGATTCTATCTAGAAAAGAACCATCCGCTTGATTGGAGATGCGAACATTACTTGCACACCTTGATAGTCTGGAAAATCAAAAAAAGGTTGGGGATTTGTCCCTCTTTTATATATACTTTCACTTCTTGGGAACGTTTTTCCAAATGGATTTAATCTCCAGCGATTCAAATCCACTTTCACACAGGCACCTCTCTTAGAGCGCCTCAAGGATTTTCCTGTAGAGCTTGTGTTTTGTCCTTTAAATATTTATATTTAAATTATATTTATGAGATTTGTTCAAGTTCAAAATGAAAACATCGAATTCAAAGTCATAATTCCGGCTCAGTGAATTGCCATGAATCTTGGTTCAGATTTCATTGAAGTGAGATCCAAGAAACAGAAATTAATGTGGGGCTTTCATATTTTATCATCATTTCATATTTTGCGAATGACACGTTAACGAAACTCATTCAGAAAAATATTTAATAATTCTGGACTACATTGTTTTTTAATTTATACACCTTATATTGATGGCATACCGATAAAACGAAGGTTATATTTCAATATTTTGTAGTTTTCACTGTTGAATTATCTCAAGTCTCAATGTTGTCAATTATGTATTGTAACCGCATATCAGAATGTCAGAGAAATATCATCCATTGATCCCAATCCTTCCATCATCAGCCACTCGGCCGTTTCAATAAAAAAGTATTCATTTCATTAATCAGTGACAAGTTTTGAAATAATTTGTCAGCGATCCTTAGGAACAACAATTCGGTTTGACGTAAGTGTATGTGTGACTATGGACGTGAAGGGTTTAGTGTTTGGGCAACAATGCGGCTAATGAATCGCCCCCACACCTGCGCCAATCAAGGTGAGAATTGACTTGTATCCTAGGTATGGTACTTTGTAGCATTGGTGGATTCCAATCGTTTGGGAATCATCCATCCATTAAGGTCTTACGAAATAATGATGCGGCTAACATTTTGTGCAACTCATTTCTGTCGAGTCGGCAGGATGAGTTGGTATGTAGTTATTGGGCCACGAATGCGAGGGTAAATGTGAATGTTATACAGATTGAATGTATGCCACATAGGGAGAAATCAGTTAGTCAAGTTCACAAGTGGAAGTTTGTGTTAAATATTCGTTACTACTACAAATAAGAGCAACAGCTCTTTGAACTCAGAATAAAGATCAGAAAAATGCATTTCAATGATTTACAGCGCACACAAATTGCAATTGAGATACAATAAAAAATAAAAAGAGAACGAAATTTCTATTGAAATAGTTTCAACTTCCGGAACTCTCCCTTCATTATTTAAAAATTTAATTTGATGACAATTATGGCATGTATGCATTGATGCATATGAAATAATTTTTATAGTACTAAATCAATTACTTGTGGTGCACTGTTTGGAACCTTTGGTGTAGTAATGAATATTACTGAAGTTTTATCCCAACACCAAACCGTTATTTGCAACACCTCGACACGTGTTTCGATCACCAAGTGATCATCTTTAAAAGAAAGATTAAACTTTTTAGTCTTCCTTTTGGTGATGATCACTTGTTGATAAAACTCCAGTAATATTCACTAAATCAATGAATCAATTTGAAAATTGGAATAACTTACGGTGTTATTGAAAAAAACTATAACAATTGTTAACAATTTTTTTTCGATCACCGTTTTTACAAATTGCAACACAACACTTCAAATGGACTTTGAAACAAGTTGCACATAGAGGAGCCCGTCTTATATACTTCAAAAGATCATTTCATAAAAGTTTTTTTGAAAAAAATATTTTGCGTATTATAATTTTTCAATTTTGAAAATTTGTTCAAACGTTCGAAAAATCAGGCTGAATTTTGTTTGGAAATGTGAAATTTTACCGTTTTCGCAACTGACAACGGTAGTCACGAAAAATTAATAGATAATTCCAAAAAAAGCCTTGTAATTTTTTTTATTGTTCCAAATTGTTTTTTATTTCTACAATGTTCAAATATTCAGTTGAAAAATCATATTTTCTTTAAAATCATTGCGAAAGCGGTAATAATATGACATTTATGAAAAATATTTTTTCAACATCATTTTTTAGATTTTTGTATGAACTTTACTTCAACCTATTATTCAAACTTTCATGTGATCATTTGTGAACACAACGTTCATTTCATATATTTCTATTTCTCAATTATTGATAATTTTTGAATTGTTAACGAAAAACCCCTCCAAAACCCAAACCGTCCTATTGAGATACCCTGATACCACTACCCGCCCCAAACTAAGTACCAACAACTTGCACCTCAGACTGTTGGAAGGGAACCTCCAACTTCAAGACTCGGTGTTCTACTTGAGGGTTACTTTCACGAGTACCCTCAACTGGGAGACCCACCTTAGAGAAATTCTAAACAGAGTCCGGAAAAGGGTCAATCTCCTAAAAGCACTGAGAGGCAAGTTCGGGAGATCCAACAGTAAGAATCTTTCACATACGTACAAAATGTTCATGAGACCGATCCTGGATTTTAAAGTCACGATCTACTGCACGCTCTCCCAGAGACGAACCCACCACATACTAACCACTGAGAGACCAATCCTATGAAACATCCATAACCTCCCATTTCGATACTCTTTCCAAGATTTATATAACCGAATGAATATTACCCCAATCAGCTCAAGATTTCAGGAACTTCAAGGCCGATACGGTGCTAATGCCATGAGAAGCAACAACACCGCTGCCATCAGCACCCTCACCACCAAAAATACGGATTACTATCTCCAATAATTTTATTTTAAATTAATTCGTAAAGTAACTCAACCCTGAAGAGGCATAAGCCTATAACAGGCCCCCCCGTATATCATTACATCACTATGTTTTATATTCTGCTTAAACCAAAAATGAATAAACATTTCTCTTTCTCTCTCCCACTCTGTCTTTCCAAATATCAAAAATGTGTGTGCATCATAGAACAAAGAAAGAGAAGCTAATACGTAATTTTCTCTTTTTTTATCATTTGTAGATAATATATTACAATTACTATTATTAATCCTATACTTTTGAAACGGTCGTTTGAAATTTGGATAAAATCTGATTTATTTGAATGTCAAACTAAATATGGTAAATAATCATATTCAACCTCTCTGGTTTTATAAAGGAAAGGTAGCAGAATATTTTTTTCAATATTTGAGTAAGAACCATTAATATTGTTAGACTTATCAGCTGAACTGTTTTTAGGGTAGTTGCTTCGATAAAAAAATTAAAGAATACATGTACCTCAAGTGTAACGGAAATAAATTCTCACAGGTTTTTATTCGTTCCTCTCTTCATTTTCTTCTTCAACTTCGATGTTCTTCCCTACACATTTCCGTTGAAAAAAGTTGATCAGAAAATAGACTACATATTAAAAATCCGGAATCATATGGAGTCGTCAAAGGACCATACCCCATTTTTTTGTCAATCTCCAAAATTTTCTTAAGATCTTGACATTCTGATTTTTTCAACACATCTAGGAATAAAAGTCGTTATATTGGAAAAATCTCATTCGTTCATTGAATTTGTTGATACTTTCTACTCCACGACATGTTTGTTAATCAAAATATAGTAAAGAAGTTTTTTTACAGTAAAAAATAATTAAAAAGTGTACTTATTTGAAAACGATAGGTATTCGAAGGTGCTTTATTAATTGTCTGAAAATAAATTGAGTAACATTCTTTTATTTTTCATACATTACAGTATCAACATTACAATGACATATTTTTTTACTTCAATGATGATGACGTCTCAGACATTTTTCTTCTACGAATTCGATACAAATATTGAATATTTGCCACCATGGGTGGCAAGAATTCCCACAAGTGTTTCAGTAAAGAGTGCACTCGACTGCTGTTTAACTTCATTCAATTTAATCTTATCGAACGTAACATAAACATAAATTTGTTGAGGTAATCATTAAAGTTTATTGATAATAAAAGCAAGAAAGTAATAAATCTCGATGTAGATTGAATGGTTCATAAATCTAAGTGGATCGCTCCTTCTAACCAGTAGCTACCAGCAAATCGCTTTTTATCGAGTAAAGAGCGAATCGAGCATGAAAAAATGCATGAATGAAATGAAAAAAAAGGTTCTTTTGGATGTAACTATCTGAATTTCTTTACCATAAAGTCGACACTTTAATTCACTATCGGAGATGTTCATCTTTTCATGATTAATTTTGGAAAGGAATTCGATTTTCAATTATCGTAAAGCATCGACTTCATGTTGATGATAGACACTACCTTGCACTGACGAGTGGCCAAACAGCCCGAAACCGGTCTGCAAGTGTGTTCCAATAATTGAAAATCAATTCCGGCAATTGTATCGCCAACAGCATACGCAGGAATACCTTCAGTGAAGAATTCGGCACTGACACCTGTTGGATATAATCCAATGCCCTTCGTGGTTTTAGCCAGGGGAGTAGTTGTTTTCTGAGAGGTGTCAGTCCATTAACGTACTGTGTACGGTCCTGAACGAATTGTTCTAAGATGATTTGATTTATAGCCAGTCTTCAAGTATGCCCACTGACTATATGTGAAAAATATTATTTTTATGTTATGTCAATACTCACTAACAGGTGGAATTCCACCTCGTGAGTTGAATCTCCATTTATTCACCATATTGTTATCAGACAACTCATCTGTTTTATGTATTTGTATGTGAATATATTATTTGATATGATTCTATAACTTTTATCCTCATCTCTTCGAATTGGGTAAACTTCCTTCAAAGCTTGGCTGTATAACTTGTTTGATAATAGAGAATGTATTATGCTGCTATCGTAATCATTGTTGACAGTATTTGTTTCATTTTCTTCAGTTCTTTATTGAAATTCGCATCTGACAAGTGAATTGATAACCCTATTCAAATCGTATTTTTACAACCGTAAACAGTACGTCCGACTCAATGGCCTCAAGTCTATCGAATATATAGCCACATCTGGTGTACCACAAGGACCAAATCTAGGACCCCTACTATTCAATATGTTCATTAATGATATCGGAGCTGAGATTGATGTCAATTTCCTTTTATACGCAGATGCCTTGAAACTGTATCACAATATAACATGTTCTAATGATTGCGAACGTCTCACCCTGAATTTAAATCGCGTTGCTACATGGTGTCGAAAGAATAATCTATCTCTTAACATATCCAAATGTAATATAATGTCTTACTCACTGAAATCCAACCTGAATTTACACAACTACGTCATAAACAATCAAGTTATGGAGCATCCTGACACACTCACTGATCTAGATGTTACTTTTGATTCATCCCTCTCTTTCAATAAACATATTGACACTACTCTAACAGCAGCTTATCGCATGTATGGATTCTTAGTTAGAAATAGAAAAGACTTCGAAAAAGCGTCAACATTGAAATTACTTTATTTCACTTTCGTTCGATCTAGGCTGGAATATGCATCTGTCGTGTGGAGTCCCTACTATCAGGTTCATATAAATCAACTAGAAGCCCTATAGAGGCGCTTCCTAAAATATATGTCTTTTAAACTTGAAGGCACGTATCATACTGTAGGAATACCCTATTATGAATTATCTCAACTGTTACATATGTTGAATTTTTGGATTCCTAGACGGTCATCTAGGAATAGTGTCACATTTTATCTCAACACTCCGCGTACAAATATAATGAAAAAATCTCCAATTTATACAATGTGCGATACCTCTAATTCTGTTAGTCATGTCCTAGATATATTCAACTGCCAGATTATACAAATCAAAAGACATTTCTTAGCTAACTGACAGTTCTGTTTTTATTTTATTTTTTATATAGATTCACAAATTATATTATGTAAGTACATATTTTTAAATGCCACTGTTACTCCCTATTCTGTAATTGGATTCATCCTGTAGAATAATGTATGAAATAAATAAATAACAAAATATGACTAATTGAAGACTGAAAACCCCTCTCGACTTTTTGTAAAAAAGAAAAGTATATTGAGAAAAAACAAAAAAGCAAAACTATTTAAAAGAGGTTTTTGTTGTAAAACCTGAAGGAATCTGTATAAATACTACATACGCTGTGTTTATGAATATTTATAAATACTACCCTTGAAATATGTGAACAGTGCGAAACTCATTCAGTCTCATCCTTAGATATTACTGTTGTCAATAAGAACAATTTTGCATTTCATTAATTCGGACTTCCATTGTCTAATATGATAGGTAATAAGGTAGGTAATTTGAAACAGGCCTGAACGAATTGTTTATTTAGCATGCCCATTCATTTTGTGATGAACAATTTTGGTTTTTTGTCATGGACTCAATTCAATAATAATTATTATAAGGCAGAAATCTTAGCCTGACAGATGTAGAAGACTGTCATTCTTGGCTCACTGCGCTTGCTCAGGGCACATGATTCTTGACCCACTCCCCACGGCGCTGGGTTGATAATGCTTGCGCGCCCTTCCGAATGTATCGGGGGATAGGGCCTGACCAATACTACGGTAAAAGGGATAGCGGTATGCCTTGTTACGAGAGTAGTGAGCCCTTGCGAAGATGGTACATGGCGAGGATGCATGCTATGTGGTGTGGAATACATCCGTAGCATGCCGCCTTCCGCCTAAAACCTTTGGGATTGTCTGTCTTATCCTTGGCAGCAGGGCTATGTAGATCCTCCCCAACCTGCTAACGAAGTGATAGAAGTGGCAGTTAGCACGGCTGAGAAAAAGACTCGCATCATGACTCGCATTATGAATCATGGCCACGTTACATATCCATACAATACATTTGTAGCAAGTCAGTGTTCCAGCTTTCGGAACAAGAATTGAAGTAGTGTACAATTTAAATAGAAAGATCAATGCTTCCACTGTAAATAGGAATATCACACAAACACATGACACAATTGTCTAAAATTGTTAAAAATCACACTGAACCTCAATATCAAATGGAGTTGTCGTTCCAAGGAGCTTTGAGAAATTCATAGATGGAATGAAAACAATACTTTAATAATAGCACTTTGCATTTTCTCTTGAATAATCCTAAAGAAAGTTGTTTCAAACTAGTTGGTAACTTGTTGTATAACTGCAGTTTGGGTGAGTTATTCCTGGACACATCAAGTCGATAAAAAGGTATTTTGAACAGATCCGCTGATCTCGTATTATGATTATGAGATTCAGATACATTCGAATAACAATGTCTGTTTTTGTGAATATCTATCACGGCATAATAGACAAACAGGCAAGGTAGAGGCAAGATGCCATATTTCTCGAAAATTGGCTTGCAGTGAGCATTGAGGTCAGCACCAAAGATTATCCTTATTGTTTTTTTTTCTGTAGAACGAATAATTTCAGAGCATAACTTGTGTTCCCCCACAGAAGAATCCCAGAGGTGATCTGAGAATGTATTAGTGAGCAGTACGCAGAGAGCAGAGTCGTAATGTTAACAACCTTTTTTAGTTGTCGCATTAGATAAATATAGCTCGATACTTTCTTACTAAGTTGTTCTATGTGCCTGGACCAGTTCAGTTTATCATCCAAAACAATTCCAAGTAATGTGACCTCATTACCTGCCGCAACGTTATGATTTGTTGAAATAACGAGATTTTGAGTTGTTCCTTTATTTAATTTTAAATTATTGGCATTATACCACACCTCCGCTTGATTTTCTGCCTGTTCAATAATAATATCCAAGTTTTCTGTATTTTTATCCGCGTTTATGGGTATTGCATCATCAGCAAACATCACTATATTATTTGGAAATAAACGAAAAAACAAATCATTGATGTAGATGATGGTTTTCGAACGTATCATGATCGTAAGTAATTGACATTGAATCATTCCTGTATTGACGAATATCGAGAATATGAGTTTCTGCATACAGCTGATTTGAGAAGTAGATAACTGATTTATTATATATGATTTTTATGAATCTATTTTGAATGTTTTCTAGATGTTGTATATGAGTGTTAGCTCCTCCTTCTCAATACCCTTCAGGTGAATCTCCACGAGTACATGATAAAGCGTTAGCAGATGTTCTGAGATGAGTATATTAACAGATATATAAATTTATGTAAGATAAATCTAAGTTTAAGGTTATTTCCAGTTTGAATTAAGTTCTTGAGTTATTTCTATCACTTAATGACAGTGAATACGATGTGAAAGACATGAAGTTAGCTGCTTGATTCTATCCAGAAAAGAGCCATCCGCCTGATTGGAGATACCAACATCACTTGCACCTTGATAGTCCAGAACATCGAAGAAAGGTTGGAGATTCATTTCTCTTTTATAGACACTTTCACGGAAGGTGTTCGAGTTACTTGGCACATTTGATTCCATCAAGAGAGATACATATCAGAAATACGCGACGGACTGTGTTTGTTCATCGTTTTGAGGTTCAACTCTGTACACTGTTGAAGAACTCTCTCATTTGGAGAACTGCGTTTGTCTGAAATAAACTTCCTGAGAACGTTTTTCCAAATACATTTAATCACTAACAATTCAAATCCAACGTGAATCGCTACTTTGCACAGGCACCGTTCTTAGAGCGCCTTAAGGATTCTCTTGTATTTTGTTCTTGAAAAATGGTCCCTTATTGTACCAAACAAACATTTGGATAACATTTGGCTTTCGGCGCATTCCAGTCACTTGCTTTGAAAATGCGGCAGCGTCGTCTGCGAAGCTCATAAAAATGTAGAAATTGAGGAGCAGTAGCCCCGAAATGGTTCCTTATGGTACATCATATTACACAAATTTGAGTTTGCTCATTGAGTTTCCAGTTTTCACTATTTTTTTTGAGCCAAAAATTAGCTGATTTCAATATTGGTTTTTCTCAAGTATCTTTCATGTACACTACCTTTTACGAAATGAAACCTTCCGCCGCTTGTGTCTGGAAGCGATAAACTCAAAAATACGGAACAAATTTCCATACAGTATTCACCATCGAACGAAGTGATTCAAAAGGAAGGTTTATCTCTATAATTCATTGATGTAATTGCCTGGTGGTCGAGAGCTACAAACAGACCATATGAATTTACAAAGACATGCCTGCTTGGCTCCACGTTTCTGTTACACCACACCATCAGCAGGCATGGAAATTCTTCTAGAGCTACCTCCTCTTCGCATTTTTCTGAAGAAAAAAGCTCATATAGAGTTTTCACATTGCTAATTGTGTACCAAGTGTAGCAGACTACTGGTCGACACTCAAAGTCACAGTATTCTGGAAAAACCCTGCGAGTCAATGTTTCTAATCTGCTTAAAAAAGTCCTTATCCTTAGAGAGGTCTGGATCCGGTACGAGGAACAACTAAGAGCAGCAGATAGTTTTTGGTTCACTGTGTTTCAGTGCGCAGACCAAAGACAGACATCTAGAGATTTAAGCGAACGTATTTGAGGTGGAAATTACCTCATTTATTCATATACAGAGAGATTGGTGGAAACTTACCTTACACATAAATAAATTGAAATATTAGCATTATCTTAGTTGATAAGAACTGTCAAAAAAGGCTCTCCTTCATTTGAAAGTGGTTGACAATGTTTAATGGTGAATTTTACTAGTTCAGACTTCCATTCTTCGATGTGATTTTAATATCATTCGAATTCTATACCTAAAATATAAATTATAAATCGAACAGAAAAACAATTAATATTAGCATGAACTTTTGGGAAAAATTAAACCAATACAGAAAATCAAAGCTACATGGCAATCCACATTAAATGTTCGAATTGACGACCTTTTTGTTGAATGCACATAAGTTGTCGGTCCTGACAATTTTTGTGGCAATTTTCTAGCATTATAGGTGTAGTACTAATACATCCATATATTATTTCTTGTTTGAGATGGTCGATATCTGTACTTGGTGTTGAAAAAACTTTATCCTCTATGTATCCCCAGACAAAAAAAAATCTAAAGGAGTAAGATCTAGGGATCGAGCTGGCCAGTTAATTGGTCCATTGTTTCCAATTCATTTTCTTGGGAATATTGCATCTAAATGTTCCCTTACTATTCCTGCATTATGGGGAGGAGCGCCGTCCTGTTGAAAATATAGTATTTCATGGCGAATATTCAGTGCCAATTCATCTTAGTAGCCATCGATTTCATTGAATAGAAAATGAAGATACATTTCACTATCCAAATGATCATCGTAAAAGAAATGACCAAGAATGTTTGTTGTCACAATTCCCAACCAAACATGTATTCCGAACCTCTCTTGGAAATTGGTTTCCCTATGTAAATGTTCATTTGTATTATTCCACCTATAATTGATATTTCTATTAAACCAATCATTATTGGTAAATTTTGATTCGTCCGTCCATATTGTTTTTTTACGAATATTTCCAACTTCCCTATTTCTACGTCTTAACCACTTCGCAAATCGTCCTCTCCTTCCGTAATCCCTTTCATTAAGGTGATGAACTATGCGTATCCTGTAGCATTTATATTTGTTCTTCCCCATTTCGTGGACAATTTCTCATAAAGGACAATCTTGATTGGTATAATTTTTGTAACTGGCCAATCCTAAATTTAAAAAATAGATGTTTTCACTGTGTAAATTTTTATGTGGTAATATTTGCTTACCCATAACATTTATTTGATTCCTCACACTTCCAGTAACCACACATTTTTTTGTTTTCTTTCTGTCAAATGCACCACAGTCCCTAAAATTTCTTTCTGATCGTCTAAACATTTGGATATTTGGAATACGACGATTCGGAAATAGCTCAACTCTCAACATACAAATTCCTTGCCAAAAGAGGATTTTTATTTGATTATGCCTAACTGAATAGCATATCAGTCTTTTTATCATTTGAATACATCTTCGATATGTTCATAAACATTCTGACAGTTCTCAACAGATATCAACAACGCATTCATTTTTCCTGCCACAGAAACCAAGCAAAGCCGACGCGTTTAAAATGGTAAATCAATTGAGATGATATTTGATCACAACAAATTATATCTACATCGATCGAATTTTGACCAAAAACTGATATTTTCGTTACTTCTAGGATTGATAATTATAAAAATATTACGAATCATAATAGATTAGGGAGAAATAAGCCTTGAAAGAAGGATTACGTCAATAGAAAAATTTCCAAAACGAAAAAGTACGAACTTTCATTGTGTTAGGGTACCTACCTGTCGAATTTATTGGGTCGTCTGAATTATATTTTGAAGGAAGTTTCAATTCAATTTTCAAAAGAAGTGCCGACAGGACCGTAATTTAAAATTATTGTCACTGATGATGGTAGTTATTTCAAATGAAACGCAATAAAAATATCTAATGTGATTCACCCTGGGATTGTGAATTTGTTGCTTTATCAATATCTGTAATAAAAAAGACAGGCCTGTATTTAACAAGAAAGTTGATGATGGCCATAATGACAAGAAACGTTTCATCGAATATTTATTATTACATGGTCATAGTGCACTTCGAATGCAATAACATATTACCTATCCATTTTTTGATATTCTCCGAAATAACAATTCCATTCGAAAAAAACGAAAAACAGCATTTTTGGTTTTCCCCGTATAACTCGAAAAGGGCGCGATCCCCGTAAATTTCAGCCATTGTATTGTTCCCGATGACAGTTATCTTTTTTCCATCAACGATTTAGAATATAGCAATGATATCACTTGATAAAAGAAACGGCCTGTATACTTTTTACGAATCACTAATGCGAATGCATCGAATTGAAATCTGACTAAAGAGTAATGCAATCCGGATTGCTGGTTAGTTGGTCAGCGGATTCGGTTTTTAATTTCCCACTGAACGGAAGTTAGTAAGATAAGGATGCTCTTTGAACTCTTGCCGCTTCAGGGAAAAATAATTGCACATTGCGATTTTATTCGGCTCAATTAAAACTCATAATTATCACTTGCTGGTCAAGCCTCTCCTCATTCTGCCGAACCCTTGTATGAAGGTGGAGCTTCATTAGTCTATATAATATAAAGTACTGGATGTCCATTAACTGTAGAGTGATATGATTGATTTTGGGTTTATATTTGAATGTTCATAGAATAAATCCGTGAATTGATTTTCTAGGAAAATATAATTTGAAACTAATAGTTAGAGCTGAATAAAATATTCATGGAAAATATGATAATTATAAGTTGAGTTTGATCAAATGTAACGATATGGCCTGGTTGTGGAAAATTACTATCGCAAAATTACAGCCTAGTACTTGTTTTTACGTTTCTTTATATCTTGGCTTCTTAATTTTTTTCTATGCAAAAATTGGATGTGAAATTACTTTTTCCACTTCATTCTTTCTCAAGTCTTTTCTCAAAGAAACCCTATTTTTTTTTACTTTGTTTTTGTTAATTGGATAGGTTGAAGACTCTGATCAGTACTTTAATTCTAGATCAAATAAACTGGTTCTTTTGCAAAAATATTGCTCCATCATCCTATATTCTACATTCATTTATTTCTTATACTTTTAATACATTGATACCCTATAGGTTTGAAACCTTCAGCAATCTGAAAAAAAATCTATACCAATCAAGAATCTGTTTTAATGTAATGAAGGGCAACTTAATATGTAGAACTGGAATCTCTGTCATGAAATGAATCTAATGAAAACACGTTTTCCACGCCAGAACTATAGCACTGGCAATCTGATAAGTTCAGCCCAAAAACGTTATTGCGTAATGTAAACCTATGAAGTCTAATTAGTTAGTACCTTCTCCTACTTATCGCCTATTGAATAAACTACATTCAATGAAAAAAATGTATGTTTAACTTATTCGAAAAGCACTCTTTTCTTTCCTAAAACCCAAAATTGTTCGTTGAAAACGCTTGGAGGCAAAGCAAGGCATAAGATAAACTTATTATGCTCAATAAGGTAGATAAGTTACCGTAGTGACAAAGTAGTAGAAAAATATTGCAGTTAAGGTGCATGGACTGGAATGGGCGCTGTTTCAGTTGGGCTGCAAAACGTCAATACCCTGTCGGTTTTTGAAGGAGTTCCCGAAGGAGGTGCACCCAAAGTAATTCGTGAGAACATTCCAGTGGTGGAATATTCAATTCTATAAAAAGTTCAGGTGTACTAAAGATGTGAAGTAGCGACAATCTATCCCAGGAGTTCATCGTATGGTAGTCAGTTTAAGCCTGCTGCCCATATTGTGGCTCTTCCCTGTACGACTTCTTGGAGAGCTATGTTTTTGATCAAGTGAGTGGCACTGTATTCAAGAAAAGGACGGTGTAAATTTTGTGCAGCTTCAAGAATTATTCAGAGTCAGTAGTTTGGAAATAATTTTCAAAGATGGCAAAGTGTAATTTGCTTTTTTGACAATGCTACAGATGTGAACGGACCAAGATAGTTCAAAGTTTGTAAGAATATCCAGATCACAGTGGCTATCAACGTACATCAAAGGTTTGTTATCAAGCCTGTTACTCCCAGATGAAGAACCCAAAATATGTCTGTCTTTAGGAGAATCAGCCAGTCGTTACTCCATTTCATGATGTTATACAGATTATACAGATGAGGTTGAAGATGTTATTGGAAAAGGTTATCACCATAAATTCTCGTGTTATTTTCCAAGTGTTATCTGTAGCTTGCCAGGGATTAGGCCAGAGTACACAGAATGAGCCCCTCGACTGAACCATGAGGAGACATAGAATAAGAGGATGTGCAGTTGTTGATTTTGACTCGGGAAACTCAGAGGGAGTGGTAAACCGGAATCCAATTCAGTATTCATTCACGTATTCCAAGATATTCGAGTTTGTAAAAAGTAGACGTTTTAGAACTTTTTGAAAGTCAGTAGAAACATATCTACTGGATAACCTAGTCGAGCTTAGATGGAGAGGGGGGTATGCGTGAAACAAATTCCGTTTGTCGTAAACGTCTTCATTGTTCGTTGTGACGTTTCATTTTTGGTTTGCAATGAAGATTTGAGAACTTGATCGTCGTAAAAGTCTTTGTGAAGGATATTAGGTATTTTGGTAACGGTAAGATTCGTTGAAGAGTTGGAAAGGTCCCTGTTGAGACCATATTTGCGAAAAGAGAGTTGGAATTTCTAATATCGGAGTGGGATAGGTCAGACTGAGAAATGATGTGAAAATTGAAGCGGCCAGAAAGGAAAATAATTATTCAGGTCTTCACTAAGTTGAGCAGTCTCAGAATTGATAAGGGGGTCAGCATTTGAGAAAATATCAGAACGTAGTTTGAAGGTGGTTGACAATGTTTCGTGGTGTATTTCATGAGTTGGGACTTCCATTGTCTAATATAATATAAATTGATTCGATAACCCAAGTTATGTTACAAAGTTTCGATTGTTAGTATTCACAATTGTCTTCTGGTGATAACTATCCGTAGCAGCCTCACGAAAACCAGGCCACCAAACGCAGACTGCGATTCCAAGAACTGCATTTACCGGATACCCTGCGAGTGCGGAGAATCATACATCGGTGAAACTAAGAGGCCATTGAAAGTTCGCATTGCTGAGCACAAGAAACACACACAGCGAGGACAAACCAGCAAATCCGGAATAGCAGAGCATGTTTGGACTCATCAACACAACATCAAGTGGGCTCAAGCTGAAATCATCCACAAAAAGGGACACTGGTTTAGGAGAAAATTCAAAGAAGCCGCGTATATGTTGTCCAACAACGCATTTAGTCAAGCTTGCGTAGATATACGTAACATATGGAAACCTCTAATCAAGTAAAAAACGACAAACTCCCGCCAAACGTTCATCTCCCGCCAAAACCAATGAAGCGGTAAGAGGGGAGAGGGGATAGGTGAAAGCACTCGGATGACCTATAAATAGTCAGATCTCGGAGGATGAAGTCCAGTTATCACCCGAAAACGATTGTGGATACTAACAATCGAAACGTTGTGACATAACTTGGGTTATCAAATCAATTTATATTATATTAGACAATGGAAGTCCGAACTGATGAAATACATCAAAACGTAGATTCTAAAAACAATTATAAAACTGCTACTTACTCAGAAACGACTAGGCAAATTCCCAAAATCAGAACAACCTTGGATGGAGAATTGAAGAATTTATTAAATGAGATATCAGAAGTGAAGAAGGACGGTTGGGACTTTTTACTGCCGCACTGTATGTGTTCATAAAAACTAATATTTAGGATGTTTATTAGTTTAATATTTTTGTTATTACTCTCTGCAACAATGTAAAATTGATTGTTCTACACATGACTTTGTATTTGTAATACTTATTCCAATGCGAACAAAAGTCATGAAAATATATTGTTGTCTCAGCAGCCGAAATGTTAGGTTATCGAGCGAGAGATTGGTGATTTGAACTTTTAGGAAAGCGGTAGAGAAAAAAGTAGGAAAATAATGAAATATTCATATTTTCTCATTTGATATATGAGAATACTGATAAATGTCTATAATTCATCAGGATTGTCCCACTTACATGGTCTTAAAGTATAAAACTATGCTTTTGAAGGTGATAGTGTTACCATTTCATAATTATTATTGAATTTGTACCTAAATCACAATATCGAAACTGTCATTTTGAAATCAAAGGTATTATTTGAAGGCCAAAAAGTATGTATAAGTACTTCATGATATTCATCATTTCTCTACAATTTAGGAGTGACAATTAACGAAGATCATGAATGAACGCAATATTGGGACTATATTTCTGAAGTAGATATCATAATTCAAATAATCTCTAACATGTGAACACCCCATGTAACTGAAATATAATATTAACAAACATTGACAGCTGAACTTGAACTCAAACAAATATTTTGTCCTGCACTTTAATGAACTGCTTAAAATCTATTCAAAATAAATAATCGCCAACAAATCACGACAGAGCAGTGTGGGAGCTATAAAATTTTAAGTATTTCCCTTTCAATCATCGGAAAAAGCATCGCAAGGCATTAAATCCTGCCAGGCGACACTTGTCAGCTTAATAATTTTATGACCGCCGAAGGTTTATATGCTCTCAACTTCCTTCGATTACTAACTAACTACATTAGATTTTAAACCTTTGTAAACATTCACCAGAAACTATATAATCCAATGTCAAGGAATTTATATTAAATTACTTTTACGGCTTTTCAAAGTCTGTTTGTTTACGTTCAATGTTTTTTCCTCTAGGATGAATAGAGGGTTTAATGCTGGTGACTGAAGAGTTTTATTCGAGTGAAAAATGTAATTCTCATATATGTATTATTCAAAATGGAAAGTACAGGGATTTTTTTTAAATATTCCTAATATACTTTATCACCTGAAGTAACCTTATTTTAATATTTTAATTCTGAAAAACCGATTGATCAAATTGGAAATTTTCAAATAATTCAAACAAACTCAAAAGCAGCCATTGTGGAAATTTACTTTTATCTCATGACTATATGACTTAAGAATGTCTATAATTGATTTTTTTTTCAAAATATTAAATATTTTTTCTTCTGTCATGTTCACAGCTGCCGGACTGAGTCATGGCCGGTGAGAAGCCCCTCTCTCAAGATGAGCAGTAGCTGTGTAGAAATCTGTTATCAGTCTGTTACATTATTCGAGCCGTAGACATCCAAATTCAGGATCGTTTCAGTTTCCTGAAAGAACGTTCCCTGCTAGTGGCCATCGATGGATATTTCTCGAATATGTTCACCATAAACACTGGTGTTCCTCAGGGATCCATATTGTCTCCAAGCCGCTTTTTATTGTATATCAACGACTTATTGCAGAAAACCAAGAATACTGTATATTGCTTTGCTGACGACGGCACACTTACCTCGTCATTCTACTTGGATTCCAGGACATCAGCTACGAAGGTACTTCTTCACCGGCAGCAGGATGTTGTATATCTTAATGAGGATCTAGAAGTGATTTCGAGTTGGGGTGGAATTAAACAGAGGTTCAAATCAATGCCACAAAAACCAAGGCATTGTTTTTCTCCAAGAAGATAAAAGTCTCTGAACTGGATATAATAATGTCAGGTCAAACAATTCTGCTTTCTGCTTCAATGAGTTGGGGGTTAAAATGGACACCAATTTGTCTTGGTACAATCATACAGCTGGGATTACAAAGACTGCTTCTTTAAAGCTTGGAACACTGTTCCGAACCAGAAAACTACACACCTCAGCAGCTTTTAATGCTTTATAAAGCTCAGATCAGGCCATCTTTGGTGTATTGTTCTGATGTATGGAGCTCTGCCCCCAAACATGCCCTGAAGTTGCTGGATTCCATCCAGAAAAGAGCCATCCGCCTGATTGGAGTCGCGAACATCACGTGCAACTTTTTCAGCCTGCAACATCGAAGAAAGATTGAAGATTTGTCTCCCTTCAATAGATACTTTCACGGGAAGTGTTCAAGTAACTTGGCACATTTGATTCCACCAAAAGCAGTATATATCGGTACACTTCCTCACAGGCACCGCTCTGAGAGCGCCTTACGTATTTTCATGTAGTGCTTGTGTTTTGGCCTTAAAAAAAGTTAGTAATGGAGTTCAGAAGTAAATTGCATAAAAATATTTTTTCAAGTAGTCAAACTCGTGAAGTTGTTTCTAATATATTTAAATATATGGAGAAAGAAAAGTCGTGGGGGGTACTTAACATTTCATTAGATAAGTTTTACGAAAGAGTGATTGCTGCAACAGGTGTTTCTGAAAGGAGTATTCGAAAAATTGTTACAGAACAAAGGGATATGGAACTAGGTGCAAGTTCTTTTTTTAATTCGCCAACTAAAACAAAAAATAGGAAAAAACCTAAAACCGAGTTAGACAACGCATATAAAAGTTTGTTACGTAGAATTATTATAAATAGTTATACCACTGACAAAACTATGCCTATAATGCCGAATATTTCAAGAAAATTTAAAGAAACTGGTTAGACAGGAGGAGATTTTCTTCGTAAAGTATTCAAATCGATGGGATTCTGCTGGAGAAAAACGAAAACAAATAGAAAAATACTAATGGAGCGATATGATATTCATCAATTAAGAATACGTGTCACAAAATCGTACAATCATTAAAAAAAAACGATTGTATCCAGGGTGGCCCACCACATACGCCTCGGTATTTTTACGAGAAATGATATGAGTTAGGAAAAAACTTTCAGCACAGGTATATGTGGTATATGAGCATATTCCAAAATTATTTTGAAATATACAGGGTGACTCCCAAAAAAGTTACATACCAAAGTTATATTTTTTCTTATGGAACACCCTATATTTTTTATATTTTTGGATACTATAGACTAAATAAAGGTGAGTTACTATGATATTTCCCAAACTTAAAACTGACCGTTTCTGATAAATTTCGAGAAATTTAAATATACTTACCATAATTTTAAAATTGTTTTCACCCTGTACTTAACGTATAACGAGCTGCTCGTGATTGAATGTACTGCATGACATTTTTAATGAAATATTATTCAGAGTGGCGAAAAAATTGCCTCAAAATTTGGACACACATTTAATTAAATAACTTCCTAAAGTTGAATGAAACACCCCGTTTTTGGTGGCGTAATTTGACACATAAGTAGATTTCATTCAAAACTATATTTGGGTTCCCTATACCTATCTCTTCTGGTTTTAACACAAAAGACGTTTTTATATTTCACTTATAAGTAATTTTTTCATCTTAAAAATCGAACACTCTGTATTGTTATGAAAAGCAGAAAAGCTTTCTTGAAGTCATTTTATCGAAAAATTCAGAATCTTTAATAGTTTATTGTTTCAATAAATGCTCAAAATGGTGTCCATTATTCTCGATGCATAGGGAAGCCTTTCATAAAATGAGTGTTGATATGAGTGCGGTATGGAACGAAACGCTCTTCTTATTCGTACTTTCATATCCTGAGGTGTCGTTGGTGCTGTATCGTGAACAATACTTTTGATATATTCCCATAAAAAATAGTCGGGACTCGTCCCGACTCGTCCGGGACTCGTCCTGTCCATCTATTTGGATATTGTCGATCTAACTCGTTTCTAACACGGCTATCAAAGTGTGCAGGAGCACCAGCTAGCTGCATCCACATCCGTTGACGAATATTAAGAGGTATACTTTCCAACAGCACAGGCAAATTATCCCTAATAAATCCGAGAAACATGACGCCGTTTAAATGAACATCAAAAAGTGAGGACCTACTACTTGCGTTCCAATGATTCCACCCCACACATATTAACAGACCATCTGTGCTGGTGATCAAGGGTTATGTCTATTAACTAATCCGTTGTTATGGAAAGTTGACTCTTCGGATAAAAGCACATATTCAAAAAAATGTTCTTGATCACCAAACTTTTATAAAACCCATAAACAAAAATTCAGTCGTCGATCATAATCTTCTTCAAAAAGCTGTTGATGTATTCGAATGCGATACGAGTGGAATTTGTAGTTTTTAATCTTTCTTTGGATACTCTGTCTACTTATTCCAGTTTGTTTCACATATTTTTCGTTGACTTGTGTGAGGGTGTTTAAATAGAAATAACATCACTAAATATTCATTTTCCTCATTTCCAGTTATCGGTTTTTGTCGTTCTTGCATAATATAAGATACACTACCTGTTCTTCGGAAAAGCTGCAACAACTTTTCCAATGAACGCTTGTTAGGATGACTCCTGTTAGGATACCTTTGGGCATATACTCTTGACGATAATAAACAGTTTTCTTCTCACTCACCGATTATCAAAATCATATCAATTCGTTCTTTCTGGGGATAAGTTCTCATTTTACAATAGTTCAAAATGACAATAATTTTAAACTCGTTAAAACAATTATAATGGTTTGATTAACAAGTTGTGTCAACATATTTTGCCTCAATAATTAAGACACATACATCTTCTTATTTTGAAGAATGCTTTTTAACATTTCAGAAAAGGCAATAAATTTTAGTTTTTACATTTGCCTGCATTTTACTTCAGATACATCTTATTTAAAAAAAATTTAAACTTGTGCTTCTAGCGAATCTACGTATTCTACAATAAAAAGGTGTTCAAAACGCTTTTCAGGCTTTTTATTACAATGCACCGTGTTTTATTTTGAAGATAAAAAAATTACTAATAAGTAAAATATAAAAACGCCTTTTGTGTAAAACGCAGGAAAAATAGGTACAGGGAACCCTAATATAGTTTTAAAGGGAATCTACTCCTGCGTCAAATTCGTTACTAAATACGGGGTGTTCCATTCAATTTTAAGAAGTTATACAATGCCTTCATTTAAAAACTTCCCACCCCTAGTCCTTCGTTCAGCAGGAAGAATTTGCCATAGGCAAAAAACACGTCAATTTGGATATCGAGGAGGAAGTTTAAAACCAGTGTCAGTGGTATTTTAGGTTTAACCCCCTTACCCCTAGCTACCACCACTTAATAATTTTAAATGGCACCCCCTATCTTGTAACACATCATTTTGAAGATCTTAACCCCGTTTAGAAAACTGAAATTGGTTGATCCGTTCTTGTGAAATAGGGCAAAAAGAAAATTAATTACAATAAAAAATAAAATAATAACTATTGCAATTAAATAAATGTACCTTACTTCATTAGGTGTTCAAAATAATTATTCATCGCATAAAATTATTATTATTATTATTATTAATTTATTTGTCATAATATTAAAAGACATTTTAAAATTAATTTATTATTCACAATGACATTTTGTTGTTTTTTCTCAGAATTTCGTTCTTAGAATACTGGAATTACCCGAATTAATTCCTTCATTATCTACTTTGACTATATTCACAATAACCCAAATGGAATAATATTCGTTTATTGTTCACAACAAAATATAATTACTGTTTTTCTTAGAATATCAAACTATTTTTAAAATATCACAATTATCAGAATTTGCCTCTACATAAACTCCATTTTATATATTTATATATCTACAAGAACCAAAATGGTATTTTAATATCCATTTATTGTTTACATCTTAATCCGTACTACGTAAAATAGCAAACAAAAGTTTCTTTTCTTTTTTTTTCTAATACTTTTTTTGTCATACACCGCTACCAACTTTACGCAGATACGATTTCTCCCACCGGCTATGACTATTTTTTCATAACTGCTTCGTTCAATTGAATACTGTTGACAGTATTTCGTGTTGAAATGAAACAGATAAAGTTGATCCACATTCATGGATATGCAGTAAAAGCCATAAATTACTAAGGTAGCAGGCACGATAAAACACCTATTTGGGGATATTCAAGTTTGGATAAATCAGGTAATTCAGGTAATTTATTCAGGTAATTCAGGTAATTTACAGAGAAAATTTTACAAAAAGGGGAAAAAAGAAATATATATATATATATATATATATATATATATATATATATATATATATATATATATATATATATATATATATATATATATATATAATATTTATATAGTACAGTATTCAAACGTCTAATTTAACTTCTATAACATGTATTACATAGAATGGCGAGATATAGTTAGTAGCAACCCTGTGCAGGTCTAGAGGATTTGTTACAAAATCTACGTTGTTTAGGTCAATATGTATTTAGAAATAGGTCTTTTATTTTTTCATGATTTTGTTCTATAAAGCACTTCAGTTCTTTTTTCAACTTATAGTTCTTAGTGATATTTTTTATATGTGGAGGCAACATATTAAAGAGTTTGGGACCGTAGTAACTCATAAATCTTTGAGTATGATTTTTTTTACATAATGGTACCACTGTGTTTCGCTTGGCTTTAGCACGAGTATTGTGAAAGTGTGGTAAAGCTGGTAATTGAGATTTCATCATCCATAGTAAGCAATGGTAGGTATATAGTTTTCTTACATCAAATAATCCTGTCTCCCTATAAATTGCTTCCGTGGAGTACCTCTTGTTTTTCTTAAGTAATATTTTTAATAACGTATTTTGCATGACCTGTAGGTTATGTAGATAAGTTTTGCTCAAGCCTCCCCATGCTGTAATGCAGTATCTAATAATTGATTCTGCTAAGGAATCGTATATTATTAATAAAAGTTTATTATTTAGTACATTCCTCAGTTGGTAGAATTTATACATGAGCTTTCTAAGTCTTTTAACGGTATAGTCAATGTGTCTATCCCAACGCAAATATTGATCCAGCATTACACCAAGATACTTTATGTAGCATGTTTTTTGTATGGTAGGACAGGAGCAACCAGGAAAATGATCACACTGGAATTTATGAATCACAATTTTATCACGGACTGGTTGGTCTTTTGAAGTTGTAGTGAATGCCACAAATTTAGTTTTACTGATATTTAGACTGAGACGGCTGGCATTTAGCCAGCAATATAGAATTTTTAAACTATTTTTTGCTGTTTCATAGACTGCATCCCATGTGTCACCAACAAAAGGTAGTGCCGTGTCATCAGCATAAGAAGTTATTTGTGCTTCAATATTTTCAATTTTAAATATGTTATTGATGTATATTAAAAAAAGTATGGGTCCAATCACTGTTCCCTGAGGGACGCCAATGGTAACGGGTAGTGGATTACTAAATGAGTCGTTAATTTTTACTATTTGGTTTCTACCTGAAAGATAATTTGAGAATAACTTTAATGCGATACCTCGAACTCCTATTTCTTCTAATCTATCTAACAAAATGTTGTGGTTGACAGTATCGAAAGCTTTCGCGAGGTCTAAAAATACTGCGATACTCTTTTTGTTCTGGTTACAACTTTCTATTATATCACCAACCAAGAGGTTAACGGCGTTTTCAGTAGATAAGTTTTCGCGAAACCCGAATTGTCCTGAAGATACAATATTATATTTTTCAATAAACTGTATAAGTCTACTTTTTAAACATTTTTCAAAAATTTTTGCGAAATTATTTATAATAGTTATTGGCCTATAGTTAGTTGCAAGTTTTTTGTCACCAAAACGGCCAATGGGCATTTCTGTGTATTTTACTCAAACTCGAAGAAAACTGTTCTCTTCTTTTCCTGAAGACGCCAACTTGGTTGGAAAAACGCACAATGATAAGAGTATTGCAGTTCCCATGTTTGGTAAAAATGCTTGTTTTTAAAAAATAAGAAAGTTTTATAAAAGGTAAAACTGGAACCTCTGGCTCGAACTGGAATAAATGCAAAACGAACACTTATCCATATTACCAGAAATGCAATACTCTTCTCGAGATGCGTTCCACCAACCATGTTGGCGTCTTCAGAATATGAAGAAGATGCCAACTTTGATGGAAATAATCGATAAAAATCTATTTATTTCGTAGATTTGTATTTTATTTATGAATTTTTCTCAAATGTCTTTCCTACTAATACAAACTTTTAAGTCCAAATATTCTGGCTATTTTCAAATTGCAAAAAATCCTATATTCTTTGACATTGGAATATTTTGTGGAATAATTATGAAGTATTATGATCAAAAATTGGAAAGTTGAGCTAGCATGGTCGGTGTGTAGGTATGCTAGTTTCCGAACTCTTTCAACTTTCGGTTTTAATTTTGTCGCTGACTCTCTGTACTCGGTCGGTGCGTTTTATGAGGTTAACCAATCTCCAAAACCCTTCGACTTTCGGTTTTAATTTTGTTGCTGACTCGATGTACTCACTCAGTGCGTTTCATGAGGAGCAAAAAAATATTAATTCAATTCATACCCCACGTATGACAACAACAATGCTTTATTGGTTGGTAAAGTGGACTCATCTAACTGAATTGAGAATTCAGAAGTCTTCAGATGATTGCACGATGATTCTTCAATGTTTTCAGCCATCTCATCAATTCGTCTTTGCACGGCACTATTGCTCAAAGGAATTTTTCGGATAATATCTGCCGCTGGTTTATGGAGCAAAGTAGTGTGGGGTTTACCTTTTTGAACAATTAGCAAGGAGATATTGTAGGAAGCTCGAAGTCCGTCACTTTTATATGAGGCAACGGGCGGGCCTAGTACTTCCGAGAACGGAGACTAAGAAACTTCCCGCTTCGCATTGAAGTTTACCGCCATCTGTTGTACAGTTTCACAACTATCGGACAGGAATTAGTTACTAGTCTAGTAGATGGCGTTACACGAGGAAACGCGCGTTAGGCGTACAGGAGCGGTAAAGTTGGTATTGAAAGTAAAAAAAAATTGAATTAGCCATAAAAAAATTATCGTGAAACCCAAAAAAATGCATAGAAAAAATATTGCCAATGCCTCTGAAAGCACGTATACTCAAATAGACATTCACATTCACATTTATAGAAGTGAATTTCATCAGTTCAGACTTCCATTGTCTGATATTATATAAAATGATTTGAAATTCTTGAAAGAACTGAAAAAAAAAGAATAATTAAAAATGAATAACTGAAAATAACAATTATATTATTAAAAAAAATTAAAAAAAAGTAAAGAGATTCCAAGCCAAGTTACTTAACGACGTTTCGATTAATAGTATCCGTCGTCTTCGGGTGATGACTATTTATGGGTCATTCGAATACTTTCACTCATCTCTGCTTTCCTTTCTCTGCTTCACCGGTTTAGTGGGAAATGACCGTTTGGCGGGAGTTGGCCATTTTTCGCTTGATTATGGGTTTCCATATGTTGCGTATCTCTACGCTAGCTTGACTGAATACATTGTTGGACAACTTGTATGCGGTTTCTTTGAATTTCCTCCTAAATCAATGTTCCTCCCTGGTATGATCTTAGCTTGGGACCACTCGATGTTATGTTGATGGATCCAAACATGCTATTACTGATTTTCCCTGGCTGTGTCTGTTTTTTGTGCTCGGCAATGCGAACATTCAATGACCTCTTAGTTTCACTGATATAGGATTTTCTACACTCACAGGGTATCCGATGAATTCAATTCATAGAATCGCAGTTCCCGTTTGGTGGCCTGGTTTTCGTGAGGCTGCTACGGATAGTGTTTCCGTATCTGAAGCAGGTTTTGATGTTGTACTTGGACCCAATTCTTCCTATCCTTTCCGATAATCCTCTGATGTGAGGAAGTCCAAGCACTAGTTGTGACGGATCTTCCTTACGAGGCTCCTGCTGTCTTTTAGCCAAAGTCTGTTCCACCATCGCTTTAGAGTAGCCATTCCGTTGAAGATCATTTTTGATGATGTCTAGTTCCTTCTCGAGACCTTCCTTCGTATTACAGAGACTGAAAGTAAAGTCTAATAAAGTCTTGATGATTCCTCTTTTAGTCGATTGATGGTGGTTGGATTCGAGGTTCAGATACTGTCTGTACGGTTCTTTCAGGGAGTTCAAATCATTTTATATAACATTAGACAATGGAAATCCGACTCAACTCAAAAACCTTTTGTTCAGGACTTGTCAGTAGGTTTTCATTCATTATTTTCACATACCAAGGTTGAAAATTGCCACTTCCATCAATTACTGTAGAGACATTTTTTAAATACTTTTTTATACATCTTTCTTTGTTATCACATCATCAGGTACGCATAAGTATTTTTCAGGGTTAAGTGGAAGAACAACAGAGTAGCACTCTCCGCTGCCGAGTTGAACTTCGCCCTTTATTTTCTTAAATATATTTTAGAGGATTATTTTCATTTAAATGTACTGAAAGAGAAAATAATAAAGACGTAATTATTATTATTATTCTTATTTCACCGTAGTGTGCGCTGGTCAGGCCCTATCCAATGACCATACTCCCCAGACCGTGGGGTAAGTGATCATTGGGTCCGAGAATCATGTGCCCTGAGCAAGCGCAGTGAGCCAAGAATGACAGCCTTCTGCATCTGTGCGGCTGAAATTTCTACCTTAGTGCGGCAAGCCGGTATGACTTTAAGATTCAAGAGTAGAGAGGGCATCATTCCACCAAGGACTACAATAATCAGAACAACCATCTTGACAGAGTGATCTGGATAGAGTCTCGATATTTTATCCGTTCTTCCTCCTCTTTTCTGTAGATATTTGTCTCGCCAGGAGCTGAAAACTCCACGACAAATATCGTTTTGTTCTGGTGGTAGAGGAGGACTACATCAGGCGTATTAGCTGGTATGAGCCTGAGGGTGGGGAACGAATAGTTCCAAAAAATTTGGCACTTCTCGTTCCCCACAACGGATTCAATTTTTCCCGGATATAGGCCGAAATCGCATATGCTGGACGTGCATTAGGGTCTCGGGCGCCTCGCGGTAGGCCCTGCACCTTGTGTCAGGGTCTCTACCGCGACTCTACGCGACTGCGATACACTAAGGTGTTGAAGACACCATCCTGGCAAACCATGATGAACCCCTCAGTTTCCGACTTCAGCCCACTTGACCTGAGATAAGCGAACGTCAGGCACTTTGATAAGCCAAGGTCTCCAATGTTATTGACGAAGACCCCATGCATTGGCTTATCTTTGTGTTTCCGTAGAAGTAAGGTGCTCTCTGCGGCTTTTATCTGAGCCTTTTGCTGAACGGGTTCCAACTCGGTGACAGAGTTGTGGTCACCTCGTTCAGTGTCGAAAACTATACCGAGTTCCTCAGCTGCTCGGGCAGCTGCCCTAACGAGAAATGCTCTAATTCCTGCTCTCTCATGGTAACGGACCATGCAGAGAAGGGGATCCGAACTCCTGACGACTTTACAGGCTGTATCCAGTACCATTCTGTCATGTAGACACTCCAAACTCAAAAGTCCACGGCCTTCCTGTTGTCGGGGGAAGTACAACGGTGGAACGGATGATTTGGGATGCAAACTCCTATAGAGATGCATCATTTTCAGGGTCTTTAAGTCGAGTTGATACAGATCCTTCCGAGTCCACTTCACTACTCCAAACGAGTAGAGTAAGATTGGAACGGCAAGCATATTTGTTGCAGCAACTTTGTTCTTCTTCGTCAGTTCCGATGACCAGATCTGTCGAAGTTTGTGCTGATACTTGCCGCGGATAGAGTTTTTCACTGCTGTTATCTCTTGTGAGTGGCGTTGTTCCACCCCGAGGTAAGTATAAGTTTCTCCGGCATCCAGATGATGTAAGATGCTTCCATCTACGAGCTGCACATCCTCTCCTTAGTCCCCACATCTCCTCTTTTGAGATGAACCATTGCACATTTGTCTATTCCCGTCTATCCATACCGATAGCATGCGTGTACTCTTCCACCACCCTCAAGGACTGATGGAGATCCTTCTCTCGAGAGGCATAAAGTTTAGGATCATCCATATAAAACAAATGGGTGACCTTGTGCCTCCGGTTTCCGGGGGTGACACAGTTATACCCTCGAGTAATTCTGAGCCCAACGGATAATGGCAATAGTGAGATGCAGAAGAGAAGGGGACTTAGGGAATCACCCTGAAATACATCCCTTCGGAAAGGGACCCACCCTGTTTGGACTCTTGCTTGACCAGATGTTATGGTGAAGCGAGTTCGCCAAAGTGGTGTCAGTTGTTCAATGAATCTCACTATTTTGTCGGGTACCGCAAGGCATCTGAGTAAATGCAAGATGAGCTCATGCGAAATTGTATCAAATGCCTTACGGTAATCGATCCAAGCCATAAAGAGATTACGCTTATATTTTATCGAGTCTTGCGTTACACATCTTTTGATGAGTAGGTTCTCTTCAGATCCAGCGACTCCTCTCTTGAACCCTCTCTACTCATATATCCGTTCGAACACTCAGTCAACTGTGGTGAGTATTCGTGTGTATAAGATGCATGTAAACAACTTATAATACGAATTCAAGTATGTTATCGGTCTATAATTCTTAAGAATCGACAAATCTCCGCTTTTGGGGATAAGAACGGCCCACCCCTCAACAAATCAATCCGGAATCGGCTGCTCTCCGTCCAGCAATGAGTTGAAAACCCTGGCCAGATAGTGGTGGGTGCTTGGTAGCTTTTTCCACCAATAAGTTTTCAGCCCGTCTGGCCCTGGAGCAACAAAGTCTTGGAACCCACAAGGGATCTTCGAACGTCATCCGGGGTTATCAGGTTGCGCAGTACATTGAGCTCAGGCTGTCGAAACTCTCTGTTGAAAGCTTCGAACTGCGATAGGGCTGGAGTGTCTAAGTTGAGTGGCTGCGGGTGTTCATATATATCGTTTCAGAAGAATTCCACCTGATCAGCGGTTGGCGGATTATCCACAACACATGGAGGCTCTTGGAATAAGCGAGAAGGTTTCTCGCGGAACATAAGGTTTTCCACGATACTTTCCGCTCGCCTCACTAGTGACTTCTTAGCAGCCACTAGCATTCGTATCGTATCAAGGCCGTGCTGTTTGGTGGTCAGCAGCCCGCCTTGACTTAAAGTGTTATGGATACATCGTAGATTGGCGGCTATTCGCCGCACTGCAGGCGTGAAGGGCCTGTTGGCCGCCTTGTAATCCATCACATATTGGATACGAGACGCGTGTCGTCTCGCCGACGTGATCTCAACCCCCATCTTGTGTACACGCCGTTCAATCTTCTATACATGGCGGTGTTGATTTGCCTCTTCTGTCAAAACACTATGAACCTCCGCATCCAAACGAGCCAGTTCTTGTGGCTTCAGGGGCCTGATTCTGTGGAGCGCCCTGCGTGTTCTGATTGACTCCATTGGTGGCATGATGCGAGTCTCCTCTTCAACCGTGCCAACAAGTAGTAGAACTTTCACTTCTACCACTTTGTTAGCAGGCTGGGGAAGAGCCATACAGCCCTGCCGCCGAAGATAGGATACGTAATCTCTAAGATTTTGGGCGGAAAAGGTGACATGCTCCGGATGTGTTTCACACCACAGAACATGCAATTTCGCCATGTACCCTCTCCGTTCGGGCTCACTACTCTCGTAGCAATGCGTCCATTGCATGCATCCACTCAAAGCGTCCGTTGTCATCGGTAGGCAAATCATTATTATGGGCCCCACCACCTTGCCTCTGACCCTTTCGAGCGGGTCGATTGTGGGGGCCCCTTCCTTGATCGCTAGGAACCAAGTGTTGGGTCCACTGGGTGGTTAGCCCAATGGACCCACGGCCGGCACCGGAGGGAGAATAGTGTTCTCCTTCCCGGGTGCGCATGGTCTGCCGGTCCGGTTTTGCACCAGTTGCTCGGGTAAGTGGTGGCGCAACTCACCAAAGGGTGTTAGTGGCCATCCCTGTTCATTTATATTATTATTATTATTATCAATAAAAAACAATATTTCGGGTACAAGTGCAGTCCGAAATCCACTTTGACCCAGCTTCAAACCATATGCAGCTCATTTTTTCCCATTTTCATTATTTATCTACAGTTTAGTAATACAGACATTATAGTTTGTTATGTATAACGGGTGACAACAAATCAATTAGAAGAATCAGAAACTTCTAGAATAGTATTTGTATAAAAATGAGATTTGATATGGTTAGGTGGATAGGCAGGTTAGTCCAAAGTGGGTTTATTCAAGCTTCCACTACAAACCGTGCAGATTTATTGTGGCTCACACCTATTCAAAAACTCGCACCTTAACGAAGCCGATTAGTTTATTTCGTGAGTGATTGTTCAGGTTAGATACTAGTGAAACTCTGCCAAATACTGAAGTCCTGAATCGATCCGTGGCTGGGCAGGCACAGGTTTTACAAAGCCTGTTGAAAAAATACATTCTAGCAATTTTTTTATTTTGTTATATTGGTACACTCGTTTCGCACATCTGTTCACAGTTTCAGCTGTTTGGCATGTGTAGTTTGCTGGTGAGAGGCATAACAGTTAGAAGTGTTTTGCGTCTTCGGCGATTTCCTACTATCGAAAAAAATGTATCAAAGTGTAGTGATTTTGTATAATAATCTTTAATGTTTTGAATAAGACGCATACACTTCAGTTACATTTTATTGAGTCTCGAGAATCGACCTCGAACCCCAAAAACCTGTCCAACATAAGAAAAAATAATAAAACAAAATAACATTCAGTTTTTTATACATAGCTAACCAGTGGCAGGTGGTATTCTAATTTACCACAATACCTTTCCTCTTAAATCCAACTCATCAAAAAAAAACATACTAACAATTAAATAAACAATTTTTTTTCCAACTTTATTACACATCCTAGGACTTATTTCTGCTACGGAGGTTATATCTATTTCCAGCTGCCAGGGGAACATCACTTCCAATAATTGCAGTTTCCGGATCAATAGATATATCTTCCGATACACAAGAAGATTTTTCAATCAAATCAGAACATTGGTTTTCTGTCTAATTCAGCAGTAGCTTCGGCTGTTGGATCAGTATAAGGTGATTCAGACATACGTGATCTAATTTGATTGGAATGCCTTCGTACAGTTTTCCCTTTCTCTAAATCGATTTCAAAAGTAACATTTCCTGATTTTCTGGAAATCTCTCCTGGAATCCAAGTAGGTTCCTTGTTTGAAAAGTCTTTCACTACAACTTTTTCACCTAATTCAAAATTTCTTTGTTTACCTCCGCAATTATCTATCTGCCTCTGAACTTTCAAATCATTAATAAGTTTTTGAGAAGGGCGAAGGAGATCTAAACGGGTTTTAATATTTCTGCCAAACATCATCTTTGACGGACTAACTTTCGTCGAACTATGTTCAGCAACTCGATAATCGAAAAGAAATTTTTCTAAAGATTCCTAAATATCTTTTCCTTCCGTTTTAGCTTTCTTAATGGCGTTTTTTACCGTTTTCACGCAAATTTCGGCACAACCGTTGCTTTGAGCATGATAAGGCGGAGAAAATAAGTGTTTGATACCATTCATTTGTAAAAAAGTTTCAAATTCCGCGGAAAAAAAATGGAGGGCCATTATCGGAAACTAAAACATCTGGAAGTCCAAAATGAGAAAATAAAAACCTTAACTTTTTTATGACTGATTTTGCGTTAGTGCTTTTCATTTGAAATACTTCAAGCCATTTTGTATGTGAATCAGTAACAAGAAAATATTTCTTATCATACACCCGACCCAAAAAAATCTACGTGGATACGAGACCATGGTTTTTGTGTTTGTGGCCAAGGCTGCAGTAAAGTTTTATTTGGATTTTGTTGAAATTGAGAACAAATATGACACTTTTTACACATTTCTTCAATTTCCTTATCAATGTGAGGCCAATAACAATACGATCGAGCAAGAGATTTACTTTTGTTAATTCCCAAATGACTCGAGTGAATTTCCTTCAGAATTGAGTTTCGAAATTTCTCGGGTACAACAATTCTCAAACCCCATAAAATGCAACCGTGTTCCAAATGCAATTCATTGCGTCTATAAAAATAGGGTTTTAATTTCTCCGACAATTTTTCTGCATTTTCAGGCCACTCTGTACTACAAAATTTGTAAATCATATTCAAAATACTGTCACGTTGAGTTTCTTTAGCTATTTGTTTATAATCCAAGGGAAAGGTTGAATTTTCGAAATAAATGACCAAAATCGGGTTTGTCATTTCCTTCATCAGGAACTGACAAACGAGAGAGTGCATCCGCGTTACAATTTTTTTCAGAGGATATGTATTTTATTTCATATTGATAAGCTGCAAGAATGATAGACCATCGCTGCAGACGGCTTGCGGCTATTTGAGGAATACCTTTTTTTTCTCCAAAGATAGCTAGTAAAGGTTTATGATCTGTATATAAAATGGGTCTAAATTCGCCATTTGGAAAAATATGAAATAAACAACTACCGAGGCCTGTAGAACTGGCATCACAAAACAATGCAATTTTCATCTTTGGATTATAATGTGCTAATACTTTTGAAGACGCTAATTCTTTTTTAATTAAATCGAAAGCATATTGACAATTTGTGTCCCACTTCCAAACGATATTATTCTGCAATAAATTGTACAAGGGTTGTAATTTTGTACTCAAATTTGAAATGAATTTTGCGTAAAAATTCACAAGTCCAAGAAAGGATTTCAATTCCGTTTTATTAGAAGGAATTTTCATTTTAGAAATTGCTTCAATTTTCTCTTTGGTAGGATGCAGTCCGGTAGAATCGATTCGGTGCCCTAAATAATTCATTTCTTTCTGTAAAAATTTGCATTTACCTAAATTTATTGTGAGACCTAATTGTTTAATTTTTTCGAAGACAGCCCGTAACCGAGTAATATGTTGTTCTGTATTTGAACCTGTGACAAGTACGTCATCCATAAAAACTCTTACTCCTTCCATATTACCAAAAATTGTATCCACTAGTTTTTGAAAAATACTTGGACTAGATGCTATACCATACGGTAAACGATTGTAACAGAAAATGCCTTTTGTTGTATTTATAGTAACAATTTTTCTGGAGTCTTCGTCTAGTTCTATTTGTAAAAATGCTTGAGAAAAATCTATTTTACTAAAAAGAACTCCGCCTGCTAAGTTTGCGAAAATTTGTTCAATTCTTGAGAGAGGATATTTATTTATGTGTAAATTTGGATTTACTGATATCTTGAAGTCGCCGCATATGCGGATTCCACCGTTTTTTTTTACAACCGGAACAATCGGATTTGCCCAGTTACTGTAATCCACCGGAGTTAAAATGCCCTCCTCGACTAACTTATCTAGTTCCTCTTCAACTTTCAATTTCAAATTCATAGGTAAAGATCTAGCCCTACAAAACACTGGAACAGATTGAGGTTTGAAATGTAAAGTAGCTTTGAAATTTTATAATTTTCCTAATTTGGTGCCAAAAATAGATGAATATTCTGAAATGAGATTTTTCATTTGAACACCCTCTTTATCTACAGATATATTATTATAGGCAACATTATTGATAATATTGATATTCAGTTCAGAAAGCCATTTTCGACCGATGAGAGGTGGGCCTCCTCTCGAAATTATGTAAAGATTCAGAGGCAGAGAGATTCTTTCGAAGGTAACCTTAACAATAATATATCCTAAAGTTTCTATCTAATTACCTATATAAGAAGACAATTTGATTTTTGCCTCCGAAATAGGTATATGTTTGAAATGTTGCAAATAAAAGCTTTCAGAAATCAAAGAAACCGCTGAACCAGTATCAACTTCCATATCTAATGATATATTTTCAATTTTAATTTTTACTTTTATCGGACTATATTTGTTATTAGCAAAAATGGTATACAAATTGACAGATGTATCAGAATCACTGAAAATTACTGAATCATCGCATTTCGATTCTTGTTCAATTTTATCTTTAATGAAATAATTATTTCGGTTTTTATTTCTTTGATATTGCCTACACACATTTTTGAGATGTCCTTTTCTTGTACATATTTCACAACTGTAATTTCTATAAAAACACTCACTTGTATGATGATTTTGCCTACCGCAAACCTCACATTCACGGATTATTTTCTGCTTTCTTTCTCTTGTAGTCTTTGAAGATGATGATGGTCGTTGATTACCTCTATGAAACTCTTTCGAACTGGTGCTTGGTCTAGAAAATATTTTCTGTGGCATCTGGTTTATTTTATGTATCTCAGAGGGTCCTACCACACTGGATACTTGTTTTTTAGCAGCTTCCATGTTCCGTGCGATTTCATAAGCTCGAGCATAATTCAGAAACTTTTCAGAAAATAACCGTTGTTTAATAGTATCATTGTATAACCCGGAAACAAACTGATCTCGTAGATTTTCTTCTAGGGAGTCTTTAAAATCACACGTTTTAGCCAAATTTTTTAGAGCCGCCATATACTCTGCCACTGTTTCCTCCCCGTTTTGTCGTTTCAACCGAAATTTGTGTCTTTCTGCGATGACGGAAGGATCCGGCTCCAGATGATTTTTCACAATTTCAACAAGGGTTTCGTAAGATTTGTCTTCTGGGGCATCGGGGCTACACAAATCCACCATTAATTCGTAGGTAGTATCTCTAACGACCGTGATTTAAATAAGACGCATACACTCCAGTTAAATTTTATTGAATCTCGAGAATCGACCTCGAACCCCAAAAACCTGTTCAACATAAGAAAAAATAATAAAACAAAATAACATTCAGTTTTTTATACATAGCTAACCAGTGGCAGGTGGTATTCTAATTTACCACACAAAGAATCATATGTTAGGAAGCACACGGTAAAAGGTAAGACCTCGTTAGTCCTCAGCTTGCAGAAGTTTAGACTTCTGATGGTTGTTGTTCGTAGAGGTACGATAGCTGGTAAACGGAAAAAACATATTTTGAATGAACATTTTTTTAAACATAAACGTTAGCACGAAATTTCGTGTAAGAAACGGAATTAAGTGATCAGAAATACTTGAAACGTACTGAGTCAGAAACATGTTTACAAGTGATATAACCTCGCCCTAGATGCTCTAGAACATTAACAACCGATGAAAATGTTGAGAAAGTGAAGGGTCAGACTAGTGACGAATCACGGGTATTTGGTTATGACATCGAAGCCAAGTCCAATCGTCCCACAATGGAAGAGCCCAGGAGAACCAAGACCAAAAACGCACACCAAGTTCGATCAAATGTCAAGGTTTCGCTCACTGTTTTCTTCAATTATCGTGGCATAGTGCATCAGCAGTTCTTGCTACATGGTTGTACGGTGAATGAGTATTACCTTGAAGTTTTGTCTCGCTTGCGAGAAGCGATACGAAAAAAATTTCCAGAGTTGCGGAAAAACAATTATTGGCTTTTGCATCACCATAATGCACCTGCTCACTCGCCATTTCTTGTTCGTAATTGTTTTGCCAAAAACAACACAGTAATCATGCCTCACTATAACTTTTTCCTGTTTCCAAGATTGAAAATATCCAATGCAATTCTCAATCGTCGTGTTTCGCGACGATTGAGAAAATGGAAATCGAATCTTTGAGATATTTCAAGGAAATCAAAAGTGAAAACTACTGAGGAGAGATACATACGTATAAGAAAAAATAAATACCTATTTCTAAATAAATTTCGAAATTTCGATCTCTCCCAACTACTCACACAGTAGGGTACTACTCAGTAGATCTCAGGGACATACCAAAAAGGGCATATCACAACTGCTTCGAGGACTGAAAAAAAAGTTGGCACAAGTGTATTTATTATATCTGAAGGGGTCAAAGTCGGAATTGATGAATGGATAGCTAAATATGATTTGTGAAGAATATAAATTCATCTTGTTTTCAAACAGACACTCGCTGTCTTCAGACAATCCAAGTCTACCCGTAGAATAATTCAGACGACAGTAACATTTAACTAGGCCTGTTAAACAACGTGGTTCATCCCATCTGTAATGTTACAGTTGCTTGGTGAAAATCCTTATCAAAACTTATTAAAACAAATCACTGCGATTTTCACTATGAAATATTTACAAAACGACGACAAGAACTTCCCTATATATAGAGTGGGCTCGGAATCTTAAGAAACAATTTTTCAAACTGCTCAATTTTTTTGCTGTCATATCGATAAATTAAAATTATTTTCTCGCATACTAGGTGATTCAGCTGAGCGTGGCCAAGCAAATAGAACACCCAGTCTATATATACATCATTCTATTCCATATATTTCAGCTCTCTAAGGAATTTTTGTGTTCGAATATCCATTGTGGCATTGCCAAGTTATTTCAGTAAAACCTATTTTGCAGACACCACCCGCATGTCTACAGCAATTAAGTGAATATTTTTAGAAATAGTTAGTCAACATCATATTTCACATAATTTAACTTTTTCAAATGGAACACCCTGTATTTTTTCATTTGTATGAAATGTTTCAACATTTCACTACATTTTATATCGAAGGTATACTATAGAAAAACTATCATTTTACTAATACCAAGTTTTAATAATTGTTGTAATCACGAAAAAAATTATTTTCTTACGTTCACTTACTCAAATTTGTTTTTCGAATATTCAAACTGATCTGTTAAAAAAAATCTGTTCAAAATCTCAAGTCGAAACTTGTCTTACGAGGTCTTACCTTTTAACGTGTGATTCCTAACACGGGTTGGACGATAGCAAGTGGAAATCGATCGTTCAGCCTGGGGCTTGAACTACCGACCGTCTACCGACCGCTAGTACATTAGAATTTGTCATACCATCTAGTGATAGTTATCAGCGGTTTCAACGGGAAGAAATGCATAAAAAACCTAAAGAATATTTATACTGCTTTTTTCTTCAAAAACCCAGGTATCCATGACTGATATCAAAAAATGAATCTCGGAATTTCTCAATAACGTCATGTATTGAAGTTTCTTTCGCGTGTACATTGAATCAATTCCATTATGAATTATGTATGGTACAAATGGTGTTCAATTTTGCCGATGGTGCTTAGAAGAGATCAATCAGGAAAATGATTTTTTCGATTTCCTGGTATTTTCTGATGAAACGACTTTTCATAAAAATGGAACTGTGAATCGGCATAACATGCATTATTATTTTCGTTGCCTGAACCATCAACAGCGTTGATTACTGAAAGTATGGGGTGGAATTTTCGGAAAAAGAGTTATCGGTCCGTATTTTTTGGATAGGCATCTCACCGGAAGAAAATATGTAAGATTTCTCCGGCATGAGTTTTCGAATTTATTGGACGGGATTCCATATGGAACAGGTAGGATAGGTAGGAGTGGGCCTGTGGCGTGGCCACCCAGATCACCTGACCTGACCAAAATGGATTTTTTTATGGGAGTGTATCAAATGGATTGTCTACCAACATCTAAAGAAGACATAAAACGAAGAATCACTAGAGTTTTCTGGGAAAACCCAGAGGATATGCTGGAACGTGTAGAAAATTCGTTAAAAAAAAGACTGACATTATGTGTGGCAGAAAATGGTCGCCATTTTGAATATCTTTTAGACTCCTCTATTCAATGAAAAATTTAGGAGTTATTGCTCATATTGAAAACATTTTGAGTGAGTAAACGTAAATGAATGATTTTTTTTGGTAAAAACAATTAATAAAACTGGGTATAGTTTGTAAAATATCAGTTATTCGTATAGTATACTTCAGATGAAAAATGTAGTGAAATGTTGAAACACTTCATACAAATGAAAAAATAGAGGGTGTCCTGTTTGAAAAAGTTGAATTATGTCTGTTTGAAAATGAATGAAATTTGACCGGTTTTACCGAGCATCCTCCATATTTTTTCCGAAAGTTGAGGTTCCAGAAATTATCATAGCGATATTAACTGACTATTCCTGAAAAAATCAAACCGTTTCTGTAGACATGCGGGTGGTGATTTAAAAAATATTGTCTGCAAAATAGGTTTTTCTGGAATAACTTGACAATGCTGCAATGGAAATTCGAAAACAAAAATTCTTCAGAGAGCTAAAAAACATTCATATACTAGGTGTTCCATTTGAAAAATATTACTTTGGTTAGCTACGCTCGGCTGAGTCACCCAGTATGCGAAAAAATAATTTTGAAAGCTAATATTTATCGATATAACTGCGAAAAAAATTAGGCAATTTCAAAATATGTTATCACTGATAGCAATGGACCGAGGAAATTTTGTTGACTCACCCTGTACTAGTTTGAGAAAACCATTTTCTAGCGAAACACGTCCCTTGCTTTTGTTAGCCTTTCATAGTGAAAATCACAGTGAAATGTATTAGTGAGAACTATTTTGTAATATACTTCGAAGGATGTATAAATGTTTTGGAATGTGCCTAACCATGTAGATGTTGCCAAAAGTATGAAGTATTAGTTTGCAGTATACCTTTTGTCACTCACACAATTGCTCCGTACGTAATCATTGGTCTAATAATCATCACATATTCCTAATGGATTTGTTTGGGCCCTAAACCCCAAGATTTTCAAAAAATCCTTGGCTTTGGCTTTGTCCAAATCGGGTGTAGCATATAATGAATAGTACGGAAAGAGGAGAATTTTCTCATATTTTTCACTTTCTGGTCACTTCCGATTTCACCAGAAATGGTTAAGGTTTTTAATTTTTAAATAAAACACCTAATTTTTATATTTCTTGATTTATTTCTGAGATAATTCTGGGTCAGAATGTGTTATATTATCTAAATGACGGCAAGCACTCCTCTAAAAAATGATTTTTTGTCGAATCTAATGTATTAATTTTTCGATAGTTTGTTTAATAAGCAAAATACTCGATACTGGGCACAATAAAATTTATGTGCAGAGAGACACGGCAATTTTCAACAAAAGTTTATGTCAGTGTCTGGGTTGGTATCGTTGAAAATATTATTTTGTTAAATATTGCACTAAATATTCCAGTATGGTGGCCTGGTAGTTCACTAGATGAAATGTGTCTGGAACAAGGAGAAATACCCTTTGAAAATTTCCTACATTGAAATTTTCAAGTTTTGATTCTCCTAGTATCAGAAAAGAATATTATATTCGAAAATCAAAAAACTACATTTTGAAAATAATCTAAAAATAAAACAGACTCTTCAACTGAGTTTTGGGCAGTGTTAGTTAAATCGGTGTTTTTGTTCATATACAAATACTGTAGAATCCAAATTTGGAAAGCAATGCATTAATTTAAAAAAGTAACTTCCATATGCCACATTTCTACCTGATACCTGTATGTTGATGAAGAGTTTGAGAAAGCCCACACCTATTCACACTCGGCCAAAAAACCCAGCTTCTTAACGAAGCCGATTAGTTTGTATGGTGAATAGTCTTTCAGGTTAGATGGTAAGAGTAAGGCTCTGCCGAACTCTAAAAACCTGATTCGGTCCCCAGCGGGGCAGGCACAACATATGTGCTCTGCTGTTTCATTATTTTCTAAACAGAGGCGACACACACTGTCTTCCGACGGCTTGTGTCTTTGCATATAATGATTCAAATGACAGTGACCTGTAAGAAGGCCTTTTAGTTAATAGGACTGTCAAACTAATGATTTTAATGAGGCCATTCTTTCGCCAAAAACTCCTGATGATTGCTCGATGTGGCATAGACATTTGATCACCAAATTTCTCATAAAGCTAGATCAATCTACGTATTATAATTTTTTTCACATATTCTTGCCCATATATTTTTTTAAATTTATAAAATAAGAGCGGAAATTTCTTGTTTTTGTAAGTAGTAAGTAAGTAATTATTTATGTGAGGTTGTTATTATTCCCGTGAATAGTTTGATATATATATATATATATATATATACATATATATATATATATATATATATATATATATATATATATATATATATATATATATATATATATATATATATATATATATATATATATATATATATATATGCTTATTATTATATGATAAAGGGAAGGTTGACAGATACATTCTATTGAACTTGTTTAGGAAAGGTATATATACCTCATACATATTCCAAACAATGAACTTCTCAAAGATTTTGTAAATGTGAACTTATTAACGAAAAAGTAGCTTGAATAAGTGTCTAAAAATATAGATTTATCAGGAAGCAGCAGGCAACACAAACAAAAGCAAAAAAACTCTACTGGTTTGCATATGTTTTGGATGTGGGATCTTGATACCGTCGAGAGTGCTGGACATTTATAGGGACACGCGGTGCTTTTGTAATATAATCCATTATAATCCTTTTAAACAAAGCAGACGATCTACTTGGCATAGAAACGTCCAGATGTTTTTTGTTTCGAATACATGGAATTTTCAAATATATTATGGTGACATGTTCAATCCACACGTTTTTATCTCAAAATAACTGTCAATATTATAGAATGATGCATAAATATTGTATAAATTATATTATATTTTAGAAAGTACGATTTTCTAAAAATATGGTCATTTACGGTGAGTACTAGTAAGTAAGATGTTTACCAAAGTCTGTCTTCCTGATATTTCCTTGTCCTGTGACATACAGTGTGTTCCAAGTGAAACTTGTCATACACCTTTTCTCCGAAATCGTGAAAATCCTGAATTTCCCACTTTGGTAGGTTCTAAAATGTACCATTCGCACTTTTTATATTTTTGGAGTCACTGCTCGACACTTATCTAAAATCATTATGCGTAAATTATCAAAAGAATTGGATTTTGATAACCACTTTGGATTTGAAATGTCCTCATTAGAAAAACTTTGCATTCAAATGAAAAATCGGCTTACAAACACAACACAATGTGGTGGAACTCCAACTTGTTGAGAAACCATCATTCATCTTTAAGTAGCCAGGTCACTGTAGAGTTTAAAGTTATAGAAAAATTGTGTGATATATAGAAAACAGCTATAAGAGCTATTTCTCTTCGTATTGTTTAAACTTTCCACCACAGTTTTCACACGAATATATCTAGATGTTTCCAAAGATACACTCACAAACAAGGAAAAGAAGAGTATTTTGAAAAATGTATGCCTTACTTTCCACACTAACATTTCTGAAATCCTTCTATTTTTGAATATAGTGGCGTACCAAGAGAAGTTTCAAATCAACAAATAGCCTAGAAGTTGCTGTTTCAGCAAATGTTCCTGAAAATTTCAAATTTCTGATAATTTTCAAGATCATATCAATGCACGAAGATCGTACGGGAGCCTACTGCATCAATTGAAAGGAAGTTATACCAGATTTTGAAAAAACGCCAAGTCTATTCAAAACTGGTCTAGATTTTTACTCCCCATAATACAACCATTACAAGCAAAAACATTGTCTTTTGTGAAGAATTCAAGGCATTTTGTCGAACTACTAGGGGCATTTGAAGTCACTCAGCAAGATCAACTAATCAGTTTCAACGTGGAATACATTTACAATAACGTTTCGGGCGGCAAAGCACTCCAAATCATACAGAGCAAGCTATCCGCAGACGGGGACCTGGAAGATAGAACGAATTTACTTGTAGAAGTAATTATGGAACTACTAGGATGCTGTATAGGAAACTGTATACGAAACCTCGTGTCTGGTGGAGATACGTTAGCCATGGAACCATGGGAAAACTGACTTAGACGCCTTTTTGAAACACATTAACCTCGTAAGACCTTCCATCACTTTCACAATGGAGATGGAGGTCCACAACGAATTGCCATTTTCAGACGTATTGGTGAAGAGAACCGACAGACACTAAGTGGGAAATATCTGTATACCGAAAACCCTCTCACACGGGACATTATCTGAACCACGAATCCAACCACCATGAATATTTTGAAAGAGGAATCATCAATACTCTATTAGACCGTGCTTTTGGGCTCTGTAATACGAAGGAAGGTCTCAAAAAGGAACTAGGCATCATTAAAAAAGATCGTCAACGGAATGGTTACTCCAAAGCAATGGTGGAACAGACTTTCGCTAAAAGATAGCAGGAGCCTCGCAAGGAAGAGAAGCCGTCACAACCAGTGCTTGCACTGCCCTATGATTATCGGAAAGGATAAGAAGAATTGGGTCCAAGTACAACATCAGAACCTGCCTCAGATATGGAAACACTATCCGTAGCAGCGCCACTAAACGCGGACTGTGATATCAAAAAATGCATTCACCGGATACCCTGTGAGTGCGGAAAATCCTATATCGGAGAAACTGAGAGGTCATTGAAAGTTCGCATTGCCGAGCACAAACAGCGAGGGGAAACCAGCAAATCAAGAATTGCAGAGCATGTTTGGACCCATGAACATAACTTCGAGTGGTCCCAAGCTGAGATCATACACAGGGAGGAACATTGGTTTAGGAGGAATATATGGAAACCCATAATCAAGTGAAAAATGGCCAATTTCCGCCATATGGTCATCTTCCACTAAACCGGTGAAGCGGAAAAACGAAAGTGGAAATAAGTTAAAGTACTCGAATGACCCATAAATAGTTATCTCTCGGAGGAATTAGTCCAGTCATCATCCGAAGACAATCGAAACGTCGTGAAGTAACTTGGCTTGGAATCTCTTAATTTTGATTTTTTTTCAATTGTTTTATTTTTTACTTGTATTTTATTTCATTGCTATTTCATTTCAGGTTTTTTTGCCTAATATACTTATTTTCGCTTTTCTTTTTTATTAGGTCTTTCAAGCATTTCAAATAGTTTTATATGATATCAGACAACAGAAGTCCGAACTAATGAAATAGATGAAAGTATACTGACTATCACGATAAAATTTTGAACCATGAATTTGTTGAGCAACTCTTGAGAATCATCAATTTTCAATGCGATGGAAGTCCTTTATAGTTTTTTGGACCGGTATTGAATTTTCGTCTGACACTTATGGAGATGAATTGGAAGGCGAGGATCAGAATAAAATAAAACATTTGAACTAATACATTTTTATCATCCAGATCATTTTTTGATTTACGCAGGAAAATTGTGGCCGAGTGTCGTGCAGTAAAATTTCCCATGTTATGACATGTGCGAAGACATGTCCCTTCTATAAGGAACGGTTTTATTCATTTTTCCAAAAGTTCATATAAAAACACATCAGGTAATGGAAAAAATACTTAAACTTCATCGAAACTACCCCAACAAGTAAATTCTCATTCGAAATGATGTGTCACAACTACGATAATCCTATTGAATATTCTGAAGTAGAGTTTGATGATTTTCAAACCTCTGTAGAGGCACCATCCTTGAATAACACGAAGTTGTTTACTTCACAATTATCATTAAAAATAATTAATAGAAAAGTGTTTTTCAGGACACTGTATTGATAAAGTTGAACACCTTATACGGTGTGTCTGATCAAGTTCATACTTTTTTATTATTAATTTTAGAAAAACCATCAGGATTAAATTTTTTCAGTCGTATACCAGATTTGTCAGAAAATATTAATTTTGTCCAACAGTACATTCAATTTTGAAAATATTTGAAACTTTCATCTATTATCTCTTCATTCGTTAACAATTTCATAACCTTCACGTCTCTCAACCTCTATGTTGCATTATTTTGATGATGCAATAACATAAATGGGCTGGAGAGACCCACACCCCAAATCGGTACGACCAATCAGCCTTACATCCTTCCTGCTGAAAGGAGAGGATACTGGACAGATGTCTTTCAACCCCAGCAAAACTGTGTTAATCCCCTTCACCAAGAGAAGGAAATTGGACGATCTAACGCCACTTTCCCTCAATGGTGTGGTCATTCCATTTGGAACGGAGGTGAAATATCTTGGCATTGTCCTTGATAAAAGACTCACCTGAAACACTCACTTGGAAAAATTTTACACAAATCCAGACTGTTTCTATGGACATGTCGAAGGATTTGAGGTGAAACTTGGGGTTTAGGTCCCAAACAAATCCATTGGATTTATGTGATGATTGTCAGACCAATGATCACTTATGGTGCAATTGCTTGGTGGCCGAAGACTTTACAGAAAACAGCCCAAGCGAAGCTCTCTGGCTTACAGAGGCAGACTTGTCTGGCTATCAGTGGTGCCATCAGTAACACACCGTCAGCGGTCATGGAGATCCTTCTAGATCTACCTCCTCTCCACATTTTTCTGGAAAGAGAGGCTAGATGGACTGCATACAGACTTGTGCATATTGCCAATTGCACAAATCAATTCAATGCAGAGTGCAACAGACTGTTGGTTGACATTGGAAGTCACAACATTCTGGAAATGACCTCTAACTTTATGTCTCCAACTGTCAACTACGAACTGCCCTTCAAAGTACTATTCCCGAGTAGAGAGGACTGTATCCTGCGGGAGAAGGAAATATTAAGAGCAGATAGTTGTTGGTTCACAGATGGATCAAAAACACCTTCCGGTTCTGGTGCAGGTGTTTTCAGTCGCAGACACAGGACAGAGTTATCTACCAGCCTAAGAACTTATGCGACTGTATTTCAAGCGGAAATTTACGCTATTGAACTGTGTGCGGAGAGATTGGATAAATTCAACCTCACTCACAAGTCAATGAAAATATTCTCGGACAGTCAAGCGGCGTTGGAAGCTCTTGGCTCCTACCGAGCAATATCTAAATTGGTAGCAAACTGGCAAAAAAGACTCTCCTCAGTAGTAAGACTTAACAGATTGTCTCTGGTCTGGATTCCTGGCCATACTGGTCTGGAAGGCAATGAAGCTGCTGACTCTCTTGCAAAGAAGGGTGCTGCAAGCGGCTTCATTGAACCAGAACCTGTCTTTGACATCGCTTTCGGCTTTGCCAAATAAACACTGAACACCTGGATGGCAAGAAGAGTTATGGACTTCTGGCAGAATCTTCCAGGATTGGCTCACTCCAAGGCATTTATTCACCCTTCGAAGCTTGATTCCCAAACAGTTGTTGGACTACAATAGGGATGGACTACGATATCTAACAGGCCTTCTTACAGGTCACTGTCATTTGAATCATCACATGCAGAGACTTGGACTGTCGGACAGTGTGTGTCGCCTCTGTCTGGAAAATGATGCCCCGCTGGGGACCGAATCAGGTTCTTTGAGTTCGGCAGATCCGTACTCTCACCATCTGACCTGAAAGACCACTCACCATACAAACTAATCGGCGTCGTTAAGAAGCTAGGTTTATTTGGCCGAGTATGAATAGGTGTGAGCCACAATAAACCCTCATGGGTTGCGGTGTAGGGTCGAATAGACCCACTCACTTTAGACCTACCTACCTACATAACAAAATGATTTATTTAACAGTTATTATCAAATAAAAAAAATAAACTAATAGTAGAAGGCCAATGACTCGTAGTCGACGCCTTTCAACAACAAAAAAATTATTATCGACTACATAAATAAAGTGTTTATTAATTAGGATATGATTTTGAATGATTTTTTTAATAACATTGATACATTCCATTATTCAATTTTCGTCAGTTGCATTTAGAAAAATAGAATATGAATTCTAATTTGAAAGTTATTTTAATTGGTGATTCATACTTGATAAACCCCTGGGAGAAAAATTCCATGTGGTAATATGTTAGATCAATTTATTTTGTGTCATGTTTTATTGTAGCTCTATATCTCTTCAGATAATGTGGTGCTGCAGGTTTTTACGGGTTTTCCTGCAGCTGAAAAAGCAAATGCACAACTGGAATCAATGAAGTCGCCCCGGAGCGCCAATTAATTTTTGTTGTTGTTTCATAGTTTCGTAATTTCATGATTTGTATTACTTTCTTCTTTACTATTGTCAATAATTAAAATTTTGTTTATTATTTATTTTGTTTATACTGATCGATATGCTGCTCATTTTCCCAAATTTTAACTTCTTACTGCTGTTTATCTTTTCACTATATGATATCGTTGAGCCATTTCCAGCCAACTTTTCTCTACGCATTCGAATTGAATCAAAACGCTGCTGAAACAGCCCGAAAAATTAACCAGGCCCTTGGCAATGATAATGTTAATGGACTCACTGTTCTACGATCGTATAGTCTCGAAGTGGTCGACCTACAGTAACTCAGGACGAGGATTTGGGAACTATTTTGATGATTCGAAAAGTATTGGAAATGTCAGAGAGCTCGAGATTTGTTCTTTTTTGCGTTTGTGTAACCAAAACGACCCTTTTTTGAATTGGATCGTCACGTGTATTGAAAAGTGTATCCTCTACAATAACATTATACGTTCAGTATAGTGGTTGGACACCAATAAGACACCCAGCAATTCCTAATGGCGAAAATCCATCTGAAAATACTATGGTTACTATATGGTGGTCAGCGACTGGTGTAATTCACTATAACTTTCTGCAACCGGGCCAAACAATCCCATTTTGAGCCAGCACTAGTCAATAGAATACGTCCTGTTTTATTAGTTCGGACTTCCATGGTCTAATATGATATAAATTTATTTGAAATACTAAAAGTAATCTGTAAAAAATTTAAAAAAAGATTAGCTGAAAAAATAACAATTATATTCAGCAAAAAACTGAAATTACAATAAAATAAAATACAAACAAGAACCAAAAATCCAAAAGATTTAACTATCAACACGAGATGGCAATTAAAAGAATATTAACAAGAAATGAAAATTAAAAATTAAAGATTCCACACCAAGTTACTTCACAACGTTTTGATTGTTACTATCGTCTTCGGGTGATAACTGGACATATTCCTCAGAGATCTAACTATTTATAGGTCATTCGAGTGCTTCCACCTATCCGCTCTTCCCTCTCCCCGCTTCATTGGTTTTAGCGGAAGCTGACCGTTTGGCGGGAGTTGGTCGTGTTCCGCTTGATTAGAGGTTTCCATATGTTGCGTATCTCTACGCTAGCTTGGTTACATGCGTTATTGAATAACATATATGTGGCTTCTTTGAATTTTCTTCTAAGCCAGTGTTCTTCCTTGTGGATGATTTCAGCTTGAGCCCATTTGATGTTATGTTGATGAGTCCAAACGTGCTCTGCTATTCCTGATTTGCTGATTTCTTCTCGCTGTGTGTGTTTCTTATGCTCGGCAATGCGAACTGTCAATGACCCATGTGTGATTCTCCGCACTTGCAAGGTATCCGGTAAATGCAATTCTTGGAATCGCAGTCCGCGTTTGGTGGCCTGGTTTTTGTGAGGCTGCTACGGATAGTGTTCCCAGATCTGAAGCAGATTCTGATGTTACACTTGTACCCAATCTTTTTCATCCTTTTCAACAATCATCTTGATGTAGGAAAGTACAGGTACTGGTTGTGGCGGCTTCTCTTCCTTGTGGAGCCTTTGCTGTCTTCTAGCTAAAGCTTGTTCTACCATCAATCCGGAGTAATCATTTCATTGAAGGTCATTTTTGATGATGCCTAGTTCCTTTTTGATACCGTTCTATGTATTGCAGAGCCCGAAAGCACGGTCTAGTAGAGTCTGGATGATTCCTCTTATAGTCGATTGATGGTGGTTGGATTTCTAGTTCAGATACTATCTTGTGTGAGTGGGTTTTCGATACACAGATGTTTCCCATTTTATATCGGTCCTCTTCACCAATACGTCTAAGAATGGCAATTCGTTGTGGATTTCCTTCTCCATTGTGAGACTTACGTTGTTGATGTGCTTCAGGAAGGTGTCTAGTTCTGCATTCCCATGGTTCTATGTCGTCCACATATCTCAACCAGACTCGGAGCTTCTTGTGGGTTTTTTAATGGCGTCTACACAGCCATATTTGACAACATCATGGGTGTCAAACCAAGTTTCGTCGAGGTAGATTATATGTCTGCTGGATTCTCGGTAGCTTTTCATTCTCCTCAAATATTCTTGTCGGAGTTTAACAATGCGTGTCGATTATATTATGACTATCCGATTGTTCAATTTTTATATTTGAAACCACATGACAATAAGGCACCTCCTAGAGTTTCTAAAGATTTGTAATTGTAATCGGGATAGTCGAGTAATTTATACCAAATCATTTCCAAAGTTGGTACTTCATTTTTTTGGTATATACCATAAATTGTTCGCCGAATCACATCTTTTTGGGAATTTTTTAATCCTTTGTTTTCGTTTCATTGCATGGTCAATGACATCTCCTATTTTAATGACTCGAAGAACTGTCGAATGCGATAGTTTCGTTAACACGTATATTCTATTCACAATAGCATTCTGTGAAGTGTGACAGTTTTCCTTCTTCAAGCATTCATGAATATTTAAAATTTCTCGCTGAACTTGAACATGTAAGTCCTTATTTTTAAATTCCGGCTCCCTGTCGATTGACACAGATTCCTCACACGTAATGTTATCATTTGTTTCAAAAAGTCTCCAGAAAGCTATATTGATGAAAGTACCCAAAAACACTACGAATTTCACAAAAATACCTACAAATTAATTTGTCCGCTTTTCAATCTATTGTTGACAAATTAATATGCAGGTAGTGGTTCCACTAGTTGATTACCGAAAAATCAGTCAGGATAATCATCATTTAACAAACAAAGTCCACATCGGACCAAAAAACTTTAGATATATAAACAGCTAACCTTCGTCTTAAGATTCAGTATCAATTTGCTTCTCCTGAAGATGCTATCCTTGTTAGCGAAACGCGCGTCGAGTGCAAAAATATCAGTTTGGTGATAGGGTAATTGATCTCTAGAAAAAGTTTTCAAAAATCAGTTTGCAAAACCACTCACTACCTCACCTAATCCCACGAACACACGGCACTGATAAAGAAATATTGTGAAACGGACAAAAAATTAGTATTCAGCCAGTCCAGCTATCCGAGACTTTATTCCTCAACTACATTTGATAGCACGTTTACTAACGATCTGGGCGACTAGGGGCACAGGCAAGAAATGTTTATGACTATACTCTTATTTTTATTGCCGTTCCAATTGGGAATGGATAGACTATATATACGTCGTCAATGTATGCAACGCTATTACTCTTTCTCGTTATATTCGTCATTCTTTTTTTAATCAAAATACAATCACTACAGGAAAATCCGGATTTGAATCGCTGGCGATTAAATCCATTTGAAAAAATCCTCTCAGGAAGTTTATTCCACATAAACGCATCAACTGGTTTGGTTATTAGCCTCGTGTTGTGTGTAGACGGAGTTATTAAATATCTGAGTCACCTAGGGAGCATCATGGCTATTCGCAGTCCGAACTATTCGCCAATCGAACTCACGACTCATAAATCGTAAGTCGCGCGCACTACCACTGCGCTAATTCGCCGCTTATTGACACTGCGTTTATGTAGAATGAACTTCCTGCGATTCAAATCCAATGTGAATCGCTACTTTCGCACAGTCACCGCTCTGAGAGCGCCTCGAGGATTTTCCTGTAGTGCTTGTGTTTTGTCTTAAAAAAAACTATTATTGTAGTGGTAAACTGGATAATTGTGAAAAAATACCTACAAGTGTTTTATGTTGTTTTCGTGACACCACAGAAAAGAAATTATTCTGGAAAATGAGAACCGGTCGGTCGGTAGCCGGGCGGTTCGACGTGGGTATTTTGTTCATTCACTCAAATCGACCACCGTTTTGGTCGCTGGTTCAAGCCCCAGGCTGAACGATCGATTTTCACTTGCTATCGTCCAACCCGTGTTAGGAATCACACGTTTAAAGGTAAGACCTCGTTAGTCCTCAGCTCGCAAAAGTTTCGACTTCTGAGGGTTGTCGTTGTCGAAAAACAGATAAAAGTGCTGTACTGTAGAGATATTCTTATTTTCTAACTAATTACTAGAAACATATGCCCAACCATCCTTATTCACAGAAATATATGTAGTAGAACAATGGATAACAAATCTGATTAAATAGTTGGTCCAACTAGTTGAAGGACATTTAATGAATAGCCCCTTGTAGTTGACCATGACGAATAGAAAACCACTCTGAGCTTAGATGAAAGTATGGCTTCTTTGATTACTCCCTGATGAGGCATGTAGTACACATTTTTTGCGTTATCAGGTGCAGTGATCTTCATCATGTGCTCAAGGCACGATATTCGTCAATGAATGTTCTATACAGATTTGAAATGTTTGCAATTTGCGCTGTAGATTTGACCCCATCTTGAAGAGTCGTAGTTGCTGTTTTGTTTACGATCTCGAAGTAGATCCAGCATGCTCTCTCGATATGGTTGAGAAATATGGCTACCATAATCTCTTTATACTTGAGGAAAACGGTGATTTTATCTAGAAGATTAAGAAAGGCAAAATTTGTCGATTTTTCAGTTTGATAGCATACTGGTGGTTGCTCAGATAGGAGGCATATAAAGCGACACTTCTGATGTGCCTGTGGAATTCTCTCATGTTCTATCCCTCTACTGCGCTACGATCCATGGTGTGAATTGGCGTCACTTGATATTTGTTCCGTCAGCTATAGTCGATAAGTCGGCTCACAGCAAGAGGACGTTCGTATCCGAGTCTCCCAAGTACTCTATCCAAGCCTTCCAGGAAGTAAGCAGAGCAGGCGATGATATTCGTCCTACACTTCTTATCCAGTAGAAACAGCATTTTGAGAGCAGATGCCTGGAAGCAAAAAATAATTATTATTTTCCCTGATGACCAAGCATGTTTTTGATTTCATCCCAGAAAACCTTTCCAGGAATATTACTCAGTTCAGTTACTCTTCACAAGCACAACTATAAGGCCAACCTGATAAATGTGCCCATTTCTGGAGTCTGGAGTCCTTGAAAATTGACAGAAGTGGTTCAGGAGAATTGAAGAGTAAACTTGCTTGTTCGGAAAACCACCCCAACAGCTGCATTGGAGCCAGTTTCGAATCTTGTAATACTTGGGGAAGCAAGAGTGGGCCAATTCAGAGTGGAAAAGCCACCGACGTACATGGATATGACGTTTCGGAATATGTGAAGGAACAAACATGTAGTATGTTCTCGAACTACATGTCACCGAAATACATATTGGTCACAAACTTGTAAAGTCTAAGACCACGAAAAGTTGAAATTGAAGAGTCATCCCGAGAATAGGCTGGGCAGAAACACTTGCAGAGAGAAATCTTCATTTCACTTATCCGCTCGGTAAGTACGTATACACCAGTCTTCCATGCTGGAGTGGATCAATATTTTCACAGATAGTCAGGCTGCACTAGGGACGCTGACGAAATCAAAAGTAACATCAATACTGGCTGGCGAGTGTGCTAAATACGAATCCTCAACTCCACATTTAGGCTTTGAACCAGCTGTGGAATTAGGTACCAATATTTTTGGTACGGAACCCCGGACACGAAAAAATTTCTGAGAAAAAAACCGAAGAACTGCTTCAAGAAAGCGGGGATCGGCTCAGAATATTAAGCGAGCATTGGACACTTTGTCTAATGGGTAGCTCGCTAATGGGTCCAATGGGTCCTCTACTACTCATTGGACACTGTCCAATGGGTAGGAGAGGACATTTGAACAGAAAAGGGATATACAACAGAGACGTTAGCTGCGGGCAGTGCAACAGATGTACAGAGGTAGCTAGTCATATTTTATGCAAATGTGAGGCTTTCGATACATGAGGCAAATAATTTATGGACAACCCAAATTATACGGAGAAGAATGGCATACGTCTAGCAAGAGACTTTTACAAACTAGTAGAGGGAACAAAATTGTTGAAATGGGTGTCATGAAAAACATTGGGAAAACGCATTGAGCCTTTGAGGATGCAGTGTTCTCCCGGTTCTCCGGGCAAGCGAACGAAGATATATTCAAAAAAAGAAAATCAATCCAAAAATAATTGCAGCTTCTCTATCTCAATCAGCGAATACTTTCTTTTGGCAGAGTTCAGTAATCTAAATGCAAAAACAATGAACGCTTCAATACAAAGTAAATACACCATGAAATAAGTGTAGAATTGCTGACATAAGCCTAAAGTGCCGAGACAATCAAGAGTTAGTGAAATAAAACAAGAAAAAAATGGTTATTACCAGAGAAACAAAGGACGAAATTGAATCATCAATCAACCAAGCGATCTATAAGTGCCTTGCCAGTGAAACATTTATACAAACCATGGTGGAAAATATATCAGAAGCCATAATAAAAACGATCGAAAGTAAGTTATCGGGAATGGAAGAAAAAAATCAAATTGTACATAGTAAATTAATGAACATGCAAAAAAGGATAATGATTGAATCAATAAAATCAACGACGTGGTGGAAAAAATTGAATCTCATAAGGCATCTTTTGAGTGCCGATTTGATCGAATGGAACAAACTGAAAGAATACTGAATCTGGGAAATTTCAGCTTCAAAGAAAAATCAAATGAACCTACCAGTGGAGAGGTTATTAACTGATTTATTTCGAAGATGGGGGATCAATATATCCCAAAGAAATATTGTCGCATGCTACAGGGTGGGAAAAAAAGAAGAAGGAAAGAGTAGAGCAATATACATCAAATTGAATAACATTATTAAGAAACAGGAAATCTTCACTAAGAAGAAACTGCTCAAAGGTACTTGGGTTGTTTTTAGGGAAGACCTGACCAGATTCATAATGAAAATTCTAAAAATTGGTATTGAGAAAGTTGGCATAAAGAATGTATTGAAAAACTCTGAAAAAAAAATTCGAAAGGTGTTCACACTCGAAAAAAGGGAGGATATAAACAAAAGCATGTGAATATTTTTTATATCATTGCCATGTATTTGCATATAATTTGAAATTTCTGAGGGATATCGAATAGAAACTTGTATTACATTTTGTTATTTCGTGTTTATTTTTTATTCTTTAATCTTTCCCCTATTCCTTACTGTTTCAATTTTATTTAAGTATTTTCTTATCGAATTTGGCTAGAAATCTTTAACAATTTAGACAATCACAAAAAAATTACAACTAAAACATATAAGAATTTAGAAGAATGTACTGGGGAAGGTCAGGTATAGGATTGACAAGTGATAAGGGATCATTCATTTCAATATACGAAGTTGAAGGAAAGTTTTTAATGAACTAGTTGTATATTTGCAAGAGTGTATTGACGATATACACGTTATTATCTTATCAGAAACTTGGAAGCTAGAGACGGTTACTCAATTTAATTTACCTAACTTTACAATACATTACAACAACTCCAAGATAAATCAAAATAACGGTCTGATAGTTTTCATAAAAAACTCAATGACAACAAATATTAAAATTATCCAGGTAACGGAAACAAAGCTCATGAGAATAACAGCACTTGAAAATAGCTCAAGAAACAATAGTAAAATTGGTATCACAGCTACCTATAGGTCTATAGACCACCTCCTATCAACATACTAACGTACCTAAATAACCTAGGGGAATATTTTACAAACATCAATAAGGAGAATCTTGAGTTATTTTTAGGAGACATAAATATAAATTTATTAGATATTACTTCCAACGATACTAATAACTATCAGAATATCATGTCAGAAAATGAACGTACCGACAAGAGTATGTAGAGAATCGACTTCATTAATAGATCAGATTTTTTATTAGAAAAAAAACTTATAAAAAAATGTGTTGTCAATTGCAAATTAGCAGACCACTATTCTACTTGCCAAGCAAAAAGAAGCAATCTCCTAAAAATACAAAGAAGCTTGAAACAGTGAAATATGACGGGCTAAAATTATTTCTATAAAGAGAAATGACATCTTATCATGCAGGGAGACACAGAAGTGTTGTGATCTTTTTACTGAAAAATTTGTAAAAACTACTAGGGTAGCAACAAAAACTTTTATAGTGTATAATAATAAAAACCAAAAATTGGAACCATGGATATCTGGAGGGTTAATTAATTCTGTCAAAACAAGGGACTACCTTAAAAACAAACTGCTAAACAAATATTCCCTCGGGCAACAATACAAAAAAAATAGAAATATGGTCAACAAATTAATCAGAACGACGAAAAACCAATATTACAAAATAAACTGGATGAAGGTAACGGAGATTGTAAACAATCATGGAATAAACGAAATATCCAATACCAATCAAATAAAATCCAAATAGATAACAATACTATTACAAGATAAAATAGAATTCCCATTACTGAATTAAAACAAAAGGTGATTATTTTAATAGATATTTCATAAAAATAGGACTTGACATGGCTGGCCAAATTAATAAATGTGATTTACCAGATAATTTTTTAAAAGAACCCTCTATTGCCCCACAATGTTACTACAACTCATTGATGAAAATGAGGTAATCTTGTCTACAGGTATTCTCAAAAATAATTGTGCACCAGGTCCAGATAGAATTACCTTTAAACTCATTAAAAACATGCATATACATATTTTGAAACCATCTAATAAATCTATACTACAAAAATGAGAACCTACCCAACCAATGGAAAGAGTCAAGAGTTATATCCGTTTACAAGGCTGGCAACAGACACGAAATGAAGAATTATAGATCAATCTCTGTGATAGATAATTTTGCAAAATTTTTGAATAATCCGCCAAGAAAATATTACTTGGGTTTCTTTACAAGCACCATGTTTTAACCGACAGACATTTTGGATTCATTCGAAACTCGTACACTTTAATCGCTGTTTTAGACTTTATGGAACACACAATAGAAATAATGAATGAATCATCGAAATGTTTGACTATTTTTCTTGGTCTAGCAAAAGCCTTGGACACCGTGTCGCATGATGTCTTGTTGGGGAAACTTTTTGGATACGGAATACGAGGGCACAGTTTGGAATTAATGCAAAAATATTTGTCACAGAGAACACAGAAAAGGTTATGATAGGGGAAGAACTCAGCAGTTCAACAAATATATCTGTTGGTCTGCCTCAGGGTACAGTTTTGGGCCCAATTCTGTTCTTGATATACATCAACAGTATATCACAAATCAGTGATTTTCATGGCAACATTATTCGTTATGCAGATGATACAGCACTGATTTTCAGAGCCCAAACCTGAGATGACGTCTATAAAACTGGAGAAAATGATCTTAAAAAAATACTCATTTGGTTGAATAATAATCTTTTCAGCTTGAACATTGGTAAGACCAAAGTCATGACATTCTCGCTTAGTACTCGGGACAGCCCTCAGATCGATACTCTAAAAATACACAAATCACTTATGCAACGACAAAACTACATGTAACTGTTCGTCAATAGATGAAATATCCTCGATTAAGTATTTGGGAGTTATTATCGACCAACATATCAGATGGGATGACCACGTTGCAAATGTTTTGAAAAGACTGTGGCTGCTCATGTATATGTTATATGTTCAGAGACATTCTGTCACATAAAAACCTTTCCTGGTATACACCTTTCTGGCAGAAAGTATATTACGATATTGTATCACTGTACGGGGGGAACTTGCAATATGATAAATCCACCACAAGTCATGCAGAATTCCTTATTGAAAATAATATCAAAAAAGGTAGACGATTCTCGACCCAAAAACAATATCAGTAACCAAAGTACTGATTGTTAGACCACACTACTACTGTCAGTGTTTGATTTGCATGCATATTCAAAAAAATATACAGCAATAACTTCAATTAACTAGATTTTCTGACAACTCAAATGTTAGATCCCCTTATTACCGAAAATCCCATACGCAAAAGATTCGTCTTTTTTTTGGGCCAAAATTATATAACCAGCTTCCTATGAAGCTCAAAACAATATCAAAAATTAAAGAATTCAAATATGCTATCAAAAAGCATATATTGGAAAATTCTAATAAGTATATTAGTAGTATATTAGTATAGTATATTCTATAAGTATATATGTTGAGTACAACAAATTCTGAAAATATACCTATTGAAATGATTTACCAGTAACTCATTACTTGAACATTACTGGAGTTTTTTCCCAACACCAAATCGTTAATTTTAACACCTTGACACGTGTTTCACCAAGTGATCATCTTCAAAGAGGAAGATTGAAACTAGTAAAATCAAAGGTTCCAAACAGTGCATCATAAACTCATTACTTAGTGCAGGAGGTGACCTTCAGTTTACTTTCTTTCTGACCTTCACTCCTATTTTAATTTTAATTTACTGTCACTCTTATGTCCTAAATAGACAAAAAAATAAATGATTTGTTAGAAATATTGTAAACGTATACCAGAAAATGATGGCTTTACAGAAAACGGCCCAAGCGAAGCTCTCTGGCCTACAGAGACAGGATTGTCTGGCTATCAGTTGTGCCACCAGTACCACACCGTCAGCGGCCTTATAAAGTACTATTCCCGAGTAGAGAGGACTGGATCCTGCGGGAGAAGGAAATTTTAAGAGCAGATAGTTGTAGGTTCACAGATGGATCAAAAACACCTTCTGGTTCTGGTGCAGGTGTTTTCAGTCGCAGACCCAGGATAGAGTTATCTACCTACCTAGGAACTTATGCGACTGTATTTCAAGCGGAAATTTACGCTATTTAATTGTGTACGGAAAGATTGGATAAATCCAACCTCACTCACAAGTCAATAAAAATATTCTCGGACAGTCAAGCGGCATTGGAAGCCCTTGGCTCCTATCGAGCAACGTCTGAATTGGTAGCAAACTGCCAAAAAAATACTCTCCTCGATAGGAAGACTTAACAAATAGTCTCTGGTCTGGATTCCTGGCCATACTGGCCTGGAAGGCAATGAAGCTGCTGACTCTCTTGCAAAGGAGGCTTCATTATACCAGAACCTGTCATTGGCATCGCTTTGGGCTTTGCCAAACAAACACTGAACACCTGGATAGCAAGAAGAGTTAAGGACCTCTTGCAGAATCTTCCAGGATTGGCTGGCTCGCTCCAAGGCGTTTATTCCCATTTGAATCATCACATGCAGAGACTTGGATTGTCGGAAGACAGTGTGTGTCGCCTCTGTCTGGAAAATGATGAAACTGCAGAGCATATACTTTGTGCCTGCCCCGCTAGGGACCGAATCAGGTCCTTTGAGTTCGGCAGATCCGTACTCTCACCATCTGACCTGAAAGACCACTCACCATACAAACTAATAGGATTCATTAAGAAGCTGGGTTTATTTGGCCGAGTGTGAATAGGTGTGAGCCACAATAAATTCTTATGAGTTGCGGTGGAGGGTCGAATAGGCCCACTCACTTTAGACCTACCTACCTAACTACCATAAAATGATATTCCAACTATGAGTAGAGTGAAACAGCACATGCAGGCATTCTGATGCCTTGGTGTATTTCACCCATTTGTAGTGATTTTGACATATGTTTATTACTTAATTCACTTATTGTACTGAAAAAATTTAAATGATTTCGATTTGAAAATTTTGAAAGAAATTGGTTTTTCCGAATTATTTAAAAAAAATGTGACTAATAGTTGCATCTAGTTATAGTTAGTTGTGAATACAATATATGCATTCACAACTAACATGTAAGATTTATTAGAGTTGAACTGAATCAAAACTGGGACTGATATTGACATTTATTTCCATTTTCGAAGGCATCGGAACAATCTCTGATCCAATCCCATTCCACTTATTTCCTTAATATACTCGTAGTTATAACTTCAATAACTTTGAATAACTTGTTACATGTTCACCTATACATTAGGATAATTTAAATGACACCGGTGACTTGTCCAGAAACAATATTAGGATTCAAGCTAATGCGTTCGATAAATAAAATCATCACAAATAACGTATTGAAATTGTTTCCATTTGAAACGCTGAGAACATTGTTAAAACATTGAAAATATTTTATTTGAAAAACATTTTTTGTGGTGTAGTTTCAACGCTTCTCACTGTCTTTTGGATGTATGACCTTCGCCAACCTGAAAAATTAACAAAGTTCAGTCAATAGAGACTCTGCTGAAGTGTGATAAATGGCAAACTGAGAAGTTCATCCCAAAATGGTACTGCTTAATATAAACCACAGACTAGCTCAATTAGTCAATGTTTCGTCGTATCCATGAATTTTGTCTACAAATTGAGTAATCATTGGAGAATATTGAATTTCTATTCCATGCTTTCTTTAGATGATTGATCTCTCGGTGAATAGTCCTATTCCGTTCTAAAAATACAGAAAAATTCAGTAAATGGATGAATGTAGCCGTTACTACGTGGTTGGAGATTATCATGGAAATGAGAAATAAAACTCTGTATGTTTTTATCACTTGTATTAATAACTAAGATTACTGCAGTTTCGTAACGTTACGTTAGTTACAAATAGAAGTGATGAAGAACACAGGACGTTTTATTCTCATTATTCACAAAAAAAATTACTCTCGAATAATGCTTCAAATGAAAATAGATATGTTTGATAGTCTATAAAATACACATTCATGCAAAATGTATAAATACAAGTTACTGATTAATTGACCTCTTCAGTGGTTTATATAACGCAGGAACTTTTCTGAAGTTTCTAGTCTGCCCTTTATTACACGAATATTCTATATTAATTTTACTTTGTTTATTTTTCAGATGGAAAACATGTTCGGATATAATTGGTAAAACAGTTTTTTTATGCTGTTTCGATCTCTTTGTTGATAATCTTACCAGGATTTCAAAGTTTGGAGAAATTTTTATTATGATCATACTTATATTGGTAAAATTTGGCACAAACCGCTAGCTCACTCTGCCCGATTCATTTTTATCGCAATTCTCGACCGACTTCTCATTTTCCAACATCTTGTCTTTAAGGTTACCTAAACAAAAGTTTTGAAGTCCAGTTTTATGTTCAACTCTTTGAAAGTTCCCTCTGATCCGTTAGTCTATCTTGGTTCATATGGAAGGATAATAAACTTTGAATTAATGTATTTTTACGAAGATTCTCCCTAAATTTATGTTTCCAAATTAACTTATCTACTTTATTCGGAGGCTACCCATTACTTTCAGTTAAGTCCCTCATGACTTTTTTTTCAATATTGTATATTTATTTACTGAAGGGAAATGTAACAAGACAAGAAAGTTTAATTCTGGCATTTTTTGTTGTGGACAATGGTGTGTTTCAGTGATGTGTTTTTACTTCTGAAACCATCTCAGGCAATTGGTTCCTTTGTAATTCATTATAGAGACCGTTCTCAATTGAATTATTAATTCTCTATTGATTATTCTGACTTATCCAATATCACAAACTCATTGCCTTTGCTGCCTTGCAGATTAAACATATTTTTCTATATAATAATATTTATTACAAAAAAATACCGTATCACAAGTAATTATTCTTATATCTAAAAAATATAAAAGGTACCTATTTCTCTTTGTTTACAAAGCAAGAAATTGTAAATAAATAGTATATACTCTCAAAGACAGAGCCTATGTGTGAGATTTCATCAAACTGATAATTTTATCACAGGTGCATCACCTCTACTGAAGGTAATGTACATTAATGTGTATCAAGTTAACATGAAAACAAGATATGAAAGTTTATAATTGAATGTAAATAAAAATATTATAAATTCATTAATGAAAATAAATAAAAATGAATGAAGAAAAAACGCAAGATATAAATACAGTCGCTCCGATGAACATTGAAGTAAGAAATATATCAATTATTTTTCAAACCCATTAACTGATGAATTTTTTTCTAGAAGTTAGTAATTTCCGTTTTTTAATTTTAGACTTGAATGAAGCAATAGAGTTTAGAAGGTTCAAATGGCAGGGGATGACACCATATATAACTTCGGTGCAAGGTAGGTGAAACTTTTTTGCCCGATAGTTTTGTATGTTTATGGTACGTCAATAGAATTCAGTCCGTATCTGGATGTGGTTGGGAGTTTTAGTTTCTTTCAGATTCTAACATTGGTGTGAAATCAAATTTAGTGCGAAAATTTGTCGTATGCCATTATTTTAGCAATCCGGTATAGTTCATCGCATGTGAAACCTATACATTTTTCAGGTGATGATACAAGTGCATATTAAACTATTTTTAGATGCTCAAGCCCGAGAATATTTTTGAGATATCAAAATTTGAATTTGAAAACTAAATACATATATCTGAGTTTTTTTGACAGGTGGCTCAATCACCACAAAAGAAATAACCAGGAAAGGAATTTCTGGCAAAAAAATAACAATCTGCACTAATAGCAGACAAGCCTTATCAGCCTTGAACAGACAACGTGTTACCTCAGGGCTAGTACTAGAGTACCACCAAGGTTTAGCCAAAGCCTCCGTAGATAATAACATTATCCTGAGGTGGGTTGAAGGGCACGATAATTGCCGACTCTTTAGCCAAGGAAGCAGCTGGACTAAGAATTTTAGGACCCCGTGACACCTACGGCAATTGCGGAACTAGCCAAATGTCACACCATGCTCAATCCCTAAAGATATGGGATGGAATCAAAGGATGCAATCTTGCCAGGATCACCCTGGGCGACCCTGGGAAGCTGGCGCCGAAGAAATATCTGGCGATGACCAGGAAAACTCTATGCTCAACAGAAAGATTTCTGACTAGCCACTGTTAACTAAGGAAATACCTTCATAATATAGGAATAGTGGACACACCTCTATGCAGGATTTGTGATCAGGAAGATGAAACTGCCAGGCATGTCCGATGCGAGTGTCTGGAGTTATCGTTAATAAGAGAGTGTGTGTTCGACGAGTCTCGGCCTACACCTGCCGATATAAGGAGATATGTCCTAGTGACCTGTCTACCTTCCTGGAGAAGACAGGATGGAGGATGACCTAGGACCTAAGATGACAACTCCTCAGGGGGATGTACAATGGATCACATGTGGCCTAAGTGCTGTGGGCCTAGACTCAACCTCCCTACTCTACAGATACAAATACCTATTGAAATAAAGTCAAATTCGACCCCAATAAGGTTTGAGAGTGACATAAAACTGTGATATAAATGTGTATTTATTGAATGCATATTTTTCACTGTTTTATTGTTTTAATTTTGTAACAATATTTCTAATGTATGAATAGGCTTCTTTTGTGACTGTTTCAAAATAAATATTATTAGCATTATTATCACTAGCAGGTGTTAGTCATTCAATTCAGAATATCAGAAATGACGTTGAATAGAATAAACGCTCTTGCCGTGCACGTTTTCTTTGGACGTTATTTTTTTTCAATAAAAATAAATGAAACGCTATGAACACTATATAAAAGCAGGAGATGAGAATGAAGATCATTTCATCACATTATCTCCTGATGACGCCAGAAATGTTTTTGGGCTGATATAGTCGCTTCAGCTTCACAAAATCGAAACTTGGTAATGATTCAGCAGTCGAAATCGCTCTACTTCTATAATTTTTTCATCTAGTGATCGCGATTCTGGAGTCGAAATTTGAAGCAAGCATCAACTTGTGTATCAAAAAATGCTGAAGGTAAATAGTTTTCATAATATCTGAATGGACCTAATAATTTTACACTAATCCCCCTGACTCCTATATTACAAAAAGTAATTTGACGAGGTAACATGCACTCAAACTCTAGGGAGTCTAGAAATTTTTCGTAGAACCTTAACATTTTTCTTATGATAAAATTCAAGATGAAATGATAAAAATGTGATGTTTTTTTGGGAAGTAGGACTGGAACCTCTTGAATATAATGAATAAAACAAAAATATTTTTCACAACTACCCGGATCATAACACTTTCTCGAAGTTGTCATCAGGAGATGATTCAAAATCCTAAAATGACTGAAAAATTGAGAAAAAGAGTTTTTTTTAGTGAAGTGTTCCTTTTAAATGAAATGCAAGAGGAAACTGCACTCTATCTCTCAGTTTTCAGTGAGAATATAAATCATAAACCATATATCCCACGCAAAATTGACAGAAAACTGAACCTTTTCGATACCATTCCACTCGTTTCAGAAATAGGTATAAGGAATAATATGAACATAGTCCAACAAATGTTAGTATTCCATGCTTATTTACCCTAGTGATCAAGCTATGATGTATTCGAGACAGTATTTAATTTTGTCACGTTATACAGTAGTATAATAGTTTTATTTTTTATGACGAAAATAACTTGTATAAAGTACAAGTTTTGTTCGAATCACTCAAATGGATCCTGGACGAAAATCCAGATATCACCAAAAAGTGGCAAATGAGACTTTTCCGAAACGTCATCAATATGTTAATATGATATTCGTGAGGATCAAAAACACAAAACACGGAATGGAATCCGAAAAAACAACCTATCATACCCTGGTCGTCAGAATCTCCGATTTCATATATATTCCTAGCATCAATAATAAATCCATTATGACTGATGCTGCGAATTCGAAATGATGGGCAAATTAGTAGCACTTTCAATGGCCTTCTTGATGCCGAAAACAAAAAAAATTGACAGTCGCGTTTTCAAATTATTTCATAAAATGATATTTTTTTAAATGGAACACCCTACATTCTATCATGCATTTCGATTTGTAATAACATTCTCAACAACAAAGCCCATATCACTATTCTTCTTAAGGTTGAAAATGAGCGATTTATGTGGGAATATTTATTTCTTTCACTAGTACAAAAAAGTTCTTTGTTTTGGCGAATAAAGAGCTATAAAATATCGAGTGAATATTCAAAAACACCGCCTTATTGTTCAACACATATTTGGGCCCTTCCCTTGACACTACGTGGTGATTTCAACACAATTCGCCCATCAATTCTATTAATTATAGTTTCAATATAATTTTTCAGTTCATTTATATAATTATGTTTTATTTTGTACACTTCATTTCTTAGAAATCCACAAAAATAAACATCGTGTCTGGTGAACGAGGAGGCCACTTAACAGGACCATTTGTAGCAATCCATCTGTTTCCAAAACAGTTTCTAGATCAAGATCATCGAAAAACTCCTCTAACACTCTAGTTAAGAAATTAATGTAACGGGGTCCGTTCAAAAAACGTGGTAGAAAAATGGACCGATACTTCTGCCCTAAGTAGTTCATACCACACAAATCGCCTTTCCGGATTGTGGGGATGGACTACAAATGGATTATGTCTACTCCAATAATAAAAATTCTTTCTATCATACATCCCACAATTTGAAAAAGTAGCCTCATCGCTTCATATAAGATTTCTATAGAAGTTTGGATAAGTGCACGATTTTAGACAAAATTCGGATAAATGGTGTGAAGGTATTATAAAAGACGTTCTTGGCAAACGAACTTTCAGAGTTCGAACATCTGGAGGAATGATATGGAAACGTCATTTGAATCAACTCAAGAGATTAGACACCTGACGTCAAATGTCGATATCATTCCTCCATCAGACTTGAATGTAAATACTGTAAATATAGATTGTAAGGATGGTATAAGTGAAAGTGGCGATAACGGTGATGAGGGTGACATAGACTTCGAGCATAACTATCGCATACTGAGAAGAAGAAGCCAACTTAAGCCTTCAGAACGTTTGGGGTATTGATAATGCTTTTTTCATCACCTCTCATTCGTGATATTAGAGGGAAAGGTGTTATATTTGTGTATTTGTATCACCCTGTATCGGAAATCCATATATTGGCATAAAAACCTGCTTTTTTGTATGTTTGTACCTCGATACCCGACCCACGATGGACGACTTGCAGACATTCATGTTCAAGGTTATTAATAAATCACACTCAAATTATTGCACTTTATTATTGATATTCTATTTGAATAATCATATTAATATCCATATAGAACATTTATGTTCAAGTTTTCATTGTACATTTCATTGCGAAGTATATAAACTTTTTTTTCTGATATGTATGTATATTCTCGAAATATAACGTTTGCAGTTCATTTAAAAATTGCAAGTAATTTCAGAAACAGGAGTACCAATACTTTCTACTTATCATGAAAACGGCAATCTCTCCATTTCAAATTTCGCTAAGGTTGAATATTATTAATCAGTCCTCAAAACCCACCACTAATAAAATTATAGGCACACAAATAAAGCTCATTAGTAAAGTTGTACATTCCAGGGAAAACAAAAGGCGTTTTCAATTCTCAAGTGAGCGACCAATATGAGACATACCAACTAACATTTTTTGCACTATTATTTTATGGGGCTCATAATTATTATTACATAACAAAACACAAAAATGAAATTAGTGTTAATTTTTTCATTTTTTTCTTTCTTCTTTCATCGTACAACCCCATCATATCCATTACTTCTTCGGCAATTGCTCAATAAATCAGCAGCAGTCTGGATGTTCGATGATTAATGAACAAAATCAGCTTTCACAATGATCTCAGAATCAAATAAATCTGTCAAATCACTGTGAAAACCAGTTTCGTCTTTCTCGGCAACGTCATCATGATTAGATGGATTCCTGGCCGCGAACGTGGGACTGATATTCTTCAGAGGTGGCCTGCAACGTAAAACAAATGACATTAGAGACATTAGACGATCTAATTAAAATAGCTATTTCGTGAAGCACAGTTTCGACAGAATTGTTATTTAATCTTTTACTAGACTTTCTAATTTCGCGAACAGAGTTGAACAACTAATCCAATAAACGAATTCATTTACGACTCGGACTTTAAAACTGATAAGATAAATATAAAAATTATCTCAATGAACAAATTGCCTTCTTGGGATAAACGTGGAGAAATTGTATTAGACGTCGTGGATCATACAATGAATTGAAAGGGAAAAATGGAAATTAAAATAAACACATCCACTTTTAATTTTACCAGAAATGACTAAATTTGTCACTTTTCAAGTAATAATACGTAATCGAGAAGAACCTACAATAATTGATAATGAGCTATTCGTTTAGAATATTTGCAACATAATACCGGAAGTTGACAACAATGAAAATACATTCTGTTTTAGGGTAATTTTTGTATTCCTTTTTGACTTTTGATGTAATTTTATTTTCATATATATTTTTCATTTTGATTTGAGATTTTTTTTTTCAATACAGATATCTCAGTAGTTGGGTAAAATTTGCTAATTCTATTTCAAAGCAAAAGATCATTACTCAATGTTTTGAAATAATTATTGTTCATTATAGAGTTTTGTAAATAGCCATGGCTTTTTTTCAAGTGTAAAAGCCATTTTGGTTATCGATGAAAATCGGATATCTGACAGTAAGTAAACGACAATCAATCGATAGGCTTTAAAAAATTTTCATCTTGTCTGTTAAAGATATTCAAGAATCATTATTGACAAGCAGTGTAATATTATAAAATGAGAATAATAATAATTTTACTCTTTTTAACATGGAAAATCAACTGACATAACTCATTACGCATGCGCCTATTGAAATAACAATAGTAACTGAAGCACCGTATTCCAGTTGACACCAAATTAAAATAAACAAAACTCATTAGATACATGAATTATTTCAAAACAAACGAAATTTACAAGTCGCTTAGAAATTTGTTTAATGAATCTCATCAAGGCGGAGAGAAAAATCATATATACAGCACAAATTCATAGCTACTCCAAAAACCTTCTGAAATACCTTAAAACTGATGAAAAACACCAAAAATAATATAAGTATCCAGAGGTTATTGAACCCGATCAATTTAATGATTACTTCATGAACTGTGCTCTGACCTCTCTTCTGATTGAAACTAACCCACATCGTGAATATATAATGGCGAGCTAGTACAAAATCTTTCTCATTTTTCTTTCAATGCACTGTTCTCAAAGTCTGTAAAATTCTATTTGAGATAAACTCGGAGGCAAAAGAAGCTCAAGACTCATCTTGATGTTTACATGACCGATATCATTAAGAACAGTATAAAACAAGTTGTATTTCTACAGCACAGGATAGTAGTAACATTATTCCAGTAACAAGAGATAACAATTTCAATTCAATTTCAATCTAATTTCATTTTCAATTCGATATAACAAGATACTTAGATAAACATATATTATTATAACAGTTATCCTTTATTATCCTAAGGGTTCTCCTAAACAATCAAGGCGCTTGTTTTGTGCATCCCCTTGAAATAATCAAGGAGTTTCAGTAAGTAATTGAAATGAATGGTAAGCCTTGAAGATATCTGTCACTGTCCCTACCATCTCCAAATTCATTGAAAATATTATTCGTGATCACTTATTTATCATCTTATTCCGAATCTAACCGGATACTACCGCCAACTCTATCTGAATTTCGTACGGAGTACAATACCACCACAGCTATACTCCACGTGATCGACGATATACTGAAAGATCATTTTAGCATTTAGCATTTTAGCAAGGCGTTAGACACGTTCGACCACTTTATACATTTGAACAAATTAAAATACTTTGGATGCGGAAGAATAACAACTTTTTATTCAAAAGCTATGTATCCAACAGAAGACAAGTAGTAGTACTATCTGGTGATCGGATTTTACAGTCTGAAGCCATTGTGAGAGCCGATGGCATTTTGGCACGTCTACTATTTTCGTTGGAAGTATAACGTGTACGAACAACGTTTCCTTGCAATAACTGATATTAAAGAGAATTTGAACATGTTGAAGACTGCTAGTGCTCATGATTTTGTACTAAATGAAAATAAAATCGCACTCTGTTTGGTAAATGATCACATTACCAGGGGGTTTCTGTCTACCAACTGGCTTTACCTCAACGAGAGATTCATTTTGAGAATGTTATGCCTAAATTTCTAAATTAAACATCACGAATTCATAGGGTATCTTGTTGAGGAAAAGGGAAATTCGCCACTATGTATTGTAGTCCTTAGCAATAGGTACTCATCATCACAATTCGAAAAAAACGATATTTTCAAAGCTATCCCACTTGGAGTCGGGAAGATCGCAGTATCACGGCTTTCAGCAAACAAGTCAAAGCTTTCAGAACTGCAAATAGGTAGGTAATTTTGCAAAATAAATTTTCAGTCTTACATCCGCTTATTTCTTTTTTCAAATTTGATGAAGCTCAGCCGATTGATTTCCTTTTGTATATTTTTTTGTAATTTGCTTCTTTTAGTGTCCGGTATCAACGGCGTTGACCACTATGGTCATTAGCTTCGTGTTCTGAATAGGCAATGTTAATATTTCCAAGGGCTACTTAGGCACCATCATAACTATTTGCACACTCTGTCGGTCATGTAACGCATCACATTCAATCCGTCTTCAAGTAGATGAATTTTCGCGAGATAAATATCTGAATCAAGGTAGCTTCGGTCACTTCATTACTGTGCCAATCCACAACCAAGGAGGCCTATCATTTTCATTTTATTCTTAACCACAACGGTTGTAGCTGTCAAGCTATTGTTCCAAAGCTCCGATACTACGGCGAGCGCATTGGCAATAATAACAAATGTCCACTCTCCACAACATTTCCACCTTGAGGTTTGAGAGTAGAAAGGTCATCACTCCACCAAGGACTCCATCCAATAAACAGAACAACCATTTGGTAGAGTCTGAGGATTTTAAAGAGAAAATAGAAGATATATCATCCGCTTATCTGTTTTCACTCCTATTCTCGATTAATATTCTTCTCACCTGAAGCTGAACACTCCACAAAGAATATCGTCTTTATCTGATGATCTATTAGACTGTATCAACCTGAAATTGGGAAATGAATAGTTCCAATGATCCACAACGTAGTCAATATATCCCAGAGCATAAGACGGGTGTTTCGTCAAATTCATAGGATGGTAATGAAGTAGAAATATAGGGCCTTGCAATCAATGGTTATAAACTGATCACATCTCGCGATACCTGCTGTCGGGAACCTCCATACCATAGACTAAGATGCTGGAGACACCATACTGGTATACCATGATGAAAACCTCAGGTTTCGACTTCAGCACACTTGACCTGAGAAAAACAAAGGGCAGGTTCTTTAAAAAATTGAAGTCCTTAATGTTGTTGAAGAAAACACCGTGCATCACCATTCTCAATGTAGCCTTAAGTGTGGTCTCTATGGCTTTGATGTGGCCCTTTTTGTGAAAAGAAACTGAAATAAAACTCTACGACCTTTTCGTAGAAGAAAGTATAATTGTGAAACGAACGTGCGATACACTCATATAAAGATGCATAGTTGTTTGGGACTCTATATCAAGTTAATACAGCTCCTCCTAAATCGAAGCCTGCTCCTCTCAAATCCAAACATACTCCAAGCATAATTTCAGCAACTTAAATCTTCCTCGATGATTCCAATGACTAGGTCTGGCGGAGTTGCGTATTTTCATCGCGAAGTAATATCTGATTTCAGATGATGCAGCATGCTTCCATCTATTATTATTATCGTCTCATTGGATCAAGTTGTCATTATTATCGGATTTCTTTCAATTTATTTAACTTCCTTGTTGTTTTCGATAACAAGTTTATATTAGATGTCTCCGGGTGAGAAATTCTCAAATCCGAATCTAAATTCCACTTGCACCACTGAAAATAGTAATAGGTTGTCCTTGGCTTTGGTTCTCATTTCATAGACTAAGCTATACATTTTTTATTGAATGTAGGATAGAGAAAATAACTTTTGCCTATTGTCGTATTGGAAAAGTCAAAAAGCTCGAAAAGTGGGTGCCCCACAATTTGGACAATCGTTAGTAATTGTTACATTTCGAGGTATGTTCTTTGCTTTTCCGCAACCGAAACGACCCTTTTTGGATCGTTTTGGTTGCGGATCGAAAAGAGGATCCTCTACAACAACATGAGACCGTTCAGGATAGTGGTTGAACACCGATGAGCCACTCAGGCACTTCCCAAAGGCAAAAATACACAAAAAGACCATGTTCACTGTATAGTGGTCAGCGGCTGCTGTGATTCAACTGGGCCAAACCATCACAGCAGAGTCCTATTGTGAGAAAAGCGACGAAATGTACCGAAAAGTGCATCAGTAGCAGCCGGGACTGGGCAATAAAAGAGGTCCGATCCTGTTCCACCAGAATACCCGTCCGCACGTTTCACAAATCATCGTCCGAAAATTAAACGAACTAGACGTCGAAGTTCTGCATCACCCACCATACTCTACAGACCTCCCGCCAACCGACTACCTTTTCAAGCACTTCGATATAGTTCCCGAATGGACCAGGCAAAAACGGTTCTCGCCTACTTCATCAAATCCCGAGCACACAATTTTCATGTTACGTTGAAAAAAGTGCACTAATTCAAGTGGCGCTTTTTTTGAATCATTTGAATAAGTATTCACTGAGATATTACAGTTTGAAGTAGACTCATAAAAACGGACAAAAATTACTAAACAACACTATAGTTCAGTGATGTTATTAGTTAGATTTCGGATTTCACAAATCACTCTTAGTTCAATATCTAGTTGATTGTTTTCATTTAATATTGAAGTGAATATCCATTTAATTCAATTCTGGGCTCTACAGGGTCATATCAATGTTTATGAAAAAGTAATATCCGAGTCAAAAAAGTGACGACTAATGCATGATAAAAAGTGTTTGATATTCGATTACTAATTATATATGATTTTCATTAATGTAGAAATAGTAAATCTGATTTTACCAGAATAAAAAACTTTGAAACATAAAGAGCAAACTAAGTACAATATGATTTCGAGATATCAAATATTCCAAAATAAATTATAAAAATAATCAATCTATCCATTTCCTATTTGCATTAAAGAAGCGTTCACGATATATAAAAAAATGATAAACAAACAAAATTGTATAGTTTGAAAGTTCCAAAACAACACAGTTATACTCACGAGGTTCCACTCAAAATAGACGAAGTAGATATACATACGAGTACATTTTAGTTATGCTCCGATTTGAACAAACAGATTTCATTGAGAAGCAGCCGACGCCAACTATGAATGAAATCCGATTAAAAATATTTTTATCAGTTGTGGGCAACTTCAACAAATGTTATGTATGCCATATCAAGTATTGAAGTCACGATGTTATTTTTGGCACAATGAACTAGCAACACGAAACAGCACGATGATTAGGAAATACACATTTTCATAAACAAGAAATTTGGTCCATTTACTTATCTTCGCTTCTCTGTTAAGCACGAGTTTAATTTAATGTATTTACCCTCCTTAACGGAGAGTAATTACTCTAGCGTAGATAAAATACTGGATACTGATATAAAGTGACGCCTATATGTACCAAAGAATCAATTTTCTTGGTATATGAATAACATATTTTCTTTGTGGGTTAAATAACTTGAATTTCACTTTGCATTCGAGTTAGTGTGGAATGATCTATCTTTTTTTTATGAAAACGGTGACTTGAAAATAAGTACAGTGCATTTCTTTAATGGCCCCTCTCCTTTTATTTTTTGAACGGGTCAACTCAAAAATTAAAATTTGGGATGATGAAATGAATGCATGAATACTTTATTCTGAAGTGAAATTGACAGATGAAACTTTTAAGATAGCGACTGGGCTCCATCTGGGAAAAAAAATTGAATGGAAAGGGTGGTCTTGTAACATATCATTTTGAAGCTCCTGACGAATACTTCACAACCCTAGAATATGAAGTCAATATCTTCACCTATTACAAAAATGGCGGAACATTTAATAATTTCCTGAAGACAAACATATTAATATCGATAGTTTTAATAATAATAATATCGTTCATTATGCATAAAAATATATTTATACATAAGAGGAAAGGGTTAGCCAAAGGCTATCTTCCACCCCTCCCGAAAATTATACAGTGAGTGTAAGAAAATAATTATACACATGCTTATTTACTATCATAACAATTATAGAGAATAGCAATTATGCTAATAACTCTCAATATTCTCAACATTATTTTGGTCAATTTAACAATTTCATTGCACTACCATACATTGAATTTTAAATTTTTTAAATTAGCACTGAGCAGTAAGCGTCTGCGATTTTATTTCTAGAAATATTGCTTTTTGTCTGCCATATGACAATTCCAACAACCCGATAAGGTTTGTTAAGTTATTTTTTGTTTATAAAAACGACAAAAAATATCAGTACTACAATGAACATCATTGTTCAGTTAGAATATTCTCTAAAATGGTCAATTCTTGTCATTGGAAAAAAAAAATTGAAGCTATTTTTATATATTATTTACGGTGCGACGCGTAACTTTCACCAGACCGAAAGGATTTTCAATGAACGTTTTCCGAATCGTTTAGAACTACTACCAGTAGTGTACATAACAAAAAGCCCCCAGGTCATCCTGAACAGTCTAATTATTTCGTCGCGAATGTTTGTGAGGTGTCTCCTTTTACTGTGTGGAGACTTTTGGAGAGAAATAGGTATCATGCATACAAAATTAAAATGGTACACCAAATAACTGAAGATGACCCTGATCAAAGAACAGAATTCTGCAAAATCATGACGGAAACCATTGCAAGGCATCCTACCTATCTCCACAATATTTGTTTTAGTGACGAATGTACATTTTTCTAAACGGCAATGTTCACAGATAAAATTGTCGTTATTGGAGTGACACCAACTCTCACGTTTTCCGGGAAACACATACCCAATATCCAGAAAAAAAAATAACGTTTGGGCAGGATTATTGGGAAACCATATTGTAGGACCTCTATTTATTCATCAAATTCAACAGGGGAACTGTATTTGAATATGCTGGAAACTACTATTGACGATGCGAATCCCGATGAATTCGATATAGATATTGTATTCCAACAAGATGGAGCACCACTACATTACTCGAGACAAGTGAATATCTATTTGGATACTACTTTTTTCGGTTATTGGATTGACCGTCGACGTCCTAAAGAATGGCCATCCCACTCGCCAGAGTTGACACCTTTGGACTTTTTTATGAGGCTATTTGAAGCAAAAGGTGTACGGCAGAGAATAATAAATATTTGTAGAGATATTGACGTTATTGTGTTCGAAAATGTTCGACGTGAAATATCGGATAGGCTGTTCATATGTCAAGAAGTTCAAGGCAACCATTTTGAGCATCTCCTGAACTGACCTCAAGCTCATTATCTCATATTATGTAGTTAAATGTCAGTGTATTCAGGCAATTATTGAAAGTTCCACCATTTTGTAGTAGTTGAAGATATTGACATTATATCCTAGGGTTGTGAAGCATTTGTCAGGAGCTTCAAAAATATGTGTCACAAAACCCCCCGTTCTATTTAATGTTTTTTCCCAGATGGTGCCCAGTCTCCATCTTGAAAGCTTCATCTGTCAATTTCACGTCAAAATAAAGTATTCATGCATTAATTTCATTATCCTAAATTTTCATTTTTTGAGTTAACCCCTTTCAAAAAATAAAGAGGGAGGGGACATCAGTATAATGCACTGTATATTAAATTAAAAGGGGTGTGGGAATCTTCCAAAAAAAAGGAATTGATTTCAAAATAAATACATAGTATAAAACAAAGTCGCTTCCCGCTGGCTGTCCCTTTGTATGCTTAGATCTTCGAAACGGATTTTGATGCGGGTTTTTATTGATATATAGAGTGATTCAAGAGGAAGGTTTATATGTATATAACATGCATAATAAAGTAGAGAAACAATGATAATGTTATTAAAATAAACACATTTCTTTGAGCTTACATTGCAAACCCTGCCAGAACCTTACGAAATAGATCAAAATAATATATTACAGTACTATACACCTTAAAAAGGTCTACAAAACAAAAAAGTCCACGATGGAATATCTATCTCATAGGGAAAACCTACAATAAACATTTTTATCCTTTACCTTTTATCCTTATTCAATTGAGTACCTACATTGAATACATTGTGCATTTAATATGGACCTTTGCAGCATGAAATTTATATGTATATTCCCAAAGATATTACAAATTTTCAATGCAAGGACGTAGCGGTTGCGGCGGTACCGGCCGGGGGTGGCAGCGCGTGCCTATAATAGTACTTGAAGACCGCGCTTCGCCCTATAGCTCTTTATGATTTGCAGCGATCGCACGTGTTTATATGTATGTTTAATATCAGCATTGCACCCGTGCGGAACCAGGGCGGGTCGCTAGTAAACTATATACTAAGATGTGTAGTTCATGCAAAGAAGTAACTTTCAGACACAAATTGGAAGAAAAGATCGTCGCGAAACTACTTTCATATAAACATTGAATAACACGAAAAAGAATCTGTTTGAAAATCTATTTGTCCGTTAATCAGCCCTCATACGAACAACTCTCACAACGTGTGATTCCTAAGACAAAGATATACTTTCGAAACAACCACTTTGATATGAACATTTAATTAATAAAAACACCTTTTACTAGTTTGTTTGTACTCCAAACATTCGTTATGGAATTGAATAAGATATTTTCTTAAAAAGATGGAGAAAGAAGAAGAAAGCCGAAACCTTTCTTTCTCAAAAGTATAGTAAATATTTAAGAGGAGCGAGCCCATTCAAGTCAACTCTCCTAAAATAACCAATATGAAGTCAACACCAGGGTATTTGCAATGATTGGCACAACTTCAACTAGTCGTGTGATTTTACTGATTTGAGTTAACATCACAACTACCCACATATGGTACATGAAATAGAAGCTCTTATTGATTTTATAAGTAGTTTTTCAAGTACTAAACACAAGCACTACAGTAAAATCCGCAAGGCGCTCTCAGAGCGGTGCCTGTGCGAAAGTAGTGATTCACATTGGATATGAATTGCTGAAGATTACATCCATTTGGAAAAACTTTTTCAGGAAGTTTATTCCACATGAACGCAGTTCTCCAGATGAAAGAGTCCTTAAACAGTGAAGTTCGAGGTGTACTGAGTTGAACCTCAAAACGATGAACAGCCACAGTCCGTCGCGTATTTCTGATATGTACCGCTCTTGGTGGAATCAAATGTGCCAAGTCACTTGAATACGTTCCGTGAAAGTATGTATAGAAGAGAGACAAATCTCCAACCTTTCTTTGATGTTCCAGGCTATCATTGAATGAACATTGAATGAACCACTGAAAAACAAAGTCCAAATTAATATTCAAATGAATATAACTGGAGTTAAATCCCAACACCAAACCGTTATTTTTAACACCCTGATGCGTGTTTCAATCACCAAGTGATAGTCTTCAAGAGGAAGATTGGAACTGAGTTTTAATCTTCTAGTCCAGTCATTTAAGGTTCTATCTGCGGAAAAATTCCTACTGAGCTGAATTTTGACCTTTTTAATGAAGATGTGAAAAATCGACATTGATATCGTGCCGGCTAAAAAAGTTATACGGGTCAAAAGGTCACGAAAATGAGTTTTTCGGGAATATCTCACGACCTATGGCTCGGAGGTCAATATAAAGGTCATTATAAAAATTACTCCTCATACGATTATCTACAAAAAATGCCTCTTACATTTTTCTGTTAAGTCAACCGTTTTCGGACTAGAGCGCTAAGAAAGCGACTACATTTTGATGATGCACTCGTTTCCGCACCACCGCAGAATGCAAGGCGCGGTTTTTTTACATGGCATCCCGTAGGCATCCATGAACTGTAATGAAAGGTTTTTTTTTATTTCATGCTCAATAATTTTTCATTTGTACATTGAAAAATAGGGGGAAAATTTGTATGTAATTTTCTTTTATATTCATTCGTCGTCGATATCCTCAATTTAAACTTCATCAAAAGTTGCTGATAAAACATCGAGTGGATTTATTGCCATATGTAAATCAACATCTTCATCATTTTCTTCACTAGTGGACTCTGCGTTTAAGCATGACTGACCACGACAATGTCCACAAGCTTTAGAAAATCGCAACCCAATTTTTTAACATCCACATTTGCCGCCACAACCTTTTGTTGTGTTTAGTAGATCATCGGGTGCTGGTGGCAATAAAGTTGTTATTGGTTGTAATATATTATTTTTCAACTCCGAACCCCACTGTTCTGGATCAATTTCTTTTCCTAGCCAGGTTTGTATTTGATAATAGACTCGATAAATATGCTGTTGAGCTGCTGAAGAAGTGGGTGGTGATAATTGAAATTTTACAGCTGTGCTTTGTCTTGTTACTTTAGCAAAGCTGCAGTATCTGTAATTGTCAATTGAATTTTCTGATTTTGGAACACCGTACATTACTTGTAGAAAATGTATTCCAGCATTGACGAGGGCATCTCGAGCGCAATTTTCTTGTTGGAATATTTCTGCAGAATTGTGTAAATCGGGTCTTTTTTCAAACATCTTTCCCAAAAAGTGTTGAAGTTGTGTCACATCCGGTCATTGTATGTAGAAACAGAATAATTTTCTTGCAGTGTGGATACTTGTTGAGGCTCTCAGTCGAGTATATTTTTGTTTCAACATTGTTTTTTCCTGGGGTTTCTTGAAAAAATGGATGTAGGTCGATCAAGTATTTGTGTGCGTGCTATGAGAAGTACCAATACATCTAATAATTGTAGTATTATTCATTGATTTTTCAATTGCTGTTTCAACTATTAAGACGTCAGCATCATCACGTGATTGTCTTGTAGAAATATCAACTTTTTCGAAACTGTCAATGAACATTTCAATAAATTTTCTTTTGTTGAATCGATTGGATAAAAATTTTTTTTGACTGATAGGAACTTCGATCGATTCATTGAAGTGCACTTCAGAAGATGTAAAAACGGCTGCGGTTCGTCTTAGTTGTTCCATCGCTTTGATATTTTTACTAATATCGGAGTAACCATCAAAAATGACAACAGTATTTTGACCAAAATTGTTTGATGAATAATTAATATATTTGTTAATGATAATATTGAATGTATCATTTTTTTGCCATACAACCCGATGCATAAGAAATCCACCATCAATTATGTATGTTGCATTATCACAAACTAATTGATAATTAATTGGCTCCAAGTATTGATATATTTTTGATTTTTGAGTTTTTATCATGCCAATATTATCAAATAGTGCTGTTGGATACGAACTTAATTCATATTGTAAATATTTACAAAGATTTTCCTCAAATTTTTTATTTAACCTAATTCGTTGAAATAGCAATTATGGATCGATGGGTACCTGAGAGTTATGAACCATGATAGAAGTGTTCACTGATGATGATGGAAGAACCCTGTCAGAGCGTTTTAATGTAATTGTAGAAGTTTTCCCGAAAAACTGATTTTCGTGACCTTTTGACCCTTATAACTTTTTTAGCCGGCACGATATCAATGTTGATTTTTCACATCTTCATTAAAACGCCATAATGAAGGTGTATACCAAAATTCAGCTCAGTAGAAATTTTTCCGCAGATAGAACCTTAAATGACTGGACTAGAAGATTGAAACTCAGTTTCAATCTACCTCTTGAAGATTATCACTTGGTGATTGAAACACGTGTCGAGGTGTTGAAAATAACGTTTTGGTAATGGGAATGAACTCCAGTAATATTCATTACTACATCAAAGATTCCATCCAAACAGTGCATCAAATGTCTAATTACTAACATTTTTCAACCATCCAAAGTGAACAAACCAAACCAAATATATACTAGTAAAATCTGGTAACACCTGAATTCTGCTGAAATTAAACTTTTCCGGCTGTTAAGTCAATCTACATGAATTTTCTCTCATAACAAATGGACCAATTTTTTCCCAAAAGCTCAAACATTCGTTAATTTGTTATTTTATGCCTGAAAAGTTTATCATAGAGCAAAAATATATTTTCATGTAGATGCACAACCGCTGCAGGAAATAAGGAAACACACATACAATTAATAGTATATTATGCAACGATCATGTAATGATGATTATTAAGACACGAGCATTAACCGGGATACGAAACGAGCCGAAGGCGAGTTTTGTATGGTATATGCGAGTGTATTAATAACCATTACATGAGAGTTGCATACGCTATTTTTTCTAAACCCGATAAATAATGAAAAACTATAAATATTATATTTGTATTGAACACATTTACAGTAATTAACTCATATTTAAAAAAAAACACAAACTTAATAGTATTATCATGGATATATGAAAACTATAAAGATTCTGATTATATTAATCTGATCTTTTAAAAATATTGGAGTCGATGGTATTCCTTCTATATCGCTGTTTTCAGACATTTTGATAATATAGGTAGGTAATATGAAAACTGATTTTGACAAATAAAGCAATTAGTTACTTAGGTTAGAATCTAGGACAAACAAAGGAACAGGATTCTTGATTGAAAAATTATGGGTTTCTATTGGTTGATAATCTGTATCGTTATGAAAAATCTGTATCATAATGGATATCATTATGAAACGGATTATGGTCATATAAGTGTATTGTTAGAGTACGGGTGTAGAAAAATACTTTTTCATTTCTAATGGGCCATTTCTCCAAATTCTTTATATAAATGATTATTTATGTTAATCAATGAGTGAAAGACATTAATGAATACATTAAATGAATTTTATTTATAATTTAGTTCAGTAATAATCACGCCTGACAAAGCAATCAAGTTTAAGAAAAATGAAAAAAGATTCAAATTAATCATCACGTCTATTATATTTCACATAAACTCAGTTCATGAAAAAACTATTTTAATTTATTGATTCAAAGGTCAGAAATTTATCAGAGACTTCCTGACACTCCAATGATCTGTTGTACGAACATATTTCAAATAGTCATATACTGATCTCATGATTCATCTAATTCACAAACATTCAGTATGATAACCATAGATGAATCATTCCTGTTAAATTTTATTAATTCAATGCTGTTTTGATGCTAATAGAGAAGTTGTACATTTCATTTACCTCTTTGGATGTTTTGCAACTACTTGCGAAGAATTATTTGTTCATATACAAGAAGATGAAAAGTTTGCGCTAAAATATATATTTTTTCATGTCTGGCAGAATTTAATATTTTCTTCATTATCTACAGGAACAGCAAAATCTCTCTAACGACCATGAACATTTTTAGTTAAAAAATCTTACGAAACTTGGGAAGCTATTTCAACATCCATATATTTTAGAGAGCCTACAGAAAAATCATTCTTACTTTCCATGTGGATTTCAGAAAGATATAAAACTAATAAAATTATCATTTTCGGTATTATTGGATGATTTGAGAAAATTGCAAAATATCATTTTGTTTCTCTATCATTGAATTATTCCATAACACAGAAGATTAAATCCAGGAAGTAGGTACATAACTAAAACTGTAGTGGTTTATTTTTTGTCTTATCAGGCTGGATAATATTTCAGAAACAGGATGGAAGTGGTCAAATTAAAAATATTCTCATAGTACTATTTTATTCGTAGGTAGAAAGATATAAAGAAAAAAATGGCGTGTTTTCCAAGGAAACTGATAAAATAAGTGAACGCCGGCGTCAATCATAAGCATGAATATATAAACATACATAAGTTTGATTATAAAGTTTCCATTTTATTTCTGAAACACTGAATAAAGAGGTCTATGACCCAGGAGTCGAAAGTGTTTTGCCTGTTGATTGCAATTAAAGTAACCTTAACAAATAATTGGGATTGAGGTGTCAATCGATTTGGAATGTCATATAGAAATTTTCTGAAAAATTTGAAATTCCGCGCAAGAAAGTTGTGCGGGGAAGAAATTTCCCTCTAACTTTTAAATAAATGGTAAAAAATGAGAAACTGTTTTGGATTTCTGCAAATGTTTCGAGAAGTATTGCAAATATTCGAAGCATGAAAAAGATCATCTAAAGGGAAGAAATTTCCTGAAAAGTCTCCACTCCCGAAACTCTGCCTCTATGTATTTATTAATTTAATTGATGAATAAAAAAGGCTAAAACGGGTATTTGTGAAGTGAATGGTTGATAATCTTTTTCATTTTATTTTTTGCATTTTAATTATCTCAATTATTAAATTTTTATTCTTGTTGTTCATATACAGGGTGTTTCCTAATTAAGGTACGAAACTTAAGAAGGTGATTCGTTAGGTTGTTTCAATAAAAACAAGTTCTTATGAACATTTGTCCAGAGGTTTCAGTTAGACGAACCAGGGATATCATAAAATTACAAACAAACTTATGCCTTACCAGCTGTTATCTATACAGTGTGGTCCACTAAGTTTGCAACAAATGGGAAACTTTTTTATTATCAATTTCTCAGAAAATTTTATTCTTGACAAAAATTGGTGCATGTTCAAAGACTATACCAGGTGTACCTGAAATGGCTTATGACCGATACCATACAGGATGAACAATTTACTTAGAAAAGTATTGGCCTCGTTAAAAAGAGTATTTGTTTTATTCTAGATTTCTGTTTAATATTGTTGCATAACAAATATGAAGTTGACGGTCACCTAAAAAAATACAAATCCAAGTAAATTTCACAAATACAATTTAATTTGATAAAAAATACTCCAAACTGATTTGATTGTGGCTACTTCAAATACATATTAAATCAAAATAGTAAAAATATGTATAATACGGGGGTAATTCAAAATTTTCCAAAAGAAAAAAAAATTCGAATAGATGACTTCGTATCTGAACATAACTCTTGATTCTAAGCAACTTTTCACTTCAACATATTTCTATATTTTTTGAAATAAGGGTACTTTTACTCTTGAACGAACTTTATATTTTTTGGCCTATCCTGTATGGTAATAAAAAAGTTTCCCATTTGTTGCACTTTTAGTGGACCACTGTGTATACTCCATAATAGAATGGTTTGGTATCAAAATGAATATTACAGTCAGATTGAATAACTGAATTATTTTTCTTTGAAAAAAACTTTAAAATATTGAGAAAACAAACAATATTTTTTGTTTGTTTTCTCTTCCATCCATTTCATGTGGATTCATATAATATGCAATTTTAATTAATGTTTTATTTTGTATTATTAGAGGAGATTAGGGTTTCTTTTAACAATATGCCGATTTGTATCAATAGTTTACTCGTTGACAAATAACTAAATAAATAAAAATTATTAAAATAGAATAAGCAATGAGTACGAAAAAATTTTGTGAATCAAATAAATTATTATGACCTAAAAAAAATTAACAGATGCCCTATTTTCACCTCTAAATTGAATTGATATTGGTGGCAGAGTCCCGGGAGAGAGGACTTTTTTGTAGTGAATTTCTGCCCTTTTATGCAAAGATACATGCAAATAATCAAAACAGTTTTTTATTTTTAACTGATTTGTTCATTAATTCTATTGTGATTTTATGCGTAAATCTTCAAATTTTCAAAAAGGTTACAGGTGCCATTCCTAAAGGAATGAAAAACTTCAACTATAATTTTTGGTGGAGGTGGGCGGAAAAGCGTTGAAAAGGAACTTGTTGCCTAGACCCTAGACCATCCATTTCCGGAATTTTAGTTTAGATCAATGTCAATTTGCACAGCTCTCATTGTGTAACTGTGTTTTTGTTGTTACTTTTACGAAGGTATATAGCGCCACCTATTATCCAGCAGTACAAATTTCGGTTCATGACGATGCAACAGGGAACTTCTTGGCGTCGACCAGATAGTTTGAGCGACGACGAGTAGAGGGCCATAGTGGTAAGATCTCATTTTGTAAATAGACTACCAAGAAGATGCGTAGAAATAGGAACCTCGGTGTTAACGATTCCCTTTTGTTCTTAAAAAACGCTTGATTCGAGAAATGAGATAGACCCAACTTTGTACATATGTTGATATATGGTGCAAGAATTGAAACCTGTCGCGACTATTTTGTTTAGATCTTTAAATTATGGCTAATAATGTAAAAACACATCTTTCACCAAATATCGAATTTATTCCCAGATGTAATGAACAATATGGAGAATTTACTTGTGAAGTTGCATTACAAATAATATGTAATTTTAATTTTTGTTTCATATTTTTATTAGTATTACTAGTTTACCTACTGATAAACAAATAAATGGAATAAAAACAAAAAAAAAATAGTAAAAACGAATAAGCAATGAGTATAAAAATCAATTTGTAAATCAAATGAATAACTGTGAGCTAAAATTTATTGGATCTCTTTCTTTATAAACAATGCCATAGGTTGAGAATTATTTTACAAGAGAAAGGGGTGGACCAAGGATATTCTATGCATCTTGGATCTTAATGTTGCGATATTTCAAAAATTGACTAGAAATCCATTGCTATAAAGATCTATATAAATCAGAACAAAATACAAAAATTGATAATGTGCTGTTTTTAGACGCAATCCAACGAATTATTATTAAACATTTCCAAAATTTTATCAAATTTTCAGATAGATAGGTATGTGACTATTGTTAAATTTTTGACTTCCAACTTGTGGGTTGAAAATAAGTTGGAAACTTACCTCAAATGCCAAACAGGAAAATATAAATCTTCTTTGCCAACATTTTTCATGAATTTTGATCATCCAACATTTTTTCCCTTTCACATCTCCTATGACTTCTATTCATCTACACATCATTCTTGGTGGAACCTACATTAAGAGATGTAATTATTCAAGATATTTATAAGAAATGTACTGTTTGTTTCACGAATATTTCAATTTTGTTTTCAGAAATATTTAGTTTCATTTCCGTTATCATGATAAATAATGAAAATCATCATCTTCACTTCACATACTAATAAGATTATCCCTAGACTGAAAACTGACATCAGGTTTTTTTTATGAGAATATGACAATTAGTCATTCACTCTGATTACATTATTGATAACCAACCCGAAACAACAAAATATGATCGAAAACGTTATCCGCTCGTTGTATAGACAGTGTAACTATTTTTTAGAGAAGAAATACATATAGTACAATTCCTACTAACTTGTTCATCACACATCATTGGCCAATGCTTGCTGAAAATCCATATCACAACCTTCTAATGAGATTAGTTTTTATTTTCACTTCAAAAGATTTACTAAACCGCTATAGATTACTCAAGCTGTATTTGATTTACCACTTTCAAACTGAAACATTTCATATTCTAAAAACATTACTATCATTCGCAGTCTGATTTAATCTAGTTTCCACTACCTGAAAAGAGAGGATACAATCATTTAATTAACTAATAAAAGAAGCTAAATACAGGTAGGAATATTTATTTACCATGATATTGTGGTTCATGTCCGATGTTTTATATAAGTTAAACTGGAGGAATATTTGAAGCACGCATGAAATAACATAAAATCAGTTTCCAGAATGGAAAACTAAATCCAACGTATGCTATTTACCTCTGTAAAGTCATGAGAAAAAATACCAGCGTGGTCCAAACGGAACTGGCTGGTATCTTGATCGTCACAAAGGAAATAACCAGTAAAGGAATTTCTGGCAAAAACAGAACAATCTGCACTGACAGCAGACAAGCCCTATTAGCCTTGAACAGACAACGTGTTACCTCCGGGCATTCTTAACTTGAATACACTGGCTCATAGAAGATTAGAATCAGATCTTACACTAATTCATAAAATAATCAATGGTAGCATCAATTCCCAGGAACTTATCGAATTTATAACACCAAATGTGAATCCAAGGAGAACAAGAAATTTGGAAATCTTCAAAGCACCCTTTTGTCACACCAACTACGGCCAGAATGATTTTGTAGGTAGAATTTTGAAACTTGCAGATACATACAATGTAGATTTGGAATTTTCTAATTCTTCTTTTTGGAAACATTTGAAAAGACTGTGAAAAGATTGTTATTCATTAAACTTATTTCTACGATTTTTTTAAATTTGATTTTATATATTTTTTCCTTAAACCTAGCTTAGATTACTGTTAAATACATATGTGTGAACTTGTTAATTATTTTGTAAAAAATAGGCATTGCCGTACATGAATAAATAAATAAGTACTAGAGTGCCACCAAGATTTATTCAAAACCTCGGTAGATAAGAACATTATCCTGAGGTGGGTTAAAGGGCACGACAGGAGTAAGGTTAATCGCATTGCCGACTCTTTAGCCAAGGAAGCGGCTGGACTGAGAATGTTAGGACCCTACGGCCAGATGACTTCGACAATTGCGGAACTAGTCAAATGTTACACCCATGCTCAATCACTAAAGAGATGGAATGGAATCAAAGGATGCAATCTTGCCAGGATCACCCTGGGCGACCCTGGAAAGCTGGCGCCGAAGAAATATCTGGCGATAACCAGGAAAATTCTACGCTTAACAGTAGGAATTCTGACTGGCCTCTGTCAACTAAGGAAACACCTCCATAATATGGGGCTTGTGGACACACCTCTATGCAGGATGTGTTAACAGGAAGATGAGACTGTCTGGCATATCCTATGCGAGTGCCCGGAGTTATCGTCAATAAGGGAGTGTGTGTTCGGCGAGTCTTGGCCTACACCTGCCGATATAAAGGAGATGTCTTCCAGCGACCTGTCCACCTTCCTGGAAAGGACAGGATGGACGACGACCTACGAGGACAACTCCTCGGGAGGATGTACAATGGGTCACATGTGGCCTAAGTGCTGTGGGCTTACACTCACCCTCCCTACTCTACAGATGACTTTAGTCATGAATTCAACATATCATTTCCACGAAAAGAAAGAGTTGGACGATCAAATCGATGTGAATAAGTCCCCAGATAATTAGTTTGTCACCCCATAATAATCAATAATAATATTTATCAATTTGAATTTGACCACTTAATGAAATGCAGAGTTGTCAACCGTAGCGGAAATCCGCTATTGTAGCGGAATTTACTCGACGGTAGCGGCGTAGCGGATTTGAACATAAAGTAGCGGAATTTTCTATAATCAATATTGAAAAAAATATGAAAGAAAAGAGGCAGTAGACAGCACTCTCCTACTTCTTTTCGATTCAATGGCCTCAGCAACTAAGGCTATCCGCAGACAGCACTCGAAGCTGACAGCTAATACGTTATAGTCTTGTCTTGGTAGTGAGGCCATTACATGATGAATGAGAAGAAAATTTTTGAATATTTTCATTCATATCATAAACCGTTTAACACTCCATACCTTGAAACTAAAAGTCTCGACTGCTCGAGTATTATAACTTGTATGAAACAAATTACAGTAAAAATAGAAGATAGTTCATCTGATTATGATTCGAGCGAAAGAGCTATCGCTATACAAAAAGTCTTGGAAACAAACTTTTTATCAACATTGTTTGTCTGATCTCAACTCGAAAGGATGGATTAGTCCTGTCGCGAATGATCGTCCAAGAGAGCTCAGTGTGACTATACATACGTGAACAAATTGATTTTTATTTTTACTTTTCAAAATAATTTTTTCAAGCTAAGAAATATTTGGTCGAGACGACAGCTTTCAAAAATTAACTGCTGTAAACTTAGAAAATTAGGTATAGGTACCATCTGCTGAGTTGCGAGGTTGAAAATTATCATGATCCTGATTACTTACATTAGTGACAGTTCAGTTTGGTGGTATCTGAACGGTACACAAACTACAAACTGTAAGTTCTGTGGTATTCAATTTTGGATAGGGCGCATGAGCCAACTGATTGCGTCAGATATACAAGCGTAGCGGAATATGAAGCAGTGTGGCGGAATTTTGATTCATGTGTAGCGACTTCATAGTTCTACTTGTTGGCAACACTGATGAAATGGCTATATCCGCTCTTCACGGGTAGTTGAAATTAGATAAGATCAATTAATTATCTGATCGGAACTTGAATCATAGTGCTGTTTTTCAAATAGGAAATGTTTCAATCTAAAAATAGTTAATCAAATCCAGCTTGAAATAGCTATTGTGAAAATCAAAATACGAGTATATCTAATTAGTGAGTTTCAATTAAAATACTAGTTTTTCCCCCTTTGATTTCAAAATCATTTGTGATGATACTCTCTCTTAGTAATATACAAAAATCATGGAATTCCCATGCATACTAAGTATTAAAAGAAATGATTGTGTAGCCGGCAACGCCGACGAATGAAAGACTAAGCCGCATTCTTGGACTTGACCTTACTGATTATGCCGATGACTCAATATCAGATTGCATTATATTGCATCGATGCATTCGGATGCATTTCTTGGAATCGTTCATTCTATTGGCATGGAAGTTTTAGATAAATGAATGAATTCGAAATGGCAGCAAAATTATCGATGTTGTTATTTGCTAACATGTTGGCCGGGAATTTGAAAACAAATTCGGATCTTTGGTGTGACATATCTGGACCTAAATACAAGCATTTTTCCAAAACATCAGAACTGCAATCTCATCTCGACGCGCGTTTCACCAACCAACTTGGCGTCTTCAGGAAATGAAGAAAATTCATTCCTAACTCTAAAACAGATCTATAAATATTTAAAGGCACACTTTACATTTACGATACGCATTAATAATTTCGGGTAGATATTTGTGGGAAGTTTTCTTGTGAAAGTTCCTGCAACAGACTGATATGTTTGGAATGGGACCTTAGTTACTGTTCTTAGTTCTTGTGCCACACTTTGCTACATCTAGACTTCCGAAAGCATCCAAAAATCTAGTGTCATGTGTGATCTAGTGATTGAGAGAAGTGCTTGTTTTTCGATTTATTCTATACTCCAAAGGTTCCAATTTTGCCATTGATATCTGGACCTAGTGAAATATTTCATATAGCCAAATCCTTGGTTTGTGTACATTTAATAATTATACAATTACCAATAATGTGTTCTTGTGAGGATTATTTCGGCCTGTTAATTATTTTATAAGTTCGGGTGTGGAATTAGACAAATACATTGTTTTTCTGTAAAAAATTCAATGAAATGGATCGTACAATATGCTGAAGTTCTTCAAAATCTTTCACCATCTCGCCCAAGTATAATGTTTTTTGTTTCACATAACAAAAGCAAAAAATTCTCATTGTCAATCCTGAGATGAATAATAAAAGTTTTTGATATTTACCAACTCGCTCCTTAGTCAAATTCGTCAATGAGATAACACCTCATTTCTAGTTGAATTGATGAATTGATTCAAAATTAGTGGGAAACTGTCTGTGCCTCAGATGGTTCAAAACTTAAATATGCCAGTTTTTCATCAAATGGTTAAAAAGTGAAAAAATAAAACCCCAAATAGAATATATTGGTGGGGGCGTGTACATAATTTATGCTACTTACTTTCAAATGATTGTGAAAAAACTCCCATCAAGCTGCTTGTTTTTTCGAATAAACCAGACCCATATCGAAACAATCAATATTTTTACTTTGTGGAGGAATATCAGTATTTCCATAAAATCTCTCTGCTCACATCAGCTCTTGAAAATTTTCCGATTAGTAATTTTGTCTACTGATCTTCTGAACCTAAACGATGTTCCATTATAGTTGTTGGTTTCGTAAATTGTAAACATGTATTTATCAACTAACTTCTAATTATTGAGTGTTATATATGCATATAGAAGTGTGTACCAGACGTAATTATCTAGGTAGCTATAAAAAATGTGGCATATTTTCAAAATGAATATGATCAAACCAAATATCCTTCCACAAAATTAACAGATTTTGTAGGTTCCTAAAACATCGTTTGAAGTTTTTATAGCAAAAAAGAGAAAAGTTTCTACAATGCTTAATTGGTAGATTTTTGTAAATAAATACAAATACGGAATATATTCCTGTATAGACAGTTTACAGTAGAAACTTAATTAAATGTGGATATGTTGTAGGCGAATTTAAAAAACCATCAGTATAATTGTTTGATACTAAAAAAGGCATGACAATTTACTTTACGAACTGCAGAAAACGCAAACCCCCTTCATAGAAGGTAAATTAGGATGGCAACTCCAAATGAGAAACTTCTTTCTTCCTTAAGCTTTCGTTTCAAAAGGTAGCCAGAGTAGAACAACGAGATCCAGACTGTAAGTAACTTGAAAAAAACTCCCTCACGATTACTGCTCAATTTACATTTTCATCGTACACATCTCAAATATACAAAGAAAATCTTGTAGTTTATAATGGGAAGTTGAGAAAGGCTCGAATCACGATACTGAAGTGAAACATTATTGTGATGGTTGATCACTATCGGACTCTGAAGAAAATTGTCATGCTTCAAAGAGGGAAAAACAATAAGATTCACCTTCTAAGAGCCTTTATCTGAGAGAAAGCTGAGCTCTAAGAAACATTTTAGTACAGACTATTCTTTAAAAAAATAGGTTCGAGAATCTTTGAAACATATGTATTTGATAATATTATAATTTAATCCGGAGTGATCTACTGAACTAGATAGGAGTGTCTACCTATTTTCGCAAAATAATGGTCATTTACGATCCAGATGAATAGTTGAACCTGACTGGTTGGCTATTTTTTATAGATATTGATTTTATAGATATCGAATAAACTTTCTGAATTGAAAATATATCTATAGTTCATATGGTAATATTCAAATAATGTAAGAAGCTGATTTTAAAAAAGATACAAAATAGCTGTAAATCTTTTGTGACCTTGTGAATAATTTTCAATGGTGTATCACTAACTTACCTTCCGATATTTTTGAAATGGAAACAAGATCATCTTCCACCTTAAAAGATTTTCACCCGTATCGCTCCCGGTTATACTTCCTGAAAAAAAAATTCGACTCATTACTAATTCAATGTGTTATAACATAATTAGACCATTCCTGAGAGTTGCTCATGATAGAGAAGCACTTTGAGGATTGAAGTTTTCAATTATAACATTGTTTTATGGAATGAAAAAACTGGAAGAATATCCTAACTGACAATGAGCATGTTACAGAAATCGATATCAACGAAAACTTGAATCCTAAGAACTACGAAATTTTTTAATTCAAGTTTGATTGTAGAAGAGGACAATGGCAATGGGCCATAATATATTTATCAATTGAATATTTATCATTTGAAAACCGAATTTTTGAGAAACCGTTTTTGTACGAAATAATGCGAACAATTTTTCTTATACAGAATTGTAAGGCGATCACAAAAGAGTTCAGATGGTATCCCGATTTTCTAAGAACTTTTAGAAGTTGTTCAAAAATTTAGCTGGCCTTAATTTACCAGCAGAAGGACCTTTCGAGAGTCTCGTAAATCTGAATTATATCTTATATTTATTCCAGATATTTGTAACAAAAATCGTTGATCACCTTGTACGCGTATCCACAATGAGAATTTACAGACAATTTCCTGTTCAGTACCTAAAGTTGATGTATTTGATTATTGCCCCACGGTAAATATTTGTGTGGGACTGTACAGAGGACATTCTCCGAATTCTTCGACTTATCTTCCACGTATAACTAACGAGTTAAACAATTTCTACTTTCATATATCTAAAGTAATCACAACGTATTCTTCCACTGTGGGGAATTCAAGGTTCGAATATCGCTTTGATAAATCAAATTTAATATGTCGGTAAATAATGCACATTTATCGGGAAAATAAAAGTATCTATTCTGTCATTGAAATACATCGTAAAACAAATTATTAATGAACTAGCTCTAGGGTGAAGCGCGGCCTTTGACGCGGTATTTATAGACATGCGCCGCCGGCCCCCTGCCGGTGCCGCCGCAACCGCTATGTCCCTGCATTTTAAATCTGTAATATCCTTCGAAAATTCAAATACATGCTGAGACAGGTCATATTGATCTATATTAAATGCACAATGTATTTAAGGTACTTGATTGGATAAGAATTAATGCGGGTTAGCTTAAAATCGCTTCGTAAATAACCCATTATTTCTTTAGGATAGAAAATGTTTATTGTAGGTTATCCTTCAGCGTTTGCAATGGAAGCGCAAAAAATGTGTTCATTTACTACATCACATTAGAAACCTCTAAAAGTATCAGTGTTTCTCTATTATTCGATACATGTTATATACATATGAACCTTCCACCTGAATCACTCTTATCTTAAAAAAACCCACATCAAAATCCGTTGTGTAGTTATAAAGATCTAAGAATACATAGGAACAGACAGCGGAAAGCGACTTTGTTTTTTACTATGTAGTGAAATGGATATAAGATGGTCTATTTAAGGCATTGAATATTTTCCGTGATGTATTGCATTACTAACGATGAACTTTGCCCTTTATTTAAATTGCTAGTTTTGATATATATATGTTAGGTTAGGTCCATTCGTCGTTCAACCCTCCACCGCAACCCGCAAGGGTTTGTTGTGGCTCACACCTATTCACACTCGACCAAATAAACCCAGCTTCTTAACGAATCCGATTAGTTTGTATAGTGAGTGGTAAGAGTACGGCTCTGCCGAACTCTAAAAAACTGATTAGGTCCCCAGCGGGACAGGCATAAAGTGTGTGCTCTGCTGTTTCATAATTTTACAAACATAAGCGACACATACTGTCTTCCGACTGTCCCAGTCTCTGCATATGATGATTCAAATGACAGTGACCTGTAAGAAGGCCTGTTGGACATCGTAGTTCATCCCTACTGTGGTTCAACAACTGTTTGGTATCAAGCTTCGAAGGCTGAATAAACGCTTAAGAGCGAGCCAATCCGGAAAGATTCTGCCAGAAGTCCTTGAATATTTTTGCCATCCAGGAGTTCAATGTTTGTTTGGCAAAGCCTAAAGCGATGCCAATGACAGGTTCTGGTCCGATGAAGCTGCTTGCAGCACCCTCCTTTGCAAGGGAGTCAACAGTTTCGTTGCCTTCCAGGTCAGTATGGCCAGGAATCCAGACCAGAGACAATCTGTTAAGTCTTCCTATCGAGGAGAGTCGTTTTTGGCAATCTGCTACCAATTTAGACGTCGCTCGGTAGGAGCCAAGAGTTACCAACGCCGCTTGATTGTCAGAGAATATTTTTATTGACTTGTGTATGATGTTGGATTCTTCCAATCTAATACACAATTCAATAACGTGAATTTCCGCTTGAAATACATGAAATGACATATAAGTTTTAATTAATAAAGACTTAATTGTTATCATTACTGACACTGATGAGTGAGACTGAAACATGGATGTTAAAATAATCTAACAAATAATTCTTCTCTTCCCTATCTTCTTAATATCAAATCACTATTCAATATGAATAACTGGTGCAGAATAAAAAATTACCTCTCAATAGAAGTACGTTCTATATGGAAAGCTTCAGTAAACCGATATGATAATAATTTCAACAAATTTAATTGAACAGTTGACTAACTCTTTCGATTCTTGAACATGATACCTCTTTCAACAATCTTGTTTCCTGTACCAACCGGCACATATCTTTTGTTGGATGTTCATTATATTCTGTCTCTGCCCCTTTGTTTTTTTCTTCGGTCAAGATCTTGATTATTTTCGTTGGTCGCCCTATTTTGTTCGGATGATGTTTGATGTAGGTTCATTTCTCAGTTGATCGATATGCGCTTTCGATATCCTAGCGCTAGTTCAGAGCCCATACACTGAGTTTATTATCCATGCCTGGCAAACTCTTCAGCTTTTAATGAACTCCATATGAAACCATAATTTTAATGGGAATTAAACGACCAAGTTGTCAAGTTGAGAGTCGATTAGTAGCAATATTCTCAAGTATTTTCACAGGATTCTTCACTTTATGAGAAAATTAATAATCATATTCATCTATAAATCATTGATGGAAGCTAGAACTGAAAACCTTGAGGTAGAATAAATCCCAAACAAGCCCTGTTTCCAAACACCAGAAATGCATTTCTTCTTGACACCCGTTTTACTAACCGCATTGGTGAAGATGAAGTAGACTGAGCTTACTAAATGTGTGCTTTCGATTTCTCTCATATTCCAATAGATAACTATTGGTCTCAGTTAAACGCTAAATATGTTGAAGCTCAAGATATTAAAAAAAACTTTTTCAGTCAATTGTTTACGTTTGCAATTTTTGACGGTCCTCCCCCAAAAGTTTCATAAATAATTCAAGTTAGCATTCTGAACCGAATGACATCTTCATCATAATTTCGAACTTAGAGATCAAATTTTCGATAAAATGGCACTTGAGAACTAAATCATTAACCAAATACGGTGACGTGAATTTTCATTCAGATTTATCAAAGACATAAATCGATTCAAAAATCTCGTGTCTGACAACGACACCGTCAGGCACCGACCCGAACAAAAGCAGCTGATCAGAATCGGAGCACCGCTGCTGAAATTAAAAGATGAAAGACGACTGCAGTAGACAGGGCCGGCTTTAGCGGAGGGACAATCCAGGAGATCAACAATATTGGGTTCAAAATTTATCACAATTCTTGAATCTTTATAGTACTTCAACAGTAACTTCAAAACACTTTTCATGAAACTTTGGAATTTTCAACGATGACTGAAAATATTACTGAAAAAGTTCTGCATTAGTAGACGAGTGTAGCGGGACATTTATAGTACCTACTTTCACCTTGACCATGGATAAAATAAGTAAAAATAATCAGGCGATGATTGTCATTGAAGAAATATTGAAAAAGAATGAATGAATTGAATCGAGAAAGAAATATATTAGGAGATTAGTTTCACGGAAAAGGCTTTTTACTTCTTCTCCATCATTAAACAAAATATGGGAAATTTCTGAATAAAGGAAGATAGAAAAAAACTATAATAAAAACTCTTTATGAAGATATGTAGAGCATGCATATACGTTTTCCAGATGAGAACAGAAAGAAAAAACCCTTCCAAAACAACTAATTTCACATTAATTCGGAGTAACACTGAAGAAAAAATTCTTTCAAAACAACTACTTTCATATGAACGTTGAATTGCACGAAAAGCACTTTCTCTTTCAGTTTGCACAACAAACTTTCGTTTTGGAATTGAAACAGCTGTCACTCATAACTCTACACAATGTAAAATACGAAAATAATACAGTAAATGAAGCAGTTGAATGAAAGATATGATATGATATTTGGTATATGCCTATCTCATCTATTCGCAACAATTATTGAGAAAATGTGCAAGAGAAAGATAATCTTGAAACATTGCGTTACTTATTAGATTTCACCCGGAGCGAAATAATGTTTTGGGTATTGATAGTGCGAAATAATAAATTGTGAAAGAAGTTTTGAATAAAGCACTTCTTACAGGATTGTAACAATTTGGTGGTCGACCAGCAGGAGTGTGAAAAATGCTTCATAAAAGTTGTACACTATACTTTTTTCATGACTTCAGCATTTTAGTAATTAGGAGTATCATTGAAGTAATTACATATTATTAAATAAATAATTAAAGGGAGTTGATGAATATTTAAAAAAGTAGACAGTTGTCAACGCCTCGTCTGAAAATTGTCGATGTTTCTTTTGTTACAATTGACTTTTTCTTGATTTCTTTGGCTAATACATTTCTGAACGATTCTTGTTTTATGAAAGATGGCAGTTTCTTATTGTCCCAAAATTATTATGTGTTCAACGGCAAATCACCAATGAGCAAAATTACAATTTTCATATACTGTTAGAGTTGCCAGACATCTCGCGTTAGTTGGAGAAGTCCTACCTTTCTTTACTGTCTTATTTTAAATTGATACTTCTATTTCAGTTCAACTGAAATTTCCCGATTTTTCACTGCCTTGCTTATCTACGTCTTATATTTTCAATGATAAAAGACATTTTTGCGTCTACTCACTTTTCACTTTAGCCAGGAAGGTTATTTTTCTTATTTTTGTCAATTTTGTTTAGAAACGTGCATTTTTCAGACTTTCTACTCTTTCTTGTTTCAATTGGTTCCAAGACAATTGAAAATTCTTAGGATCTCTACATTTTGCTACAAATCTAACCCAGCTTTTCCAAAATGGCAAGTTGAGTTCAATCGATGTCAAAACACTCAGTTATATAGTTATTTAAGTTGTTTGAGTTTGAGACGTTGAGAGAAGTTTTGATTTTTTTGTATTTTTCTTGGGTTTCTGTTATGAGAATATTGGACATTCTGAAAAATTTCGCGGAGATTTCAAATTTATGTTTTGCCCTTGGAGCCAGACGCTCTAGAGCCGATTCTGGCAGCAGAAACAGCGACGGACAGAATGCAGGACGACCCGTCCGCGTGTTTATTTCTCCAGTGTAGGGCAGGAATGCGGGGCATCAGTAGGTGGTTGCTCTCCGCGCCCCAGACCCGTTCGTTGCCATCGTGGCAGCCTCTGATGTTACCGCACACCTTTACGCACCGTAACAGTGATGCAAGAATAAAACAACGACCGATCGCCGACGAAATGATGCAGTACTGCGGCAAAAATATGTGCGGGGGTTGCTTTCTCAACGCCATATTAACTCGGTAGATTTGGAAACTATTTTTATAGATCATCAGTAGGCATAGAGATTCATTTCTTGAAAAATAACATTATCTATCCTGAGATAAAAATACTTCTCTAGTTACACCATTATTGGGTACATTGGGGTTGATTTGGAGGCAATTTTGGCTTTCCACTTCACTAACATTATGAAGAGTGAAAAACCTCCAAAAAAATAAAGGACGCAATACACGAATGAACATCTTTTTTGAATTGACAGGGGTAAGGAAAGAAAAATTTTTGGGAAAGGAGGATGTTGGCTTTCCTCTCGAAACAGCTACTTTCATATAAACATTGAATTACACGTAAGAAAAATATTTTGAAACAAATACTTATATGAACGCTGAATTAAACGAAAAACACTGTTATCTATTTCGTTTGTATTCCAAACATTCGTTATGGAATTGAATACTTCACAGGATTCCTACTTCCTTCCTTCCTTTGGAAGATTCCCACTATTTTTTCTATAAATATGAATAAGTAGAAAGCCAAAACATTTATTTCCCAACAAATAAACACGTTTTACAAAGATATGCAGATAATGCATAGAAGTTTTTTCAGATCGAACTGGAACATAAAATCAATCCGAAACAACTACTTTCAAATATATGGGCATCGAATTACACGGAAATGGATTATTTTATTTCAGTTTATATCTGAAAAAACTTCTATGCATGAGCTACATATTTCTGAGAAGAGTTTTTATTGATTTTATTAATTAGATATAGATGATTGAAGAACTAAAAGGTTTTCAACTGAATGTTAACCTCTCCTAAAATGAAATATCAGTTCCACAGCTTCTAGACAATATTTTTGAAACACAAGTCCCTCACTCTACATATTTTTCGTTTTGATAATAAAAATTGGTTTTACTATTATTTTCATATGGTATAAAAATTGATACAAATAAAAAAGTTTAACAAAATATTCGTCAAAACAAAAAAATATTCTGGGTAGGGAGGCCCTATCACCTAACGGCTATAATTTATGACCTGTTCTCGTACCTTACCAATTATACTAAAAAAATTTCATGAATATCGGTAACGCCGTTTCGTAGAAGTGAGACCACAAACACCGTTACATGAGATCTTTCAATATTAAAAGTGAAATCTGATTACTATTACAGTACAACTACTCAAAAAAGCATGCACATACACCTTCTGATAACTATAAACAATAATCAAAAATTTGCTTGGTAGTTTATACAAATTATACATCATTTTCGAGAATCACGGGAGTTATCAAGTTTTGCTTCACCACTGGTTGAATTTGACAAATATAATTTTTCAATTATATTTGTGTGTAGCACAAATGGAATGCAAAATAGTTTGGCAGATATCCATTTCCTGATTCCAGAAATATTCTTCAAATTTGCAAATGAGTACAAGAACCCTTGGCAAGTTTCAATATATGTTCATTTAATTTTGCTCTCTTCAAAGAAAAATGGGTCTATTGCATAGCCAATCTTTGACATTGACTGTCAAATGAGAAATTTTTTTCTGTCAATCTCACTCTCTGCTGCTTTCACCGCTAACAGGAAACTAGATGTTACATGATACCAAAATCTTGAAAATTTATCATGAATCTCAACATTGCTACTAAGCCCTATCATTCAATGAAATCCAATGGAGAGATAAGTGGCGATGAAGTTCAAAAACTGCCAATATCACTGATAATGATATGGCATATCGAAAGAGTCTGTTTTGAATTAGATCGTGGATACAACTCTTTTCAGCTCTGGTATCATGTAATATTGATCCAAATCAACAAGTGGTCTCAAAAACTAGAACTGCTTCTCCAAGTGCGTTTTTCCAACCAATTTGACGTCTTCAGGAGATGAAGTAGACTAATCCTAACTGGTAGACTAATTTCTAACTGGTACAATTCTGGTGTTTAGGAGCAGTATTTGTTTTGAAATGAATCTCAAGTAACAAATTGACAATGATTGTATTGCAATAGATATCTCCAAACATATTTTTGGCCTTGTATATTCGATAACAATTGATTCAAGCACTTCCACATGAATTGTTTATAAAAAAAAATTGAAGTTCAACCTCAAATACTCATTAACAATTTCCTCAAATAATGAAAGGTTTTCAAAAATATGAAACCACCGATGCTTCCTGTTAGAATAATTGGTGTGCCATTCGTAACGAATGGCACTCAACTTTAGATTGACAATTCCACAGTCACTAACATCTATGTTAGCGCTATGTTATACCAAAACTTTCCAAAATTTTTCAATATTTAAATTAAGCAATTTGAAAGCATTTTCCCTTCTTCATCACAGCAGTCATTCAACCCTGCTATAAATAAAGATACAATTCACTGAACTCCAACAAAAGAACAACGATATTCAATTTAGCACCAGCACATATCTGGATACAGAGAAACAATAGAGCATATAGAGTATATAGAGGAGTCATTACAAAAAAGAATAATAATACCAACCTGTGAACTAAATACAACACGTTGAAGACTATTTCAGATATTCAACATATAGCTAGCTGTTTCATATATGTAACCAAATCGTATCTTGTGTTGCATTGTTTAGAACCTTTGGTGTAGTGATTAATGTTACTGGAGTTTTATCCCAACACCAAACCGTTATTTTTGACACCTCGACACGTGTTTCGATCACCAAGCGATCATCTTCAACAGGAAGATTAAATATATAGTGATTGAAGATGATCACTTGGTGATCGAAACACGTGTCGAAGTGTTAAAAATAACGGTTTGGTGTTAGGATAAAACTCCAGTACGATTTAAGTCGTATCTGTAACCTAATGAACCTTTTCGGCTGATGCCTAATACATTAAAATATATGTAGGTGCAATCAACGTAATCAATCGTTTCTATATGAACTACAATAACCGAGTGATTGCGAAAATATTGTTTTTGAGATTAATAAAAGCCATATCAAGTTGAAATAGTTTGATACAAGAGTTTAAGCAACAAAAATGAATAAAATTATTCGACGATTTTGTTTCATTACTAACCCCTGTTGGAATATTCCTCCTGACCCATCGTAGACTTTCCGTTTGAAAAATGTATACGGGCAAGTGCAATGCTCCGAAGAAACGGCCTGTGAAGAATGCAGTCACCTGAAGAATGCAAAATCAACAGAAAGATAAGTAAGACTCGTTCGAGCTGATTCAGGACTTACGTCTTTGCGTCTCATTTATTAATAAACTCTGGAGAATGTAAAACGTATGTTGTAGCAACGAGTGTCGTTACAGACGATGGTATTTCATTAGGTTCTTATAAGTGGGATTTAGTAAAGAATCTTCAATGAATAATACAAGACATGATGGGCAATTATTGTTTCATATCATAGCTATAGATTGAAGAGTTGAGCAAGTGTTACAATCAAGTTATATAGGGTGGACCAAAATTGAAATTTCTGATAGATGTCAATCTAACGGATAATTCCTGTTACTCACAAATTTTCCACAATAATATGATCGGGTGAATTGAGATACATTCCATGAATAACTAATTTAGAAACAAATGTAACCCTCATGTTGGAAAAATGTGTTTTTATTCGAAAACAAATAGAGTTCATTGAACAATAATTAACATTACCTATCTGGCTACTTGATGTTTACAGAAGTTCTGCAAGTTGAGAGTTTGTTAGTTTCAACAAAAATATTGACTGGCTCAATATTGAAGATATGCAAGCATGTTGCAAGCATGTTGAACAGCACTTGAAAATTTATATAGATATCGAATTCGAACAGATGTTCCTTTAAGATAAAAGTTCCAACTAGAACTTTAGGAAATGGAGAAGTGAGAAGCTAAACGAGACGTTTTACTCACCAATTTGGTGAATTATCGAACGAGTAACTCCATCTTAACTGATAAAAAATCAGTTATTCAGTCTACAAGTTCGAGGATATGTTTTCCAATTCTTCCTACCTTGACACTCTCACCTGATACATTATCTATGTGACCTATAAAATGTACTAGTTATTGCCCGCGGCTTCGCCCGCGAAGAATTTGGTTCGTCACCTAAGTTTCGTGACAGACCATTTTAAACAAATATTTACAATATTCTTTTTTTAACCCAAAACTTCAGGTTTGCAACTTCAAACCTGACGAAATTAATACAATCTTTAAACCCCTATTTTCCCCCCTTAAGGGGGGTCATTTACGCGTTACAAAGAAACTACTTGAATATTTGGAGATTCTAGGTTCAATAACTTTGGCTGTACGTTAATATAAGTGCAGGCAACAGCTAGTAATTTTATTTGTAGTTTAAAAATACAGTAACTAAAAATTAGGCCAACTGCACTAAGTAATTAATAGCTTCGAGAATGGAATTATGTTAACTATAAAGAAATTCGCAAAACTAGTACAACCGTCAACGACGTCTGCCCTCACGCGTCTGCCCGCGTTTGGGTCGTGTTCTCGGCGATGACGCTTCATTGCTTAGATCGCCCCTCTACCCCCGCACATCGTCCCCGTAGTCTTGTAGTAGACGTGACGCGTAATAGCTTACTGCGTTGCGTCAAGTTAATCTTATCGTGATAAGTTCTAAAAGATTCGTCCAAATTACTTAGTGTAAAAGACAAAGTTTATCTATGTTTGTTTGAAGGTGGTTGACAAAGTTTCGTGGTGTATTTCATCAATTCGGACTTCCATTGTCTAATATAATATAAATTGATTTGAAATTCCTGAAAAAATATCAAAAAGATTAACCGAAAATATCAATTCTATTTGAACAAATAAGTCCAAACTGATGAAATAAAGTTTATCTATATTGAATATTTAAAACTACAATTGTATCAATTTTCATAAGAATTTGACAGATATTCTAAAATGTGCATTGTAAAAAAGTATCCAATTTAATTGTATAAATGGCTCAGTATTTTGCATATTGTGGCTACTACATAAGAGGTAGATATATGTTCGCGGACTTTTATTTAGAACTATTCAAGATAAACAATCTCACGGTACATTATCTGCATGAACTCCAACGGTACAGGCAGCACACGCCAGGGAGCAAGCATTTTTCCGACTTACTTAATACTTAGCGTTATATTATAACCAGAATTATAAAAAACTTTGTAAATTGTATCCCATATGTTATTCTGATGTAAAGGTTGTATTTATGTATAGTTTCATCTAAATCCATTCAGTCGTTTAGGTGTGAAAGAGCAACAAACATACATTCATACATTTATCCATCCTCACAAACTTTCACATTTATATTAGTACAGATAGATTACCTAGTAGTCATTACTGGCTACGAAAATCGTTATATTTGGCTTATCTAGTTGATTGTTTATCCATACTTCCTTCAGGATAAAATTGAAAAGTTATCATTCTCATATTCAAATTTCACATTTCTAAACTTTCCGATAGACGTTTAATAACTCATAAATATATGAAAATGTGGTTTGAAGGAAATTATTCTTCCATGAAAAAATGATGCCATTTTCACTTTTTTCTACGAGTTGTCAACACCGCCGTCAGGGTATTTGTATGACCCCCGTATCCCACCAGATAGATATTTGGCGATCGAAAGCACGCATGCGCAAATACCGTGCGACTTTTTCACGGGCGCCTGTCCCACGGTCAGCTGCTGGTTTCGGATCTCTCGCAATTCCTTCTCGCAATTGTTCGCTTTTGTGCTTCCTACACCCGTCCCAGTACTGCGTTTATCGCCTCGTTTTTCATTTGTTGGTAACGTTGCCGCATTGAAGTTGTAAAAAATTTAGTCGATCAGAGAATATTCTTCTAATTTTCCAGTGGATCAATTTTGTAATAATTTCAAATATACTGTTAGGAGAATTTCAGTATTAACTTTGTTCTTTCTTCGTGATTTGTTGTTCGTGTCGAGAACAACCAGCTTATAATTTGCAATCTCGCTGTCACACACTATCCCAATCAAAAACTATGTAATCCTTTACGTGGTTCTACTTTTTTTTCTCAGTAATACAACTCTCGATATGTTAATCTATTACGATTATTACAATAATTTCATTTCCATCCAGGGCCAATCATATTCAGTTCACACATTCTTTTGTCATTAGACATTAGACGATGGACTTTACATAATAGCTCTATCAGGACTTACCTACTACGGGTACTAGAAGTTCAAAACATTGTAGCAATAAGACTACTACACTACAATTCTAAAATAATAAGCACTAGGTATATTCTCAGAAATGACTGACGTTTTTGCCTTCATCTGTCTCTTGCAGTGCCGTAATGAAATTATACTAAACAGATGAGGAAAAATGATGATAAAATATATAGATCTTGGTGGCACTAGAGTGCCACGAGCCAAAGCATCGGTAGATAATAACATTATCCTGATGTGGGTTGAAAGGCACGACAGGAGTAAAGGTAATCGCATTGCCGACTCTTTAGGCAAGGAAGTGACTGGACTAAAAATTCTAGGATCCAGTGGTATCTACGGCCTGATAACTTCGACAATTGCGGAACTAGCCAAACGTCACACCCATGCTCAATCCCTAAAGAGATGGAATGGAATCAAAGGATGCAATCTTGCCAGGATCACCCTGGGCGACCCTGGGAAGCTGGCGCCGAAGAAATATCTGGCGATGACCAGGAAAACTCTATGCTCAACAGAAAGATTTCTGACTAGCCACTGTTAACTAAGGAAATACCTCCATAATATAGGAATAGTGGACACACCTCAATGCAGGATTTGTGATCAGGAAGATGAAACTGCCAGGCATGTCCGATGCGAGTGTCTGGAGTTATCGTTAATAAGAGAGTGTGTGTTCGACGAGTCTCGGCCTACACCTGCCGATATAAGGAGATATGTCCTAGTGACCTGTCTACCTTCCTGGAGAAGACAGGATGGAGGATGACCTAGGACCTAAGAGATGGAATGGAATCAAAGGATGCACTCTTGCCAAGATCACCCTGGGCGACCCTGAGAAGCTGGCGCCGAAGTAATATCTAGCAATGACCAAGAAAAATCTACGCTTGACAGTAGGAATTCTGACAGGCCTCTGTCAACTAAGGAAACACCTCCCTAATATGGGGCTAGTGGACACACCTCTATGCAGGATGTGTGAACACGAAGATGAAACTGTCAGGAATGTCATATGCGAGTGCCCGGATGAAAAGAGATGTCTCCCAGTGACCTGTCCACCTTCCTGGAAAGAACAAGATGGACGATTACCTAGGAGGTCAACTCCTCGGGAGGATGTACATGGGTCACATGTGGCCTAAGTGCTGTGGGCCTACACTCACCCTCCTTACTCTACAGACACATAATCACAACCTTGAATTTGGTGCGTCTGTGAAAATTGAGTAATTATTATCATGGATGGTGTTATGATTTTAAATGAGTAACGAGTCACTCCATTCATAATTTGAGATTACTGGTTATTTATTGTGATATGTAATATCAAATTTTCATCAAAAAGCGATAGATTCTCTTCCTAATGACTTCCATTGACACCGTATTATTAGTATCCTCATTCCATGCGGAGACCAATTCAATCGTTATGAAATATAAGGGGAATATGCGTTTCTTTCATAGGTATTAAAATATCCTTATAATCTTAATGAAAAACATGTACACTAAACAAATAACTTTGGATAAGGTTAGTTCAGGTGCAGAATTAGGTGCGGTTTCACAAAATATTGTAAAATACTATTGCAGCTGGATTATTTCTACAGAATACTCACAGTAACCTTTTCTGTGATCTGTATGTTTTTGGAACTGTACTACTGATGTATTATGTATTTTCAAGATCCTACTTAAGCTTACTACTACACTACTTAGTGTACTCGTTATTATTCTGAATATTTTTCTAAAAATGGCATAATGGTCGACCTCTACTCAACTCTTCTGATCCGAGGAATATAATTTATATTGAAAAATGTTATACAAATAAAATTCCCGTAATCCAGAAATTATACTTGATTACCGGAAAAATTATCAACGTATAAATAACTTTTGAATTAAGTGTCCAAATGTTGATAGGGGAAGGTTAGTTTAGGTCCAAAGTGAGTGGGTCTATTCGACTCTCCACCGCAACTCGCAAGGGTTTATTGTGGATCACACCTATTCACACTCGACCAAATAAAACCAGCTTCTTAACGAAGCCGTTTTTTTTGTACGGTGAGTGGTCTATCAGGTCAGATGGTAAGAGATGGTATAGTACGGCTCTGCTGAACTCTAAAACCTGATTAGGTCCCCAGCGGGGCAGACATAAAGTATATGCTCTGCTGTTTCATTGTTAATGAGATAGTCGGATAGTCAAGGTGCAAGATTCCCACCTTGATACACGCGAGAACCTTCCCATATGAGGATTTTTGCACGTCAGCTACACCTGAAGATGCCTTAGATTCAGCCGTGCCAGGCTTTTTCGCCACTGGTTTTGGTGAATCACCACTTGAGAGCCAACGTTTACTAACCTGCTCATGGGGGGGTTTGTTCCTCCACCTGAGACAGATTCTTCGTACGTCGCTCAAGAATTTGGTACAAGGCGGTTTCATAAGGTACCCCGCTCTTGCGGAGATGACTCGGTCGTTTCCTGGCTGCACCACACTACCTTTTTTTTTAAGGTTCAGTTATTGGAACAGGAGGTGAGGAGTTGAGAAGCTCTCGCTCCTGATCTAAATTCACAGGGAGGTCAGTTGGTGTCGTAAGCTCGACATAAATTTCCTCTGTAGACTCGCTCCTGATCTAAATTTACAGGGAGGTCACTTGTCGTAAGCTCGACATCCATCTCCTCTATAGACTCAGCATCAGAAAGGATTTTCAAGTTTACTCTGTCCATAAAAATCCCTCGGATTGCCGTGACAAGGCGATGCTACGACGAGAGGGCGCCTGGTATCTCGGTTCCGTAGAGACAGCTGATAGGCTCAGTGTCATTCATCCTCTCGGCACGGATACACACACCTTAGGAGTAAGCAATCGTTGGTATGCCATTCAGTTGGGAAATAACGGAACCACAAGTGATTCTGTCATTCCCGTATCCAGCGAGGCTACGTGGAAGCAGGCATCCGATGGCCGGTTTGCTCAACCCCCACATCCCAAGCCAATGCACTCGCCAAAAATAGCATGCGCAGTGGTTCAGGCAGTGAAAGATGAACAAGGACAGCCAACACGCCTCACTGGGTAATCTTTCATGCAAAAACATAAAATTTGGTCAATTACGAAATATAAAGACTAAAGTATCTGCATTTACTGGATTTATATATAAAAAACTAGTTGGTTATTTATTACATTTTATCATTAAGCAAATATTATGCCAAAAGTTGCTTCTTTTGTTTTTTGGTAGACCTAAGTATTTGTCCATACCAGGAAGAAATCTAGAATATTCAATGTTCAGTGATACCAGGTTAGAAATGATTTTCTAATACTTCTGTAGTTTCTCCTCTATCAATTGGAGTTCAGTAGTTCAATTGAATAGTAATACTTCGAAACCAATCTGAAGCTAATAACTCGATTGATTTCAGCAAGGTCTTGGTGTTGGACGAACGAAAAGCATTTGCAGAACTAACCTCTTTGAGGTAACTGTCAAACATGTATGTCGAATATAATTCAATATCCACCGTGAGTAAGCCTGCGAAGTAGTTTTTGGTTTTATATGCCACATCCTACTGTGAAAGGACGTTGAGAGATATGAATGTTTTTTTGAGTCAATTCGAAATGTGTATTCTCTTACTACGTTTGTACCGCTCCATACAGTCTTTAGGCTTGATAGACTTTTTTAAGGACAAAACACAAGCACTAGAGGAAAGTCCTTAAGGCGCTATCAGAGCGGTGCCAGTGCGAAAGTAGTGATTCTATTGGATTTGAATCGCTGGAGATTGAATCCATTTGGAAAAACATTCTCAGGAAGTTTATTCCTTGAACAGTGAAGTTCGAGGTGTACTGAGTTGAACCTCAAAATGATGAGCAGCTACAGTCCGTCGCGTATTTCTGATATGGTATTTCTCTTGGTGAAATCAAATATGCAAAGTCACTTGAACACCTCCCGTGAAAGTATCTATAGAAGAGAGACAAATCTCCAACCTGTCTTCGATGTTCCAGGCTATCAAGGTTGCACGTGATATTCGTGTCTCCAATCAGGCAGATGCCTCTTTTCTGGATGGAATCCAGCAACTTCAGGGTATGTTTGGGGGCAGAGCTCCATACATGAGAACAATACTCCAAACAAAGTCCGAGCTTTTGAAGAGCAGTCTTTGCAATTCCAGCGACATGATTGTGCCAACACATATTGGTGTTCATTGTAACCCCCAACAAACTTATCTAAGTAGAAAGCGAAATTGTCTGACCTGACATTATTATATCCGCGCTTCGGAGACATTCATCTTCTTGGAGAAAACCGTTGCCTGGGTTTTTGTGGCATTGAATTGAATCTGGTTACTTTCACCCCAATTCGAAATCACTTCTAGATCCTCATTAACATATGCCGGTGAAGATGTGCCTCCGTAGCCGATGTCCTGGAATCCAAATGGAATGATGAGACAAGTGCGCTGTCGTCAGCAAAGCAATATATTGGATTCTTGTTTTTTTCCAATAAGTCGTTGATATACAATAAAAAGAGGGTTGGCGACAATATGGATCCCTGGGGAACACCTCTTGTATTGGGTAAATATCTGGAACCAAAATTGCTTTTGGTGTTTTAACACCAAAATGGGAATTATGAACACCCCAAGCCGGCCAGCTTATGTCACAGGTCACACGAACTAATACGTGTCAGAGGAAAATAATTGGAATTTATGTCCAATCGTGGAGATGCGAGAATACTTTTAATATTCGAATTGCTTCATTAGCCTTCATCGATTCGACGGTTATTCGATACTGTCTTTTTTAGGTCCCGCATCGACGCGAACATAAAAAACTCTCGACGCGATAGAAGTCCTTATACGGAGTGAAAAATATAAGAAAATATTGAATACAAAACTATATGAATCACTCATGAACTAATAAAAAATGGAATGAATACTATTGAAAACACTTTTCCACAGCAGAACAAAAGTACAGACTCTAGACGTGAGTGTCACTTCGTCGAATTCATTCTATATGGAATTGTAGTTACATCAAGCCAAATGGGATAGGTTTTAGAGAACGCTCAAGTTTGGTAACATTTGTTTATGTAAAAATAAAAGTTGATTTTTTATTCATTTTTTGAGACAGATTTTCTGGATTCAAAAATATTCTCAGTTTTAATCCGCAATATTTTTCTTCTGTGAGAGTCACGGTTGTGGGAGGTTCAACACAAAAAAAATTACAATGAAAAAAAAAACCATACATAGAGTGATGATCAAACAATATTTTGATTTTGTTTAAACTTTTTCAATACTAGTCGGTCTCGTAGACTGCAACTAATGGCTTTTCATAGGCAAGAGCGGTGGAATGTACTGATATATTCTACAAACCATTCACATCTTTCAATAACGCGAAACAATTTTAATATCGAGTCGAATTCCGATATCATTATATCATTAGCATAGTTTCTCCTGGTAGAGCAGTGCATAAGGTCGAATAACATTCCTTGGCGTACGCCCATGTACCATTCATTAGAGAGGCAGTGGCGTTAAATTAGATACTATGTGAAAAATCTTAACGAAAACCCAAACAGGGCATAACCGCAGTAAAATGAAATGACTCATCAAGAATCCAATATATTGCTTTGCTGACGACAGCACACTTGTCTCGTCATTGCATTTGAATTCCAGGACATCGACTTCGGAGGCACATTTTCACCGGCAGCAGGAGGTTGCATATCTTAATGAGGATCTATAGGTGATTTCGAATTGGGTTGAAAGTAACTAGGTTCAATTCAATGCCACGAAAACCCAGGCATCGGTTTTCTTCAAAAAGATAAATGTCTCCGAACCGGATATAATAATGTCAGGTCAGAAAATTCCGCTTTCTGCTTCGATAAGTCTGTTGGGGGTTAAAATGGGCACCAATATGTATTGGCGCAAACATGTTGTTGGAATTGCAAAAGCCGTTTTTGTTCCGAACCAGTAAACTGTATACACCTTAGCAACTTTTGATGCCCTATAAAGACAGATCAGACATTTTCTGGAGTGACATACACTGGAGTAACATACAATGAAGCCGCTGAATTCTATCCAGAAAAGAACCATCCGCTTGATTGGAGACGTGAACATCACTTCTAACCTTGATAGTTTGTAACATCGAAGAAAGGTTGCAGATTTGTCTCTCCTTCACGGGAAGAATTCAAGTGACTTGGCACACTTGATTCTACTAAGAGCAGTACATATCAGAAATACGCGACGAACCCTGGCTGCTCATCGTTTTGAGGTTCAACTTAGTATATCTTGTACTTCACTGTTTAAGAACTCTTTCATCTGGAAAACTGCGTTTATATGGAATACATTTCCTGAGAACGTTTTTCCAAATAGATTTATTCTCCAGCGATACAAATCCAATGTGAATCACTACTTTCGCATAGCCACCGCTCTAAAAGCGCTTTTACGATTTTCCTGTAGTGTGGGTGAAGATATTGACTTCACATTCTAGGGTTGTGAAGTATTCGTCAGGAGCTTCAAAATGATGTCTCACAAGACCCCCTTTTCCATTCAATTTTTTTCCCAGATGGCGCCCAGTCGCCATCTTGAAAGTTTCGTATGTCAATTTCACTTCAAAATAAAGTATTCATGCATTGATTTCATTATCCCAAATTTCAATTTTTTTGAGTTGACCCGTTCAAAAAATAAAAGGGGAGGGTACATTAAAGAAATGCACTGAATGGTGGTTTTTTGGTATTGTGAAAAATGTTCCACTCAGTATTTTTTTGTTCTTGATAACGATGAAATTATGAAGGAGATCTGAGATTGTTACGTTCAAAGTATTTTGCTCCGTCCATAACATTTCCCATAAAGTGAAGCGGTTCATGAGTAGGCGGAATAGGCATTATTGTTTATCGGAAACGGTTGCGCAATCGGTCTACTAAGAAATTCGCAGTATGACATTATCCAAGTATCTACGAATCAATTTCGAATGGGTGCATGGTTCGATACACCTAGTAAACATTCTTTCTTCCGATTCGATTAGCCTGTTATTGAAGTTCTTTGTATGAATGGTATACTAAATAACAAGTTGTTCGATCATAAATAATAGTTTGCAATGGGAACGGCATGGTTGTTTCAATTGCGTTATTCCTTCCAGAACGTGGTTGTGTCTGATCAATATAATTCTGAGATGACACGAAAGAAAGACACGTCTCGATCAAGGATCACCTATTAGAATATTCTATAATAGTCCAGAACATTCGAGAGTATTCGAAAGAGTTGCATTCTAGAACGTGCCGAAACATTTCGGAATGTTGTGAAATGTTCATGAATAGTCTGGAATGTTCGTGAAAGTCTCGGAACATCCTAGATCAATGTGGAAACAATCAACGGTTTTATGGTACGTTAGTCTCGATCCCCCATTTGAAAGAAAAGTAACTGTTTTTACCCTGATATGGGGCGGAAAGTTTCGCCTTCTAAAAAGTTCTAGACCGGTCCAGAACATTCTGGAATGTTTGGAGGGTTTGGGAATATCCTGGAACATCCCAGATCATGCCTTTGTGGAACACTCCAGAATCCATTTGTATATGGGTATATAAAATGAGATCTCCCAAACTCTTGAAGATTGAATTTCATTTCAACTATCACATTTCATATCAACTCTCTGAACCATGCCGAATACCTTTGATAAAATTCACTTAAACAAAAATACGTTCACAAAGGTATCAATTTGAAATGGAAATACCTATTTGGAGACAATACTAAACAAAAATGTATCATTATCCTTCAGAATGATCCACTACAAAACTAATGAAAGTTCAACCTTTCCTCATCACGCGTGTCTGAAGAATATGAAAGCTGAGAATGTGTGTGGAAACATGAAAATTATCATCTCACCATCATCTACCATCTCACTGGATGGGTGAGAAAGGTAGGTAAAATTGAAAGCTGTAAGGAACAACCGCCAATTAGACACATCATACTTGTATCTATGAAAACAATGCTATGGTTTACAGATAGGTTTAAGAAGGGTGAAGGGATTTGAAAGGAAGTGACAGGGTCCAACTTTAAACTTCTTGAAAAGCACCGTCACTATTCTAGACATAATCGTATTTTATACAGGTTTAGGCAGGGAGTTGTCCGATAGAGGAACTCGTTGCGCAAGTCCCTACATTTTATTTGAAAGCCAAAGAAGGCATTTATTGACCTGTACGTTTGAACTAACTGGAAAATCTCCAGACACCTGTCAACGAGAAAGAAAATAATGAAAATGAGGACATTGATGTCTTCGCGAAAAAGGGAAAGGTACCCTATCTGTTATCTCTTGAAAAGTCACATGAAGGAATACTTTCGATTATGGATACTGGAATAAAGTGCCGGAACAAAGGTTCATTAGTCTATTGTCAAAAAGAGCAGAACAGCTTCTAGAGTTGGGCAAAAAACACCTAATAAGAGGACACTGGGCACTAACGTCTCACCTCCAAAAGATCGGTTTTTGCTATTTCGGTACCACCAAAACTGTAGAACACTTGCGTTGTGAATACCAAGCTCTGGTATGTAGAGGAATAAGAATGTTTTGTGATATGAAGGGATCAATTGCTCCTCAGAAAACAATAAAACATAGCCAGTTTAGTTTAGGGGTTATACACAATATCTTATAGGTCACGGTATTGAGACTGAAGTTATCCCCAGTAAACAACGATGTTATAAATATTACTGTAGTTTTTTCCCAACACCAAACCGTTATTATGAGAGGAAGATCAAACGTCCTCTTGAAATGACCACTTGGTTATCGAAACACCTGTCGAGATGTTGAAATAATGGTTTGGTGTTGGGAAAAACACCAGTAATATTCATTAATACATCAAAGGTTCCAAACAGTGCATCACCATAACGATGTTATAGTTCTTCACTGACTGCTTGCTTCATACCAGATAAGGGTATGAAGTAAAATAAATTCAATATATTTGTATTTGCCATTGTCGGATAATATTTTCTAGATACCCTCTTCATTTAGGTTTCTTATCGATATTGGGTAACCTTGTGCTTAACGAGTACGGGACGTTCAAATGAACTACACCGGTGCTCGTTTATACCAAGAAGAGTAAACCATATTTATTTTTTTAGATAACAGGCCCGAAATGGTACATGTCGATTACGATGAGAGGTTAAATAAATGCAATCAATCGACAAACTGAATATGGTGTCCCTTACGGAATTTCGATTTCAAGTTCTTATTTTCGATGATTTTAGCCGATATTCAATTGAAATTTGATAAACGTATTAAAAACCTTTTCTGAACAAGTTTTCAAACCGCAACACACATTTTACTATACGACACCTTCTCATTTCATGTGTTGGAGTTTTGTAAACCGTTTGTTTATGTGGACATATCACAAGTTTTTGTGCAGTCTTTTAAAATATGTACCATTTTAACAAATCATTGATGGCCCATCAATGCTTCAAATCTTCCATAACCTCCTTGAATTTTAAAATTAAATAAACTTTTCAATCGCAAATGACAAATGTATTTTATGAAAAAAGAAGTTTATTTGGAAAGCCACTTGTTGAATTGCATACTTCTTTATTAATATTGTAAAAAAATGGTAAGGAACTCAAAACAAGAAAAATATCAAATGTCAACGAAAATTCTTCAGAGCAATATCATTCAGATCTACTTTTTTTAAATACAAACTGAAAGATACTATTTGAAAGAACTACTTCCCTTCGCGAATATTGAATGATTGAAAATTGTTTCCATGTATATTCCACAAAAGACACTTTTAGACGAAACAGAGCTGTCTGATAATCGATCTTGGATGCCACGCATTTGAGCTCTGGTTCAGCTAGTTAACTATTTGTACTTTATTCCAAACTTGCAGAATTCCAATTACAATTCTTTTCTATCAAATGAATTGACCTGATTTAAAAGTCAATCAAGAAAAAAACCTATATTTTGAACTCGATTTAACTTTGAATTCGAATGACTTCCCCTCAAATAGCACTTCTCGTGAACATCCTATGAACATTCAGAAAAACCGACCATGCCAATAATTGATTATCTATAATAACCTGTTAGAAAATCTCCATTATTTGATTACGTCGATGGAGTGAAACAAAAATTGTCAGCAAAGAACCTCATGAAAAAATGAAAAAACTCCAAGAATCCCCATATATTTCTCTAGTAGGTAAAACGTGTATTTTTTAATGATTGAGTCGCCGTAACTTGATAAAGATCCATAGTAATTTCACAAACTACACCTAATGATTGTAGCGTAGTTAGGTGCAGTTTGTGAGATAACACGTGTATTCAAAGTAGGCAATGTGGAAATAGACGTACCTCATTGCTAAGCAAGAGATTGAGAACGGGAATAGTATCTTATTGGATTCTCAAAAAACATTCTGTATGTATGATATTTGATTCTATTCCATTACGAATGTTTGAAATACAAACGGAATAGGGAAAAGTGTTTTTCGTATAATTTAGCGTTCATATAAATGTATTTGTTTCGAAAGTATTTTTTTTTGTGTAATTCACTGTTTGAATTGGAATAGCTGTTTCGGAAGGGCTTTTTCTTCCAGTTTGTGTCTAAAAGTTACTTCTTTGCATAATCTGCAAATCTTTATGTAGTTAATTTTTTTAAATTGATTGTTTCCTTCCTTTCTTTGGAAGATTCCCACATTTTTTTGTATCTAGATGAAGTAGTAGAAAGCCAAAAACTTTCTTTCCTAAATTCTGTGTGTGTACTTATGTATACTATGAAATAAGACATCTGGGCATATCATTCTTTTGCCGTGTGTCGAAAGAAATATTTCTATTTGCAATTGAAGTGTTGTTCAATAGTGAATTCTTTGGGTTTTGAAAACCGAAAAGGATTATTTTCCGAAACTTAAATCATGTAAAGAAAGCTTTGTACGGAAATTAAATTTTTTACATCGAATATTCAAATAGTAGGCAAAATGTATGAATACGACTAGTTACTGAGTAATTGATATCTTCAGTAGTTTATATTAAGAAGTAACTTTCAAGGGGGAACTTTTCAGTCTGCTCTTTATTACACTTCAGCAGATGCTCTATTGATTTAAATTTACCCATTTTTGAGAATGTGGAAGGTTGAACACCCAAAAAACATTAGAAAGCAAGAAATTGAAGTATTATTTGTACTTCCGAACAGTTTTCACATCTTCATTGGGGTTGTTGAAATCAGGAGCTACGTGAAACTGATGAAATAAATACGATTTTAGATATTTTTTGGGAAAGAAAGTTTTTGGCTTTCTACTACTCCATCTGATACAAAAAAAAGAGATGAGAGAATCTTCCAAAGAAAGGAAGGAAGTAATCAATTTGAAACTCTATACATGAATGTGTAGATCATGCAAAGAAGTAACTTTCAGACACAAACTGAAAGAAAGTCCTCCTGAAACAGCTACTTTCATATAAACATTCATGTATAGAGTTTCAAATTGATCACTTCCTTCCTTTCTTTGGAAGATTCTCTCATCTCTTTTTTTGTATCAGATGGAGTAGTAGAAAGCCAAAAACTTTCTTTCCCAGAAAATTAATCACTCCTAAAAATATAACCCCTTCAATTCAGATTTTAGATACTTCGCAAATAAATCGTTCAAATTGATATTTCGATTTACCCCCTCTTCAATCAACATATTGGAAATTAAAAAACGGCTGAAACTCGAGTTTCATGGATTTTTCGATAATTCAAATAGAAACCAGCCCATTTAATAGTGTTGAGGCGCCGTCACAGGATCGATAAGTGGGTCACAAGACGATGTAATATTATGTCGGTTCACTACAGGCATTGTCTCGTAAATGTCCCACAATATATTTCAAGGATTCGTTGGTTCCATGCCGTCATGTATTATTCATGACACATTTTTTTAGGAAGCCGTATCATTACGATATAATTCAATTGTCGGTAGTTTCAAAATTTGTGGAATCCGGTAATTCCTTTGGCGTTTCCTTCCACGTTTTCGTTTTTCTAATTACTATAATTATACAGTTTGTGAGCTTCATGTTTGGATTGTTTTACTCGGCCGTTGGTCTTTCGTATATTTCAATTTACGTTACGTCATACAGTATTTAGGGAATATCTTGAAAACCACAGATTATAAAATGTTCTACTGGAAAAAGTGAAATACCTTTGGATCTATAGAAGTCGTGAATTTTTTTCTTTTTCTGAATTTACTTTCGAAACGAACTGGCAGTTGAATATACCTTACTTAAAATTGAAATAAATCTTATAAAAAACGATTATCCGGTGGTATCTCTTCTTCTTTATTAAAAAATGTTAGTTTCATTCGCTGACTATTTTCAATTAGTAGCCAATTTTTTTTAAAAACCGTTTACAACAGTTTATTTAATCTTGAATAAACAAATACAATAACACTATTACAATAGATAATATAAATATATGAATGAGTAAAGAGTATTTTGACTTTGAACCAACACAAAAAACTACTGATTTTTTAGTTTGGTTGATGGCAACTCCCATTTTCGCGTTTTAACTGTTTTGAAATCTGACCACTGAAAATGCTTGATGGCAGTCACTTCTATATGCGTAATAATTAATTTATTTTATATATTTTAGGAATGACATGCCCTTTTAATTTTCAATACATTATATTTTATTGTAGATATATCATGAGATATCCAAAACAACTTTTTTTATTTTTCAAGGTTATTCTGAGTGAACCTAATAATAATACCAAAATTCGAGTTGTTAATGAAAATAAATGAAATTCATAATCTCAGATTTCTTTGTATTTGAATTACGGTATAGTGATTAAATTTCTCCCAGTACAGTGAATTCGAGCTTCCGTCCCATTTTCGGTTTCCGAAACGTCTATACATCAGGTGTTTCTGCCGAACATATTCTTGGGAGGACTCTTTATTCTCTACCCTTTCCTGTTCGGGATTTCAACCGCATCCACTCTGAATTGGCTCACCCTTGTTTCAAGAGTGTCTCCAATGCAACTGGAATAGTTCTCATTACTCCCGTTATTCATGCAAGACTTTTCAACCTGTTTAGTTTTTTATACCGATCGTTTATTTCATCTTTCATCTTTGACCACCTAAGACCATCATAGATGCATATGATCTCTTGGGTTCAACCACCATGTTGAAGAGCTTATATATCATGTTTGCGGCCAGCATGTCCTCCCCAGACTTAAGGTCTGTAGAATCTCTTATTCGGGGGATCTAATAGGATGTGATTGATGTATGATACCAATATTTATGTGCCGTGAATGGGCTATGCTTGAAGACTGGCAGTAAACAAGTCCAAAGAAATGAACTTTAAATGTTCATGCCAGTCTCGGATATACCTACTCAGTAGGTTGAAAGTTTTCCTTCCTTATTCAGAGGAATCGGGCAAATTACGGATATGCAGTTAGTTAGTACCTCGTCCACTAGATGGAGCGACATTTTGTGATGTTCGCTCCAACTTCGGAAGAGGAATAAAATACTCTGAAAGAATTCCGATTTTCAATTATGGAATATCATTGACTTTAGGTCGGTGATGACCACTATCTTGCTTTGATGAGTGGCTAATGAGCCCGAAACCGGTCTACAAGTGTGCCCGTTCCAAAATTGAAGGTCGACTCTTTCAGTTGTATTGCCAATTGTATATGCAGGAAATTTTCTGTGAAGATTCCTGTACTGACGCCTGTATATAATCCAACGCCCTTTGTGGTATTAGTCAGGGGAGTACTTGTTTTCTGACAGGCGTCAGTCCATTCAACCTACTGTGAAGGTATATCCGAGACTGGCTTGGACGTTTAAACTTAGTTCATTTCTTTAGATTTGGGAATCATCCAGGCATTAATTCATGAAAAATTGCAACGGAATAGTCAATAACGAAGGCATTAATGCTACAGTTGCCTTGAAGGAAAATATGCAGTTGACTAAGTTGTCCCAACCATCAAAAGTGAGTCGTACGTCGGTATTCTCCATTGAGACAAATCCCACACTTATGAAATGAACATGATTTATCAATTAAATGAAGGTGATTCGATAGTACAGTTGAATTTTGTAAGATGCTCTAGGAACGTGTAAATCAATATGATGTTTTCCATATGTATTCATAGAGTTAGTTGATTTAGAAATACTAGACCCTTTCACGTTCCGACTATGGTTGTTATATATTTACCAACCTTTAACTCGTATCCCTTGGCAGTGTATGAATGAAATAGTGATATCGTTGAAGAAACCGTATCAATAAAAACCAGAGATTAGAGGAACACAACACGCAACGTAAATATTATGTAACCGCGAAGCATCATGAAATTGATAATCCGAAATACCGGAAATGAACGGCGCCAACCGTCCATTGTTACACAAATACAGTGTATTTATTTGTTTTAGTAATATTGCATCGTAAATTTCGTTTAACTGCATAATTTGATGCGCGTGCATATCCAGAACGACAAATGACATCCGTTCGCATGGAATGATTATAATCAAAATCAAATACGTATACGTGGTTTATTTCCATTGTTGGTGAACTGTCGGAAATTATTGAACTTTAATAAATACATAATGTGTACAAAATGTATTCTAGTCGATTTCAAAAACTCGCTCAAGTCCAAAGGCAAAATTTAATGATCTCTGTACTGTCAACAAAAATAATTTTTCAACCCTATTCGCTGATGACACCACTTTTGGTGTGCACGCTGATGATACCATTGTACTCTCAGAAAAAGCTAAAAACTCAGTTAATAACATGAAATCCTACTGCTCCAGAAATGGCCTTGTTCTAAATAAATCCAAATCAAATAGCATTGTATTCACTCGAAAAAATATCGAAGTACACGATTCACACCTCACTTGGGGGCATCACGTCGACTACATAACTAATAAGACACTGTTATGTTGTATGGAATCTTAGAAAAACTGTTCCTCTGAACATCCTACTCGATTACTACTATACATATGTTCACTCCACCCTCAATTATTACATCATTTGCTGTGGGAATTCAACCAGAATCAATGAAGTAATAGTTCTCCAAAAGAAAATCCCAAGAGTTATGACTTTCAAGGGTCACAGAGACTCATGTAGGGGTTTATTCTCAAAACTTAAATTCTAACAGTCATCTCATTATATATACTCAACTGTGAATCATATGTTAAGTCACACAATGAAAACTTCACAAGCTGAAAAGACTTGCGTGGAGCTACAGGACAATAAAATTGTATAAAAATAATTGTAATAGACATTAGAAACCTCACAAGTCTGAATTCATTCAAAAATGGGGCAAAATCCTTTTTACCCATAAATCCATTTCATTCCACAAACGAGTCCTTTAATCTACACTAATCGATCTATTTCCACAAAATATTTGTATTATATACGTACATTGTAGTTTTTAATATGCCTTTTAATCTGTATGTGAGAGCAATTGGCTTTTTCTTCTCTTTTGATTGTTAATTTTATTTTAATGTTAGTATATCATAAGGAACTTTTTAATCGTATTTTTATGACGTATCTGACGCATTTCTATGTTCATTTGTATAAACCTGGGGAAATAAAGGAATACTACTACTACTTAATAGTGAATGAATCCATGAAAGTGGATCAAGGAGCCTCTAAGGAAAAGAAAAAGTACGTAAAAATGTTAAAGTCTAAAATTCAAAACTCTAGAAATGAAAAAAAAAACTAATTAAAATAGTTTATTGTATAATTTTCACTAGAAAGGATTTACAAAAACCGGGACACGTGTTTCGCTATACAATAGCTTCCTCAAGGAGTTTACGCTTGAGGAAGCTATTGTACAGCGAAACACATGTCGTGGTTTTTGTAAAACCTTTATAGTGAAAATTATACAATAAACTTCAATAAAAAGTTTTAATATGGATTTTCATCAAGTATCGGCCAGTTCTATTTAATTACTCTAGATACAGATAATTCTCAATATGTGAATAGTAAGACCAAGAGATTCTAGTTGTCAGAATTCTATACCTTAAAAGTTTTCAAACCTATTATTGATTTCCAAATGTATTGATTGGGATTATACGTAGGCCGGATAGTAGTATGCGCTTAATTTCGTATGAAAATATTTTTCAAACTACAATAATAATACTACACCCTCACTGTATAAGAAAATGACACTTTATCGACGTATTCCTTTGAAAATATATCTGAGCTATAGATTTTTTAGGAAAAACATAGTAATCTCTCTCCAAGAACTCGTCGACATGCAAAGTACATATACAATTTTATTATTTTTAGAAATATTTCAAAGAAAACTTGATATTTTCTGTTCTTCTCAACTAGTGAACTATTGTTTTTGTGAAAAAATTTCATGAATATTTTTTGTTTCGTTTTAAAAATGGACAAAATATGTCTTGATGTAATCTTATTATCACCCCAACTATATAGTGATTACAGAAAAGTTGTAAGGAACTTTCATCTTTATATTCTCATGTCGATTTAAAAGTGTTCATAAACTTTCTGATATTACACCTACATAAAATTAAATTTTTCTTCAGATATTTTCTGAGCTATTGGAGATGACTTGTATATATATAATAGAATGCAACTATCTCAATAATTTAGATCTATTTTCAATGGTTTTTGGGCTATTGACGAAGATTTGTAGATTTCATGTATACGGATATATTTCTCGTACTATGTTGATACAATATATCGCATCTTTTTTCTATTCTAAAGTATTTTAGGCAATATTTATTGTGTTTTGAAAATTCCGAAATACAATTGTCATTTTTAATTTCCCACGATATTTTTATCCACTTTCGAAAAACAATGTTTTGAACCAATTTTTCGTTTTCGTTTTCACTCTATAATTTATTTTTTGAGATATCCAGGTCCAGCCGATCGAGTTTTTCAACCTACTACTCTTCCCATTATTGATTTTTTACATACTGAATAAGTTTCTGGTCACATCCAACTCCAAAAAAGTTGGAAAAATGACAAACCCATACTTCTATCTTGTCTAGATAGTTAATTTTAGAAGCACAAAAAAATACAGAATTCATCATATACACCCAATCTCTTGAGCAACTAATTTAAATTTTCTCATATATATATTTTCATATGAAAGTTATGAATTTTCATCAGTATGTTTGATTCTTTTTTTTTTTCAGAAAGACCAGGGAAGTTATTGTTGTTTTCCCTGTTTAATTTTGAATGGTCTCCAAAACAGTTTTTGGAATTCTAGTGATTGCTAAACATTTTGATGAAAAAAATTAGATTTCAAAATTTTGGGTTGTATATGATATTAACCTAGCTCTTTCATAAAATGTTTTAATGATACCTGTTCCTCCTTTTCTATAAACATTAGGTTCAAAATGATCTGTACATCTTGTTATCAATGTGTCAAGAAATGAGATTAATTAATTGTTTTCGTCTGATTCTCTGGTAAATTTTATCGTATGTTCCCTGTTATTAATAAAATCAAATAATAGTTCATCTCTGTCTTACTACCAAATCATCTTCAAAAACTTTTTGGACATTTGGGATGAATGCTACAATATGGCCATTCCAAAAAAAAAATTTTTCAAAATGAAAATATGTTATTCCAAATATCTTCCATTATATATACGATTATCATAGATGATCTAGTTATTAATGAATCATCATTTGCCAAGTTTTAGTACATGTTACATCATGATTACTTTTGAAATATTTTATTATTATTTAAAGGGGTGGAAACTAAAAAAATATGTAAAAGTGAGAACAAAAGTTCAGAAATATAGCTTTTACTATTCAGGTATTTTTTGGTGGAAAATAAGATGAAGAACTTACCATTCGATGAAAATGCCTTCTACCTGGAACTTGAGCAGCTATAATATATATAACAGGGTGTCTTGTATAAATTCCTATTTTCACTTTCGAAAACAATGATAAGGAGAAATTTACATTACAGTCTGTCACATTTTTAATGGAGTCACTTCAAGGTCTCTGTTGATGTTATATCATTTCTGACAAATTTGTACAGTTGGTGGACATTTCGGTGGACATGCCAAAATACTACAATTAAGTTAACAAAAAATTAAAATTTGCATTGGTGTACAATCTTAAAAAGAGTAAGAGCGTTCATTTTCTGCAGAAATGATATCAGGAATAATGTAAATGAATATAGATTTCATATTCACTTCCACTTTCCCCATAAGAATTCTTTTCATTAAATATATTCCAAAAAATCTCAAAAACTAAGTTGAAAATAGTACATTCTCATAACTTAAACCCTGAAAATTTTTCCGAAAGGTTTCATTTATGTTTGATTTCAAGTTGTCTCTTTTATTTGATAATGGAAAAAAAACACCATAAGTGTTTTACAAATAATGTATTCATTATTTGTTTCCATAATATCCAAATTCTCATTCCCAATATTAAAATTAACTGGGAGTACCCGTTTTAAAAATATCAAAATTGGATTTTCATATCTAAATACTGAAATTAAGAATGGTTATGAGCTCCAATAGTTGGGAATCAAAACCCAATTTTGACATTAGTGACAAAATCACAATGGAAAAACCAAGTGCGCTGTTGAAAAACACAAAATGACTTTTTTTTTCACCATCAGATGGAAGAAGCAAGGCCGGTTAAATTTGACAAAAGTTTCCCATTTTGGGAATTAGAACACTCTTTTTTTAGATCGGAAATATCAGTGGTTGTTTTCGAAATATGTGCTAAAAACTATTTTTGTCGAACTCAATTTATGGTTTTACCTCCTCCACTTCGAATGATATAAAAAAAGGCAGAGGAACTTTCATATTTGTTATGATCTCATTACAGCCTATATACAATGCGACGTTTCGTTCATTACATTTCATCATTAACTTTATTTTTTAAATAGGTTTTTTAAATCGTTTTTTCATCGATTTTTTTATGATATGCCGATTCTAAACACTTGACTGAACTGCACTGAAGAAGGTTGGGTGAAAAAATACATGCTGGAGGAGGCCAACCTTCACTTTTAAGTGATTGATTGTGATCTTCAATTATCTCTTCATAATTTCATATTATTACTTTCTTTGAAACAGTACGTCAATACAGAACTAGTATTTTTTTATTGATCAAACTGTAGAATTTTGGTTTATCGTAATCGTATATTTAACAGAGTCTTGGGGGTGGTTCCATTAAAAAAGGGAACACTCTGTTCATATTTGATCATACATACTTATTTGCTTGAATTAATTCACAAAAATTGTCACAATATGAATCACATGCTATCACAAGCATGCAAATCCTCTCAACGAGTTGGGCTCGTTATTCTCAAGACACCCTGTATCTTCCAAAATATAAGACGCAGTCGGACCGGATTCGGAAACCCTGCATCTGTCAGCTGAAGGAGCACGTGCTAAGTTGAACAATGGCGCCCTGTTTTACCGGCAGGTGAGAAACAGCTGCAAAAGAACAGGAGAATTAGTTGATCGGAAAAAGAAACCGGACAAGGAAATATTTTTTTGACAATTCTATTATTGTAAGAGAAAGATATATATGTACATTATCAGAAAGATGATCATCAAACATAATAATACTAAAAGCAACATACAGTACAGTTAATAAACTCTGGAAAAATCATTTATATAAAATGATTGTATGGTCAAAAACAAAATTGATATCTCCTAAAAATATAACCCTCTCAATTTAACAAGATTCCTATGGCTGGGGTTGAATCAAATAAGCGAATGATTATACTGTAGAGTAGATTTAACTCATTCGTGACGTAAAGTCACGTAAAGTTCATGAATGAATTGAGGACTTCATCTCGTAATGTTATCCAGATTGGTGATGAAGTCGCAATAAGGCAAGTTTCTTATTCCAAAACATCGAATATGCCCCATTGAAGATAACAGTGTTTTATGTAGGTTAGGTTAGGTCGAAAATGAGTAGGTCTATTCGACCCTCCACCGCAACCCGCAAGGGTTTATTGTGGCTCACACATATTCATACTCGACAAAATAAACCCAGCTTCTTAACGAAGCCGATTAGTTTGTATGGTGAGTGGTCTTTCAAGTCAGATGGCTCTGCTGAACTCTAAAACACTGATTTGGTCCCCAGCGAGGCAGGCACAAAGTATATGCTCTGCTGTTTCATCATTTTCCAAACAGAGGCAACACACACTGTCTTCCGACAGTCCGAGTCTCTGCATATGATAATTCAAATGACAGTGACCTGTAAGAAGGCCTGCTAGATATCGTAGTCCATCCCTATTGTAGTCCAACAACTGTTTGGTATCGAGCTTCGAAGGGTGAATAAACGCCTTGGAGTCAGCCAATCCTGAAAGATTCTGCCAGAAGTCCATGAATCTTCCAGTTGTTCGATGTTTGTTTGGCAAAGCCTAAAGAGATGCCAATGACAGGTTCTGGTCCGATGAAGCTGCTTGCAGCACCCTCCTTTGCAAGGGAGTCAGCAGCCTCATTGCCTTTCAGGCCAGTATAGCCAGGAATCCAGACCAGAGACAATCTGTGAAATCTTCCTATCGAGGGGAGTGGTTTTTGCAATTTAGACGATGCTCGGTAGGAGCCCAGAGCTTCCAACGCCGCATGACTGTCCGAGAATATATTTATTGACTTGTCTTTGAGGTTGGATTCTTCCAATCTCTCCGCACACAATTCAATAGAGTACATTTCCGCTTGAAATAAAGTGGCAAAGGTTCCTAGGCAGTTTGATATCTCTGTCCTGGGTGTGCGATTGAAAACACCTGCACCAGAACTGGAAGGTGTTTTAAATCCATCTGTGAACCAACAACTATCTGCTCTTAATATTCCCTTCTCCAGGAGGATCCAGTCCTCTCTACTCGGGAACAGTAGGTACTTTATAAGGCAGTTCGTGTTTTATGTAAGTGAAATTATATCTCTTTCATGTACTATATTGAATTGTTACACAATATAGTATATGAAACGAATGTTTGGAGTACAATCTGAATAGAAAAGTGTTTATTTGTATAATTCAATGTTCATATAAAAGTTGTTCCGAAAGTATTATTTATATGGAAATAGTTATTTCGAGAGGGCTTCTCTTCCAGTCTGTGTCTGAAAGTTACTTATTTGCTTGATCTGCACATATTTCGAAAGAGTTCTTTTTAGAAAGTATTGCTTTCTTTCTTCATATGGAAGATTCCCACATTTATTGTATAAAGATGAAGAAGTAAAAAACCAAAACCATTTTTTTCATAAATTGATCTCTCCTGAAAATATACCCCATTCAATTCAAATAAAAATATCTCTGAACATGCAAAAGTTACATTCACAATTGAAACGAGTCACCAAAAAAGTTATGAGAACATAAATATACTCCTTCTAACTCCCTAAATCTTGGTCAAGAACTCACATATCGCCAAACTTTTTTTAGTATTTCTCAAGGTTTGTGGCATTTTGTCAAAAAAAAAAACATTTCGTTTCCAACAGTACGTACGCAATTACAGAAAGTGTTTAAATCTGTAGCTTATATGGAGGAAGGGGGGGTCTTAAAAATGTACTTTGATGCATTGGAATTATCCCAAAGAAGAATATTTCCAGAAAAAATTGACCTTTTCAACCTAGATCATACGTATTCTACTAGAGGAGAAAATAGATTTGTCCAACCGCTAATGAGCAAGTCAGTAGGTCAGACAAATAATCGATTTTTGGGTCAACCTCAAATATGTTCATAACCTTCGTCTAGCTAGGAGTTAACTAAGATTCTACTTAGTAGTAGGAAAGGAGCACAAGTTATAATACTTGTAAAAATTCTGGAAGTGATTAATTAACCTTCACTTTCTATAATAGAGTGGTTCTTTGTTAACTGGCAGTGGTGAAAATTATCATCTGAAATGTCTTCATACAGTGCCTTTCTTTAATGTCCCCCCTTTTATTTTTTGAACGGGTCCATGAATACTTTATTTTGAAATGAAATTGACAGATGAAACTTTCAAGATGGCGACTGGAAGCCACCTGAAAAAAAAATTAAATGAAAAGGGTGATTTTGTGACACATCATTTTGAAGCTCCCGATGGATACTTCACAACCCTAGAACATGAAGTCAACTACAAAATGGCGGAACATTCATTAATTTCCTGAAGACAAACACATTAATATCGATACTTCTAGAAATATTTCTTTTTATCTGCCATATGGCAATTCCAACAACCCCATAAGGTTTGTTGAGTTATTTTTTGTTTATAAAAACGTCAAAAAATGTCAGTACGACAATGAATATCACGTTTTCTGGAAAACACATACCCAATATCCAGAAAAAATTAACGTTTGGGCAGGAATATTGGGAAACCATATTGTAGGACCTCTATTTATTGATCAAAATTCAACAGGGGAAATGTATTTGAATATGCTGGAAACTACTGTTGACCCTCTCATCTCTGAAATCGTCGAAGGGAATGCTAATGAATTCGATATTGTATTTCAACAAGATGGAGCACCACCACATTACTCCAGACAAATAAGAAACTATTTGGATACTACTTTTCCCGGACGTTAGATTGGCCGTCAAGATCCTACAGAATGGCCAGCCCGCTCGCTAGGCAACCATTTCGAGCATCTTGTGAACTGTCCTCAAGCTTACTACCTCATATTATGTAGTTAAATGTCAATGTATTCAGGCAATTATTAAAAGTTCCGCCATTTTGTAGTAGTTGAAGATATTGACATTTTATTCTAGGGTTGTGAAGCATTTGTTAGGAGCTTCAAAAAGATGTGTCACAAAACCCCCCTTTCAATTTCACTTCAAAATAAAGTTATCATGCATTAATTTCATTATCCCAAATTTCAATTTTTTGAGTTGACCCGTATATCACGTGAAGTTTCGTTTCTCTTTCTATAGTTTCGGTTGGTAGCTAGGCGGTTCGACGTGGGTGCTTTGTTAAGTCAGTCAATCGGCCGATGTGTCTGTCGATGGTTCAAGCCGCAGGCTAAACGATCGATTTTCACTGGCTATCGTCCAACCCGTGTTAGGAATCACACGTTAAAAGGTAAGACCTCATTAGTCCTCAGCTCGCACAAGTTTCGACTTCTGAGGGTTGTCGTTCGTACGGGTGCGATAGCTGGTTAACAGAAAATATACTTCAAACATATTTTTATGGAGGGGGGGAGGGCGTCCTGTTCCTGTCCTGGCATGTGTCTGTCAGTTGCCTGTCTTAGTACGCGCCCAGCTATAAAAAATATAGAAAGAGAAACGAAACTTCACGTTATGTTCCCGTCCTGTGCGGTTCTGTCGCAGTGTGTACCATGCATTACATGTTAGAACGGTAACCAAACACTGACATTGGCGCCTTCGCCTAATTTTCAAATGAATATGAACTCAACATTTCCTCTATAATTACCGGGAAAATAGTTGGAAATAGTTGGGAAATAGATCATAAAAAAATACAAAAAAAACAAAATTACAAAGAAAAGTATATACAAATAACAACTCCACATACACTACCGCTTATTCACAAAACAATAACAGAGTATTTATTCATCGTGAAACACAGCTAATAAAATATTCTCCAGATTTTTTTTTAATTTAACTGTGTTGACTGATTTGTGTTTATATCATAGGGAAGTTTATTAAATAGTTTCAGGCCTAGGTGTGGAGGAGCATTGGTTGTCAGTTTGTATTTAAAAATGGGCTCATAATAATCATTTGTTTGTTTAGTTTTTTTTGAGTGTATTTCTCTAATTTTCATGAAAGTATTCTTGTTATTGAATATGTACAAACATGATTCCAAAATAAGTAGACATGGCAGAGTGAAAAAACCTAATTCTTTGAAAATTGGTCTGCATGATACATTTCTATTTTTTCAGCAATTATTCTGTGCCAAGAATACATCATTGAACGTTGTTAGGTCTCAGGGTCTTAACATTTGTTGTATTTGATAACAATGAAGTACTTTTTTTGCTACTGAATGTATCACAATAGATATTTGAAAAAAAACCTCACCTACTCGTGAAGTGAATCATCTCAATATTTGTGCTGCGTCAATACAGTAATATCGCAGGAATTGCATTGCAAAGAGGAAAATATCGCCAATAATCTTTGTAGCGAGTTCAATAAATTATTCATCAATTGCTTTCGTAACAGAAGGCACTAATGTCAGTCACCTTAGGATATCCCTTGGTTCTCCCTCGAGATATATTTTTGGTCCAAATACAGTGTGTCCCCGTTAAAACTTGTCACTCCCCTAATATGCGAACTCATGAAAAAAAATAAAAATTGCTCAGACCCGTCGATTTTTATTCGAAGTGGAAACACTTTTACCAAATACATCATCACTGTGTTATCAACCCCCTTATCCCAGCACCCCCTACTTCAGAATTTTCAATGGGACTACATTACTTGTGATATATTATTTTGAAGGAAATTCAATCCCAAATACCTTGGTGTACTAAAATTAAGGATCGAACAAGTTTGTTGAAGTTTTAATGAAAACTATACATAGTTTTATCTAGATATTTTTATTTTTCATCACTTAAAATGTAATTATCATATGAAAGGTTTAAAATGTGAACTATTCAGTTCGATACAGAAGTATCAACGATTTTCGAAACGTCTTCGCACATTTCACAACATTTCTGGAGTCACTGCACGACACTCCACAACAATTTTTCTGCGTAGATCATCAAGAGAATTTGGCTGTGTAATATAAAATTTGGATTTCAAATTACCCCATAAAAGAAGTCTAATGGTGATGAATCAGGAGTTCTAGCCGGCCATTCTATTGGTCCTCGCCTTCCAATACATCTCCCTGTGAAATGGTCATCTAAAAATTGACGTACATGTGCAACAATATGTGAAGGAGCTCCATCTTGTTGAAAAGTGAGCTGACCTTCAAGTAGACTATCATCACCTTCAAGTAACCGAGTGATTCTGGGGTTCACAGCTGTATCAAGAAGTTCAAGATACGTTTGTCCGTTGAGGTTACCATCAATAAAATATGGACCTACAATGTGGTCTCCCAGAATACCATCCCAAACATTCAATTTCTGTAGAGTTTGAGAATGAGTTTCCCTGTGCCGATGGGAATTTACGTCACTCCAGTATCTGTAGTTGTGCCTGTTCACATGTCCATTTAAATAAAAAAAGATTCTTCAGAAAAGCACACATTGTAGAGGTAATAATTATCATCAATCAATAATTGACTCATGATTCTTTACATCTGTCAGGATCATCTTCATTTAATTCTTGTACATTCTGCATTTTATAAGGATGGAATTTTGGTTCTTTTAGAACTCGATGTATGCTGCTTTTAGAAATTCCAGAAATAGTCTCACGTTGTCTTAAAGATTGAATGTTGTCTATTACTGCATGTCCTACAACTGCAACAGCGACCCCTTCATTTCTCATAGGCTTCTCTCTTTTATTCAGCACTGATCCCGACTCCATGAACTCATTCATTAATTAAATCACGTGCTGATATGATGTGGTTTTATCTGGATGAATGCTATTGAAAATTCTAGCCATAGCTCTAGCACATCGTCCATTTTTAAAATACACAGCTTCAATGGATATTCTCTCTTGTATAGAATAAACCATTTTCGAAAGTTTTCACATTGTTGAATGAAGTGAATCAATTGAACAAAGATATGCGTATACAAAAGCACATGTGGATATTTTTTTTTCAATACAGTGGCGTACCAACAGTGAGCCTTTCTTAGGACGATAACATTTTAGTTGATGAAAAATAAAAATATCTTGATGAAAGTTAGTTTTCATTAAAACTTCAACAACACTTGATCGATCCTCAATTTTAGTGCACCGATGTATTTGGGATTGAATTCCCTTCAAAATGATATATCACAAGTAATGTAGTATGTAATGAAAGTAATTAAAATTCTGAAGTAGGGGTTGCTGAGGATGAGAGGTTGACAACACAATAATGATGTATTTGATGAAAGTGTTCCCCCATGAAATAAAAATCGACGGGTCTGAATGACTTTCAATTTTTCTCACGAGTTTCTGGTTATGTATGACTTCATACGTTTCACTGTGAATTGCATTGAATCGGCTTCCATTTGAGTATGACCTATCTCTGACAATTCGAAAAAAATGTTGGATAAAATACACTTCCTATTTTGGCACATACAAAACATTATTGTTTTATTTTTGTATTCATCATCAACTTTTGATGTTATTTTGTTTCCTAAAAAGTCAGTCCAAATGAAAGTAACTTTTTGGGCATTACGTCAACCTTCTACCTCGTTCCCTATAGCGGCTTTGTTTTATAGTAGCCTGATATTCGATTTGGATGTCATTGATATTGGCTGCGTGACCACTGTAAAAACGTGATTTTTTTCATTTTCATCTGTAGCTTTTTTCGCTGCCTTTATGTTCGTCTTCTGTAACCGATGCAAACTTCCAAACACTTTTCTCGTGTTTTTTGCTTTTCTACTTTCAAATAGATTTGAAAACGAACTTATACAGGGTGTTTGTTAAACATGTGTTAAGGGACTATTCTAAGCATATTTTGTGCTTTGATGATTTTTGATAGGGCGCTTTGTTTCGAAGATACTGAGCGAAAAAGTTTCAACAGTGACACTTTTGGTCATTTTAAAATTATTAACGTAGCCAAAATAAAAGTACAGCGTACTACACTGGACCTACTTAAGTCCCTTAAATTTTTCTCCATGTTTAATGAACACTCTGTATTTTAGCTGCCATATTTCATTCTTTGCATCATTTATAAACGTAGAACTGATTGATTTGAATTGAATCTTATAATTTGCTTATTTACGTACTCGAATAAAATAAAATATATTACTAAAACACCAACAGATTTAAGAGCGCAGCAATAGGCGCGGAACACTGTCAGTGCAAGATTGTGTCTCAAGAGGATATAGCAGATTTTCGATGTGGAAATTGGCTCTTGGTGAGAAAGCAGTTTTACGATCATGATATTTCTAGCCTTTTGTAGATAAAAAGAATCTTCATTTCCTTGCCATAACAGTGGATAAATGTGAAAACCTTCAAATTTGTAAAAAAGTCAATTTGCTCAAAAATAAGACTTAGCAGGTTAGCAAATTAGGCAAACGATGAAATATGGCGAGCTGTCTATGTCCCTTAGAGAAGCATTGTCTCTGGGTAAGGTTTCCTTTGCACAATCCTATTTTGTTCGGGTGTTCTCTCGAAGAACAGTATCTCTGTAATTGTTTCAAGTCGAACTCGGCTTTTTTCGAAGCAGTTCTTTTCTAGGACGGTCCTTTCATAACGGTTTTCCAGTATGTGTTTCCGTGTATATTTTCCCGGTAATTTCATTATTTCTTATAGACCCGTTTCACAATCTGGTAACGTACTGAAAATGATGGTACCCCTACAGCTGGTTCAGGGCCTATTTATGGATTTCCATATCTAGCACACTCATCAGCTTTTTTGTTGCCTGTAATACCTGAGTGTCCTGGTACTTAATAAAGAGTTATTCTATTCCTGCCACACAGTTCCCTCAGTTCTTCACGACATCCCCAGACGAGTCTCAACTTTCACTTTTGAGTTCAATTATTCCAATTGCGTTTCACAAATTGTATATATGTGACTAGTGATTTTTTTTCCAGCACAGTGAATTGTAAATCCAGTCCCATGTTCGATTTTCGACCCGTCTACATACCAGACCAGACAAAATGTTTTCGGGATGACAGTACATTTTTTACTCTTCGCGGGTTCAAGTCTTCAATCGGGAATATATTCATATATTCCAAAATTTCAATTTTGTCCTCAATTATTACAAATTGTAAAGGAGTACCTGTATCTGTAGAGTAGGGAAGAAAAGTGTAGACCCACATCACTTGTCACCCATTATACATCCTCCCTAGGAGTTGTCCTCCTATGTCATCGTCCATCCTATCCTTTCTAGGAAGGTGGACAGGTCTCTGGGAGACATCTCCTTTATATCGGCAGGTGTAGGCCAAGACTCGCCGAACACACACTCTCTTATTGACGATAACTCCGGACATTCGCATATGACATGCCATCTTCCTGTTCACACATCTTGCATAGAGCTGTGTCCATTAGCCCCATATCGTGGAGGTGTTTCCTTAGTTGACAGTGGCCAGTCAGAAATCCTACTGTTAAGCGTAAATTTTTCCTGGTCATCGCCAGATATTTCTTCGGCGCCAGCTTCCCAGGATCGCCCAGGGTGATCTGGCAAGATTGCTTTCTTTTATTCCATTCCATCTCTTTAGGGATTGAGCATGGGTGTTACGTTTGGCTCAATTCAGCAATTGTCGAAGTTATCAGGTAGGTGCCACTGGATCCTAAAATTCTTAGTCCAGCCACTTCCTTGGCTAAAGAGTCGGCAATGCAATTATCTTTATTCCTGTCGTGCCCCTTTACCCACCTCAGGATAATGCTATTATCCACCGATGCTTTGGCTAAATCTTGGTGGCACTCTAGTATTAGCCCTGAGGTAACATGTTGTCTGTTCAAGGCTATCAGGGTTTGTCAGCTATCAGTGCAGATCGTTATGTTTTCGGCAGACATTCCTTTCCTGGTCATTTCTTTTGTGGCGATTGACATACCAGCCAGTTCTGTTTGGACCACGCTGGTATTTTTCCCCATTCCCACTACTGTAAACGAGTATTCCAATTGCAGCTATTGTAGTGGTTTTTCATGTACCCGTTGATCTTGCTTAATTTGTTGATAGCGGTCGTCTGTTTCATCTTTGGCCACCAAGCTATAGATACAAATGTTATCAAGGGTTTAACCACCATAGTGTAGAGCTAATGAATACATGATGTCAGGATTCAATGAGTGTCGCTGACCAGTATCAGTGCGACACACCGACTGAAACAGTATTTCATAGATTCAAACATGAAACTTATCAACTAGATACTGATATTCAAATAAAGCTGATCGTAAGAATTTCAACAATAAAGAATTTTTCGGGGAGGGAGGCAATTGGCGGGGCAAGCTCAAGACATTCAAACGATGCTCCATAAACCGGTGTGAATTCATTAAAATAATTTCACGAATAGTACCAACTTTTACTCGCGAACGGTAATTAGAAATGTTATGCACTTTTAATTCAAGCAATCATGGCTCACTTCTAATTGTCGACCGATAAAGATTATTAAACGTAAGTGGTTATCATTAGGTGAACTTATTACATTAATTTCCTTTTTCCGTTTTCTACGTGCACGAGACGCGAACGAACGTCTGTCTGTCTTGCATTTTATATCGCGATAAAGAAGCCCCAGTCGTTACGTGCAATCTAATTGCATACTGAAATGAATTCATACAACTCGGGGTCGAATTACGTTTATGGGGTAGGTCGGGATGAGGTGTTGAGCTTGGTTCATGTTCTCTAGTATCGTGTTAACACGAAACGAAGCCAGTTAATGAAGTTTCTCTCATCATTATATGACTCTTTATTTACTATCACTACCACTACGAATTTGTTAAAAAAACAGCCAAGAGATGAAGTGCAAATCGCTAAATCACTCCACCAGTCGGTTTAAATAATGTACATATAGATGAAACTCACCAACTCGATCATTCATGGAATTGAAGAAAAAATCAACCAGACTCCTATTTTCGAATATCCCCTAGAAAATAAACATATTCTGAATTACGATGCGTCAAGTCATTGGCTGAGTTACTTTTAGAACAGTACGGCGAACAAAGTTTTAGCTTCGCAGTAAATCTCTAGTCTTTGTCAATTCCCAAATCAATCGAAAATTAAAAAAAGTTGGTCTATCATGAATGATTTGAGAAATAGTACCAAAAAGAGCAGAGATATTGAAATACCAATCAGTGTGGACGATATAAATGAATTCTACTGTTCGATTGGACAAAAACTCAGTCAGAATATTGTGGTACCATATGATCCACTGATTAATTTAGAAAATGTTGCAATCAATGAATCTCTTCAATTGGATGATACGAATATTGATGAACTGGTTGAAGTTTTTGGTGATATAAGGAATAAACATCTGGTTATGATGAAATTTCAATCAAAATTATTGAAAATCTTCCGATAGAAGCGCTCAGAACTCTTGTATCATTAATCAATCATTCATTCAGAAATGGCAGGTTTCCATCCTTTCTAAAATTGTCGATGGTGATTCCTTTATATAAAGGTAACTCTGTAGATGATCCTTCAAATTATCGACCAATATCTCTCATTCCTACTATTGCAAAAATAATTGAAAAACTAGTTAAGAAAAGACTCAATGAATTTCTCCTTCGCCATAACATTATAAGGAAAAATCAATTTGGATTCCAGAGCAACAAGAGCACACATGATGCAATATTCTCTTTCCTGTTTGAGGTGTATTTCAATATGAATGATGGAGATGCTGCTGCAGCAGTATTTGTGACCTTACAAAAGCGTTTGACTGCGTTGATCATAAAATACTGCTACGAAAGTTGAATATCTATGGATGTAGAGGGATAACACTACGGTAGTTTGAGTCGTATCTCAATGGTCGCAGTCAGATTGTGAAAACGATCAAATGTTCAAACAGTATTGAAATAAATAATGGTGTACTGGTTCTCGGTCCCATATTGTTCCTGTTGTATATTAACGATTTGATGAACATAAGTATATCTGGAACATTCACTCTTTTCGCTAACGACACCACTATATTGTGGCATAGTAAAGGTATAGATATACTCAATGAGACAATAGCTCATGATATACAAAAAATCAAGTCTTGGTGTGATTCCAATCTACTCTCCCTTAATATTTCGAAAACAAATATTATGACTTTCAAATGTTCACTTCAGAATTTATCTGTAGCGAGCGGTATCATTGAGAACAGAGAGAGTACTAAATTTCTGGGGCTGTATATAGACGGTGGACTGAAATTTGACGCTCATATCAGAAAAATGAAAAGTAAAATTGCCACCGGCTGTTATGCAGTGAGAGTTATTGCTAGAGAACTGGAAGTTTATACTGCAAAAACAACATATCACGCTTTGGTAGAGTCTCACTTAAGGTACGGTATACCTTTTTGTGGTGTGTGTAGCCTTAATTTGCTGGAGTCTGTATTTGTATTACAGAAGAGAGCTATACAATACTTATCTGTTTATAGATAAAAAAATTTTGACGGTTGTAAGTCTTTTCATTCTGGAGACAGTGTGTTTGATTAAGAAACATCTTGTGAAACTTGAGGTTACCACCCATCACTATACAACTCGTCAGAGCGTACAAAAAAATTTAAAATTACCTATTCCTTGCAACTCTCTGGTTAAGGACTCCTTATTTTACAATGGTGTGAAGATGTATAACCATCTGCCGAGTTACACTAAAGAGATAAATATTGATACCAATCAGTACAGAAAAATTATTGAAGAAATTTTGAGTAGTAGACCCTATTACAGTTTGACCGAGTTCTATACCGATCATTTTTAACTTAGCATGTTTTATGTGTATGTATGTTTCAACCATTGTTTGTGGTTTTTTATTCAGTGTTTTTATACTTAGGTTTACATTATATTTCATCTATATTTTTATATTCATATGACATTTATGTATTCTTTTATATTTATTTACTAACTTTGTCAACAAGATTTTTTCTTTGGACAATAAAGTATATTATTAATATCATTAGGATGTACTATATGGGCTGAAAAGTTATGGGCCTAACACAAACTACCGTTCACGCGAAGCAATGGCTTGAAAAGTGTTATAAGGACTACGCTTCATCAGAAACAATAAATAAACATTGATTTGCTGACTTCAAACATTGTCGTAGAGACACCGACGATGCAAACGCAGTGGACGACAAAATTAGGAAGTAACACCAGGCCAATTTTGAAAAAAAAGCATTTTCTTTCTCAAGCCCTGGATTTTTCAGCCCATGCGTAGTTAAAGAGACGACATTTTGAATCTGAAGTGAAATAACCTGGCTGAAAACACACTATCGATCTCAATCAACGAGAAATAACTGAAGTTTCTCTACTTTACTCGAATTCACAAACATGGATTGAAGTAGAACAATTGAGAATTTCGAAAAAACTTACCAATTGTAATTATGATTGGTCCAATTGGTGTTACAGAACGATTCAAACAAATCTTATAAAAATTCTGAGAGAAATAATAAAGAAGAGACCTGGTGGTACAGAACACCGTATCCAGTTTGAGAAAGGATCACTGAAATGATCTATCAAAATCGTAATCTACCAAAACTGAAGTTTTTTATAATAGAGCAAGTTAATTGGGAAGTGTTATTTCCAAATTCAGAAACTCAACGATATCACCGTCATAACTTGATCTCCAAGAATGAATTTATGCAGGACATTTCAAATACGTCGAGAAACAACAATCTACTAGGCTATAGTTTCTTTAAAAGGTTTCCAATAAGTGATGAATCCAAAATGACATAGAGTAGGTTGGACTCACTGAAAGAGGTCTCAGTTTTTGAATAAAGTTCCCAAAAACCTTCCATTGACCAATAAACAGCCTCTTCGCTTGGATAAACATAATTGAAGTCTAGTAACAGAAACAAAGAAGAGGATCCACTAACCAAATGTCCGTAGAGTTGCTGTTAATGTCGCATTATTGAAGAAACTACGAAATGAATGTTTTTCAAGTCTCAAATCCTGGTTCTCAACACCATCAATGTCGTTTAATTTTCCAGGACACTTTGGTAAGTCTTATACTATTAAATTAAAAGATATAAATACGTCGCATATTATATTCGAGATGGTGTGAAATCGTCTCGTTAAAATATACCTGATTAGCAATTTAAATGGTGACCATTGAAACGTCCCCCTTTCATGTTTCTTTTGTAATTAGTCTTGTTGAGAGAATATATGATCATTAGGTGACCGAAGACTAATTACAATATAAATGAATTTCCAACTATATACATTGCCAACATCTTAGATGCTGACTTGGCATTTCTCCGATACAGTCATCTGAAGATAAAGTTATGTTCAACCACTGATTACTGTCACTGGATACTCGAGGTTGATGGAGATCCTGACTATTTTCATACGTTTCAACTTTATTAAATCCAATAAATACAACAAAGCAACTATAACATACTTATGTCAACATTTAGCTCCCAAAACCAATAGCAATTGCAGGTGGCATGATTTTCAAAATTAGATGACGATCTTTAAATTTTAAACCAAGAAACGTCAGGTGCATCGTGATTGAAATTAATACAAAATATCTTCGTTAAAAAATCGAAGGTATATGCAAGGTGCAAGATGATGGGCACGTGCCCGATCGTCAAGCAGCTGGCGATGGGTAGCATCAGGACAGGTGGTTCTGACTCGTTTAGGATTTGAACGGGGTAAGAAATCTGCGAATCGGTTATATTTCTGGACCACCTGCTATGAATGTTAGAGGTAGTCAGCGTTAATCTGCGTAATTTACGCAACCGCAACAAAGATGAATTCGATGTTTTAACCAACGACGAACTGAAAACGAGCATTCTTTGACCCATTATTAAATGTTTAACTCGACTGTCTTAACATTTCCAAAAGTTAATATTCATAGTGTAAAATGATTTTAACTTCAGAAGCCAATTAATTTTTCGATTGCACGTGCAATATTTGGAAAATTTAATATTTCAATTCAACTTTTTTGATTGGTTAGCTTCCCAAATTTCTGCTACCGCAGTTGTCGGTTGATTGGTCAAACCACCAACACTGACATAAAAACTTGGCAAGTTGACTTGGGTGTCACACCAATAGGTGGTTCCACTTATGTTTCGCTTGCGTTTACGCAGCTATTTTTATCAAGTACTTTCTTGGTTTTTTCTCATTTTGTCTTCAATCGAGGACCGCCTGCCCGGTACTGACGATGCCCAATAGGCTGAAACAGCTGTATACCGGTGGCTCTTAAATTGAAATCAATATGCGAATGATCAAAGAGTACTTATCTATTTATTTTTTGATTTTCATGGAATTATTTTCCAGCAGCTTGACTGCATTAACCTTTCTAGATTATATATATATATATATATATATATATATATATATATATATATATATATATATATATATATATATATATATATATATTTCGTTGTATTTTGTTCCTATCAATAAAATCAATTATTATTATTATTAAATGCAAACTGGCTCGTTGAATATGGACTATCAAATTCATAAACCCATAAAACATGCAATTTCATTAATTTTGTTGAAAATAATACGAATATTCTACTTTTATGAATATACTTTTATGATATTCCAACACCAAACCGTTATTTTTCTACGCAGTAAGATCTAGCAAAAATCCCTCTCTGAAAACAACTACTTATCTAGCTAATACCATGAAGGACATTAAATTATATTCGGCAGACATTTCATTACAGAGAAAATTCATTCAAAAGCTTCTCGTTCTGCTAGCAGCAGAATTGAAATTAATCACGTGATCATCTACAAACCGGCTTTGGAGTGTAACTCCTCGTCGGTGCAGAACAGATCCAACAAATGTGTCCGAGAATCGAAGCTCGAACACTTATACGAAATCTAGGTCTGAGGTAGAATGTGTTATGACGTCAGTGAAGTAGTAACAGTTCTTGATAACCAAGTCGCAAGTAAGGATGAAGCATCCCATGTACCTAAAGTTTTTTGGTTCGATGTGGACTTTGTTTGTTGAATGATGATTATCCTAATTGATTTTTCGGTAATTAACTAGTGGAACCACTACCTGCAAATTAATTTGTCCGCTTTTTAATCTATTGTTGACGAATTAATTTGCAGGTAGTGGTTCCACTAGCTAATTACAGCTAACCCTTGTCTTTAGATTCAGTATCAATTTCCTTCTCCTGAAGATGCTAACCTTGTTAGCGAAACGCGCGTCGAGTGCAAAAATATCAGTTTGGTGTTAGGGTAATTGATCTCTACAAAAAGTTTTCAAAAATCGGTTTGCAAAACCACTCACTACCTCACCTAACCCCACGAACACACGGCACTGATGAATAAATATTGTGAAACGGACAAAAAATTAGTATTCAGCCAGTCCAGGTAGCCGAGCCTTTATTCCTCAACTACATTTGATAGCACGTTTACTAACTATCTGGGCAACTAGGGGCCACAGGCAAGAAATGTTTATGACTGTACTCTTATTTTTATTGCCGTTCCAATTGGGAATGGATAGACTATATTATTCATGCTAAATTATTCGTTGTTCTATATTTATTTTGAGCATCTAGTAAAATGATCAATTATATCAATGAGGATTTTGCCTATGCTTCCCAAACTGAAATTAAGTGTTGGAAGTTTCTAATATACTAGAGAAAAATAATTGAGTAGCAGATATTTCAAGGACAGGAAATTTTGTAACTTGAAAAACACTCCGATAAGTGGATATAGTTGTTTTTTTTTCAATAAGATTTCTATATGTCATGTCAATTAATTGTACAACTAAGGAGTACTTAATATTTCCATTTTTCAATAGTATCTCTAAGATATTCTATCAATTCGACAATGGAAATTTACGAACGGAGTGATTTTTATGAGAAAGACATACGTCCACAGTATACACACTTATACCATACAACTGCAATTGTTCAATATTACAGAGATTCAGAGAAGGTGAGAATAAAGATTGTATTTGATAGGATTATTATCATGAATATTCTGCTCCGCAATGGGAATAAATATGTCTTTCTATTACAGGTATCTGTAATTATTTCACCAGTTATTCTTAGAAATATGTTGGGGTCAACAACTGCTGAAGAAGAGTATCACTCACTGCTTATTTATGAATTTTTACACGAAAATTACTGAAGAAAATTAAGAGAATGTATTTTGATGTTATTCAGAGTAATATATACGGAAAAAAGTAATCAACCTGCATATTTTTTATAAACTTTCAGACATTTTCAGAATACTTTTCCGTTGGCGGATTTGGATATGCACAGTGTCATTAAAATCTTCACGCAATCGATAATTTGAGTATTTCGACTGAAGGCTCAGCTCACGCAAAGGGCCCTCCGAAAAACAATTTCAAAATAAAATAATTTTTCACACGCTGTCCATTTATCGTGTGAACAACGTTCCCATGAGTCTTGGCATGTGCTTTGCAAAGTCCTAGACCAGTCGAATGTAACTGCTATGCATTATCCAATTCAACTGTCCCATTCTTCACAATTCTCGCGACATCCTGGTTTGTCACGTCACTTCCTCGAAAAAAATAGCATTACCACGTTTCATGTTTCCTGCATATATTAATATGCATTATGTTCAAGAGGAAGGTCCCCCTTAAGAATGAACTACTGAAAATTACGAAATATTTCGCCTCTAACGTTCATGTTTACACAGTAACTCGACATTTCACTTGAACAATCTTTGTACAGAGTAGGCCCAATTGGTCACTTTTGAAGAGAAACTCTTGTTTTCTAACTAGATAGATGAAAACTGATGGCTATGTTTGGGGTCAAATTTAACGACAAACTTAATTTAATAGTGAAAACCGTATACCGATATCTATCATCGTTTCGAAGTTACAGAATTTTTTTCAAAAATGAACATTATCGAAAAGTTGGTGTAAATTTTTTTTTCTGTCAAAAATTTCTTATTCAATAATAATATTTATTGGCAAATATATATGTTTCAATGCCACAAGTTGTACGAGGAAATTTCTGAATAAATATAGAAAACTAGAATGAATACAATTTCAAAAATTAAAATATAAAATAGTATAACTTAATGAATAAAAGGTAAGACATTTCAGAAGTGTTAGACGTATTAATTTAATTAAATCTTCATACTTCTTGTATGAAAATGTGAAAACATTTCCAAAGCAATGTTTTTGGGGTATTTGTTATCTTCCATAATCTAAAAAATATAAAAATTATAATGAAAAACTTTATACAAGTGTACAAAAGGCAAGCTTTTCAGTTTACGCCAATAAGTTACTGCGTAAAATCAAAGTATTTTTCACAAACATTTATCAGCAACTTGTATATATAAATTGATGGATGTAGCCGTTACTATGTGGTAGGAACCACTTTTATTTGCAGTAACTGCATTAACGTTAGTTACATATAAAAGTGGTAAAAAACATGACGTGTATATTATAATTTTAATATTTTTCATATTGTGGAAGGTTACAAGAAAGTTATCCAAAGAAAGGTCGATAAAAAACTGATTTTCCTCTACAAAAAATTACTTCCGTTGAATTTCCAAAGCACTTTTTACGCAGAATTCAATGGTGTGAAAAACTTATTTTTTCAAATCAATCAAATCAATAGTTATTGAAGGAAAACTTTTTTTAAATAAGACATCCTGTACATTCCTGCATATTTCAATAGAGCTTAAAATTACCTCCTCAAAAATGAAGCATACTCAATATTTTACTAGTCATCTTTGAAATACTGAGCTTTTAGGTTTTTTCATGTAAATTTTCAAACGCACACTTGGATCAAGTAGGCTTTGGAAGACGCGGCGATAAAACATAACAAAATTGTTCAGTATTAGCTATCAAATATTGAAAAAACTTTTCACAGCAGTAATTAAAACGCATAGTTTCAATAAAACTGATAAAAATGTATACTATATTCACTACTAAAATGAGACTTCAACAATAATAATGATAAAGAATAAACAATGAAATATTTTTTTTTCAGAGAAGGTGTTCGAAATGTCTACTCGCTTCTCCTACATACAGGCGACACCTTTTCTGAACATTATTTTGTCGAATTAATTAGTTCAATAGGAGTGAGACAAGCAAAACTTTGCATCACTGCCGCTTCCAATTGGTATCTTAAATTGGTCGGCAATTTAAAAATAAGATCTTTTAACCTCCTCCAGAGGTAAAAGTATATAGGCGTTAGGTCCGGTGACCTGACCGGCCAACGGCTGAGTCTTTGATTGGCTATCCAATTATTGTCAGAATTTGCAGCCAAAAAATTGGTGACAATTGCAGTGTTGTGAGGCGAAGCCCCGTCTGAGTTTCATTAAAGTATGCGTTTTAAAGTCTACATGAAAAAACCTAAAAGCTCTGAATTTCAATGATGACTCTAGCAAACCATCAAGTGTGCTACATTTTTAGAAAGAAAATTTTGAGCTCTATTGAAATTTGCAGGAATATATAAGGTGTCTTTTAAAAAACTAGTTTTCTATCAATAACTATTGATATCTCATTTGAAAAAATAAGTATTCAACACCATGCGTAAAGTGCTTTGGAAATGTTTTCATAGAAACAAAAAAATTTTTGATAGAAAAAAAATTACAAGAACTTTTCGAAAATGCACATTTTCGAAGAACATGCTGTAACTCAGAAACGATGATAGATATCGATATGCGGTTTTCACCATTGAGTTTGTCATAAAATTTGACTCACCCATCAGTTTTCATCTATTGATTTTGAAAAGAGAAGTTTCCCTTTGAAAGTGTTGAATTTGGCCCACTACGTACATCTCATCGATTTGAGTCATAGTTTAACCCGTACCAATATGTAAATATAAATAAATGATGGTGTTGAAGAAATGCTTCAATTGCACAACAGAAAAATGGGTCATACTACAAAAATTTCCTTTTCAAAATATCTCAGTGACTAATATGTTTCGTATCAACAAGCCATGAGAAATTTTCGTTGTCAGACTGAGTCGATATTAAAGTAATTAATTGACGTGTTGAGGAAATGTGGTTTTTTACAGGTTTGGTACGAATTGTATCATTTATACCATATATAGAATATATGTTTTCCCAGTGGCAAAGCAACCTAAGGTTGAGATAACTCAAAACTAGTCGTGAAAGATGCATCAAGACATCATTTGAACATGACATGTTCTAAATCACTACTGAATACTAGAATCGGGAACAACAAATATTACAATAAACATCAGTGCAGTAAATGTATATTCCATTTTCATACTGTTGATTCAACTCGCAAATATAATGGTTTACTTTTTCAGAATCATTAGTTCTGTTCGATATTTGATGGTTTTTTCATTGAAATCAATATTAAAAAATTTGAAAATCATTTGATTTGAATCGCGAATCAAATCAGGCCGATACTGCCCCACCCCTTCACACTGAAGGGGAGGCAATCCCCATTTGAAAATTAAAAGACAAAAATCCTTTTTAATAGCTAGTTCATAGAAAAAAAGGGGAAATTGGTTTTTTGAAAATATTTCGGAAAATGTTACAAGATATCTGAAATTTGAAAAAGATCCTTAAAGAGGAGGAAATCTTCGAAAAAAAGTATCACCTCCCGGAACTCTATCACCAATATTTATAATTTCAATTTAGAGGCGAAAATAGCGTTAAAAGCGGGCGATGCGCGTCTCGCAAGCGGTGACCGATACGGACCTTTGAAAAATAAAAATTATTTTAACCCATTAAATATCATTATTAAGAAGAAAAAAATCACATGCCTTCTAGACACTTGAATAAACGAAAATCCATGAAAAAAACATTTCCCGTGATTATTTTATTAGATATACTTTAGATATACTAATTTTTACAAGTTTTGAATTCACATAAAATCCCTGATAATTTTCTAACTAACAACCTCAAATTTTGTTCACTTCTTGGAGCTTTTCTTGAAAGCCCTCAAAAAAGATTCCCGTTGGAAAAATTCAAAAAAATTAGATTTTCCACTTTGCTATTAATAATCAAAGACATTGAAAAGTGAAAATGTCAATTAAAGCAATGAATTTTTTTTATACTCAAATTTATTCGTAATCTTGATGTTTAAAGTTACATAAAAATGATTTTTCATAATTTTAGCTCTATTTGTTAAAAAAGTTGTTATAAACGAATGTATTGTTAATGAGGTATTTGAAATTTTGTTGGGGGATTTTTATCACTCAAACTTAAAAACGCATTTAGTGATCAACAATTTTTTTGCTACTGAATATGAATATTAAGGAACGGTTTTCTTCAAATCATAATTTCTGATTCTCTTTAATATTTTGAAAAAAACTTTTTTTTTATTTATATTTTCCTTATTTATGTAATGAACAATTTGTTAAAAACAAAATAATTTTTACGGTATATTTTCTTAAAAAATATAAAAAAAATAAAAACAACCATGTGTCACTATTTGAAAACTATTTAAAAAATTGTAAAAATAAAGAAAACATTTTTTACACAAAAAGTGACACATGGTTGTTTTTGTATTTTTTTGGTACTATTTGGAAAAAATATATCGTAAAAATTAATTTGTTTATTGAATAAAGAAAATAAAAATAATTTTTTTTCTGAATATCAAGTAGAAATATCTTATTATTCATATTCAGTAGCAAAAAAAAATTGTTAATCAACAAATGCGTCTTCAAGCAATACATTTTTTCAAGACACGATTTTGTTTTTGAAAATCATAATATTCGTCACTGATGAAAATCCTCCTGAACAAATTTCAAATATCTTTTAAACAATACAATTGTTTATAACAATTTTTGTTCAAATAGAGCTAAAAATTATGAAAAGTTATTTTTATGTAACTTTAAATAATGAGAATACGAATAAATTTGAATATTAAAAAAATGTCATTGCATTAATTGAATTTATCACTTTTAAACGTCTTTGATTATTGATAACAAAGTGGAAAATCAAGTTTTTTCAAGAAAAGCTCCAAGAAGTGAACAAAATTTGAGGTTTTCAGATGTACCTAAAGTACATCTATAAAAAAATCACAGAAAACATTTTTTTCCATAGATTCTCGTTTAATCAAGTGTCTAGAATGTCTAGAAGGTATGTAAATTTTTTTCTTAATAATGATATTTAATGTGTTAAAATAATTTTTATTGTCCAAAGGTCCGTATCGGTCAGCGCTATTTTCGCGCTATTTTCGCATGCGAGAGGCGGGACTTTTTTTTAGGAGATTTCCTCCTCTTTAAGGGTTTTTTTCAAACTTCGAATATCTTCAATATTTTCCGAGATATTTGCAAAAAACCAAACCTCCCTTTTCTTCACTCGATTGTTTATAACTTTTGCAATTTTTTGAGCCCCTCTTGAAATTTTTCAAAAAGTTTCTAGAGCAACTGGATTATAATTTTCGATGCTCTTGGACAAAAGTTCCAAAAAAAGGATATTGTGATTAAATTGTACTCTCATCAAAATTGAATGTATGTACCAAATATCAAATCAATCTGTCGACAGGAAGGAGATCAAACTTAATTTACTGAATTTTACCCAAGCAAACAAACAAGGCAAGCTAAATAAAACCGTTTAAAAATAAGACTAACTTCTTTCAATATCGCAATCCACGGTAAGCCATACTTTTTGAAAACAAATTTTGCCATCTCAGACATGTCATGAGGTAAGTTTAGGATTGGACGTTCATCTACCCAATTAAACAAAGAAAATTTATGAAAACAATCCAACATGTAACTTTCTTCGAGGTCTTTCATAATCATAAAAAAGTACAATTGGCCAAGAATTATTAACGAGTGCAATTTTGAGTGATAATAATGGAAATTTCCAATGAAAATCTTATTCAATTAGAACTTGTCTTCTGAATATTACCGTTGATAAATAAAAGTGACGTCACTGGGCGATTCTAAATCCGCATTGGATAATAGGAGCCCATACATAGCAGTTCGAAAAGCTTATTGTTTACAGGACTGCTATACCTACAGGATTCTCAATACCTAAGCTTTCTATGAAAAACATTATTTCCTCCTTCAGAGGTACTGTTTCATAATACAGAAGATGCTGATATACGTCACAGATTTGTGAGAAAATGGTGCGCTTGCACTTGCAGTTGGGCTATATCTAGATAAAATAGTTATTAATTGGTGGTTACAATAGCCGCCGCTTGGTTTTTGAGGGCCCCCATGCAAAAATTCAGTTAGGAATAGTTATGACAAAACATTTTTAACCGATCACGAAAGAATAGAACCTAAAGCCTGACTTTCGACCAAAAGAGGTCAGATGTCAATCTTGCTGAAGTGCCCATCAGTAAGTTGAGGACCGCTCGGAGAGCGGGGGTGGATGGAGTGGGGTAGTAGGTTCTTGTCGCTAAATAGCTGGGGGGAAGCTTCTACTTCAGGGCACTCAACCCGCGGGGGGTCAAAATGAAAATTGACCTGTTCAAGTATTCATTTGGTTGGTTACGAGTTTTGCCGTGGTCTTCTTTGGTTACAATCTCTTCGTGACGTATCAACTGAAAGAAGAGTACTTCGCCGACGCCACTAAAGATGACCGCCGCAGTTGCAGTTGAAACTTTTGCAGATCGTATGCAAACAAGACCACGGCAAAAGCCGGAAACCAACCAAAACATTGACCCAGCCATGAAAGTATTTTTCATAAATATGTTTATCAAAAATTTTATCAGCTACTATAAGGATAAAGATTAGAAAAATTAAATCACTATTATCATTTTCCAACAGCAGATAATTGAGTATTATATTTAGGCTGCAACTTTCCTATGTTTGATCCAGAACTGTAATGACAGACTCCAGTATATTCTGGCAGGCCATAAATTGCGTTGGATAATGAAAATTCCTGTATTTGTCTTCCGACATTTGCCAAGATCCGAGTCGCCGACGACTCTCCTAGCCACCCTAAACTGAACGGGGTCACCCGAATAATTCTTCCAGAGCGAAACGCCTCGAAATAGACCGTCTCGATTAGCAGACGTTACGTCATAGACCTTTTAATTACGTAATGCCTATCCGATAGCTTCCTTGAAGACAGAACAGAACAATGCAAAACGACATAGAATCACTAAATCTAAATCCGTCGCGCCACAAAAATATGTTCACTCACCGCTAAATTTAGATTTGGAGTCCGCCGCCTTCCTTATTTCCGTCTTTGAGGTAACCTAAAATAAAAGAGGAATGTGTGAGGTAACGAATAGTCTGGAGGTATAAATCATTTTGTGAAATGTATGTTTTTAGCGAATTCCAGTGAAACTGCATGGACGGAACTGGATGCAAGCTAGATGAAGCGAAGAGAATTGAAACTTTCCAGTTTTTTACCAAGTTCATTAGTAATTAACTTTACTGCAGTTTCGTCCTAGAAGGACATTTTCAAACGTATACATTTTATCCCAGTCTGAAGAAGAAAAAAAAAGATTCGACGTTTTCAAACCATACCTTGGCATGCAACCACAAGTTCCCGAATCTTAACGATACGGAAATTTTTAAGTAAGCAAGGAAGGGTTAAAAACTCAATTATTTAGAATCCTTGGAAATTCACAAACGTAAACATTGCGGGTGCAACCTGTTAAATGATCAAATCGATTTAATTTACTCAGTGGTTTTCAAATTAGCACAACCGCATTGTAAATTCTAAATTCAGGTACTCAATCAAGCCAAGTACCTCTATTATTACCTACAGGGGTGCTATATAAGGTCTAATGTAATAAACCATTGTTAGTTTAATGTATAAGTTTGATAATGTCCTTATAGGACGAAACTGTAGTAACGTCAGTCAAAAGTGGTGAAAAACATAGAAAGTTTCAATTCTTTTTTCTTCATTATGATTTCCCACCAATTAGTAACGGCTACATCCTTCAATTTATTGGATGCAAACTTGGTCAAGACTTGGGGTCGCATGTTAAAAGGTAAATCCATTATTTTCATTAGTTTCCACAATTCATCTCCTAATGATACTGACTTGATTAGCGAATCGAGAATCCGTACATTTACGCCAGTTGTTCCAATTTTATCGATCAATTCAAATAACTTCAATTCTGAATTTTATTTGAAAAAATACTTTTTTCAGAATACCGATATCATAACAAAATATTTGTAGTGTTTCTGCACTACATGTGTGACAAAAATCACTTATTCTTAAGTACTTCATGTTTACTTATGCCACAAAAAAAGTTTAATCAAACCACTATAAATATTGTTATTATTATCTAGGTAATTATTTGAATTACAAGTCCATTTTATTACTAAAATACTATTTATTTCGGTGGTTCGTTCCATAAAAACATGATAACAAATTGATTCTCTAACCTTCTACTAGTAAAGTATAAAATACTAGTACCAGAAGAACCCTGATTAGAGAATCAGTTCGTTTCATAGAACAAACTGCTGAAATGAATAATATTTGATAAATTTGAGAAACTATAACATATCCGCTTATTCTCGATATTTTTGTTGCTAGATATATGAATGAAATTTATCTTATCCCATTGTCAAAATTATTGGTAAAAATCGTAGTAGTCCTGAGGATTTGGTGCATAAGTGAAACTATTGAAATGGGAAATAAAATATACATTATTTGGGAGAAATATTAAATCCCATCAGGTTGGCCTGGAACCAACATCCATCTAAACTCTGGTGGCATAAACAACCGCTATTATCAAACTAAGCAGGGTGCAAAGAATTGCATGTTTGGGAATAACGGGAGCAATGAAACCCACTCTTACACCTGCATTGGAAACCCTTCCAATCTTCCTCTTTTACATCTAGTAAAAATGGGGAAGACAGTTGAGAGAGAAATGTTTATTCATTTAAGGTTTTAACATTATATGTTACAAAGATATAATGATATAACGGGGCCTTGTTATAGGCTCCTCTGGGTTGAGTTATTTTACAATTAATTCAAATTGAAATTATCGCTGTTAGTAATTTGCATTTTTGGTTGGAGTATCAGGATCCACATCGATGGTTGTTCTTGAGAGATCGGGTTTTATTAGGCCGGGGGAAGTATGTCTGAGACTTCAGGATGTTCCAGGCCGTGCGCTGTCCTCTATCTGATCGCCAGTGGGTACTCCTCTAGGATGTCCTGGAGGGAGGGAGGAATGGGAATTTCTTCCTTGGTATTCTTCTGGGGCCTCCACATGGCGTTCAAGGAGTTGTGAGGGGGGTGATGGCAGCGGTGTTGCCTGACTGGCTTCAGCAGCGTATCGTCCTTGTAGTTCCTGAAATCTCAAGTTGATTGGGGTATCGGAATGGGAGATTATGGATGCTTCATTGGATTCGTCTCTCGGTTGTTAGTATGCGGTGGGTTCGTCTCTGGAATAGCGTGCAGTAGATCGTGTTTTAAAATCCAGCATCGATCTTATGAACATTTTGTACGTGTACTGTTGCATCTACCGAGCTTGCCTCTTGGTGCTTTTAGGAGATTGGCTCTTTTCCACACTTTTTAGAGAGTTTCTCCAAGGTCGGTCTCCCAGTTGAGTGCACTCGTGAAAGTAACCCCCAAATAGGACACCGAGTCCTGTAATTGGAGGTTCTCTTCCAACAGTCTGAGGTGTCAGTACTTATTCTGGGGCGGATAGTGGTATGAGGGTGTCTGAATAGGGTGGTTTCGGTTTTGGACGGGTTTATTTTGATATGCCACTTGTTGCACCAGTGCTCGAAGGACCAATTCAGACTGTAACACCGAGTTGCAGCTAAATACATGTTCAACACAAACTTTGCGGTTAATGTCTCAAGCCGCGATAAGAGGAAAATACTGATGCAGGGTAGAAGCACCTGGTATATAGGAGGGTCGAAAACCGAAAATGGAACGGAATCTGGAAATCACTGCGCAGAGAGAAATATTCAGTTTAGTTACCTTAACTGCAGGCAATGCAACAAAAGGACAAAGAGAGTTTGTGAGGCATTGTATCACAGAAGGCAACAATTTATAAACAACCTAAAATATGTTCTGGTTGGTTTCCGGGTTTTGCCGTCTTTTTTGTTACAATCTGCAAAGGTTTCAACTGCAACTGCGGCAATCATCTTCAGTGGCGTGGTCGAAGAATAGATATTGTGTACCTCAAATCTGTGATTACGTTGAAAACATATATTATAATCGATTCATAGCTCCGTAGATATAAAACTGACATCGGATTTGTTAGACTTTTCAGGCTTAGAACTCCATTTTATAGAAATTCAGCTGACTGCATTTCGATCAGCAGCAGAAATCTAATAGATCTGAGTTATAACAGATACTTGTTCAATAATAAAATCTTATAAGTTTTATGAAAAATATTCAATAGCTCCTGAACTAGAACAAATTTATTTTCACACTTCAACGTCCATCATATAAAGACCACAGATTCAAAAAATTGTTGACTATATCAACCATTTTAATTTCATAAAGATACTGGTATCAAATTGTTTATTCCAAGAATTTCATCAGTAAAGAATAAGGAAGTCGCTTCCTTGTAAATATCAACTGAATCAGCAACCTTCTTTAAAAAGTATCCGATATAAACATGCGGTCCGTTCTTTTGTACAATTGGGATTAATCGCTACGAACACAGTTCAGCAATTTATTTTGCACCCAAAGCAGTCACAAGAGATTGAACTCTTTCCCAGAATCGGTTCTTATCGAAGACTGTTCTTTTTATCTTCGTGTTTATTTAACGACGAGGGTGATTTAGTGTTCACACAGGAAATAGACAACAAACAAATTTTCGATAAATAGCGCTTTGAGCAGAACCATCGCCGAAATATTCTACGAAAAGTTAGTGGGAATCGATTCTGAGAAGAGGGTAATTTTTCAGAGCCGAGGGCTAGTTCGGGCCACCCAAAAGCCTGGGAATATAGGCCCGACAGAGCGACGACGTGATATGATGACTTTTGGGACAAGTCAAGTGTTTTAGAAAATTGTAAAGGTATGGGTGTAGGATCTATAAAGCTATTTTGAAAATTTGGGCCTCGCAATTGAACTACTTGTCTCTCTCTCTCTCTCTCTCTCTCTCTATATATATATATATATATATATATATATATATATATATATATATATATATATATATATATATATATATATATCATGCACAAAAAATAATAAAAATGTCAGGCCTCATAATAAATATTTTTCAATATTGATCAAATGTTCTTCGTTCAGTTTTCAGGTTTTTCCAGATTATCTAGCTGCAAAAAGTTCTCATGTATTTGCCATTCTTTGATTTATAATATTGTTTTACAAACTGTTAGTATATTTAATCAATTAGAGACAAGTGTATATTTTTCATAAGGATAATAACAAAATTCATGAAAACATTAAATTCACTACTGAAGTAGAAGCAGACAACTCAAACTCAATCAGTTCCTTGGACTTAACAATCAGTAGGTACAATGAACAACAAACAGGATTTTTCAATTTATGACAAACCTTCCCATATGGATAATATAATCCATATCAACACAAAGTAGCTTCTTATAATAGCATGATTCGCAGATTAGTCAATGTTCCTCTTTCAATAGATAATTTCAATAAAGAACTTAAAAAATGCAGTAAACAACAGATTCAAAGCTGAAATAATAGACAAAATACTTTCCAAAAATATCTACGCAAAAGCGATTCGACACGTTTTTTCTATTGATAAGTTAGATAATCAAAATCCAAATTATAGAGTTTTGACATATTTTGGATAGACAACAGAAAAAGTGTCTTTATTTTTTAATAAACAAGATATTGAAATTGCATCTATAACAGGTAATACGTTGGAAAAGGTACTTGAAAATAATAAGGACAAAACACCCAAATTCGAGAAATCAGGAATATCTAAATTAAAGTGTGGAACGTGTCCTAAGGTATATATTGGTCAAACTGGCAGAACATTTAGGTATCGTACCCAGGAACATCATTTGAGCTATGTAAATAAGAAATCAAGTTCAACATATTCAAATCATATTTCAGAAGAAAATCATATTTTTAACAGAGATTTCGACATTTTTCACATAGAAATCAATAAACTTAAAAATTCAAACATTCAAATGAATGACCAACTGGATTCAAAAAGATCACCATTATTGAACTTGTTTTCTTAAAAACCGATGAAATATTATTATTGATGTAGAATTGATAGAATATGCTTTAGGTTATCATAATTGAAGATGTACCGTAGGTACATAAAAGTTGTAGATGTTTTAGGTAATTTGATAGAGTGAGTACCTAAGTAAGAAGTCTCAATTGTAATGACGTAAGGTATATAAAAATCAGAAAAAATTTAACCAAAGTTTCAGTCAAATCAACTAAACCGTATTTTTGTTTTTCCAACAAATGTTTCACATGATTCTAAGAATTATAGTTTTTTATTTATGAACCGATTGAAACGAATCAAGCAATAAATGTAAAGTGAAGCTCACGACAATCCGTTCTTGAAAATAGCGCGTAACAAACGCACAGACAAACCGATAAACAGACATCAGTTACAGATTTATTACATGTATTAATATTGATGATGATATTTATATTATCATTACTAGCAACCCATTCTGGTTTCGCACGAGGGCATTTGAGGTTGTAGTTTAATCATAAAGTCTACGTCTTACAGATTTAACTGTATATTTAGCTATTTTTAGTTATCTCTGTCAAATATTAAGCATTGCCGCGGTGATTCCAGAATGTTTTTATATATAATAACTTTTGCCCGTGACTTCGTCTACGTGAACTACATAATATAACTAACTACCGCGTAATAGGTCCGATCCCGTAAAAATATCGGGATAAAAAGTAGACTATATAATAATATAATTGGTAACACTTCTTTATTGATATTGATTCAACTCATCTGCAAGTCTGGTAGTAACTGTAAACTAAAACAAATTTGAAAAGTGAAAAGAAATCTTGAAAAACTATCCATAATGACTTTCAAAGTCAAATATGTTACATTCATCATGAGTACTCAATAATAATAATCCTACGGAAAACTTTGTCTCTAGAGAATTCACTATTAAACTTCAACAAAAAATATTCAACTCTGAAATTCAGTAACATGTAGATCAATCGAAATGAAGTGATTTTTAAACAAGTATTTCATTTCTACTACCTCTAACAGTACCATTTGGAATTTTAAAGTGGTGGAGTCTGAGGGATAGAATGACTGTACATTGTAGAAACCATAAAACTTAGTAGATTCACCATATCAAATTCAACAATGTATTACAACATATCAATTTTTCGGCGTTACATTTCTGAAAAACATCAATGCCTGGTCATAAAATTTCAGATTACAGATATCTGAAAAAATAGTGACCCATATTCTTTGTATCTGAAATTCTAAAATTTGGATGTGGATGCCAAACAACTTTCTCCGGTTTTTCAAAACTTATGAAATTATGTTTAATTTGAAAACATCTGCTTGACATCATTCATGATGCTTCTAGTGTTTTGTGCTGTTTTTGCAGAAAAAATCATTAGTCTTAGGAAAAGCCTTGTAATAAAGGGTTATATTCATCGTAAAATATATAAACCATTATTTGATCCATGTGAATTTGTAAATTGAAAACGATAAATTTTTCCAATCACGAGAAAGTTTATATACTTTTCGTAGACGCGAGGTGTTTGAGAAATAGGATTTTTTTTAACATATTCGATGCTTTCGCTGATGTCAGAACAGACACGTCCGATCCATGTGGACCTTCTTCCCACGGTGTTTTCCCACAATCACCGAGCGACTGACTTTTTTCGACGTAGGTTCCCTCAGGAACGACCCAATTCCCAGAATTAGGGTCCGAAATCCATTCATTGGAAATCTATTTTTTAAATGTTACACAAGAACGCGCAATTAAGATTACGTTGTGATTTCTCAAAGTATATTGATGGATGTAGCCGTTGCTACGTGTTAGGAAATCATAATGAAGAAAAGATAAATTAAACTTTCTATGTTTTTAACACTTTTATTTGTAAGTAACGTTACTTGTATAGGTTGTATAAGTTTGAAAATGTCCGTATAGAACGAAACTGCAGTAACGTTAGTTACAAATAAAAGTGGTAAAAAACATAGAAAGTTTCATTTCTCTCTTCTTCATTTCTCAAAGTGATCAACAACGCTGATACATTTCATACATAGTGACTATCTCAACAATTATTTGTATAGGCAAATCTATTGAATTTTTTCATTTCGACTAATCATGTCAGAAAATGTATGTTTACATATTCATGTCTGATCTGAATAATTTATGTATAATTGGATATTAATATTATCAATAATATTGATCGATTGGTACAAAACAGATTTTAATGTTGGTATTTTTCATATCGATTTTTCAAACTGATGCATATGAAATCATCATTATAAATGACAAGTACAACCTGTATATGCACTTTCGAAAAGTTAGGTGTAGACGTGTAAAACAAAAACTATGACATCGTGCTGTAGTTAACTGTGGAAGAAGTAAAGTATTTCATTCGATTTGCTTTCATAATTTTGCGTGATTCTGAGACGTTGAATATTTAATAGAAACAAAACGTAAAAATCGATAAACTAATATATAATATTTATTTTCAGACAAGGAATCATTATCGTTCATTACTATTCTCATGGTAAAAGGCATCTGAAATAAACTGATTGAATTGTCGAAAGGAAAACATTTGGTGACAAAACAAAACATTTCCTCACCTAACGACTTAGGTAGGAAGAAATTGTTTTACCCTGGCAAGTGGAAATGAAAATCAGGGAGTGGTAGAATTATCAAAACCTCTAATGAATTCGATATTTAATGAGTTTATTGTTGCCACTGTTCTATATTCTGTCAACTTTCTCAATATCCTGTGGCAATATTTGAGTTTGAGCAACCAATATTATCGATTTTATCATAATGAACTATTTGTCTATCTGTTTTATTCTGTTTTTTGGGTTTATAACCTTCCATAATATGAAAAAATTAATGCTGAATCAATAGATAATCTGCTGAAGTGTAGTAAAGGCCACACTGAAAAGTTCAGCCCGAAAATTTACTGCGTAATATAAAATTACTGGAAAGTCCAGTTAGTCCGTAACTTGTCGTATTTATAAATTTTACCTACAAATTGAAAAAAATCAATTAAAAAAATCAAACATTGATACTTAGCTTTTTCAGATTCTCTATTGATTTAGCTTTTATTTTTTCAGATTGTGGAAGGTTATAAACCCAAAAAAACAGCATAAAATATTGAGTCCTATACAAAAAAAATGTCGTTTGGAGAATATTGTCTATTTGTATTGTATATTTTGTTCATTTAGTAAATGTTATGAGTTAGGTCTTCCATTGAATGAAATTGTATTTGCAAGTTCATAATCTATGGAAGAACAAATGAAATAAAATTGAATTAAATGTTGAAAAAATATTGAAAATTCTATAAATATTTGGTCGAGTTACTTACAATGCGAGAGCAATGCAAAAAATTAGTGAAACAGAATAGTTTGAAGGTGGTTGACAATGTTTCGTGGTGTATTTCATCAGTTCAGACTTCCATTGTCTAATTTAATATAAATCGATTTGAAATCCCTGAAAGAAAATGTAAAAAAAATTGAAAAGATTAACTGAAAAATAACAATTTTATTGATCAAAAAAACTGAAATTACAAAGAATTAACATACAAGCGATAACCAAAAAATAAAAAATTGAAATAATAATACAAACTGAAAATTTAAAAATTTCAATCACCGTTTTCGGGTGATTTCGAGTTAACACATTTTTTTTATTTTTTAGTAATTGCTTGAATGTTATTTCTTTATAATTTCAGTTTTTTTGTTCAATAAAATTGTTATTTTTCAGTTAATTCTTTTAATTTTTTTACAGATTCTTTCAGGGATTTCAAATCGATTTATATGAAATTAGACAATGGAAGTCCGAACTAATGAAATACAAAACAGAATAACATAAATTTTAAGAACGGTACCTAATTTGTAAACAAAACAAATTATTGCGTCCTGGAATGAAAATGGGTTGATGATAATGAAAAAATGTCAAAAAATAAGATGAAAAAGAGTTCAAACCAAGTTACTTCACGACATTTCGATTGTTAGTAACCAAAAACAACATCCGTCCAATTTTTTTTGTATTTCCAATTATAGATTCATAGATTTCGATGGTGTCAACTAACATAATAGTCTAGAAAAGTTTGCCAATTGCTGGTACACTACTGTAAATGTAGAAGATCAAAAACAGTTTCTTAAACAGTGAAAAACCATATAAAACTTTTTCAGAGGAGTGAAAGTACTGTTGTACAATTTTATAAAAATTTTATTCAATTTTATAATACAATGTGCTACAATTCTTGTCGTAAAATCAAGCCATTGAAAGAGTCTCTCTTTGTTATGCGATAACATAGTAATTACAACGGTCATGAACGACGTACAATTACTTGGAATTGGATATTTTTAATGGGTTGCGTTTCTTTTTTAATTGTTTGTTGAAGGAAATCTACAAGTAAACTAAATATGTAATACCTGTCAAATGTTAGGAAAAATTGAAATTTAATCAACACTGTTCGAATAGTAAATGATATACTGTATTTCGAATGGATATGTAGGTACATGTCCAGGATACCTTTAGTATCTCAGTATCTCCGCTTGAGTATTATGATAAGTATGACCTAATTTTCTTTAAATCTTACAGAATTATAATGCCTGCCAAATAGAAAACGGTAATAGCGTACATGGACACAAGACTGTACACCTGTCCATTTTTTCACATGTTAGTACAATGTTATGAATGTCAAAATCATTAATGAACTTATTGAGTTTTCTAGACGATTTCATCGTACAAATTCATGGCTTCAGAATGCAATTTCAAAACATTTCTGCTTGAACAAAATTGAAATATCTTTATGCTAAATTTCTGTTAAATGCATTCTAGTCGGCGATAAAATAGCATATGAAACTCGTTTATAATGCCCGATTATGACATTGATATAATAAGTGCACTCACTGTATTCGTGCGCCCAAAATATAGACTCATTAATATGATATATGAAACAGTAGCTTATAGCAACTCTGTCGTTAGTTTTGAGGGGTTTACGGAAAAAATGAATTTTCGAAATGTTTCTTTACTACTTTCGTCGAAATGGTAGATCTCCAACAAAAATACCACGAAGAACCCAAGTGCCGTACCAATATGACGAAAGCCCTGTATTCATTAAAGAAGTTTTATCAAGAAGTTATTCAATTAATTTCATTAGATTCGACTTCCATTGTATAATAATATATAAAATGATTTGAAAACCTTGAAAGAACCAATACAAAGTAAAAAATTGAAAAGAAGAGCTGAAAGTTACTATAATATTAAGCAAAAAAACCTGAAAACAAATTACAGAGGAATGAAAAAATTCAAGGGAAAAATAGAACAATTAAACAAAAAAATTAAAAATAAATAGATTCCCAAACCAAGTTAATTCAAGTGAAGTAACTTGGTTTGGAATCTCTTAATTTTTTTGTTTAATTATTTTATTTTTTTTACTTGTATATGATTTCAATGTAATTTTATTTCAAGTTTTTTTTGCTTAAAATGATTGTTAGTTTCAGCTCTGTTTTTAATTTGTATTGGTTCTTTTAGGGATTTCAAATCGTTTTATATATTATTAGACAATGAAAGTCTGAACTGATGAAATTCAATATGAAACATTGTCAATCACTTTCAAACAAAAGTTATTCAAAATAATTCTCAATTTTGTTTTGCAGGAATATATTGTTCGAAGTTGGTTCTAGAGGGCCGTCCATTAAACATGTCATGTTTTAAAGCATTTATTAACCCCCGCTTCACCCTTGGTGTGATAAGTAATGAGGTTCAAGACTGGCCCCCCTTTCCACACCCAAAATCACATGTATTTTTCAGTATCTACGAAGAAACTTAAAAATGTTTCTATCTTATACTCTGCAAATAGGCCTTATACAGATCAACTAGTTCAGGCATTGTTTTAATAAAAAACGTACGAGGTAATGGTGTATGCATGTATTCGCGTCGAAATAAAAAAAACTCTTTAAAATCTCTTTCTCCAATAATCAGCTGTCGCCCCCATACGAACGAAAACTCTCAGAAGTTGAGAAACTTGTGCGAGCTAAGGACTAACGAGGTCTTACCTTTTAACGTGTGATTCCTAACACGGTTGCAAAATCATCCCAGGTTCAACCAGAATTCTCTCGAGAAAAATATCTGGCCGAGGCGGAAATCGAATCCACGGCCTTCCGATCGTAAGTCAGGCGCACTACCACCGCGGCCAATTCCACAAAACAAATAACATAATATAACTGGCAAGCCGAGCCAGACCTTCGTCGTGGTGCGCGGCGACTTTGTTCGTTGCTTGGCAACGGCGAATCAAAGTCACATTACACCACCACGAAAAAATAAATACACGTGATATCTTACTACACCCCTCCTTCCCTTTGTGATATTTCGTGATTTTGCTAAACACCCTCCCCCCCTTTCAAGCCACCCGTGATTATTGGAAAGGGTAGCAAGTGATCTACTTTTTTGATGAACTTTACCGACCTATAATTAATTCATAGTTTGTGGAGTTTCACTGACTTTTTGGCTGAAATATTTATAACTGACCGATTTTGAAAGTGCGGCTAACTAATGTGCGGTATGACATTTTTGTCACACCGCACATTGTTACTGAACATGCGGCTACCAGAGATATTATTTGGTCTAAATAAGCAACATTGAGGTGAAACTTTTTTTATAAGGCATCAACACACTTTATCAACAGTTCAAACCGCCCATAAATGAGAACTACAATGGGTTTCAGATGGCTGAAAAACTATTTTGTCACCTCTAAAACTAAATTATATTTTTGAAATTATTTTATAGGTCATAGAAGTATTTTTTTCTATACTTTGCTTTCCATACTCATATAGATTAATAATTCAATAATATCGTACATATCTTCTGGAACAGGGTGTGATAAATCCCAGAAGCAACTCCCTGTGATACCACGTCACTTGAAAAATGTACCTCATCAATAATGGAATATGATGAATAGAAAGAAGTTTCATTTGTAGTATAACACACTTTTCTGAATATTATTGAATTACCATATCTTTTATCTTGCACTATACTGGCAAATATGTAGTCTTTACTTGAAAATGAATCTATAAAAGCATAGAAAGCAGATTATCTAAATGGAGTTGAGTAATAAATATGTTGTCTCCGAGATTGCCCCAAAAATATATACAGAGCGTTCCAACAAAAACTTGACCACCCCCCTGTAAGTCAGAAAACGTCAATTTTTATTTTTAGGGAGACTAATTCTGATATGGAAATCATACCCGAAACTTCACTCCCCTGCAGTCAGCAAATACCCCGCTATTTTTTTCAATGGCATGGGGGTCGAGTGATATCATTTGAAAGGTCTTTTGTTCCTCTATTACCTCAGTTATTTTTTTCTAAATTGGTTCATTCGTTATTGAGAAAATAAATGTTGAAAGTTTTATTCAAGAACACACAGAAAATTTGCTTTTTCATTTTAATGAGGAAATTAACAACAAATAATATCAGTGGAAACAAAATCAACAGATAAATTGTTCAAAATGACCTCCACCTAGTTCCATACAATAATACAGTCTACTCTCTAAAGCGTTCCGTACATTATTCAAGATGTACGGAGTCAGCAATCGGCATTCCCCAACAATTCTCTGTCGCAGGTCTTCTAGATTTGTAGGCTTAGTAAAGTACACTTTCGACTTCAGGTGTCACCACAGAAAGAAGTCCATCGGTGTGAGATCAGGTGATCTAGCTGGCCATTCCACTGGACCCCTTCTGCCGATCCAACGCATTGGAAAACGTTCGTCCAAAAACTGTCTCAGCCGAACATCAAAATGTGGTGGTGCCACATCCTGCTGGAATGTTATTTCATTTTCGACATTTTTCTGGAGTTTGTGAATGTGTTTTCATCACCAAATGAGGATTTACATCTCTCCAGTAACGACAATTATGTCTATTCACTATACCATTCAACATGAAAGAACTTTCGTCTGAAAAACATGTATTGGATAATAGGTTTGTTATTGGTAAATCTCTCGCTGAACACCTCACAGAACTGAAGTCGATGATCAGGATCATCTTCGTTTAATTCCTGCACTAGCATTATTTTGGAAGGATGGGATTTGTAGGCTTTCAAAAGCCCAAAAACCCTAGTAGCTGATACACCAGACGCTCTAGCTACTTGTCTGATAGACTGTCAATTATTCATTTCTGACAGGACGGGATACTTCATGTTTTCTGTTTTGAACAGAACCTGAAGTTCAAAACTTATCCATTAACTGTTTAACGTATTGATGCTCGCGTTGTGATCTAGATGACTCGTATTATAAATTCTTGCAGCAGCTTTAGCATATTCATTATTTCGATAATAGGTTGCAACAATCTCTATTCTTCCTTCAGAAGAATGAAACATGTTGGAACACAGTGAACAAGGGTGACTGAATAATAATTCGTGAAGAAGTGACAGTGACCAACTATCTACTTTTTGTTCTGCGACAACTAGATTCAACAAAAACTACCAGTGCAGAACAAACTAACAGTCTCTACTACTAATTATATAAATTCTACAAATCTAGAAGACCTGTGACAGAGAATTGTTCGGGAATGCCATATTATTGTATGGAACTAGAGAGAGGTAATTTTGAACACAGTGAATTTTCTGGTGAATTTTCGGGTATGATTTCTATATCAGAATAAGTCCCACTAGAAATAAAAATTGATGTGTTTTTTGGAATTTATGATTACACTTACAGGTGGGGGGTCAAGTTTTCGTTGGAACGCTTTGTATAATATAATATATGAACGGTTACGATATGAAATTTCACTTACAAGGAACACTATCGTTCTTAGTGGCAGACTTCGGAAGTTTCGGAATGAGACACTTGTCTTATCAAATCATCAAGCACCTGCACCGTTCTATGCATAATCGACACATCTTTCTGAAAAGTAATTTTGATCTTAATTGCTATCTTCCTTCGTTTTTTTAAATACTGATCCTTTCTAAAAATATAACAAACCCTACGTGGAATCCATGAAAATAATTATTCAACACCATTTTCGAACTGTAGCTATTTTCACGGCGAAAACACAATATCTTCACTCGCAAAAATTGGAGTATATTGAGATGAGTCTTTTGAAGATTAAGCAATTAAGCATATTTGAATTATTTCTCAAAAATATTCTGAATTACTAAATTCAAGTATGACTTACTGAATTTGAGTAATATCTTTTGGAACAAATAATGACCTGACATTTATTTTGATTTTCACTGTATAAAAGGTCCACAAAACCGCGCATGTGTTGCGGTTTTGTTAAACTTTTTATGGTAAAAATTAAAATAAATCGTATTAGTAGATTTTCATCAAGTATCGGCCAGTTTCATTCAAATATTAACTATACTAGAGGCTGTGCATCGTTGAAAATAAAGCTCTTAACTGAAAAAAAGATAATTCCTATTTAACCATTATTGGATACCAACAGTGAAAATATCATAGTTTTGATTCTTTTAAAACTTCACTTGAAATGAGTATTTCCCCACATCCGGTAGATACCATATATATAATTCATATCTTTCGTTGAACCAGGCATCCAAGAATGATAGAGAAAATATATGTGTACATAAAATGATAATACGTGCCCTATTACGTGGAACGTTAGTATTCGAACTTTATCTAGGCCTGGAAATAATAGTCCTCAAAAGTTAAAGGTCTTGCTTGAACGACGGGTTGAATGAACTTGCTCGTAAGTACCACGTGTAAACACTTCATTCATATCAATGTGCAGTGCCTGGCAAAGGGCGTGCTACGAGAAATAACGGAGGGTTTGAATGATTTCTGGTCAGGTATTTTATTGTATCCTTTAATTTCTCTGATATATTTCCTATTCAGACAAATTTTGAGATGTTCAAAAAACTCACTGGAATAATAAAGTTACTTGTAGAGATTGATATTAGTCTAAAAGTCATCTGTCTTTTTCGACCTGAACTTTCAAAGGCTGTATAATATTATTTCATACTTGTTTTTTCGTTTATTTACTTCAATATAATTTTGTAACAATATCATATATTATCACAAACCTCCAGTCATCCTGAAAAATGTCTTGAAAAACTAAACAAATTTGGTAAACCTCAAAACTTAAATTATGAATTTTCTTTCTTACTTGTAGATTAAAAAAAACCCATCTAATTTCCAAAAAACTATTTCTCTAAAAGGTAAATATTTCATCAAAGTTGTTTTCAATACTTGAAGTGAATGGCCAAAATGTCCGAAAAATGTATTGAAGAACTAAACAAATTTGGTAAGCCTCAAAACTTAAATTGTGTATTTTATTTCTTACTTGTAGATTAAACAAACCCATCGATTTTCCAAAAAACTATTTCTCTAAAAAGTAAATAATTCATCAAAGTTGTTTTTAATACTTGAAGTGTATGGCCAAAATGTCTGAAAATGTCTCGAAGAACTAAACAAATTTGGTAACCCTCAAAACTTAAATTATGTATTTTCTTTCTTACTTGTAGATTGAAAAAAACATAGAATTTCCAAAAAACCATTTCTCTAAAAAGTAATTATTTCATCAAAGTTGATTTTAATACTTGAAATGTATGTAGAAAAGCAACGTACAAACCAGTAGGTTGCTTATCAGCGGATTATACAATGACGCAAACTATAATGGAATAAAATCGATATTTTCAAATATATTTTGGAAAATCTTGAGACAAATCGATTTTTTTACCTTCAATTGCACATTTTATTTGAAACAGTGTAGTGAATGTTAAAAATTGAGGAATTTTGTTCAATTTTTCTTGGCAAATCCTGTAAAAACAAACAAATTTTCTTGTTCAGAGCTGTTGTACACTAATGCCTCAATTACGCTGTGTTGGGGAAACAACACTAGATGCAAGGAACTTTTCATGGTAATAATGAGAATAATAAGAACAATGTCTTTTAAACCTGAACAATATTCTTGTCGCCATTTATTTATAAATGCTAACTTTTTGATACTACCTTATTTATATATCTTGAACAGTATGTAAAGATGATTCTGACCGCAGAAAATGATGTGAAAATGAGATCAACATGGAATATTGCTAACGTGTATTGTTTTCTGAAGAATGCACCTTCGCCCTTGATGACAATCACTAGATTAAAAGTTACATACTAAGACAACAGAAAAAGTAATTTCTGTGAAAGAAAATAATGATTTTTTATAAAAAAAATTTCAACTAAATTTTCGCAATTCAGATTTTCAATATTGAAAATTCTCTCACCCATAATGAAAAATGAATGAATGATTGTATTGAGAATTTCCAAACCTTCCAAAGAAGATACAATTCGACCAAAACTGGTTGAAAGGGAGTTAAAAAATTTATTTAAGAAAATAAAAATCAACCTAACCGAGGATTTTCATTCCATCATAGGTTTCCAAACTGTATACAAAAATCTCTGCGAAACAATTTCTCTCTGAACTAATCTTGAACAACGCCTCTGATATTCATTCACTTCGGAATCTGCTACTATAATAAAACTACATAAATTGTAACATTCACATCAGATAAACATGTTCATACATAGTTTTTACATTCATAATTTGCCGAACAGGAAATATAGCTGAAATCGTTTCGTAAACAACATGTGTAGTAGTATTGTGGGTTAAATTTTTTGCACCGTCCAACGTTTCCCACCCTATCTCTGCCTACTTGATTCAGACTATAAGTGGGCAAGAGCTTCATTTCTTGCATTCATTAGTACGATGATACTAGAACGCGTTAACCGTGCCTGATTCTTATATTTGGAAGATAGTTTTACGCAAATGATAAGATTATGTTCCAATTGTGGAAAATGAGTTTTCACTTCATTTATAAAAATATTTTTCGGAACATACAGATCAGAAGTTCTCATGGAAAAATGCCTAGTTCATAATTTTCTTTAAACAGTATTGCAAAAGGTGATATATTTCAGAAAAAGCAGACGAATCGCTCTTCGTCAAACTGCCCTCGAGACCTAGTCCAAATATTCTTCAGAACATTATTACACATAGTGCTTGTGGAGAGTACTTCGCTTAGACTTCACTAGAATAAGTAACCTTTGCTGCTTTGTCGTTTCAAATCATGGCCTTATTTCTTCCAGCACACACTAAAGAACATTTCTGCAAAGTTTGAGGCAATTTACCCTATAGTTATTTTTCGTTACATTCTAGGACTCGAGATCAATTTTGCGGGGAGCTAGCTAATAACACACTTCCGATTCTATCAGTGTAAGTTAAATTTGGGAAGAAGGCGTTTTCCAAGCTATGGGTAACATGCTAATGCTGACAAATTAGACAGCTGCCAATATTTAGGTTTTGCTGTGACGCTTTTCGATGTTTTCTAGACGCATTTTGACGTTACTCCAATGCTGACATCATCGACTTCTCACTCATACACACACAAATTACCGTTCGTCTCGCACTCTTAGACACGTCTCGAATGACTTCACATCTCCTCCCCCCCCCCCTACTTCAAAATGCGCTCAAAGTACTCACTTTTCACTGATATGTAGCATTAAATTGGCCTTTTGATGAAAAATCCTGCTATGAACCAATATCCCTCAAGATTTTTTTATTAAAAGAACTTTTGAAAGCTCCCTCTTTTGTGCGATTTATAAAATAATTGATACAATTCTACGCAAATTAGTTTTGAATAAGTCATATTCCTTGGTTTTGAAGTTTTTGCTGAGTATGAGTATGAGAACACCGAAGGAACAGATACTCTTAACCTCAGGTTTGACTGAGGTCAAAGAAAGATTACCAACGTTATGAAGGTGAAAAATTGAAAACTGCCCTCTGCATATATTTTAAGCAACGATTTTATTCAGCAAAAAAGCATTTCATTAAAAATAATGAAATTGAATCTTCCATAAAACAGCTTTTTCATCGAAATCTGTTCAGTTTTCAATGGAACAAAAATTGAATAATCTGCTGCAGACCATAGCCACGAAAAAATAAAAATCATATACAGAATATGCGATCGCTGTTACTTCAAGTAACACAAAAATGACACAACTAGGAATGTAACAGACGAGTTCAAAATAAAAACATATCGGCCAAGTCTACTATACTCAGTCAGAAACACAACCACTTTGCAAATTGACAACAGATTTACGCCAACCGCTGATATGAAAACCCAATCAAGAAAATGAATAGGCACCCTAAATGCCAGTAAATACTAGAAAACAGAAAAAAAAATCAAATCCAATTCTTATCGTTCCAAACTATTAACTGAGTTCAAAAAAACCCTATTAGAAATCCCTGTGAATGATACGAATGAAACATTTAATTGTATGATCTAAAATGACGGTGATGTGAAAATACTTATCTAATATAATTCGAAAACAAAAATCGATTTGAACACTAACTTGCACTTCAGTTTTAAGCCACATGTTTCCACGTGTGTGGAAACATGTCAAAAAATTGCTCTCGGAATCAAAATTCATTAGGGCTGGCGAGGATATAATAATAAATATAAATATGAATTAATTTCAATTAAAAATATAACTCCGTTTTGAGATTATGAAAGATTTTATCAATTATACATTTGAAATTGCATCAAACTGAATGGCTAATAACGAGAAAACTTCAACAATGTCTAAGCCGCGAAGTTTTTAACATTAAATTAAATGATATAGTGAAACGGTCTAGTGAACCTAATTATGCCATCATAAATATAAACTATACATGTGAAAAAGTTTGGATGGTGGGGATTATTTTATTGAAGACACAAAAGTAAAAATATCAATATTCTATCCGAAATCCGAAACTGTTTGGAAACTGCGCAGGACATGATGCGTACAAGCAAAAAATCTCAAACTGTCTAAAATAGTATCGGACACTTGGTTAAACGCATTTTGAGGAGACCACTGTGCCACCTATCATATATATGAAGAGATGAAGACGAGAAATTATTGTTGATCATGTCCATTTTGTTATGTAGCGTATCCTTGTAGTCAGTTCAAATGCTATCTAACCACAATCATCAATTATTTGAATAAAATCTACTGGCGTAAAAAATAATAAATATTCAACTTCATGTTTATAATATGCATCTCATCATGTTTATAACGTCGAATTCGAACGAGGATTTGACAAATTACAAATGTAATTGGTAGTCAATTACAAAGCGTGAAAATTGATTAAAGTTCAAATTTATTTCATTAGTTTTACGTGAAGTAGTTTCATTTTTGAGATAATGTAAGTAAGTCATTTTTATCGGCATGCAAAATAACTATCGAATGAATATTTGAACGTCAAAATCGAATAAAGTGATTGAAAAATATATTTTTCACTTATATGCATAGTTATATTCCGTTTGATATTAACGAAGAAATTATGAAATCTATATTATTTTAGAGCCTATGTTTTTGTTCACTGTCAATTTTCACAACTTCTCTTCAAGAGTCTTTCCAGAAATTTAACCCAATTGTTGCCAAATTGCCTGGACTATTAACGTAACACGTAACGGGTCAGTGTATTCAAAATTCATTAAATCTATCATTGGAAACCAATTTGTGCATTCTACGTCTGAACATAGACTGGATAGAACTTTCATTGAACTCATTATTATTTTTAAACCAATTAATACCCCGCCACTTTCATGTTGAGAATATATTCTTCGTGCATTACTAGATTTTCTAGAATTTTCCAACTTGGATTTTATGTCTTCAATCGCGGTACTTGCTGTCATCTAAAAAATTGCTTTTATGGAAATTGCAAACCTTCAACCATCATTTCTCGAACTATAACGGCAATATTTCAATGAAGTTTTATTAATCTCTAATGAAAAAGGTTCCTAAGTTTCTTCTATATTTTGGTTTTCAGTCCAATTTGTCCCCCATTGACGAAATTTTCTTTTGATTAATAATTTTGAGGCTGTCTCTTTTATGGTTCCTGAACTATTGCCTTTAGGAAAAATTGATCAGCGATACTTCTTATATTTTCTGCAGTGCTACATTTGGAGAATAAATATCTCAAAATTTTTGGTACAGAATTCTGAGAGAAATAAAAGAGATTATATAAACTTTTTGCAACCCGCCGTTTTTTTAAAGAAAATTAATTTTTTCTATTCAAAAACTCACGAACAGACGGACAAACAAGTAGATAACTAAAGATTAGAGCTAGAACCTTGGAGACGCCAACTTTGTGGGTGAAACGCTCGTCGAGAAAAGTAATAGTTGTGGTGTTTGGGAACAGACAACTAACGCGAACAAACAGAGCATACACAGTAAAATTTCAACTACGTGTGGCAGTCCAAGACGGATTATTCATGCCTTATTTTTGTTGGGAACAGAATTCAAATGTTTGATATTGAATCAACATTGCACCATGAATACAAAATTTGTATCGAAACGAAACCATTTAAAATGCTTACCTGTATCTATAACGTAGTCGGGATTTCCGGATTTCATCAGCATTATCTGAAAAAAAAAATGTATATATCAAATTTTGTTCGACACGATATAGTGATCCAATATCTTAATAATTCAGTTTTAAGAAGAACGGAGTTTTGTCCCTATATGCTATGCGAATGTCTATTCGAAAGTTAAATAATTGAAAAGTAAACAAAGTTAACTATAGCAGTAGTTATCAGAGTCATAGCTGGCGAAAAATTTTAAAAAAATCCAAAGATAATGCTGAAATATTACCTACATTTCTTCATTTATTCATTCTTTCTAATCACAACTAACGAACAAAAGCATTTTATGTTTTATTTATTTCACTTATAAGCTGCAAAATTATACAAATTTATACTGTCTGTGGTACTAGGGGAGTTCCATAATGCAACACAAATTGTGAATTCCATGAAAACATGCATGTTTGAAGTTTCAACACTGTTTCATAGACCAGGAAATAGTGGTAATGTATATTTCTTGCTGCGGTTGAAAAACTTATAGTGAATAACTGTTCACTAACATTTAATTGTTGTTTCTGATGGAACAGAGTCTTTATAACACTTTTCAAACCATTGCTTCGCTTGAACGGTATTTTTCTCCCATCAAAAAGTAGTTTTATTTTGAAAATAACAAAAATAGTGTCACTCTTAGAACAATAACTCACCAACTTATGAGTAGAATATCATGAAATTTCAACAGCTCTCTTTTGAAAATTAGTACTAACTAAAAGAGCGGTGAATGCAAAGTTATTGTTGGCAGAACCTAATATGGGTTTCATAAAAAAGATCGTACTGAAGGATGCTTCATACTCTGTCAATTTTTTAATGATTGTCTCAGCAATGGTGATGAAGAAAATCTTAAAATCAATAAGTGTTATATCAATATAGATGAAGCGATGTATTATAATTATTTTTTCCAAGTTTATAAGCCTTCATCTATCTGTCTTTCATTTTGTTGTTAGATTCAGCAATGAAATTGTCATGAGCGGACTTTTTGATTTCATTATTGCTTTTTCATATTCACCTTTCCAATACATGAAAGCTTGTTTATCAATGTAATCATTAGTCATATTCCAATCTCCAAATGTTCTAAGGTCATTGTTGAACTAACCACAAGCCCGGTGTTGTAGTTACCTGCTTTTGGTTCAAGAGGAAAATGTTTTTCAACTATTCAACACTTGAAACATGGAATGCACAATTTGAGAATATTCTCCTTAAAATTTGAGCAGTAAAATCCTTTTTGATATTTGTATTTTTTCCAAGGTCCTAAAATCATAAATGCTTCACTAAATGTTGCTGAAATTAATGTTTCCTCTCTAAATTCATGAGATTTGAAGTAGAGACGTTTGGTAACTAAAGGAACAATTTATACATTACTACTAATAGATAAATACATATATATGATATTAAATCTTGTGTGTTGATGTGATCTTCTCAGTATATATGGTAACTAGTAGCTGAACTTGAAGCTACCAAGCAGAACACATGAATATATCAAGTGGGATCTTGCCGAAACGTCTTGATAATGTCAAAGATGAACGGATGTTGGTACACCCGGGATGACAGTTCAGCGAGTTAGTACATATTTTTCAAGATTTTTATTAAAAAATATTATCTTATCGACATTCAGCTCGGTTTCAGTTACAAAAAGTTGATGGAGTGAAAAAAAGATAAATGTTTCAGTTCCTTCGAGTCCATGAGATGCCCAGAATATTTTTTAGTTTTCAGTAAATTTTTTTTATCTTCAATAAAACCGCTCAACATACATTTTTGTTTTAATATTTTTTTTTTCATTTATTCATTGAATGTTATCTTGTAGTCTCTTGGATTCCAGCCAATAGATTACCTGTTGCCTTTTCAGATATTCTCAATATACTGCACACTACATGTGAAACGCAATACAATTTTATATTATTTTGAATTTATTGTCTGGTCTAATGGTGTTGTGTCATCGGAGTCTAACCATCTAGTCGGTTTTGGTATGCAGGCTGTGGGTGAGCGTTCTTTGGTCTTGGCCTGCTGAGATTCTTTTGAGTCACGCCGAACGCCTTGTTTGGTCTAGCGCCACTCATTTGTTATGTGAGGGATTGTCAGGTGGTAGAAAAGGTCATCGTGTAAACGATGGGCGTTTCTTCGCACCGTTTTCTCGTTCTAAAAAAGGTACTGTTTGGCGCCTGGTATGTCAAGAATTTGTCCGGACAATTATTTCATAACCATTGCTCTCAACTAATAATTTCAGTTATTTGGTGTTATGATTCTTGAGTGAGAAGGTTTTTAAGGGTATTGTCTTGATCTCTAAAATAACTTTAGAAATAACTTACCATTGCTATGCTCACAAAGGTCCCATCTGTATAATGGCAGGGGAGCCCACGATGCAAAATGGGGATTTACACGAGCGTCATTGAGACATATTAGGTTGCAAAGCTTAGATGATAAGATACCTTTTTATCGGTGGGGAAACCGGCTATAGATTTTTAAATATGTAAAAAAATACTGTTTCATGGATATTCTCGAACACGTCAGATATTGGTAGCATCATGTCCTACGTATTTTTAATGTTGGTATGTTAATCTGATCGTTTGCATGATGTGGGTGGTTGTACGTAAGGGTTAAAAGTGAAAAGAAAAAAAAATTAATCGAGTGCGTCAGATTTTCTGAGGGGGTGTTAAGTGAAACAAAAAAAAGCTCTCATTCAATAATCTGACGATTTCGATCTGACGCAAACTTGCGGGCATTATTATAATGTGCAAAAAAATTCACCATTTTGAAATACCCAAGCGCGTCAGATTATCTAGAGGGATTCGCTCAATCTGACAAAAACAGGAAGGAAATAGCATGCAAATAAATGAATATATGTTTTTTAAGAAGAATACTTATTATTTATAAGAAAATAATTGAAAAAAGGCTGAAAAAAAATTAATTCTCTATAATCAATTGATTAATTGATGAAGAAAAGAGAAATGAAACTTTCTATGTTTTTTACTTTCATTTGTAACTAACGTTACTGCAGTTTCGTCCTATAAGGACATTTTCAAACTTATATATTGTATATGTATATGAAAATGTCCTTATATATTGTATACGTTAGAAAATGTCCTTATAGGACGAAACTGCAGTAACGTTAGTTACAAATACAAGTGGTAAAACACATAGAAAGTTCAATTTCTCTTTTCTTCATTATGATTTTCTACCACGTAGTAACGGCTACATCCATCAATTAATTGATTAATCAATCATCTTCATCTTTATCACGAACGAGTCTCTGTGATCAGCTGTTATGGCGTCATGGCAACAGAATTCAGATTGGGGACGGAGTTAGAGAGTAATAGATAGAGAAAAAGTGAATAGAGAAATAGAAACTCGGAGAGAGAAATATAGGTATCACATAGCTGCATTAATTTACACTGGAATATACACTTTTCAGCAGTTAATTAACTCATCCTACCTCAATCTGACGCGCTCGAGAATTTCTGATGACCAATCTTTTTTACTAATCTGATCCTTTATCCCTCACAGGCGGCCTTATATATGGGGCTCATATTTGGTGAAGGTACTTAACCGGGTACAAGGTATCCCCCTGTATATTAATCTGCCGCGCTTTAGTAAATCCCGAAATCCCCGCTTGGGCTCCCCTATTATAATAAACATGATTATTTGTTCATCAGAAATTGTGTGTCGTTAGAAATAATCAGTAATTGATCTTCGATTTCGAAACATACCTTGGGGAAAATATTATTTCATCGATATTTTCAGTGATAGTCAATTTCATTTATCGAAACAACGTATATCTGGTACATTTCGTACAAAAAAGTGGCAACTCTTAGATCGCCACAACTGGATGATCAGTTAGGTTCAGGATAAATTCCGAAGAAGTGTTTTAGCCCGAATGGACCGAGATAATTTTCAAAATTAATAATAATAATATACTTTATTGTCATTAATAATATATCTTGTGGACAAAGCTTGTGAAAAATACATTCAAATGTAAGTATAGAAATATAAAATGTGATACAAAAAAACCTACAAAAAAGTAGGCAAAAGTCTTAGCAAATAATTCAAGTGTATACATTGCAAATGAGAACATATCAAAACTCACTTGCAGTTACTGAGACTTCAGTAAAGATCTATAGTATAGTCAAAATATAACGTATGGTACTTCGTTATATTCGACCAGGGTCTCCTATCCCGGATTTTGTTCTCTTCAATCGTGATCCCAGCAGATACACACTCAATAATATATATATATATATATATATATATATATATATATATATATATATATATATATATATATATATATATATATATATATATATATATATATATATATATATAGAATAGTAGTTTTTCGGGGATTCGGTCTGATTAGAATAAATATTTACTCTTTTTAGCTGCCCGAGCTTTCGCTAATGTTTATTAGCTTTATCGAGGGCTGTAATATAAAAAGGACATGATAAATATATATATATATATATATATATATATATATATATAAAACATAATATTCAATTTCAAAATTGAAATTTTCAAATTGAATATTCTCAAATAGCACAGGTATTCTGTTTTATCCGTTATTATGTTATATATATATATATATATATATATATATATATATATATATATATATATATATATATTTATCATGTCCTTTTTATATTACAGCCCTCGATAAAGCTAATAAACATTAGCGAAAGCTCGGGCAGCTAAAAAGAGTAAATATTTATTCTAATCAGACCGAATCCCCGAAAAACTACTATTCTATACATACATACGGTCGTTACACTATCAATTATATATATATATATATATATATATATATATATATATATATATATATATATATATATATATATATATATATATGATATGATGAAGAAAATAAAAAATTTAGTAATTCGAGTATCATTCAGAATTTTCCCACTTGACATTGTCAGCCAAAATTTTTATTAACTGTCATTTATTAATGTTTTTCTATCTGTTTTTGAACCATTTTATATTTTATTCTCACGTTAGTAAGTTCTCCATATTTATATATTTTTTACAAGATATATAATCTTATTATTGTAGTTGTCCTGACGAAGGTGTGAAATATACCGAAAGCTTGACATATAACAAAGAGTTTTCTCTGTAACAGCCCAGCTATTGACTGCAACCTCACGAATTAAATCGATTTATAGTTAATCCAGTCATTACTTATTCTGTTATATATATATATATATATATATATATATATATATATATATATATATATATATATATATATATATATATATATATATATATATATATATATATATATATGGTGAGATTATTTCTATGAAAGATACTAAAAATTTAAAAAAATGTCTTTAATAGTCATGGAACATTTTTCATCATCTCCTTTCCTGAATTATTTGAATGGTGCAGAGATTTTTATAGCGGATGAAGTTGCCCTTTACTCAGTCAATTTCAATCAATACACAATTTAGTTTTCCAGTATGTGCTCTTTCCGATTCTGATTTTTATAATATGAATACGAAGATGATTGGCTTCTCCAAGGTCCTTTTTGGGAGTTCTTCTTAATCAAAATTATGATTGTCATTTTATAATGAGAGAAAGACATGCAACAATGCTTCTACAGAATAACTGATTCCCCTTCATCATAATACACAAACATAAAAATTGCCTTCAATTAATCCAATAGTTCTTATTTCTGATTCCCAAATCAGAGAATATATTCAAACCGTAAAAGACTCTGCAAGTGCAAACTTTTTTTATCTCCATCACATTTTTTGCTAAAAACCTTTTGGCTACTCCATGTATATCTACCTCATCGTCAATTAACTCTCGTTCCTGAGTTAGTTGTCTTATATTCGAAAATACATTGAGCTCCCACGTTTTTTACCAAAGAAGGCTAATTTTTGGTTTTCTATGCTCTATTGAAAGCATCATTAACATTTTTTGAATTTTGGAAAAAAGTAGCATGTTCATGCTATGACTTGTCGGATCATTTCTGTGTATAGCTCTCCAACTTCCTGAAGGAACGTTGGCCGTCGAAGGATATCTCTTGATTACTTTTACTATCAACGTTGGTGTTCCCCAGGGAGCCATATGGTCTCCAAACTTATTGAAGAAAACAAGAATCCAATATATTGCTTTGCTGACGACAGCACACTTATCATTTCATTTGGATTCCAGGCTGCGGATGCACATCTTCACCGACAGCCGGAGGTTGTATATCTTAATAAGGATCTAGAGGTGATTTCGAATTGGGATGAAAGTAACCAGGTTCAATTCAATGCCACAAAAACCCAGGCATCGGTTTTCTCCAAAACGGAAAATGTCTCGAACCGGATATAATAATGTCAGGTAGACAATTCAGCTCTCTGCGGAACAAGATATCTTTCATTTAGAGAACTGCGTTTGTGAAATAAACCTCCTGGGAACGTTTTTCCAACTGGATTTAATCTTCAGCGAATTAAATCTAATGTAAATCGCTACTTTCGCACAGCCACCGCTGTATGAAAATTATACAAACGCAACTGTTGCTAACCACACTGATTTACAATATTTCTTCAATTTCCATGTATGTAAGTTTGGTCGAGTTTATCAAAGTCTAGCACTCAAAAATGATCAATTTTTTATCGGAATTTAATCACATATTATATAATTCAATAAGCAGATTTCATTATTTGTATTTTCAATTTAATCCTTACAATCAAGCACTCATTACCTGAAGAAAGGTCAAAAAGTTTTACTTTGACGTTGGAATTATTCTATTTACAATTCTATTATCAGTTAATATTCAACTCATCCGCTGCCTGCATAAACTGCAAGTGCAATGTACAAATGCTGTTTTATTTTCCTGTACTTTGGACATGCATTTACACATAAACGAACACAATAAATTTAATAACTTGATTCTATAATTAGAATCATAGTTTTTATTTCTTTTGATCGGTAAGTACTCCTTAATTACTATGGCCTAATGCAATATAACGATTTCGAAATGTGAAGAACATGCATGATAATAACATTATGTTGGACTGACTCTACATAATGAAAAGTTTTATACATATAGATTACTACACTACGCGTGTGATTTCAGTTAATAGTAATTGATTTTTGATGTCATAATTATGAGTCGTAATGACGATTCTCTGAATTGGAATGCTAATGTAATATGGACTGTTAGTCAAACTTCTATCTTATTGCTACTTAACTAACTTAACCGACAACTTCTCACTGAGAAGTTCTCATGAGAATATCTCAAGAATCAATTTTGAGTAAATTTAAACGTACATTTTAAATATTATTGAAACAAACCTCTGGGTTAGAACGAATTCCATGCAAACACTACTCCCACATTGAAACTACAACAATCTCGCGTTTCACCAATAAAGTTGTAATCATCAGAAGCTGAACTCTTCCGTATATTTTATCTCATAGTTTTGAAAATGTTTTTCACAGTAGATATTCACTCTGCAGTTGATGAAAATACTTTGCATCCATGCTTGTTGAACTCAAATTGTTTTTATAATAATTAAACTTTGAAAACATCAGCGAACAGGAAATCTTGATTGTAGCACGTGAACTAAAAAATAAGTTTACGTGTAGTCATGACAAGATACCATCCTTTTTGAAAAAAGATTGCATCGGTGTATTGGTCCATTCCTTACTAACACTTTTCAATCATGCAGTTGAAAATAATAATTTTCCTGAATTATAGAAGATATCACGAAGTTATCCCATTTTTAAGTCTGGAGATGGATCTCCAGACTTTATTATTATTAGGAATATTAGGAATTATCGTCCTTTCTCAATCCTATCGAACTTTGCTAAACTTCTCGAAATTGTCATCTATAATCGTTCAGCATGGATTTATATATAACAGATCCATCATAACAAATTTATTTGTATTGACCCAAAATGTTAGTGATGTCTTAGATAATCGTGGTTAAGTTGATACGATATATACTGATTTTGCTAAAGCATTCGATCGACTTGATCACATGATCCTTCTCCACCAATTTGGTTTTCATAATTCAGCAGTACTTTTCATTAAATCCTACTTTATTTAACGCGAACAGTTTGTATCTTATAACGGCTATTATTATTTTTATTACAATCCTTCATCTGGAGTACCTCATGGGTCGAATCTCGGACCACTTCTAATCTTATCATTTAATAATGACCTCAGTAATCATGTCGACTGTAATAAGTTATTTTTCGCAGATGATTTGAAAATATATTTATCTGTCGAAATTATCGAAGAATGCAATACATTGCAAGGACAGTTATAAAATATACAGACTTGTTATGAAGTTAACAAACTGTATCTTAATGTATCCAAATGTAAGGTAGTGTCTTATACTAGGAAAATGTCAGTCATCGAGTACAATTATCGCTATAGTACATTTATTGAAAAAGTTCAACGTCGTTTCCTGAAGTTTATTTACTTCAAATCTTATGGTATCTATCCTTACAGAGGTTTTCCATATGAATCTTTTACCAAAACATTCAATATTGAAAGTCTTGAATTACGCAAAAAACTTGCTGGGATATTTTTTCTTTATAAATTACTGCACAACAGTGTGGATGCTACGGAGGTTTTATCTCCTATAAATTTCTGTGTGCCTCAATTTAGAAGTAGAAGTACAAAACCTTTTTACAACCAACTTGCCAGAACCAATTTGTACCTCAAGTCACCTATCCTCAGCATTTGCAATAATTTCAATTCAATTTCAAATTTCTGTGATATCAATTTTGATTCCTTAGAATATATTGTTGAAACTGCATCTGTTTTTCATAGAGAATTTTTAACTTTCTAGTAAGTATGGTTTATTTTATTTTCGATTATTTTATTTTATTATATTATATTTTTGTTAACCATCTGCTCAAATTGTAACTTTGTAGTTATGATACTTAGTTAACCCTGTAAATGTATTTTAACTGTAGGATAATAAAGGCTATTATTAATATTATTACTATTATTATCTCTTGATGTAGCCATCTTGAAGTGCTGTTGTGTGGAGGCAGTTTTTGTTTGGATGAATTTATTGTTATACCCTCTTCCTTCTCAATAGTACCAGATTTATTGAGAAATTACTTTATTCAAAATAACAAAAATACAATTTATAACACTAACATCATACTTACATCATACTTCAATGGGATAATTAAAAATTCAACTGATGTAATTCATTACCAGTTCACTTGCTTATGATCATTAGTTCACTTGCTTTCTCTGATCCCTGAACATTGTCGTTTGTAACTATTTTCAAATCGGGCGAAGGCGCGGCATATACAGAATGTTTCCCAATAAAATGCTAGTATTTACTTTTTCATAATTATATCGACTGAGAATTATTTCCTTCAATGAATTATTGTTCAAAGTTCCTTATTTTTTTTCGCGAGATGCGAATAAATGATATTTTTTTATGCGAAAACCGAACGTGAAACTAGAAAAATTTACGTGAAATTTTGAAAAAACTTATTTTGAATACAGTCATGTATCATCAATTTTCCCTTGAGAATGATTCAGTTTATACCTATTGAACATATGTTCATGTGATTTTTTTCCCAAAATGAATCCAAATATAAACTCCTAACATATTAGCATATTGCTAATGAACACCTTATAGGTATGACCCGGTTGAAGTTGAGAAATCATTCTTGCGCATCCGCCATTTTTTAGTATCATTCTACAAGCTGACATTCAAGTCGACTGAGCCATACAGTCAGATTAGAAGCCGAAGAAATTATTTACGATTGCCAACATTCGACAGCTAGTTACTCAAAATAACAAAAGAAAGTTATAATGAAATCAAGTAAAAGCTTTGACCTTTTACTAGTTTAAAAGTTCTTATTTTGCGGACGTCCGAATTATCTGCACAAAATTGTTAAAATTTGAAGACGATACTGGGTGGCCAAACAAAACAGAGCCATTATTAGAAACTCCCGGTTTCTGCTTCAAGGGGAACAGTATTTTTTCAGTATTTGTAATTTAAATTATATTACGGACCGAAAAATATGTCTTTTCAAAACCCTTGAAGTTTTTTTGCAGTGATTCCTACATTTCAAAATAATTTTCAAATTTGCCATCCCCACCACAATCCCCATAAATTCCATAAAGTTTTCTTTTCGAAAAGTTCTGGCACACACTGAAGCATTTCCGAATTGAACCAACGGCAATTCTTTTCAAAAAGTCTTCTATGAAAACACTATAGATTTTACTCTTTAGGTATACCCAAAAAAAATATCAAGGGCGATATATCGATGATCGTGCAATCATGTTTCAATAGAACAGTTTCATTCGCACTATATCTTGAATATTGGGGAGAATTTAGTTCAACATTTTATACGGCTCTTAGACGGTTTTATACAGCTGACAGAGATCACTGAATGGCCTGCACAGTCACCAGATTTATCCGCCCGTGATTCGGTTTGTTAAACCGTTGGGTCTTTCTCAAAATGTTAAATTTCAAATGATGAGCAGATGCGTGAATGAATATGACTTCTTCCATTTGAAACCATAAACCAACATTGTTATAATTTACTCATAATATACCATTATGATCACTTTAAAAACGGAAATCACATAGAATACAGGCGTCTACAAAAAAAAAGCTGAATTTGAGAATGCATAAATATCTCACTGGAAATTTCCAAGACAATGAAAGCGAATATAAATTTTAAAAAACATAAGGTATTGATGCAAATGAACTGATTTGGTAAATATTAACATTTAACAGATAAAAAACCAAATATTTCATATTGCCTAAATTGCAAGTTTAACGAGACTAATTTGGAGTGTGAAATATATGTATAAAACATTTAGTAACAATCTTGATAAACCAGAATTATTAAATACTTTTTTTTCGAATGGTACTTTTGAAATTTGAGGCACATTTTACAACTTGACAAAAATGCTATTGAAGTAATAATAACCAGAAGAAATAGAATATTCTGAATCAAACCAAATGAATCATATCTCATAAAGAATATCCAAATATTCCCAACTTCCCTGGGAGTTTTGATAATTTGACCGTTACTTGATGAAAACCGGTGATAACCGTTAAGACATCTATGTGAAATGTTTGTTATGTAGAATGCATTTTCATGGTATCGGTCAGCGAAAAATTATTGAAGGGTAGATTGAGAGCAGTACATGGGTGAAAACATACCCAGTTTGTAGTGTCCAAAAGATTTTTCTCCAACAAAAATTTTATTGTGGAAACATAACTGATTATTATAGTTAAAAAGTTAAACTGACTTTGAAATTGAAAAAAGCAATTTCCGGTACCCATTCCTATGAATTAGTTAATAATCGAAAACATGAAGATTTTTTTCGTTTTTGAATTAAATCATGCCGAGTATTTAAATATCTGATCACGGTTTCATCAGTTTGATTTTTCGCCGCAGACTTAGCCATAGACGGCGATGATTGAAATATTACAAGAGCCTCTTGATAGAAATCTGATACATTTATGCTTCAAGTACTAGCACTATTTGTACTATTTGTGATTAACTGAAAAAAACCCACGAAACCTATATATTGCCAATTGCATATGCAGGACATTTTCTGTGAAAATTCCTGCACTGACGCCTGTCGGATATAATCCAACGCCCTTCGTGGTATTAGCCAGGGGAGTAGTTGTTTTCTGATAGGTGTCAGTCCATTAAACCTACTGTGTAGGTATATAGAGACTGGCTGGAACGTTTGAAGTTCCATTTACTTTAGATTTGTTTACGGCCAGTCTTCAAGCATAGCCCACTGACTAATAAGAACGTATATATTTGTAAAAAATTTCCAGTTTGAAGTCATACACTGTTGAAGACAAAAAAAAATGAGCGAAACCAGCAGTAGTGGGGCATGTTTTTATGCCAGTACTGCAGTTTCATCTTATCGAATCAATAGTTCCAGTATTCTGTGAATTCAATCATCACCCTGTGCTGAATTCAGACCCAAGAACCAAAGCTACAACTTCAAAGACCGAATCGTCTACTAAATTCAAAAGCTTGCCCAAGGACTAAAATTTTCAAATCGACCATTGAAGTAATTCGTGGCGCCACGCGAATTGTAAACAGACATTACAGGTAAGAAAACCGTATAATTAATTCAAACAATACCGATTGACGCAAGTATTCTACAGATATCAACGTCACTTCCATATGTACTTTTAAACATCACAATACACGTCACGCAAACACACCATATATTCTGACGAAATATAAAGTGGGTCAGTACAAAATCTTCAATTTAGGTTTACCATTTTTCGGATTCATTTATTTCAAACCTAGATGGACTGTCGGATAATTGAGTAGTTCTGGATGACAAGCATTATAAAAAAAGCACAAAATTATATTTGAATGAATGACCCTATTCTGCGTGTCATTGATAGCTATGGAAATAACTAGCAGCAGAGGAATGTAAATCTCGAAAGGGCATCTCACATGTGAAAGTATGTGCCATTTAGGATTCCTGGCCGTGATGGAGTCTTCTGGATCTATACCTAACAGTCACCGTAAGGTCTCTGACCACAAACTCATTTCAGTGTTGAGTGAATTACCGATTAATTTTGGGGAACAATCTAATCCGCGCAAAGTTTGGCATTGCAGATCAGCTGAATGGAAGGATCTTCAAGACCATTTCCCAAATTTTCTCTGACTAGATGTTTGTTTCAGCTCTAAAGATCCATCAACTTGTGCTTCTGAAGTCACGGAAGTTATTATAACATCCATGGATGCATATATCCCTTTTTCAAGGCAAACCTTGGTTCAACAAAAATTGCGAGCAGCAAGCCTTCAAAAATCGCGCCTATCGGCAGTGGCGCAATTATCCCAGTGCCGAAAAGCGAACTAGGTTTGTTAATGCTTGCCACAGCTGCAAACTTAGGATGAATGAAAGAAAAAAGTTTCACAATCAGAATATTTGGGATAAACTGCTTGTCAATCCCAACCGGTCTAGATCTTTCTGGTCGATAGCTAAAGCTGTTAATCAGAACTTTACAAAATCCACAATTCCACCACTAACACAGGCGGATGGTTCAAGTGCAGCAATAGCAATAGAAAAAGCAAATTTACTAGCAGAACAATTAGCTCCCCAGTCCACAGTCGATTTTCTGGAAAAGGCACCACCCACTATTCCTACAATAGAATCTACAATGCCGAAAAGTACTTTCCGAAAGCATCTATTCAGGCGAATTTCGAAACAGCTCAATATCAACAAGGCGTCTCTCGCCCAGATGCGCAAATGAACTCACACCAGTATTTTGCAGACTTTTCAACCTGTCTTATTTGAAAGGTGTTTTTCCTTCTTGTTGAGAGATTACTCGCTTTCAGTCTATTCCCAAAAAGGTCAAGAAAAATCTTCCAAATAACTATAGACCAGTCGCTTTGCTATCAATTATATAAAAAATCATGTAGAAACCCGTAAACCACCACATCCTCAAATATTTGGAAGGCTTCAACATCTTGAGCGATCATCGATATGGCTTTCGGAAATAAATATCATAAATATCTATCGTATCCTACCCACATTTGGAATAACGCAATCGAGAAACATGGAGAATCAAGAGCTGTTGCGCTTGATATTTCTAAGGCATTTGATCGTGTGTGATATGAGGGTTTCCTGGCCAAACTTTGATGTTATGGCTTGCCGGATCGTCCCCAGGTGGCGGATAAGGGAACGGCCAGGGAACTGGGAGTCCTGTCCGGGAAGCCAATGTGGACTCCTAGTCAGTGGCAGAAATAAGTGAGATGAGGAGAACCAAAACTCCCCAAAAGCCTTTGCGAAATATGCCACCGTGGACCAGCCTACCCAAGCTAAGGAATCGTGCCGACAGCTGAATGGCTGCAGGGTGATATGCGCTTACGAATGATCTCCTTGGGGAAACGGGCGAAACCTCATTGAAATCAGCCTTCCTCTGGTAATGCGGGGCTCTGCCAGTCACCAACTCTTTCCCTGCTACTCATGGGTACACACATGAGTGAAACAAACACAAAAACAGACACAAAAAAAACAAAAACCAATCCCAAGGCTGGACAGAAATGCTCATCTCAATCTATGACTGTGACTGTGGATGAACAGAAATGTCCACCCCAATCTACCACTTTGAATGAGGCTAGACATGGCAGATCACCTCGTGATATAATACAAAGGCCAAGGCGTAAGCGTAATTGCGACGCCGAGGCCAAAAGGTGAAAGAGAGCGATAGAGGCAGGAGTGGCAGCAACTATAAGTGCACCCTCCTCCTCCCCCACTCCACCTCCAACAGCAAGGGCACTTCCTGCGGCGGGCGCCAAGAGTTTCGCCTTGAATAAAGGCAAGGAACCAGCTGCAGGAAAGCGCCCTTACTTGAGCACCTCCACGGAGGGAATCCCAAGAAGGTTGAAGAAGACGCGCAACGACAGTAATGTCGCTGCACCTTCCAAAATCTTCACGAAGGCCGCCGTGAGACACCTCAAGGTTGCCAAAGAGAGTGACCATTTCGAAAAAATGTTTAATAGTCAGCACAATTCTTTTGTTACACGAAAGCAGTTTTTGGAGGAAAATCCTAAACACTTCAAAAATCCGCGATATGTGATGATGACGGAAGCCATACTGGCGAAAGATCAGCTTGATTATGTGATGAATTTGGCCGATACTAGAAAAAACTCCATAACGTATTCAATTAATAATTTGTAGGATTTTCACTGAACAGTATACCAAACCGCGACACGTATTTCACTTCAAAAAAACAAGCAATTTTTTTTAATCACCAGAACTCTTCTCGATACGCGTTTTACCAACCAAGTTGGCGTCTTCAAGAGATCAGGCAAAACTAAGCGTATTTCACTGTACACTAAGATTCATCAGCCATGTTCATACTAACTTATTGTCTCACGATCAAATATTACTTGAATTAGCTTCACTAGTAAGCGCATAAATAAGCAAATATTTGTGTTTTATTAAATGTGGAAAATTTTCAAGTTTTTGTGCCACTCTTCAGTCTAATCGAAACTACAAGAGTTTAATATATAACCCCCCAAAATAATCTCCTTGTGTATCCTAACTCACTCGGTATATTTCAAGTACACGTGCAGAGAATTTTAAAATTTAAATAGCCAGAAAGTGACGTCATTCGGAGGCGTCTCTAACCCAAATATCTCATATCAGCAAACAGTCAAACACGCATTTTTTCGCGAACGAGGGAAGGGACGACTCGGGTCGACGACCGACTCATCTATTTTTTTTGTAGAAATTGCTGTTCATTCTTTCGAGAAGGTTCGTAAATTCTCGACGAATCCCAGTGTTTCATTTATAAAAAGTTGCACGTTCAGAGGTTTAGATGCAGCTCAACGAACATATTGACTATTTCAGTTCCCATTTTAGTACCTTTATCGTTTTATCAAATTCAAATTATTATTAGTGTTTCAATATTCACACGATAGTAAATGATGTTGAGAACCATTTTTTTCCCAATCAACCCATTATCTTGGTTGATCATGACATGAATCAAACAACACCTTTCAAGTTTGGTAACTTCAGTTGAAAATTCAGCTGTATAATGAGTATATGTATTGAAGTGTGTGGTAACTTGTTAATTCATGGAAAACTATTGGACCATTGATACAAAATGAAGTTTGTTGCCCAAAATTATTCGTTTAGCAGAAATTTGGTTAGTCAATCGATGCATGAAAAACTGTTTGTGTAGCATATTTTCTCATCGTTACTTACCCGTACCCGTTTTGTCAGTAATAAGCATCCAATAATATTTATTCAATTCCTTGTTTCTTTTAATTGTATTATGAACAAATAGCGATTTAAATACTTCGACATAATAAAAGCTTTGACACAAGTGAACATTTTTACCAGAGACGACGCATGTCCAGAACTTTTTTTGATTCATTGAACATCAAAGTGGTGTGGAATGAACTGCTCTAATGAACAACTTTAATATTTATATATATATATATATACTTGAATACTTACCTTTATCCATTTAAAAACGTATACTTCAATTCAAAGCAATTAATAATAATTCATTTTTAAATATATTTTGTGATAGAGAGAGGCATATTTATGAAGTTGATAGTTTGGGAAAATATTGAAGAACTAAAATTCCAACTTGGTTTACCAAAAGTTGCTTATATAACACTGGACTACCAATAATAAGAATGTACATATGGAAAAGGTCGACGAACTTGCAGTCTACATCTAGTTGTGTCGTAATAAATAAGCACTGATAGTTTTATTGGTACTTCTGGCATTCTGATATCCAAATGGATAGCTCGTTAGTTGGAAAACTAGTAATTATTTTTGATATAACTTGGTATTTTTACTTCTGAAGTATATTGTGCGTCATATTTCACAATTTCCCAAAAAGTACGAAAAGTATTACGAAATTTTAATGTTCAAAGAGCAGATAGGTAACATTTTTTCGGGTTTTGGCGATAAGAAAAATGAGTTGTATTAAAAAAAAATTAAGGAAGAAAAATGTTCCGGATAACCAAAAGAAGTGAACAGCACTTACTTCGCTGAAACCAAAATGCCTTTTCATTTAAAATAACATTTTGTATTACCCAATCTATATTCTTCTTAAATGTCAACAGGGGTGCTACATAATTGACAAACAATAAATGAACAGATGAAAAACTAATACCTGGATGATGTTGAAGTGTATGAATATATTCTTCACTGAAACCAGAATTGTCAACATATAAGAATAAATTAAAAGGAAATTCAAATTAATGGTAAAGTATTAGGTACTCATTCTTGAATAGTACGAATATTTTTAGAGATGCTTTCACCATCTACCTTACTTATTATTAACTAATATCCCCACTGTTCCCTGTTCCTCATAAATATTAAGATCAAATATTGAAAATATATCTCAAAACAGTTTTACATAACAAAGTTTGAATCTTACTTTTGTTTTCCGCGGTGATGACGTTCTTCCACTAGGAAGACAAAAGGTCCAAATGAATAAAATTGGGCTTCTGGTATTTTTGGTTATCGCTTTCTCTCCCACCCCTCAACGCAAGTCCGTCCCGACATCAACTCAAGTTGACCTAATAAGTCGATCAACTCGATTCAAATTTCTAGAAAAATTCCTCTTTGGTGATGTATTATTTAATGCAAATTAGAATTTGCCGAAAAGTAACTTTTCCTCGAGACAAGCCGTTATCCGACCAAGAACTGTATAAATAATGAATGAACCGAACTCAAATCAAACAGTTTAATGAACCTGGTCCGCAACAAAAAAATTCGCGAATGACTATATGTATTTCGGCGCGCCTGACCTCGGATCCCCAAAGGGAGCCTCCGACAAGCTAGACATCGCTCGGCCCCCACGTCTATTACAATTCCGATCGGATATTCGGGGTTCCTAGACGGACATTCACACGTCGAAAAAAAACTCGATGTGGCCTGGTTCGGAAGAAAGTTGTGCAAAAAACTGAAAGACTGTGGCGAAGAGTGCAAATTCATTCACAGTTTTCAAAACTTTTCTAGCGATTAATAAATGGTTTTTTCAATTCCCAAACGCGATAAGGAATAACACGAAACTAGTTAACATAAAAAAGCAGTTAGACAGATAAACTTGTAAGCGGAAAAGTGTCATTAAACATTTTTTATTGTCCTTAGAATGCTGTGAAAACTGCCCCAATTCCATAAGAAATTACGTCGCAATAAAAGCTAGATCATTCTGTTGTTTACCTTAGGAAATGCGTAGTTGGTTGTCCTTCCTCCACTGGGGTGGTAGTCCAAAATCACGCTACAACGTTCCACACTACATTTCAAGAGACTACTTACTTCGCGACTGTTTTCTTCCTCGCACATCGCCTAGTAACCAACCGACGGCATAGAAATAACCGACGATACGCGATATCTAATGAGAGGAAGCGAGACGGCCACACGCACGTCATCGACAGGCGCACTAGTGCGAATTCCCCACCTCTTTCATTCGCCAATTTGAGATTTTGGTCGTTTTTCCTCCCCGAAACATGTCACAACCCTTAAAAAATGTGACAAAAGGTCGGATGGAATGTTATGCAAAAATTACAGCTCGAAAAAGTAGAGAAATTTTCACGAGAAACTATCGAAATCTGCCAAGGAAGCACCGCAAGTCGGCGGCAAGGCGAAGCAAGAGGGATTTCGCAAAATGGCTGCTATCTCAGCGCTTACTTGAAATTTTGCATTATCACGGGATTTTTTGCAATTCGAGGTATTTACTGGTTAATTTTTCAAGAGGGTTTTGATGTGTAGGTAGGTTAGTATTTTTCTCTCATGAAAAGAAGCAGGTAAATGTTTTTTCAATTATTGAAATAACTCAACTCTGTTATTTTCGATTGATTTAAATATTTTCAACTCGCCCATTAAATTTTTTGAAGTATATCGTAAGATTCAAACAAGTTGAAATTTTTGAAAACGTAAAATTCCACAGAAAGTTTTTTCTTTTCTATCATGAATCGTTTCAACAAAACTGAGGATTAGGTATCATAAACCCCCTGCGAAATAGGAAACAAGTTTATTTTTCAATACATATGGTCATTGTCCTAAATAAAAACACCATAAATTCAACAATCGAAATGATTCTGCTGTTCTGCTTTACCCAGAACTGGCCCCATTTCATTTAATATTCAAATCTGGACAATAACTGTTTGAAATGAAAGTATATTATTGGAAGAATATAAGATTTTACCCATAAATTTTTTATCACTTTCTAATAACTGGCTACTAATAAAATAACTTCAATATTGAGAGCAACAGGGATATTAAAACACTGTAGAAGAAGATATAGGTATGTATATATTTTTATAATTGTTATACAAATTAAGCTCTGTTTATCTACTATTTAATCAGGTGAATTAATGACCAACCATTTTTTCTCGACATGAAAACCACCCCAAACTGATCCGCTACCGATCTACATCATCAACCAATATCTCCAAAACTTTGTGACAGTGACTATATCTGAATGAGGAGTAACACCATGATAACTAAGGCTTTTCTAACGACTCATTGGAAGAATTCTTTTTCATAAATGATATCAGATTCAAGTCACCTGGTTCCTACACACATTTCGAATCTAAAACCTCATGTAAGTCATCAAAATATAGATGTTCATTTACCTAGTTTCACCTAATTATATACCTATATAGGATGGAGATGGGTAAATAGGAGATGGATTGTCAACATTTATTCCAATGCAGGAGGATCTGAACTGATAGAGAATCCAAATATATCTACCTATTCATTTTGTATAACGAACTGAATCACTCAAGATTAGTGTAGGTATACCTCAACATTCCTTTCGAGTGATGAGTACCTAAGGGTCTTATTAGTTTAGTTCAAATTCCTTTTCAATGCAAACGGTGATCGAAACAAAACATGCCAATAATCAACTCCAACCAACTCTTGAATGTTGTGGTATCTCATGAGCAAGCTGATATTTCATCAGAAGCTAGAAAGGTACAGGTTCAGATGCACCCTTTCAGAATTAGGTAGGAACAGTAAATATTGGAATATCTAATAATAAGGCAATGTAGAAGAGGACGCGTCATTCCATTGGATAAACTTATGTTAGAGACAAATTGAAGAAATGACCCCAAGATCTAAATACATGAAGGAGAATTTGAAATGACAAAATATTACATCTTTTCAACACTGATAGAATTAACTGCAAATAGTTAATTTTTGACTTTGGAAACATTCAATTTGAACTAATACTACGAGTATATATCCTAGATTCGTCCCACTAGAATTATAAAGGGGAGAAAAAACTCTAACGTCGCTAATATCGCATCGCAAATCATCCCTGACGCAAACTAATTCATTTCAGTTAAAAACCCATAACATCAGCATGTTTTGCTTTTAACATTTTGGAAAAACATTTGGAAAAAATAATACCAGACGTTTTATCACAACCAGTGTTAGAAAACATAAGAGTTGATATTGATAATAGGTGACTTGGCCAAAGGAGAAACATAAATTTCATTTCAAGTTCTTATATAATGGGTTACACATCCAGAAATTTACTGTATTGCTCTGTCATTCGGTGTATGCGCACTAATAATGAATTAACTGAGAAAAAAGTGTATTCATCGATTCAATATTCAACTGATGCTCGTCAATAAAAAAAAACTGCAGTTTATGTTATTTAGATCATTACCGTTATATGTTCATCAGTTCAAATCTTTAATGTGACGAACACATTGACGTAAAACACACCTGTTTGAGCCGGAAATAGCATTCATCAATTTTTATACGTTCTTTATGGAAAGAATAGATTATTTGAAGTGAAAAATCTGTATAAATAAGTACTGGAGTTTTATCCCAACACCAAACCGTTATTTTCAACACCTCGACACGTGTTTCAATCACCAAGTGAAGATTAAACTAAATCTACATGCAATTTTATCCTTATTTATACCATAGATACCTCTGCTAGGTACCGGCATAGGTATTTATGGAATAACACCTATGCCGATACCTATGCTAGGTACCTAGATGTAGATTTGAAGAAAATCACTTGGTGCTTGAAACACGTGTCGAAGTGTTAAAATAACGATTTGGGCTTGGGATAAAACTCCAGTAATATTCATTACTACACCAAATGTTCCAAACAGTGCATTACAAGTATAATATCTTCAGTAAAAGAATCGAGTACTATACTGAGAGGTATACTCCAAAAGTACGGTAAATTTTAATGTTATGAATGAAACACTTTGATCTTCCTCTTGAAGATGATCACTTGGTGATCGAAACACGTGTCGAGGTGTTAAAATAACGGTTTGGTGTTAAGAAAAAATTCCAGTAATATTCATTTCTAGACCAAAGATTCCAAACAGTGCATCACAAATGAATTGAATGTTTATCTTGTATGTTATCCAAATTGGGATTGAAGAGGCAATAAGATAAGTGACTTTTTACGAAACATCGATGTCCGCCACTGAGGATGACAGCGTTCTATGCACCTTAGTGGAATTTTATTCCTTTCATATACTTTATTTTGTAGTGTTTCTATGAATAAAATCTTATTCAATTCCATAACAATGTTTAGAGTACAAACTGAATAGGATTTTTTTTTGTCATATGAAAGTGGAATGTTTTCTGAGGAATATTAAACGTGTGTTCCTAAATAAATTTTTTCTAGGTGAAATATTCCAACAAACATTTTCGTATACCTACCTATGGTTGCTTCTTGGAATATTTTTTATGAATTCAAAATGTTGTCACGATATTATTCATCACTCGCTGTTATAAGAGCTCTCTATTTTAAAATCCTAATCATGTTTAATTTTTTCATCGATATCAAGTTCTGAATAGTGATTCCAAAATACCTCAAACCTAAGTTGATTGTGAATTCAATCACGTTGCAAATTTCGGTTTGATCCTCTAATCATTTTAGTAACAACAAATGTTCTGGCATCACCAGGTCAGCACCTGGAGTTGGAAGAGTATTATTGAATCCATTCTACACCAGAAATCAAATATCTCTATGAAGCAATACAAGTTTATAAGAAATACCAGTAACTTATTTTGAACGAGTTATAAGAGCTCTCTATTTTAAAATCCTAATCATGTTTAATTTTTTCATCGATATCAAGTTCTGAATAGTGATTCCAAAATACCTCAAACCTAAGTTGATTGTGAATTCAATCACGTTGCAAATTTCGGTTTGATCCTCTAATCATTTTAGTAACAACAAATGTTCTGGCATCACCAGGTCAGCACCTGGAGTTGGAAGAGTATTATTGAATCCATTCTACACCAGAAATCAAATATCTCTATGAAGCAATACAAGTTTATAAGAAATACCAGTAACTTATTTTGAACGAGTTTATATTGAAAAGGAATGTATAAACTTCAATGAAACATCTAAAGGCCACCTAGTGTTTGAAATATTGATCCATGTACTCGTATCTTCGGGTATTTTAACAATAACGTCAATAGGAATATCCGTAAAAATAGATACCTTTAAAGACAGATAACTGCACAACACTTGGAAATGATATGTGGAAAATTAAAAAGAATATCAAAACCTTATTCAAAATTTCAATAATTTATTTTACAGCCTATATATAAATGGCAGAACTAATGAAAACTACAATAAAACTAAATTTTTAGGAAAAATATTTATAAATGATATTTTTTTAATTTTTTTTTCTCAATTTCAAAAAGTTATTCGTTGCACAGTTTGCTCTCGATGGTTAGTCTGTCAAGATTGTATGTATCTAATAATTCTGTTTCGAAATGAAATTTCATCACATACGAAAATATTATTGTCATAAATTTTATTTCTAGAACCCTGATGAAATAAACCATTTTCGAAACCTTTCGAATGATAATTTTTCTCTGATACAAACAATCAATGGCTACGCCAACCAATCTTTCTACATAAAAAATTGTTGGATCACTAAACCACTTCAAGATGAACGTTCTATACTAAGTATAAAGTTTACGATAAGAGAATTTAGAATTTAGAATTTTTTTCGGTTGACTTAGCACCTGCATCTTCACAATAATTAGCGACTGACCTCGTTTAATAGCATTTTCATACGAATATTTGAATAATAACTGTGGGAAATAACATTCCTAACATTTAAAATATATTAGAATTTTAAATGACACACAAATTCATTAGTGATTAATCCAAGAGGTTGCTTTATAAAGGGGTCTTTTCTGTCATTCAACGCAATGTTATTACTTCAAACACGTGTCTTTAGCACTTGGATAGATTCCCGTAATAGCTGTTGCGAATCCAAGAGGTATGATCCACGTACGAAAAAGTTCTATACAAACTTGTGTGTATCACAGGTACCATTTCAAGATGTTGAAAATACTATCATTAATTTATATTCCTTCTCAACCACAAACTCTTCAGAAAATTTTATTATGTTTGATCAGGAATAACAAATGAAATTATTTCATACTAAGTACCTTTTTGAAACGATTAATTTCCAAATTTATATATTTATATATTCAAAATCAGTAATAACTTATGAAAAACTGATAATTATTATATAACCGTAGGTATTCTCTATTTCATCCCTATTTCAAAATTATTTTTCAGAACATAATTTTTGAGAGTTTGAAGACAAACTAATTCGAATCCAATGAAGCACAAGTTTTACTGTTTACGTTGAGAGATGTATTTCCGTAATACCTTATGAAATGATTCATATCAATTAAAATTCGAAAAGTTTACATTAAAACAGGTATTTATAGAATTTAAAATTTGAAAGATTTGACACTTCGAATTCATATTCAGGAATTATTACGTAGGTTTATACAATTATTTTCTGTTTATTGTGTACACATTGAAACTCAAAACTATGTTATATTGGTGTATTTTTCTGAAAATGAAATTCTATACGCTATACTATATGGGTAATAGGTATATACTATTTTCAAAAAAACTCCTGTTATCCTCATCATACTGCATTATACGGCTCATTTCTACCAATTTGAGTTTCTTGTTATCGTGAGTTGTTAGGTCATACTGACCAAGACCTATGTGCTTAGCTGAGTTTGCTCTGTCTGCTCCAAAACTCAATCACTCTTTTTGGTTTGAAATTCCTCCATTGTATTATCAAGCATGAGAAGAATATTCTCCTTCCTCCACATTAGAATTGAGAAATTGAAACCACAAAACTTCACCATTAGAAACCTTCTAAACGAATACTCCTTTCATTAAAAAGAAGCGTTTATAGTATTTTCGACTTAATAAAAACTTTCAAGTGGACAAAAACAAATCTCTGTATTTTGTTCAAAATTAGTGTAAGCAGAGGTGTAGTATTTAGGTCATATTATATCCTACATAGTTTGACATCAAAACTTACTAGAGAGATACAATTACGTGGAGAAACGGAGGAAAATTTGAAGATAATGGAAACTTGAAGAGGAGGAATGTGCACTAAGTTCAAATTCTGATTAATTTGGAAACTTCGATTTGGATCCTTGGTGTTTGTACACCAGTAAAAATAAAACTATGACCAAAGAGGTAATTTCAATCCAATTGTCAAATACAAGGACGCCCTTTACGAGTGAAGAACAATGAGGCGATATGACGACCAAACTAAATTCATTATTTTCATTATATATCCTTTCAACAGATCTTCAAAAGGATTTATTTGTAGTCACAAAAATTTATATTTAAATACAGTTTGACTATAAACCTGAAACTCCGACTTCTTTCGACTGTAAAGAACATATCATCAGTATCAGATTGAAATTCAAATCAAATCAAATCAAAGCATGCTTTATTATCTGAAGAATAGAATTTGTATGCTTTCAATAATGAAAGCTGTTATTTTTGACGGTCTATCATGTGGAGTGACCTCAACAAGGATTGAGTGTTTGTGATATTAAAAGAGTATTTTCAAATACCCTTACGAATTTCTTTTCAGACATAATTTCATTCTCTGATAATTGCTACTATTTGTTGAGTCGTGAAAGAAACTACACTGAACATAATAAATCTAAAATTGTGTTCAACAAACAAATGTAATAAACAAGTTACATTTGCTTTTATTACATTGCCTTGGACATTTTAACAATACTGGAATATTATTAGCATTTGTTATCTGGGTACTTTAAAAAACAATATTTGGTTGTATTCACCATGAAGAAACCATATGTAAAACTTTTACTTTCAGGGTGAGGTGATTAGTTATAATCACCCCACCCTAATGTATTCATATCGTCTCTATAACAGAACATACCCAAATGACAAATAACGTATTACTTTATGATATGATGTTAATCAGAATTCACGTTACATGTGGACAGTTTTGAATTTCAATAAATTGATGGATGTAGCCAACACTTCGTGGTAGGAGGTCATGAAAAATGAGAAATAAAACTTCCTATGTTTTTTTACCACTTGTATTTGTAACTGCAGTTTCGTCTTATAAGGACGAATACAATAAACTCGTTTGAAAATGTCCTTATAGAACGGAACTGCAGTAACCCGAGTCACTAACTAATAGAAGTGGTAAAAAACAGAAAGTTTCATTTCTCATTTTTCATGATGATCTCCTACCACGTAGTAACATATTAATCAATATATTATAATATGATGTTAATCAGAATTAACGTTAAATGTGAAAAGTTCGAATTCCAATAAGTTAATGGATGTAGCCGTTACTACGTGGTAGAAAATCATCATGACAAATGAGAAATAAAACTTTGTTTCTTTACCACTTATATTTGTAATTCACGTTACTGCAAATCGTCCTTCAAGGACGAATACAATAAAATCGTTTGGAAAAGTTCTTATAGAACGAAACTACAGTAACCTGAGTTACAAATAAAAATGATGAAAAAACATAGGAAGTTTTATTTCTCAGTTTTGAATTTCTTTTTGATTTCCGGCAAGACTCGTAGAAGGACGTCTCGATATGAAGTGGATTATTTTTCACGTTACCTCCGTAGCAACAAACATTTCATTCAAAACAAGCAAAATTACTTGTGTCATATTTAATGTTCCTTATGTTAGATAAAATTTTCTAAATATACCGCTCGTGCTTATCAGAGGCGTCATTTTGTCGCATTCGAATATAATTTAAAATCAAAAATAGCAATAATTATAATGGAGCTTGATTATACTTGGATTGAATAATTGAAAGTATTCGAGTGGTGTGAACCCAAAAAGAAATTGTTCAGTAATAATTTATATTGTTCATGTTGAAAGAAATAAAAAGAAGAGATTCAAAAAGTTTTTGGCCTTCTACTTTTTCATGCAAAGAAATAAGTTTCAGACAAAAACTGGAAGAAAAAGATGTTTCTTTGGAATTGAATCCTTCCTTTCTATGGAAGATTCTCATATTTTTTGTATCGAGATGGAGAATTAGAAGGCCAAAAACTTTCTTTCCCAAGAATTAGCTTCTCCTAAACCTTTTCAATTTAAAGAAATTCTTGTTCGAAAAACCCTTCTCATTGTTATTGGAAAATATTGAGACAGTATTTATCGATTTTTATTTACTAATGAAGCACAACACGCCCAGTTGTATTGACAAATAGCCAAGTGCTTTAGTGCTTATTCATTGATACACCTACAGCTTGGTCGATTCATACTTCGACTCATACACAATGTTTGGAAAATTACATTTTTTGGCATCATCAGAAGACATTCTTTGTCTAATATTTCTTCATATGTTAATTACCTTCAATGACAATAATAATATCTAAATTTGAGAAAAATTATTCAGTGCACACTTCTCGTGGAATTTTTTCCAGTTTCTCAAAAACAAATTGAAGCATAATATCTCATATTGTATAGGGAATATGTTTAGGAGAGATTAGTTTGTTGAGAAAAACACTTTTTGGCTTCCCACTACTTCATCTTTGAACATATCTCAACTGGAAGGTATGTTTCAAAATTCTATTCCTGTTATGAAATACTAAGATTTTTTTGGTTTGAAACACGCACAGTGTAATTCTTGAAATTGATGTCCACAGTTTATTCAGTAAAACCTGTTATAAACAGCTGGTCTTGAAGTGGATGGACAAAAAATATTCAATTTATTCTGAAACGATTTCAAGACAATGCCAAAATTTCGATACAAAAAACTCCTCTATGAATTCGAAACGGCCATCGTGAAATAAAATCAGTAGAAATCTAAAACGGTTTTTTTTCCAAAAACTGAGATCAATTATCTCTTTAACGATTGAATAAAATAACGATATGAATATTTCGACGAACTATCACTGTGACACTGTGATTTGTCGTTTTCGGTCGTAATTTTTGCACGGCTTGAGTGCGAATTTTTCAAACTTACCCATGAAGATGCCGATGAGGAGTTGAAAAGTGTTTTCATTAGGACATTGAAAATTTTCCTTGAACTTAAAATTTCATATCATGTATGTATGTAGCGGTAGCGTATGTTGTGTAGCGTTCCTCTTTTGATTCCATGACAAATGTTTTCGGTTGATTCAAAGTTCATATATTCGAAAGTAGTTGTTTCAGATGGGTTCTTTCTTACACGTCATATCTGCAGATCTGGGCATGCACTACACGTTTTTGTGAAGAGTTTTTACTAACTAATTCCCTTTTAAATTAATCTCACTCTTCTCACAGTAGAATTATTCGTTGGATTTCTTTATAAATTCAGCGTAACTGAATACAGATAAAATAAATTATGATCTAAATCAGGTAGTGGATATTAACCAGAAGTAATTTTTGTAGAGAAAATCAGAGTTTTTCTATGGATTTTTCTAAAAATTCTCTTCATCTACAGTCTGACAAAAATGAAAATTTTTATGAGGAGCTTTATACAATTCTGGAAAGGGCAAACTTCCAGTTCACCCCGATAAGTTGCTGCGTGAATTCAAAGTATTTTCAAACGATTCTATTTTTTAAGTCAAAAATATTCATTCAAATCCCGCTCGAGACGCCACTGGACTTAATAAATTGAATCACGTTCGGGCTAAATTAGCTCCTTAATGTTATAAATACCATCACCAAATTACAACAAAATTAGGTAAAGGACATTTAAGATATTTACGAATAACTTTTTTTTATTTTTATTTTAACACCCTGTATGTTGAGAACGAAGGATTTGGGGACCCATGTTTATATGAACATTTCGTCTTTAAATCACCTAAAGAATCGTCTGTTGAATTTATGGTACATACTTAATTAACACCCTGTATTTTTTCACAATTATCTCAATATGGGTATCAAATGACATGGCTCGACTAGTAGAATAGTATTACACTTAGAAGAAGATGCAAATTCAAGATGGCCGCAGCTACAAAATGGTGGAATACATATTTTTTCAAAACTACCTCAATATGAGTATCAAATGACAAGGCCTGACTAGTGTCCAGTTTGAAATCTGTTATGCAACATATGTACTCTCTTATCGCCCGATGCAACTTGTATCCTCCAGTGCACTCCAATGCACACTGGATCACTGGCGGATTTACCAGCAGGCTGAGTAAGCTTGAGCCTATGGCGGCAGATTCCTGGGGCAGCAAATTTGGGGTCCGATTTTTTCCTACATCATGGAAATCAAAAAGATTTTGGCGAGACGGTTTTCTGATGTCTTACAGATAGAAGTTTGCAACAAATTTTGCCGATGACTTTCCTCCTCTTACAAATTGTTTGAGCGAGAGAATTTTTTTTTGTCTGAAAAGGATAAAAAGTTATCTGAAATCGACCTTGAGCTAAAGAAAACTGAACGCCTTTGCTCTTTGTTGCATAGAGTCAGAATTGATTAACAAGATTACTTATGACGATATCATCGATGATTTTGCCAACAGAAGGTATTGCAACGTACTTTTATAACTTGACTGGGTTATTTTTTTTAACTGTTTGGAAGCGCAATAAAAATATTTTTCCACGTTTACCAAATTACTTTATTGTGTAAGTAGAAAACATTACCCCACTTGTAAATGATTGACCTTTGATTAGCTCAAAAATATATCTAAAAATTATTTTACCTAAGATATCAAAGAAATTGTTAAAAAATGTAGGGCATGGCAATTGTAAAGGCAAAGGCGGCAAAAACTGTACAGCCTACACCTTGAAAATTTGTAAACCCATCACTGCACTGGAGCCTTTAGGGTAAGCAACGGAGCAGTTGTTTTCATCAGTCTTCATGAGCTCCTCAAAGGAGGACGTTGTTTTTCTTTACCGGTACTTGCAAAAGAGGAAACGGGAATCTAGGAAATACTGGCTACACCCATATAATGTTTAATAATAAACACAGTTTGACAGTGGTTTTCCGTGAGCTCTCTCAACATGAACAGAAATTTAGGGAGTTTTATATAATGAACTCAAATAGTTACCATGTTTTATTGAGATTGGTGTAAAGGGGACTGGAGAGGCAAGGGTTCTGCTCCACCAATTTCACGAAGGAAAGAGAGAATTCCACCACTTCTTGCTGATCCGACATGAACGTGTTGATTGATATTGCACCTTTATTTCGCCTAAGCACCCGGAAGATGTGTCCCCCTCACCGACTCCGATTATTATCGGTGCAGTATCGCGATCGCTCCAATGTGCGAGTCATCGGTGATCGGTGTCAAATCAGGATCGGGTTGCTTAGCGAATCACCTGTTGCATCGCTTATCGTGTCGCTCCAGTGGGAACCGCGCCTAACGCGTATGAATTCAACATATAACAAATGATTTCTAATTTTCGGCCATGACATTTTCCAATACTACCCCAGGAAAAAGCAATTCCATACCTATTATGAAATTACCCAAGAAAGAAGTATGAGAGTTTTCAATTGGTGAGCTCTCAGTATGTATCTTAAGACTCAATTCAATTAAGAGATCGTGAATTTTGAAAGAAGCAAAATTTTATGAAGAAGCCAGAAGCCAGGGGCAACTGTTAGACTGTAAAAGCCTGGAAAGGCATCTTAGTTGATTTTCAAAGGCCAGTAGTATATCAATTTCACAACGAATGTTCGGATTACAAACTGAATAGGACAAAGTGACTGTTGTATTTGTAATTGTTTCGAGAGTACTTTTTCTTTTATTTCGTGAAATTCAATGTTCATATGAGTTGGTGTTTTGAAAGGGCTTGATATTCCAGTTCATATATGAAAGTAAGTTTTATCAAAGTGCGTAGGGTTTTTCCTACAACTATTTGGATCAGAAACATTTCATTTCTTTATTGTTTTTTATTTTTGTTATAAAATTAACTTTTCATAACTCTGTTATCGAGCAGTCGTCCAAAATATCCATCTGCTTGGGTTTTTTTATGTTAATTCTTTTATTTTAATTTTTACTTGTCATTTTCGTATTTTTTCCACCGCATATCATCGAATTGCTCTCTTCTCTCGAAAAAAAAAAATGTTTTGCCAAAATGGATATTTAGAACGACAGGCACCACTTGGGACAAGGGCCCAAGGGACAAGGGCCCAAGGGACAAGGGCCCAAGTGGTTGACCTTTCTTGACTAAATTTATGACCCCGACCATTGTGAGAGATAATTTTTCAAGAGTTACTGGGAACACATTTTTTTAGCCGATGCAGGCAGTCTGTTCAGGGATTTCGGCCGGGAACTAATCCTAATTCTGATTCTCCTCGCCACGAAGTTACACTGTTATTTTTTGTTTGTCGTTTTGTTGGTATTATTAATGAATTTTATTATTTGTAAACGCTATGTCTGTCTAATGAATAATTCACCTATCAACAGTCCCGAAAAAAGATCTAAGCATCTTTGTAAATAGTTTATTTCGTACTGCATTATTTTCATATTTCGGAAGTTATACACATTTTTTGTATAAAAAAAGAGAAGTGGTATAAAAAAGGAGAAGTGGGAAGCCAAAAAGCTTTTCTTCCGTAAGTAATTTGGTTGGGGCATATTGATAGTTGATTTTTTTTTTCGAAACCATCTTTTATGATTTTGAAATCAGTATCAACTTGCCCTTTCAGATATACAGGGCTATTCAAATTCGTTTCTGTACATAGGAATCTAGTAAACGATAGAGTATCGGTTAAATTGTGGCAAAGTTGTGTATTTTAGAGACCTATTCAATGATGTAAAAAATCGAATATAGCTCTTTTGGTTCTGGAGATATACAGGAAAAACCAAAAAATCCCAAATCATATTTTTGCCTATATCTTCTTTATTCGCAGACATATTGAAAATCTGTCAACATTTTGCTATTGGCACTTGATGTGGGCTATCAGAATATGTCCATGAATCTTTTATATAGGATGTCATGTGACTTGGGCCACCCCTATCTTTAAATTTTTAAATATGGACCTGCATTTTTTGTTGTAGTTTTTGGATCTTAGACGTTCACTTCATACTAAAAAATTAAATTCAATTTTATATTTCGGGATTTTTCGGTAATATTCGATTATAATTGTGTGAATTATTCCCTTTCAAATTACGGCCCTGGAAATTGGTTGACTGAGTTGAATAAAAACACAATAGCAACTTTCACGTCTCCCTATGTACCGTAGAGTTTTTAGAGTTTTTTTTCACTTTAAGGTACCTATTCATACTTTTTCTATTGCCCTGAGCGTTTTCTACAATGAACTTCGAATAAGAAAACCTTTTATGATTATCTGAAACATATCTACAACAAAAATATATTATATGTGTTTTAATGAGTAGAAAAAAAAGGTAGCAATGATAACATCAAAACGGACACTATAATTATAATGAAAATTTAAATGCAGTAAGTAATTTATATACATAAAAGAATTAATTGTGCAATAAATGTTCGAATTGGAGTCCTTCCATTTCGAGACAAATAATAGGACAATAAGATGGTCTCCAAGATCACCAGATCTTACTATTTTGGACTGTTTTCTATGGGGAACATTGAAAAATATGATTTACGCTGGCAGAGAGATTGAATCGAGATTGAGGATTTTGAATGATTTCGCTACAAGTGTATTAAGGGCAATAAATAATATGAAAAACCGAGTTTGAAAATGTCTCGAAATGGAAGGACTCCAAATCGAATATTAATTGCGCCAATATTTTTTTTGGGTACCTATATAAATTACTTCATTTCTATTTTCATTACCATTATAGTGTTCGTTTCGGATGTTATCATTGCTATCATTTCTTTTTCTGCTTATTGAAACACATATAATATATTTTTTATGTAGATATGTTTCAAATAATAATAAAAGGTTTTCTTATTCGAAGTTCATTGTAGAAAACGCTTAGAGCAATGAAAAAATATGAATAGGTACCTAAAAATGAGAAAAAACTCTCGAAAAACTCTACGGTACATAGGGAGACATGAAAGTTGCTATTGTGTTTCTATTCAACTCAGTCAACCAATTTCCAGAGGCGTAATTTAAAAGGGAATAATTCACACAATTATAATCGAATATTACCAAAAAATCTTGAAATATAAACTTGAATTTTATTTTTCAGTATGGAGTGAACGTCTACGATCCAAAAACTACCACAAAAAATACAGGTCCGTATTTAAAAATTCAAAGATGGGGGTGACCCGTCAGATGACATCCTGTATAAAAGATTCATGGATATATTCTGAGAGCCCACATCAAGTGCCAATAGTAAAATGTGGACAGATTTTCAATATGTCTGCGAATAAATTAGATATAAGCAAAACAATAATTTGGGATTTTTTTGTTTTCCCTGTATATTTCCAGAACCAAAAGAGCTATATTCGATTTCTTTACATCATTGAATAGGTCTCTAAAATACACAACTTTGCCACAATTTAACCGATACTCTATCTCGTATCGTTTACGAGATCCCCATATACAGAAACGAATTTGAATACCCCTGTATATTAAATGAAATCGGCCCTGGGTTGTGAAACCTTGAAATCCAACAAACTGGATATCACTGTATTCATTAGCTGAACTTCGCAACTTCAATCGCGTAGTTACAAACTACATATAAATATAGTATCAGCCAAATCAAGTGAATAGTATTTTTATAGTATTCGCTTCCAGCAGATGTTTAACGTGATTCCTTAAAATCACCTATATTTTTTTATTCATGAATCGAATGAAATTTTACTGTATTTGATGATTTCCACTTGTTTCTATCTGTTTGATTATTTTATTACGATTCGAATAAGTTGAGTGCATATTATGCATACGGGGTTATCATACTCTTCGATACCATTGGCAACCAACCAGAAATTCTTAAAAATCACATTAGGAGACCTGTCATTAACGACAGTACATGTTCTCATTGTAGACGATTCTGACTGTCACGCTTGGTTTGCCGACGTTCCAGACACGTTACCGTGCAATTTCATAAGAATTAGCAATCATAAGTACCAGTCTAACACGGATAACGGTACTAGAAGTCTGCAAACGAGGTTGTTCTATGTTATCCTAATAACTCTTCCCGTAATTATTTCGTCTGAAAATACTAATTAGCGACTTTCCTTAGTGACTTCATCAGATAAAATTAGTAATTTTTTTCTAAGTAGTTGGTAATACTGTTTCTGTTTACCGTTTTGTTGAAATGGAAAGAAAATTTCGGACTAACTGGTAGTGGCTAATAGTTAAGTTTTTTATTTCAATCCATGAGTATAAGAATCATGAAGTTTTTGAGTAGTCCAAGCGTTTTCATTAGACTATATTTTTCCACTCGATTGGTAGTAAGATGAAATTAGTTATGATATTTTCAGTTTAAATTGGAAAATTCTTTACAAATCTTTATTCCGTAAAATTGGTCGGTATTTGAATAATCGGAATTCGATGCATGATGCAGAATATTAATATAACAATTGATGCGAAGCTATCAAGAACAAAATTCTCTACCACAAACGTTTCCTCTTTGAAAATGATCACTTGGTGATCGAAACACGTGTCGAGGTGTTAAAAATAAGGATTTGGTGTTGGGAAAAAACTCCAGTGATATTCAAACGTTTCCTGCTAAGATTTTTCTAGAAGTTACCATGCTCAGAAGATTACTAAAGGAACATGAGAATTGTTTGAAAAGTTTTGGAGGCCTATTCCACATTGAAAATAATTTGTTTTCGAGTTGATTTTCATTCACTTTTCTGGATATAGGGACATGACTGATTTTGTGCTAATATTTTGTATGATATTGAACACGTTTAGCTTATTTTGCTTTTTTTATTTTTTCCCTATGAAACAAAAAATACATTTCTTATAGAACTAGTCAATAGAGAGGAATGAAAGGGACACAGATTAACTTCTATAAGCGATTTCTCTGATTTCTGTTTAACACCCCAGACTATCTTTTTCGATTGATAACTAGCTCCATTCACTTGGAATTCACTGTTCTCTAAACTAGATGATTGAACTACTATTCATGGACATGGACATGGACCGTGTTAGGAATCACACGTTAAAAGGTAAGACCTCGTTAGTCCTTAGCTCGCACAAGTTTCTCAACTTCTGAGAGTTGTCGTTCGTATGGGGGCGGCAGCTGATTAACGGAAAAACAGATTTTAAACAGATTTTAAACAGATTTACCTACAGATATCCACGAAAGTGTCTGGTTGAACTTTTTTAAATAGACATAAGGCGTAAAGTATAACTGGGTTAGTAAAATGAAACAGTGTTTCAGTAATCAACTGTCGGAAGTTGACTCAATCCACACGTACTAGCAGTTAAAAAAATTGAAAATTCAAAAATACGAGACCAAATGTACTAATGAAGATTTTGACAGACTCTTCTATTACAGGATTTCTTTCACCTTAACTGTACCAGAGACCGGTCCCACGAACCTATCTCACTTTTGTTTGAAACACCTATTTCCAACATTCGAGTAGTTGCTCAGATTCAAACTAGCTTTCAAAGGTATGTACTATTCAATAGATTTCAGGAAAATTTGTCTCATGTGAAATATGCATGTTTATCAAACTCTACATCACATTTCATTTGAATGTCCGATTCTTTCTGTCGTCAGACCGAATACTCTGGCCTTTTTAGTAAGCTACCTGTCAGCATGCAGAATCAAAATGTTCAAACTACATGCCTCCATTGTCAATGAATGAGTTTGTCACTCTATCAAGATATGTTTTATAAATCTTTTAAGTATTCTCGTGCATTTTTTTAAATGTTTTATATAATTCATTACTATTCAACAATCCAAACTTCATGTTATGATGTATATATACTGAAAATAATGAAGAAAAATAATAATTATAATTTTCAATAAAACCCAGCAAGTTTCATTGGGTTTCATTTTCTGGAAACTGGTTAGTTTTCTCTGTTATTAGGGATGAGTTTATAAGTCCTTTAGTTGAATATGGATTCTGCACTTACTTATAGATGTGATGTTACGCTATTATTTTTGATAAAGCTGTCCCTCGTGAAGTCTGAATTTGTGGCAGTTCTGAAGGGTTTGAAATAATGGGATAGATCCCGATCCTGGAATACCTGGATGTTTGATCGTTTGGACCAGTGAGTACGGATATGACGACCATCATTTTTTCAATTTCAGTGTGACACTGTTTGTTTGATTGTGTTTGAAAATGTACGTATGCTATCAAATTGTGTTTTCACTCGTTAGGGTATTCAAGGGTTACGTTCGATTAGTTCAAAAGTGAGTGGATCTATTCGATCTATTCGACCGCAAACCGCAAGGGTTTATTGTGGCTCACACCTATTCACACTCGACCAAATAATCACAGCTTCTTAACGAAGCCGATCAGTTAGTCTTTCAGGGAAGATGGTGAGAGTAAGGCTCTAACAAACTCTGAAAACCTGATTCGGTTCCCATCGAGGCAGGCACAAAGCATGTGCCTTGCTCTTTCATCATTTTCCAAACAGAGGCGACACACTGTCTTTCGACAGTCCGAGTCTCTGCATATGATGATTCAAATGACACTGACCTGTAAAAAAGCCCGTTAGATATCGTAGTTCATCCCTACTGTAGTTCAACAGTTGTTTGGTATCAAGCTTCGAAGGGTGAATAAACGCCTTGGAGTGAGCCAATCCTGGAAGATTCTGACAGAAGTCCATGAATATTCTTACCATCCAGGCAAAGCCTGAAGTGATGTCAATGACAGGTTCTAGTCCGGAGAAGCTCCTTGCAACACCCTCCTTTGCAAGAGAGTCAGCAGCCCCATTGCCTTTCAGTACAGAATGGCCAGGAATGCAGACCAGACCATCTGTTAAGTCTTCCTATCGAGGAGAGTCATTTTTGGTAAGTTGCTAACAAATTGGACGTTGCTTGGTGAGAGCCAAGAGGTTCCAACGCCGCTTGAATGTCCGAGAATATTTTTATTGATTTATGATTGTGGATGTGAACAGATTGGATTCTTCCTATCTGCTGTTAATATTTCCTTCTCCCGGAGGATCTAGTCTTCTCTACTCGGGAACAGTACTTTGTAGATCGTAGTTGACAGTTGGATGCATAAAGTCAGAGAATGCTGTGACTTCCAGTGTTAACCAGCAATCTGTTGTACTCTACATTAATTTGATTTGTGCGATTGGCAATGTGAAAGTCTATATGCAGTTCATCTAGCCTCTCTCTCTCTTCAGAAACATGGGAGAGGAGATATATCTAGAAAGATCTCCATGGCCGCTGACGGTATGGTACTGATGACACCACTGATGGTCAGACAAGCCTGTCTCTGTAAGCCAGAGAGCTTCGCCTGTGGCGTTCGGCCACCAGGCAATTGCTCCAGAAGTGATCATAGGTCTGACAATCATCATATGAATCCAATGGATTTCTTTGGGACCTCCACCCCAAGTTTTACCACAAATCCTTCGACATGTCCATAGGGACAGTCTGGCTTTGTGTAAAAAAAAATCCATGTGAGCGTTTCAGGTGAGTTGGTTCTCAAGGGCAATGCCAAGACATTTCACCTCCGTTCCAAAAGGAATGACATTACCATTATGGGAAAGTGGCGTTAAATCGTCCAATTTTCTCCTCCTGGTGTGAAGGGGATTACTACAGTTTTGCTGGGGTTGACAGACATCTGCTCCCTCAGGCACCAACTGGGAACTACATCCATCGTGTTTTGGAGGATATAACAAGCTACCCTTTCCGACGTGGACCTCGACAAGATGACACGGTCATCTGCATAAGCTTGCAGATCAACGTTTCTTCTGTCGAGGGCATCAGGCAGACTATCCATCAGGAGGACCACAGAGAGGAAGGTAGTCACCCACCTTGAGGGCAGTCTCGGATGACCCTGAACCTAATGGCCTTGCCTTGAAGAGTCGTAGTTTTAGTTCTGTTTACCAGCGTGGCATAGATCCAGTAATCAAGGAACTCAATTGTCTATAGATGCCCATCAATACTTTTTGAGAATGGTGCCCTGGTGCAATAAACTAAAGGAGACTGTTTTATTCAATCAATACAGTTTACCGCCGGATTTCCTACAGTGTTTGTGTGTTATTTTGATCTCAGCCGTAAGAATTTCGATTCAGTTAAGTTTCTTTCAGTTTGTACTCTCAAAATTTCCTTTTTTTTTCCTTATCACTAAGTCGAAGAGCACCAAAGAGAACTTTTCTAAAATTATTCTCTTTTTCAATTTGTACAAACATTTTACCCATTCAAAATGCACAATGAAAAATAGCAAAAGATAGACGCATGCCATTGAGAACTTTTCTAATGACCTATAAAAAAAGAATAATGTGCGTTTTCTATGAAGGCTCGCACAGATAATACCGCCGCCCCGACTTCTGGTAGATAACTTCATCATATTTCAACCATTTTACATAAAATATCAGTGGATTATACACCTTTTGAACCACTCGGTTCATGGTGAAATCCATATGGAAATCCGTAAGTATTTTTTGAGTTTATTGCGTTCAGACAGACGCGGCGGGGAGACTTTGTTTATAACATATACTTCATTATGGTCATAAAATAATATCGTTTCAACACTTCTTCAGTAGCTCTTCATACTTTTCAAGAACTATGAGTTCGTACGTTCGAACCAAGAGTCACTCCCTCCGGCTTATCTCAGGTATCTTTTCCGAGAAGTCGAAACAAGCTGTGAAATGTATGGAAGAATGTTTACCTTCTATTCATCCCGCGATGGGCCTCTACACCTTTTTATATTTCTAACGACTTCACTAAGAAAACCTTAAGTAAAGTTTAAAGTCCTTTAAATAAAAAGCCGCTGTCTACAAAAGATAGGAAATCATGAAATGTTTTGTGATTAGAGGGCTGTTTTATTTATCTTGAATAGTTTCGGCTACCACTTTCCTCATATCATTTCGACCTAAACTTGAACTTCATCAAAAATTATTTATCTTTGCTGGTGATGAAATGTATGTGCCAAATTATGGATCTAAACTAAGTAACATTTCTAAGAATTAGTTCTGTTTAAAAATGTCAAAAAGGAGATATAGTTTTTACTACCAAGCAGTTGCTACCTCACAGCAAGATATTTTTGAAGTACTATGGGAAGGTGAAGCTCACGTTCATTGTGTGATCTTAAGCACTTACATCACATGGAATGTGTCTATTAAAAGGAAGATGGAAGGAAGTTTTGCTGACAACGAATAATTCGTAGTCGTAACGGAACCAACTCTGGATACAATTTTGAAGCTAGGCATGTATTAAATAAATGGGCTCAGCCGGAAGGCTTAAACTAAAACTTTTTTTGACCCTGTAACATTAGAAAATTGAACACCATCTGAACTGAAATGGAGTTTATTAGGGAAGCAGGTGAAGAGCAGTCGTAAATGAAAGTATAAATGTACTGCATAAAATTAACCATCGGATATTTGAAAGCTTCAGCGTGGTTTTAGTCGCAACTGAAGCAGAGAAGCGGCATAACATTGCAGCTAGAAGCACTTCTTCCACTCTTAGAAATTTCAAGGAATTTCGCATGTACAAAAAGAGCAAGAGTCGAGCTCAGGCCTCTCCTCAGCAGTTTTAACTACGTTAGATCCGTGCTAGGAAGAGCGTATTGAAACACCAAAATAATTCTTGACTCGCTTTTTGTTATTGTAGTTGTATTTGACTACAAATTATAAGTCTTCCAATCAGTTTATGTATCGCCCCTGTCGTCTTTAAAATATTGATAGAAGCAGTGTTCAGTGGTGATGAATGAAGATTTTGAAATGGTAAGATCGTTATTTGTTTCAAAATTATGGAATACCGGTAAAAGTCATGTGGTTGAAGAACAAGGAGAGAGACAAAAAACAATTGACAATGACAGCTGTCATGTGATTCAGTTTGAAAAAGTGTATTAGTTTGTCGATGATAAAACTATGTAACAAAAGAGAACTATTATGCTGCAAGTGTGATCAGAGACATCTACTGTTCTGTAAGTAACTCAATGAGAGAACCCAAAAATCAAATATATTAATTAACTGACAATACCCTCATTAGTCTTGAGGAAAACAAGTGAAGAGGTGTTGTTGAATGAAAGGAGGTTGGAAAATTTGTTTGAAAAAGAAAATATTTAAAATGTAATGAATTATATTAATGAAAAACCAGAATTATTTTTGTCAATATCTAATAGAAAGGCATAGATTTCACTGAGGTGATCAATGTCTGATCTTTTATTAAGGCAATCATTGGATTGTAATATAAATGACATTTCCAAAAAAAAAATTGTTTTTGGAAATGTCTCTCTCTCTTTGTTCTTCAACCACATGGCTTTCATGGTAATCCATAATTTTAAAACAAATAATGATTTTTATTAAATCTCAATTCAATATTCTTCTTTGTATCCAGTGAGGGGTCAACCTCTTTTAATGTAGTGACTTGTTTATTGTATTGACATGTTTCAATTGTTTAAATGTAACATTCTTTTCGACACGGCCAACCTCACTAACAGTAAGTTTGAGACCTTTCATAATAATTTTTATACTTGATCAACATCATACAAATTTTGTAGCTTTTTCTTGAAGATGATAATAAATTTTATCGAAATATTGGAATAACTTGTGTTATAAGAGTACACTTCCGTTTTGCTGATCACCCAAAGATATTTTCCAAGTTTTGTTCTTAACTAGGTGTCAACTTCATATTAATGAGCCTCAATCAAGTAGATAGTCAACACAAAATTGAACACGGGGATATAGACGAGGAAGACCTAAACTCAATATAAGGTAGCTTAGTATAGGTTTGGGAAAACTTCAGAAAATAACGTAACATAATAGAACCTTCACCTGCTATAGACAGATTAACTAAGTATATGATGGTACTTAAGTTATTTGTCGAAGCGATCTGTAGTTGTCCCCACATCAGGAAGTTGACAGTTTGATGCAAGACGGTAAAGATAGACATCGCAGAGGTTTGGTGTGCAGATTAAAATAGAAAAAGTTATTTGTGTATAATTCAATGGTCATTCAGATTGACTTTTTTTTGGATTAGTAACTAAACGAAATAGCTGTTTTATCGAATGCACTTTTCCAACACCAGAACAAAATTACGGTCTCTCGAGATCATCATGACTAAATTTCACTTCTACTTTAGCGTTTTTATATGTAAGTGGCCTAACTACTACCTGTTAGTAGTACCTAACTACTACCTGTTAGTAGTACCTAACTACTACCGGTTAGTATTACCCAACTATTACCTGGTATTGTTCATATGCTAAACTACCTCTTTTTTAATACCTTTAGTTTGTTATGTATTTCCTCCTGAAGAACTCATTCCACACTTATCGATTTCCAATCCAAATACACCAATGGGTTGGTCCTAAAATTAAAAATATTTGATATAAGAGTGGCTTTCGAAACTGCACGTACACTGCAACAAGTGTTGGGCAGTCCTAAAGACAAGACGTTGGAAAAAAAAGTCTTGGATTTACGCAATAAGCTGCAAGGATTGTGATAAGAAATATGTTGATCAAACCAAACGGACTATATTAGCTCGCTACAAGGAACATGCTTTGCATGCTCGGTTTCATATACCGGAGAAATCTGGTGTCGCTCAACATACCATAGAGAACGAACACATAATAATTGAGAAATGATTAAAATTGTTGAGACTGGTACATGATAAGAGGTTTCTGGATGCCTTCGAAAGCTTGAGTTCTATTAAAAGCGACAAAGGTCCTATTTCGAACAGCCCTTTGTTTGGCCTCATACGTGATAATTCTGAATAAAAAACCGATAAATATCAGAGTAAAAATTTAGGGGATAGTCACTAACATAGAGAAAATACATAACAAATTAGAGGTATTAAAAGATAGTAGTTAGATAATTCTAACCGGTACTACTAACAGTTAGGCCACTAACAGGTAGTAGTTAGGCCACTAACATAGTAGTAAAATTTAGTCTATTTGATGTCCTGAGGACGCTAACTTGGTCAGCGAAACGCGCGTCGAGAGACCGTAATTTTTGTTCTGGTGTTGAGAAAGTGTTTTCAATAGATTCATTTTACGCCCAGAGGTTCCAGTACGAACCATTATGAAATACCTGTTGATGACATTCACTTTTTCAATTTGTTTTCACATTGATAACGAAAAAAAAAAGTTTTTTATTTTACATTTAGTTCAACAGTTAACAAGAAACAACTCAGTTTGAACCAATATATCTACGCTGCAATATACATATAAAAGAAATATGATTTGATACATTGAAAAAATCGGTTGCACGGAATCGTGAATATTGATTTTGAACTTATGTAGTGATTTTACCAAAAATATTTTCGACTTCCTGAACGACGTTGATATAACGAATAAATGCCAGTTAACTTTATCTGGGACTCGATAAAACAGGATCGCACATCTGAGTAAGAGGCACAAATGGGAGAATTTACTCTGACATTATTTATTGTCGGTTGCGTTTAGACTGCTAATTGTTTACTGAACTTCGTACACCGGGAAATCCTCCTATATCATATTTTTCAGAGCGATACATGTGTATATATAACTACAGTTACGATTTTTTTATAAAGTGCGAATAAATATTATCGGATAATAGCTTAGGTATTTAGAACTTTTTACCTCACACAAAGAAAATCGCATGTTCAATTAGTTTCGTAACTAAATTTTCAAGGATTCCTATGGAATTTTCCTGGAAAAAAAAACATTAAGCAAAAACATGTAAATGATATTCTTTTTTGAAAGATGTTCTCGTATATGATAGCAGAGCTACTCTGAAATATAAAATTTATTTCAAAGTAATTTTTATTCTTCAGTTGTGACTTCATTTTTTCATGTTCAGTTTGGACTTCATTTAACAGATACATCGTGAGTTTTGTAAACTAAATTTTAAATTGGTCCACCCCGACATTTTTAGCGTGTTATTTCGTTTCAAATCCACCTTTTGAGTTGGCTGATCTTCATTAATTCACTATTTTATTTAAAATGTTTCGTTCCTCGATAGGATTAACAATTTAGGTTTATCCTCAAGCACCTACAGTAAAAGTTCAAATAATTTTTTATAGCAAAACATTTTGGTAAAATTATTCTACATTAGGGATCTTTAACATCTTGATTTTTCCCAACCAATGGTTTCTGCTAGCGCAAAAGAATAAAATCTTAATACTTTCTCAATAATAGATGGCTTCCCTTCCACTCCTGAGTAACTTTATTGAACAATATTTTGGTATTCTTTTGAACTATATAAAAAATTTGAATTATTATCTCAAGTGCAGATAGCTTTTTGTTTCTTCTCTCTACAATGAGTCTCACATTATTGATAATTCAAAATGTCGGGAAACTGCAGTTTTGTTTGGTTATATCAACAATTAAACGAGTAAAACATACCGATTGAGAATCCAATGGAAAAGGGTCAGTATGGGGTAAGAGGAATTATTTTATTTTATAAAAATTTATTTTCATTTGGTGAGATTTACTAATTTGACATTAATCTATTAGAACTTAGTTAGGTAAATGCAAAGCAGAATATTTAGTAAAAGGGTATAAAATCAAAATAAATACCAAAACTATTGCCCAAAAATTTGTTTAAAATCCCAAAGGGGTTATGTTATCTTATTTATGATGTAATATTTCCGTGTGTCTAGAACTGAAGACAAATAAAATCAGTTTTTCATACTGTCAAGGTTTCAATCATATACCAGGTTTGTTTACAAAGTTGTTTCCAAGTATTATCCACTTATTATAATCGAATAAATTAAGTAATGAATTATGTGGCATGTAAGTGAGTATGAGTATAAGTAAATACAATGTACCTATATGTCCATCAGATGGTAGGATACCCGAAACCCGAAAGAATCAAAATGTTTATCATAAGTATTACATTATGTCCCACCAGACATAATTTCAAACAAATATTTTATGTACATCATCCTTACTTCCTTAGATCTAAATCTGTTATCCATTTTTTCATTTGCACATTTTATAGTAGGTGGTACATTTGTTTCAATCGAGGTTGCAAAGTCGCACATTTTCCTCTTTCATGAATATAAGGCATCACTGATATGAATTTCTGCGCAATGAGTAAAATGCTTGTTAAATTGATATTTTGGTGAAAAAATCTGTCGGAAAAATCAGTAAAAAGTACGTAATCAAATTTTGGATCTGATAGGAAACTCCAGTTTGGATTTCTCAAGGCCAAATCACATGAACCGAACCTAATTGAACAGCAGTATACTTAACTAGTTGCTCTAATTATAATTCTCTTTGTTCGTACCCGAATATAAGACCGAATTATAGGGAACCGTCTGACCTACTTACTCTTGTAAGGGTAACAGACCTTGAAAGCATATGCCCAGTTTCAGACATCGCATAATTTATTATCATCTAATTAGTTTTTATTCTTGGATAGTTATGGAAGTGGCTGTTTATTTGGTTGGTGTGAAGTGAAATATAATTGATTATTAAAAGAATATTTGTGATTAAAGTACGATTTTTCATTAGTCAATGAGAGGTTTAGAAAATCTGTTCTTAATTACATAGCCTAAATAATAGAGAATTCCTTACATAGTTCATTGTATATTTTAATCTTTGTCTTTTGTAGACAAACATTGATGTCAGCTAAAATGTGTTTTCTTCATTTCCTCTGACACAAATTTGATAAAATTTGCTCAATTGAATGAAAAGATTAGATTATTGAATAAGGAATATGGAATTATTTGCAAAGTTTCACCTAATATTATGACTCTAATATTGAGTGTTTCAGAACAAATACATATATTTCTTGAACATAATAATATCTTCTGAAATGAAATCTGTTTTCGTGTTTCTATGATTGTTTATTTCCAATATTGAATGATTACCCAAAACTCGTTCGATTGACGACTTATTTAGGTATGTTGTAAAAATTCATGTTGAATAATGGACAAAGAAAATACTTTTGTCTGATTTCTACTAAGTTCATTATTTTTTACGACCTGTTTCGGTTTGTTAGACCATTCTCAAGTAATTGATTTCAAAAACCACTACTCACGATTTGGTCTTCACAAACTTTATTTGAAAAATATATCATATGTTTTGCTAGCACAGTAGCTGTATCAAGTGATGAATCTTCATCAAGTAACGGCCGAATCAATAAAAAACTAAAAAAACTGTGTAACCGGTCGAAACAAATAATAAACTTAGTAGAAATTAGATAAAAATATTTTCTTTATATTATTGCAAACGTTATCATCCATAAATGAAACTGAGATAAAACTATATGGATATTATTTCTGTAATATTTTTGAATGAGGATATGATAGATAGATGTGATGTTTAGGGCTTTAGTTTTTTCACGTTTCGGTTTTGCTTTATTAATGTTTGCAACTAAAATCAGATAATGGCAAAAGTCAACTATCCAAAAAAAATCTACTCACAGTTGTTGCTGCTGGTAAGTCCAGGTCGACTGCAAACCATTCTGAGATCTCTCAAGAACATTTTACTTGAATTCAGAATAACAGAAACACAGTTCATCGAAACACTTCACACTTTGTTATCACTGACGATGATTATCACAAAGTGGCAAGGTGCTGAAAGATAAATGAAACAAACGATTCAACTGCTTTTAGAGTCCCTAATGTAGTTATGTGGCAGTTTGCCGAAGAGGGCCTGAAAAATCAGCCCGATCAGTCACCTAGCCCATTGCCACTATGCGACTAGCAGGCCTAGCTGCTCGGTTTATTCTTCGCCCATTGAGGATTGAGGAATGCGTATCGTCGTAAAAGAAGTCAGTGGAGAGGGGCGAGCACTAGAAGTGAAAGAAGAGATTCGGATGTTTCCCATTCATCTCTAAAATTATCTTGTTACACCGTTGTATTTTTTCTATTGCAACCGTATGTCTGAGAATAATCGAATTTTTGTGGTGCCGAATATAGTACACTCAATCGATTGGAAAATTAAGTGCCAATTTCTGTGAGAAATTTGCTGATCATCATTTACCGAAGATAAATTCAGGCACTGACTCTTTTTTCAAGTGAAAATTCATCAGATGTCTCAAGGGCGCATTGAAAGGAAATAAGTATTTGGCTGCAGTAAAAAAGCTGAAAAGAGACCAAAAAAATGAAATTCAATTTAAAAAAGTTCAAAAACTATCAGAGTACTCAATTTGTAAGATATGGAATCAATCCTAAAAATGGAAAGTTATAAATTATCAAACTAAAGGTTACCATACTTCAAAGGATGATTAATCAATCCGACACCTTTTTTTGATATGGAAAATTGAGTACAATTTTTTTTCAAGAAAAAAGCACAAGCACTACAAGAAAATCCTCAAGACGCTCTAAGAGCGGTGCTTCTGCAAAAATAGCGATTTACGTTGGATTTTATTCACTTGAACATTTCCCGTGAAAGTATCTATAAAATAGAGACAAATATCCAACCTTCCTTCGATGTTCCAGTGATGTTGCAAGTGATGTTCGTGTCTCCAGGCGGATGGCATTATCTGGATGGAATCCAGCAGCTTCAGGGTATGCTTAGTGGTGGAGCTCCATACATGAGAACAATTTTCCAAAGAAGGTCTCAGTTGAGCTTTATAAAGCATCAACAGTTGCTGAAGTGTGTACAGTTTTCTAGTTCGGAACAGTGTTCCTAGTTTTTGAGCAGCAACTTTTGCAATTCCAGCGACATGATTGTGCCAAGATATATTGGTGTCCATTTCAACCCCCAAGAAAATGTATGGAACCAGAAAGCAGAAATGTCTGTCCTGACATTATTTTTGTGAGGTGTTCAGCGAGAAATAGACCAATAACCCAAACCTATTATGCAATACATGTTAACGACAATAATAATTGTCGTTAATGGGGTATTATTAATCCTCATTTGGTGATAGAAATACATTCACAAACTCCCCAAAATTTGAATGTCTGGGCCGGCATTCTTGGTAGTCATAATGCTGGGTCATTCTTTATTGAAGGTAATCTCAATGGAGACACATACTTAAATTTATTACAAGACTGTGTAGAATCTTACACAAATTTCAGAAAATCATGATAATTTAGTTAAAATTAAATAGCATTCCAGTAGGATGGTGCACCCCTACATTTTGATGTTCGGGTGAGACAGTTTTTGGACGAACGTTTTCCAATTGGAGTGGCGAGCTAGATAACCTGATCTCACACCGATATATTTCTTTCTGTGGGAACACCTAAAGTCAAAAGTGTACTCTACTAAGCCTACAAATATAGAAGACCTGCGACAGAGGTCGGGAATGCCGATTGGTGATTCCGGATATCTTGAATAATGTACGGAACGCTTTCGAGAGCAAGCTGTATTATTGCATGGAACTAGGTGGAGGTCATTTCGAAGAATTTATCCGTTGATTTTGTTTCCACTGATATTATTTGTTGTTGTTTCCTCATTAAGATGAACGACAGCAAATTTTCTTTTTTTATATAAAAACCTTCAATATTTGATATTTGTCAATAATGAATGTACCAATTTCGAAAAAAATTACAGAGGTAATAGATGGACATAAAAACTTTCGAATGATCTATCACTCGATCCCCCATGCCGTTGAAAAAAATATTTTTGGTATTCAGAATTCGTTCCCCTAGAAATAAAAATTGAAGTTTTCTTTGAAATTTTTGATTACACGTCCGTTTCTGACTTATAGGGAGGTCAAGTTTTCGTTGGAAAGCGCTATATGAGTGGTATTTTGATGATTGAAAAATCGAACAATATAATTTATTCATTAAGAAATACTTCATTGTGAGATTTACAAAAACACAGACGTGTCTGAGTAAAGACACGTCTGAAGAAGCTATTGTATAGCGAAACCCGTGTTGCATTTTTGTAAATCTTATCTATCAATCTTATCTTACAATAAAGAAAGTGTTTCTTGAGAAGCCAATTTAGAAATCCATATACTTATCAGTAGTAAAAAAAAGAAATAAGAAAAGCAACAACTTTATTCGGTATTAAACAAATTTAGTTTTTTCACTTTCCCCGAATTTTTTGAATAAATGTTTTCTTTTTCCATATCAATAATTTCTATGATTTCATTGCATAATCTACATGTTGTACAGTAATTTTTTCCTGGACTTGTAGTACCTTATGAGTGCAATATCCAATTTGCTAATGCATTAGTAGTGTCGTGTAATAGATTTTCAAGTGTAATTATTTCCAAGGATAAAAAAACATTAAAAACAATTAAAACTCAACATGGGCATAAAGATAAATATGAAGAAATAGGACGTACTCATTGAATTACACCGGGTGAAAAAAAGTTAACTGTAAAAAAATATTGAAGTTTCACAATAATAAAATTCTTCCCTCTTTTACAACATACCAAATTTGCACTTGTTTTCCACTAAGTTCAAATTTATACAATTTAGAAATCCATAAGTCAGTAGTTTAAAAAAAGTAAAAAGGAAACATATTGAGATTCAAACTTAGCTGGAATTCTAAATACGGTAATGTTTTTCAAAGAAATTAATTTATTTTCTCGTATCATCAGTGGTGAAGATACCTTTCTTTTAGATTTCTTAGAAGATTTTTTCCATCAGGTAGATATTTGGATTGTACTTCTCAGACGCAATAAAAATAAGATTTCGATAGTCATACTACAAATTTCCTAATCTAAGATTTTCTTTTTGTTTTTCGCCAGTAACTGTGATCGTTATTCAATCCGAAATCAATAAACATGACATTTATATAGACTCTGAGGAAACAAGACAGAAGGGAAATTTTTCACCATCTCAGAAAAACTCTCAAAAGGGGCAAATTTCGATCAACCTGTATATGTATAAAAGTGCATATCTGAAACAGTAAATCACGTGACCAAGCGAGGAAATTGTCAAAATTAAAAATTTAGGTATGAAATTAATTATTTTCGGAATAAATATAACAGATAGAATTTGTAAAATACTATCAATCAGAAATAAAATAGTATCTGTTGTGGAAAATTGGAAGAGATGGAATGAAATATTTAGGATTAATTAGTTCTGTTTCCCAAGTCCAGTTTCCAGAGTTTCCAACAAACAACTTTGAAGGTAATTATCACTTCACACTCAAAGGAGAGAAACCACGTATTTATACCAATTATTTGAAAGTTCGAACTTTCCCACAGTTAAATACATTTATATGAATTGATTATAAGGACAATTAATTTGAATATATTCAAGAAAACATTCCAAACTTAACAGATTGAAAAAGACAATTTGTGTAATAACTGATATTTCATATCTTGATACTAAGGTGCGTTCCAAAATTCATGCACGGTTGATTATCATAGAACTTTTTTTTAAGTTTATTGATTGATGTTTCTGAGTTTATAATTGTTCAACGTTCATTAAATTTGTTCTTTATTAGCATTTGTATTGTGTCTTTTCAAAATTTTATCCACAGGTAGATGTGCAAATTGTGTTGCTTCCTGGTAACTTTTAATTCATTTGAGCGAACCCACCTGAGGTGTTGAGGTAGATTCTTATATTTCAAAATATATGAATTTAAAATCAACGAAAGAGTCTACCAAAATTAATAAAAACAATCAATAATAAATGAAATCAACAATAAAATATATACATATACGACTTCAAACTGAGTAGAGCCATGAAGATGATAGTACAGCCTGCTATCGAAAGCGCTCGCATATAATAAGTAGAAGTTATTAAAGCTTCAAATCCTTTTTGTAAACAAATGTTGATATTGAATTATTGAAAATGAAGGAAAATTAGTTGCATCAATTGAATTTATAATTATTATATATATGCTATATACTGGCCGGTACTGACGATGCCCAATAGGCTGAAACAGCTGTCTACCGTTGGCTCCTAAATTGAAATCAATATGGGAATGATCAAAAAGCACTTATCTATTATTTTTTTTAAGTTTCATGGAATTATTTTCCAGCAGCTTGACTGCATCAACCTATCTAGATTTTATATATATATATATATATATATATATATATATATATATATATATATATATATATATATATATATGTATATATATAAGATTCTCACAAAGTAGGATGAGCTGATTTTTCGGGTTTCGCTCCGAGTTATCTCCATAAGGATTATTCCCACAACGTTTTGGCAAAGTCCCCGAGAAAACAGCTCATCATATAATAATAATAATAGATTTAATTGATAGGAACAATATACAAAGAAAAAAATATATTTATCAACAATAATATAACCTCCTATCAAATGACAGGATTCAATTTCTGACCATGCTACGGAGAAATCGCAACATGAGCAGACCTTGCTCTTCCATCCATTTTATATATTCAATATATTCAATTGATGCAACTGATTTTCCTTTATTTTCAATGTTTCAATATATATATATTTTTATATGTATATATATATATATATATATATATATATATATATATATATATATATATATATATATATATATATATATATATATATATATATATACCGGGTGTCCCACATTTTATGTGACAGGCAATATCTGGTTTGTTGAAGGAGATACACAAAAATGTTTCATACAAAAGTTTTAGGAGTTCATGAGAGCTATATTTGAATATAATTTTTAAATATATAGGGTGTTTGGTGTAGGTGCTACAGACTAAAATTCCATTTTTTAAAATAGAACGCCCTGTATATTATTACATATTCAGATGCTACGTTAAATTCTGATATCATTTCATGTTTGGTTTTTGAAATTCGGTTACGGCGTTGTTGAGTTATTGCACTTTTCCTTAAATATAAAGTTTCAAAAAAACTTATTTACTCGTACACGAATCCAGTCTATATCTTTCATTAAATTGAACTAGACTACTACTGAATACAAACCATTATTCTCACCTCTACGATACGATATCGATATCAGTTGAATATAATATTGAAATTCTTGAGAATGTGACTAACTTGAGGGTGAATTGCTTTATATTGCACAATTTCATCAAGTAGCTTATGCTTGTTGATGCCATAATAACAAATGTTGTTGAATTGTATCTACTTGTCAGTTCGATTCAGTGATTCTTTGCAAAACAGTAACTGTGTTCTTTGTGCGAAAACTCCAGTATGCCTTTCGCGTTTAGTCCAAGTGATTGCATTGATATGTTATTAATTTTTGGGGAATGTCAGAAAAGAAAAACTGCCGTCAAGCACAACGTCTATACCAAGAACGTTTTCCAGACAGACCCATTCCGTCACGAATGACTTTTTCGAGAGTTGTAGAAAAATTGCGAACTGGGTCATTTCCTTCTACTATAAAGCATCGTCATCATACGAGATCTGTTAGAACTGAAGATTTAGAGATCAATGTGTTGGCTTATATTATTATTCATCCACATGTTTCTATCCGTACTCTTGCAGAAGAAGTCGGTGTGAGTAAATCTAATGTACAGAGAATTTTGAAAGAAAATAAATACCACCCATTCAAAATTCAGTTGGTATAAGGTTTGAAACCCACGGACTTTGAACGACGACTTGAATTCATTGCTTGTATTCAGGTAATATTACATGAAAGTCCTAACATATTCAGTCAAATTTTGTGGAGCGATGAATCGCGATTCCACAATAATGGAGTTGTGAATCGACATAACAGTCACTATTGGTCTCAAGAAAATCCCCACTGGGTCCGCGAAAGTAATTTTCAAACTACTTGGGGTATTAATGTATGGTGTGGATTGTTCAATGGCCGCATCATAGGACCTTACTTTTTCAATGAAAATCTCAATGGATTGCGATATTTACATTTTCTAGAAAATGATTTGATCCAGTTGATGGAAGATATTCCCATAGCAGAACGACAAGGAATTTGGTGGCAACAAGATGGTGCTCCTCCTCACAATTCACAGGTTGTTACTGAATATCTGGATAGAACGTACCCAAATAGATGGATTGGTAATAAGGGTCCAATTCGGTGGCCGGCTCGTTCCCCAGATTTATCACCGCTTGATTTTTTCCTATGGGGTTATTTAAAAGGTATTGTTTTCACTACTCCCCCTTTGAATGTGGACGATCTGAAAATGAAAATTCGACTAGCGTGCAGTGATATTACGCCTGATATTATAAGAGCGACTTGTACGAGAGAAGTGATTCGACGTTTCGAAGCCTGTATAATATCTAATGGGCATCACTTTGAACAATTTTTATGACTTATTTCTAGGTATCTACCATTCTCATGAAATGATTTATCAAGTTATATTATTTACATTGTTATTAATTAAAGATTTGTTTTCGAATACACCTCTTTCAATTTCGCAATTGTTTCATATTCAAAATGATTCCTGACTGAATTCCACAACTCAAAATTGAAACCATTACTTCGAACACCCAAAATTTTGACTAATTTTCATGTGATCTGATGCAGAGAGAATAATTGTATGAGATATTTTAAAAAATAATAGTCGTTCTCAAGACTTTACATTTCAAGCAATAACTCAACAACGCCGTAACCGAATTTCAGAAACCAAACATGAAATGATATCAGAATTTAACGTAGCATCTGAATATGTAATGATATACAGGGCGTTCTATTTTAAAAAATGGAATTTTGGTCTGTAGCACCTACACCAAACACCCTGTATATTTAAATTATATCAAAATATAGCTCTCATGAACTCCTGAAACTTTTGTATGAATTATTTTTGTGTATCTCCTTCAACAAACCAGATATTGCCTGTCACATAAAATGTGGGACACCCGGTATATATATATATATATATATATATATATATATATATATATATATATATATATATATACAGGGTGTCCCATGTAAAACTCCGCGGGCAAATATCTAAAAAATGGAAAAGAATATCCATATTTCGTGAAAGCAGATAATTTTGGTGTCAAAGGGTCCTCTTATTTACGTAGAGATCCAGCAATAGGTGACATCCGTTAGGACGTCGCGACACCGATGCCAATTTTTTTAAATGGTAACACAGTATTTTCAATTGGTTTTTGAATTCCGCATTGAATTCTGAATTCAGCCATATATCAACTTGTAGTTTTCCTTGAATACTGATGAAAAAAGGCAATTTAATTGCGTATAATTAAGAGGGCCATGAATAAGTCAAAATGAATGCAATAATGTATTCAAGGTATTTTTCGTCAAATCTGTCAGAAGGCCTGTCAGATTTGACGAAAGTGTATTCAGTTTTGTATTGGTTTGTATTTATATTACTCCACTAGATTTCTTTTTGTTGGGATATATCAAAGAATTAGTTTATATGCGACGTCCACAAAATGTAAAGGATTTGAAAAATAGTATCACAAATGTTTGTGCTTCCATAACGCGAGAGACGCTTTTAGCTGTCACGAATCGGGAATTACTAAAAAGATGCTATATGTGAAGGCAGGCAATTCGAACACTTACTAAAATGATTCTTGTTATCTCTTATTGAATTCCTTATCATCATGTTAGTCGAGTTATGGTCAAAGTAACATATTCAGGCTTTTCATCCATCATCAGTATGGTTCAGTTGTGTGCTAGGAAACACAAGTACTACAGGAAAATCCTTAAGGCGCTCTCACAGCGGTACCTGTGCGAAAGTAGCGATTCACATTGAGTTTGAATCGCTGGAGATTAAATCTATTTGGAAAAACGTTCTAAGGAAGTTTATTTCACATAAACGCAGTTCTGCAGATGAAAGAGTTGTTAAACAGTGAAGTTCGAAGTGTACTGAGTTGAACCTCAAATCGATGAGCAACCACAGTCCGTCGCGTATTTCTGATATTTACCGCTCTTGGTGGAATCAAAGTCACTTGTTACTATACTATACCGGAAACACGACACATAAACATTTGAAAATTGTCACAATGAAACAAACATTTCATCTAAACTCTAAACTATCTGGATCAGTTCTGAGAAAACATTGTCTTCACTTCCTATTCAGGAACCAAAGAACTTTCCCCCATATAGTAGACAGTTACGGTGTTATGGTAAGTGACATGTTCATCACAAACTTTCATTAAGCAAAATGATCGAAAAAGGAATTTAAGAAACATCAGTGGTTTACTTAAATCGTGGAAACTCTAATAATTATGCAATGATTCATACTTCGCCTGAATTAAACACATTTTGAATAAAACGAAGCTAGAAATACATTTTAATTTCTCAATTTAATTTTGAATAGGTGTTGTGACTAATTTTGCTGACCTAGTTGCAGTACTTTGGTGATAGTTTGTCAAAAATTGTGAGGCCACCCACACCTTTGGCTGATACAAAAGCCTTCAAAATAGCCAAAATGTGAAGCGCCAGCCAGTTATGCAGACAGTAAAAGGTCGCTTCTATTTCTCGCGCTCTAATTTTAGGCGTATTGCCGAGTCCCCAATGACTGTGCCCGAAGCAGGGTCGGACTGAAAGAGAAACTTAAACTTCTCAGCATGATGTAAATGCAAAACGTGAATTATTGGTGGATCAGTATTGTAACTGATCTGAATTACTTTCAAAAGAGGGCACATTATCACCCTTCCAGGACATTTAATTGTAAGGTACAAGATAATTGCTGTTATACACTTACTACCTGTTGTAGGATGATTATATGTACAAATGCACGGAGTCATCATCACATTGAACACCAAAACACCAAAATGTACGTAATTGAAAATGTATTTATTTAAATAATGAGAAAATGAGAATCAGTTGTGATACATAAAGATATACATTGCCGTGATAAAAAATAATGATTCATTCGATAATCATCCAATCAATGTAACGCCTTATTTATTACGTGAATATTTCAGTTATAAAAATTGTTCATTTCTTTGGTTCGGACTTCGGCAATCCACTAATATGATATAAATTGATTTGAAATCCCTGAAAGACTCTATAAAAAATTAAAAAGATTAGCTGAAAAAAAACAATTATATTAAGTAAAAAAACACTGAAATTACAATGAAACAAAATACAAGCAACTGTACTGGTATAGCAAATAATGTGGAACAATAACAAATTGAGAAATAAACAATATTCTAATTAGAACACCTAATACGTGCCAGGACAGCTCTTTTCGATGTATGCCGATCTTATGTTATTAAAACATGTAATTGAAACAAGGTAGATCAATTTGAGTTATTCTGAATAGAGGAAGTTTTTCTACGAAGTCGTTTCATTCCGTTCCTTATAAATGAACCTGAAGTGAGTTTATTACATGGCGATCCTGCCAGGATGATTCCAGGATGATCACGTATGTTATTAACGGGTAGATACTGAGAAATAGAGACGAGTTGCATTTGACATCTTCCAACATGGGATCCACAGAGAGTAAAGAAGAAGTAATCATAAGCCAAGCCGGGAACAGTGGTGGAGTTTCAGCTAGCAATGGGTTCTCCGTTTCCGAAGTACTAGGCATAGTAGCTTTCGCCTGTTTCATTTTGGCACTCGGCGCATTTCTAATAAAGAGGTGCCAGAAATCATTAGAAAAGAAGATAAGAAGAGAGATAACGAGGAGTCAGGAGTTGGTATAGGCGTAAGGAGTGAGAAGAAAACGAATTTCATGGGTGGTTCACGCATTCCAAAGTGAAAACCAACAACAAGTAGAGTGGAAATTGGATGACACATGGAAAGACATTTTAAGGTCGTATTTATTTAGTATAAGTTTGTGTATCAATATATCGATTTATTTTCGTCTTTAGCGTAGCAAATGAGCATCATAGACTTATTTAGATACTCGTTTGAAGAACTCAAAGTTTTTAATAGGAATTTAAATAAAGATAGCAAAGAGAGGCGAGTCGATCTAAAAGCTATAAATCGCAAGTTTGAAGAATTAAATAGGATTGAATCAGAGTTAAATGAAGTGAAAAATAAATTCAATGCGGGCCCTAAAGATGCAGATATAATTCAAAAAGTTAAGTTATATGTTGAATCTTCAAACAAATTATTAGTCGATATTCGAAATACCTTAGAGACTAGATTAGCTAATATTACAGAAATTACTAGAAGTTTTACAATAATGGGTGAAAAATTTGATCTCAGAATAGCGTCAAGCTTATTGCCTATAACCGACAATTCGGAGGAATCTGTAAAACAGTTAATAGATGCCATTGAATTATACGATAGTCTTTTAGACGATAATGGAAAAATAACACTAACAAACTATGTCCTTAAAACTAGATTGTCACAAAGTGCAAAGATGAGATTAGAGTCGTCATATCCGTCTAATACTGATTTAATTAAAGACATCAAAACACACTTGTTGACAAAGCATTCTGCCGCAAGTTTATCAGTTGAATTACATAACGCAAAACAAAAACATAAATCAGTGAATGAATTTGGTAAATCAATCGAGGAATTACTGGTCGATTTGACAATAGCGCAAGCCGATGGAAATGTCGAGGCAATGAAAATTCTTAAAGTTGCGAACGAAAAACTGGCAATTCATGCTTTCGCGAACGGACTGCGAAGTCACGATCTGGGAACTGTCATAAAAGCTAGGAACTATAGCGCTTTGAAAGATGCTATAACGGGAGCTGTAGATGAGGAATGTACGGGAGGTGCAACCTCTTCTTCGCAGGTGTTTCACATGCGAGGGAACTCAAAACTTAATAATTTCAACCGTACGAGTCGAGGATTTCAGCAGAATAATAGGGGAAGACCAAATTTCAGTACCGGACAATTCAATAACTCACAATCGAATAAGATCAGAGGAAGTAGTTTGCATAGTAAAAATAATTTTAGGGGTCGAAACCAGGGACATTTTCGCGGAAATTTTAGAGGGCGTTGGAATAATCACAACAACCAAACTTTCAGTCCATCTCGAAGAGGGTTTTTTATGGAAAACGCTCAGGATGCTGAATTAAACAACCCTTCCCCGCAAGCTAATCAGTTTTTTCGGTCGAGTCAGTGAGAATGTAGGTGATTATAAGGTTTTAAGTATGAATGGTCTTAATTATGTATGTATGAAAAACGGAAAAAGTGAGTTGAAATTTTTATTGGATACGGGTGCTTCGGTAAGCGTAATTTTTACATCATGTATAAATAAAAATCAGTTTGTTGATACGACAAATAGAATCAAAATAAACGGCATAGCGGGTTTTGTCTTCACGCAAGGCTCGGCTAATATTACATTAGAACTATCTGACGTTAAGATAGGTCACGAATTTCATGTGGTGAATGACTTTGGTAGTGATATGAATGGTGTTATTGGGTCAGATTTCTTTGTCAAGCACTCTGCAATATTAAACTACGAATTATGCACATTCTCTATATATATAAACAATCGGAAACTGTCGATTCCACTGCAATCCAAGTATGAAAATTATATAACGATTCCACCAAGGTGCGAAATTATTAAATATTTGCAAGTACATAACTCAGATGATTGTATTATCATACCAGAAGAAATTTCAGAAGGTGTTTATACTGCGGGAATTATCGCAAAGCCTCACAACCACATTATACCTGTTAAAATTCTGAATATTACGGTTAAGAGGTACACTTGAAAAATTTTAGGCCCAAAACTGAAAATATTTCAGAATTTGATGTTCATACTTTTGGAAACACACACTTTTCAGTTGAGCGTATAGATAAGTTACTCAACTCCATAAATACCAAAGGTCTTAATAAGCAGGAAAAAATAGCTATTGATAAAATCTGTGCAAAATATGCGGACGTATTTCGCTTTGAAAATGACCCACTGACGGTGACAAATGTCTGTAAACAGACCATACATTTAAAAAAGGATGCCATTCCGGTATACGTAAAACCATACCGGTTACCGCATTCGCAGAAAGCGGAAATAAATAAACAAATTGACAACATGCTGTCAGAAGGAATTATAGAGGAAACAAGGTCCGAATGGTCGGCACCATTGTTAATAGTACCGAAAAAAGAGGATAGTAAGGGTAATAAACAATGGAGGATAGTTATCGATTACCGTCTGTTGAATAAACGCATTGAGGATGACAAATTTCCATTACCTTGCATAGATGAAATTTTAGACTCACTCTCCGGAGCGATGTACTTCTCACATCTTGACTTATCTCAGGGCTATTATCAGGTTGAATTGGATGCAACATCTAGAGCTTACACAAGTTTCACAACCGATAAAGGTCAGTATCAAATGACGAGATTACCGATGGGGTTGAAACTGAGTCCAAGTGCTTTCTCTCGAGCGATGACCATAGCAATGTCAGGGTTAAATTATGAGAGATGTTTCATTTATTTGGACGATTTGATAGTTTTCGGGAATAATTTGGAAGTTCATAATCGGAATTTGGTAAAAACTTTGCAGCGATTGAGACAGGTCAATTTAAAACTAAATCCTTACAAATGCGAATTCTTGAAAAAACAGATATTGTATCTGGGTCACGTGATTTCATCTGAAGGAATATCTCCAGATTTTGAAAAAATACGTGTTATACAGCAATTTCCGGTTCCAAAAGACTCGAATGAAACTAAACGGTTTGTAGCATTTGCGAACTATTATAGGAAGTTCATTCAGAATTTCGCGGATATCGCAGCACCGCTTAACAGATTGTCAAAAAAGGGTGTAGTATTCGCTTGGAGCGAAGAATGTCAAAAAGCATTCGAAACGCTAAAGCAGGCGCTGGTACAACCACCAATTCTCGCATATCCTGATTTTTCGGAATCAAACGTTTTTAAATTACGTACCGATGCCTCAAATTTGGCTATCGGAGCAGTTCTGTCAAATTCAGATGATAAGCCGGTGGCGTTCGCCAGCAGATCGCTGAATAAAGCTGAAGTCAACTATTGTGTGATAGAGAAAGAATTACTTGCTATTTGTTGGAGTGTGAAAAAATTTCGTCCTTATCTTTACGGGAAAAAGTTCATTATCCTTACAGACCATAAACCATTATTATATCTTTTCGGTATGACGAATCCTTCAAGTAGACTAACGAAATTTAGGTTAACACTAGAAGAATATGATTTTACAATAAGTTATGTTAAAGGAAAAGATAATGTAACGGCTGATGCATTAAGTCGTATAAAAATTGACTCCGACGAACTGAAAGAAATGTCAGTTAATTCCTGTCAAGTCATGAATGTCGTGACAAGGGCACAAACGAAGAAATTGGGCAACAATTCACGGGAAAAGTCCAATATCTCTTTCGATAACAGGCCTGATCATCCTGGTGTCGTAGAATTATTGAAACCACCTAAAGAATTTGTTCAGTTGTATCCTTTGTCGAAAGTTGAGTTTCAAAGAAAAAAACGTTCTGAGTGTAAAATAAAAGGGAATATATTATATGATGAAAAGGCAAATACTATTTATATGAATCAGGATGAATCTCGATCAGCGACTGCATTCGGTGCATCGTTGAGAGACCTGAAGGAAATTTGCCAAGAATATGGAATTCCAGAATTAGTTATAGTAAAAGAAGATAGATGCGCATCGTTATTAAAAAACATTTTGGAAATTCCCAATGAAATTCGAAAGGCAGGTATAAAAATAAATATAATAAAAGCTCAGCAACACATAACTAGGAAGGAAACCCAGCAATTAATTTTGAACGATTACCACATGTTACCAACGGGAGGGCATGCTGGAATTAATCGCATGTATAACAATATTAGAAAACTTTACTTTTGGTCTGGTCTCCGAAAGGATATCGAAAATTTTGTAAAACGTTGTGATGACTGTCAGAGATATAAGTACTCAAGACCGCATCGGCAACCAATGAAAATAACCACAACGGCTACCTCAGCGTTTCAGAAAGTTTTTCTTGACTTGGTGGGCCCTTTAGACCAAGACAGGGAAAATAACCGATACATTTTGACGTTGCAATGTGAGTTAACAAAATTCGTAGAAGGGTATCCATTAGAAAATAAAGAGGCAGTAACAGTCGCGAAATCATTCGTAGAAAATTTTATTTTACGATTTGGTATTCCAGAACAAGTTGTGACAGACAGAGGCACTGAATTTCTAGCGTCGACCTTCAAAGAGTCGTGCAAACTGCTAAAAATCGAACAGCTGAATTCAACGGCGTATCATCACGAAACCATTGGAGCATTGGAAAACACACATAAAAATCTAGGTGATTATTTACGCATACATGCATCAGAGCATCCAGACACCTGGAGCTCATGGATACCATATTGGTGTTTTGCATATAATAATACAGTGCATACGGAAACTCGGTATAGTCCATACGAATTGGTTTTCGGCAAAATGAGTCGAGTACCATCGAGCATTGCTACACAAGTCGACCCTGTATATAATTTCGATGATTACCCAATTCAGTTAAAATTTAGATTGCAAACAGCTTGGAATGACGCGAGAAATAATTTAATGGTATCAAAATCGTTACGAAAACAAAAACTAGATATTAAAATTAATCCTGTTAATGTTAGGATAGGTGATAAGATATTAGTAAGGAACACATCTTCAAATAAGTATGATCCTATCTTCAAAGGTCCTTATATTATAGTAGAAGATAAAGATCCAAATGTTGTAGTTAGAATAGATAATAAGCTGGTAGAAATACACAAAAATAGGACAAAATTGTTTATTGAATGAAAAAAAAAAAAAATATTATTTAAAATTTTTTTTTTCGTCATCGGGGGGAGATGTACTGGTATAGCAAATAATGTGGAACAATAACAAATTGAGAAATAAACAATATTCTAATTAGAACACCTAATACGTGCCAGGACAGCTCTTTTCGATGTATGCCGATCTTATGTTATTAAAACATGTAATTGAAACAAGGTAGATCAATTTGAGTTATTCTGAATAGAGGAAGTTTTTCTACGAAGTCGTTTCATTCCGTTCCTTATAAATGAACCTGAAGTGAGTTTATTACACAACAATAAAAAAATCGAACTATCAATACGAGATGAAATTTAAAAATTATTAACAAGAAATAAAAATTGAAAATTAAAAGATTCAATGCCAAGTTACTTCACGACGTTTCAATTGTTAGTATCCACAACCGTCTTCAAGTGATAACTGTTATCAGTTATCACCCGAAGACGGGTGATAACTGATAACGGAGCGCCGGGCAAATCAATGAAGTTCAACATATTTGTAGTGAAAATGAATCGTTGAAAAACACTCTATAAGTTTGCTTCGATGTCATTTCATTGTAAAATGACCCGAAAAAAAGTTATAACGCCAAAAAAATTTGTTCAAAAACTTTCAGTTATTTTTCTAATTTTTTTATTTTCCATTAAACGATGAAAAGTAATAGGAATGAAGTTGTATATAGTTTGATTTGCTGTAATGATCTGTACAAAGTGATAATGTCTGATAACATTTTCTGTAGGGTTGTTAGTTGAGGGGATTGTGCGCGAAAATCTTTGCAGCTTAGACTGGCCCTCTTACACACACAGTCTAATTTTGATCGCATTATCGACCTATAAATATTCATCAGGTTGGTTTGGTCTGCTACTTTATTCTTATTGGCCAACCTTCTCAAATTTTTATGTAACTTTTACGGTTCAATTTTCGCAAATTATCATGTTATCTACACATTGTAGCGTATGCTCATTGGGTCATGCGTTTTAAGAACAGCATATATTTTTTTTTGTAAGAGGAACTGTAATCCATTTTTTCAGATCGGGTTTCTATTACATTATCAATGGCGTTCTGCAGATGTCATTTTATCGATTGAAAATTGTTTCTATTGAATATTACCCAATATTATCCCAACATCATACAGTTATTTTAACACCTCGACAGGTGTTTCGATCACCAAGTGATCATTTTCATGAGGAAGATTGTACTGATTAATCTTCTTCTTGAAGACAATTACTTGGTGATCGAAATACGTGTCGAGGTGTTAAAATTATGGTTTGATGTTGGGATAAAACTCCAGTAATATTCATTACCCCACCAAATGTCCCAAGCAGGGCATCACTAGTAGATTGTTTCTCTTGACAACATCTTACTAGATCATCGGTGAACAGTTGAGTGTTACAGTTAACTTGGTGTGTAGAATCGTCCAAAGTTTGTTTCGTTGCTACAAGGGAAGCGCCAGCTGAGAATTGAGCCTTGGGGTATATCATTTCATTAGTTCGTACTTCCATTGTCTAATATGATATAAAATGATTTGAAATCCCAGGCCACACCAATACTGTCACGGCATCGGCTAGAAAAATGCTTGGCTTTATTCTGCGCAACTGTAAATCATTCACCAATATTACCACCAATATTATACATCTTTCGTTCATACCAAGTTAGAGTATGCTTCTTTGATTTGGTATCCTCTCTATAATGTACATAAGGAAACCTTGGAAAATGTGCAAATGCGCTTTCTGAAGTTTCTTGCATTTAGAACTTATGGCGCGTACCCTGCTAGAGGAACTATCCATTTCACTCTTCTTCAAAGATTTATTCTGCTTTCTTTAGAGCAACGTAGAATTTCATCAAGTATTATTATGTTATACAAAATTTTGCATTGTTCCATTAATGCACCCTCGTTATAGAACAAATTAACTTCAACGTTGAGGTACTACACGTAGACAGATCACTTTCTATACCCCTTTTACTAGTTCCAACCTTGGAAGTGTCTGCTATAAATTTGAAATGTGAAAATTATAATAGCCACTATAGTCAATGCGATATCAATTTTGATCCACTGAAGACCATATTATCCAAAATTGAACAAACTATCTTCTATCTTACAGTCTTTATTTCATTTTATTCACAAATAATAATTTATTAATATGTTATCTTTTTTCTTATTCATTCTATTCTTTTCTTCTTCTTTTAATTTTATTGATTCTTTCAAGGATTTCAAGTCATTTTATATCATATCAGACAATGGAAGTCTGAACTAATGAAATGCACCATGAAACATTGTCAACCACCTTCAAACAAATGTTGAGGTATATCAGTTAATTGCCATCTGCTGAATGTAGTAATTGTTCACTCGAACCCAGAAATGATGTTTGCGTAGGTTATGCATTTCAGAATGTTTGGAACTATCTATTTTCATTTTCAAAATAGATGAATGTTTATTCGAAACTTGGTTATCTGGAATATTTTTTTTTATTAATGAAACAGTCGACGGTCCTTGAGGAACTGTATCACGACACTGAGCTGGTTAGGTAGGCCGAGAATGTCTTTGAGAGTTCCACTGAGTTTGTGTTTGCGGTGAGTTGGGCTGTAGTATATGCAATTACCACAATTACCACAAAATTCACAAGTAGGGGGTTTTTGTGAAGACATCAGGTAACCATGAGTGAGTCGGGAGTGACCTATTCTGAGTCTTCTTATAACACTTTTCTCGTTTCTTGTCATTGGGGGCAGGTCCAGCGCAGAAACTGTGGGTTGGATTGTATGTAGTTTGGTGGTACATGTGTTTGCCATGTTTGTATCATCATTTGTCGAGCGGCTGATTTCAAGTCTTGGTGGAGTTGGATTTGCTCCTCTGGCAATTCAGAGGAAAAAGTTTATTTCGCTGCTTGGTTTGCACGTTCGTTGCCCGTAATTCCAACATGAGAAGGGATCCAGATGATATTCACAAGGAAACCTCTGGTACGATGGTGGTGGCAGGTGTCGAGGATATCTTGAAACAAAGGATGATGTGAGTAATTATTTTTGATAGAAATATTGATGAAAAAGAGTGTGTGCATATGGCAAGTTTACTGTTATCTTGTACTGGAGACCTCACCGCTTGTAATATTCCATACAGTTCAGCTGTGTGTATACTACAGAAATTGGGAAGTTTGTATGTTGCTATTATTTCATCGAGTGTAGTAACAGCACATCCGGTACCATTAACTTCTTTGGATGCGTCAGTATAAAGGATTTTGTCGAATTGCTGCATATTTATGAGTTCTCTGAATCTTTGTATGAAGACTATGTTAGGCGTATCGTGCTTATTGTAGTTCCTTAGGCATGTATTTGAAAATGGCGGTTTTTTGGTCCATGGCGGAGTTTTAGAAAGTTATATAAGAGTTGTAGCTTTCAAGTTGGTGTTTCTTGAAATAGGGTATAATAATTGTGGAGGTGAAAGCGACGTTCTGGGTCTGTTTTTGGGAGCTGTTGTATATAATCAATTAATTTAAATACCGAGTTTTGTGGGTAAGCAGATACCCTGGAGAAATAGGGTGACAGTTGGTATTTTCGTCGTATAAAGAGAGGTGGTTCAGAGGATTCAATATGAATGCTTTCCGTCGGACTGGATCTAAAGACACCCAGACATATTCGTAGTGCTGTGGTTTGGATTGTGTCAAGGTATTTGACAAATGTTTTGCGGGCGTAAAGAATACTTCCGTAATCCAGTTTGGAGCGGACTAAAGATCTGTAAGTCCGTATTAATATTCCCTCTTCTGCTGCCAATTGGTGATGAGCTAATGATTTCAAAATGTTGGTACGATTCAGACAGTTAGCTTTTGTCTCCTGAATATGTTGTCTCCATGTGAGTCTTTCATCAAAGATAACTTCCAAGAATATATGTTGATCAACCACTTGTAACTGGTCCCCATTGAGATCTAATTGTGGAGGTACAGGATTAAGTCTTTTGCTAAACTGTATTACTTTAGATTTGGTTGTTGAAAATTGAAATCCGGATTTGAGAGATCAATTGTGGATGGTGTCTAGAGTCTTCTGAAGTAAGGTGCGAGTACTGACCGCACGACGACCTCATCCTCTACTGCCAAGGCTTTGCCTTGGCAGTAGAGGATGAGGTCGTCGGCGTATAATACATATTTGACGGGTGAATTTATCGAAGTACAGATATCGTTGATACTCATCAGGAATAAAGTGGTGCTAAGAACCGAGCCTTGTGGGACTCCGATTTCTGGAAAATGCGGTATAGATGACAGTCCATTTGTAACAACTTTAAAAGATCTGTTGGTCCAGTTAGTCCAAAGTCTATGAGTTTTTTCGAAAATGGTAGTTTTGTCAAATCGAAGAAATTTGAATATTATCTAATTTTTTAATTATGTTTTATGAAATTTTTGTTATACTCAAAACAGATCTGTAGAATTGAAACAATAAATGTAGTCAGTCCCTGCATGTGTAGCGTCATCGGGCGCCGCGACGATCCCCTGTGAACTCTCTGCGACTTCCGGCGGCTATCTCTCTCATACTCGTCTTGAGACAATTCGCTTATTCTGCGTACGAGTTGTTTTGTTTTAGAGCACGAAAACAAATCTGAAATTATTTCGTCCTTGAATGACTTTTATAATATTCGCATAACTGGGGATCATAATTAAATTTATTGTTTGTTTTCATAAATAGCAGTGTAAACTCTAGTGAATTACTTGGAAAACACTAAAAGAGGAGACTTGTTTCTTTCACGGTTTTGGATTCATCAAGCGATTAACTTTTATAGAAGTTTGAGGTATAGTAATTTCAATACGTATTTGAAATATGAAAGTGCTTGTGAATGATGACCTTTTTTGACTTGCTTAATATTGGTATAAAATTACCAGCCAGCAAATGACCTTAAAAAACTCTTAATCATTAAGTTGGTTCATTGGTGCCTTGTGCCATTTTATTAACTCATGTGATGACAAGTGTATCAACTGCCGGAAAAAGGTACACTAAAAATATAAATTGGATGGCAAAGGTATTATATTTCATGATAATATGCAGAAAGTTTTCTAAAGTCTATATGTTTTTGAAAAAAGCATGTTAGTGACCTGAAACATACTTTCTGCACAATGATTCCAGCTCAACTGTTGGTAAAAGTTTAAATTAATAAGGCTTACGCCGGTTTAGATGAAAATCTAGTCATCAATAAACGCTGTCTTTATTATAATTGAAATGTTGCTTGAAAAATAATGATACAAGTAGATTCATTTTAAACGATATGCACAGACTGAAACTGTGCTGAATCAAACGCAATATCATTTTAACATTACAGTGCATCCCAACATAAAAAACCACCACAAAACTTTTTAGGATTTTTGAAGAATATTGAAAGTATTATCAGACACGTTCATCCTAAATTATTCATTATGTTACATTCAGTTAACTTTGATTCCTAAAAGACAGACATATAGGTTTTAGTTGTGTTCTACAGACGTCATAATATGTCATCAACTCTTAGTTGTTATTGTAGTGGATTTCAGAACATTTTTACTCTTATTTCTCCAGAAGTTTCAATTTTGAATAATAATAAAAATAAAGTACAAAGAACACCTGTAACCGGGTAATTCAGCCTATTGGGCAACATTAGTACCAGGCAAGCGATCCTTGATTAAAGACAAACTAGAAAAATCCAAAACGAATGCATCATGAAATTTACTGCGTAATCGAAACCACTTATTGGTGTGACACCCAAGATTTTTATGAAGCACTCGTCTTGGTTTTTCACAGTTTATATTCAATCGAGGACCGCCTGCTCGGTTCTGATGATGCCCAACAGGTCGAGACAGCTGTCTCAAATTGAAATTGAATCGTGAATTATCGAAATGGTATTTATCTTTTCATTTTAATGAAATTATTTTCCAGCAGCTCGATAATGCATCCATATATATATATATATATATATATATATATATATATATATATATATATATATATATATATATATATAGATAGAGATTTTATCGAGTGTGTATGATACAAATCAAGAATGGAATAATTCGTGGACACAACACTCAAAAAAAGGGGGGCAAACCGCGGACACGTGTTTCTGGCTATTGGCCTCATCAGCGCGGTGCAGCCAAGTGTAAAGATGGGCAACACTTGTTTGCCGAAAGCAGGAAACAACACAAACGCACGGAGTCAACAACAGGAGCCAACCGCACATTTGTGGTTCCAGTTAGAAGACCTAGAATTCCCAGGCTACATCTAACATGACCACGGAGGCAGCTATAGCTACCTGCGTGACATCCTGTTGTTGACTCCGTGCGTTTGTGTTGTTTCCTGCTTTCGGCAAACAAGTGTTGCCCATCTTTACACTTGGCTGCACCGCGCTGATGAGGCCAATAGCCAGAAACACGTGTCCGCGGTTTGCCCCCCTTTTTTTTGAGTGTTGTGTCCACGAATTATTCCATTCTTGATTTGTATCATACACACTCGATAAAATCTCTATCTGTATTTATATCCTGGACCCGGATGTCACGCAGGTAGCTATAGCTGCCTCCGTGGTCATGTTAGATGTAGCCTGGGAATTCTAGGTCTTCTAACTGGAACCACAAATGTGCGGTTGGCTCCTGTTGTTGACTCCGTGCGTTTGTGTTGTTTCCTTCCTGCTTTCGGCAAACAAGTGTTGCCCATCTTTACACTTGGCTGCACCGCGCTGATGAGGCCAATAGCCAGAAACACGTGTCCGCGGTTTGCCCCCCTTTTTTTTTGAGTGTTGTGTCCACGAATTATTCCATTCTTGATATACATATATATATATATATATATATATATATATATATATATATATATATATATATATATATATATATATATATATATATATATATATATATATATATATATATATATATATATATATATATATATATATATATAAATGACTCAGTAGAGTCATTGACTATGTATGTAGCAATTTAGAAAATGATAAAATCCAGTGTTCGGTAGATTCACCTGGTTTCTCCGACCACGAGGCGGTTCATGTCACAATATTGATTGACTCAGTTATGAAAACTATGAAATTCAAGTATGGATGACTCTTCAACTCTCAGAATTATGATAGATTCTACCACAGATGTCTTCATGCTGATTGGAAAATTATATTAGAAGTGCGAAATGAACCCCTTTCGGTTTTATATTCCCAAAAAAAACATTTTTGATGAATCTTTTCCTTATCAAAGAATTGAACTGAAAAAAAAACACTGGATTACAAAGGTCATACAGGTTTCCGCAAGAAATATGAGATCACTTAATTATATAAAAAAATTCACGGATAGTATGTATTTTCATACCTATGTTAAAAAATATAGAACTACTTATAGAAAGGTAATTGAATGCTATCAAAGTAGAATTTTGCAAGCAAGCAATAAATCAAAAGAGATGTGGTCCATGATTAATGATTTTATAGGAAAACAAAGGAAAGAGCAAGTCGATATACCAATAAACATGCTGAACAATTACTATTGCTCTATAGCAGAAAAATTAACAAAAAACATACCAAATTCTCCTAATCCGTTCTCATTTAGAGAATTTTATTTTTCACACTACTGATGCAAATGAGCTTAAAGAAATAATTCAATATTTTAAAAATAAAAAGTCCGCGGGAATATATGAATCCTGATACCACATTAAATGCTTTAGCGTTCGTAATAAACTCATCCTTCAAGACCGTAACATTCCCTTCCTGTCTAAAAAAATCAATAATTATCCCATCGCACAAAGGTGGTGATCTCAGTGATACTTCAAACTTCCGACCTATATGTCTCATTCTCACTCTAGGCAAGCTAATAGGAAAACTGGTTAAATTAAATTGACAATTTTTTAAAATAATGATATTGGCATAAAATAATCAGTTCGGCTTTCAATCAAAAAAGAACACCCATGATGCTATATTTTCTTTGTTGTATGACGTTTATGGAAACATTAATGAAAAAGAGTCAGCAGCAGCAGTGTTCTGTGACTTTGTGAAAGCCTTTGACTGTATAGATCATGGAATACTGCTAAAAAACTATATCACTATGGCATCCGTGGAATTACTCACAAGTGGTTCGAGAATTATTTCACACGAAGAAGTCAGATTGTGAAAACCTCGTCATCCTCATCAGAAGGCGAAATGAAAATGGCGTACCACAAGGTTCAATACTGGGACCGATACTTTTCCTGCTATACATAAACGATATTTCCTTTTATATCTATCGACATAAAAGGAAAATTTACCTTATTCGCGGATGATACCACAATATTGTGGCGTGATAAAACTTTATATAATCTCCACGGGAATATGAGCGCAGATATAAAAAAAATAAAAAAGTTGTGCGTCTCCAATCTGCTGTTTTTCAATGTTTCCAAAACAAATTTAATATCATTCCGCTCCTTTATCGACAGCATTCCTTTACCAACACAGGACGCGGACAGGATAATTGAAAACAGACCTAGTTCTAAATTTTTGGGGGTAATAATTGACAATAAACTCGAATTCGCCTAACCCTCAATAAAAAGCTAGCTTCAGGGTGTTTTGCAGTGAGAATAACTTATAAGGATAGTGGTTTGTCTGCCGCTAAATCGGCTTATTTCTCACTTGCTGAGTCGCATTTAAGGTATGGAATTCCTTTCTGGGGAGTATGTTGCAAAACTCAAATGCAGAATGTGTTCATCATTCAGAAAAGGGCTATAAGATTCATGTGTAACGCCAAAAGTCGAGACTCCTACAAACCCCTATTTGAATTACATGAAATCTTGACAGTTTTTGGAATCTTTATTTTAGCAACAGTATGTTTAATTAACGAACATAAATTGATATTTGGTGGTTACTCCAATTTAGAGGATAACTGAGTATTTCGCAAATCAGTAAAAGACTTATTATGTGGTAGACCCCATTATAGTTTGGAATAGTTCTATGAGGACCACTTTCTCTAATGTATTTTATCAACAGTATTGTTTATTAAACAAAGTATGGTATACTGCATTTTAATATTTTAAACTTTTTTGGTATTTTTTATTGCATGATATCTTTAATTAATTTTATATTTGTTTGAGTATTTTACCATTATTTGTACCCTATATATGTATATTCGTGTATAAATATGTGTATATGCATATGTGTATATATATATATATATATATATATATATATATATATATATATATATAAATAAATATAAATGTATATTCTTATGATGACTGATGAAAATTTCCAGCTTTGTCAATAAGACCTATTGTTCTTTGGGCAATAAAGCATATTATTATTATTATCCCAGATGGCATTTTCAAGACTCATTATTGCGCTATGTTCCAATTACGAACAACGCGCAATAACAAGTCCATACTGTAGTCGAATCGTTGCAATGTTAATAATTTCGTCTACAAACAGTCCCGATGTTATGGTACCGCTAATAATCGATCCCGAATAGATGCGAATATTATTGGGGAGATAAAAGAAAATGTTTTTCGATTGTTAATAGGTAATAATGTTTATACATGTATTATATACACATGCATATAGAGGCATGCAATGAGAGGCTTACCTCATTCAAGAATTCGATTTCCCATATGAATAACACAGGAACATTTTTTTCGGTTTTAACTCGATTTTTCGAGTTTTTTTTTTATTTAGAAAAAATGGGTACAGAGCTTTTGTGAAAAATTAAGTTTTCTACGAAAAAAATTCTTTGAGCAAACACTCAGTAATACCAAATTTTCTTCAAATTGGAACTTCTGATCTTACATAAAATATCATTTACAATAAATTCTACAGTCAGTGAAAAAAAAAACTTTTATTGTCGAAACCGGCACCAGACCCAATTACAGGTCACAATATACAATGTTGTGATGAAAGTGTTGAATCTAGAAATTATATGCATATCATAATAGTAATAATACATTCATGGAATATTTTAAAGAAAAAAATGGAAAAAAAATTTACAAATTTCAAGTGAGTGTTTGATGATTTGCAAAACTCAACACACAGTTTTGGGATATAGGTGTTGAATATAAAAATATACATATACAATAATAACCTTCATTGAAAAAAAAACAAATTTCAAATGGGTATTTGTTGCTTCCCAAAGAAAATGGTTTTTATCTCTTTTTTGAATATATTCAATGGTGTTGATAAATTTCTACTTTCTGACACAGTTTATTAAAATTATAGCACATTGCAAATAAGGGATATTTGAATATCATATTGGTTCTCGATGTTGGAAGGTAGAAACATTGTTTAGTTCTACCACTGATTCTTGGCATATGAAATTCTAGTTGAGACAGTAGTTTTGGTGAACTGACAATATTGTTCACCAGTTTGTATATGAATACGCAAGAATAATAAGGTCTTCTGTCTTCGAGAGATAGAAAATGAAAACGCTGCAACAATATAATATATTATTATTATCTATTCCCTATCTGGGGTAGACATCTAATTTGTATATAACATATTTCATGAACCGTCGTTGGACAGATTCAATTGATTGAATGTGTGGAGTATATATAGGTGATCATATAAGACAGCCATATTCTAAACAGTATCTAACAAATAAGTTGTACACAGTGTTAGAACTTTCCATGTTTCTGAAATTTTTACAATTTCTGAATATGAGCCCTAACATTCTTTTCGCAGCAGTTACACTTTTCTTTATGAGAAGTGCGAATAAGAGGTTGGTATCTATCAAAGAATACTCCCCAAGTCTTTGCAGCTGTCTGTTTCTACCAGTAAATAATCATTAATCGAATAATTGTGGTCAATAGTGTTATGTTCATTAAAAAAGGTGGTATAATTACATTTACTTCAATTGAGTGGAAGACTGTTAGAAAAACACCAGAGAGCTAATTTATTCAAGTCATTTTGTAGTATTTCATTGTCATTAGGTGACTATGACACGAAAAACCTTCAGATCATCAACAAATAATAGAATTTCGCTATCTATATCTAATTCTATGTCGTTGATAGGATTAGATATAGATAGATAGATTGATAATTTTAGAAACGGCCTTTTGTATACATGAATTCCAATCCATAGTTACTATGTAATCATAATATCAATGAACTTAAATTCAAATTTTGCGCATATTTTGATTTTCAAAGTTCTTCCAGTTTTACTCGAAATGGCGTCAGTGTATTTGGGAAAACGTTTCACGGAAAACACTACTTTTAGAGATCCTGGATCGACATACCATGCACGATGAATTTCCAAAGCCATTTATTGCTTGAGAATTTCCTGTTCCAGAAACAATTGTTCCTAAGCAGACTAGAAAGCCAAGAACTCCGTCATATCTGTTTTTCATAACATTATTGTATGTATAAGCATGGTATTGTGCGTCTTTGTCAATTCAAGCTTCGCAACATGATTTAGAATTTTAAAAAATATTGGAATATAAAACGATCAATAAGAAAATATCAAGAGCAGCATAAAAAAATTCGCACTCATCTGACGAACTTATTTATTTATCACTTTTCGATGATTATGAGGGCTCAAAAATCTAAATTGAAATTATTCGATCAATGAATCAAAACGCTAGCCAAACTACAAATTAAAAACGTGTTAATATAAAAAAAGTAAAGATTGATTTCTTCGTGAATGAAAATTTGTACGATTTGAGCTATTTCACCTTTGTACTTAAGTTCTAATTAATTTACATACAGATCAATGGAAACCTGATAAAGATTATAATTCATGCTTAACAATTTTAAAAACTTTAGGCCCCGTAAATATACTTCTGAACGAGGAGTTCAATTGATGGAATCATATAATCGAAGTTTGACTCATAATGAAAGAAAAAAAATAATTCAGAATTCTAACAATTTATACTCATGCACTAAATAGACATTATTGTATATAAATAACAATTTCATAACTTCACAGCGTCTAATGTGAATGATAATTAGGTAAGGTTAGGTTGGGTCTGAAGTGAGTGGGTCTATTCGACTTTCCACCGCAACCCGCAAGTGTTTATTGTGGCTCACACCTATTCATACTAGACCAAATAAATCCAGCTTCATAACGAAGATGGGTACGGCTCTGCCAAACTATAAGAACCTGATTCGGTCCCCAGCGGGGCAGGCACAAAGTAGGTGCTCTGCTGTTTCATAATTCTCCAAAGAGAGGCGACACACAGTCCGACAGTCCGAGGCTCTGCATATAATGATTCAAATGACGGTGACCTGTAAGAAGGCATGTTAGACATCGTAGTTCATCCCTACTGTAGTCCAACAACTGTTTGGTATCAAGCTTCGAAGGGTGAATGAACGCCTTGGAGTGAGCCAATCCTGGAAGATTCTGCCAGAAGTCCGTAAATCTTCTTGCCATCCAGGTGTTCAATTTTTGTTTGGCAAAGCCTTAAGCGATATCAATGACAGGTTCTGGTCCGATGAAGCTGCTTGCATCACCCTCTTTTGCAAAGGAGTCAGCAGCCTCATTGCCTTCCAGGCCAGTACTGCCAGGAATCCAGACTAGAGACAATCTGTTGAGTCTTTCTATCGGAGAGAGTTGTTTTTGGCAATTTGCTACCAATTTAGACTTTGCTCGGTAGGAGCCAAAAGCTTCCAACGCCGCTTGGCTGTCCGAGAATATTTTGATTGACTTGTGCATGAGGTTGGATTCTTTCAATCTCTCCGCACACAATACAATTGGGTAAATTTCTGTTTGAAATACAGTCGCATTGGATCCTTGGCACGTTGATATCTCTGTCCTGGGTCTGTGACTGAAAACAGTCTCAGACCAGGACATAAATACAATGGATTTATTTAGGACCCAAACCCCAAGTTTTACCACAAAATCTTTGACATGTCCATAGGGACAGTCTGGCTTTGTGTAAAACTTTTTCCAAGTGAGAGTTCCAGGGGAATTTTTAATCAAGGACAATGCCAAGATATTTCACATCCGTTACAAATGGAATGACCTCACCATTGAGGGAAAGTGGCGTTAGTGGCTTTACTTCGAGAATTTTGACAGCAAGAAAGAATCGTTATCAAATTACAAAAGCAGGTTCCAGAATCACCTTCAAATTAAGCAGATCAATACAAATAAGCCTCATTGTGCTCAATTGCTACTAAATTCTATTGGAGCTCAAAATTTCAACATGATTACAGCTTTGGCTGCTCCTTAAACTACTGATCGATTGACATATGATGAATTGATAAAGTTATTGGAAGAATATCTTGCACCGAAGAAGAACGTTTTAGTTGCTCAACATCACTTTTTGTCAATCTATCAAAATGAACAACAATCAATTCCAGAATTTGTAAGTACACTTAAGAGTAATATAAGTGACTGTGAATTCACATGCGAGTGCAAGAAATCAGTTGCAGAAATCTTCCTGACAGCTCAATTCATTCGTGGCTTATACGATAATAGCATTCGTGAACAATTACTTCAGTCTGATAGTAAAACTTTCAAAGAATCTTCGGAAATTGATGCTCGCAAAATTACCCAGAAAACAATTTCAACGTCATCTTCAACAGTTGATATCAATAAAGTCAATCGTTCACACCAACATGTTCATAAAATGCACAGAAATCATTCACGTTCATATATCCCTTCAAGAAATAGAAAATCGAGGTACAATAGGTCACTCAGTCGCAAATATAACCTCGAATCACTAGGACTGCAGAATATTTGTCTTAGGTGTGGGAAATCCAATCATATCACCAAAGATTGTCACACTGAACAAACCTCACTCAAATGTATCTTATGCAACAGGACTGGTCACGTTTCTAAGGTCTGCATTACTTCATAAGTTGCAAAAAAGACAAAATCTGAATCGACCAATCAAATTCAAAGCGATGATTCACATGAAATCGCACGACAATATGGTGTACAACATATTGTTGATATTCATCAAAATCATAATAGTTCTGACACTGATATGAATCGTTATCACGCCCACTTCAAGATACAAGGAAAACCAATCAAATTCGAAGTAGATTCGGGATCAGCTAATACGTTTCTTCAACGTCAACAATTACAAGATTTGAATCTGAATATTCCTCTTAAATCAGCAACCATCGGATTCCGCTCATATACACAAGATGTTTTCATACCCGATGGGAAGATTGTAGTTAACGTTTCTTATGGTAACATCAAAATAAAAGAAGATGTTTATATTGTGCCAGATAATTACGCTGCTATTCTTGGTAGAGTTTGGATCCGACGCCTCAAGATAGATTTGAATCAACTAAGTCAACAAAACACTTCAGTACCCTCTGAAAGATTTAACCTGTGGAGTGTAGATGAACTAAGCGCAAAATATCCAGATGTTTTCGAAGAGAAAATTGGATGTGTTCCAGGTTTCAATGTTGTTCTCAAGTTACGTGAAGGTGTACAGCCATGTTTCCATCGTGAACGTGAAATTCCCTACGCACTCAGCACATTGGTTGAAAAAGAGTTGGATGCACTTGAAAATGCAGGAATCATAACGAAAATAACGATATCTGACTGGGGATCACCATTAGTCGTAATACCAAAGGCAAATGGAGGCTGTCAATTACAAAGTCGGAGTCAACGAGCGACTTATGAATTCACATTATCCAATTCGGAAAATCGAAGACATTTTGAATAGTCTACGTAATTCTAGATTTTTCTGTAGGCTCGATTCATACAAAGCCTATCTTCATATCAAGGTTGATGAAAAGCGAGTGGAATTCAAACAATTACTACGCACAGAGGTACATAAAGGATGAATCGATTATCTTTTGGAATGAAAACAGCCCCATCAGAATTCAACCGTATCATGGATCAGATTTTATGAGAAGTACCTAAGACCGAATTTTATTTTGATGACATAGTGGTTCATGGAAATAGTAGAGAAGAATATGTAACAAATCTCAATGCATGTTTTGATCAATTACAGAAATATGACTTGCATCTCAATATACGCAAATGCAAATTTTTTCAAGATCAAATTGAGTTTTTAGGACATGTCATAAAATTCAATTCAATATCAAAGTCAACTGAAAAAGTTGCTGCAATTATAAATATGGCGAAGCCGACGTCAGTGGAAGAACTCAGAAAATTCTTAGGGTTACATATTATGCAAGATTCATTCCTAACAATTCAAGTAAAACTGCTCCTCTTCGTCACCTGCTGAAAAACAATGTCAGATTCAGGTGGACAGCAGAATGTGAAGCAGCTTTCATCAAACTCAAACAAGAAATTGCCACTGACCAAGTTCTTATACCTTTCAATCCATCGTTACCAGTGCAACTTGCATGCGACGCAAGTCCTAATGGTGTTGCTGGAATATTGTTACATGTTGTGGATGGTAATGAACGGCATATCGCATTTGCTTCAAGGTCTTTGACTTCTGCAGAACAAGGTTACTCTCAACTCGATGAGAAGCCTTGGCCATCATTGTTTCTGTGGGTCGATTTTACCAATATTTGTTTGCACGCCCATTCACACTCATAAAGGATAATCAACCGCTTGTAAGAATTTTTCATCAGAACGCATCAGAACGCTACATTTTTGTCTGGATTCAATTACACATTATCCTTCAGGAAAGGAAAAGATAATTCAAATGTAGATTGCCTTTCAAGGGCGCCAGTTTCAGCAAAACTTCAAATGGATTCAGTAATCAATAACGAAGTTCATCATTTATGTAATTCTAACATTTCACAAATAACTACATCAGAACTCTCTTATGAAACGCTGAAAAAGGAAACACTTAAGGACGAAACACTGACAGCACTTTTGGAAGATCTAAAACAGGATTCAAATTGCAAAGCAGAATTCACTGTAGACTGCGATGTGTTTTTCAAAGGCCAGCGTGTTGTTATACCTACATCTTTACAAGCTGCAGTGTTGAAAGAGCTTCATCATACTCACATTGGGATAACTAAAATGAAACAATTAGCCAGACGTTACGTTTACCGGAAATCTATCGATAAAGACATTGATCGCATGGTAAGAAGTTGCCCATCCTGTGTATCTGTTCAGCCAAACCCATCAAGAGCACCATTGCACCCTTGGATGGAACCAGAAAATAATTGGCAGCGAATACATATCGATTATACAGGACCGTTTCAGAATCATTATTTTCTTGTTGTTATCGACGCAAAATCCAAATGGGCTGAGATTGTTCCGTGTACATCAGCTCCAACTTCTTCATCTTCAATAGAGATACTCCAAGATATATTTGCTCGTAATGGATTTCCTGATGTTATGGTTTCCGATAATGCAACTATATTCACCAGTGAAAATGAAGTTTTGCCAATCAGCAGGTATTTTTCAAAAATGTATCGTACCAGGACACCCAGCTACAAATGGATTAGCGGAGCATAACGTTCAAACCTTTAAACACAGACTTGCTGCTATGGCTAACGAACCTTTTTCTATGCGACAGAAAGTTCGTGAGATACTTTTTCGTTATCGAGCAACACCACTGTCTAATGGGAAGACACCACCAGAGCTTTTTCTTATTCGACAGATTCGTATTACGCTGGATGCTTTGAAACCCGTTCATCATGAAGAATCAGCACCATCAAATCGATCTCCCAAACAACTCAAATACATTTTAATTTAAAGTTTTGTCTGGCATTCCTAGTCTAACATTGTTATTTATATTGTATATATTTTTGCTTATTTTGTGTGTGCCTTATCACTGCAATGTAAGTTCACTGAATGTACTACTCATTTGATTATTTGACTTGGGGTCCTCAAAATGTCATATTTTAAATATATACCCTGACTTACCACATATACCAAGTGTATCGCGTTTTGGTCAATAAATATTATCTTATCTTATCTAATAAGAAGGCACGACAATTCAGCGTGGGAGAAAGAGTTCAAACAAGGTATTACACAAATAATAATCAGTTATGGAAGACAGAAGAAATTGTCAAGAGATTTGAGCTTCTTCACTATCAAGTGAAACTCGATGATGGATATATTTTGAAGAGACATATTGATCAGATAAGATCGACCAAGTTGCCCAAAAGTAAATCCGTCTTTTTCGCACCTGAAGTAGAACTTACTTATGGACATCAGTCAAAACATCCTAATATAACTGATTTGGTGACGATTCCAGTGCAAGATGAACAAGCCAATCAACCAGATAATATTCAAAATGAGGTGTTTGAACCAGATCAAATTGAAGTACCTGATGATCAAATACCTCATCCACCAACCAACATAATAGAGTTAAGAAGATCAGGCCGCCCTGTTAAACTTCCATCGCGCCTCAACGATTATGTAGCTAAAAAAAAATAATTCAATAAGCGTGGGAGATTGTTGTGTATTACAAGTTGTCAAATAGATGTCAATTAAAAAGATCATAAAGAGAACTCACATATTCATTATAAAGTGGTATTAATACATGAATCAAATCAAATACTACTCATTCACAACAGATGTATAGACTTGCAGATCTACTTTTCTTCTGTCTTCTTCGAAGACTCCCGTTTTGCCTTTGTGATATTTACTCTAAGATTAAAAATTTCCAATTTCCAGATAATTTGGTATCAATTAACATTCACCGCTCAAAAACAGGTGATTGGAGAGTATTTGCTCAAAGTAACTTTTTTGTAGCAAATTCAATTTCCCACAAAATTTGTACACTCATTTTTCCTAAAAAAATATAATTACCGACAAATCCAGTTGAAACCGAAGAGAAGAAGAGAAGAAAATTGGATTGGATAATTTAGGAAACACTTGCTAGATGAATAGCATTTTATAAGTGCTGTTCATGATGAAGAATTTCAAGAACGAGGTTTTAATGATGAACGAGAACGGGAATGTTTCCTACTTATTCATCAAACTCAAACACCTGTTCATGCAGCTGCAGTTTCGTAAGAATATATCATTTTTCACTCCAACCAACCTCCTGGAGTCTTTGAAGTACACTAGATACTCGGTAGGACAACAAGAGGATTGTACCGAATTCTTGGGGTTCTTGTTGAATACTCTTTGTAAGCAAAACAATAGCAAAATCAATACTCCTAACCGCTCTGGATTGAATGATTCCGTACAGTCCATCTCGTCTTGTGTTTGTAAATTTTTTGCTGGAAAAATCCTCACTATTTTACTTTGTAGTAAATGTTCAAGAGGTAGCGAAAACTTATGGAAATTCATCTAGCGTTTCCTAATATGACTAATAAGCAGTCCTTGCAAAGGTTATTGTTAAATCATCTGAAAATGAAATTTTCAATAGGTGATGATCGATTGTATTGCCAAACATGCGCCAAATTAAGTGACTGTTATAAGGAAACAAGTATAGCTGAGGCACCAGTCAATCTAATAATAACACTGATGATCTTTAAACAGGACTCAACCTCTGACGGAAGCAAGAAACTCTTTCGAAGGTTCGAAATAGATGAATATTTCAATATAGCAGACCACTGTTATAATATTCATGCAGTCATTATTCACTGTGGTTCTGGCGTTGAATTTGGTCATTACTACGCCTTGGTCAAAGACGAAACGGGCTGGTTTATGTTTGACGATAGTCGTGTCACGAAGTGTTCTGGAGATGTATTGAATCTATTGGAGCCTCTGGAAACACCCTAAATTTTGTTTTGTGAGAGAGGACATTATTATCAGTTCATTAGACAAGGCACTTATGAGAACTGCCATTGGCTATTGCATTTTCGCATGTTCTCAATTCAAATTTATTTCTCATACTAATCCAATAAGTACAGTTATTTATTTATTGTAAACTGTTTTACTTTACATACACAATAATCTAGGAGACAATATAATTATGAGTTATGGATTCAGAATTGAGTTTACATTCTCGAAATTTTTTTTATATGCGAATTTAATACCTAAATAACCCCGAAAAAAATTGAAAGTGAAGTTGCATTGTAAACCTTTTCAGTCACCTGCTTATCCTGAAAATCAACTCCGTTTATCTTAGGACTCCATTTCCACCTTACCCTTCCGTTACAAATGAATAACCCTATTATATCGTATAGTTTTAGCAAAAGAGCAACAAAGGCGATTAGTTAACAAGTACTCGAATAATCGCTACTGGATTTCATTTGTTATTATTATAATTCTCTGTGGGTAGGTGTCTCGTCGTCATTGTCAGTGGGAATCAGATGTCATCGTAGAATTTATACATGCAATCGGTCTAAACAGGTACGTGCTGGCAAAGGGCGATGCTTTGTAAAAATACTAAAATCGTGGTTCAACTACTTTCAGCTACTGTATATGAGCGAACAGTTTCCACAAATCGTCGTGGAATTTCCAAAAATTCATATGTGTTCATTTCATACGAAGTTTGCATCCTGGTTTTCGAGTTGGCTGAAAGATTCAAATCTTATGAGTGAAACACAAGAAAAATATTACGTTTTGTACTGCTGAAAGTATTCATCCAGATAAAATACTTACATACATATGCACTAATGCAGTACATCGCACTGATGAAAGCCAACTAGCTCGAAATATCTACGGATTGTCTGTTTTAGCGATTTCTTTAATAACTTCATTTGCTGATGTTTATCAGGAAACTCAAAATTTTATTTTCTGTAATTTGAGTTTGACATCACGCAAGTGTATACAGTCCGTTTCTTTTATCATGTGGTAACATTGCTATATTCTAAACCGTAACAGATACGGAGACGATTGAATGGGAAAAAAGGTAACTGTCATCAGAAACAATACAATGGTCGAAGATAATTTACGGGGAATCCCGCCCTTCTCGAGTTATAAGGGGAAAACCAGAAACCTACGCCAAGCTTTCGCTTCTAATAGGAAGTTCCTCCAGGGCCTCTAATTTATACGGTTGTGCCATTGTAGTTTTGCCATTGAACAACATTATAAATTATACTCACAGTGAAAATGTGTGCAAAAAATGAATTGAACATGATGAAAAAAGTTAAATATGTATTGAATTTTTTTGGTTTGACAAATGTAATACCTTCACATAAATGTTAATTTTCCATGGGCATGATGATGCATGATGCAATAAGATTTCATCTTCGACAATAAAGTACATTTTGATTTGATAATCTTTAACTCTGAGGAGAGAGTTATTGATTGAGACGATTTCCATTATTATTATGTTTTTGGTGTAGTTCCAGTAAGTTACTGTATATACTGCTGAGAGTATTAATGTCAGTTTTCTTATTTATACAATCAGAAGACTTCAATTTCAACCATTTCAAGTAAAACGCGTTTGGATTTCATTTTATATATAAGACTTTGATATTAGAGTAATTTGGTTTATGTCCTGTTTCTATAGACGGTTGGGCTGATGCACATGATTTGTTATTGAGGTTTATATCACTTTTATGGGCTGTTACAGTATCATTAAGAATTCTAGATGTTGTTCCAATATAATCCAAGTTACAATTGTTACAAGGAATGTTCTAAATCACATTTGACTTTTTTTGTAGTATCCAATTCAATTTAGAATTTGAATTCTTCATAGTTTTAATATTTTTTGGCATATTTTAATATTTTATTCATTATGAAAACGTTTTATGACATTTCAGGATAAATTTCCAAGATTAGGTATGAGAGGTGTTACGAGAAAAATAATTAGGTGAATCATCAATAAATTATAGTCCCTGAAGAAGCTTTCTATTAGAAGTAAAAGCTTGACAAAGTATAGCAGTGTTTTGACTGAGAGATCCCGATAATTCATTTTACTGTCATCCTGACTTGCCGTAGAGCTCTTTAGCACTAGTCTGGATAACATTATGAGAAAAAGACACAATTCATTCTTGAAATTTTGAATTTATGTCACGGAATATGTTTGATCTATTCATGTCTTCGATGACATCGTAATGACATTCATTCGCTTATTTGATTAAATCCCAGCAAACGGAATTTTTAAATTGAAAGATGAAGTAATATACTCAGCCAAAAACTTTTGTTCCAAAAAATTTATAATCCATAGAATATAACCCTTTCAATTTGAACAATATTAATTCATCTGTGACATCGATGACATGAGTAGATCAAACTCATTCCGTGAAATAACATCGTAATTTTATGAATTAATTGTGTATTTTTTCTCATGATGTTATCTAGATTGGAACTGAATTGCCCCAAAGCGTGGTTTTGGTGTTTATGTATCCCATTATGTGTACTGTGTCACGATGATGTTTGTAGAGGAATGAGGCTATATCTGATTTACGGACATCAAGTTCATGTTCATGCTCTCTTAGAGACTCTTTTATTGGTCTGGCCGATGTAAGTTCTGGAGCAGGGGGAACATGGGATTTCGTATACGCCCTGTGCCTTATTGGATATCGTGTTATTAGATGTTCGTAGAAAAGCGAAAATTTAATTGCTGACTGTCAATAGTGTTTTTATTTCGTGCATCTTCAGAATTCGACTCACTTTGTCGGTAACTCCATGGATATAAGTAAGAAAAGCTTTTGAGTGATCCGTCTGTTCATCTGTCCGTCTGTGATTTTCAAGGAATGTTGCAATTTCCACAAGTTCTAGTTTGCAACCTCTATTCTACTATATAGGCACATATTGTTTTGGTTGCTAGATATTTCAGAGCCATCAAGTATATGTATAGGTCCGTGTCATATGAGAAATGGTTGCAAAAGAATGTATGCATTTATATTCATTAGACCTTTTGGTAAGACTAATGCCGATTTACCAGTCTGTCCTGTGGCGTCTTGATTAACTTCCCAGATTTTAAGGCTGTAAGTGTGCGATTCATTAATGTAAATTGTAAAACAGTGGCTTTTTACGTTTCGAGAAGTTCACTATAGTATTTTTGTGGTTTCTCTGATTATTCTCCCTTCTACAAATATTCAGACAGTGCATAGAAAATATCTAATCTATGTTTGAATCGAATCATTTCTGGATTGTTTTATTCATTCTTGAATATTTGAATATTCTTTAGAAAACCTGAGATTCCTGAGGAATCCCACCAAAATATGGGTAACCAGAACTCTGCAAAAAAAATTCTCACTGCAAGTTTCGCGAATCAAGTTTCAATTTTCAATTTGAAAACGTTCACCCTGTAAAACATATCAGGTGGGGTTTATGAAATTACTTCATTTTATTTTCAGATGATGTTTCGATTCTATCTAATAATTTCTTTTGTGAATAGTTCCTATAAAATATACTTTCACGTTTCAGTATCTTGTTCGAAAAATTCCAAATTAAAACCAAGTTAGTTGGTATCAATCATATTTTCAGTCATTCCCCAAATTATGATAACCGCTAATATGATTAACGATGTGATTTATGTAATATTCATAACCAATAATTATATCAAATAACCTATTTCGAAGTGAATTAATTATGGCTCCGAAGTAATAAGATGATTATTCAACGTCTCAATCATTGAAATCGATCACCTACCGTTGATCCGTATTAATGATTTTAGTTAAATTCATTATATAAAATTACTGTTTATGATATTCGAGGTTCATGACCATTTGATAAGATTAATATCAGGAGTACATGAGAATTACGAAAACATTCTCTTTTACTTCTTAACTGTATCGCAATAAATAAATAATGCTGATGAAACGAAGATGAGGGTTGCAAGTCAAAACAATGGACATGAAAAGACAAGAAAAAAATGTTAAATTAATTGATGACCCTATAGATTGAAAATTAACAGTATCTGCTATCTCTTGATTAACATTTTCGTTTACAATATTCAAATTTTTGCTTACTAAGTCCTCATTTTCTATCTCTATATAATACTTAGTATTTTCCTTACTTTCTAATCCTCCAGGTAAAATAACAAGTTTAAATATGTTCTCGGCAATAAAAACGAAAAATTCATTGTTGTTCATGTTTCATCAGTAAAATGTAAACAAAGGAATTAACAAATAATAGAGATAATAACAGAAATGGGTAACCTCTATCAATCATTAAGTCATTTTCTGATAGAGTAGGTAACAATTATTACAAAAGTCATAAAAATGGATCGGTATGGACGAACGGTGTCGACGAACGTAAAAGTTGATGTTAAAATGGTTGATTTGTCTGAAGGTGGTTGACAATGTTCCATGGCGCATTTCATTAGTTCGGATATGATATATTATAATATAAAATGATTTGAAGTTCTTGTTTTATTGATTATTTCAGGGATTTTAAATTATTTTATATCATATTAGACAATGGAAGTCCGAATTAATGAAATGCAAAATTGTTCGTATTGACAACAGTAATAACTGAGGATAAGACTGAATGAGTTTCGCACTGTTCACATATTTCAAGGGTAGTATTTATAAATATTCATAAAAACAGCGTATGTAGTATTTATACAGATTCCTTCAGGTTTTACAACAAAAACCTCTTTTAAATAGTTTTGCTTTTTTGTTTTTTCTCAATATACTTTTCTTTTTTACAAAAAGTAGAGAGAGGTTTTCAGTCTTCAATTAGTCATATTTATTTATTTATTTATTTCATACACTATTCTACAGGATGAATCCAATTACAGAATAGGGAGTAACAGTGGCATTTAAAAATATGTACTTACATAATATAATTTGTGAATCTATATAAAAAATAAAATAAAAACAGAACTGTCAGTTAGCTAAGAAATGTCTTTTGTTTTGTATAATCTGGCAGTTGAATATATCTAGGACATGACTAACAGAATTAGAGGTATCGCACATTGTATAAATTGGAGATTTTTTCATTATATTTGTACGCGGAGTGTTGAGATAAAATGTGACACTATTCCTAGATGACCGTCTGGGAATCCAACAATTCAACATATGTAACAGTTGAGATAATTCATAATAGGGTATTCCTACAGTAGGATACGTGCCTTCAAGTTTAAAAGACATATATTTTAGGAAGCGCCTCTGTAGGGCTTCTAGTTGATTTATATGAACCTGATAGTAGGGACGCCACACGACAGATGCATATTCCAGCCTAGATCGAACAAAAGTGAAATAAAGTAATTTCAATGTTGACGTTTTTCGAAGTCTTTTCTATTTCTAACAAAGAATCCATACATGCGATAAGCTGCTGTTAGAGTAGTGTCAATATGTTTATTGAAAGAGAGGGATGAATCAAAAGTAACACCTAGATCAGTGAGTGTGTCAGGACGCTCCAGAACTTGATTGTTTATGACATAGTTGTGTAAATTCAAGTTGGTTTTCAGTGAGTAAGACATTACATTTGGATATGTTGAGAGATAGATTATTCTGTCGACACCATGTAGCAACGCGATTTAAATTCAGGGCGAGACGTTCGCAATCATTAGAACATGTTATATTGTGATACAGCTTCAAGGCATCTGCATATGAAAGGAAATTGACATCAATCTCAGCTCCGATATCATTAATGAACATATTGAATAGTAGGGGTCCTAGATTTGTTCCTTGTGGTACACCAGATGTGGCTATATATTCGATAGAATTAAGGCCATTGAGTCGGACGTACTGTTTACGGTTGTAAAAATACGATTTGAAGATTTGAAGGTTATTAATTCAATTGTCAGATGCGAATTCCAATAAAGAACTGAAGAAAATGAAACAAATAGCCGTCAACAATGATTACGATAGCAGTCTAATACATTCTCTATTAACAAACAAGTTATACAGCCAAGTTTTGAAGGAAGTTTACCCAATTCGAAGAGATGAGGATAAAAGTTATAGAATCATATCAAATAATGTATTCACATACAAATACATAAAACAGATGAGTTGTCTGATAATAATATGGTGAATAAATGGATATGCAACTCAAGAGGTGGAATTACACCTGTTAGTGAGCATTGACATAACATAAAAATAATATTTTTCACATATAGTCAGTGGGCATACTTGAAGACTGGCTATAAATCAAATCATCTAAGAACAATTCGTTCAGGCCAGTCTCAACTCCCTACACAGTAGGTTAATGGACTGACAAATCTCAGAAAACAACTACTCCCCTGGCTAATACCACGAAGGGCGTTGGATTATATCCGACTGGTGTCAGTGCAGGATTCTTCACTGAAGTTATTCCTGCATATACTGTTGGCGTTACAACTGCCGCAATAGATTTTCAATTATTGGAACACACTTGCAGACCGGTTTCGGGCTGTTTGGCCACTCGTCAGTGCAAGGTAGTGTATATCATCAACATGAAGTCGATGATTTCCGATAATTGGAAATCAAATTCCTTCAGAGTATCATTCCTCGAACTAAGCTGAAGCATACAACAAACAACGGGTTTGTCGTCGCCCCATCTGCCTGTGAACAAGGTAACCAACTGCATATCCGAAATTCACCCAATTCCTCGTATAAGGAAAGAAAACTTTTTCCATATAGTCAGTGGGCATACTTGAAGACTGGCTATAAATCAAATCATCTAAAAAACAATTCGTTCAGGCCAGTCTCAACTCCCTACACTGTAGGTCAATAAACTGACACCTATCAGAAAACAACTACTCCCCTGGCTAATACCATGAAGTGGTATTAGCCACGATATTAGATAGGATTCTTCACTGAAGTTATTCCTGCATATGCTGTTAGCGTTACAACTGCCGCAATATGTTTATGTTGATGATATACACTACCTTGCACTGACGAGTGGCCAAACAGCCCGAAACCGGTCTGCAAGTGTGTTCCAATAATTGAAAATCTATTGCGGCAGTTGTAACGCCAACAGCATATGAATGAATAACTTCAGTGAAGAATCCCGCACTAACACCTGTCCGATATAATCCAACGCCCTTTGTGGTATTAGCCAGGGAAGTAGTTGTTTTCTGATAGGTGTCAGTCCATTAACCTACAGTGTAGGGAGTTGAGAGTGGCTTGAACGAATTGTTCTTTTAGATGATTTGATAAAAATAATAGTAATAGTTCAGTCTTGTGAAAAGCATATAACTGTTAGCTATACAATAGAACTGTAAATTGTTGAAGAAATTGTAGTGGTGTTGAACCTTTCCTCCCAAACTAACTATGTACCAATAACACTGGTCAAGGTACAACATATTGGTTCTACCTTGGACACCAAACTTTCACCACCACTGTAAGATATTCATTATAGATACACTCTGTATGTACATCGAGCGGTGGTATATTGTTTTTACGGGAATGTTAAACTACTTTTTTTGTATATATTTTTTATATTGACATTCCAGTCAGTGGGAAATAGAATATGAAAAGTTTTATTATTCCAGAACGCATATTTATATTAATATTAGTTGTGAATATTCTGAGTTCCATCAAATTATTGAGTTCAGTATATTACAGTGGCGACGAGGAAATTAGTGGTGAATTCTGTCGGTGGTATGGCAGATAAAATAATGCAGTATACCGGTCACATTCAGGAGTTTTTACCTTCAGTGTCGGACTGGTCGATTTATAAAAAACGTTTGCAAAACTATTTTACGGCAAATTCGATCATTGAAGAGGATCGTAAACGTGCCATACTTTTGAGTCTTTTAAATGAAGAGGCTTATAAGTTATTGTATGATATGTGCATTCCTATGGAGCCCGAAAAAAAGTCCTATGCGGAAATATTAAAAATGATGGATGGACATTTTCAGTCAGTAGCATCGGTGTTTTCTTTTCGAGAAAAATTTTTCGAGTCAAGGAAAATTACAAACGAAACCCCAAGAGAATGGGCAGCCCGTTTGCGAAGTTTAGTGTCCAAATGTGAGTTCGGAGGTGCTGTGGAAATTGAAAACGCGTTAGTGAACCGTTTTGTAATAGGTTACGAAAACGGACATGTGAAAGATAGGTTGTTTGAAGAAAAAGCTACGGTGTCATTTTCATCGGTAGTGGAAATTGCTTGTTCAAAAAGTGCTAGTAAGCCATCTTGCTTTAGTGCTGTAAAGAAGGAACCGGAAATTTATTTCATTCCGCGCATGCTCGCCCTTCCACGTCTAAGTCAGCTGGGCCACAAACAGGTGAGGTCAACAGTTCCAGCGGAGGAAGAAAAAAAGTTCAAGCAGCAGGAGGGAGTAAACTTTCCAAATGTACTGTTTGCGGCCGTCGAAATCATGTATCAGATAAGTGTTTTTTTAGAGATTGCTATTGCCATTATTGCAATAAAAAGGGCCATCTAGCCCCATTGTGTCCAAATAAAAAGTCTTTAAACAAATCATCGGCCGGGAATAATTTTTTAGAATCAGAAGAATTTTCTTTATTTAATGTCGATGGTAAAACTGATCCAGTACTGGTTGATTTATTCATAGATAATAAAAAATTTACTTTTAATTTAGATACAGGTGCTAGTTATAGCGTAATATCTGAAACATTTTATCAACAAAATTTCATCGGCAAATCCATTCAAAATACAGAAAAAGTATTTAGTCTGTATAATGGTCAGAAAATATTTCCTTTAGGTTTCATAATATATGATATTACATATAAGGAAAAATTTGCCACTTTGAATTTTTTCATAATAAAAAATGGGGGTCCACCTTTACTGGGGCGCGATTTCTTTAATCTGTTTGATCTATCAGTTTATAATTTAGAAGGAGTAGACCTCCCCAAAGATTTAAATTTTTTATTGAATAAATATAATAATTTATTTTCACCGGGACTGGGTAATTTTAAAAAAGGCAGAATTTCAATCAGATTGAAATCGGAATCTACACCTCCTAAATTTTTCAGAGCACGACCATTGCCATTTGCAATGCGAGAAAAAGTGGAGAAAGAACTAGAACGCTTATTGAGCTTGGGTGTTATACAACCGATTGATTTTTCGGAATGGGGAACACCCATTGTTCCTGTTTTGAAAAAAGACGGTTCTGTGCGTCTCTGTGGAGACTTTAAAGTCACTGTTAATCCGTTTATTGAGGTCGATTCTTACCCGTTACCCAAAATAGACGATTTATTTGTTCAGTTACAAGGTGGTGTGCATTTCACTAAACTTGATCTCTCTAATGCATACCAGCAAGTTAGTTTGGATGAAAAATCCAGGGAAATCATGACAATTTCTACTCATAAAGGATTGTTCCGGTACAACCGTGCTCCTTTTGGAATAGCGAGTCTTCCGGCAAAATTCCAGAAAATTCTAGAAACACTTCTGCAAGGTCTTAGTGGTGTAGTTTGTTTTTTGGACGATATTTTAGTTACTGGAAAAGACAGACATGAACATTTATTTCATTTAGAATTAGTATTATCCAGACTCCAAGAAGCAGGATTAAAACTTGCTTTAGGCAAATGTCAGTTTTTTAAACCAAAAATTACCTATTTGGGCTATGATATTGATCAAGAAGGTTTACATACATCTGAAACAAAAATTTTTGCTATTCAGAATGCGCCTAGGCCTACCGATCTAACCACATTAAGATCTTTCTTAGGTTTGATAAACTATTATGGCAAGTTTGTCAGAAGTTTGTCAACATTGTTGCATCCATTATATAATCTCTTAAAAGAAAGAACAAAATGGGAGTGGTCGGAGGACTGTGAATCTGCATTCATAAAAGTAAAAAATATTTTGTCTTCGGCACCAGTTTTGGTACATTATCAACAGGAACTCCCCTTGCGCCTTATTACGGATGCAAGTGACTATGGGGTGGGAGCATTGATAACACATGTAATGTCTGATGGTGTTGAAAAAGTCATCGCGTATGCTTCAAGAACATTATTAGAAAGGGAAAAAAAATATTGTACCTTAGAAAAAGAAGCATTAGCGATAATTTTTGGATTATGTAAATTCCATAATTTCCTATGGGGAAGATTTTTTACCTTAGTTATAGACAACAAGCCATTGTCATATATTTTACATCCAAATAAAAGTATACCCCAGTTTGCATCCAATAGACTGCGCAGGTGGGCACTTTTATTATCGGCTTATCAATATAATATAGAAGTAGTTCAGTCCGAGGAAAACAAGGCGGATGTTTTATCAAGACTTCCTCAAAGCATAGAAGAATCCTCTGTTGAGGAGGTAGAGTTAAATTACGTGACATATTTTTTGGGGAATGAACATTTTCAAATTGACTTTAAGATAGTTTCAGAAGCCACGCACGGCCAAGGATGAAATTTTATCTTTAGTTATTAAAAAAATCAGAGAAGGTGGGATTTGGCAAAATTCAGATGAACGTTTGCGAAGTTATTACAAAATTCGAAACGACTTAAGCATTGAATCAAATTGTTTGTTGTGGAATAATCGTGTAATCATTCCAGCAAGTTTACAGGCAGATGTTTTAAGAAGTCTTCATTTATCCCATATGGGCATCATTAAAATGAAGAGCCTCGCTCGTTCATATTTTTGGTGGCCTGGCCTGGATCACAAAATTGAAGAAATTTGTAAATCTTGCAAAAGTTGCTTAATAAATAAAAAATCTCCCGATAAAGCAAAATTACACCATTGGCCATTTCCTAACAAACCTTGGTCTAGGATCCACCTAGATTTTATGGGACCTTTTCTTGGTAAACAATTCTTAATCATTTTAGATGCTTTTAGTAAATGGATCGAAGTTTTTCCTATGACTTCGATTACTTCGAAATTGACAATTGAAATATTAAGATCTTGTTTTGCCCGTTTTGGACTTCCTAATCAAATAGTAACTGATAATGGTACTACTTTTTGTTCGGTAGAACTTAAAAATTTTCTGTCGAAAAATCAAATTACGCATACCACGAGTCCTCCTTTTCATCCTTCCTCTAACGGAGCGGCGGAAAATGCCGTCAAAACAGTGAAAAAGGCACTGAGAAATGCTTTCGGCAAAAATAGGAATATTTGCATTAACTTGGCATTGAACAATTTTTTATTTGATTATCGAACAACTCCGCATTGCACTACCCAAGAGAGTCCGGCGAAAATGTTATTAGGTCATGATTTGCGAACTCGTTTTGATATCTTGTTACCGAAAGATCAAACAGAGATAAGAAATCGAGTGTCAGTGGCACAATATAATAAAAAAATGTATCATAATGGTAAGAGATTTTTGGTGTTCGAACCCGGGGAAGAAGTGACAGTGCGGGATTACCGAAAACAAAACTCGAGAGAGTGGATAAAAGCGGAAATTGTAAAGAAAATTGGCAAAACAATATATGTAGTACGAGTGCCAGATTTAGGTAATGTACAGTGGAGACGTCATTTAAACCAAATAAAAAAATTTCATTTTCGTTCGTCTTCAATAACAGAAAATATTAAAAATGAGGAACATAGTTCAAATGACGGACAACCAACTGTTTCTTTAAATAGTGACAATTTAGTTAGCAGTAGACCAAGACGATTAATTAAACCTCCAGATAGATTAACTTATCAATAATTTTTTTTAATAATAATGAAATACAACTTTTTATTTTTTTTTAAGGGAGGAGATGTAAGAAATTCATTATAGATACACTCTGTATGTACATCGAGCGGTGGTATATTGTTTTTACGGGAATGTTAAACTACTTTTTTTGTATATATTTTTTATATTGACATTCCAGTCAGTGGGAAATAGAATATGAAAAGTGAAACATCTTGTTTTATTATTCCAGAACGCATATTTATATTAATATTAGTTGTGAATATTCTGAGTTCCATCAAATTATTGAGTTCAGTATATTACAACCACCAAACAACCAACACTCATAACTAAAAGCTAGTGAATTTCCTTGTTCATCTGTTGAGAGCTACCCACCAAAGTATCACCAGTTGTTATGTAACAGTCGTTTGAGTGAGTTGATGTGAGTGTTTTTATGAAAATAGACAAAATCAAGTATCCAGCTGTCTTTAAATATTTGTTTTCGAAAGGCAAATCGCCTACGCAAATCAAAGATGAGTTGGATTCTGTGTATGGGGAATCTGCACCATCATTTACCTTAGTAAAATCTTTGGCAGCTGAATTTAAACGTGGCCGTAAGAGCTTGGGAGACGATGAACCTTCGGGACGTCCAAAAACTTCAACAACTGAAATATCACATTTAGGCGTTAGAAACCTGTCCGCATTAGAAATGGAAATGTGTTCGAACGAACACATTTCCAACCCTTTGTTGGTGCAGTTTAGGTACCATCAATTCAAGTTTTGGTGCCGATTAATCACTGTAGATGAAACTTGGTACCATTATACGCCCAAAATAAAAAAGATTCAGTCCGAACAGTGGAACCGGCTTTTTAAAAGCGAACACTGTTTTTTCGGCTGTGAAAGTGATGGCGATTATTTTTTGGGATAGTCATGAAATTATTTCAATTGATTCAAAACGGAAAACCATAACAGGAGCATACTACGCATCATTACATTACAAGCTGAAGGCATAACGGCCATATTTGCAGAAAGAGAAAATGATGTTTCACGAAGACCATACACCGTCTCACACCCCAACGGTTGCTGTGGCGAAAATCCACGAATTACGGTTTGAACTGCTTGACCATCCAAAAATACAAACAACATCTCGATATGGCACATTCTCACTACATTGTACATTCATTTTTAATTCTTCTTTTTTAGTTGTTTCAGGGATTTTAAATCATTTTATATAGTAGACAATGGAAGTCCGAACTAGTGAAATTCATCATGAAACATTGTCAATCACCTTCAAACATTAGTAGGCTAACAAATACGACATGTTATGAAGGATAAAAGCTCTGAAGGAGAACTAAATGACCAGGAAAAAATCGCCTGGAAATGTTTTGTGAGTGTTGTCCAAAATTTCCTAGGAAATCATGAAGCGGAAATCACAAAGACTTAATAGAGGAACTAATAATGTCAGACAAAGCTTTGAAGTATCTATATCTGTAGAGCAGGGAGGGTGAGTGTAAGCCCACAGCACTTAGGCCACATGTGACCTATTGTACATCATCCCAAGGAGTTGTCCTCCTAGATCATCGTCCATCCTGTCCTTTCCAGGAAGGTGGACAGGTCACTGGGAGACATCTCCTTTATATCGACAGGTCTAGGCCAAGACTCGCCGAACACACACTCTCTTATTGACGATAACTCCATGCACTCGCACAAGACATGCCTGACAGTCTCATCTTCCTGTTCACACATCCTATATAGAGGTGTGTCCACTAGCCCCCTTAGTTGACAGTGGCCAGTCAGAAATCCTACTGTTAGGCATATATTTTTCCCGGTCATTGCCAGCTATCTCTTCGGCGCCAGCTTCCCAGGGTCGCCCAAGGTGATCCTGGCAAGATTACATCCTTTGATTCCATCCCATCTTTTTAAGAATTGAGCATGGGTGTAACATTTGAGTAGTTCCGCAATTGTCGAAGTCATCAGGCCGTAGGTGTCACTGGGTTCTATAATTATTAGTCTAGCCACTTCCTTGGCTAAAGAGTCGGCAATGCGATTACCTTTACTCCTGTCGTGCCCTTCAACCTCACGATAATGTTATTATCTACCGAGGCTTTGGATAAATCTTGGTGACACTCTAGTACCAGCCCTGAGGTTATACGTTGTCTGTTCAATGCTAATAGGGCTTGTCTGCTGTCAGTGCAGACTGTTATGTTTTTGCCAGAATTCCTTTCCTGGTTATATCTTTTGTGGCGATTGAGATACCAGCCAGTTCTGTTTGGACCACGCTGGTAATTCTTCCCTTTACCCACTTAATCCTTAGGTTTAGTGATCTGGAGTACACTAAACACCCTGAGCCTTCTTTGGTTTTTGAGCCGTCTGTATAAATCCGTATTGCATTTGTATCATCTGACTCTATGTTCTGCTTAATTTGTATTTTGTTGGGTTTTTGGATGGCCGTTGCTTGTAGAACTTTCGGTCCCCATGCAATGGCTCCATACGTTAACATAGGTCTTATTATTGCAGTATAGATCCAGTTGACCACAAGGGGTGAAAGACCCCATGCGCGTCCCAGTGTCCTCCGACATTGCTCATAAGCCACGTATGCTCGTTTTGCTCTACTCTGTAGATGAGAGTTCTATATTAGCTTCCTGTCGAGAATAGTACCAAGGTATTTTGCCTCTTCAGAGAAGTTTAGTTTGCTTTTGAAGATTTCGGGAGGTTTTAAGTTCGATAAACTTCTTCTTCTGGTGAAAAAGACCATCTCAGTCTTCTTGGGATTGATCGACAGTGAGTGTTCCTTACACCATGTTTCTATTAATTTGAGCCCATCCTACACTCTATCGCACACTGTGTTTACAAATTTGCCGGTCTGCAAGATAATTATGTCATCTGCGTATGCAATTCTGTAGAATCCATTTTTGTTAAGGTGATTAATCAGGGTATCTAGAACTATGTTCCAGAGAAGGGGTGATAAGACCTCTCCCTGAGGACATCACCTCATGACCAGTCCGTTCACTGTGATGTCTTCTACATTTATACTTATTGCTTTACTAGAGATAATGTTGAGTATCCATTCTCCTACTACCAAGAGTACATTCCTGGAGTGTAGTTGCTGGGTAATTTTTGGAAAGGTTGTTTTATCAAATGCTTCCTCGATATCTATGAATATACCCAGGGTGGATTCTTTGTTGTCCAATGATCTCTCGATTCTACCAACCACATGGTGAAGGGCCGAATCTGTAGACCTTCCAGGAGTATATGCATGCTGATTTGGATGAAGTGAGTTGTTAACTAGTACTTCATCTCTTATGTACCGCTCACATAGCCTCTCCATGGTTTTTAAGAAAAACGATGTGAGACTAATTGGTCGGAATGCTTTTGGTAGGGTGTAGTCCATCCTTCCTGGTTTGGGTATAAATAGTACTCTTATTTCTCTCCACTTACCGGAAATATACCTCAGAGCCAGAGAGGCTCTGAATATGCCAACCAGGTGCGGCATGAAAGTGTGCAGTCCCCACTGAAGTAGGGCTGGTCTTATAACGTCGGGTCCTTTTGACTTGAAGGGGAAAAGCCCAATATAGCCCATCTTATTTAGTCCTCATCAATTACTGCACTAGCAGATTGCCAGTCGTATTGTGAGGGTGTTGTTGTCCAGTTCGTCGTTCCAGGAAAGACAGAACCTGAAAAGTGAGGGGAAATGGCTTCATCGCCATTTCCCCTCGTCAGGATGCCGATACTCTTATGGTGGTCATTTGAGAGTACCTTCTGTAGCCTAGAAGCTTGTGGGAAGTCTTCGACTACCTCACAATAGGCTCTCCAGGCTTCTCTTTGCTTTCTTCTGCAGACTTTTTTGAACTCTCTGAGGTTGGCTTGATATATACCCCAGTTCTATTCGAGTCTTGTACGTTTTGCCTTGTTGAAGGTCGTTCTCGCTGTCTTCCTGAGGTGTTCAAATTCAGGGCACCACCATGTGTTGGTTGTGCTATCTGTTTGAATCATCCTCATCGGACAGGATTCCTCGTAGGCAATGTATATTTCGTTGTGGATAGATATCGTGTACCTTTCCAGTTCTTCATTGTTGTCAGGAGTCAAGACCTCTGTTACCCGCAGAGCTCCTCTTAAGAGTTGATTGTAAAAAGCTACATCCGTCCTCTTCGGGTCACGGGATTTTACAGTGGTCCCGAGATCCTGGTTTACCGTATAGGTCAGCCAGCGGTGGTCTGACATTGAAATATGGTCCGAGACTTGCCAGTCTTGGATTTTGTTTGATATTTTCGCTGTCGTAAGCGTGATATCTGTTAATGTTTGGCTATAGGCATTAAAAACTGTCGGCTCTGTTCCGTGCCTCTGTTCAAGATTGTTAGAACTTTCTTAATTATATATTCATTTAGGGACTTACCTCGGGCGTTGATATCCTTGTTGCCCCAGCTCAAGTGGTGAGAGTTTGAGTCGCAACCCAATATAAGCTTTGGGGTGTAATGTGTCTTAAAAAATACGTATATTTGACTCTCATCTAGATTTCGGTGCTGTGAGTGACGAACATGGGAAGAGATTCCATCAGGACATTTACTTAATAGAGAAGCGTTATCAATGGAAATCGAGTCCAGGAATGCTAGCAGATTATTGTTGGACACTCAGGAGGGACCTACCAGAAGACGAATATTCACGAAATTCATAAATATTTATTGGTCAGTACAGTACAGATGTCAAGACAAAAACCTGTTGTGTCAATTTTTTTTCATTAATACAATAATGGTTAGTGACCTTAGTAGATTCAAAGTTTGATATGAGTTTTCATGTGACAAAAAACAGTTAAAATTTTGTTGACCAGTGAATTAGCATTACAGACTATCTGAGACTATCAACAAGGGAAATTTCAAGACATGCTGGACATTACAAACTCCAAATGCTTTAGAGATTATTTATCCTGATATTTATATTATATAGTTGATTTTTGTAATTTTCACCAAAATATATGCTTTGATGTCAAGACAAAAACCTGTTGTGTCAATTTTTTTTCATTGATACAATAATGGTTAGTGACCCTAGTAGATTCAAAGTTTGATATGAGTTTTCATGTGCCAAAAAACAGTTAAAATTTTGTTGACCAGTGAATTAGCATTACAAACTATCTGACACTATTAACAAGCGAAATTTCAAGACATGCTGGACATCAAACTCCAAATGATTTAGAGATTATTTATCCTGACATTTATATTCAAAATGAACTCAATTTTTATTGTTTTATAAAATCGTGTTGTTGGAATTTCAACACTGTATATGAAGCCCTTTCGCATGAAGTATCACTCGACTCCCATTCATATTTAAAAATATAAGGGTTAAAAGTTCAACAATGGTTTGTTAATGACTTTCCAATAGTTTTCAGGGGAAAATTTGACGTTTCTTTGAACTTTTGCAAAAGATTCATTTCCTGGTATAGTTATGTCTTTCAGTACATTGTCGACAGCCAATTGTATACCAGGGACTTTAATAGCAGATAAAATTGTCCAGAAGAATTCCTCATATTCATAGTGTGTGTATCATCTGTCCTGAAATAATTATACCTAGTGCATACATTGGAAACACAAAATGATCAGTGAACAACAATATTTTTTAAAGACGAAACACAAGTCCTACCCGAAAATCCTTGAGGCGGTCTGAAAGCGGTGCCTATGCGAAAGTAGCGATTCACATTGAATTTGAACCGCTGAAGATTAAATTCATTTGGAAAAACTTTCTCAGGAAGTTCATTCTACATTTTTCTCAAGGATAAAATACGAGCACTACAGGAAAATCCTTGAGGCGCTCTAAGAGTGGTTCCTGTGCGATAGTAGTGATTCACAGTGGATTTGATTCGCTGGAGACTAAATCAATTTGGAAAAACGTTATCAGAAAGTTCTTCAAATGAATGAATTCTAAAACAGTGAAGTTCGAGGTGTACTGAGTTAAAACTCAAAACGATGAGATATGTACGGCTCTTGGTGGAATCAAATGTGCCAAGTCACTTGAACACTTTCTGTGAAAGTATCTATAGAACCTTTCTTCGATGTTCCAGACTATCAAGGTTGCATGCAAGTGGTTGCAAGAAGTTCGCGTCTTCAATCAGGCGGATTTCTTTTTTCTGGATGGAATCCAGCAACTTCAGTGTATACTTAGGGGCGGAGCTCCATACATGAGAACAATACTTCAAAGAAGTTGATGGATGTAGCCATTACCACGTGGTAGGAAATCATAATGATGAAGAGAATTGAAACTGTTTTTTACCACAGCAGTAACGTTAGGTCTGATCTGAGCTTTATAAAGCATCAAAAGTTGCTGAGGTGTGTGCAGTTTTCTGGTTCGGAACAGTGTTCCAAGCTTTTGAGAAGCAGTCTTGAAATTCCGGCGACCCCCAACAAACTTATCGAAGCAAAAAGAGGCATTGTCTGACCTAACATTATTATATCCGGTTCGGAGACATGTATTTCTTTTTGAAGAAAACCGATGCCTGGGTTTTTGTTGCATTGATTTGAACCTAATTATTTTCACCCGAATTCGACATGACTTCTAGATCCTCATTAAGATATGCAACCTTCTGCTGCCGGTGAAGATGTGTTTCCGTAGCCGATGTCCTGGAATCCAAATGGAATGAAGAAACAAGTGTGCTGTCGTCAGCAAAGCAATATACTGGATTCTTGGTTGTTTCCAATAGGTTGTTGATATACAATAGACAGAGGGTTGGAGAAATTATAGATCCCTGGGGAAACACCAGCGTTAATGGTAAAAGTATTCCAGAGATATCCGTCGACTGCCACTTGCAGGGAACGTTCTTTCAGGAAGCTGGAGAGCCATACATAAAGATGATTCGACAAGCCATAGCTCCGAAGTTTGGTCAGCAAACCCTCATGCCACACACAGTCAAAGGCCTCAGAAATATCAAGCGCAAAAAGCTTGGAAACACAGAGAGTCGAGCGCTAAATCTCTTGACTCTCTGTGTTTCTCGATTGCGTAGTTCCAAATATGGGTGACATACGATAGAAGGTCGCCTGTTGATCTTTGTTTCTGAAAGCCATATTGATGATCGCTCAAGATGGTGAAGCATTTCAAATATTTAAGGATATGGTGGTTCACTTCATTTTCCATGATTTTGGATATCACTGACAGCGAAGCGACTGGTCTATAGTTATTTTCGGGAACAGGTTGAACGCGAGCAATCTTCCAACAAAAAGGAAAAAACCCCTTTTTTCTAAGACAGGTTGAAAAGTCGGCGTACTCTTTAAGAACAATGACGGGCAGTTCTTCAGGACCAGACGCCTTGTTGATATTGAGCTGTTTCAGAATTTGCCTGACTATAGTATGACAATTTTCAATTAAAGGTAACTCATATACAAATTGAACTGAGAGCTAACGGCAACAATGTTAAAAGTTAGAACTAAATTCTTACCGGGGCCATCTTTATTGTCTAATCATCACAATTGTGAATAATTAAAAAATAAGATGATTCCATAAAATTTGCCCCCTGTAACAAGATAGCTACTGCATATCGATAGGATTTACTTCGCAGGTCTATTACATTTGCTTCCTTAAAATGCCATAACTAGTCATTCAGTTACTTCATTATCAAGCGTCCTTATCTGCATAGGCGTAGTGTGTTCTGTTTCTTGTGAGGATGACTTTGTTTTGTATTTATTGAATATATTTTATTATATTTATTAAATAGACTGTTATATTTATTAATTTTATAAAATAAGATAGAGTTGGTCGATACTTGTTTTTCGAAATACATTATTATAGATTTTCATCACATTCACACATTATTCTTAGATAATTAGTTGATCTAGTCATTAAACTCAGGTTTAATGTTCGTCAAACTCAGGTATAACTGTCTTTAATTAGTTCCTAGAATACTGTTAGTTTCCAGGTGGATAGTAATATTTCAAAAAGTATATATAAATCACAATGTATGTAGAATTCAGTTTGTTGGTGAACACGCTTGAAAAAGCTACTGTGCAGCGAAACACGTGTTGCGGGTTTGTTAATCTGTTCTAGTGAAAATCTCACAATAGTGTTTTTCAAAATACATCAACTTTAAAATAGTTCTTGAGGTAAGTGAACAATTGACAAATAGCTGGATAATATGATTAAATTTTATTATTTTTATAGTATTAAGATGGATGCCATAGCAGGTCCGAGTAATGTACAAAGGAAGCGGAAGTTTATGTCGTTAGAAGAAAAACAGATTGTCCGTACAGTGAAAGCTGTAGCCCAGTGTTCATTTTTAACGGGAATATCCGTGTCGACAATTGAACGCATTGTCTTTGAAAAAAAGGTGACTGGGATTGTGCAAGCTCCAAAAGTACATTGACGTGGTAGAAAAAAAAATTGAATTAGACGAGTACCAGAAAAATTTTATTATACCGCTATACCACTCATTCTTTCTTTTTTGAGAATAAAGCGCCAACCCTCGAATCCATTAGGACAAAGGTAATGGATAATGATCTCATTCCAAAAATGAGCAAAGAGAAGTTGAGGAAAATAATAAAAGAAGATTTAAAATTTATATATGCCAAACGATCCCGTAAATCTGTCTTAATAGAAAGAGAAGATATAGTCTCATGGTGACGGAGATATCTTCGCTCTATTAGAGAAATGCGTTCTGCCCACAAAAAAATTTATTATCTGGACGAAACGTGGGTGAATGCTGGTCACACAGTATCTAAGATCTGGCAAGATACTACTGTAACTAGTTATCGTCAAGCATTTGTGGACGGTTTATCAACAGGGTTACGCGGGCCAACGGGTAAAGGGCAACGACTAATTGTCGCCCATATAGGTAGCGAGAGTGGCTTTTTAGACGATAGTGCACTAATTTCTTTATCCAAAAAAACGGGGGAATATCACGAAGACATAGACGCCCAACGCTTTGAAGGATGGTTTGAATCCCTTCTTTCACGAGTCGAGCCAAATTTGGTAATAGTAATGGATAACGATTCTTATCACAGCCGATTGGTAGAACAGCTGCCAACTATGACCACCAGAAAAGCAGACATGCAGAGTTGGTTAGGACAAAAAGGAATTCCATTTTCCGAAGACATGGTTGAGGCCGAGCTTATGTGTGTCATTAAACAGTATCGTGACAGATATAGAGCCAGCACGAGCTGGTTATAGATATAGCCAGCTCGTGCTGAAGGTATCACCATTTTGAGACTTCCTCCATACCATTGCGAGTTAAACCCGATAGAATTGATCTGGGCTCAAATTAAGGGTTACGTAGCTTGTGAAAACGTGACATATAACATTTCTGATGTTCAACGTTTATTAGAACTCGCAATGGAACGGATACGGAAAGAAGATTGGGCTAATGGTGTAGCCCATGTGATCAAGGAAGAAGAGGAAATGTGAAAATTGGACAGGATGGTAGACACTGTTTTTGACCAAATAATAATAGATTTAAGTGTGACTGGTGATTCCTCTTCGGACGAGTCAATGGATTCTGAAACTTCAAAAGCATAATAAGAAAATGTAATCAGTTTTACCATTGACACCAGGTACCGCCACCTACTATAACAATTTTTACGTAATTACCTATGTGTTTAAATAAATAAAAATATTATATTGGTACGCCTCTGCAGAGTTGGTAAGAGGATTAACCGTTGATCACTTCAAGTGCGACGTTGCTAATGAATCACCTTCAATTGAAAATTGTTATAGTATAGGCGTTGTCGAAAAGTGATTTCTGGCATTGTGGATTCTAGTTTGGGAATAGTGGATGGTACCTTTCCCAGAAAATCGACTGTGGAATGGGAAGCCAATTGTTCAGCTAGTAGATTTGCTTTTTCTATGGCTGTTGTTGCATTTGAACCATCCACTTGTGTTAGCAATATAACCACCGTGTCAAACTTGATGACATTTATCCAAATTTTGACAAATACAATTGCATATCGAACAGATTATTCAACTAAAGCCATTGAAGTCCATAAATCTAAGAACAATTGCAATTAAGCAGTTGGAACTCAGGCAGCCGATAAAGCCTGTTCCACTCCTCATTACCTGATAATACACATTGAACTATCATTCAAAAAAACACGTTGATTCAACAAAAGAAAATGCCCTTGTTTAATATCTTTATATTTTTATACCGCCAAACGTCAGTAAAAAGGCTATTGATAACTATATCTTGTTATAGATTGAAATAACAAATGCGATAATGAAGTCCATCGCGAAATACTAATAAAATAATGGAACGTGAAGGCATCCACAGTATGTCGGTTTTTTTACCGATATCTAGTGCAGCGAATGTATAATATATGTCCGAACCAATATTACATGCAAATGGAATGATCATGTGAAAAACTATTAGTGATAAGCTTAAGGCAGAAATGCCGTCAGCTGATGACGGAAAAAAGCTATTTATATTGAAATTAGCTACGTAACTATATGCCAGATTAATTCACATCACGCAGGTTTATAACAGAACACCACATGAGTACGAGTAATTTGCGATTCATGAAAAATATGTAACAAAAGGAAATAGTTTCATCGATATTTTCACTTCCGTGAAGTTTAGCAGACGCTGAACACATGGTACTAAACCAATATTATATTTGGTGATTTCTGGGATTGCAATAAACTACATAACCAGTACAATGTCAATACCTTTTCTTCTAGGACTATTGGAAAAAAACTTTGTACACATTAAGATGTTACCGTTTCTTGTTAGGTAAGTAAGTAGACAATGATCCCATAAGTCACTACCTTCGAGGCTAATCATAGATGAGCAAATTCATAATTTTAAAGTAGTATTTCGATTATTTTCAATCGCAAGCCAGCCTCCATAATTTATGTTCTAAGAGTCAACCGTTACCATTAAACTGAGAAATTGAAATATACGAGTATACGTATACTACTACTCATTTTCAAAACTATTGTAAATTAAAAAAAATACAACCATATGAAATGTTTTTTCAATTTGATTTTTGTTATTACATTTATAAACCACAGGCCCATGGCCAATGCCATCTTAAGGCATGTCAAGGCCCTTGAGCACACACGAATTTGGGGCTCTATTGCAAAATGATAAATAATAAATTATAAACAACTGTGGTGTACTCTGATCAACCAGATATCCATTGATTCAATGATACGAGGGTTGCCTTTTATATTTTTAGGGATTAGAGAACTAAAACAAATATTAATCATCAAAAATCACTTTATTGTTTTTCAAAATATTTCCCATAAAGATGTATACACTTTTGCATGCGTTTGAACCAATTGTTGTAGCATTTTTGCCACTCTGATTGAGGTATCTCCAAAACATGCATTCTGAATGCAGCAACCACTTCTTCAGGTAGCGAAAAACGTTGACGTCTTAGTTTGTTTTCTACATGCAGGAATATACAGAAGTCATTCGGTGCCATGTCAGGACTATACGGCGGATGACTCAGTGGGCTGAAATGGCATACAAAAATAAATGACCGTGAAGTTTAATCCTGGGGTAGGTGGTCATGTGAACCAATTAATCCATACGGCATAAAAATATAAATTTCCTTTTTCCTTATTCGAAAATGAAAATTTTCCTATTATTTTTTTTTTACAGCGTTTGGTTGGGAAAGAAACCAGTTGTAATTAGTATCTGATTTGATAAAAACTATACGAGAACATTTTGCAAATTGCCCCCCAAACGTGGGCTATTGTTTTCACTCTCCCAATATATTCAGGTGAATGAAATGACCCCCAGAAGTGTAGCATGGACTTGCGGTCTATAATTGGAATCACTCTTATTAGGAGTATCCCTCACAAAATAATCTTATTCTGAAATATTCCTGATGTGTCTTAGAAAAAGTATAGTACTCTACTAGCGAAATATGGCCAATACCGGTTCGAATAGATCACGACACCCTCGTTCGGCTCCCTCTTGAAGATGATCACCTTGTTGATTCAAACACGTGTTGAGGTGTTAAAAATAACGGTTTGGTGTTGCGATAGAACTCCAGTAATATTCATTACTACACCAGTGCATCACAAATACAGGCTAGTAATGACAACATTTCTAGGTCATTAAATAATACAGAATTCTCAATTTATGTCTTTACACAACGTGTTTACAATCTTCAATTACACATACAAAAGGAGATTGTTGCTTGAAGTGTGATGGAAGTCAAACTCAGAATACCACGAAGTAATCATGGAGTAAAATGCTTCTGTGAGAATAATACCTTCCACATTTCATTTGAAATGTATTAGGTTTGGTTAACTATTGAAAAGATTACATGACGTGTATCTGAAACTCGATTGCGTGAGCTACAAACGACATCTTGGTATTTTCAGGGGAGAATTAACCTCGTGTTTCATAGGCATATACAAGTATGTTTGCGAAGTTATCAGGTCTCTGCTAATCATATTTCACGTAGCATAAACACTCCAGTATATAGTATGTAGCAACAAATGAGTGTCTTGATTCTGAAATTCTTGAAAAGAGGTTTGCACTAGTCAATATACTTTGCGCGAGTTAAAATTCAAACTCATTTCTCATCAACTTGGGAAAAAGTTGGAAAAAGGTTGAGAAATTTTTGGACGTGAGGGTAGAAAAAATAATGGTAAAAAAAATGAATGAAAATTAAAAAACTGAAAAGAAAGGGAGAAGTATCAAGAAAATGGAAAGAACCAGGAAAAGGTTGGGATTTCCCAACATGCATAACTCCCCATACTTTGAAATTCTGAGTTGTTTGAAAACTTCAAAAAAGTTCAATTTCTTCCAAGTGAGAGAACAGTCCTGAACAGTCCACAAATTTTAAAGTGAAAATTTTACAAATTTCCCAACTTTTCCAAGTCGAATAAAACAGCGGGCCGTGAAGATAGAAAAAATAATAGTAGAAAACAATAAGCACAATATTATTTAAGTGTTATTTCCTTTCATTTGCATTGAATATTCCTATACATGGTAGATATGGTGGAAGACCAAGGACTTTGGTCCAAAGTAGAATAATTTCCATTATTATTTTTTTAATTACAAAAATTAATTTTTGTTTGTGCATACCCTGACGGGCATCAGCATTCAGGCAATCTTTGGATAGCTAAGTAAGAAAATTAATATATTATAGTAGTAACTAATCCCTCGGCTTTCATTTTTTCGAAGGTAGGGAAATTTTGCAGGTGTGGTTGGGAAAATTTGGATTGCCTCCCCCGTCTGGTTTTTCTTTTCGCTACGGCCCTGCCGTGTATGTATAGATGGGATATTGAGTGGATTTAGTATTATCAATAAGGAGGAATTCTTTGTACAAGCACTCATATGAAAGTGGGCAAACCGCAGACACGTGTTTCTGGCTAATTAGCCTTCGTCAGTACGGTACAGCCAAGTGCAAAGGATACACAATACTTGCTTGCAAGAAAGGGATCGAAAACAAACAAAAGGATTCACCATCAGGGGCCAACTGCCCCTGAAATACAAAATTTAAGTCAAATTTACAATTATATTTTAACTTTTGATCAATAAATTTAACAAATAATTTCAATATCATATCACTAATAATTAAATCTCACTGTATGTGCAAATATCATAAAAATGACTTTTTCTCTGGTGCTCTAACAAAATTTTCAACGTCAAATTTTGCATTTGACTTTTCGTTTTTATGTTTGGATTTATATGCCTTTTTTATATTAAACTAACTTGGTGAGTCTTTTGTAACATATTTATTATTATATAATGTTTGCATGGTCTTCATTTTGTAGATATTCTTGATGAAGGAAAAAAATAAATTTCCTAAAGCTTGAATAGCAAACAATAGTGTTTCCATAGCCCGCAGAGATTGACTGAAATACCCAACTCGAAACTAAATTTTCTTCATTTTCAGTATTTCAATATTAACATATGTCACAAAAACGATTTGAAAAGCTGTATAACTTCTATTTCTTACATGCGAACGCATACGATAGCTGGCTGTGCTATCATCTTTTCGGCTCTACTCAAACTGAATGTTTTTCTTCTTGTTTGATCTTTTATGCGGTTATAACGCCTTAGTACAGGTAAATTTACCTGTATTTGGGTTACATCAGGTAATATCCTTGGTGTTGGATTTTCTCTAGGTTTACTGTTTCTAGGAATGTGTAATGTATTGTGTAGTATATTGAATGTTAGGTCTTGTTGTGTTTTGATTTGTATATGTTTCTCGATAAGTGAATTATGACTTTTAAATTTATTAATGTTTAGGTTTTCCTGGGTCTACAAGGGTCCCAATTTCCCTACTCTCAAGCGTAGAATGGCAGATTAGATAGCTTCAACAAAATAATCTATTCCAGTGTAGATGGTTTCTGTAGACATAACTTTAGAGAAGTCGTAACATTGCTGGAACTTGAGGTTTTGTCCTGCTTATATCATAGACATTTCTGAATCTTATAGTGTTAGGAATCACACGTTGAAAGGTAAGACCTTGTTAGTAGAGGGTTGTCATCCGTAGGGGTGCGACAGCTAGTTAACGGTAAAACACATTTTAAACAGATTTTTTTTAAACATCACCAATTTTTTGGCTTGTCGTATCCAAAATCTCCATCATATTTTTCATTTAGAGGTTGTATAAGTGATTTGGTGAATGTGTATTTGCTGTTCAGAATGATTGTTGTTTTTCTCTGAGGAGAAAGTTCTGTAAAGTCGATTTTGTATTGCTACTAACTATTTCCAGACCTTTCATTTTACTCCTTATTTTTATCAAACGAATAATCATGGAGACTTGTATGATGTATTTTTTGGCAGTCGTTCACTCCACAACAATCCCTCTTCTGTTTTTTTTAGCCCACACAAATTTTTCTCATCTGTTGATCCCAATAATATAGATGTTGAAAAAAATATTGATTGAAACTTGGTCATTCAATAGTTTTCCTAAATAAATTTGGAAAATATTTGCCAATGAATTATCTCCTCAATAACTGATTGATTTGTATGCCTGACTCTTGTTTATTGTCTCTATGTGTTATTGATATTTTCAATTTGACTTATTGCAACCAATTACGCGTTCGTGTGCCTGTCTGTCTGTCTGTCTGTCTGATCACGGAATATAAACAAAAATTACCGAATTGATTTTTGTACGGTTTAACCAGTGAACGTAGTAATTCAAGAGGAAGGTTTATGTGTTTCATTAATTATTGATTTGGTTAATACCTACTAAACTACATATTGTTGTCCTTTTATTGGTCTACAGAAAAGTCAGAAATGTCATATGTTTATCTTTATAGCTCGCTACACCTTTTTTCATTTTCAAAATGATGATCACATCTAATGTTTATGGAGATCAAATCGTGAGGTGTATTTTATGAAATTACTTTGGATCTTCATCAAGTAACGGCCGAATCAGTCAGAAAAAAACATATGTAATGTGTCAATTGAAAAGCTATTTAGATGGATCAAATCCTCATCAAATAAATAAATTAGTTGCCATTAGCATTTCATGCACTTTATTATTTCCCTCTACATTATTCAGTTCAAATGAATATCTTAGAGACTAACTGCGTGGTGAATAAAGGTAGCAATCGCACTGATTTTGTTCTACGTACTGGACAACTTTTTAGGTTGAGGACTTAATCATGTGTTGCGTTGTCCTTAGGTTTTTATCTATTTCAAGAACGGAACTTGAAAGTTGAGAACCTACTTTCGTTTTAGCGAATTTTATTACTAGTTACTAGATGGGCACTTCGGTGACATTCGGTGACTGAGCCCCACCAGCTTAGTCTTCGGTAAAATAAAATAATGATGATTTCTTATTTTCATATATTGATTCTTGTCTCTTAACCACAGTAGTATAGCAAGACTAAATAAATACATAAACATGAAAATAATCCCAAACTTCAGGAAGATAGCTTACATATCAATAACACATTGATACCGGCACTATATACTTCCCCCAATAATTCAAAAACACTTCCACTGTGAATACGTCCGGATGAGTCTAAGTTTGATATCGCAACACGGAAAATCAGTTTGATCATTGCTGAATCGTTTTTATAAAATCTACCGCAGTTGCAGACGTCAGAAATGAACATCACGGTGAAGACCCAGCCAACCAGATGACGATTGATGACATAAGAAAGACATCATTTTCAGGTAATTATTCGTCATATTGGTCATCCGTCAAAGTATGACGTCAAAAAGCCGTCATTTCTGTGATACTTCTACGACGTCATATTTTGACGTCGGTTCAACTTCTTCACATTCATATAATGCTAATACCTAAAATTTGGTAGTACTGCTAAATAAAAAACAAAACAATTGGGCACCTGCCGAAAATGTTTTTTTAATAAATAAAAGAAATGTATATTTTTTATTTGTGTGATATTATTGGCATTCTAATAAAAATTCCGGTTATTTGTAGGATTTTCATTCCATCATACTCTCACATACAAACAATAAAATTGTATATTGATTTCCACATCTGACATGGTTCAGTGTTTAGCGTGTTTCACAATGTAGCCAAGTCGATACTTTTTGTTTTCCAATTTTCACTTAACTTCAGCTGAACAAACAGTCAATGCACTCATGAGAATTGATAAAAATTTGAAGTTTCAAAAGTACAGGAGCCCTGAAATCATCATAAATATGAATACACTGGAGTTTAAAACATCTGTTTAAAATCTGTTTTTCCGTTAATTAGCTATCGCCCCCCATACGAACGACAACTTTCAGAAGTTGGGAAACTTGTGCGAGTTAATGACTAATGAGGTCTTACCTTTCAACGTGTGATTCCCAACACGGTTGTAGAATCATCCCAGCTTCAACCAGATACATTCTCTCGAGAAAAATATCTAGTCGAGGCGGGAATCGAACCCACGGCCTTCCGATCGTGAGTTGGGCGCACTACCATCACAGCCAATTCCACAATATACAAACACAATTTTTAACACCGCGACAGATGTTAAAAATAGCGGTTTGGTGTTAGGATAAAACTCCAGTGCATGCATTACTACACAAAAGGTTTCAGTGCAGTGTGAATATAAAAAATATGACTAAAACTCTACATCAGAGTGACGTTTCCAATACGTCATACGGCAGATAATAAACATCAGCTACTGATGTCACGGAGCTGTGACTTTTTCATGTGATCGAGAGGTCATAAATACGTCATTTGGTAACGTCAGCCTAGTGATCTGATGGCGAATAAACTACGTATATTTGACGTCATCTGGTTAGCTGGGGAAGCCCGAAAATAGAAAATTATTAGTCTACGAATTTGTATTTCGAGTCTCTTTTTTGGTCGACTGCTCATGTTAGGATATAACTCAATTTGTGAAGGTCTTCATTTGGCTAGGTTAGTGGTTTATTCACCATTTTTCATTACATTATTGTGAGCCTTAACCACGCTATTACACCATATCTCAAATGAGATTCCACAAAAGCATACATACAATATCAGCCAATGGTTTGGTTTTCTTTTTGCATATTTCCTCAGATATTTCAATGTATCCTCAACATGCTCATTTTTTTCACTTTCTCACAAACAAAGTCCATTCAAGATGACTGTTGACAGGTATTCTAAGACAGATGATTTCTATCACTTAGGAATTTCCATGAAGTAATATTCGGGTTCGATTTTAAGAGGATGGAGGGGAGATGAGTTATTTTTATTTTATTTATTCCAACGTTCAGCCTTCGTCATCTGCGTAGTTTATAATTGTTCCTTTGAAATGAATATTAAACAAGTTATTGAAATAGTTTATAGGTCCAAGTAGTATGCCTTGATGTATCCCAAATTTTACTACGGTATATCCACCACAGAGCATTACATATTTTCACGCATTGCTGATTCTCATTGAGATGAATTTTTCAAACGGTTGAGCACGTACATATGTGAGCCTGATATTTCTAATTTCTAAAACGTCAATGTAATCGGGTTTTGGATATGAGCAAGTCTATTATTTGCCATGAATCATCCGTTTCCCGTTCCATTTCAAACCTTTTTGATAAAATTTTACAATTGACAGATTTGAAACATCTGTTGTATCTCTTGATATAAACAAATCTTAAAATTTACATTGTTTTCTTAATAAATTCTCGATCACGCCTATTTTCTGTCTCAAAGTGGGACACATTGCTCGTACCAAAAGGTAAATGGCCCGCGGAATGGCAAGAGCAATTATCCAGCTTGTGAAGCGGCCCCAAGCCGGAGTATTAAAGACACACCGAGACATCGAGAAATGAGGATTAACACGGTGATAGGGAGGCCAATGCCTGAAATACGAGCCACACGAAATATGCCCTCGTTGCAGTTTGCACTAGATATCTTCCGCAGACCTACGACGACAGGCGAATTCCTTCACGTTTTATCGTTTTTGCGCGATGGTGTTCATTTCATATGGACTTGTTTTCCGTTTTTCATTCATTGAGGCCCAGCTGCATATTTTATCGGTATTTTTACTCTTCCTGGTTTCGAGGAAAAGCTGCTACATGATTTTCAACGTAGGTCACAATTGAGGACATCGATATATTGATATTCGGCAATTTTTTTTATAGAAGCAGACTGACTTCGCATTCAGACTGGTTCTGGAAGTTGATAAAAAATATTATTGAATATAAAAGGGTGTATTTTCAGGAGACACACAAGTAATTCTGGAATTAATTGCTTTCTTCCTTTTCCCACGTTTTTTATATAAAAATAGAGAAGTAGAAAGCCAAAACCCCCAAAAAATATTATGATTATTATTGAAATTGAAAATGTATATATTGAGTACTTCAATTATGTCAGAGAATATTGAAGAATACTTAAACAAATAACTTTATGCTGAGATTATTTAAGTATTTAAGGGTCTCCTAGTGCCAGAACAAGTCTACGGTACATCTTGCCAATAAATGATAGTCAACGAAATTAGTCCTACCAGGAAAAAGCGGGAAAAAATTGACTATATCATCGATTCTAGTGGAAACTTGGTAACTAATGAAACAGCTATAACCAACGTAACAACTGGTTTGACATTAGCAAATAAAATAAGGCACGATCCACACTATGTTGCCCAAAGAACGTCTATTTTGAACTCGTCCTTCCTAGCACCGACTGATGCATCTGAAATGAAAAGTGTCATTAATGAGCTCAAACCAAACAAGTCTCCTGGGGTAGATGGCATACGAGCTGAAACCTTGAAGTGTATTTCTGAATATATCATTGAACCACTCACCTATATAATCAATGAATGCATGAGAGTTGGAATTTGGCCACAAGTTTTCAAAGAAAGTGTAGTGGTGCCCAGCTATAAAAAAGGAGACAAAAATAATGTGTCAAACTACCGACCAATAACTTCAATAACTCACTTGACGAAGGTTTTCGGAAAGATTCTTGAAAAACGCCTCAATTCATACATTGCGAAATATAATCTACTTTCCGAAAAACAGTTCGGATTCAGAAAACAGAAATCAACTGAAGATGCTATATTGACATTAATTCAAAAGGTATCTGAGTCCATGGAGGAAAGTAAACTATACCTATGTGTTTTCGTGGACCTTTCCAAAGCCTTCGATACGGTGAGTCATCAATTACTGCTTGAAATCCTACAAGATATTGGAGTCAGAAGTGATACTTTGAAATTATTCAAATCCTATCTCCAACACAGACACCAATTCGTGAAGATAGACAACTGCAGCAATCTCAGCACTATTCAGTATGGAGTACCTCAGGGAACAATTTTGGGACCACTTCTCTTCAATATTTGCGCGAACGGAATGTTTTTGCTGAAGTCTAGGGGAGATTTACTAGGTTTCGCTGATGATACAGCCATTTTTTACAAAGGCAATTCGTGGAATGAAGTTAGGGACATAGTTGCATCGGACTTTCATATTATCTGGAAGTGGCTGAATCATAAATTACTAACAATCAATGTTGATAAGACACACTTCCTATTTTTCTGCAATAGGACAACTTCCTCTAACTTCGATAGAATTCAAATGAATATTCCAACAGAACAGTTCGTTATCAAATCAGCAACATCTTCAAAATATTTGGGAGTACACATAGATACGGATCTCAAGTGGAACATTCATATTCAATCTCTATGCCAAAAGCTGAGATTCATACTCCACAAGTTTAAAGTCCTGGCATCCTCACTACCACTAAAGCAAGTAAAAACACTATATTATGCCCTATTTGGGAGCCATCTTCGATACGGGTTATTAGTATGGGGTGGTGCCCTAAAAACTCATTTATATCCTACAGAGGTACTCCAAAGACGGTTTTTAAAAATGATCTTAAAATAAGAAACCACTTTTCCATCTGATGCTCTCTATGCGAAATCTCATGTATTTGATGTCTACCATCTCTTTTTCCTGAGAATAAATATGTATTACCAAACAAACAAAACAAAAATTTGAATTACCCACACATGAATATGATACACGTCAACGAACTCAACATATCACACCACAAATGCAAAAACTAATATCCCAACGCTCATATAAATACCTTGCTCCAAAATTATACAACACTCTTCCACATGAAATCAAATTGATTATGAATCCACATCGCTTCAAAAAAGAACTGAAATCTTTCATACATAAAGAATCCCGGAAAAAATTTCGTGAAGTCATTGTTGGTCGACTCGAATGATGAATACTTTTTATACTTTCATCTCTCCTCTCATTCACTACTTGCAGGAGTAGATTCCCTTTAAAACTATGCTATAACTATAACTTAGCGAATATACTAGACTTCATAGTGGAATAAATACCAAAATTACAATATGGGGTCAATAAAAATATGCATTTACGATTGCCTATAAAACCTATTCTACTATTTTTTTCAATAATAGTAGGCTCTGGCCTAGATGACGTTAATTATTATTATGAAATGAAAAGTATTTGACAGTGACACAACTTGTTAATCAAACCATTATAATTGTTTTAACTAGTTTAAAATTATTGTCATTTTGAAATATTGTAAAATGAGAACTTATCCCTAGGAAGAACGAATTGATATGATGTTGATAATCGGTTAGTGTGAAGAAACCTGTTTATTAGCATCAAGAGTATATACCCAAGAGTATCCTAACAAGAGTCATCTTAACAAGCGTTAATTGGAAAAGTTTTTGCAACTTTTCCGAAAAGAACAGGCAGTGTATCTTATAATATGCAAGAACGGCAAAAACCGGTTACTGGAAATGAGAAAAATGAATATTTAGTGATGCTATCTCTAATTGAACACCGTCACACAAGTCAACGAAAAATATTTGAAACAACTGGAATAAGCAGACTGAGTATCCAAAGAATAATTAAAAATTACAAATTCCACCCGTATCGCATTCAACTACATCAACAGCTTCTTGAAGAAGATTATAATAGACGACCGAGTTTTTGTTAATGGGTTTTAAAAAAGTTTAGTGATGAAGAAACTTCTTTTGATTATGTGTTCTTTTCTGGCGAGTCAACTTTCCATAACAACGGATTAGTTAACAGACATAACTTTCACTACTACAGTGACGAAACCCCTAATATTTTTAGAACCCTTGACCACCAGCACAGGTGGTCTGTTAATGTGTGAGGTGGAATAATTGGAACGCAAGTGGTAGGTCCTTACTTTTTTGATGGTCATTTGAACGGCGTCATGTTTCTCGGATTTATTAGGGATAATTTGCTTATGCTGTTGGAAAGTATACCTCTTAATATTCGTCAACGGATGTGGATGCAGCTTGATGGTGCTCCTGCACACTTTGATAGACGTGTTAGAAACGAGTTAGATCGACAATATCCAAATAGATGGATAGGCCGAGGAGGTCCACAGAACTGGCCAACCATGTCTCCGGATCTTACAAGTCCCAACTATTTTTTACGGGAATATATCCAAAGTATTGTTCACGATACACCGCCAACAACACCTCAGGATATGAAAGTACGAATAAGAAAAGCGTTTCGTTCCATAATATGTTATCCAGCGTTCAGCACTCATTTCAAGAAAGAGTTCGCCTATGCATCGTGAATAATGGACACCCTTTTGGGCATTTATTGAAATAATAAACTATTTATGATTCTTAATTTTTCGATAAAATGACTTCAAGAATGCTTTTTTGCTTTTCATAACAATACAGGGTGTTCCATTTTTAAGATGAAAAAATTACTTATAAGTAAAATATAAAAACGCCTTTTGTGTAAAAACCAGAAGAGATAGGTATAGGGAACCCTAATAGAGTTTTGAAGGAAATCTACTTTTGCGTCAAATCACGCCACCAAATACGGGGTGTTCCATTCAACTTCAAGATGTTATTTAATTAAGTGTGTCCAAATTTTGAGGCAATTTTTTTCGCCACTCGGAATAATATTGTATTAAAAATTTCATGTGGTAGTTAACTTTAATCTTTGAGCTGAGCAGTACATCCAATCATGAGCAGATCGTTACACGTTACAGGGTGAAAACAATTTTTAAATTATGGTCTGTATTTTTAAACTTCTCGAAATTTCTCAGAAACTGTCAGTTTTAGGTATGGGAAATATAATAGTAACTTACCTTTATTTTGTCTATATTATCTAAAGATATAAAAAATATAGGGTATTATTCCATAAGAAAAAATATAACTTTGGTATGTAACTTTTTTGGGAGTCACCCAGTATATTTCAAAATGATTTTGGAATATGCTCCTCATGGACCCACATATAACTGTGCTTCATTTCTCGTAGAAATACCGAGGCGAATGTGGTTGGCCACCCTATATATATATATATATATATATATATATATATATATATATATATATATATATATATATATATATATACATATATATATATATATATATATATATATATATATATATATATATATACATTTCAAGTATGGTACGATATTCTTGTTCGTTAGAAGCTTTCATTAATGAATTCTCCACCATTTTCTCTTGAAAATTCCTTGTTGTTTCGGCATGCACAAACGGCATGTGATACCTGCACACAAACCAACACTCTTTAGGTGTTGATCGGAACAGACTGTAATGATTTTTATCATGTGCTGCCAAAACAGAAAATATATTCTTGGAAATAACTAGGACATACCAAACGTCATTTAATGTCATCTCTTGACCGTTTTCTGATATGACTCTGATGATACCTTTTCCAAGTGCATTGAGACTCTTTCCCAGCTGATTCAATGGAACAGGAATTCTCAAATATACGAACAATTTATAACAGGCTTTGTGACTCCATTATCTATCCACCATTCTAATGTAATTATTTCAAAAAATTTCACTTCGTTGCATAAAGTTATGAGTGCTACTGATGCAATATCATTTTTTGAATTCTCTTCTTTGTTTTTTGCCGGTCGTCCATCTGCTATCCACTTCTTACAAAATTTCACCCATTGTCCTTTACATTTACAGATATCGTCTTTCTGTGAGCACTTTTTCTTGTAAATTGGAGCTTTTAATTCTGCTTTCCTGAAATTCTCACCTTTAGCAATGAGTGCCTCTTGTACTTCTTTATTCTTTATATCTGGTAAGAAATTTCTTTTGTATACAATTGTAACGCGAGCTTATCAAAAGTGTTGTCATCTTCTTCAGTCAGCAACATCCAACTGGATTTGAATGCTTCAAAAGTTTTGGGTAATACATGAAGCATTTAACAAACAACATCAAATCTGGCAGACCGGGCTGATTCTTCGTTTCGAGTCCATTATTGAGTTCATTCCACAAGCTCCGTAACTTTGCTATGTAAGTAGTAACATCATCTTCTGACGTCCAGGCAAAAGCGAAAAAATCGGCACAGATTCTGAACAACTGATTTTTTGATGTAGCTTCAAACTGTTGTTTTAGCGCCTCCCGGGTTTCGTAGGCTATTTTTTATCCATGATCTTATTGCAGATGTTATCATTGACTTGGCCTCACGGTACAGATCAAATTTCTCTTTATACTTTTTGATCTGAACTTCTGAAAACGGTTTTACCAGTTTTCCATCAATATCATCCAATGCACCTTCATACTAGTCTAGCAGATCGCGGATTTTCCTTTCCCACATGGGCATTCTAACTCACTGGTTAGGGGTTTAATATGCTTCGGTATATCCATGCCAACAGTTTACGAATAACAGCAAATACAAAATTGTTCACAAACCGAATTATTGTGTATCTAGGTCCATAACCTATTGAAGTTATCTCTTAAATAAATCGTTCTGTTTTGTGAACGAATAACTTTAATACTTTTGTATTTTTTTTATAAGTGACCACAACGACCAGAATTAATCTAATGTCAAAACATTCATTATGACACTTGATGTCATCGTAGCATTGAACAAGTTTTGCCCGAGCAAGTTTTTACTGTGACACCTATAGCATGTACCAGTTGGGAATTGAGAAGTCGCTGTGACAAAAAAATAGTCTTTTCTTCACATTCCTCTACTATTCATTTTTTTGATTTCGTCCAGTAATATACAGTTGTCCATAAGTCTTAGTACTATCATTCTCGTTTTGTGGACATCCGGCGATTTTGAAAAAATTTTTGACTGTACTTACGTATTTTGATGCGTAGATTACGAATCCGAAAAAAAGCGGCGCTCTCCCTTATTTAAAAAGTTACGGCCCTTCAAAGTTCAGAAAAGGGCAACTTTTCAGCCTTCTTTTTCACCAAATAAACTATTTAAAAACACAAGCATTTATTCACTAGGTCACCTTTATACCTTATTCCTCCGTCTTTAACACATTTCACTTCAATAATCAACAGTTTTCTTATAAAAAACTTAATTTAAAAACGAATGCTTTTCCTGGTGACACCCTTATCTAACCTACAAATAGATACTAGTGACATTTCAGAAAAAAGCGGTTGGTATTTGTCGTCACCTACTATTTTAAATTCGTAGATTTGAATTTTTAGTTTGACGTGAGAGAAAAATACAAAATGAATTTGAACGAAATTCATAATTTAGTGAAAGTAAGAAATAATTTAATTCTATATTTGGTTCAAGTAGGAGTGTTTGCAGCACCAATACGTTGTACTAATTGCAATGAAGAGTGCAAATTAAATTATGACACTTTATGGTAAAGATGAAATAGAAAGCGGACTATGAAAATACCGAAGAAAAAAGCTCAGTACATTTGTTGTAATTTTAAGAAAAGTACCAAAAACCAATTTACGAGCTAAAGAATGAAGGCAAAAAACATTCGAATTACTGTAGGAATATTGACTGCATCAGTCGAAACATCCCTATCAATAACCTTAAAAACGTAAAATACAGTGATATGTAACCAAAAAGCAGCTCCGTACATTTTTTAACATTTTTATAAGAAAAATGTTGATTATTGAAGTGAAAAGTGTTAAAGAAGGAGAAATAAGGTGTAAGAGTGACCTAGTGAATAAATGCTTGTGTTTTTAAATAGTTCATTTGGTGAAAAAGAAGGCTGAAAAGTTGCCCTTTTCTGAAATTTGAAGGGCCATAACTTTTCAAATAAGGGAGAGCGCCGCTTTTTTCTTTCGGATTCGTAATCTACTCATCAAAATACGTAAGTACAGTCAAAAATTTTTTCAAAATCGCCGGGTGTCCACAAAACGAAAATTTACCTCATTCTCTTCTATCATGCATTAAAAATATCACCAAATTAAAGTGCAACACTCTATTTTTCTAGCGGATAATAAACGAATTATCATCATTATATTTCTAATACTAAATCATATGGGCTGCATTTGCATCAAATTGGGTCGTGAACATTACGCGACGGGTCAGAAATAGCGCCATTGAGAGAGGAACAACAACTCTGCTGGCAATATCATCGCAAATTAGCATTCCATTCACTTTTAGTCATATGGAAGCTGGCAGGATGTGGGCGTTGATTGTGAGAGAAAAATGACAATTATATTTAGAAGAGTACCTTCAAACGACCCTGAACCGCTCGTGATTCACCCGCTGTACGCTAAGGTGCAGCAATCGAATGAAACATGATATAAAATCATTGGGATAATAGTCTTGAAAAACAAGGTAAATGGTAGGAATTTTTTATTTAATTTGATGAGTTGTGCAGGATAATAGAATAAAATGCTCAGAAGGAAAAAGAATTGAACGAACAGTGTTCATTTAGTCTTCATATATCAGAAACTTTTGTCAATCAGTGAAGAAACTGAAGAAACTAATATAGGTTGTTCACTATCGGAAATGCTGGATTTGATGCATCGAAAACAAAATAATTGCTATGATTTTCCATTTAAAAATCTTCTGAAGAAAGGAAAGAAGATTCCCACATTTTTTTGCATCAAGATGGAGGAAAGCCTAAAACTTTCTTTCCCAAAAATTAATCACTCCTAAAAATATAACCCCTTCAATTAAAATTATTATTTCTGTTCTGTATCAGTAAACTATTTCAATAGGAAATCCATACTAATTTTCATGTCAACCATTTTCTATTTCTATAGCAATATCATTTTTCTCTGGCATGTGAAAAAACCAGAAGTTCTCCAGTACACTTCAGTTTTATGGTATTTTTCAGGACGAGAAGTCTCATGAATAGAATTTTTCACTGTTTTTGCCGTCGATGGATATCTCTCGGATATCTCACCATCAACGCTGATGTTCCCCAGGGAACAACGACTTAATGGAAAAAACCAAGACTCCAATATATTGCTTTGCTGACGACAGCACACTTGTCTCGTCATTCCATTTGGATTCCAGGACATCGGCAACGAAAACACATCTTCACAGGCAGCAGGAGGTTGCATATCTCATTGAAGATTTAGAAGTGATTTCGAATTTGGGTGAATGTAACCAGATTCAATTCAATGCCATAAAAATCCAGGCATCAGTTTTCTCCAAGAAGATAAATGACTCCGAACCGGATATAATAATGTCAGGTCAGACAATTTCGCTTTCTGCTTCGATAAGTTTATTGGGGGTTAAAATGGACACCAATATGTCTTGGCACAATCATGTCGCTTGAATTGCAACGGCTGCTTTTTGAAAGCTTGGCACACTGTTCCGAATCAGAAAACTGTACACACCTCAGTAACCTTTGATGATTTATAAAGTTCAGACGAGACCTTCTTTGGAGTATTGTTTTCATGTATGGCGCTCTGCCCCAAACTTACCCTGAAGTTGCTGGATTCCATGCAGAAAAGATCCATCTGCCTCATTGGAGACGCAAACATCACGTGCAACCTTGATAGCCTGGAATATGGAAGAAAAGTTGGAGATTTGTCTCTCTTCTATAGATACTTTCACGGAAAGTGTTCCAGTGACTTGCCACATTTGATTCCACCAAGAGCCGTACATATCAGAAATACGCGACGAACTGTGGCTGCTCATCGTTTTGAGGTTCAACTCAACTTTACTGTTTAAGAACTTTTTCATATGGAGAACTGCGCCTTAAGGGTTCAACAGAAAAAATTTCGCCATTGCGGCAAGTATAGGCATTGTCGGTCTTATATTTTCGGAAAAAACTACTAAGTACCTATCGCCATCCGGCTAGAGTTTTCAAAACGTTGCTGGACGCAGAGCAGCTGAATCCGAATTGGTTTGTTGAGGAACGGACCCTTCTCATCCCCAACAACGGAGATTTGTTGAATCCTAAGAATCACAGACCGATAACATGCTTAAATAAAGTTGTTTACGAGCATCTTATATACACATACGAATACTCACCGCAGTTGACCAAGTGTTCGAATGGATAATCATATATTCGTCGGATCGAAGAGAGGAAACGCTGGATGTCGAGAGGAACTGCTCATCGATAAATGTGTAACGTAGAACTCGATAACCTTTTCATCAGTTCGGACTTCCATTGTCTAATATAATATAAATCGATTTGAAATCCCTGAAGGAATCTGTAAAAAATTATAAAGATTAACTGAAAAATAACAATTTTTATTAAACAAAAAACTGAAATTACAAAGAAATAACATACAAGCAACAACAAGAAAATTAAATAAAACATTTAAATAGTAATACAAGCTGAAAATAAAAAATTTTTAAAAAATATTAATAACAAGAAATGAAAATTAAAAATTAAAAGATTCCAAACCAAGTTACGTCACGACGTTTCGGTTGTTAGTATCCACAATCGTCTTCGAGTGATAACCAGTTATCACGCTTCACCAGAATATCTGGTCACGCTAGAGTCCAAACAGGGTGGGTCACTACCAGAAGGTGTGTATTTCAGAGCATCTCACTAAAGCCTTTATCCGTTGAGCTCAGAAATACTCGAAGATATAACTGTGGCACCCCCGGAAACCAGAGGCATAAAGTCACCCACATGTTTTATATGGATGATCTTGAAGTTCATGCCCCTGGAGGAAAAGATCTTCATCAGTCATCGAGGGTGGTGGAAGAGTACACGCATGGTACCTGTAAGAAATTCGGAATAGACAAATGTGCAACGGTCCATTTCGAAAGAAGACGATGCGGGGACTACGGAGAGGATACGCAGCTCGTAGATGAAAGTATCCTGCACCATCTGGATGCCGGAGAGACGTATACTTACCTCGGGGTGAACAACAACTACTCGTTTGGAGTAGTGAAGTGGACTCGACGAAAAATGATGCACCTCCATATAAGTTTGCATCCCAAATCGTCCGATCCACGGTTGAACTTCCTCCTACAACAGGGAGGCCATGAATTTTCGAGTTTGTAGTGTCTACATGACAGAATGGTACTGAATGGGGCAGGGATAGTTGTCAAGAGTTCGGATCCCCTTCTCTATATGGTCCGCGACTTTGAGTGAGCAGGAATTGGAGCATTTCTCTTGAGGCAGTCTGAGCAGCTGGTGAACTTGGTTTAGTTTTCGACACTGAACGAGGTGGTCACAACTCTGTCATCGAGATGGAACCCTGAGGATGCTTCGGAGGATATTGAATCCATTGTGGGGAACAGGAGGTGTAGAATTCATTGCAACTATTCGTTGCCCATTTTCAGGCTTATACAAGCTAATAAGCCTAATGTATTTCTTCTCGGGTATAAGAGCAAGGGGATATTTGTTGTGGAGTCTTCATCTTCTGGCGTGACGAATTACTTCCGAAAAGAAAAAGAAAAATAGATGAAATATCGAGATTTTTTCATCGCATGCCACAGATCCCTCTCCAGAACACTCTGTCGAAATGACTGTACTGATTATTGGGTTCCTTGATAGAATGATGCCCTTTCTACTCTCGAATCTCAAGATCATTTCAGATGGACAATTGCAGAAGGCATTCTTGACACATTGCGATTGTTGGGGGCACATAATTTTGAAAGCCAATGATCACCTATCTCACGGTGTGGGGAGTCATTGATTGATAATGCGCCCTTCAGAATGTATCGGGGCTTCTCGTGGGTTGGGCTACCTATCGGTCCCGTCCCCTGGTGGTGGATAGGGGAAGGTCAGGGTCCTGGAGGCCCTGTCAGGGAAGCCAATGTGGCCTTGCGGACGGGGTCGCCGGACTCCTGGTCAGTGGCAGAAATAAGTAGGGTGAGGGGCACTAAAACTCCCCGAAAGCCTTTGCAAAACATGTCACCGTGGACCAGTCTACCCAAGCTAAAGTGTAAGGAATCGTACCGATAGCTGAATGGCCGCAGGATGATATGCGGTTACGATCGATTCCCTTGGGAAACTGGACGAAATCTCATTGTAATCAGCCAACCTCTGGTAATGCGGGGCTCTGCAAGAGGTGACCAACTTTTTCTTTGCTACTCGTGGGAATACACATGAATGAAACAAACACAAAAATAGAAACAACACAAACAAAAACCTATCAGAAGGCTGGAGAGAAGTGCTCACCTCAATCAAAGGCGGTGGCTGGGGATGAACAGAAATGCCCACCCCAATCTACCGCTTGGAATGAGGCTGGACATAGCAGATTACTTCGTGATGTAATACAAAGGCCAAGACGTAAGCGCATTTGCGGCGCTCAGACCAAAAGAAGAAAAAGAGCGAAAGAGGCAGCAACTATAAGTGCACCCTCCTCCTCCCCCACTCCACCTCCAACAGCAAGGGCACTTTCTGCGGCGGGCGCCAAAAGTTCCGCCTTGAATAAAGGCAAGGAACCGGCTGCCATTGCAGGAAAGCTCCCCTACTTGTGCACCTCCATGGAGGGAACCCTAAGAAAATTGAAGAAGCTGCGCAACGACAGTAATGTCGTTGCATCTTCCAAAACCTACGCGGAGGCCGCCGTGAGACACCTCAAGGTTGCCAAGGAGAGTGTGTGTTTGGCGAGTCTTGGCCTACACCTGCTAATATAAAGAAGATGTCTCCTAGTGACCTGTCCACCTTCCTGGAAAGGACAGGATGGACGATGACCTAGGAGGACAACTCCTCGGGAGGATGTACAATGGGTCACATTCAACAGATACAGATGTATCGAGGCTTCAAGGGATAGGGCCTTACCAGCGCAACCTCAGGTTGAAAAATAATTATAATTATATTGTTGGACCCGATTATTACTTACCTCACGGTGTGGGGAGTGGTCATTGGTTCATAATGCTGGCACGCCTTCCCGAATGTATCAAGACGTTGGAGATGGAGACCCGACTAGAGCATCCTTCAGGAAAATAATAATAATGATAATATCTATTTGATATCACAAATCTAATACAATATATATAAAAGTTTCTAACATACAAGTCCTATACAATTTTGTCTAAATGAATTGCTCGAATTAATAATGAACAAGATAGGCCCTAGTACCGTTCTTTGTGAAATGCCACATTGTACTGTCATATATTCACTTGTATCATCCTTAACTAAAACACATTGTTTTCGTAGCTTAGTATCAGCTCTAATGCTTTTTCTCTTTCGATTGAATTTTTCGATTTCAGAAGTGGGGAAAGCAACTGTATCCTGTGTGGATCTTGATTCTCTGAATCCAAACTGTATGTTACTAAGAATTTTGTATTTTTCCAAGAAGCCCGCTATTCTTTTTTTCAGCATAATTTTGCCTTCACAGATTTGACTCAAAAGATTCATGACCTGCTGTTCTCACAAAAGCTATTCAGAAAATATCTATATTAACAAGTCTGGCTGAATGACGAATTGAGGAAGTCAATAGCTTTGGTTATTTTATTCCTACGAAATCAACAGATTCACTATATTAGTATAATAAAAATCAATCAAATCTTGATTGTCACCTATTTTCAGCCATTTTAGTTTTAATGATTCCGTTGAACACCGCCGGTTTCAATTTTTATGCGTCACGTAGAATATCAGTAGTAGTAATGAGTGCAGTGCTCAAAACTCAAAATTACAAATATACTAATAATATCAACATCTCATATCTCAATTCGACATTTCCTTCAATTGCAATCAGTACTGACAAGTTTTTGTAGCTCTGTATTGAAATTGAACAGGTTGCAAATGGTTAAAGTGTTTTAACCACAGTTGCAGACCTGCACTTCTTGTGGTAGTAACAGTTAGCAGAACGTTTGCGAATTTCATTGCAAAAATAAAGCATTAAACTATCTTTTAACATTCAAACAGTGATTCGTTTATCGCAGACTTCTGCAACATGTAATGGTTTGTTTTTATTCAAACATCTGTTTACACATTCAAGACTTTTGAAATTAATTTACTGGCGTACTATTAGAACGAATTGAAATTTTTTCTGAGCCTCAAACTTGCATACTCTGAATGAAACAATATCTATAAGGGGATAAGGAGAGTAATCATTCGTTTTGCTGAATAATACTACTCAACCTATCAGTCTAATTTTCTTGAAACAACACGTTCACGCTCTCCCTTTCCTGCATACCACTGCAATATTATTGTGTTCTAAAAATAGAAGGTGGTTGCGTAATTGCATTTGCATGGAATTCATTTCATTCATGCAACCATCAATGTCACCTACTTTATTGAACATGAATGAAACAGCCGAAGAACCGCAGAATGGAAAGGCTGGAATTGCTGCAATCTTTACCGCTGCGCTGTTAGAATGGTAGTATTTTTTTCTGCTGCTGGAAGTAGTTAGCCCTCGAATGAGCAACCTTCGTCACGTCAAGGTTACTAATTTTTTCCTAATTACTAAACATACTCTCACATCTGTGTAATTTAGAAGGGGATAAAATCAAAACGACATCTGAAGATACTAACATTTTAATGATTGTGAATTTCAAGTAAAAAAGTAATAAAAAACTTTGAAGCATTTTGATGAAATTTTCTGAAACGGCAAGTTAGTCATTCACTAATTGTCAATAATTTCTAAAGTTTTATTTCTGGTACTACCTGTGAACGCATCAAGAGAAACGGAATAAAATTGACATGAAATAGTATAATTCAGATTTGAAGAATAAAGAATCGCTTGATAGTCTATCAATTAAAATATTTGAGAGTTTCCTCTTACACCACTTATAATTTTATCCGTATTTGGTACTGAAGAGCCAAGTGTCTTACGGCGAAACATCAGATCTCTAAAAGTGTGGATGACAATGTTTCATGTAAGTGAAATTTCACTTCTTTCATTATTCTATCGTGTAGGAATCCAATGAAGGATATCTGATTTGATTCCATTACGAATGTTTGGAATACAAACAGAATAGGAAAGGAAAAATCAAGTGGGATTATTCGAAGACTCGAAGAGCCAAATCGCTAAGTATTAGTAATGCGTATCGTGTATGAGAGCACCGCGAATCACACTGGTTGCACAAATTATACATTAATTCAATGAGTATATTTCATTTTTTTTAGGTATTACGGAAGCGCAGATTCTTTTCTGAAGTTGAATTATCTCCACAATTGTTTTGAATAAGTGCTTCTCTTTGCCTTTTAAACGTGACACGGTAAGGTAACATCTATTTTTTCCTATTCCCCCCAAAAAATTCCAATCGTGTCATAATCTCCCCTTCCTTAAGAGTATTTTTCGTTCTTTGTTAATCGGGCTCGGCAGCCATGGTCCAATGGATAAATTATATATATATATATATATATATATATATATATATAAAAGTAGGATATTTAATGACTGAATCTATGAATTAATCAGATGGTATCTTGAGGTTGCAGTCAAGGTCAATGATGAAAAGTCTTTGCTAGTTCGTCAAGCTTTCGGAAATGTTTATGTCCTTCTTCAGGACAACTGAAAAGATGATTGGAAAAATATATGTATAAAACGTTACAGATATAACTTACTCAATGATTCTCATGGAATCACCCCCGTATCTTCCGTAATATTCGAGGTAGAACGATGAAACTCTCTGGATTGATGGAAATGCTCAAAATGCACCTACCACCTGAATGGGGTTGGCCAAAGTGATATACACTGTGCGCCACTCGCGATGGAACACCCCATTTTTACGGTGAAACATATTAGGGGGCAAAATAGGCTCAAAAATCCTTCAGATGATATTTTCGTTCAGGATACCACACAAAACATTAACTTTCTGAGATTTTTGGTCTCTACAATTCACCACCCAATTTGGTACTATTCTTTATGTTAAATTTTCTCCAGGTTCATTTTTTCTAGGAGTGTATATTGATTTGTTTAATATACTGAATGGGAGGTCCTGTTGTGTTTTGATTTGTACTTGTTCCTCGATAAGTGATTTTTGACTGTTAAATTTATGGTTTCCCTTATTGACTTGTTTTATGAGTTTTATGTTCTCTGATGGGAAAAAGTTATGTTTGTTTTGTATGGCGTGTGTTGCAAGGTTTGATTTATATACCATTGGGTTTATGTATGCTTTTTTGTGTTCATCGTACCTTTGGATCAGTTTTTTCTTGGTTTGGCCGACGTAGAATTTGTTGCAATCCGAGCATTGTATACTGTATATCTCGTTTTGGTTTTTGTCTTCTTCTTTTTCATAGCTATTTATTTTTTGCGTTATTTTCGTGTTTGGCATATAAATATATATATATATATATATATATATATATATATATATATATATATATATATATATATATATATATATATATATATAGTCTATAGTCGCTCTTATGTCATTATTTAATGTTTTTCTATCTATTTTTGAACCTTTTTAGTTAATACAGTCACTATTCATTCTGTTATATATATATATATATATATATATATATATATATATATATATATATATATATATATATATATATATATATATATATATATCGTTTTCAAAGAAAAGCTACAAAAGTTGTATGATTATAGTAAATCATTTTAAAGAGCTGTTGCGCCTGATATTCTTAACCCCTTTGACCGCGTGTGACATGAAGTTTTGCTGGCCAAACTTCGATGCTATGGCTTGTCAGATCATTTTTGTGTATGACTCTTCAGCTTCCTGAAAGAACATTCCCTGCAAGTGGCCGTCGAAGGATATCTCTCGAATGCTTTTACCATCAACGCTGGTGTTTTCCCAGGCATTCATATTTACTCCAACCCTCTTTTAGTTGAATGTCAACGACTTATTGGAAAAAATCAAGAATTCAATATATTGCTATGCTGACGACAGCACACTTGTCTCGTCATTCCATTTGGATTCCAGGCTATGGAGGCACATCTTCACCGACAGCAGTTGGTTGCATATCTTAATGAGGATCTAGACGTGATTTCGAATTGGAGCGAAATTAATCAGGTTCAATTCAATTCCACAAAAACCCAGGCATCGGTTTTCTCCAAGAAGATAAATGTCTCCGAACCGGATATAGTAATTTCAAGTCAGACAATTCCGCTTTCTGCTTTGATAAGTTTGTTGGGGGTTAAAGTGGACACCAATATGTCTTCGCTTCTCAGAATCTTGGAACAATATTTCGAATTAGAAAACTGTACACACCTCAGCAACTGTTGATGTTTTATAATGCTCAGATCAGACCTTCTTTGGAGTATTGTTCTCATGTATAGAGCTCTGCCTCAAAACATACACCTGAAGTTACTGGATTCCATCCAGAAAAGAGTCATCCGCCTGATTGGAGACGCAAACATCACGTGCAACCTTGATAGCCTGGAACATCGAAGAAACGTTGGAAATTTGTCTCTCCTCTATAGATACTGCTCATTGTTTTGAGGATCAACTCAGTATACCTCGAACTTCAATGTTTAAGAACTCTTTCATCTGGAAAAATGCGTTTATTTGGAATAAACGAATAATATAGAATTTACGCATTTTTATTTCTGACTTGAACTGTTTTATGTAGTCAATTTTATCAGAAATGGAAAATAGTATAAATGAAATCTAAGTTAAAGAAAGAAAGTAAAGGATAATTAAAAAAAACAACAGTGTAAATGCAATAAGTTAAAATTTATATATATATATATATATATATATATATATATATATATATATATATATATATATATATATATATATATATATATATAATTCGGATAATTCGGAGAGGTCCTCTAGTACGTGTAGCAGATATCCAACGAAAAAACAACTAACCCAGCTAATGCCGCGCAGATAGCTGAAGTAAAACCATCAGGCACCTGTGCAACGTCTTAAACGGAAGATTCGTCGCAAGTTTTTACCCACTATGAAAAGCAGAAATTAATTTCGTTTGGTCGGTCCGACCAACCGATAGACCGGTTTCGGGGTGTTTGCCCCATCATCAGTACCGGGCATGGCCTCTTCAGAACAGTGTGAACCGTCTGAGTATTCAGAGTTCAGTACGTCATAATGTAAAGACCCCTTACATATCGGATATGTGATGGAAGTTCGAATATTATTGAAAGTGAGAAATAATTATCTTCTATTAGATCTCCTGAACCCCCTCATAGAAAATGTATTTTCGTACGAGCTATGTACCGCTCGTTCTTCTGGGCGGTTCTACGAAATTAGCAAGTTTTTTAGACACACACTCAACGGAATTTTCATTTTTCAGCTTTTTCATCATCTAATTTGACATTTGAAATTGGATCCGCAGGGATCCGTAATAGTAATGGATAACGCAAGTTACCACAGTCGACGAGTCGAGAAGCTGCCGACGTCGTGTTGGAAGAAAGCAGATATTACTGAGTGGTTACTAATGAAAGCTTTTCCTATTGAAACGAACTTGTTTAAAGCGGAGCTCTTCAAGTTGGCTTAAGGTCATAAGTCAAAAATCGTCCGGTATGTCACCGATGAGATGGCGAAGACTAGAGGAATGTCGATTCTTCTGTTGCCGCCTTATCACTGTGAATTGAATCCAATAGAGTTGGTTTGGGCTCAAATTAAAGGATTCATTGCAAGGAATGATAAGACTTCCAAGCTGTGTGAAGTAAAGAAATAGCTATACAGTGTTCTGAAAACAGTCTACTCAAAAGCTTGGGAAAAATATATTCACAAAACAATCAGAATCGAAGCAGATATGTGGAATCTGGATGATCGCATAGACTCATTATCAGAAAAAATAATTCCAGTTGTCATCAACTTCCCAAATTTCTGCTACCGCAGTTGTCGGTTGATTGGTCAAAACACCAACACTGACATAAAAACTTGGCAAGTTGACTTGGGTGTCACACCAATAGGTGGTTCCACTTATGTTTCGCTTGCGTTTACGCAGCTATTTTTATCAAGTACTTTCTTGGTAAAAATTTAATATTGAAATATATATATATATATATATATATATATTACAATGTAGGTTTTCACGGATGCTAGAATATAATGTGTTGTTCTTCCGGGTGTTCATCCGTTGGGTACTATTCGATAGTCGACGTTTCGCCATCATCTCAGATGGCATTATCAAGACGAGATACTGCTTCGCTTCGAGAGGTGTAACTGATGTTAGGTTCTTCTTGTGGTGTTTTTATATGGTTTCGCTTGCGTAAGTTGTATGGATTTGTTACCTGTTTTCCTACCTGACGGTTGTTGATGGCTTTTGGTAGTTCTCCTACCTGTTTTTCTACCTGAGGGTTGTGAATGTCTTCTGGCGGTTCTCCTACCTGCGATGGTTCATTATCAATTTGTGGTTGTCTTTGGTGGTTGTTTTTAATTATTGATTTCCAAATCCTTGGGATGTTTAGTGAGTCATCCCTTTTGTTGATGAGGCCTTGCTTTTCGATTTCGATTGCTTCCCTGATTTGTCGAATTCTTGGGTTTTGCACCTGTGCTATCTGTTTCGTGGACTCAAAATTAATCTTGTGACCTGTTTGTAGATGGTGTTGAAAGAGGGCAGAGGAGGTTTGTTTTGTTCTTATCGAGTTTTTGTGCTCCTGGGTTCTGGCAGATATACGTCTGTTGGTCTGACCGATATATTGTTGTCCACAGTCCTCGCATGTGATGCTATATACTCCTTGGTTTTCTAGGGAGATTCTCTCTTTCGGTCTGGGCAGCCAACTGGATATCGTTTTGTGTGGTTTGTAGGTTGTCCGAATGTTTTTACGTCTTAGTATTCTCCCGATTTTGTCGGTCACACCTTTGATATAAGGTAGTGTCACAGATTGTCTGTCGTGTGGAGAGTCTTCTCTTGATCTAGGGGATGTTTCTTTGGTTCTTCTTTGTCTGTCGATGGCCTTTTGAATGATCTTTGGTCCGTAACCATTTTGTCGCAGAGCCGTTGTTGTCTCCTCCAATTCTGTTGCCCTGTTTGTTGGTTCTGTTAGGCGGAAACTGCGGGATATTAACGTGTTGGCTACGGATTGTAGCTGGGTAGGGTGGTGGTGTGATGCTGCTTGTAGGTAGCGGTTGGTGTGTGTGGGTTTTTGGTAAGTTGGATTTGGGTGGTTTTTGTGTTTTTAGGACATGTGCAACTTCATGTCGTATATCCTCTGCGGTCTCTGGTGGCATGTCTTGTAAGGTGGCTTCCAAACTGGAGATTATTTCCTCATTTGGGACTGTTTTTGGTGTGATGGCAAAATTGAAACCTCTACTGAGTACGTGTGTTTCGTCGTCGGTGAGAGTGTGATCCGAAATGTTATACACTACCGTTTTGGTTTCGGAAGTCGTGTTGGACTTGGTGGTGTGTCCGAGATGCTCAAACTTTTTCTTAAGTTTTTCTGTTTTTATTTGTGTGTTTGTCTCTGTTCTCCAGGCGGTGATTTTGTCAATTTCGGTCCAGATGTAAGGGTGCAGGGTCTGGCTCAGTTGTATATGTAGTTGATATGTTTCCTTCTCTGTAGCTGCTAAAATTTTGCGCAAAATTTTAGCAGCTACAGAGAAGGAAATAACGGCTCTGCGACAAAATGGTTACGGACCAAAGATCATTCAAAAGGCCATCGACAGACAAAGAAGAACCAAAGAAACATCCCCTAGATCAAGAGAAGACTCTCCACACGACAGACAGTCTGTGACACTACCTTATATCAAAGGTGTGACCGACAAAATCGGGAGAATACTAAGACGTAAAAACATTCGGACAACCTACAAACCACACAAAACGATATCCAGTTGGCTGCCCAGACCGAAAGAGAGAATCTCCCTAGAAAACCAAGGAGTATATAGCATCACATGCGAGGACTGTGGACAACAATATATCGGTCAGACCAACAGACGTATATCTGCCAGAACCCAGGAGCACAAAAACTCGATAAGAACAAAACAAACCTCCTCTGCCCTCTTTCAACACCATCTACAAACAGGTCACAAGATTAATTTTGAGTCCACGAAACAGATAGCACAGGTGCAAAACCCAAGAATTCGACAAATCAGGGAAGCAATCGAAATCGAAAAGCAAGGCCTCATCAACAAAAGGGACGACTCACTAAACATCCCAAGGATTTGGAAATCAATAATTAAAAACAACCACCAAAGACAACCACAAATTGATAATGAACCATCGCAGGTAGGAGAACCGCCAGAAGACATTCACAACCCTCAGGTAGAAAAACAGGTAGGAGAACTACCAAAAGCCATCAACAACCGTCAGGTAGGAAAACAGGTAACAAATCCATACAACTTACGCAAGCGAAACCATATAAAAACACCACAAGAAGAACCTAACATCAGTTACACCTCTCGAAGCGAAGCAGTATCTCGTCTTGATAATGCCATCTGAGATGATGGCGAAACGTCGACTATCGAATAGTACCCAACGGATGAACACCCGAAGAACAACACATTATATATATATATATATATATATATATATATATATATATATATATATATATATATATATTTCAATATTAAATTTTTACAAAAAGAATTTGAAGCTTTATATCTTCTATTAATTATCTGCGAGCGGTTTCGACAGTTGGTAGTACTGTCATCTTCTAGGCACTCCTCAAACTGAACTTGTCATCCTGTCGTCTGTATTTGTTGCCTGTATTTGTACTGCATCAGGCACTCTTCTTTGTGTTATATCTTCTCTAGGAATGCGCATGGTTTTGTTTAATATATTGAATGTGAGGTCTTGTTGTGTTTTGATTTGTACTTGTTCCTTCTTTGATGACAAAGACCGAAACGGGATATACAGTATACAATGCTCGAACTGCAACAAATTCTATATCGGTCAAACCAAGAAAAAACTAATCCAAAGGTACAATGAGCACAAAAAGGCATACATAAATCCAATAGTATATAAATCGAACCCCGCAACACACGTCATACAAAACAAACATAATTTCCCCCCACCAGAGAACATAAAACTCATAAAACAAGTCAACAAGGGTAACCGCATGGACATTTGGGAAAACACAACAAGACCTCACATTCAATATATTGAACAAAACCATACACATTCCTAGAGAAGATATAACACAAAGAAGAGTACCTGATGCAGTACAAATACAGGCAAATTTACCTAAAGTACCTGAATACCTGAGTTGAGACGCTCTGACCGTATAAAGAGGCAGACGACAGGATGACAAGTTCAGTTTGAGGAGTGCCTAGAAGATAACAGTACTACCAACTGTCGAAAGCGCTCGCAGATAATTAATAGAAGATATAAAGCTCCAAACCCTTTTTGTAAGAGTTAATATTGAAATACTGAAAATAAAGGAAAAATATATATATATATATATATATATATATATAATATATATATATAATATATTATATATATATATATATATATATATATATATATATATATATATATATATATACAGTGACACCATTAAAGTGCGCACCATATGGGAAACTTTTTTTTTGAAAAGCTTCAATGAAGTTTAACTTTGGCACTTGTTTGTGCTTTAAATTTAACTTGAAATGATGCGGCCAACAGCGACCCACTGACGTTCAGTGTACAACTTTTTTTTGAAAAAAATTGGAAAAGTGCATTTCTAGATCGAATTTAACAAAAAGTTACTTGAAAAAGTTGTGTCTACGGCAATTTTAAATCCATATGCCAAATTTTATGCAACTAGGATAAAGTTGACGTTTTGTTTATTTTTGACAGATATCCCCTTTATTTTAAAAAACAAGTTCGGTTAATTGTCATCAATTCATGTATACATAACAAACTCATCATGGAGTTCAACTTTTCTGATGAATTTTTACTTATACGAACATTTTGAGAAAGAAATTAAAAATGTGCTATAAAAATTTTAACATGACTGGTGCAAAGTTTCAATCACTTAATCACTTGGCTATTTTCTTAAACAAACGTCAGTACCTTCAATTTTGAAAAAGCAGACACAACTCAAAAACTGCAATAAGTATAAATAAAATCACTAGAGTCGAAATTACATTAAAATTTCAATATTCAGTATTTACAGATTATTTATAAACACTAACTAACTAGGGCGCTTAATCTAAGGATGCTTAGTCACGTTGAATAAATTTTTCAAGCAGGTCTTGATAAACAAAATGCATGCTATGGTAGTGTCAATATGTTGATTTACTTGTCAAATTTCTAACAGTTATTGTTGCAATAATGTTGTCTCTTCAGGAAAGAATAGAAATAGTTTCAATATGTGGTGAGAATACACCATACCGGCAAGTAGCTAACATTTTTAATGAACGGCATCCAGGAAAAAATGTTCAACATACTACTGTGTCAAGGATAATGTCGAAATTCAGAGAAACAGGATCCGTAGCAAATCAATTCAAGAAAAAGTAAATATGATGAGGAGGCCCAACTTAACATCTGTATAAAAGTTATTGAACACGGGCAAACGAGCATAACCGATATTATAAAAAATACCGATTACAAGAGAGAAAGTGTTAGAAACATTTTATTAAAGAATAAATGTTGGCCTTACAAGCCAAAATTTATTAACACATTGAAAGAACAAGATTTTGATGTCCGTTTGGGGTTTTCATTCTGGTTTCAAGGTGAAAGAGAAGAAAATGTAAAGTTTCCGTATAAAATTTTATGGACAGATGAGGCAACGTTCTCTTCAAATGGAACGGTAAGTCCTCAAAATTGCCGATGGTGAGCCCAAGAAAATCCCAATTTCACAGTTGAATGTGGTGATTAGTATTCCTTTAGAACTAATGTATGGTGTGGGATACTTATCGACCAAATAATTGGGCCATTGTTCTTAAGGGAAAATTTATCATCCGTCGGTTATCTCAACCTTTTAAATAATGAGGTTAGTGAAGTTTTAGGTAATATGCGTTCAAATATTAAATACGACCTATGGTATCAGCTTGATGGCGCACCAATACATCACACGGTTGCTGAAAAACAGTCCCTCCAACAAATGTTCAGAGGCAAAGTTATTGGACGTAACTGGGAACATTTTTGGCCACCTAGGTCACCCAACTTGACGCCTTTAGACTTTTTCTTGTGGGGTTACTTGAAACAAAAAGTGTACCGAAGTAGACCATTTACTGACATAAAACATCTGGAAAATACCATTCGCGAGTGCTGTGCAAATATAAATCCCCGATACAGTTACAGATGTCAGTAGAAGGACCATAATTTGTATTCAACGTGGAGGACGACATACTGAAATGTAGGCTATAAGTGTTTGACAACCTCATTTAGATCAATCAGTAATTTTTGTACCCATTTGTATTTTCTATATTATTGTTGTTTAAAATTTATAATAATAATAATAGTTCCATCGAAAATATTTGCATTTTTTTTTAGTTGCCTCTGCTTTTTCGAAATCAAAGGTTTGTTTGAGTAAATAGACAAGTGATTGAAACTTTGCACCAGTCATGTTAATATTTTTATAGCAAATTTTTAATTTCTCTCTAAAAATGTCCGTATAAGTAAAATGTATCAGAAAAGTTAAACTCCATGATGAGTTTGTTATGTAAACATGAATTGATGACAATTAATCGAACTTGTTGTTTAAAATAAAGGGGATATCTGTCAAAAATAAGCAAAACGTTAACTTTATCCTAGTTGCATAAAATTCGGCATATGGATATAAAATTGCCGTAGACACAACTTTTTCAAGTAACTTTTTGTTAAATTCGATCTAGAAATGCACTTTTCCAATTAAAAAAAAATTGAATTTGACAAACACTGGACGTCAGTGGGTCGCAGTTGGCCGCATCATTTTAAGTTAAATTTAAAGCACAAACAAGTGCCGAAGTTAAACTTCATTGGAACTCTTCGAAAAAAAAGTTTCCCATATGGTGCGCACTTTAATGATGACACTGTATATATATTTTAATATTAAATTTCACAAAAAGGATTTGAAGCTTTATAATTTTTATTTAATTATCTGCGAGCGCTGTCGACAGCTGGTCGTACTGTCATCATCTAGGCTACTCAAACTACTGAGTTTGAGTAGAGCCTAGTATATATATATATATATATATATATATATATATATATATATAATTCGAAGAGGTCCTCTCATGCAGGCCTATATACATAATAATTAATGATGATAATAATAATAATATTTTGAATAGCAATACTTCTGACATAGTTCCTTTTTCGCCACGTTTTGTATTACTTCCATATATAAAAGAGGTAACACCTGAACTTGTAAGAATTTTTAACAAATTTAATAATAATAATAACTTTAAAATTGCCTATAAAACCGCTCTATCCATTAATTCTATCTTTACCAAAATAAAAGACAAAACACCTCACAAAACACCTCTTACTCATCAATCAAATGTTATATATTCTATCCCTTGTCAAAATTGTGACAGCATATACATTGGTCAAACTTCCAGAAATTTGAAAGACCGTATTACCTCACATAAAAGCGATAGCAGATTAGCCCCACATAGATGTGCCTTAGGCGAACATGTTAATCAAACAGGGCATAATATGAACTATAATAATGTAAAAATTTTATCAAAAGAATATAACGTTGAAATGTCTTTCATATCACAATCCAGTAATTGCTTGAATGAAAAAACTGATCTAAATCACCTAAGTGAAATTTACTCTTTTTTACTACAAATTGAAAAAAAATTTCATAATTCCAAAAATTCATCTTTATTAGAGTATAGTACATAAAATAATCATAATCAAATTGGCATTCCTGTATAGGATGAAAGTTTGACAATACTGAATCCAACAATGTAATTGTTTTCTGTCATTTATTTCTTCTCCTCCATTTTCATTCAAAATTAGTATTATAATCTATTTTGTGATCACATGTACTGGTCTGGTACAAAATCAGAATTTTAGAATAAAAAAAAAGGAATTTATTCATTAGATTCACAATAATTTTACCAAATTTGACTTTTATATGTTTAATTGTTTGATGTGTAACTATAATCATTCTTGAATCACTATCCAAACTAATTTCAATGTTTTCCCATTTCTCAAATCTAAGTTCAACATCACTGAGTCCAACCTCAATGACAATGTAAGTACATAATTTTCAACTGTACAATATCAGTTAGTCATATGTTCTATTATTGTAGTTTTCCCTGAGGATGACAGTATACATTGTCGAATTGATTGGAATATATTGTTATATATATAGATATATATATATATATATATATATATATATATATATATATATATATATATATATATATATATATATATATATATATATAGATAATAGATAGATAGATAGATAGATAGATAGATATACTGCTGTAGTCTCTCTCATTTCTGAACAGATTATAACTATAGCTCTCCCAATGTTGGGAGACCATGAAAAATCCGGAATTGACTGGGAACATCGTAATCACTGGGTACACATTAAACATTTTGACCTCTTGGCACGACGCCCCTGGAGAGTTGTAGATATAATGGAAAACGTTACAGCTACCGGAAGCAGGTATGGAACCGGAACAGAACGGTGATATTTTCCATTTCGTTTGCATGTATCGCAAGTGTTGCTATCAAAAGTATTGCGATACACAAATTAACCAAATGCTGGTTCTCACACTAATTCACAGGATAATTCTGACTAGTATTACTCGCTTTGTACGATTTCTCTCCGAACTCAATTCTAACAAGTCAAAGACGTGAATCTATTCAAAAATTAACTGAATAAACATATCGACTTCAAAAAGCAATTTGCTAAAAAGGATAATATTACTACGTGGTAGGAGATCATCATGAAAGATTAAACTTTCTGTTTTTTACTACTTTTATTTGTAACTAACGTTAGGTACTGCAGTTTCTTCCTGTAAGGGCATTTTCAAACTAAAACAAGTTTATTGTATTGAATTGAAAGGGTATATTTTTAGGAGAGATTAATTTTTGTTTAAATAATAAGGTCATCTATCACATATTGTGTAAAAATTGGTGAAATAGTCGAATACATGGGTATACCTTTAATTCGTTTGTAAAACGAATTTCGGAATGCACAATAAGATGTTTCGAAAAATCAAATCAATTGCATTAATGAATGAAGATTTGGATAATTTGTGAAGTTTGATAATATTTCAGTGCTTCTTCATACTTGATTTGATAAGGATACAGTGGATTACTCGTATTGTTGAATAAAAATGTTAAATCTAAACTTACTAAGACATAACCTAATGAAATTGTGTTTCTTGCATGGAATCCTCAAAATGAAATGAATCCTCTAGACATATGAATTTTTTAAATTGAAAGGGGTGTATTTTTAGGAGAGAATAGTTTTTGGGAAAGAAAGGTTTTCGCCTTCTACTTTATATATAGAAAAAATGTAGGAATGTAGGAGTGGAAGATGGCAATCAGTTTGCAAAAAACTATTTTCATGCGAAAAAGTAACTTTCAGACACAAACTGAAAGAAAAAGCCGTCTGGAAACAAGAACTCCCATTTATATGGGAGTTGTTGTTTATACATCGAATTACACGAAAGAAGAAATACATCATACAAAAAAGTGAGAATCTCCTAAATATGGAGAAGTACAAAGCCAAAATCTTCCCTCTCCCAAAAATATATCACTTTCAATTTAACAAGATTCCTATGGGTGAGAATAAATCAAATAAGCCAATGAATGTCATCAGGTCCTGTCATCGATGACACGAGTTGATTTAACTCATTTGTGGCATAAAGTCGTTATCCAGATTGGTGCTGAAGAGGCAATAAGGCAAGTGTCTTATTCCGAAACATCGATGTCTGCCATTGAGAATGATAGTGTTCCATCTAAGTGAAATTTCACCTCTTTCACATACTGTATTGTGTAATAATCCTGTGAATGATATCTGATTCAATTCCATAACGCATGTTAGGAGTAGAAATTGAATAGGAGTGTATTTTGTAGTTCAATGTTCATATAAAAGTAGATATTTCAAAAGTATGGTATGAATGAAGCATCGTCAATGAAGAAACCCGCACCTACAGTTACATGAACACCTGTACGTAATCCACCAATATTCGCATTTGAATTGAATTGAATATAAGATGATTTCTATGCAAAGAACTCCAGAATAGGCACTCAGGTGTAAACAATACATTAAAACCTTTTCGGCCTACCTACTTATTATTCATTACATAAATCTCACAACTACTTATAACAATTATAGGTTGACACCTCAAATTTTTAAAAACTGATAGCTTGAAAACAATACTGCCGAGTTATTATTCAAATCCCATTGGACCAATGAAATCGTCATTACACTGATAATTACATTATCAGTTCTGTTGTCATAGAGATCATTCAACTTACGAAGGTTTTCACGAAATGTCAATAGTCCAGTCAGTTATCGCGCCCAATTCTGTGACTTAGATGATAGCTCAAGGAACCCCGGAAATTCGTTTTTTTGTAGATCGATATTATTCGAGCAATTTTGAACATTTGCGATTTTTCATGGTGGAAATACTTGTTTTGAACAGGTTCTCATTAAAAATTCTCTGGGGTAGGAATATATAACGTTAAAAATGGGAAACTGATACATTTACGGGAAAAACTATGAGAACGTTTTTATTGAACAGCATGGAAAGACGTCTGCTTTGTTGAAAGTAGATTGTACTATAAACAAGCGGGTTACGATGGAAAAACGGTAGGCTAGGCAAATTATTAGAAAAAGAGTAACTTGCACAAGAAATAATATTGACTGTTATCTATTGAAAATACTCTTCCTTCACGCCAGAGGTTCCAAGTTCTACTTATGAAGTTAATTGTAATGTCTTTGCAAATTACTTTATTTTAGTATTACCCATTTAATACAGAAGTTCGGAAAAGAAAGAATATGTTAATATATATATATATACATATATATTGAATTTTTTCTGTATGATGCAACTAATTTTCCTCTATTTTCAGTATTTTAAAAGTAATATTTGTTACAAAAAGGATTTGAAGCTTTATAACTCCTATTTAATTATATGCGAGCGTTTTCGACAGCTGGGCGTGCTGTCATCATCAAGCATCAAGGCTCTAAAACTGAACTTGTCAACCTCTTGTTTGTCCTTTTATGCGGTCCGAACGCTTTAGTACAGGTACTTCAGGTAAATTTGCCTGTATTTGGGTTACATCAGGTAATATTCTTCGTGTTGGATCTTCTCTAGGTTTACTGTTTCTAGGAGTGTGTATCGTTTTGTGTGATATTTTGAATGTTAGGTGTTGTTGTGTTTTGATTTGTATTTGTTTCTCGATAAGTGAATTATGACTGTTGAACTTCCAGATGTCCATGCGGTTTCCCTTATTGACTTCTTTTATGAGTTTTATGTTCTCTGGTGGGGGGAGAATATGTTTGTTTTATATGGCGTGTGTTGCGAGGTTTAATTTATATATTATTGGGTTTATGTATGCCTTTTTGTGCTCGTCGGACGTTTCGATCAGTATTTTCTTGGTTTGGCCGATATAGAATTTGTTGCAGTCCGAACATTGTATGCTGAATAAACATGGCTGTTTATTTTTTGTGTTATTTTAGTGTTTGGCTTGTATGTGATGTTGATGTTCAGAGATTTGAAGATGTTTGTTCGTTTTTTGGGTTTACGTACATAGGTCAATAAAGCTTCAAATTCTTTTTTTAACAAATATTAATATATATATATATATATATATATATATATTATATATATATATATATATATATATATATATATATATATATATAAATTAATCAGGTTCAATTCAATGCCACAAAAACCCAGGCATCGGTTTTCTCCAAGAAGATAAATGTCTCCGAACCGGATATAATAATTTCAAGTCAGACAATTCCGCTTTCTGCTTTGATAAGTTTGTTGGGGGTTGAAGTGGACACCAATATGTCTTGGCACAATCATGTTGCTGGAATTGCAAAGTTTGATTCTCAAAAGCTTGGAACAATATTTCGAATTAGAAAACTGTACACACCTCAGCAACTTTTGATGCTTCATAATGCTCAGATCAGACCTTCTTTGGAGTATTGTTCTCATGTACTGAGCTCCGCCTCCAAACATAACCTGAAGTTGCTGGATTCCATCCAGAAAAGAGTCATTCACCTGATTGGAGACGCGAACATCACGTGCAACCTTGATAGCCTGAAACATCGAAGAAACGTTGGAGATTTGTCTCTCCTTTATGGATACTGCTCATTGTTTTGAGGATCAACTCAGTATACCTCGAACTTCAATGTTTAAGAACTCTTTCATCTGGAAAAATGCGTTTATTTGGAATAAACGAATAATATAGAATTTACGCATTTTTATTTCTGACTTGAACTGTTTTATGTAGTCAATTTTATCAGAAATGGAAAATAGAAAGTAAAGGATAATTAAAAAAAACAACAGTGTAAATGCAATAAGTTAAAATTTATTGGTTTATAAAATAACATTTAGTTCTACTATCACAGCAGTAGTTGTTATACAATTGGCTATCGGTCAAAGATAAAATGAGTAAAATAAGAGTAAGTACTGGGTAGTAGAACGAGTCTTTCTTCTGCGAAATATTTAGTGGTATTAATATTATTCATTGATTCCGTTTGGAATATTCAAATATGTATCTATAATTGCGTCACACAGAAGAAAGAAAATAAAACAGATAAAAATTCTATAGGAACTTTTCATGTACAACTACTTAACTGTAAATAATTTCAACACCAATGTATTTGCTAGGTGGAAAAAGAGCCCTAATTGTTATTGTTATTGGTCGATTGTATGAAAAACCCCAAATAATACAACTTCATTTCCATGATGTTCAAGTCCTTGGAACAAGAGTATTTACAATCGAAGACATTAACACTTCTACCCTCAAACATATATTGTGAGCTAATAAGGAAGATATTTGAAAAAAAAAAGCGAGTATAAACAGATTTCGAATTACTTTCGAAAATGACATTAGATTTGTTAGATTTTTTTGACAATAATTGAAAGAGTTTCTGATGTATGTAAAAGTAATCGAACTGTTAAGATAATTCAAAAATGTATGTCAAACTGAATTATTTAATTATAAAAAATTTGGTGTTAATAAATTGCATCTTATTTCATAGATCTCCGTTAGAATTTAAACATTTCTGTACAGCGTTAAGGACTTTTCCAATTCTAGCATAGGCAAATATATATAGTTAGTTAATATGAATTCACTAAAATGCTCTTCGTATTAAGATTTTGAAAATTTACTGAAACTGGCCGACACTTGATCAAAATCCAATAGCTTCCTCAAGCTAGTACATCGAAACACGTGTCGCAGATTTGTAAACCTATTATAGTGAAAATCACAATGAACACGTGTTTCGCTGGATACTAGCTTACTTTTATAGTTTTTTCTATACTCGATGAAGCCTTCATTTTGAGAATCATAATTGGTTTTAAATATGCTCATTGTGGATTTACATTCAATTGTCGCTCAAGTCCAATCAAAATAACATCTCACTTTTTATGACGTGAATAAGTATGAAGAAGCAATGGCAGTGTTACATCAAAGACAAAATTATATATGGAAACGTAATAAATTATGTAGCATACGTTCGGATATTGGTCTTACTTATATAAAAGGTAACTTCTAGTCATCAGTTTCATTATTACTATACTAAGATCGCATCTAACGAAGTTTTACGGTAAGCATTTGAATGTTATTATGTAAAGTAAACTTTCAAAAATCTAAGTTGCATTGAAAAAAAAATGTTTTTCACAAATACGAGTACTTATTCCATACGATATGAAATAAAACAGAATCGAAAAGTCCTTTACCACGTAATCATATACAAATTACAATTAATGTTAGATTCATAAAAATTTTTAAAAAATATTCACGAGAAATAATAAATCTAATACTTAATATTAACCTGAATGGACCGTCTGAAAAAGTTAAGTCAAAACAATATTTCCAAATCACTCCAAATTGAATCAAAGAGTTGATTCAAGAACAATAATTTTTCTACAAAGTCACATGCTAGTTATCCAAGTCCTACGTCTAAAGTCATCATTACCAGAAAACCGAGAATAGCTCCCCAGGTAGCCAGCTTTCCATTTTCACTGGAAATAGAAAACATCGATAAATGAAATATATCCAAACTAATTTAGAATAAAAAAAGAAGAGAAAATCATACTGTAATTTTTATATTATTGTTAGTAAACTAGATCTTCAGATTTCAACAAAATCGTGAAAACATTATGGATTTCTAAAGTTCTGCAAAGGTTCCATACAATGAATATATCATTTCTTTTTTAGACATCTGAGATATGTACAGAGTGGGCCAAATTCAAAACTATTGTTATCAAACTGGATAGACGAAAACTGATGAATGTGTCTTAGGGTCAAATTTTATGAGCAACTCGATGGTGGAAATCGCGTATTGATATCTATCATCGTTTCTGAGTTACATGTTTTTCGAAAATGTGCATTTTCGAAGAGTTACTGTAACTTTTTTTCCTGTTAAAAATTTCTTGTTACTATGTCCGAAGCACTTTCTTACGATGAATTCAATAGTGTCAAAAAACTTTTTTTCAAATGAGATATCGATAAGTATTGATGGAAAACAATTTTTTTAATGAGTCACCTTGTATATTCCTGAATATTTCAATAGAGCTTGAAATTATTTTTTCAAAAATGTTGAGCACACTTGATGTTTTGCTAGATTTATCTTTGAATTACAAAGCTTTAAGCTTTTCTCACGTAGACTTTGAAACGCGCACTTTGATCAAGTAGGCTCTGGTCGTCGCGACGATAAAACAGAAAAATTCTTCAGTGGTAGCTATCAAATGTTGAGAAAGCTTTTCACAGTAGTTATTAAAACATATAGTATACTATATTTACTACTAATAAATGAAACTTCAACAATAATAATGACGATAAAGGACAAACAATGAAATATATTTCTTCTGAGAAGGTGCCTATCAGAGATGTCTATCAGCTTCCCCTTCATACAAGCGGCACCTTTTCTAAATGTTTTTTGCCGAATTGATTAGTTCGATATTAGTGAGAGAAGCAAAACTTTGCATATGGAAGAAAAGAGAATTGAAACTTTATATGTTTTTCGTTACCACTTTTATTTGTAACTAACGTTACTGCAGTTTCGTCCTATAAGGACATTTTCAAACTTGTTACGAAAATATCTCTGAAAGGTTATCTGGATACCCCTGTTACACAACAGCGTGAAACATCTCACAAGCTGATAGAAGCAAATTGGCTTGATATGAATAGGTGCAGATTATTTCATGCTACGTGTTTATTCCCTGAAATCATTTCAAATAAAAATCAAATATATAATTCAAAGATTGAATAATACATACATTCACGAAATACTTTTTGAGTTCATTTCAATTTTTATAATATGTAAGATGTATAATTATGTTCTTTTTATCACCAAAAAAATAGCAGTGAAGAGTTTAAAAATACAGATGAAATATCTCATTGATTAGCAATTGTAACTACAAGGTTGTACCAACTATGTACACTATGTAGGCGATTACAAAAGTTATAAACAATTAAGTGAAAAAAAATGGGGCTTTAGTTTTTTCTTAATATCTCGAAAAATTTTCTAAATTTTGGAAATTTGAAAAAAGATTTGAAAAAATCAATGAATTTGCGTAAAAAAAGTCCCGACTCCCGAAACTAATTTTATAAAAAATACATTACAACATTTTTTTTCTAATTTTTTATTGTTCCAATGTCTCATGGCTAAAAACTAATTAATTTTTTTTTATTTTTTACAGCTATTGTTAATAAATTTATTATAAACAAATACATTGTTTATAAGCAATTCGAAATTTTTTTTGCATTATGTTAATTGAAAAAAATCATAATTTAAAAAACTGGTTTCTTGAAAAAATTTCTTTGTTGCTAAAAAATGCGTTTTTTGCAACTAAATATTAAAATTAAGGAACCTTTTTTTTTAATCATAAATTCTATTGTTCTTTAAGGTTTTGAAAAAACTTTTTTTTATTCTTTCTTTAATTGTTTATTCAAAAAAAAGTTATTAACAGATTTTTTTTTCAATACTTTTTTCTAAAATAAAAGTAACTATGTGTTTTTTTTAAATTTATTCTACTTTTTATAAAACTTTTAATATTGTGATACCTTGATACTTGTCTTTTTCATTCGCTCCTTCGCTTTTATAATCATAATAACTTTCAAACTATTGCAGTTATGATAAATATGCTTCGAGTCTTTTTTGTTCATTATGAATTTATTAACAATTTAAGCCTTTTACTAAAGTTGTAGTCCTATCATTTATTTAATTATTGTTCGTTATTTATTAAAAAAAGAAAAAAAATTAAGACTTTTCAACATAAACTTCGTGTCATGTAACAATAAATCATAAGGATTTCATTACTTGCACTTTTAGTAGTTGTAGGATCATTAACATTCATTCATCAACAGTCATTCTGTTAATTTAATTTTAATGAGTTTACTCATTAACCTTCTTTAAATTTCAGATCCTCACAAATTTTTAAATTACTTTAAAATTCCGATTTATACCTGAATGCGATATTCTTTTGTTAAATGGAAGAAACATCTGCTCACGGTTTTGGAGGGTTTACCTTTATACCTGACCTGAACATCATTTATATATCTCCACAGCATGTTTATAACGAATTTTGTTTTAAATAAACAATTAAAAAAATAATAAAAAAAAAGTTTTTTCAAAACCTTAAAGAACAATAGAATTTATGAAGAAAAAAAACGGTTCCTTAATTTTAATATCACGTTGCAAAAAACGATTGTTAATTACCAAACGCATTTTTTAGCGACAAAGAAATTTTTCAAGAAACCATTTTTTTTCTAAAATTCATGATTTTTTTAAATTAACATAATACAAAAAAATTTCAAATTGCTTATAAACAATGTATTTATTTAGGAATCACACGTTAAAAGGTAAGACTTCGTTAATCCTTAGCTCGCACAAGTTTAGACTTCTGAGGGTTGTCGTTCGTAGGGGTGCGATAGCTGGTTAACGGAAAAACAGATTTTAAACAGAAACATATAATAAATTTATTAACAATAGCTGTAAAAAATTTAAAAAAATTATTGATCAGTTTTTAGCCATGAGACATTGAAACAATAAAAAATATTTTTTATAAAATTATAATTTTCAATTGTTAATAAAAAAATAGAAAATAATTTTTTATTTTGGCAACGGTAATCTAATTTTTTGTCTATTAAGGATAACTTCACCAAGGAAAAAAATGCCAGGGTTTTAGTTTGATAATTATAGGGATTTTTATATTAACTTTCAATTCAAAAAAGTTATTAATTAACAAATTTATAATTAACGTTAAAATTGGGATAAAAATGTTTTGACTGCGGATTATTGTTTATTGATGTATTCTAACATTACATGAACTTTTTCATTCCTTAATATTTACATTTAAAATGTTTATATATATTTTTTTGTTTTTATGTCAGAGTGACGAAAGGCGCGCGCAAGCCAGACTACCCGCCTTTGGCTCTATTTTCAGGACTCTGTAAAAATTATAAATAATCGAGATACAGTTTCGGGAGTCGGGACTTTTTTTACGCAAATTCATTGATCTTTTCAAATATTTTTTCAAATTTCCCAAATTTTGAAAATTTTCCGAGATATTAAGAAAAAACTGAAGCCCCATTTTTTTTTCACTTAATTGTTTATAACTGTTGTAATTATCGGCGCGTTTTCGGACCTTTCCTTGAACTTTCTAGGCAAAAATACGAATCGAATGACATCTTGGTCATAATTTTTTGACAGGGCTGAAAAATGTCACCAAAAAGAGCTAAATCGAGTACATGTGAACCATGTCACACAGGTAGTGAGGTAATAGTCCACCTCTCCATAGGTTCGATTCAACCAACTCTCTATCGCAGGTATTAATCGGTGTGTCCATCTACCGTATTGACCGCTATCCCATTTTCGTTGCCAGTTATTTATCAAATTTTCTCTAGCGATTCCCTTTGAAATGCCTGCATATTTCTCTTTTCTCTCGATGACTTGGAGCTAGCTGTATTGGTGGAATTCCAGGAATAACACATGCTGCTTCTGCAGATATAGTTCTATATGCACTACATATTCTAACTGTTAATTTCTTTTGTAGGCCGGTGGGTTTTTGGACCAATTTTTTGTTTTGCGTTACTGTGTGCCATGATGGTGAACCGTACTGTACCGTACCTACCTACATACATACATACAGGTGTAAAAAGAACAAAAAAAGAACAAATTGAAGAAACAAAAATTTTCTACTTTTGGTTTTACCGAACTCCCTAATTATCGGTCCGTAATTCATCTTTGATGCTATATCTGCTTCAATGTATAAAACTGCCATAGCTGAAAGTCTTTTTGGATTTTCCATAGTATTTTTAATTTTATTTTCGGCATTGAGGCGGCACCGCGAGACCGTGGGCGGTTGCCCACGCCTTACGCCGTCTCTATTCTCGTGTAATTTTTACTTAATTCAGGAGTGTACCGACAAACTGACGAAATGTCATATTTTCATTTCATTCGACTGAAAATTAGGAAATAAACAACGAACAAACAACAATAATTCATTCTGAGGTTGGTTCAACTTCTCATCATTTCGACACACAAAAACATTGACATTAGAATAATGACACTTTGAGCTATTGTCCTTTTCATAACACGTTCTTGAGCCATTGTCAAGTAAAACAGAGGTATGCTACGACAAGAATATATTTATCTCTATTGAATGAATTAGCATTCCTATCCACGAAACACCAATTATAAAATTTCAATTTCAGATATGTTAACCGAAAACGTTTTGAATACTCTATTGTATATTTTTAAATCAGAACATTTATTATCTTCCATCATATTTTATCAACAATTTTTAATATGAATTGGGATTGAAAGTTGTTTATTTAGATTTGAGCAAATTTTTTACCAGCGCAGTGTGAGTGAAAAAAACTTCTTATAATGAAGGGAGTACTTGATCTTGATCAATATTTATAGAGTCCTAACTAAAAAATATTCATTCGATTCCTGTATAATTAAAAATATGCAAAAAAGCGGTGATATATCCTCTTACGGAGCTTTCAGAGACGGTCCATTGCAAAACTAAGCTTTGACGTCGACCGCTGAATGCACGGAAAAAAAGATTTGTTACTTCAAAGAAATTTATTTAGTCTAATTTATTTCATCATTTCGATTAAATATCATTCATTCCAAACGACATGTGTATTGTATCGATTAGATGATAATTTTGCGGAGACAAAATTAAATTCTCATTTTAATTTCTCTAATATTTCAATTCGAGAGGTATTTTACTTAGTCAAATGAATTGTGGATCATTTCAAGAATAACATTTATTGAGTCCTCAAAATAATCCGGTTGAGTCAAACAATATAATTTCATAAAATCAGAAGTACGTCTGTTGAATGAAAACTTTCCAATTCAGTTTAGCAGTATGGGGTGCTGTTTGGACACTAATATACAGGGTGTAACTAAATAAGTGTAAAACATTTTAGGAGGTGGTTCCTCATCGAAAAAATATAGGGTCTTTCACATAAAGAAATTTCATTGGAGCATCCCTTGTTAATTTTTTGCTGCGAACTGGTTTATTTTGGGCAAAAAACCCAAGAGACATTTTTTTGTATCATACATTGATACATATCAATACATTTAACTAATTTTGGAAATAATTTCAAGTCTATGGATAATTTCATTTTAATATTTTTATTATTTGTTGGTTTGAAAAATTAAATTATTTTCTTGAAAGAAATGGAATAGTTGAAATACTTCTAAGGAATAGAATGCCGGTCGGCATCAAGAACCGTAAACAAATCACGAATGAAATAAGAATTAAAAATGTGTTTTGTGTTTGCAAGGAAATGACGAAGAGGTTTACAGCTTCTTTTTGATTATATGTGGATTGAAGTTTTTCACTGTCTTCACAGGTATGTTGATATTTATATACTTTCTTTCACTCCATATTTTGAAATAATTATGAATAGCATGTATTGGATAACCCGGCATCGTTTTTTTTCAAGCACGTGCCCATACATTTTTTTTGACAGCTATCCTCTATAAAAGTGGCTTGACTGAAGGAAAGCTTCGATGTTTTCAATTCTGTTTTTAAGAAAGTAGAAGTTGTGCTTGTTGTGAAGTTGTGAAAGTGTGAATTGTGCTCCTGGACCAGACGGACTAAAAACACAATTCATAAAGCAATACCACCGCTACTTATTAAAACCATTAGTTCATATAATCAACTTGATATTTGAGGGAGACACACTACCAACACAAATGAAAGAATCCATAGTGAGCCCCGTTTTTTAAATCTGGAGATAAAACAGAGTTAGGTAACTATCGACCAATATCCGTGATAAACAATTTTGCCAAAATATTTGAGCATATTTAAAAAAATCGACTGGTTGAATTTTTTGAGAGAAATCAAGTTATAACTGATAGACAATTTGGCTTCATCAATAAGAGTAGCACTGAATCAGCAATATTAGATTTCTTCAAAGAAACAACAAAAGCCTTGGAAAATTTGGAGAAATGTTTAGCGGTATTCTTGGACTTGGCCAAAGCCTTTGATACAGTTTCACATAATAAGTTTCTTGATAAACTATATGACTATGGTATTCGTGGACCCGCCTTTGATGTTCTGAAGAATTATTTGTTCCACAGAACTCAATGTGTGAAAGTGGGTAAAGAAAAGAGTGTGAATCGTGATGTTTCAATGGGAGTTCCACAGGGAACGGTCTTGGGCCCTATACTCTATATATATATATATATATATATATATATATATATATATATATATATATATATATATATATATATATATATATATATATATATAGAGTATAAATAATATTGCTGATATTACTAATTTCAAAGGTCTTCTCATATCATATGCTGATGATACAGCCATAGTGTATAGAGGCAAAACATGGAAAGATGTTTACAGAGATACAGAAGAAGGCATAAATAGTTTGCAAACCTGTTTAAGCGATAATCTTCTTAGTTTAAACATCTCGAAAACAAAGTTTATGACTTTTTCTCTTATAAGCAGTCATCAGCCAGATAATCAGAAACTAAGCATCCACGTGTCAAATTGTGACAAAGTACTCTGTAAATGTCCAACCATAGAAAAAGTATCCCAATTCAAATATCTCGGTTTATTCTTGGATCAGCATCTGAGATGGGATGTACATGCTTCATTTGTTGTGAAAAGACTTAGACAACTTACTCACAAAATATATAGCCTGAGAGATATTCTGTCAAGATCAAATCTGATGCTGATATATAAATCTCTAGCAGAATCAATCATAAGATACTGCATAGCAGCATGGGGCGGAATGTTTACTAATGTATTGGGCAACGTACAAGTCACTCAAAATACAATTATTAAAATAATATTCAAGAAATATAGACGATTCGATACAAAGCAGTTGTACAATGATACCTAATTATTGAATATCAGAAGTTTATATGCCTATCACTGCCTCATCTGGATGTATTCCAACCTGTCTTCGTTCAGCATCAATAAGACAAAAAACACAAGAAATGTTGAGAATCAAAATATTCAGAAAAAGCTATTCAGAAAAAGCCATACCCAAAGAACATTTTTCTACTTTGTAAATACTTGTCTTCCCTTCAGTTTTTCGAAACAAATAACTACTAACGAAATATCCAATCTCCAATAATATATGTCAACCTGTAGACACTAATTATCAATTGTTTGAATACTAACACAAATGTATTGTTGTGATCTGTCGGAAAACTTATATAAAAACTAATATGTATACCATGACGAAGTAGGAATAGAGCACGAAACAAGCCATACTGCGCTTAGGTGACTATTTCTGCTTTGAAAAGGTAATATTGTATTGAAATTGTGATGTGAATGTATTTGAAGATGAATAAATCTGAAATCTAATCTAAATCTGTCGAGTAAAGTGATTATCATTGAGATGTAGATAGGTATGTATACACTGGGTACCTACTTGACCTTTGACCTTTGGATACGAAGGAATTGGACATTAAGGCCACAGAAATAGGTGTAGGTATACAATGTCAGGGAAGAACTGTACCTTTATTTCGAATTGTAAATTTCTTACATCATAAATAATTGAATGGCGCCGTAAACAATGATTTCATTTTCATCATGATAGTATATACTGAATCCTTGAAGGAACCTCTTTTTAAGATTTTTCTTTTAAAGAACATTGTGGAATAATCACAGTTTTCTCTTGTATTACTTTATTAAAATCAGTAGGACCGAAAAAGAAAAGTTATTTGTAACATATTTACAGAAATGATGACATCCAACAAAACTGCACGAACTCAAAACATGCAATATAATCTCTTTTATGTTTAAACATGGAGGAATTTCACAATAACTTGGGATTAAATACATATATAAAATTAAATACATACATTATTTATCCCCCACTAACATACCTGAAACACATAATTTTCAAACAGATGTAACCTCAGACAAAGCTAAAAGGCTCACTGATGATGAAAACAAAGAAAGTATTCCTGCAATTGACAAAAGAAAAATATTCAACCAAGAAAGCAATTGATGGAGTGAATTAAGAATCAGAGGTATGTCTTTAATTCCTAACTTCTATAATAAATATGTATACCATTACAATTAAAAACATATTGAGTTTTCTCAAATAACTATATATTTTTGCGATTTGCTGTAAATATTATTATTATTATTAATATATTATCATTAATATTATTCAGGTGTGTACCTAAGTAATTAAATGCTAGAATTCTCAAATTTAGTAGATTTGAAGGCCTGAAAGTTATAGTTGGAGAGGTAAGTGAATTTTGTCATCACAGTCATATTTGTAATCAAATTTTTCTGTGATGAAGTAAGTCATTGTATTTTTCCTATTATCAAAGCATAAGGATACCTCCGTTTGTTAAATTGGATTTGTACGAAAAAAATAATTATATTTTTATATTTCTATGAGATTATAACCAAACTAGTTAGTAGAAATTGATCCAATAGTATTATTGCGAAAATGTAGACAATCACTAGATAACAGAGACTCTTTCATTTTATAACATTACTTCAGTGAAAGGTTTCGAAATTGACTCTTTTTTTTTGGTAGATATCACACATAATAATAATAAATAATAAAATATGTTAATGTTTTAGATTAGGATTAACCATTTGTGAAGAATTTATATTTTTATTTAAATATTTGTAGAAGTCTATTGTAATTAATTGTTTGAATAAATTTGTTACTACAATTTCTCGATTTTTATTTATATTTTGCTCATTCTCATGTTGAAAAATTTTCCATGCCATTTACATAATCAGTATTGAATATGAAATATTATCCGCAAGACTCCCATCAGCAGCTGATTGAAAAATCGTGATACGTAAGTAGTAATAGGGTATTTCGGGATTTACTAAAGCGCGGCAGATTAATATACAGGGGGATACCTTGTACCCGATTAAGTACCTCCACCAAATATGAGCCCCATATATAAGGCCGACTGTGAGGGATAAAGGATCAGATTAGTAAAAAAAAATTGATCATCAGAAATTCTCGAGCGCGTCAGATTGAGGTGGGGTAAGTTAATTACCTGCTAAAAAGTGTATATTCCAGTAATCTGACAATTTGAGAGTGACGTAAAGAAAGGAGAGGGCAGCAAAGTTGTAAAAAAATAACGTCATTTCCACATTCTCGAGCGTAGCTAATTTTTCTTATTTTGAAGGAAATTATTCAAGGATAACGAAAAATATATAATCTGACGATTTCTACAAGCCGAAATAACAAAAATTCGTCGATAAAGTGTAATGCGTGCAGCTGTGTGATACCTATATTTTTCCACTCTGAATTCTATTGCCATGACGCCATCATAGCTGATCACAGAGACTCGTTCGTGATGAAGATGAAGATGATGATTAATTAATCAATTAATTGATGGCTATAGTCGATACTACGTGGTAGGAAATCATAATGAAGAAAAGAGAAATTAAACTTTCTATGTTTTTTTACCACTTTTATTTGTAACTGACGTTACTGCAGGTTCGTCCTATAAGGACATTTTCAAACTTATATATTGTATAAGTTTGAAAATGTCCTTATATCTTGTACAAGTTTGAAAATGTCCTTATATATTCTATAAGTTTGAAAATGTCCTTATAGGACGAAACTGCAGTAACGTTAGTTACAAATAAAAGTGGTAAAAAACATAAAAATTTTCATTTCTCCTTTCTTCATTAATCAATCAATTGATTATAAAAAATTATATTTTTTGAGCAATTTTTTGAAATTATTTTCTTTTAAATACAAGTATTCTACTTAAAAAACATACACTTATTTATTTGCATGCTATTTTCTGAGCTTTTCAATTAATTTAGTTCAATGAATTAAAAAAAATTTAAAAAATATTGTTTTTGTCATACTTAGCGAATCCCTCTACATAATCGTCAGATTATGATATAGCACGTCTAAAACATAAAGATGAACCATATATATCTTAATCTGACGCACTTGAGTATTTCAAAATGGCGAATTTTTTCCACATTAAAATAATGGCTGCGAGTTTGCGTCATATCGAAATCGTCAGATTTCGATATGACGCTTTTTTTTGTTGCACTTAACACCCCCTTAGAAAATCTGACGCGCTCGATTACATTTTTCTTTCTTTTCACTTTTAACCCTTACGTACAACCACCCACATCATGCAAACGATCAGATTAACATACCAACATTATTGATGCTATCAATATCTGACGCGCTCGAGTATGTCCATGCAACAGTATTTTTTTACATATTTAAAAAGCTATAGCCGCTTCCCCCACCGATGAAAAGGTACGTATTATATAACATTTTTTCTTCTTATCATCTGAGTTTTGCAATCTAATATGTCCCAATGACGCTCGAGTAAATCCCCATTTTGAATCGTGGGCTCATATGTACTAATAGAATCAGCATCAGCACGAGATGACAACAATCGATGGTCTAATGATTTTTTTAGGGAAAAATATTTGATGGTAAAAAGCATTTCGAAGTTTTAAAGAAGAGAAAAGTAATTTTCAGTAGAACCGATCTGAATCTCCATTACTACCAACGAGATGCTGGTACTCAAATTAGTATATCTGGTCGATTGAATCCAATAACCAAATTCAAACAAGAGGGAAGGATTTTGATTTGTAACTTTATTTCATTTGGTTCATCATTATTCATACTTATTTTGAACTTTTGAAATGCTTTACTCCATCAGCAAGATACTCACAATGAGGTATAAACATTGTTCGTTCAACTACTATTCATTATTTGTTCAACAAAATCATTACTTCAGTGGAAATTTTTGTATTATCAAAACAAGCAAAGTTCTCCATCACCCTACAGATATGTTATGTTTCATCAACATAACTTTAACTCAAATAGAAAATACATTTGATTATTTCAATCAGTTCCACTATTTCACCCATCTTCAAATTTTGTTTGTTCAATAAAATATTCAAATAACTCTAAATCATTCTCGCTATCAATTAGAAAAAATATTACTTGAATTCAATTCTTCTTTAAATTGAAATAACTGATCAATGTGATTGTTTCAATCAAAGATTTGTTTGATACGATGAACATATGCTTGAAGAAATAGGAGTCAAGAATTCTTTTTTCTTGCATCATCAAAATATTTTGTCGTGCATATATGACACTTTCATTCCTTTGAATGAAGTGAATTTTCTTTCATTCAACAAAGCTTTTTTTTCCGTGTGATATCTGTGGTAAAATCTGTGAAAACTGATGAGAAACCTACAGTAGGTCGAAACAGCTCTGTCTTTTTTGTTCCTGATTTTACTTTATTCCCAGGAGCTACACGGTTCTTTCCGGTTCGGAGGTTATTTTCTTCCTTTCATGGCCCATGTTTTCTCACCAGAATTGAAAGTTCTTATTGTTACACTCTTGATGTGCAGGCAACATGAAACTGCGGCTGACTTTTGAGAGTTTGTATCGGTTATCATGATAGAAATTTTCGATGCAGTTTACCAAGCAATTAAAGTTTATCTACCAATAATTCAGACAAAAAAATTGAATGGACCCTGTAGAAAGTTCAGAACCGATTTCTGCAACATCGGAGACGAAAATAATAATTAAATACACCAACACCTGCAAACAAATAGTCATACTTTGGCTCTTACCGAATCCAAAATGGGTGTGACAACTGTCAAAGTTAATGTTCTAATCACAGCTATAACACAATTTCAAGATTTTTTTTTCACCAAAATCGACTTCTATTGTTATCTAGTGGAAATACTCCCTACATGTTTCATGTAAATTTACAAAAATTAATCCGATTTATAAGTAGTGCCTGTCGATACGAAATAAAAGGCATCACTTGTTTAGGGGCTGTGGTGCACATTATCTTTTGCATACCAGTTAATATTTTACAAACAAGTGAAAGGCGACTTCATGGAAAACGTTGAAACCATAATCAATGACACGTTTGTCAGACATACATATTGGGTTCGATACGTAGATGACCTTTTTGTTATATGGCACCATGGATTGAGATATATCCATACATTCCTGAATAACATCGATTCCCTAAACTCCGACCTAAAGTTCAACCCTTGTATTCCTGGGTGTCTCCATCAAAAAATCCAACAATTCCTTCTCACACACTCTTTACCGAAAACCAAACGATACCAACTATTACCTCAATGTTGAATTACGTCATCATCCTGCCCAAATGAATTCCGTTTTGAATTATCTCAGATATATCAGACTCATTCATAACCACAATAGAGAAACTAGACGAACTCAAATACGAACTACGTCATTATGTCTACACCGACACCCGAATTCAAAGATTCACCAAACAGCCTGGTGACCAGACTGGCCATTCAAAAGTTTTTCTCAGCTATATTTACCGAGTAACCCGACTTTTTTTAACACGAGGCACAGAACATATACAAAATTCCATGTTCCACCTACTCCAGAACTTACATCGGCTAGACCCTGTACCAACAACAGAAGTCTCCAAAGGAATCTATAAATATTAGATTGCTGTACGTAACCATTGGTGTGTCTATCTTTATACCTTCACAGTCAGATATATATATATATATCGCTTTCCTGACGATAGCACACTTTTCCTATCATCCAATTTAAATTCTCAAACGTCAACTGCCCGTTTGAAAGTTCATCAAACCGTCTTGCAGTTCACAGTTCACACTATAAAACGTTTTATAAAAACCGCATCGTGTTTCGATTCCTCAAATAAGAATGGTAAATTACATGTTTCTATGACTACCGAATGAAGCGTCAGTTATGTAATCGTTTTTTTGGGTAAGTAGGCGAAATGATTCATAATGCACATCTTCGAACCAATCACAGTTGACCATATGTATAGCTCGCGACCTTCAAGGTCAATCACAGATGAGCAAATTCATTTATTTAAAATCTGTTTTTCCGTTAACCAACTCTCAGAAGTGGAAACTTGTGCGAGCTCAGGACTAACGAGGTCTTACCTTTTAACATGTGATTCCTACACGGGTTGGATGATAGCGGTCGATTGAGTGAGTGAAGCAAAGCACCCACGTCAACCCGACCGGCTACCGTCCTATAATTTCAAAGTTGTGTTTCAATTATTTTCAACTGTAACTAAGTATTGACAATTTGCTACTCCTGAATATGTCTGAAACAACAAACTTGATCATTAAACTGACATTTCGTATATTATATCTGGTCTTTTGAAGAAGATAAATTTAGCCTAGAATTAATTATGCAATTGAAGTACGTTGTGTAGGTTAGGTTATGAAACTTATATGGTGATAATATAAAATTTGTAAATTGAAAGTAATGTATCATTCCTGCCTGCGGAAGTTATTATATAACGAAACATGGATCGCAGTTCAAGTGAAAGCTTCTCTCTCTAGTTTCTCGAAATGGTTTCTGTTAACGGTCGAATATAAACCATGGAGGTGAGGTACTCTTTAATTACATTCTAGGGAAACGGCTATCTGTTAATAATGAGGGCTCGGAACCAACTTTTGTCTCTACTAATAGACAAGAGGTATTACACTTAACCATCAGCTCACATTCACTGAGAACAACAAGATACACCATTGGACTCTGTATCTACTGAACCTTCTTGTTCAGACCACAGACAAATCCTTCTCAATATTGAAACAGGTCTAAGACCAGTAGTGGAATATCGTGACTCGAAATCTACTGATTAGAATGGTTATAGAAACTCCCTCCAATCGTACTTTGAAGACGGATTCTTTACTATTCACAGTTGGAATAATATGGATAGCGAAGCAATTTCGAGAAGCAGTGATCTCATTTTATCACGAGAACTGTCCACTGAGCATTAAAAGAGATAACCATAACTCTTCTGAGAGTAGAGAGCCGACCGCTAGTAAAGAAACATTAGAACTTTTGATCAACCTTACATCCTTCCTGTTGAAAGGGCTTGAGAGGATACTGGACGTACACATAGGGACGTACAAAGACAGACTGTTCCTATGGATATGTCGAAGGATTTGTATTAAAACTTCAGGTTGAGGTCCCAAACAAATCCATTTGATTTATATGATGATTGGCAGACCAATGATCACTAATGGAGTAATTGCCTGATGGCCGAGGGCTTTACAGAAAACGGTTCAGACGAAGCTCTTTGGCTTACAGAGTCAGGCTTGTCTGGCCATCAGTGGTGCCATAAGTACCAAACCGTCAGCGGCCATGGAGATCCTCCTAGATCTACCTTCTGTCCACATTTTCCTGGAGAGATAGGCTGGATGGACTGCATATAGGCTTGTGCCCATTACCAATTACACAAATCAATCTTAAGCAGAGTACAACAGACTGCTGGTTGATACTGAAAGTCACAGCATTCTGGGAATGACCTCTGACTTTATGCAACCAACTGTCAACTACTAACTGCCTTATAAAGTACTGTCCTGACTAGAGAGGACTGGATTCTCCAGAAGAAGGTAGTATTAAGAGCAGATAATTGTGGATTCACAGATGGATCAAAAACACCTTCAGGTTGTGGTGCAGGTGTTTCCAGTCGCAGACCCAGGATAGATAATAACCTGCCTAGGAACCTATGCGGCAGTATTTCAGTATTGGAAGAATCCAATTGACACATGTCAATTAAAATATTCTCGGACAGTCAAGCAGCGTAGGTAGCTCATGGCTCCTAAAGAGCAACGTCTAAGTTCGTAGCAAATCACCAAAAACGACTCTCCTTGATATGAAGACTTAACAGATTGTCTCTGGTCTGGATTCCTGACCATACTGGCCTGGAAGGCAATGAGGCTGCTGACTCCCTTGCAAAGGAGGGTGCTACAAGCAGCCTCATTGAACCAGAACCTATCATTGGCATCACATTAGGCTTTGCCAAACAAATATTGAACATCTGGGTGGCAAAAAGATTTATGGTTATTTTTAACACATCCACAAGTGTTTTAATCACTAAGTGATCATCTTCAAGAGAAGGATTAAACTAAATCTACATACAATGTTTTCCTTATTTATACCATAAATACCTCTTCTAGGTACCTGTGTCTTAATTGTTTTAAAATGAGTTTCACAATGTTGTCTACTAGTCAGGTAAATCTGATAACCAAAAATATTGATTCAACAAGCTATATAGTAAACTATTAGATATTGGTACACCACCGTTATTCATAATATTATCTTGACTTATTTCTAAGCACTCATAAGCATCTAGATGCCTGTTGTTGTTAACTCGTCTAACTAATCTTAATGAACTAAAGTCTATGGTATGGTTTTGTTGCCAATAATGACGGGCTACTGCTGATTTTTCCGGTCTTCCATATTTAAGGTGGGCCAAGCTTTTATCTTATTTTAATAGATCTTTTAATCTGTTCCTAATATTTTGCATCGCAGTCTTCACATTTAATTTCGTAAATTCCAGACTTTTTCGAATTCTCGATTTTGCCTTTGGATCTCCTACAAGTCTCTGTACTGTAACTGTAGTGTAACTTGTTGGTGTTCATTATTTGAATAGTCTACTCGTAAGCATGATACTTGAAAACGATTTCTAGATATTGTAAGCAATTTTGAAAATAGTTCACAACAGTAAATAACATGATACCCGCAACAAGAAACAATTCCCCTTATTTAAATCAGTGACATATCTACCAACGCAAGATTTCTTTCCAAACCAAAGATATTCAAACTGTACTCAAATTTTACCAATAATTCACAGTCATTCGTGAAAATATATTCATGTTATTTATGGTAGAGAAATCACCTGAGTAATTGTAAGAGATTCCCACTCATGTCTTGTGGAAGAATCTGGTTTCGAGGTTATAAATATTTTTTAAAATACATTTTTTTATGAAGAGACCTATATTTCTTACTGTTCTTTGGATGTTTGAACCTTCACAATCATAAAAATAAACAAAGTTGAATCAATATATAGAGAAATTGTTGGAAGGCAAACTGAAAAATTCATCCTGAAAAATCACTTCTTGATATTAACCACTGAAGAGTCCAATTAGTCAGTAACTTGTCCAAAAATTATAACAAAAAAGGAAAAAATCCCAGGCTTCAATTTCAAGAATTATCGAATTTTTTTGTATACTTTTGATTTGGAGGGCAAACCGCTTCGTTACCTAACGCTTGCCTTTCTCCCACGCATACGTCAGCGGAAGGCACGCTCCTCCTCTCTCATCTGACAGACGATCAGTGTTTAGTGTTCGTTACACATGTACTATTGACAGTATTATAAATATCTAATCAACAAGTACGTTGTATTCTTTCATTATGTGAAACGTGGCTTAAAACCGATGAAACTAATTTTGTGTATATACATTACACTGGTCTACAGTGGTTTTATTGCCCTAGATATAAGATTGATTTTGGGTGTATTTATACTCACAATTCATGAAATTATCAATGGTTTTGTAAAATTTGCTCTCGTTTTCTTTTAAATATTTATTTTCATTTTACATTGCAAAAATAAATTCGAAAACAAGAAACAAAATAACAGATATATTTATAATATCAGTTTCATTTGGAAAAAAATATGATACTTTGAAGTAAATAGAGAGGGAAATTTCGAAAACATGTTATATTTTCATGAAACGCCTTTTAACAGCTTCACTTTTATAATTTTTCAGAGGACAATCTCTTTTTAAAGACCAGCAGTAATCGGCTATCATGTGACAATCCCATCGACCCTGATATCTTTCTTCCATTACTTTTAGATCCTGGTGGAACCGTTCTCCCTGCTCCTCACTATAATTTCCTAAATTATCTGGAAATGTATCCAAATGGTTGCGAAGATAGTGTAACTTGATACTCGTATTTGCTCCTAGAATCTGAAAGTTTGTCAGCATATTTTGTACAATTTCTTGGTTACAATTTCAATGGTTACCTAGGAAATTTTCGACTACCAACACAAAACTTTTCCAAGCTTAACTTTCCGGAACAGTCATAACTTTAATAAAATCAGTGTCTTTCATCAATTGCCGTATTTGAGGACCATCAAATATTCCACCTTTCAACTTTTCCATACTAAGTTTTGGAAATTTTCTACAAATATATTTGAAACAATCTCCTTCCGTGTCCAAAGCTTTTACGAATTGCTTTATCATTCCTAACTTAATATGCAATGGTGGAAGTATAATTTTGTCTCTGCTCACCAACGGCTCTCTTATTACATTAGCTTTACCGACAGTTAAAGAATTTCTTTCAGGCCAAACATCTTGTTCCCAATGACGTTGCTTTGCTCTACTGTCCCACATACAAATGAAGCAAGGGTATTTCGAATATCCACTTTGTAGACAAAGTAAAAAATTAACCATTTATAAATCCACACAGATCGACCATTGATGCTCCGAGTAATTGATTTTTTCTAAAACTAATTTGACATTTTCATATTCTTCTTTGAGTTTTGTAGAATGGGAATGTAGAATGGAATTGATGCAAATTTATTTCCATTATGCAGTAAGACGCATTTTAAACTTCTTTTACAGCTATCAATAAAAAGACGCCACTCAGAAGGTTTGTATTCTTTCAAACCCATGTCCAGAAGCAGCTTCGCAATATTATTACAGTATACCAATCCTTCATTTTCATCAAAAAATTGTAATAGCTCACTTTCTCGCGTTCTGTACGTTGTAATTGTAACTGTCGGTGCCAATAAATTTTTTTCTTTCAATCTTGAAGCTAACAGTTCTGATCCTTGTTTTGATAAATTTAGATCACTTATTAAATCACTGAGTTCATTTTGAGAAAACAACTTTGGCGTAGATGTTTCACTCTCCCATTCACTTCCACTGGTAGACTGATTCGATTTCTCTGAATTTGGCAACATCATTGTTTCTGAGGGCATGCTAATCACTTTTGAAACATGAATAGGCCGAGGGAGATTTTCACTGTGTAAACAGGACATTTTGTAGACTGTAAGTCTGGATATCTCCACGTTTGATTTCGATTAAAACCTTTAGCATCTACTACCCAAAAGTAACAATCATCGAAATGATTCTTAGGCTCCATCCAGATCATAGGAATACCAAAGTCTAATCCAGAACGTTCTCCCTTTTTCCATAACCGCAAAGACTCAACGCAAGACTTACAAACTTCATTAGGAACCCATGATTTATCTAATTTATCCCTTTTAAAACCGAAATATTCAGCATAAGTTTCCTTAACAAAGTCTGTGATATTTCTTTTTTGTTTTTTTTTACCAGAATAGATCACTACTATATTTGCACTTCCTTCGTGACAAACTCATGTTTAAAAAGATAAATATATTAGAACGGACACTCAACAACTGAAACAAAAAATTAACATATAACAACTTATCCAGATTTCCGTGTTATTACTTCAATATTATCAAATAACTGAGTTCTCAGCTGTTTTGCAGAGCAAGGAGCCCGAGAAGTGGGGATCACGTGATGTTTGTACGCGCAAAGAAGTTGCGCAGAAGCCTAATCATGACTGAGAAAATATTTTTTTTTTACTAACAAGCCGATTATTATTAAAAATACAAGATACGTAAAAATCATAAAAAATGGAGCACATTCAGTACTTTCATAAATATACTCGTGATTTAGGCATTCGAAAACATAAAAATTTGCAAAAATATCCAGGGCAACACAATTTTATTTTTGTAGAGCTGTATTATTAGTGTCATTATTTAATCCTACAAAAGTAACAATTGGATTATGGTAGCTGTAATATATGTACATACACAAAATAATCGCGTCTCAAAACGCACACGTTATTTTTAATTCCTAAATTTTTATATATAATATATCAAAATATTATTTGTTGAAGCGTCCAACTTGGGCATCACCTTAGCAAGCCGAACCATCCGTTTTTTCACCGTTCAATCAATAATTTAGGTAATGTAGCTACATTTTGGAGAGTTCGAAATTTTTGAAAATATATTTTCTACTCTCTAGGATCTTTTATAAAATTTTTAATATCCACTAGTTTTTGAGATACTCGTAAAATTAGCACATAATATTTTTCATTCAACTCAATTGTTATGAAGTATCAAACTATTTGTTTGCGCAACTTGGCTCAATAACAACTGTGTGAAATTACGAATCGCATACACTTCAATAACAATTTTCTGTCGAGGTACTTATAAACTAGACCCAGTATTCAAAAGTCTTCAAAAGAAAAGTTTAGAGGTCTGCTTTTCTATATTGGACATCAATATTTGTCGACACTATTAACCCAAATTCCAGCATATTATCGTGAATGAGCGCGGAGTTCACAGAAAAGACCGATAACGGTACAGCATAAATCTTGTAAAATGTGACTGTTACTACGCTCTCCATTCATAATTCGGATTTTGTTTATCATACTAGAATACTGGAAGATCACGAACCGAGTTCGTTTGACGGATACAGGGTGAAACTGGAAGGCGACAGGCGAAGCTTCAGAAATTGTTTTTTTAAAAGCGATAAGAATTTATTTTTGTCAATGCATCACGGACGAAAACATCGAATCATTCAAATATTTTCAATTTTCAGTACATTTAGTTACCATTCCGTTTTAGGTAGATTCTAAATACGAATGAAAACTTCTTCCATTCGATTTAAAAATGGATATTATCAGAATTCACAAGACTAAATTTCATAAATATGAAACAAATACGAAAATTAAATACATTGCAATTGTAATGAATGAATGAATGAATGATTCTCATCTTTGTAAAATATATTTTCTAAATTTGTTGGTCGTGATAAGCAAGTTTCTATGCCTGACGTTTCGTCTATGACTGCGGCAGACAGCAAAGGCGAAGAGGCAACTGCTGTCGTCAAAGCAGATACTACAGAATTGGTTTGGGTCCCCCCATTCATTTCATTTATTCCAATGTTGATTTCCTCTACCAGTCGGTTGAAATTGTTTCTGTATTTCTGAATTTTCATTGCCTTCCTACAGGAGTTCTCTGTGCTTTTCTACTGACGATTTGTCGGTATTTCCAAGTGATGATTTTCATTGTTTCTGGAAAGCCGTGTACTTACTCACACTTTTTTTCGTGGTTCTAATGTAGATGCCTCCACAATTACCAGTATATGGAATCCGGCAAACTCACGGTGTTGCTAATGATTCTCTGGGGACCTTAGCTGTCCTTAGACTCTCTCTGACGGTTTTTGTTGACAATATCGGTGTCATCACGTTGTGTTTTTCAGAACTCCCGATTCGGTGGGTAACATTCTTCATATATGGCAGGAAAGATTTTCCTTTGACAGGACTATTCACAGTTTACTTAGCATTCTATTTTTGCGCCGGACCCTCTCAAGTAATATTTCAATCATTCCCCTCTTTTGTAGTGGTTGTTGGTAAGATTTCTCATTCAGATACCTGTCTGGGTACGTTGGTTTTCTGTACACTCTATGACCCAATGTCCCATCTTCATGTGTGTTCACTAGTACATCCAGAAAGGCGATGGTTCCATAGGCCTCCGTTTTATTGTAAATGGGATGTTTACAGGTCAGATATAATAGAAATTCATTTAGTTGCTCTCCACCTTGTTGTCATACCACCTATGACGCCATCCACATAACGTATATACAGTGTGTAGCAACGAAAACTTAACAGCGACGTTTTTGAATATAAAAAGTAAGATTTTTAAAAAAAGCTCGGACACGTCGATTTCTAATTAAAGGAGGACACCTTTCAGACTAATCAGATTTTTTGTAGTACACACCCCCTCGGAGGGGTGCGTCCGACGGCCCTTATTTAGATGGGGAAAGTAGGTCGAGTGGCACCTTGTTTTTAAGGTCTTTCGAATACCTTTACATCTCTGTTAGAAGAACATTTTTGTAACGATTAGTTTTCGAGATAATTTGAAGATTTAAAGGTATGCTTATTGAGTTCAACTCTTTTTAAAATAAATCAAATTGTTTTTAAGGTACAATTTACGTTCAGAACTTTCATAAAAAAATAAATTTTTGCTTTTTATGACAACCTGATAATATGTGTCCATTTGATTTCGTAAAAAAGTAAAAATTATTTGTTTATTACGAGGATATTTTTTTGGGGGATGGGGTTGGTTACCACCCTCTCATTTTAGGTAAATTGAGTGGCCCCACCTTATGAAGGTTGCCTTTTGACGTGGATATTTTATGCTTTTAATAAAAAAGTGAATCATACTAAAAACTTACCTACACAACGAATACAACCTGCTGATTTCCTTGAATGCTGATGACACAGAAAAGTTTCAAAAACTGTTTTAGGGTTAATGAATCCCAATAATTGTTTTTGAAGCACACACAAAAAAAATAACACCTAATAAGGGTAACTCACATAGGAAATTTAGAGTAAATGTTCAAAATGTGCGCCATTTTGCTCCATGCAACAATAAAGATTTTGTTCGAATTTTGCTCTTACATTATTCAACATCTCAGGAGTTATAGCTCGGCATTCATCAATAATTTTACGACGTAATTTATCCAAATTGGCTGGCTGTGTAGCATAAACTTCAGACTTTAAATATCCCCACAAAAAGTAGTCCAGTGGTGTTAACTCTGGTGATCGTGCTGGCCATTCAATTGGACCTCTTCTGCCAATCCATTGTCCTTAAAAATGATTATTCAAAAAATTTCGAACCTGCTGGGCATAATGAGGTGGTGCACCGTCTTGTTGAAAATGGATAAATTCATCTCAACATCTTGGATCCTGTTCAATTATTTCAACTATACGAGGTTGTATTGCCTCTTCAAGAAGTTGTGAATAAGAATCACCGATTAAATTTCCATCAATGAAAAATGAAAGAACTGCTTGAAATTTTTTTTATTTAGGCATACAAGTTACCGAGTGGTCTGTCTAATGTATTATTAACATGGCAATTTCAACTTCAAATTATCTCTAAAACTAATCGTTACAAAAATTTTCTTTCAACAGAGTTGTAAAGGTATTCGAAAGACCTTTAAAACAAGGTGCCACTCGACCTCCTTTCCCTATCTAAATAAGGGTCGTCGGACGCACCCCTCGGAGGGGTGCGTCCGACGCACTTTTTATAATCAAAAACGGCTCTTTTAAGTTTTCGTTGTTACGCACTGTATTAATGGTTTCATGGCCGTTCGTTCTAAGGCATATTGTTCGAATTTTTTCATGGGAAATTCGTCAGCATGGGACTCAACGTGCTTCCCATTGCTGGGTCATATATTTGTTCATAGACAACACTGTTCCTTTGATAATCAACCAATAGCAACGTTCACCACTGATGGAATGAATTCGAAAACCCAATCCATTCCTCTAATATCTGCTGTGGGGACAACCAGAACATTTCAATCATTGCCTCATCCCTTTGACAATGTCTACCATAGTCGTAGACGAAATTTTAGCCATAACAACCTGCAGACCACGGTCAAAAAAACCGAAAAATAGCTTTGACCAGTTATTTTCGTGAAAATTTACACACTTTGATCAGCTACCTTGTCGGGAAGTGAATATTCTGTGTCCACTAGAATTTCTATGACTACGTCGCGACACTGGCGGGATTCCCAAATACTCACAGACACAAATAATATCCGGGACACTACGTAAAAGAATAATCCAAAATAGGATGATCGAATGAGGACTCGATGCACTGTTTTGGCACAAAATCGACTGTCTCGCGGCAGACTTGATGGAAACCAAAAGACTAGCCATTTACAAACGGCATAGAAATAAGTAAAACAGTCTAAGTGATACACAGAAAAACTTTTGACCCTCAGTGATAATAAGACAGTACTAAACCATTCTTTTCAGGCAATAATAATAATAGAAGAAGAGTACAGCATACTGATTTCGCCATAAATTCAGTCGAGGTAACATACGTGGCTATCGTTCGAAAAGTTCATTTACGTGAAGGTCAATGAAAAGTCTGATTCTTCCACAAAAAATGATTATATTTCTTTATAGATTTTCCCGGGAAGTAACTTCTGGACAATGAAAGGAAATCTAAACACAAAATTTATAACAAGATAAATTCTTTCGAAGTTAGCCTTAATGATTCTGGTACTACTTGAAATGTTATCACTACGGAGGCGAATGTTTTCAATTCAATTCAATTTTATTTTATTTGGAATATGTTAATATACAATTTATTAATATTATGGTTAGGACCACTAGGAGTTTGAGGAAAGCAGCCTAAGCGCAGGTGGTTTGTAATGTGCTTCCGTCTGTCTCCCCGTGGAAGTACTTTGAAAATATATCAGGCACAAAAGTAATAAAAGATTAAATAACTGTTGCAGTTGTATTAGTGAATAGTGAATATTAGTGAATTATATTTATACATCTAGGTTTACATAATATTGGAAATAAGTACACATACACTGAAAGACACATTGGAAGATTAGAAAATGTACTGAGTGATATTTCTGGGTTATTGGGTATGTTTGAATAAACTGTTCATACGGGTATTATTTACAATTATGAATTCTTTTGTATTTTTTATACTTAAAAAAAATGTGGTATTTATCTTTATTTCAAGGGGAAGCATGTTATACAGTGTTGGAGCGAAATAGTAGACTGAACGTTGGGTATGACTTTTTTTGTAAAGGGATATATCAATAGATAAATTATGTACATTTCTGGTGTATTTTGTATATACACCAGAAATGTATTTTCGTGTATAACGAAAAGAGTTAAGAGGTTTTCAAAAAACCTCTTGACCCTTTTCGTTAAATCGCCTTGTTGGTGATTCATCGATTCTCTCAAGCTTTCCACCGTTCTCATCGGATAAACTACTATTAATTTCATTCTGACAGTTTTGGAATATATTGATGCACTAACGAAATGAAGCACAATGGCCAGAAAGACAATGTGAGAGATTCATCCGGTACTACTAGAACATATCCGTTTCAGCAACACCGGTAAAAACGCATAGTGTGATTCTAGCCTAAGGTCTTATAAAATTATAACCATAGTCGAAGATAAGAAATAATAGATAAGTCTGAGTGTCCCTAATGCTAATGATGATTTGAAACCAATACATTTGAAAATGTAAACAATGGCAATTACGGTATAAGAGCGACCGCTATGAAGTACAATGGCGACGACTGCTGGGGCGTAAGGTCAACTGCATATTTTTTCATGAATAATAGTTATTTTACAACGAACATTGACATTCTGAAACGAACTTCACGTGTTCAGTGATTCCAAAGAGAAAACGCTCATTGATGGAAATAATATATCTGCTTGAATTATTCCAGTAAATAAATACTTTTATAAAATGTTTTTCAATGACAATAACGCACAAAAATTGAAATACAAATGTTACTGAAAAAGGCGCATTTTAATAAAAACAATAATATATGAAGTTCCAAAATCTGCAACTACTCATTTGCTATATATAACGTATCAATGATAATACCTCAAAATTCCTACGATAGGATTTCATTTTTTGACGAAAACTTTGTTATTCAGCGAAGCCATGAGAGCAAAGTTCATGATAAAACCACTCGTCCAATGAACTCTATCGCCAATTGTTCGATTGGTATTGCTCAAAAATAACAAAGTTTCAGTATATTTCCTGAAATATTCTCAGCTGAATGCATCGATATATGAACAAAATATCAATTCTCAAATTAAATAATGTTCATTACCCGAATACCTGAATAACGAGAAATTTTAGCAAAAATTCAATGTTTGAATATACAGGGTATATTATCGACAGGTGGGTGGACGACAGCTGCTTCCTTCCCTATTAGTGATATAAAAAAAGTTTCGTTGAAAAATTGTAGAGAATAATGAAAGCTGTTCTAATAATTATTACTAATAAACAGGGTGTCTAATAAATCTGTGCAGAGCAAACCCATGTTTTTTTAAATAAAATACTCCCGATATTTTCACTTGATTGAATCTCTTGGGAAGAGTGCTTTTCAAAAATGAAGGGTTGTTTGGGTTTATACCGGGTGGTTCAGAAGTTATAGTAAAATTTATGATAAAAATTGAGTCCATTCAAAATCAAATATCTCCCACTCGATAGAATGGATGAGGAAATTTTTCAACTAAATAAAAAGGGAAAAAAACTCGGGATTACTTTTTCTCCAGTTTCTTCAGATGGAACACCCTGTACGTAGGGCCATCCCAAAATAGCCTACATTATGAGTTTTGAAAAAATGAAGGGTTGGCCAAAGTGATATACACTGCCGGCCACTAACGATGGAACAACTCATTTTTACGGTAAAACATTCTAGGGGGCAAAATAGTTCGCTTACAATACCTGAACACTTTCATTCTATCTGGAGAGTACTCTCAGGTAACAACGACGCAGCCATTTTTACTGATTCGTTTGGCTGCGAGATGCTATCATCCATTTTGAGCATCTCTCTGAGGAAATGTCACAGCAGCACATTCTCAGATTATCGAGATAGTGTGGAGCAGTGTATGAAAAACTTTCGATGGCGGCATCTAATATAACTGAGGAAGACCATTCGTAAAACTAATTCTGGGTCCCGATCATCCAAATTGTATCCCAACCAGAAGTGAGATCCTTCCGATTGATGAGCAAATACCGCAAATAATAGAATAAATCTATTTTCAAAGGTTCACATCTCGAAAACTGTACATTTGAGTTTTGGCTATGAACACTTTCAATCAGCACTTCAAGAACTACAACATGTCAAAATTTCGGCAAAATTCACGGCAAGCCATTTCTCATAAGAAATGTGGGGTCCTTTCGGTAAACAGTTAGAATTTAGATAATTTTATCTACTTGCTGAATTGTTGTCTGAAATCATTTGAAGGGTTTGAATTACATAAGTTTCACTAAATAAAAATCACGTGGTGCCCTGAGATTACCATGGAAAACAGTTCCTCATTGATATTTACTATCAACTTGACAATAATGTCGAAAGATCTTATTGAAACCCCGGACCACTTTTCATTATATTTGTTGTTTCTAGTATTGTTGTTCTTTAATATCATTGTTGTTCCTGTGTGTGAGCTTGGAGAGAAGTTCAATAGAAGGCACAAAAATATAAAATCGTGAACAATTAAGTCAATTGAAATTGATTGTTTTATTTTTCAATTGAAAACGTGGTTTTGAAAGTACTACTTTCAAAGAGTTTTGAACTACATAAAATTTTCCGCCACACAAAACTCTTGGTTTTTTGAAAATAATGGGAAGATCAGACTCTGAATTAACAACATTAACCATCCTAAAACCTCACTGATATCATGTTTCTATTGCACCTACGAAATTAACGTTTCCTCTCTTATTGACTTTGCAAGAAGGAATGACTTTCCTGATACCAAAATAAAAAATAAATGATTTGTGTGAAAACAAAAGTCAAGTTTCTTTAAAAAAATTAATGTTTCATGTAAAAATGCTAATTTTCTGGAACGGGTTCGGGTTTTGATGTCAAAACAAAAAAAAATCTACTTCAATAATTACGGAAGATACAGGGGTGTTTCCATGAGAAGTGAGACAAATTCGGATTTTTCAGGACTGAAATTTATTCAGGAAAAAAGTGTATTTATAATGAATTGGTAGTCCTGATCACGAATCTGAAGAAATTTTGAGCCTAAAATTGCCCCCTAGTATGTTTTACCGTTAAAATTGGTTGTTCCATCGCGAGTGGCGGGCAGTGTATATCACTTTGGCCAACCCTATTCAAGTGGTAGGTGCATTTTGAGCATTTTCATCAAGTCTGACAGTTTCAACATTCTATCTTAATTATTACGGTAGATACGGGGATGTTTTCATGAGAAGCGAGATGAATTCGTATTTCAGGACTGAATTTATTCCAGGACAAAAGTGTATTTGTAGTAAGTTGGTAGTCCTGATCACGAATCTGAAGGAGTTTTGAGCCAATTTTGTCCCGTAGTATGTTTTACCGTAAAAATAGGTTGTTCCATCGCGAGAGGCGGATAGTGTATATCACTTTGGCCAATCTCATTCAGGTGGTAGGTGCATTTTGAGCATTTCCATCAGTCCTGAGGGTTTCATCATTCTACCTCGATTATTATTATTAGATACGGGGGTGTTTCCATGAGAAGTTAGAGACACTGTATATTGATTGGTATTGAACCCTAACTTTTGCAGAAAATCGTTCTGATTCCTGATATATTTCAGTTAAGGAATACTAAGGTACCGAAATTTGATTTGAAGTTAGGTGATACTTGAAGGCTTCTCACATTTTAGCGTACTCTCCGTTACTTCAATACAGGGTGGTGAAAAATACAGCTTTTTCGTTTGCTTGAAAAAGAAACTGAAACGTTAAAAGGTAAGACCTCGTTAATCCTTAGCTCGCACAAGTTTCTCAACTTCTGAGAGTTGTCATTCGTATGGGGGCGACAGCTGATTAACGGAAAAACAGATTTAAAAATGATTTATTACTAGAAATTCAGAAAACTGTTAAAATTTGCTTACTTTCTATGTATATCATGCGTATACCTAACTGGTCAAGTTTCAGACTTATGAGCATTTATTTGTGAAAATGTCCCTTCAGAATAGTATTCCCATTCGGTTTTTTCCAAACAGGCCATAAATACTATTTGATAGTAACGTTGTGACATTCTCCTAATAATATTGACATTGACATGACATCATCAGCAGGACAAGTTCAACGAAAGGTATCCGAATCTACCACAAATGAGCCTCAAGAAATCTATACGAATTCAGAACAATTTGAATGCATTTGGATCAACTTTGAAAGGATCAAGAAACTTGCCTCAGCCCGTAACTTCTGAAAACAACCAGATTAATGTCTCAGCATATTTTCACGCATTTCCAGAGTCATCGATGAGAGCTGCTGAAAAACATTTGTGTATAAAATATTCATCTGTTCAAAGAATCTTGCGAAGACATAAAATGTATGATTATGAATTCACCAAAATTCGATCAATAAAGCCTCAAACCCTCAACAGCAAGTTGGATTTTGTTAAATATTATTGATACGCATTCAAGAAAATATTTTTTTCATAAATAAATTCATTTGGACTAATGAATGTCCTCACGTCACAAAAGTCGGATTTCAAGAAAAATTCAGGTTTAATGTCTTCTGCATGTTAATGGACAACAGATTGAGGAACGCTATATACGAGGAATCACTAACATGCAGAAGCTACCTGAATATTTTGGAGAATATTGTAGAGAGCTTCGTCGATAATCTGCCACTCGAAGAATATCGAAAATATTGTTACCAACTAGATGGAACTCCTGCACATTGTACAAGAGAAGTGAGCGCAGAACTGGACAGATTTTTTGACGATCGGTGGATAGGACGCTTGGAACTATGGAATTAGCCGGCGAGATCACCCGATTCTAATCCAATAGATTTTTATCTGTTGAAAAAATCGTTTACAAAACACCTGTGGTTTGAGAGATGAATTGTTAGAAAGAATTATCCAAGAATATGAAGATTTGGATCCCAATGAAATCAGATCTGCCACGACGAAAGCAATCAACACCCGTATTTTGAGGTGCTTGGAAGTGAACGGCCAGCGAATATAACTTGAAATATTCCACATGATTATTTTACTTATTCATATTAATATTTCCACTTTCCAAGTTTTTTCGTATTTTCTTTAAATTTACCCAAACATTTTAAAATTGTTCTGAAGTCGCATACATTTCTTGAGGTTCATTTGAATAGTTTGAATAGTTTGAATAGTTTTGTTTTATGGTTTTGAAGATATTTGAAACTTCGCAAGTGACGAAAATGTCAATATTATCGGGAGAATGTCACAACTTTACTTTCAAACAGTTATCATGGCCGTCGTACAAAATACCATTCCTGAAGGGACATTTTCACAAATAAATGCTCATGAGTCCGAAACTTGACTAGTGAGCTAGTGAGCTTTCTAATTTTGTAATGATACATAGGGTGTTCCATTTGAAATAACCAACTTTCAATCGCTTTTTCAAGCAAACGAAAAAACTGTATTTTTTTACCAAGCTGTATTGAAGTAACGAAGATTACGCTGAAGTGTGGGAAGCCTTCAAGTATCACCTAACTGCAAACCAAATTCTGGTACCATAGTAGTCCTTAACTCAAAGATATAAGCATTTTGAGAGGTCATGATTTCCGGAGAAAAAAATTGAAATTAATTCATATTTCGAAAAACAGATAGGTATTGGAAAATATCAAGAAAACTCAAGTTATTGTTGTAGATTCCAAGAATAATATTATATCCAGGGTGTTGCTACTACTTTCTAATGGAAATGGCGACACCGCATTATCAAAAATATTTCAGTTGGGTAGAGAATGTTTGAATATGCTCTGCATTAGATCCGTGATCCGTTGTCTGGTTCACCAGAAATGTCTAATGTGCCATCCACCGTGAATCAGCCTTTATACAGAGACCCATAATTTTACAAATATCTACGCAATCAAAATGTTGCATATGGGACCACCAATAACTTCATCTTCAACAAACTGGTTATTTTATGGTCGTAGGTCTATAGAGACTTTTGATTTGGATTTTACATAAATGCAACACATCAAGATTTCCGACAATTTGACTGAGATTCATTTTCCATTTGATTTGGGCAAGGTCTCTTTTACACATATTTTATGCACACTGCAATATCTTGAAAACTGTTCCATATGTAAGAAGTATTTATATTTTTGAAATTTGAAATTCAAATTATAAAAATACTTGCTGCATACTAATTTAAGGTAGATCACATGAAATTTTACCGGAGTAGATGTAAACACTACAAAGGAAACAACTAATCTGAGGTAATGCCATCGGTCATTGTATCGTGGCCTCATTGATTCATCAAAATATAAAAGTGTTTCTGTGTTCAGCAGGGCGGTATAGAGTATAGTCAACGTGGGAATTTTCGTTATTCATACTGGAGACTTCCACTGAAAAAAAAACATTGACGAAAGTATGACGAAAACTATGTAGATTTGATTCAAACATCTACATACTCCACAGATACTTCATATAGATACAAACCGAAACAATTACTGAACGGAGGTCATTTTTTGTGGAGGAAATCAAAGTTTTTCATCGATTATTTTGGGCATTTTCACCTTCTATTACAATTTTTTCACAGATTGTGGAACGTGATACTTCCCAAAAAAGATCAATAAAACATCTTGAAACAATTAATTTCCCACTTCGCTCAGCTTGATCTGAAATTCTTCACAATCTTTCTAGTAATTATGAAATCTCAACACATGTTTTTTCGATATTTGTAGTCAACTTTTTATCTAGTTTTGTCTTTTGTCTTGTAAATTAAAAGTTGTACATGAAATATAACTTTCGGATGTCAAAGTCCTTTTTTAAAAATTAATTTTATTAACAAAAATTGATGTTAACAGTATGAGAGCAAAATTATAACTGAATTACAAAAGTATTCTTCCCATGAAGATAAGAATGTTTGCACATCAGTTTCCCAGAATCGCGAGATTCTGCTTCAGCATGGTCAGCGGTTCACATGGGAACGGGCGATATAATTCCTCCCCCCGAAGATTCAACGTAGGAGGGTCAGCGAGGAAGTTGAACCCTAGACATCTCGATATCTTGACTTGGTTTGGATGGTCCATTGGTTTTGCACCCTCTGAAGCCAATCTTCTTGTGCAGTAGGTACAAACAGATTGATACTAGGACCAAGTAGATAAACATCGTCCAAAAACTTGGGATATGTGCTACGTCTTTGAAAGATATAATGGGTTCGTTTTCCATTATTGCGGTTTTTATTGAATGAAGTTCGTCCAGGTTCAGGTCATCAAGTTGGATCCCTATTGATTTGGGTGGCTCTGGCTTCCCTTCTTCCAAGTCTGGTAAGATGATTGGTTCACTATTGGTAACTTGGTGATCGTTGGTTATGATTTGGTTGCCACAGGATAACTGGCATCCAATTGGAATGTCGAATAGATAACTTCCAGGTAGTAGGTTCTCGATTTCGTTCTGGTTCTGGCACTTGAGTTTGGTAGTTTGTTGAGCCGGTAGGAGGACAACCCATTTGTTTGAGTTGTCTAGTTGTCTAATGGCTGGTCTCGACAAATGTATGACAGTCTGCCTACAAGTGGAGGTGTTCTGGACATTGAGTAGCTGGATTTCGCATGGATTGTCTTCTGTCAGCTCTCTGATGTTGGTGGATGGGCAGATATAGGTTCGATGGGAGATCTCCAAACAAGGATCGCTCAAGAATGCATACAATTTTTCGTTTTTTGACAAATATTTGTTTTGAGGTATAACAGCCTTAAACTGACCCTTAGTTAATATCGGAATAGAAAATAGGTGATAGTAATCGAAATTTGATGGATGGGTAATTGGAATATGCAAGATATAGGTTATTCTGAAATTAGATATATAGCTTTTGAGGCTAATAATTTTTTCATAAAGCAAAGTATTCTCGAAACTTATTTCAATTGGTAGTTGGTCTTTCTCAACAATTTTATTCAATTTTTGCAGTTCTTTGAACAAATCTTTTGTTTTTATAATACTAGGATGAAGAATGTTCAGTCTAGAAAATTGTATTGAGTTTTCAACATCTTGCAAAATTGAATTTATGATTTCAAATGTATTGATTATCTGATTCAAGATGTCTTTAATAAACATAGAGTTTTCTTTATACGTTTGATTTTCAACAATTTTTGCTATTTGATTAATTTTTGATTCCAAAAGCCTTTCGTTATGTTTCACTTGCTGAACTGTACTATTGAACTGATCAATTAATGAGATTGAGAGTGAGTTTTGCTTCTTGATATTCGTTACTAGATTATTTTGATTATCTTGTAATTATTTGATCAGGCGGTCATATTTTTCACCATCGTTGGAATCTAAATTTCCTGTGATCGACTTGAAAATGGATCCAATTCCGTTTATAAGACCGCGCTTTGTTCTAAGTGGATGTGGTAAAATATTGTTGAGTCTATCAGTCACCTCCTTTTCCGAAAATTCTAATATTTTTAAATAGTTAGATGTGTCCCATGAGTAGTCTTTGTGACTGCCTACAAGTGTCCTTACGTTTTTTGAATGGAATTTCAGTTTATTTACCTCCACGATTATTGGATTTAAATCATAATAATGAATAAGTAAATATGCGTGCGTTTCGACTTTGGCTGTTCCAAGTTTGAGAGGAATAAGTCCTGGATTGTTCTTTAGGTTTTGTTTAGATATATTTTCCTGGAGTCCGAGAGTTCCAGATAATCTGAAAAATTAATCAATTTTTAATGGGAGATGGGTATTTTTTGAGGGGACGTTTTAAATTGTCCATGTGAATTTTTTGTTGGTTTTCTGTAGAAACTGTTTTCATTGTATGATCGACCGTTTTGATTTGAGTTGGTTTTTGAAATTTATTTGCATCCTTCTGCCTAATATGTTTTTTCACGTAAACTTTTTGTTTGGTTTTGAATACAATGGGATCATCGCGTTTTTTATTTTCTCGTTCTACTATCTTTTCCTTTTGCTTTATTAGATCCGAGTTTATTTTGGAATAGAGGAGTTTCGATCGTTCCTTGTGATCATTGGTGTAATCATTTAGTAATTTCCGATCAATATCAATATTGAAAGGATCATTGGTTGAAATGTGACCACTTATGATGTCAATTGGCTTGAGTTTTGTGACCGAATGTATAGAGTGATTGTATGCCAAAATTGCGTACAACATTTTCATTTTTGGAGGGGTTTTCAAAAATCCTCTAGTGTTGAGTAGACGAATGTGTTCTAGAATGGTAGAATGGAACCGTTCTATCATTCCATTGGATTGAGGATGGTGTGGTGATGTGAAATGAACTTCGACTTTGTGTAAAGCCAGGAGTTCCGAAATGAGGAAGTTATTGAATTCGGTACCGTTGTCAACGATAATTCGTTTGGGGATACCATGATGAGAAAAAAATTGAATGAGGTTGTCGGCTATTTCCGTACCTGTCAAGGAGTTGACTAGGTATGCCTGTGCGTATTTTGAAAAACTGTCTATGATTGTGAGAAATTTTCTACTTTCGATAGTGAATGTATCCATATGTACGATTTCGAAAGGTTTGGTTGCTGTAGGGGTGATGTTGAGCTTCATTTTGATGGGATTTCGCTCATATTTGCTTTGTTGGCAAATAAGGCATTGATTAATATATGTTTGAATGGTTTCTTTTATGTTCGGCCAGTAATGTTTTTCCGTAATTCTTGCGAAAGTTTCGTCAACACCGCGGTGGTTTGACTTACCTTCATGGTGGTTTTTGATAATTTCTTGAACGTCTTCTTTTTTTGTAACGTCCAGAAGCTTTTTGGTACACCTTTTGAATTTTATAGAGGGCCACTTGAAATATTTTTGAATTGTTGCCGAAAATGGTATATAAAGTTCGGGGTTTTCAAAATAGACATGGTACTGCACTCCTGGGGCGACATATTCTTTGATAAAATTCAAAATATTGTTTTCTGTATTATTTCGCGATATTTGTACATGAATTCTCATCTTTTTCTCGAACAGAATGGTAGTTTTAGGTTTGGCCGGAGAATGGAGAACTGAGCTTATAATCAACTGATTGAGCCCTAGGTTCACGGCACACTGCGCTATTGGAATTGTTACAACAGGGTTCTGTTCAGCATTTGAGTGAATGGTGTCATCTTCAAGGTTTTCGCGTTCTAGTAGGGGTTCATCTTCTATTTGTTCGATATTAGGTTGCAATGGTGAAGAAATGTCATTTCTTCCATTACCTGTGGAAGGTAATTCATTGTCTTCGTGTATTCTGGGTTCTGGTAGGGGTTCATCTCCTGTACGTTCGGTATCAGGTTGAACTTGTAAAGAAAGATTGTCATTTTCTGTGTGACTTTTCGGAGGTAACTCGTTGTCATTATTATTTACATGCATTTCGTTAGGAGGAATCATGATGGGGGAATATTCAGTGTCCAGATTGGGTTCTCCAATCATCAAAATATCGGAAGAGGGTTGATAATCCGGGGTTTCAAGGCAACGACTTACTGGGTTTCCTTGACCACTGAAAGTGACACCTTGATTTGTTAGACGTTGTGATTCGTCTAGTATGTCATCCAATTCCTCCCAAATGGTTTTGGTGTCCTTAGTGTGGATTTCGACACGGGATAAAGCATCGGCGTTGGTGTTCAACTTGCCTTTTTTGTAGATTATGGTATAATCGTATTCCTCTAGTTTGATCCGCCATCTCAGCAATTTTGAGTTGGGGTCCTTCAGAGAGAATAACCACTGAAGGGGTTTGTGGTCAGTGACTATATTGAACTTTCGTCCAAAGAGATATGGGCGGAAGTATTTGGTAGCCCATACGATCGCGAGAAGCTCTTTCTCAATGACTGAGTAATTTTGCTCAGAGTCATTCAGGGTCCGAGATGCGTATGCAACTGGAAGGTCTTGGCCTATAGGGCCTTCAAAAAGGACAGCTCCTAGGGCGAATTTACTTGCGTCCGTGGTGAGATTAAAAGGTTTAGAAAAGTCGGGGTACTGCAAAATCGGATCATTGATTAACAGGTTTTTGCAGGTATTGAAACATTCCAAAAACTCTGCATTATGTTCAATTTTTGCGCCTTTCTTCAGGCATTTGGTTAATGGTTTCGTTAGTCTATCGAAATTATTGATAAAGCGTCGATAGTAACCTAACAAACCCAAGAATCCTTTGATCTGTTTGGTGGTTTTTGGGACGGGGAAATTTTTGACGGCTGTGATTTTATCTGGATTCGGCTTGACACCTTCGAGAGTCACGACGTGTCCCAGATAGGCTACTTCCTTTCGTAGGAATTCCGATTTATCCAGCTGAATTTTGAAGTTTGAGCTTCTCAGCCTGTTGAAGACAGATTTAAGGCTCTCAAGGTGTTCTTGGAGGGAAGTCGAGAAGATAATAATATCGTCGAGGTATACCAAGCACTTTTCGTTCTGGATACCACGAAGGATATTATCCATTACGCGCTGAAAGGTAGCTGGCGCGTTTTTCAAACCAAATGGCATTCTCAGGTACTCATAATGGCCATGTTCCGTATTGAAAGCTGTTTTTTCAATATCGTCCTCTTCCATTTCAATTTGATGGAAGCCACTGGCCAGGTCGAGTGTTGTGAAATACTGGCATTTTCCCAGTTTGTCCAGAAGATCTGTGATGTTAGGTAAAGGGTATTTGTCATCTATCGTTTTCTCATTGAGCTTGCGATAGTCAACAACAACCCTCCATTTTTGCTTCCCAGAAGCATCGACCTTTTTGGGTACCACCCAAATAGGCGATGACCAAGGAGAATTGCTTGGCCGAATAATTTTCTGGTCGAGCATTTTTTTGATCTGATTTTCGACTTCTTGCTTGTGTATGAGTGGGTACCGGTATGATTTTGTATACACCGGTATTTCATCAGATGTTCTAATTTGGTGCTTTACACGGCTCGTAAAAGTCAGCGGAGTATTTTCATAATAAAATATGTCAGAGAATTCTTTGCACAGCGAAAGTATCTTAGATCTTTCCTCGTCATTCAAATGGTCACATCGAATTTTTGAAAAATCTAAATTTTGCTTAGGGGAATCATCAAAATTATGAAAATCGATTTTTTTAATTTCGTTCTTATCAAATTTTTCAACAGCGATTGGTTCTGAAAAATTCAGGGTTACTGGTTTGGTGGTGTTGTTCAAAATTGTAGTGAGAGCTCTACCTTTATTTGCAACAGTAAGACACTCTGGCAATTCACAATTATGGAAGCGTTGGTGAGGTATTATTATTTCACCATTCTGAATTGATGTTTTGACCTGTATCACTTGCTCAGATCTTGGAGCAATCGTAATTAAATTGAGATCGCTTTTTGTTTTTTGAAACTTCAGTTTTATTTTCGCATAAGGAGTGATAAGATAGCCATTACCAAAATCTAGGTTAGCTTGTAAAAGTTTTAAATTGTCAAGACCAATTAATCCTTTGAAAATGTCATGAAATTTGAAAAGGAAAAATTTTAAATGTTTTTGTTGTGGCAAATTGAATAATTTTGAAGCGGGCATAGATGCGCTATATTTATGAGCTGATTTTTGGAAAACTGTGGAAACAATAAACGGGTCGTATTTAATTAGATTTGGAAACAGTTTTTGAGCAATTTCTGGATCTATAAAAGATTTCGTGGAACCTGAATCAATGAGAAATTTTGCGTCATATTCCGGAAATGTTATATATGATAATTCGCTAGAACTAGAATTATTGAAAGAAATGATTTGCGGAACTAGGTTTGATTGTTCGTGGTTGCGGAACTAGGTTTGATTGTTCGTGATTGACATTTCCTGAAAATTTACCTCGGAATTGTCAAAGTTACTTTCCTGATTTTCATTTCCGCAGTATAGAAATTCGTCATAGTGTTCGTTATAATCTTCTTCAGCGTAATATTCGTGTTCGCTATAATTTGGTTCATTTTGAGTGTCACTAACTACCGTATTAAATAATTCCTCTGATATAAAATTTCTTTGGGGTTGGTTTTGAAATGAGTTTGAGGGACCTGATTGATAATTAGGGGCGTTTCTTGTCGAAACACTCATTGGTACTGGTTTATTTGTTTGATATGTATTTCTGGTGGATACACTCATGGGTGTAGGTTTTGTGAAGTTCTGATTCTGATTGGGCCTGAAAACATTTCTGTTTTGAAATGGTTGTCTAAAAACTTGCGCGTTGGTAAAGAATTTTTGGGGTTGGCTTGGTGCTCGTGGCTGAATTGGTATTGGTTATGAAGGAAATTGATTTTGCTGTCTGAAAAAGTTATTTGGTGTACTATAATTATTGACAGGGGAAGAATTTGGCTGTCTGATCTGAATTGGTGTTCTAGAAGGTTGAAAGTTTGGTCTAAATGTATTCTTATTTGAGAAATTTTGGAAGTAATGTACATTGTCTTCCTGTAAAACAAACTGCAATGCTTCACTGAGAGATTTGGGTTGCATACAACGTATTGTAGTACCCAAGGGTTCCTTGAGCCCAGAAAGAAAGGTTTTCAATGCCAAATTGCTGTATAAATCTCTTTTACACCTTTTAGATTCTTGTGTGATTTCGTGAACGTCGATATAATTGCACAATAGGTTCAATATATTTAAACACCTATCATAGAACTGTTGAGGCTTTTCATTAGGGGATTGCCTAAGCATAACCATGTCTCTGTTTAGGCAAGTTTCATCCCTTTGATCGGCAAAGTTTCTGGTTAATGTATCTTTGAGTTCTCTCCAATTTGAAACATTCTGTATATTGGCTACTACTTTAGCATTGCCTGATAATTTTGAAATGAGACAGTTCAGCAAATAAACATTTTGAAAACTTGTCGGCTCAGCCACATTATAAAAAGTATTAATTATTGAATCACAAACTGCTAGATATCTATTTAAATCATTAGGGTTGCCGTCGAATTCAGGCACACACCTAAGGTATTCTGAGTTGAATTGATTAGCCATTATTATATTTGAACTACTAGAAGAATTAGGCAAAGAAACTGAAGAGTCAGCTGAAGGGTTTTCGTTATTCAAATTTAACTTTCCAAGAATTTGAGATAAGTTATCAATAGACATTTAAAAATTACGACTTACATTAAAATTGTAAGAACTTTGAGCATCCTTTATAAGTTAGACGACTGGTTCCTCGATTTTTGATTTCCAGAAAGACTTCCTTGCGAGACTGGACGATTCTGTTCCACTCCCCGATGATCTGCCTGTTGAGGGTAGCTAAAGGTCCACGATGGATTGGGTTTCTTGAGGTTTGAAGAGCCACTCCTTCACAAACACCTCCACAAGGCAAAACAACAAGTTCGATACCCGATAAATCGTTGAAACGAAAACTGCACGTTCGATACGTTCAATTTCGAGTATCCTACCGACTGCGCCAAATATAACTTTCGGATGTCAAAGTCCTTTTTTAAAAATTAATTTTATTAACAAAAATTGATGTTAACAGTATGAGAGCAAAATTATAACTGAATTACAAAAGTATTCTTCCCATGAAGATAAGAATGCTTGCACATCAGTTTCCCAGAATCGCGAGATTCTGCTTCAGCATGGTCAGCGGTTCACATGGGAACGGGCGATATAATTCATGTTTCAAAACCAACCCTTGTGGATCATGGGCAATAAATATTTCATTGTTGGTACGATGCATCAATTGAATATACCTACATTTTGGGGAAACATCTCACATCTATATCGTTCATTCTTGCTTTTCTCAGCCCCCTACAACCTGTGTTCCAACAAGTAGACATACATAGACAAGACACTTCTTTTCAATTTTCTACCCATTATATTGTGATTGGTCGAATCGAACGGAGGTGCTCTTGAAGTTGCAAAGAATCGACACATGATGAATCAGTATATTTTATGACTCTTGATATTTGTGAAAAAATACTGTTCTGATATCAAGAAAGGAAAAGTCTTCAACATACAGATAGTCATACATCACTTATGGAGGATCAATAATTTTACAAATGGATATTCACGAGTAATATTTTCAAAGTATTTGCTGAATATTTCGGAAAACTCATACCTCACCCTATAGAGTGTTGAATTATGACAAAGTTGCTTATTTTCGAGAAATATCGTATGGCACCAAAAAATCTATTCATTTGTTTGTATAGGAAAAACCGAAAATATTGAAATTCTATTTTCAGCTGTATCTTTTTTGTTCTTCAACAGTTCGGACTTCCATTGTGTAATATAATATAAATTGATTTGAAATCCCAGAAAGAATCTGTAAAAAAATCATGAAGAATAACCAAAAAATAACAATTTTATTAAACAAAAAACTATTCAAGCAGAAAACGACCAACTCCCGCTAAAATCAATGATACGGTGAGAGGGAAGAGGGGATAGGTGAAAGCACTCGAATGACCTATAAATAGTCAGATCTTGGATGAATCCAGATGAGTCCAGTTATCACCTGAAGACGATTGTGGATACTAACAATCGAAACGTCGTGACGTAACTTGGTTTGGAATCTTTTAATTTTTATTTTTGTTTAATAATATTTTTTAATTTTCAGCTTGTATCAATATTTCAATTTTTTAATTTTTTTTTGTCGTTGCTTGTATGTTATTTCTTTGTAATTTCAGTTTTTTGTTTAATAAAATTGTTATTTTATGGTTAATCTTCTTAATTTTTTTACAGATTCTTTCAGGGATTTCAAATCAATTTATATTATATTAGACAATGGAAGTCCGAACGGATGAAATACACCACGAAACGTTGTCAATCACCTCCAAACAAATGTATTTTTTTTATTTGAAGTACCGTTAGAAACTGTTCACTTTGTCATAAAAACTTTCATTGTTCAGAATATGACCACAACATTTTCATACAGGGGCACTCTCAACTTCAAAATTTTATACACAATTTTTTTGTAATGTTCATATAATATGGTGGAATTTAAGTTTTTCTTCAGTTTCCGAAAGATGCTCTACTTAAATATTTATCGAATAAACAATTTCTACTCTCGCATAATCGCTCGATGGAAAAAATTCTTACTCTTCTCATTTCCCACAGCTGAATCTTAAAAACTTTACGAAGTACCTGGAATATGTTGATATCACAAACCCATAACATTTCCATTGAAATTCTCTCGCGATGTACATCACCAGCAGTTTAAAAAACATTTTCTTGTCCAGCCCTCATTTCGACACTGGTAGTGTTCAATCTTGATTCAATCAGTAATGAAAAATGAGCTCAGATTGTAAATGAGTTCATTTTTTCTAATCCATATGAAGTCCCTAATAATAAAGGTGTAGACAAGTTTTAGTATCGGATTTCTCTACATACCTAAACATCGATTTATATTTTTTTATATTTACCACTGATTTAAACTAGACCCAAAAGTATACCATTTGGGATCAAACAGAGAGTCTGGTATTGGATTGAAATACTTGGATGCTGAATAACCAATTATACGGATAATCATATCATGTCTATCCCTACACAAGGCGATTTGCCTTATCATAGGTCTCATCAGTAGCACCAGACGAATATCTTGTGGAAATCAACTTGAGTATGAGTGAGCATAGACGACTGCCCTTACGAAGACACCATCTACGGGATCAACAGAAAACCAAAACGTTGCTTTTCCTAGATGAACAGACGAGGGTCTGTTGCTAAGCCAAACTTTGACGTCGGCCGCCGAATGAGAAATTGCTCGGGTCAGAATTATAGCAACAGATTTTGAATATACTTGAAAATGAATGAATGAAACACCAAATCGTTATTTTCAACACATCGACACGTGTTTCGATCACCAAGTGATAAGCTTATTTGTTGGGATAAAACTCGACACGTTTTTCGATCACCAAGTGATCATCTTCCTCTTCAAGATGATCACTTGGTGATTGAAACACGTGTAGAGGTGTTAAAAATAACGGTTTGGTGTTGGGATGAAATATTCTCCTTGAAGATGATTACTTGGTGGTCGAAACACGTGTAGAGGTGTTAAAAATAACGGTTTGGTGTTGGAATAAAACTCGACACGTGTTTCGATCACCAAGTGATCATCTTCCTCTTGAAGATGATCGCACATTGTGAAATTAGTTTAGTAGGTAATGCAATAATGTGAAATTAATTTAAGAAACTCAAGACGCAGGTATCTAGAACAGGTATCTATGGTATAAATAAGGATAACTTTGTAAGTAGGAATAGTTTGATCTTCCTTTTGAAGAGGATCACTTAGTGGTCAAAACACCTTTCAAGGTGTTAAAAATAACGATTTGGTGTTGGGATAAAACTCCAGTAATATTCATTACTACACCAAAGTTTCCAACAAGTGCATAACAAGTATATTTGCAAACGGAGAAGATAGACAAAAAAATAAATTTTGAAAATTGCCGCTTTTCCTGTATATTTCGGACTAAAAAAAGCTAGTCAAGTGTCATTTTCTTGGATCACTTAGTAGTCTTTAAAAATAGTCAACTTTGTCACAATTTAACCAACTCTTTATCTCTTACGTCCACTAGATCCCCATATAAGACTCGAATTTGAATATCTATATTTATTGTTGTTTGTTATATGTTGATGCCCAGCTTCTATTCAATCCTCCTAAATCGCTTTTTTCCACTTCACAAAAAGGAATTGTCGCATACTTCTATAATTAGAATATCATGTTTAACCAATTATATACAGGGCTTCCCACTAGATAAGGAGATTGTTTACTCTAAAAGTCAAAGAATCACAACTCCATTGAATTTTTTGTTTGACATCTTGCTAAGCTTAAATATACTATAAAAAACTAAGACAATTTCGTATTTCCAATAGTAACAACAGTTACCAATGGTGCGCACTTAGGATAAGACTTGTATATGAGTCATTTCATTGAGATGATTCAGGTGAGCACATCGTATATATCTCTTGATCGTTATCGTCAAATCAAATGCATGTAGTAATGCAGTGAAATCTCAAGTATTCCGTGTGTGAAGTTTACTTACCGAATAAACCGTTTGTCGTAAAGAGAATACTAACTACCATTGGAATGTCAAAGATTCGTTCAAAAACAAGGCGGCCTTGCATGTTAATGTTTCTCGGGAAATTATGATTTTAGTATTATATTCAGATTCGTGCGATGCGTTCTTAGAAAACGATGTGAATCAAGACCATAAAAAATATCATTTTCTTGCCTTTTAAGTATCAGTGTTATAGGTCAAAGTCCAGAATGACAGGCAGGTTTATGATGTAAGCGATAAAGCATTCTATATCGGTCGCCATTTTTCGTGAAGATGTGAATCATATCACACAAACAACTCACAGAAAAAGTTATTTAATGGTGAGTCATGGGTCACTTTGACCGCGCTGGGTTTTTAACAAAAATTATTTAAATTTTCTGTGGGTTTCAATGACAATTTTCAGAAAACATAAACTATTTGAATTTTGTAGAAAATTTGTAGAAACTATAATCTGTTAAAATCCAAAACAAAAATCAGTGGTCTTTTGATCAGTAGGATAATACGACAATCAAATGTTAGCATTTTTCACTTTTCACGTCATTTGAACGATATACCTTCATTGATAATCAAACATGAGAGGCATAAGGATAGATCTTGGTGAGTAATTTTCATTAATGATTGTATTCCATCAAAAAAAAACAGCAAGAACAATGTATATAATGTAAATTCAAAACAAGAGCATCATTTTCAAAAACTACAAAATCAACCTGAAATACTAAGTTAATATAATTTCAAAAAGCGAGTAGCATAGAACATTACCTTTTTATGGTGATCCTATCAAAAATATTGGTCGCTAATAAAAAAAAAGATTTGGGCATACCTTATGAAGAGAGTAATAATTCACGTAAATCCAGTTCAGAATACTAACAACAATTCAGTGCAGTCCATTAGTGAAGAATAAATTCCTTTTCTTCATAATTCACAAATAATGAGTAAAATAGTGAAACACTTCAACTTAAAAAAAAAACATAACACTCCATTCAAAATAAAACGTGTGTACGTACGATAGCTCATTCAAGAAAGGTTTGATTCTCTATCTACCAGTGCAAGATTTGAGTATTCCTCAAAAAAATTCTTTGAAATTCATTATACAGGGCTATTCAAATTCGTTCCTGTACATGGGGATCTCGTAAACGATAAGAGATAGAGTGTCGATTAAATTATGGCAAAGTTGCGTATTTTATGGACATATTCAATGATGTAAAGAAATCGAATATAGCTCTTTTGGTTCTGGAGATATACAGGAAAAACAAAAAAATCCCAAATTATTTTTTTGCTTATATCTTCTTCATTCGCAGACATATTAAAAATCTGTCCACATTTTGCTATCGACACTTGATGTGGGCTCTCAGAATATATCCATGAATCTTTTATACAGGGTGTCATCTGACTTGGGCCACCCTCATCTTTGAATTACGGACCTGTATTTTTTGTTGTAGTTTTTGGATCGTAGACATTCACTTAATAATAATAATAATAATGATAATGAATTGTCTTTATTTATAGTGGCAGAGTTTAGCTTACGCTACTCTTCCACTCAACCAGTGTTTTGTACATTTACAAATTGATACATATATATATATATATATATATATATATATATATATATATATATATATATATATATATATATATATATATGATCTTTCTAATTTTCTTTTTGAACGATAAACATGGTTGTGGTATTATATATTTATGATATATATTGAAAGTGGTAGCAGCCTGATATGTGAATGATTTTTCATAAAAAACATTGAAATGTTTGGGTATGGTAAGGGTGGTAACTGTCCTAAGGTATCTGTTATGAACTTGATGACATGGAGTGAGCTTTTTCATTAAATCTTCTGGTATTTTATTGAAAAATAATTTGGAAAGGAAATAAACTTGATGCAACTCTCGTCTATTATGCATTTTCAGCCATCCGATGTCATTAATATGAGGTGTCACATTCTCCCTATATTTGATATTACAGATGAACCGAGTACACGCGTTTCGGACTCTCTGTATTCTAAAGCGGGCTAGATAATCAAGACATGGGCCATATCAATATCACAATAGTTAAATATCGATAATATAAGTGAATCACATAATGTGATTTTATTTTTTTTATTAAGGTAATGCCTATTGGAATATAATTTTCTCAGTATTGAATAAGAGTGTCCTATAAGATTACTTACATGTTTTATAAATTTGAAATTGTAATCAATTATCAAACCTAAAATTTTTATCGAATCACTATATATCACCAACTAATCATCAACTTGTAAAGATATATTGTCTATGGCCCTCTGACGATCTTTATCTCTTTCAATATTCAATATTTCTCTTATATTTGTGTGTAATTTTGTTCAGTGTACTGTCTATATTATATTTGTGTAGTACTGAATGTATATATGTTCAGTTGATATAAACTAGTCATAGGTATATTTTATTTGAAATGTGTAAAAAAAAAATTGTGTATATGTGTAAGCTATGTGTGGATTGTTATTTTTATTGCAAAACAAGTGTGTTACACTTATCGCTTATAAATTCACCAAAATTCAAGCAATGAAGCCTCAAGATCCTCAACAGAGAGTAGAATTTTGTGAAATGTTGTTGACACGCATTCAAGAAGATCCACTTTTTTTAAATAAAATTATTTGGACTGATGAATCGAAATTTTCGAGAGAAGGGAATTTCAATAGAAAAAATCGTCATTATTGGTCCAGTGAAAATCCTCACGTCACAAAAGAAGCCGGATTTCAAGAAAAATTTAGTTTTAATGTCTTCTGCATGTTGATGGACAACAAATTGAGGTACGTGATATACGAGGAGTCATTAACATCCAGAAGCTACCTGAATATTTTGGAGAATACTGTAGACAGTTTCGTGGATAATCTGCCACTCGAAGATTATCGAAACTGTTGGTACCAACTAGACGGAGCTCCTGCACATTGCACAAGAGAAGTGAGCGCAGAACTGGATAGACTATTTGACGATCGGTGGATGAGGCGCTTGGGACCATGGAATTGGCCAACGAGATCACCCGATCTTAATCCATTAGATTTTTATTTGTGGGGAATTTTAAAGAAAAAGTTTACAAAATACCTGTGCGTTCGAGAGATGAATTGTTAGAAAGGATTGCTCTGACGATCTTTATCTCTTTCAATATTCAATATTTCTCTTATATTTGTGTGTAATTTTGTTCAGTGTACTGTCTATATTATATTTGTGTAGTACTGAATGTATATATGTTCAGTTGATATAAACTAGTCATAGGTATATTTTATTTGAAATGTGTAAAAAAAAATTGTGTATATGTGTAAGCCATGTATGGATTGTTATTTTTATTGCAAAACAAGTGTGTTACACTTATCGCTTTCCTACTTTTTTCACGTTTTCTGTAATGTCTATTTTATATATTGATGTGAATTTAATCATTTTCATTGTAATGTGAATAAAGTCATTATATAAATATTATGGCTGTTGATTTGGTAGGATTGATAGTGAGTGAATGATCCTTGGATATTTCAATTAATTTTTTTATATCTTCATTCAAATAACTTTGTTGGCTCATAATATTCTCGATTCTATCACTAAAAAATAAGTTTATGTCATCTTCATACTGAAAAATTAAATTAAATTTTATATTTCGGGATTTTTCGGTAATATTCGATTATAATTTTGTGAATTATTCCCTTTTAAATTACGGCCCTGGAAATTGGTTGACTGAGTTGAATAAAAACACAATAGCAACTTTCACGTCTATGTCTAGGCCTTTGTACCGTAGAGTTTTTCGAGAGTTTTTTTTTCATTTTTAGGTACCTATTCATATTTTTTCCATTGCTCTGAGCGTTTTCTACAATGAACTTTGAATAAGAGAACCTTTTATGATTATCTGAGACATATCTACAACAAAAATATATTATATGTGTTTTGATGAGCAGAAAAAAAATGGTAGCAATAATAACATTTTACACAATGAAAAGAGAAGTTAAAATTTATATGTTTTTTACCACTTTTAATTTTTTTTAACGAAACTGCAGTAACGTTAGTTACAATTAAAAGTGGTTAAAAACATAGAAATTTAGTTTCTCTTTTCATTATGATCTCCTACCACGTAGTAACGGCTACATCCATCAATACATTTTACACAATTTAACCGAAACGAATTTGAATATCCCTGTATATGATGTCATTGCCAATCCAAATAAATGCGCTCAATTGAGAATTTATATTTTCAGTCCAAACGTTCACCTTCTCAGGACAGTGAGTAGGTACTGAGCATCATCCAACGTGGATTTTATAGCTTGGTTTGTTGACTGTTTCACTTGAAACCATTGGTAATCCATCAGAAAATAATTTTTGATAGATAATGGCCATCTGGACATCTATTTACCATGAACATTATGTCGTTGATATGTTTTTCTAGAAGAGGCAATACCAACGTTTAATTGATATATTTATTGGCAGTAATTCGCCTTGGAGGTCTATGTGTATTATTTCAAATATATTCAAGATCATGAAATATGTTTTCTATTACTCACATATAGTACAGCGGCATACTTGAAGACTAGCTGTAAATCAAACCATCTAAAAGAACAATTCGTTCAGGCCAGTCTCAACTCCCTTACTGTAGGTTAATGGACTGACACCTATCAGAAAACAACTACTTCCCTGGCTAATACCACGAAGGGCGTTGGATTATATCCGACAGGTGTCAGTGCAGGATTCTATATAGAAGTAATTCCTGCATATGCCTTTGGCGATACAACTGCTGGAATTGATTTTCAATAATTCGAACGGGTACACTTGTAGACCGGTTTCGGGCTATTTGGCCTCTCGTCAGTGCAAGATGGTTTCCATCATCAACGAGGATTCGATGATTTCCCATAATTGAAAGTCGAATTCCTTTCAGGGTATCATTCTTCAAACAAGGCTGAAGCGAACGACAAACAACATTATTGTCATCGCCCCATCTGCCCGTAATGGAGGTAACCAACCGCATATGCGAATGGCCCAATTCCTCGTATAAGGAAAAAACTTCACATACAGTGAGGGGGTATACTTGAGGACTGGCTGTGAATCAAATTATCTAGAACAATTTGTTCAGGACAGTTCCAACTCATCTACACTGTAGGTTGATGGACACCTATCAGAAAACAGCTACTCCCCTGGCTAATACCACAAAGAGATATAATTCCCTTCGGGGTATTAGCCAGCGGAGTAGTTGTTTTCTGATAGGTGTCAGTCCATTACCCTACAAATTTCACTAATCGTAGACTGAGAATCATATAGGCACGAGACTTAAAGATAAATATAATGATCAACTTGGCAATCAGAGATAAATAACTGAAGTGCTAAGTATTCACAGATGTAGCAAATAAAATAATTTGAATGTATATTTTTTTCTGATATCAAAAGCTCTTTCTATTCTTTTCTTTGTGTTATGTATTTTGTCACCAGCACTTCAATTGCAGAAGTCAAATTCGATATACATTCGGCACAAAGGCATACTTTGGAATACATTTGATAGCAAACATTTCAAATACATAAAAAACTGGAAAAGATTTATATTGTTCGTAGAATATTGGGTTAAATAATTGAAATGAGCTCAATTTATAGTTAGCCACGCTACTCTGGTTCAGAAACAGTATTAAGAATGTATTCGAGTCCCAAATGAAGTTCTAAATTCGTAGGTTCAAGAAAGTATTCAGTCCCTCAGTGGGATTCCATAACCACCCAAGATATGTAATACGAGATGAGACTTAACTGTGATATGATCCCGTCCAAATACAGTTCGTTTGATTAAACTGGAAAATTATGAATTTTATAGCCGTCTTAGTTATTCGGACGCCTATAGCCCCATGAATGTGTCTGACGGATATGTTACTTGAAAGTTTGAAATTCGGTTTTCTGAAATTTTCAACTCTGTTATGGTAAAATTAATAAAACAGGTGAGTATAGGACGAAAATACTCAGAAAAGTTGGTGAAAAAGTGAAATAAATGATTTCAAGAAATGAAAAAATATAAAACATAAATGATGAATAATAATAACAATTCATTTATTTCGTTTGTTAAAAAGTACATAACAGTGGATAATTCTATCAGTACAATAACAAGGAAAACGCCATAAGATTTTGTGCTTTTCATATACATATATTCATACTCAAGTATTTATCTGAATATTTTCAAAGAATTGAGATAAAAAGATGAAAAATATATGTAGACACATAAAAGTAGCGGAATACTACAACAGTAAAATTGAGGGTCATGGATATAATTAAAAAGTTTAAATTAATGATAATGTCAAATAGTGACAAGAACGTTAAAAAAGACAAAAAAAAAACACCTAACCCAAAATTCCTCAAGGGTGTAGCAATTGTTTTCTATGAGAGCAGCTTTCAGTCTTGATTTAAAAATATTGACATTTGGCGCATTCTTTACCGAATCATCAAGCTTATTGTAAAACTTTGGTCCAAGAAAAAGGTGGATTTTTGGTATATGGTGGTTCGATGCATATGGGGTATTAATAAATGTTTAGAGCGGGTAGGGTATTTATGCTGATTAGATATAAAATTATGACCTTTCTTGTAGATGTATATGCATAATTCATAAATATAAATACCCGCAACGGTGAGTATTTTGAGTTCTTTGAAAAAGTTTCTACACGATTGCCTCCATCCTATACGAGCAATAGTTCTGATGGCATATTTCTGTCGTGTAAAAACCCTCACTGCAGACGATCCAGTGCCCCAGTTCAGTATTCCATATCGTATATGACAGTGTATTGATCCATAGTACAGATTCAACAAAACTTGTTTACTGCAATGGTTTGACATAAATCTTAGCGCATAGCAATTTCTGCGGAGTTTGTCGCAGAGAGTTTCAATGTGAGGGATCCAGGTAAGCTTGTAGTCAAGTGTAAGGCTAAGCATCTTTGTTGTTGAGCAAGATTCAACATACAACTCCTCGTTCTCATAAATGCTAAAATTGTCATGAGCAGAATGCAGCGAGAATTTCATTAATGATGTTGTCGTGATGTTCCCATGTTACTACCTGTTCATAGACATTCTCTGTTTTCTCTGCAAGTGCTATTGCATCGCTCACCTTTATGAGGAAATTGGTGTCGTCTGCATTAGCAATCACATGTATTTCCGTGAGACTATTCATGAACTGCAACAAGTCAGTCGCATATATAAGAAACAGTAAGGGGCCAAGAATTGAGCCTTGTGGAACACCCTGTTCAATGGTTGTTGAATGACTTACAGTTTTTCGTATCACTACTTTTTGGGTCCTGCCATGCAAATAAGACTTCATTAATTTCAATGCGGTTCCCCTCACACCATATCGTTCCATTTTCTGAAGCAGAAGTATGTGATTTACATTATCGAAGGCTCTGGAGAAGTCAATAAATAAATCACAGACACTTAGTTTGCCATCAAGAGCATTTATGACATGTTTGTGGAATTCATACAGTGCCGTTTCAGTACTTTTGTTCTGGGTGAAACCGTACTGATTTGGTGAAAATTGTTCATTAGCATTAAAAAAATGATAGTAATTGCTTTTTAATATGCAGCTCGAAAATCTTTGAAAGGCTTGGAATCAAGCTTATTCCTCTATAATTCTTATAAAGATCAGTATCTCCTTTTTAAAATATTGGTATAACGAGTGCAGCTTTCAATTTTTCGGGAAAAGTTCCTCGTTCCATCGACATATTCAAGATGTATGCCAAAGGTTCACATACCTGAAAAACACATTTTTTCAAAAGGTTATTTGAGATTTCGTCGTGACCACGTGCGTTGGAATTTTTCAATATCTTTACAAAGTCTACAATGTCATGCCTAGTTATAGGATGTAAGAAAATGGAGTTTTGGCATACTTTTATGTTACTTCCCAAAAAATTCAAGTCAATAGCTTCTTGTTTATGAGCTACGAAAAAATGTTTATTGAAGTTGTTGGTCATTTCAATTTCGGGGGCAATTTTATCACCTTCATGAATTATGATATTGTGAAAATTGTTTGCGATTTTCTGGATTTGGTTAATAATTTGCCACATTGTTTTCGATTTATTGTTCGAATTGGTTATTCTGTCATCTACACCAAATTTGTATAAAGACCAAATTACTGTGAATTGCTATAGATATGAGAAAAGATATAATCTGGAAAAATATACTGTTGCTGTGAAAAAAAGTGAAAAAAGTGCATGGCACTTTTCTCAATCAGAGAGTCACTGTTTGTGAAAAAGCCTCTTTCTGTTGATAAAGTAACATGTTTAGTGTGCCTTCGGCATTATCTAGAAATTTCCTGAATTTCTACTTGTTCCATTTCAATTTATTTTATTAGAGTTATGGCCATAACATGGATAACTCAAGTCCTCTTTGAAACTAACCTAGATAATATCACGATATTTGTTCAAGTTCTCTTGTAGAGGACATTCTTGCAGATGTTTTTCGTTCATTCAGCAGTAGGATAGGATATATGTTAGATCTATCCTTCACTAGTGGAGTGAAACTCTAGATTCGGTAACCATTCAAGTGATTGTAGGGATGATCTACCACTGGCCGAACAAGAAACATTTGCAGATATGACCCAATATCCGCCGTAGGAGGTAGATGTATGCCACTATTTTCTATCTAGTAAAAACATAGATTTTTTCCAGTAACCCTAAGATGTTCTCGATAAACTCGATCTGTATTATGGATAACCCAAATGGTAGATTCAATGAATTACTTCTGCAGTCACAAGCATGGACAACATTATGTTGTTTCGACAATACGAATGCAAACATTTTGTACTCGCATAGTCCATTCACTCCTGTAAAAAGAAATACTGTCTTTCTTAAAGACATCAACAAGCACTCTCTACTATTCACAAACAAACAATTTATAAATTATTATTTGTTGCTAAGATGATCATCCGAAAGTTACACCACATCGATATAATCGTCTTCTAGCACGTCGTCAATTCTGTCATATAGTATGTCTTGTTCAGTTTGTTTGATATCGCCGGTATATATGCAATTTCTTGGGCCGGTCGAGATACTACTGATGACAGCTTTTCAGAGGATGGGGTGGTTTTAGGTGTTTATAATTGTGAGGATACTGTGAGTCATCTCAACAACACATCTAAGTAAGAAAAAATGTTAACCTTGCACTCTTAGCTAGACCAAAAATGGCTGTTAAAGTCCCTATTATTCAATATTAGTCTAAATAATATTTTCAAGCGAAAAAAAAATACCGAAAAGATTTTCGTATGCAAATACCTGTTTTGAATTTGCAAAACGTCTTATGATGGTCTTATAATTTGGTTATCACTATGAATAATTTGCTTCGAAAAGACAAAGGTCTGGAAGTCTGTTTTCTAGAATATCCAGAATAATTTCTGCTTGATGATACTTGAACAATTTTTCTTTTTCATTTTGCTTCCAATGAGGACTTTTTCATTTGGAAAATAGAATCAAAGTTACCTATACTGTCAGGTGAAATCTAGGTTTGAATGATATTTTATTAATTTTTTTATAATTTGCTATTGGGTAAATCATTCACGATCGACCTATAATCATTCGGATTATGGTTTACGCTTGTGCGTATAATATCCTATTCTGAAGTGGATAACTTCTGTTCTCCTATATCTTCCTTACTATTTATTGTGCGTCCTGACTGACTCACTTATTACTTTCCAAACTTACCTATTTCTGCAATTTTTTTTTCCATTGTATCATTTTCACCACTTCATCATCTCTGCAGTTGTCCCACCATTGTGTCATCGGTCTTCCTCGATATTGGCTTTTCAATCATATCCGTCGATTGTCACATTATGTGCTTCAGTTTCCATTCAGTTAGTTTGTTACTTTCCTTACACTGGTTCTTACTTTTCCAATTATAACTATATCACCGGCCTCCTACATAATAATTTGGATGTCATGTTTTTATTGCTCGCATATATTTTCCTTAATATACAGTGTGGTCCAACGAAAACTTAACACCTCGATTTTCCGGCGTTAACATGAAAATGTGGAAAATCGCTCGAACCCGTCAATTGCTGATTCGAAGGGGAACAACTTTTCCGCTGTTTTCATCCCCGTGACTTCAACCCCCTAACGGGGGTGAGCACAACCCCTTGATTTTGAATAGGGATGAGGGGTGTTGAGATACCTCATTTTGAAGATCTTATCGTGTACTATCTGCCCGTAAAATTTCACTTCAAAATATCCATCGATAATGAAATAACAGCGAAAATAGTGAAAGAGGCAATATGGAATTTATCTCGAGAATATTATTCGTATCCGACGCATTTCAAAGGTATTGAGTGGTTAATTTTTTGTCCAAAAAAGTAGACGGACCTTGTTTTTGTACCTTAGTCTATCGTGAATTGTTAAGAACGGTACAAGTGTGTACAAGCGATTGTAAATTTGTAGTGGAATTAAAATGGTGTATTCCGTAGAAGAAAGGGTGGAAATGATAAAATTATTTTTCCGAAATAACGACTCTGCGCGCACAACAGCGGCTTTATTTAACGAACGACATCCTGGAAAAAATGTATCCGCTGCTTACGTTGTGCAACTGGTTGCCAAATTTGACGCTACTGGGTCAGTTGGAAACAAAAAGAGGGTGCATGAAAGAGACGAAGCGAGGGACGTGGCTGTCTTAGGTCATATAGCAATGGATCCGACCGTTAGTACTAGGAAATTGTCCGAGGTATCTGGTGTTTCACGCACAACAATCATGAGAATCCTGAAACAACATAAATTCCATCCGTATAAGATACGATTGGTTCAGGAACTGAATGAGGATGATCCCGATCGCCGACTCCAGTTCTGTGAAGTGATCAGTGAAATAATTAACTGCAATCAAAACTACATGTTCGATATCTGTTTTTCGGACGAGTGTTCATTTTACCTTAACGGCATTGTAAACCGGCATAACTGTCGGTATTGGTCAGATGAAAATCCACGATTATTTCGTGAGGTGTATACACAGCGCCCCCAAAAATTAAATGTTTGGGCGGGTATTTATGGAAATCACATAATCGGCCCTTTTTTTCTACCCGGTAATCTCACAGGCCAACTTTATCTCGATCTATTGGAGAACGCTATTTATCCAGCCCTCGTGCAAGTATTGGAGAATGCAGAAGACCATCAAACGATCATTTTCCAACAAGATGGCGCACCACCTCACTTTGTTCAACCGGTGCGTCAGTTTTTAGATGACAATTTTCCTCACGCCTGGATTGGAAGAAGGGGACATATTGAGTGGCCACCCAGATCACCGGATCTGGCTCCACTGGACTTTTTTCTATGGGGTCACCTGAAATCCAAGATTTACGCTACCCAGCCTGAGTCACTGGATGATTTGCGAACTCGGATCATTAATGAATGCCGTCAAATTACACCAGACATCTTGAGTAATGTACGTGAACGTTTTCAGCAAAACTTATATTACTGCATGGAAGTGGATGGTGCCCATTTCGAACATTTAATAAAGTAATCACAAAAGTACGTACTCTTCCACTCTTTTACCTGTCATGTCGTTATCGATGGATATTTTGGAGCGAAATTTTACGGTCAGATAGTACACGATAAGATCTTCAAAATGAGGTATCTCAACACCCCTCATCCCTATTCAAAATCAAGGGGTTGTGCTCACCCCCGTTAGGGGGTTGAAGTCACGGGGATGAAAACAGTGGAACAGTTGTTCCCCCTCGAATCAGAAATTGACGGGTTCGAGCGATTTTCCACATTTTCATGTTAACGCCGGAAACTCGAGGTGTTAAGTTTTCGTTGGACCACACTGTATGTTAGTGTGCACATTGCCAATTGCATAAATCAATTAATGCAGAGTGCAACAGACTGTTGGTTGTTATTGGAAGTCACAGTATTCTGGAAACGACCTCTGATTTTAGGCCTCCAACTGTCAACTACGAACTGCCTTATAAAGTACTGTTGGCGAGTATTGAGGACTGGATTTTCCGGGAGAAGGAAATATTAAGAGCATATAGTTGTTGGTTCACAAATGGATCAAAAACACCTTCCGGTTCCGGTGCAGGTGTTTTCAGTGGCAGACCCAGGACAGAGATATAAACCTGCCTAGGAACCTATGCGACTGTATTTCAAACGACTGAATTGTGTGCGGAGAGATTGGAAGAATCCAACCTCATATACAAGTTAATAAAAATATTCTCGGACAGTCAAGCGGCTTTGGAAGCTCTTGGCTCTTCCGAGCCAATTGTCAAAAACGACTCTCCTCGATAGGAAGATGTAGCCTAGATTCCTTGCTAAGGAGGGTGCTGCAAGCAGCTTCATCGGACCAGAATCTGTCATTAGCATCAATTCAGGCTTTGCCAAACAAACATTGAATACCTGGATGGCAAAAAGATTTATTGACTTCTGGAAGAATCTTCCAGGATTGGTTCACTCCAAGGCATTTATTCACCCTTCGAAGCTTGATACCAAACAATTGTTGGACTACAATAGGGATGAACTACGACGTCTAACAGGCCTTCTCATAGGTCACGGTCATTTGAATCATCATATGCAGAGACTCGGGCTATCGGAAGACAGTTTGTCGCCTCTGTTTGGAAAATGATGAAACAGCAGAGCACATACTTTGTGCCTGCCCGGCTGGGTACCGAATCAGAGCCATACTCTTACCATGTTACCTGATAGACCACTCACCATACAAACTAATCGGCTTCGTTAAGAAGCTGGGTTTATTTGGTCACTTTGGACCTAACCTAACCTATGTTATTGTTGAGAATATGCAGTATCTCTGCTTCAAAATGGTCCGTGATGAACTTATTCACTAATTCCTCTTAAAATTTCACTTTTATTTAATTTCGTCCAAAATCAAATTAGGAAGCTTTCTGTTTTTTTTTTTAGTAATCAGTTGTGCTTTCATCAATCCGTTTCTGCCTGTAGTATTGAAGGCAATTTTGAAGTCTATAAATAGTACGTGAACTCTTTTTTTATATTCCCAGGACTTTGTAGGATTTGTTCCAGTCTATTCTTCACTTCACTTCCTGGTATGAATCCATTTTTGTAGTACATACGTTGGTCTGCTGTTTTCACATTCTTGTATATTGGTGTTGAAGTTCTTGTGTTCCATTCTTCAGTAAGTCAGTTTATCAATAAATGTTTATAACTGAGTTCAAATCTGTTCAAAATCTGTTTTTCTGTTAACCAGCTGTCGTACCCCTACGAATGACAACCCTCAGAAGTCGAAACTTGTGGATAACAAGGTCTTACCTTTTAACGTGTGATTTCTAACACGGGTTGGACGATAGTTCAGCCTGGGGCTTGAACCAGCGACCAACACGGCGGTCGATTTGAGTGAGTGAACAAAGCACCCACGTCGAACCGACCGGCTACCGTCCGAGTGTAGGTATACATTGACTGACACATTTGAAGAGCATTATTCATAGATTAAATATTACTCAAGCCGAAGAGAAGAATAGCGTTTTCCAAAATCGTCTGTTCTCTTTAGACTGAAGCATTGTGCTAATGAATAAATGCAATTATTTTCATATTTATCATTTACTTTTTTTGACCATTATTGAATTATTTGTCAACATTCTCGTTTACATACCACAGTGTAACATGTATCTGTGAAATAATGAGAAAAGCAGTACTGAAACCGCTTGCTCCCTTGGATGGTATCAAAAGGGGACCTCGTCGCAGCATTAACCTTTGGGTGGGCTGTGGTAAAAGGTTGGCGCGATGGGCAATTGTTATTGCAGTTGGCGGCGAGCTCTGAAATAAGAACGAGAAGCTCGACCAACGCGCTGATCGCAATTTATGACAAGACTTTTTCTTACCGGTCAGGCCGCAGTCGTTCCAAATGAATACGAACACGCAAGAATGCACCTTTCTTTTTCCGCACACCGAACCGGCTCCATTGCCGGGGAAGTTTCGCTAACGTATAGAACTTGATTCAAAAATGTAAATTGAAAGAATTTAAAGTATTTCTCACTGCTGTTTTAAACCTCCCAAAATCTAAAAAAAATTAACGAAGTTGAATCAACAGAGAATCTACTGAAGTGTAATGAGGGGCGAACTGAAAAGTTAGTCTCCGTATAGTTACTGCGTAATATAAACTACTGAAAGTTCAGTTAATAGGTATTCATGAATTTTGTCTATGAATTATATACCGAAAATATACCTGGCTCCGGTTGGGGCGTTTTCCAGAAGTGGATTTTTGGGTTTTGAGACCGGATGGGAATTACTTTCAGAAGCTTGAACTTTAGAAAGGAAGTCAAGGATATAAGTTCATATTGACTTTTTGAGTTGTAGGAACAATTCATTCGTTACTGATTTAGTGATTTATATGACGCAGCAACTTTTCGGTGTGAATTTTTCAGTTAGTCCTTCATAACACTACAGAAGGATCTCTATTGATTATGTTTCAGATAGTTGGAGAATAACTTCTTAAAAAGGCAGCAAGAAAGACTTCTCTTCAAAAATGTCTTTAAAAAAATTTACTTTTACTTCTACTTTTCGTTTCCTTTTGAATAACATTCAAAAGGATCGAATTCTCAGAAGGAAGTAACTGAATACATAAATAAAAAACATTTACAAATATGCGAAAATCATGCACGCAACTTCTTCAAGATACAAATTTGAGGAGAAAAGCGCAACATATGAAAATTGTTCATAAAAATACTAAGAGGATTTTAACAATAAATTTTATTTAAAGTCCGTTTCGCTACACAGTAGCTTCATCAGTTGTACTGGTACATCAAAGTATTCTTCAATATCTACAAAGAAATGATCAATCCGAAACAATTACTTTCAAATAAAGGAATCTCAGTAACATTATCGAGATGAAATTTTACTTATATGGAAAATATTTTCACTAAAATGAGGACAGTTGAATATATCAGCTTTATGATATTATTTTAAAAGTAACTTCCGAACTGCTCGGTAAATACACATATAATCTTATATTATATTTTTGCCATTTGGAAATATTCTTGGAACTATTCCTCCTTCACATAATTTTGATGAGATCATGCATTGCCTTAATTTCAGTACGGAACTGAAACCTCTTCGAAACAAGCCGAGATATGTGGATATTTATCAGTCTCCTATCAAGGTTAATTCACAAGTGATTGATCCACCTTCTTCTTTTTCAGTGCGGTCAGTGGACTCAGGTCATTCTTGGCCCCAAAAAATGAGTTGCATTCCTCGTAGAACTGGTACCATTTCAGTGGAAGCGCTTCTTGAAGCAAGAGCCGAATCGATCCCTCTACGAAACCCTTTTTCACTTGGAAGGATCGATCGCAGCTTGAGAAATGGTTCTTATGGAGATTCTGTGAAACGTGTTCTTCCTTACGAATCAGTAGAGAGTTGTCCTGAAAATCTAGAGAAGAAAATTGGATTGGATAATTTAGGAAACACTTGCTACATGAATAGCATTTTACAAGTGTTGTTCATGACGAAGAATTTCAAGAACGAAGTTTTAATGATGAACGAGAACGGGAATGTTTCCTGCTTATTCATCAAACTCAAACAACTGTTCATGCAGCTGCAGTTTCGTAAGAAGGTATCATCTTTCCCTCCAACCGATTTCCTGGAGTCTTTGAAGTCCACTAGAGACTCGTTAGGACAACGAGAGGATTGTTCCGAATTCTTGGGGTTCTTGTTGAACACTCTTCGTGAGCAAAACAATACCAAAATCAATACTCCCCGCCGCTCTGGACTGAATAATTCCGTATAACACATCTCGTCTTGTGTTTGTAAATCTTTTGCTGGAAAAATCCTCACTTGTTTACTTTGTGGTAAATATTCAAGAAGTACTGAAAACTCATGTGAATTTCTGGAACTTCATCTAGCTTTTCCTAATACGACTAATTACCAGTCCGTGCAAAGCTTATTGTTAAATCAACTGAAAATGGAATTTTTAACAGGTGATGATCGACTGTATTGTCAAACATGCGCCAAACTAACTGACTGTTATAAGGAAACAAGTATAGCTGAGGCACCAGTCAATCTAATAATAACACTGATGATTTTCAAACAAGACTCAACCTCTAACGGAAGCAAGAAACTCTTTGGAAGGTTCGAAATAGATGAACATTTCAACCTAGCAGACCACTGTTATGATATTCATGCAGTCATTGTTCACTGTGGTTCTGGCGTTGAATTTGGTCATTATTACGCCTTGGTTAAAGAAGAAACGGACTGGTTTAAGTTTGACGATAGTCGTGTTACGAAGTGTTCTGGCGATGCATTGAATTCATTGGAGCCTCTGGAGACACCCTACATTTTGTTTTATGAGAGAGAGGACATTGTTAGATCAAGATCTTCAGATGATGTGGTGCTGCAGGTTTTTCCGGGTTTTCCTGCAGCTGAAAAAGCAAATGCGCCACTGGAATCAATGAAGTCGCCCCGGAGCGCCAAATAATTTTTATTGTTGTATTTATGTTATTGCCATTTATTATCAGATAGAATTTGAATATGGAAAGCGAAGTATGACATGTCATTAAAAAAAAAAAACTAACTTTACCCAAATTGCCAAATTCAATTGTTCCCAAATTAATCTCTTCAAACAGATTTGTATCAGCCAACATCCTCTATGCATAAAATGAGCAATATTCAACGAAAGTCATTTTTTGTGGAGGAAAAATCAGTTTTTCATCGACCTTTTTTGGGTATTTGTTACCTTCCACAATCTTTTACGTTTCGGCGGCCAAAAGAAGTTCTTCAACTTCACTTCTTTGACATCTGTCGAAGAAGTGAAGAAATAACCTATCAAAAAAGGGATAACTACGAATATATTCGAATTTTTTATCCATTTCTGAAGACGGAGGCAGATTTTGGTCTCCGAAACGTAAAAGATTGTGGAAGGTAACAAATACCCAAAAAAGGTTGATAAAAATATGAGCAAGTTATTAGAAAAATTATGGAAAACAAACTCTGATGTGGGTCGTCGAAAGCAAAACTTGTAATACAGTTGATGCAGCAATTTTCAGATCTCACATATCCAACTTGAACAACACTATAGACATGAGGAGAGCCTCAGGATTAGATAATTAACACCAGTCTATTTTTGTTATGATTCTGTGAAAGAACAATGCAAGACTACTCTATTATATACCGAAAAAAAAATCATCAACTAGCTAAGCTGATACAGAACCATATGAATTCCTCATAAAAGCAGGGTTCAAAGGGTCAGATTGCAATTTATCTATATTAAAGCACAATCGATAATTTCTACAGCCAACTTTTGTAAAATGTTCATGTCTGCCATACTCTTTTTTATGTTTAGTTAAATATTCGAAACTCTTGTTCACTTTATATGATATTTAGACAAATTTCCTAACTCAACGTTGTTTCTTATAGTATCTATAATTATTCCCCTGTCGATGACGGTGAGAAAATTCACTGATTAACAGGAAAACGTGCATTGAGAGACGGTAAATGACAAATGACACGTAGCCATTGTTTTTTCTCGGATCGAATCGACGAGCAAGTCGATGAACAATTCGAGGACCAATTCGAGGACCAATTCGACGACGAATTCGAGGATCGAATCGAGGACCACACCAAGGGCCAAATCGAGGACTACACCAAGGACCAAATTATCGACTCATACTCCGTCACTATTAACCTCAATTTTTCTGCCACACCCTCATCATCACCCCCATGTGAACGAATACCTCCACTAATACCCTGCAAGGGTTGCTCTTCGCAGAGTTTCACTTCATGACTTAATCTTGACCATCCACCTTGTCATCGAGCTGGTCATCGAGTCTCAATTTGAGTTCCGGTGACGCATTTGATTAGCTTGTATTTTAGTTTTTTGTTATTACGTTCCCACAATTTTGTTGACCACTTACGAGTAATGATAGTCAGTACATTTTGTCCTGAATCACGAAAGATTTATTTTATTTGTTTTTCAAGAACGGGCCGGGCCCACTTTATGCATTTATTGGGATCATTCAAGATATTCGTTTTTACTATTTGCACTCAAAATATCAACATTATCATTGTTGAGCATAGTTATACAAATTCGAAAAATTCAAGACTTTGTTGAGAGATGCTCTTTGGAACTGTTTCTCTTCAGAAATTGGACGTTTTCTTGTATTAAAACGGCAATTTCCAAATATATTTCAAAATATGGCGAAGGCGCAAGTTTTCAAATATATTGGTACCTATATATTTTTTTCAGGTAGCAACTTTTTATAAACTAACATTTTAACTTTTTGATTTCAAATATAACATATCAAAAACCGGCATAACAGATTTGAAAGAAGTTTGTATTTGTTGAACAGAGTGTCAAGATGATCACATTCTATGTTACAAATGAAATTTTATGGTGCTTATTTGCAAACCAACATGAGAAAATTTGTTAACTTCTGGATAATTTGTTGTGTTGATTCTGAAAACAATAATAAACAAGTCGTGTTACCTACCAATTAATTGTATTTCAATATTATATAAAAATAAATTTTACTGACCAAAAGTATAACAAATATTTTCAACTGTTTAAATATATCAAAGTTTCAATATGTATTCTAGTGTTATGACTTTGACAATAATATCAAATGTGATCAGGTTGGTAGTTCTGATAAATCATACAGTTTTCTTCCTGTTAATTTAACCTGTCTGCTTTTCAGTTATCGTTTCATATGAATAAACATGTATGTGGTGACTTAGTGAATGAAACCATCAAAGGAACATTACTGAAAGTTAAAAATACAAAATGATGGTACTCACTTGGTGTTCGCCTCAGGAATGATATCGTCAACTACGACGTAGATCATAGCACCCGCAGCAAATGCAAGGGCGTAAGGGAGAGCAGGTTCAGCTAGGCCCACCGCAATAGCACCCAATACTCCGAATATCGGTTCTACCATTCCACTCAGCTGCCCGTACCTGCAACATAACCAAATCATATCAGAGGAATCACACGTTAGGAATCACACGTTAAAAGGTAAGATCTCGTTAATCCTTAGCTCGCACAAGTTTCGACTTCTGAGGGTTGTCGTTCGTAGGGGTGCGACAGCTGGTTAACGGAAAAACAAATTTTAAACAGATTTTTTTTTAAACAGATATAGGTATTTTTTTTTTATTTTTTCAAGGACAAAACACAACCACTATGGAAAAAACCTTAATGCGCTCAAAGAGCGATGCCTGTGCGAAAGTAGCGACTCACATTGGATTTGAATCGCTGGAGATTGAATCCATTTGGATAAACAAAAGTGCAGTTCTCCAAATAAGAGAGGTGTACTGAGATGAACCTCAAAACGACGAGCAGTCACAGTCCGTCGGGTGTTTCCTATACGTTTGGTGGAATCAAATGTGCCAAGTCACTTGAACACTTTCGTAAAAGTATCCATCAAAGAGAGACACAACTACTCTTCGATTCTCCAGACTATCAAGGTGCAAGTCTCCAATCAGGCGAGTGGCTCTTTTCTGGATAGAATCCACCAGCTTCAAGGTATGTTTAAGGGCGGAGCTCCATACATGGGAACAATACTCCAAAGGAGGTCTGATCTGAGTTTTATAAAGCATTAAAGTTGCTAAAGTGTGTACAGTATTCAGGTACAGAACTGTGTTCCAAGCTTTTGAGAAGCATTCTCTACAATTTCAGTGACATGATTGTGCCAAGACATATTGGTATCCATTTCAACCCCCAACAAACTCATCGAAACAGAAAGAGGAATTTTCTGTCCTGACATCATTATATCCGGTTCGAAGATGCATGGATTTTTGTAACATTGAATTGAACATGGTTAGTTTCACCCCAATTCGAAATCACTTCTAGATCTTTATTAAGATACGCAACCTTCTGCTGCCGGTGAATATGTGCATCCGCAGCCGATATCCTGAAATCCAAATGAAATGACGAGACAAGTGTTCTGCCGCCATCAGAGCAATATATTGGATTCTTCGTTTTTTACAATAAGTCGTTGATATGCAATAAAAAGAGGGTTTGAGACAATATGGCTCCCTGAGGAACACCAGCGTTGATGGTAAAAGTATTCGAGAGATATCCATCGACGGCCACTTGCAGGAAACTTACTTGAAAGTAAGTTTCCTGCAAGTGGCTGGAAAGCCATACATAAAAATGATCAGACAAGCTACAGCATTGAAGTTTGGAAAGCAAACCCCTCATGTCATACACGGTCAAGGGCCTTAGAAATATCAAGCGCAACAGATCTTGACCCACCATGTTTCTCGATTACGTTATTCCAAATATGGGGGGACTTAAGATAGAAGATCACCTGTTGATCTTTGTTTCCAAAAGTCATACTGATAATCGATAAGGGTGGTAAAGCCTTCCAAATATTTAAGCATATGGTGATTTACGGTGGTTTCCTCCATGATTTTTTGATATCACTGATAGCAAAGCGACTACTCTATAGTTATTTGGAAGATTTTTCTTACCCTTTTACGGAATAGGGTGAACGCGAGCAATCTTTCAAAAAGAAGGAAAAATCCCTTTCTTGTAAGACAGGTTGAAAAGTCTGCAAAACTGGTGCGAGTTCATTTGCGCACTTTTCAAGTACGATGACGGGAACTTCATCAGGATCGGACACCTTGTTGACATTGAGCTGTTTCAGAATTCGCCTGACTAGATGTTGTCGAATAGTAATTTCCGGCATTGTGGATTCCAGCGTTGGAATATTGGGTGGTACCTTTCCTGTGGAGTGGGACGTAAATTATTCAGATAGTTGATTTACTTTTTCTATGGCTGTTGTTGCAATTGAACTATCCGCTTGTCTTAGTGGTGGAATTGTGGATTCTGTAAAGTTTTGATCAACATCTTTAGCTACCAGTTTAGCTTTAGCCAGCAGTTTATCCCTAATTCTCTGATTGTGAAGTTCTTTGCTTTCATTTATCCTAAGTATGCATCTGTTGCGAGCATCAACAAACCTAGATCGGTTTCCGTCACTGGGATTTTTGCGCCAATTCCGATAGTCGAGATTTTCAGAAGCGACAGCTTGCTGGCAATTTTTGTTAAAACCAAGGTTAGCCGTTGAAAATTCGTTTCATTGAAAAAGGAATGTATACATCCATAGATGTTGGAATAACTTACTCTGTAGCAACAATAAACTCGCTTCGTTCGGATCAATCTGGACTGTATTGAAAAACATAATCAAAAAATTGATTATACATTTCAATCAACTTCATTGAAAAATCAGAGGTCAAAACAATGCCGATCTTTTCTCTTTCTTTTTCCATGTTGAAAATATCGTTAAAGCTATCTAGAAGTAATCCACATGTCCTTTATACATTCACCCCCAATATAATCCAATTGATGTCTGGCCAAATTCAAGTGAAGTTTGAGATGATTTTTCTAGAGAGGTTGGTTTATTATTTGATATTTGTACGTTGATGATTCGAAGATGGATGAATGAGTTAATGTGGATGTCACAAATCTAAGAAAATTTTAGTGCTCTTTCTTTTTCGTGACAAAAGTTATTTCATCGCTTGGCAACATCTAATAAAGTCTAAAGTTCTGGAATTATGTTTTCATGTATAGACCTCAATACCTAAATTTCTCAACTCCATATATTGTGTAACACTCTCAAGATGAAGACACCTTTGTATTTCATTGACTTTTGAAAGCAGAGATTTGATTTTTGGTATAGGCATATACCTACATGAGCCGCACTTTTCGTAATACATAGCCCGAGTGACAACCTTAAACCCAGCCTACTGCGATCCCGCAAATTTAGCTTGGCATTGGAGACACTGAAATAAGTTATTTGAAAGCTGCCCAGAAATCGATTTTCACCCACATAACATTCGAAATTTGAGTTTTTTTCAATTCTCATTGTCCGATTTTCAATTAATGGTTCCGCACTGCAAAAAATGTGAGTAAAATTTCGTGATGCATTCTGTAAATTTCACGGTATATATTAAGGAATCATTATTTTTCGTGATGTTTAACGCATAAATCCTAAAGCCCAGTATTATTTCTAGTTTGATATGGTAAGTTTACATATGCTATGTACTTTTCACAAATTATTCTTCAATTTTGCATGTTCTATTTGGTAAAAATATTGATTCGATATTTATCCTGGAAAAAGTCATAGTACTTTACTAAGTTTCCGTTTATAATATTGTATTATGTTAACACACTTTATTAGTTCTGTAGTAGTACATTGTAAATAACCAGTAAATATTTTGTAATTATTTATTTCCAACATCAATACAGGAATTTTCAACGCTTGACTTCTTCAACGTAAAAATATAAATCTTAATAAAAGTCATTACTAATCGTGTAATATTGAAGAATTTGTTGTGGAGAATTCCATAATAAACTCGGAAAAAAGTCGTTATTCTAGTGCGCGCGCATCCCCCATTTGCCAGGCCACACTCGATTTTTGATTATAATGGTCAGCAGTTACGTTGCGGTTGTTGCGTATAGGTTAGAATTTGAGAATTTATCATAAAGTTTGTTGCTAGTTATTGATTTCATCGAATGTCTCAGTAAGTACATATATTTTGTTTATATGAAAACAACAAAGATGTTCAAATGTAATTTGTGTACATTCCATTGTCACACTATCAGAAAATATTATGATATTCACTATTATGTTCATAGAAATTGACCAAGTGTTGAATTTATTTGTCGCCGAAATGGCTGTGGGGTCATTTTAAAATCGTATACAGGTTACAGGCAACATGTATTCAGGTCACATAATTATAAGGAAAGTAGTAGTGTTGGAATTCGAGAGGGAAATTCACACAATAATAATAATTGTAATGTTGCTGGTTGTAATTTTGCTACATTGAACAAAAAACATTCATTTCTCCATTTATACAGTCATTTCAAAGAACCTAATGTTAGAGTAAGCTGTCCTCTTTCTGTAATATGTAATATAAATACGATTTTTTCTAATATCAGAAGCTTCAGATCACATGTTTTCCGTAATTATAGGAATCGAAACAACCGTTTTCAGCATTGATTCACAAATTGAAAGAAGTGATATAAATCAGACTGATATACAAGAAGTGCCGGCACCTACTAATAACTCAGAAGACTTAAATTGCTCCAGAGTTGAAATTGAAAAATTAGGAGTGCAGTTGCTGGCGAACATGTATGTCATATTACAGAGTAAATGAGTATTACAGGTAAGATGAGTTTTCATTTTTTCTTGGCTCCAATTCATTCTCAACCATTATACCACAAAGAACATTTTGTACTCCCTCTACAACCCAGATTTCTCGTTGTCTATTTCTAATGACCTTCAGAAGTTTATATCACCAATTTAATCTTTACTTTTCTTTTATTTATTGTTATATCGGTATATAGTATGGGGTTGAAATTTCCATGATAGTATACTTTCTGGGAACGAAGACTATTGACCTTCTACTTCTTCAATAACAAACAGAAGATAGGAACCTCCAAATGAAAAAAGAAAAATTATAATTGAAAATAATGAATTGAACTCTTCATTAGGATGTGTAATTCATACATACGATAGATATTCACATACAAAAAACCAGGAGAAGAAGTCCATCCGAAACAATTATGTTTAATTGAACATTCAATTATACGAAAATCACCTTTCCTTCTAGTCAGCTTCTACTAGACACAAAGCCAAAAAAAAATCATTCAAAACAACCGCCTTCAAAGAAAGAAATATCTCCGAAAAATACTTCCCTTTTCATACACACACTGTACATTCATACTCTTCAACTACTCAATCATCAGCCCTTATAAAATCCTAAAAATAGTTCTCGACATTACTCTTTAAGAAAATAAAGTTCTATTTCAGTACATACATATCATTATTCATATAATTATTCATGAGAAACCTATTTATTTTTTCATTTAAGGTGATGCACAAGAAAATGAAATCTTCTTTGCTTTTGTGGAAAGAGAGAACATTGATTTGCAAGGATATGAAACATTTATGGAAGTTCTAAAAGTTGCGTTTTCATTATATTTCATTCTTGATTTGAAATATCCTCCAAAATTCCAAGCAACCTTCGAGCTCCTACAGAGGATGTATCTCAAAATTCATCCTGATGCTGGTTCCAAGAGTAGAGGAAAGGTTACTTAGACAAAGAAGAAAGTTTTGAATTATATGTTATAATTATATATTATATATTATTATATTCATTGCAAATAAAATGAAGATCTAGAAACTATGTCTACTTACTGAAAAGCAATTAATTGTAAAATTATCATCTTTATGTACCAAGTGAATGAAAAAAATAATAATAATTTGAGGAATTCGAACTTAGGATCAAAATTTATAGCCAATTCAAAATGTAATATAAACTTTCGATAATATATGGTTGTTAGTATATAAATTTATACAAGAATAAATTTATCTTTTAGTATTTTTCAAGCAACATTAATAAATGGAATTGAAATCTTTCTTGTGATACATAAAAATGATAATTGAATGGCTATTTGCTATTAACACTAGAATCGTATCATCTTTTGTTGACAATCTTGAAAATTAATTTTTATAATTAAGCCCATTTACTAGTACGGTAGTTACAATTTTTAGTTTCGAATTCTTATTAGATATGTCAACAAATTAAATAACTGGTTCTTCCCTTGAATACATTTTCAGTTCCCCTTTTTATAGCATTTAATATTTGTAACATTATTGTGTTAGTTTTTATCGTTCCTTACATTATTCAGTTCAAAAATGAGTACCTATTTATTTTTATTTGTTTATTTGAAATATTTATTTTACTTTGTTTTAATAAATATTTTTATAATGGTTTTGGATTTTAATATGTAATAACCATGAAATACCTTGTAGTTTTACAACAAAAACGTAATAATACCTTGTAATTCTACATTCTAAAATTACCATGTATTTTTACATATGCCTACCCTATGTATAATGGAAATTTACAAAGGAATTCGAAATTTCGCATGGTAAAGATACAGTTCCCATATTGTATTATTACTCATGTTCAGAAAAAAAATCCAATTCGAGTAATGTACAATTATATGAAGGGTATAGTAAGATTACAGATTTGATGGTAAAACCATGCTATTATTACTGAAAATTTTCACAATATATCGTTTATAATAACCTTATTTGTGGTGTAATTTCAAATTGCAAATCTTTTTTACTGTGAAATTTTACTAAATAAATTGTGTGACTTTTACATTTTCTATACTGAAAAAAAATTACGTAATTAGTATCGTTATATGATTACATAATAGATTGTGGTAATAAATTAATAATAATAATAATAGTAATAATAACATTATCATTTTATCAAATGTAAGTTAATCGAATTCAGTCTCCTTTACTAGCCTGTCTCCAATTTTTTATATTTCCTGTTGAATATGATTGGTTGCGAATTTGTCTACCTTTGGATAAAAAATCGTCATTCTCAATGTTTCAAAGCAGTCTCATGTTTTTTTTTATTGTTTCAACAGTTTTCAATTTGGACTAGAGTGTCATGGAAACAAATGAACTATTTATACCCCAAATGTCAGTTCGAATGCATCAAAAACAGTTATTTGGTGATGGTGCTCGAAGTAACAGCAAAAATTCAACAAAATTCAACGGAATTCAACAGAAGACATCCGAAACGAAATCGTATTCGCTATGGATCGGCAGCCTCCGTGAAAAAACTTTTTAATCAAACCAGAAGTGTATCAAAGAATCATCCAGCTATTGAGACAATCCACATCAAAATCGAAAGTACCATGATGATGATAATTTTTTAGCTTCAATTCGTGCCAATCTCCAAATCAGTTTGTGTGAAAGGTTTGAGCAATTAAATTAGAAAGAAAGTGACGAATATAAACGATTAGATTACTGCTACTGGGTCCAAAGAAATTTTTCAAATGATAGAAATTTACTAAAAAAAATGTTTACTGATGAGGCTACGTCCACTACCAATGGATTAATGTCTGCTTGAAATTGCAGATGATACTGGTCCACTAAAAATCTACACTGGGTTATAAACTGTAAGCATCAATACTCTCGAAAAGTTAATGTATGTGTGATATTTTATGCGACATAATAATTGGACCGTTTTTTTTTCAGTAATACCATTAACGCTGAATGACTATTTAATTTATTTTTGATAATGAATTATGGGACATCATTGAAAATCCAGCCCTCAATGAGCAACAAAAGATATACTTTCAGCTGGACGGAGCTTTCGTTCATAATTCTTGTATGTGTATAATTCTTTCAGCTTGGTGGGAATTTAGGTAGCTTCGAATGTCTAAATTGACCGGACTATTAACTAATGTTTTCTCAATAATAACAACACTACCGATTGCAGAGCATCGTAGATAAGATATTGAGATGAGTATCTTTTCTTTTTTATAGAAATGGCGGTTATTTTCAGAGATTTTCTGATTTTTGCACACCTCAGATTTTCAAGTTTATGATATGCAAACCTAGCGAATTGATGAAAACAATATTTTTCACGTAGCAGAATATTCTAATCATGTTCTGATATAGAATTCTTTTTTTAGGCGGTTCTTAATTTTTAATTTCTTCGACCAATTTTTCTAATAACTTATTTCACTACATGAAAATATATATTTGTCTTTGTATCGGTTGATGGTATAAAACAAATATATATGAGGGGCGGTGTTGGAGTAACGCGAACTCCCAATATTTTCTCTTTGGTATGCCATCTCCACGCTGGCATGGACCGGGTTCAGATGAACGGAGCGCGACGGCGACTTAACAGATGCCGCTGACCGCATTCCTATCTTTTTCATCTAATGTATGCACTCGGAAAGCAGACTTCGTACACTGTATGTACAATTAGAAGTGCTGTTCGAGCGTATAATGAAATCTTGAATCAATTTGTGGATATTCGTTGAGGAATGCGATGACCGTGTATTGATTTTTGTTTAACTTCAAGTGAATAACTAAAGGATATTGTTCTTCTAGTGGTCTGCTAGAGATGAATGTAATATTTTCTGTGAGCGAGAGAACACTCGAGTTTCTTAATGTTCTCAAGATTAAGAAAATCATTTTTGACAAATTAAATACTATACTTGTTTAACAACTACCTCAGAATCATTCTTTATGAAGGTATTCAAGAATTTTATTTATTACTCCAATTTTAAAAGATGGTGAAATTGAACATTTGGGAACTAGGTACCAACAAATAATATTATTTACGAATAACAACGATATTTATTTTCAGTGTCGTTGCTAGTGGCTAGCTTCTTCAGAGGTTTAACCATCATGGCTTGCTGTCCGATGACTACCTTCTAGGCTTCGTAAAGCGTATTTATGCCTTGTCAGGTAATCAGTTGTATTCGTACCTGAATTTGTACCTGTATTCGCACCTGCACTTGAACCTGGAACATTAACAATCTCGCTGCCTGTTGTCCTGTTCGTTATTCTCGAATTCCTTAAAATAGGGTTCCATATTTGATTGAGGTTCACCGCTTTTTCTTTTCTGTTAAAATTATCTGTGTGTTTGTGGATCTCTATTGCCTCCCGTACCAGTCAGCTGTGGTATCCCTGGTTGGAGGCAATTAGTTCTGTGTTCTCAAACAAAATTCTGTGGTCTCCTTCACTCAGTGCGTGTTCTGCCACAGCTGACTTGTCTGTTTAGCCTAGTCTGCAATTCCTTTTATGCTCTTTTAGTCTTGTTCCCATGGATCGTTTGGTGGTTCCGATATATACCTTTCCACAAGTGCACAGAATGCGATAGACCCCTGCTGCTGATGATGGGTCTCTTTTGTCTTTAGCCGACCTGAGGCTTTGTTGTATCTTCCTCGTGGGTTTGAAGACTGTTTCGATGTCGTGTTTGCCCAATAGTTTTCCAATTCTATCCGTGACCCAGGGACAAACGGTAGATATGCGCGTGCAACCATCTGATCCTTTTTCGCTTTCTGAACCGTGGTGCTCTTCGGTCTCATGGCTCTTCTGGTCTCGGAGGCACTGTATCCATTCGCTCTCAAGGTCACTTCCAGGTATTTCAGTTCAATCTCCAGATGTTCTGGTTCACATATTATCCGAGCCCGTTCCGTTAGAGTGGAGATAACTCCTCTCTTTTGGCTAGGATGGTGGTTCGATAGTGCGTGCAAGTATCTATCTGTGTGTGTGGGTTTTCGATACACTTTGTGGGTTAGTCTGGTACCACATCGTTCTACAAGTACATCTAGGAAAGCTATCCGTTGGTCTTGCTCAATCTCCATGGTGAATTCTATGCTCGGGTGTTGGGCGTTCAAGTGGTTTAGGAAACGGTTCAGGGTATCTCTTCCATGTTTCCAGGTGACGAAGGTGTCATCCACGTAACGTAGCCATAAGGTTGGCTTCAATTCAAAAGTGTCTATCGCCTTCCCTTCAAACCGTTCCATGAAATAATTAGCTATCACTGGGCTAAGTGGACTCCCCATTGTGGAAAGATATATATCGGAACCACCAAACGATCCATGGGAACAAGGCTAAAAGAGCATAAAAGGAACTGCAGACTAGGCCAAACAGACAAGTCAGCTGTGGCAGAACACGCACTAAGTGAAGGAGACCACAGAATTCTGTTTGAGAACACAGAACTAATTGCCCCCAACCAGGGATACCATAGCCGACTGGTACGGGAGGCAATAGAGATCCACAAACACACGGATCATTTCAACAGAAAAGAAGAAGTGGTGAACCTTAATCAAATATGGAACCCCATTTTAAGGAATTCGAGAATAACGAACAGGACAACAGGCAGCAAGATTGTTAATGTTCCAGGTTCAAGTGCAGGTACGAATGAATACAGGTACAAATTCAGGTACAAATACAGGTACAAATACAACTGAATACCTGACAAGGCATAATTACGCTTTACGAAGCTTAAAAGGTAGTCATCGGACAGCAAGCCATGATGGTTAAACCTCTGAAGAAGCTAGCCACTCGTGCCAGCGAAACGTCAGAAAGAAATTCCAAAAATACACGGCTTTCAAACTCAAAAAGCAACGACACTGAAAACCTCAGCCGTGAAAGTCTAAACCATTTTGTCGATATTTATTTTGTTTGAACTTAACAACAAATAAATAATAATTGCGCAACGAAACTTTCCCTCAGTTATCTCAATGGTGCGATTTTGTTCAATCATTTTCATAAAAGAGGACGTATGGTTCTCCACTCACAAGTGATTTTGGTGAAATTGGTGACACGTGTGAATCATTGTATTTGTGCCACGCGTCAGTATACGGGTATCTGCAGTATGCTGTATAATGTCCTCTGTAAGTAGTCCCACTGTGATTAAAAAGAACATATAGATTATAACAAAAAGTAACCACATTTTCTGCTGCAAAATTGTCCATATCCAATCCTTCTAGAGGAAATTTGATGACATCATTCAATTTATCTCTAAACCTTTTCATTGGAGAGAATATTTTTAAATGAATTACTAAAATATGGGAAAACTTGTGGATTGATAGGGACTTTGTGCATTTTCTCCTTTCCTTGCATTTCGAACACGTCGGTTTTTCATTTCCATTCAAAGTTTCTTCTCTTGTAAAGGAATCCAAGCGTAACCACAAACTCAATTGGTCGGTTCTTTGTGGTATGGCGAGAGATAAATCCCAGAAAGGATCAAAGGTTTCTGATGAGTGTCCACAGTGTGTGCATTTCATCGCGGATTTCAATTGACCAATGAAATTATCTACAATCTTAGAGTTATGCATACCCAAATATGTGAGCTATGACTCTGGTGCATTTTCGCTGTCGCTCAATTTTTCGACAATCTCGGTTAAGATTGGTTTCTCATTAATTATATTAACGTCTTCATGTAAACCTTCTAACAGATAACGAAGAAAATCCTGAGATGGAAATTACCCATGAATCGAGAAGCAAAATTTTAAATCTGAAATTTTAAGAGGGCTGTATTTACTACTCTCTCAAATTTCAGCAAGTTTTGGAATAAGAAGGTTATGGTCGACTTTATCAAATGCCTTACTGAAGTCAGTATACAGTGAGTCCACCTGTGCTCGATTGTCTAATGCAGTTGAAATGACCAGACCAGACCAGAGGCACACTTTTTAACGAAGTATGTAGGGTAATCATCGATCCCAGCACCCTTATTCAGATCAAGTGACTTCATTTTCTCTAATATGATTTCTGGAGTGAACTCTATTGAATTTAACAGATTATTATTGCTGAACTGAAGAGGAACATGATATGTTTGCTGATAGGTCGCATATACTTTTACCGGTTTCAGCAAAACAATGGTTAGATAATACTTATGCTAATCAATGGAATGGAATGAGAAGTCCTATTGAATGGCCTCCTAGTTCCCCGGACCTATCTCCTCTTAATTTCTTCGTCTGAAGAAAATTCAAATCCAAGATAGAGTGGATGTAAACATTGACATGCCCTACGCACGTGATATTGAAAATCCCAAAAATTGGCCAAGGTCGTATTCAGAACAAACATCTTGTTGATCGCAAATGCTATATCATACTTAGGAAAACTTTTTTATTATAACGAGTGAAATGCACAAGTTTTGCAGTTTAACGGGAAAAATGCAGATAATATGTGTAATATAAAAAGATTTTCATTGGATTTTCCACAGCGCACTCGAGCATTTTATGAAAAGAGACGTAATTATTTCTTTATTGATAATTTTTATTTTATGCAAAATCAAAAGGAATATTAATCAAAATTATTCAACTGGATGAATTCGTCTCTTCATTAGTAGTGTCATCCTCACCAATCTGAATTATCAGTGGCTTGATTTGTGCCTCTATTATGTTATCAAGCTCCCACATCTTTGTCTCGACTTCTGATATCACATGCCGAACACACTTCTCCCATTTCTCCGCTGTGACTCTTTTCAAAGCCTCATCAAAAAGTACTTTGAGATCTGCAAATTTGAACGTGGTGTTATGCTGAGCTACAAAATTCTTCACATCCGCCCATATTAACTCGATGGGATTGAGCTCGCAGTGGTATGGAGGCAGGCGAAGGACAATTTTGTTTTGGCCTGCTGCCATCTCATCCACTATATATTTTTGGTATTCAAGCTTGCGTTCCTTAACAATTTTTAGTAGCTGTACTCTTAGCATTGAGTCTTCAAAGCTAATATTCTTTGATCGCAGCCAATTTTAGATTTCAACCTTTCATTGAAGACGTTGTCGGAATCTTCTCTAACCGTCGCGAATGATAAGGTGCATTGTCCATTACAATCACAGCATTATCCTCCAGATGGTGTAGAACTTTGGAAAACCACTGTTCAAAAGATTCACCGTTCATTTTTTCGTGATAATCTCCAGTTTTCTTCGACTCGAAACACCACAGCCCTTCAGCAACAAACCCATTCTCATTGCCGATGTGACAAATAATAAGCTGTTTTCCTATACCTAAAATTATGAAGAGGTATGTAAGTAAATAAAACAAATACGAGGGTTACTTTTTATATATTGAGATTGAGGCAGGTCTTAATATAAATATAAGTTTACCTGATGGATTTGTTAATCCGGTGGATAGTCCATCTAGAAAGGCCCTCCTAGATGAGGTCACAGTTTCATCGACCCATACTTTAGGGGTAGTATGACTTTATGGAATGTTGACCGCTTAAAACTTGGCAATGAAACATCTTCATTTATTTCTGTGAGTACTTTGTCTATCGTGGGTATTTCATTTGTGAAAAAGTACTCATGTACTTTCCTCCTGATTGCATGTTTATCAGCATCATCTATTGATTTTTTAATGGTTTGACGATTTTGATTTGTATTCGGTTTGTAAAATGTATGATTTTGTTTATATTTCCGTAAAACATTGTAAATCGAAGCGCAACACACTCCAATTTCATCGAAAACTTTCGATACGACTTCGTCGACAGTCGATGTCTCAATTTTTTCCATCTCTTTCTTGAACACATTTAAAATCACTTCTTTCATCTCAACACTCAAATGTCTTTTTTTGGATCATTTCCTGGCTGGATTCAGAGGATAGCTCACAGTGTCATCAGCAGTGTATGTACTGGACATCTTGGAAAACAATTTTAAACAATATACTATGACGCACGCCACACAAATACGCAAACGACTGATTACAACCCTGTGCTGGTACCGAACTCGTACCAAGAAGGCGAATTCACCAATGAACGCTGCCCTTTCCATCTGACACTGGGCGATCACGTGAACATCACGCTTCGGTTTTGTTTTGTTTTACTCTATCTTGGATTTGGATAGACTTTAGAGCCACCTAATATCTGTTGTTTTCAAGATGAAACAGAAGTAACTGAACAACAGAAATAAATAGTAATCCAAGAATGCCGAGCTATTTCCAGAGAAACATTTGCCAATGTACGTCAAGAGTTTAAAAATAGACTGTTTTATTGCCTTGAAAAAAAAATTGCAATCATTTTGAACATTTCTTAAATCAATAATAGAAAATAGAATTTCAATTTAAATTAATAATGTTTTATTAAATAAACCAAAAACTACTACATAGAAAGTAGCTTTGTAGAGTACCATTGAAGAGCATTTCTTCAGTGCGTTTAGATAAGGTATCACAAAATTGGAGGTATCCATTATTAAGTAAGCTTTTGTTTCCCCCTCCCTATAATGGAAGTCGTATTCAGCGAATTCTTATATTTCATTTGGTTGCTCAGATATAGATAGCCATTGGAAGTTTTTCAAATTGTCGCCCTCTATGGTGTTCATTAATGAATATTCGAAATAATCGTTTGAAACTACACATAACTGAATTTTCAAAATGATTCTTCGAAACATTCTGCCTATATTTTGTTGAGACCTGAAAAATTTGAATAGTTTTACCTCTTTTTAACTTTCCAAAGAAAAACCATTGGCAGATAACGAAAAAACGAAAATTGAATGTATTATTACTTTAAACGATACAAAAAACTGTGAAATGAAAATATACGTAGGTATTTTCGTTACAAACCAGTTCAAAATATCAGAGCAGGGAACTTACCGAAAAAAGTAGCGTTGCAATTTTGTCAAAGATATCCGTGGACGAGTCAAAATGTTCCAAAAACGGAATGTTAAATTGACATCACAGTCATTTTTGTTCTCTCGAAGATATTAAAAACAGTTCTATCTTTTTTGCATGATCAAATTTTGTCATTTTAGTTTAATGAAAATAGTAGATAAAAGAACATTGAGACTAGTTTCCACAAACCGAAAGGGGGAGAACTTTCTATCAAAATGGTGAGGCTTCACCTATTTGACAGATCCCATTATCAACTTTTTCATATTTGTGAATCTAGAGGAATTCCTAATTACGAATCCTAATATCCTATACCCTCTATTGATTATTGTATTCACATGATAATTGAAATTGAGTTCTCTGTCAAAGTAAACACCTAGGTCTTTCACAACATTTCTATCAGCCAAAATATTATTGTTAATAGTGTATTCGAAATGATTTTTTTTTCTTGCAAAAGGCACTAAGAAACATTTTCCTATATTTAGCGTCTCACGGAAGGAACGGAGTCATGGATTGAAAGATGAGAGATATGAGGTTAGCTTCAGGAGACACATTGTTTTTCATCAACATATTTTCAGGAAGACAGTCTATGAACAAACAGATGGCACCACAATTGAAAATCCGTTATAGTCTGGGTGCCCGGCGACATAAGGTATCCAAGATGAATAACCAGCTGTAAATTTGTGTGTGGCTTCATCAAGTGTAGTCCGACAAGATAGTCTCGGCGTTTTTTACGAAGTGGGGGCGTTTACTCATAATTTCGTTCTAAAGTTGCACACCCGCAAAATTTTTAAAATTTATGCATAACGCACTTTCGAAGAAAGTATTTGAAAGTAAAATGCACAAAAATGAATTTGTCCGACAAAAATTTTGGGCCGTTGAGGCTGTCCACCAACTCAAACATGTCAAAATTTTACGTTTAAAAACTTTATGGATAACCACCTGATTTTTTCAGGATTGGTTATCTGACACATGCGAAATGCAAATATCGATTTGTCCGACAAAAAAAATTGCCGATTTTTCAGTCCGACGCGTGAAAATTGTCGATATAATTAAGACAAAAAATTTATGAATAACATTTTTTATTTATTTTTTTTTTCATTTTCAAATGAAGTATACAATACAATGGATCACTTGTCCGACAGAAAAGTGAGTCCTTTTTCCTGCAAAATGAGGAAATTGTGTGTACATAGTGGTTATCTGAGGATTATTGGTCGATTCGTATTTGTGAATATACGGACACTCAAATTATAAATAACCAGCTGATTTTTTGACAATTGTTTCATCATAATATGTAGAGTGTAATTATTGAATTGTCCGATAAGATGCGTGCTCCAATTTTCCAGTCCGACGTATGGAAATTATCGGTTTCATTAAGCCTCAGCATTAAAGAGTGGATTATTTTCTTCTCATTATTTACTTCATAACCAATTTAGAATGTATGTCATTAATATGTTTCATAATTTTGTAAGAATGTTCTCGCAAAAACTTATCGTAGGTGAACGATCGAAATTTGAAATATTTTGAAAGAAGACGAAGTCTTGTTTTCAAGTATTGGGGAGAGTATTGCTATTTGTAAAGGCACGGCAACAGAAACGGAGATGTAGATACGTTCTCCCCTTCTTACCTGAGCCGTGTTACTTTCGCATTTCAAACCTCTAACTCTAATGATGTTAATGAAGGACGCCTGGAACTATTTGATAAGGCAGTTTGCAACAAAAGTACTGGTGAGAGGATATTCAAGCAATTGAGAGGTTTCGATGCTGCAAATATACCGCCGACAAAGGAGGAACTATTGCAGCAGATAAAAAGAACCATATATTTGTCGAATATTTGGCTGAATGCTCACGTGAGATCTCCCACGAATTTAAATCCTGAAAAGTGTGGGTGGACATTAATCAATGGCAGATACCATCATGATTGGTATGATGGGCCTCAAAGTCCTTCATTTGAAGAGATTGCATCGAATATTGAAGGTAGCAATCAATTATGATATCGATAATGCAGAAATAATGTTCCTTTCAATAATTAGAAATTTATTTTTTCAGATTCAAATAATGGAGACGATGATGATGATGATGATGATATGATGCAATATGAGGGCTATGAATATGATTCTACTTCGAGCGGCGACAAATCTGAGGAAAATTGAGAAAAAATTTTAAGCGTTGAATTTCAATGTTACTATTATTTATAATTAAAATTTATAAATTTACAAAAAATTAAATTAGTAAAAATTTGAAAAATCAATTATTCTTTTCAAATTATAACAATAACATCCATAATAAATTAGAAACATAAAAAAAAATTTATTCCGCTTCTATGAGCCTTATCTATTTTATAATATAATTTATTTAATATTTTGAACATGAGTCGTTTAAACAATTTACATATACCACAACTCATTATATGATCAATGGAATAATTCATGAAATTCGAATATCAATGTTTTCTTGTCGGACTCGAAATTTAGCTCTTCTTAAATGTCGGACAATAGTCCTATCAAATAAGTACTACTCTTAAAAAGGTGAATTCATTTCAGTCCGACAGTTATTCATAAATTTTTTGTCTTATTTATATCGACAATTTTCACGCGTCGGACTGAAGAATCGGCAAATTTTTTTTGTTGGACAAATCGATATTTGCATTTCGCATGTATCAAATAACCAATCCTGAAAAAAACAGGAGGTTATCCATAAATTTTTTAAACGTAAAATTTTGACATGTTTGAGTTGGTGGACAGCCTCAACGGCCCAAAATTTTTGTCGGACAAATTCATTTTTGTGCATTTTACTGATTTTTCTTTCAAATACTTTCTTCGAAAGTGCGTTATGCATAAATTTTAAAAATTTTGCGTGTTATTTTAAAAATAACACCAGCCGTTCAAAATGAAATCTTTTCAATGAAAAAATATGCATTAATATTTCTAGTCTTTGTTGTATGTAGATGATGAGAATTTGTGAATCATTATCTAAGTATAAAAGATAAAAAATCAGTTTTCGTGGAAAACTAAATACAGAAAAGATGCCTTTTCGTACATAGCTGTAAATATGAGACTTCAAACAGAAATTTCAGTTGGCCGATGGATAAAGATTGGGCTGAAGAGGAACGTTTACTGAAATATATAATTGTGGGAATTTTCCAAAGAAATGCAGAAAGCAATCAATTTCAAAATGAACTCTTTATGAAGATGTCAATATCATGCAAAGAAGTAACTTTCAGACACAAACTGGAAGAAAAAAAGGCCTTTCGAAATAACTACTTCCATATGAACATTGAATAACAAGAATAACTTCTATATAAATATTGAATTATACAAAAAACACTCTTTTCTATCCACTTTGTATTCCAAACATGTGTTATTATCAGGATTGCTATACCAAATACAGTATATGAAACACTGTCTTCCTTAAAGGCGGACATCCGATGTTTCGGAATAAGACACTTGCCTTATTGCCTCTTCAGCATCAATACGGATGACACTAATAGATGAATCACTAAATTCATTCATAAAATTACGACCTCATGTCACGAATGCTAAATCTACTCATGTCATCGATGACAGTATGTAATGACATTCATTTTCTCATTTGATTTAATCCCAGCCATAATCTTGTTTAAATCTTGTGGATCATTGATAAGTTGGACAGGGTCATTCAAATTATTTAAAGACAAAAAAAGAAACACATGATGATTAGATTTAATTATGCGAAGGAAGTGAAAAAAAAAAATACATTTTTCGAGTACCTTTCTACCAGCAAAGTGATGGCAGAGATATCCTGATGAACCCACGGGACTTTCAGAAGTTGAGAAGTGATGGGTTGGATTTCTCAATATGGAAAGGGGGGAGAATCATCAAACTGAAAAATTACACTGTAGAATTGTAAATATATTTTCAGTACATTGTATATATCATTCAATAAAAGTGTTGTTGATAATGTTGAATAATGAAAAGTCATGCAAGAAGTTCATAATTTCTTCGTTACTTCGTTACTACAGTTTCGAGGATGACAACAGGCATGCCTTCTGGATTTGGGAATGCTGATCCAAAACATGAAACAAGGCAACGGTTCTTCCCAGAATTGCTAGTTTTATCTGTATGAATGTTATCAATTTCCGGAATTGCTAGTTTTATGTGTATGAAGGTTATCAATAAGTGAATCAGAAACTGCAATTTTGTTTTTACGCATGCGTGGCCACTTAGTTCTCTCTCTTAGTCCAAACCATCATGAACAGAAAAGTATACGCTTTCATAAATATCGAAAGTACACATCATCATGATTCCTGGTATACCTCACGGAGGTTGGCGAAGCCATGTATTCGTTAGCGGCGACCTTGGCAAGGTCGCTCTCAGCCTCATTAGTCGCCCCTCTTTCTATCTGGTCGGCGATGCATGCTCGCATACCGTTCACTTTAACTTCATTTTCCTAATATCGACAATTCTGCTTTAATATTTCTACAGAACTCATGACTTCGAAGTAGATTAGGTACTCCCAATCTCAGGAAAACAGACAAAATTTCAAAAATCTCGATTCAGAGTTCGCAATGAAAAATTGGTTTATTTATTTCTATCCAAAATTGATGGACGTTTATTAAAATTAGAAAAAAAAAATTTGAATGTTTATTTTATTTTATACTATTAAAAATATAGTAACGATACCTCTTTAGATTAACACTTTCATAGATATTCTTAATATTTTGAAATTCAAATTTAATGGAACTTACAGTGCCTCAAATCTCTGTACAGAGGCATATGTTATTTCTCAACTTTAATTTGAAGTAATTTTCTATATATTTGCGTAACAAACGAAATGACTTTCATAGTAGATAAATTCAATGCTTGGTTAAGTTTGACATTTTAATCATTTATTAAGAAAGCTTTCAACACTTAATTTTCCCAAATAAATGATGTAGCTGTGATAATCATATACATTGTCACCAGAATAATCCGCATCATATGGGATTTTTTTATTATTAGATTTAATCTAGATTTGGCTTTGTAAAGTAACCAAGGAAAATAATAGTCACGAGATTCACATTTCTCTACAAAACAATTGGGAATAGGTTTACTTGTGAAAACACTAAGAAAAGTGTTCATGAATGTAAATTTCAGCAGGATGAGATAATTACAATTTTTTTTCTATTTCTATTAAAGTGCACCAATATTTGAAATAGTGAAAATCAGCGTAACCTACACTGAACTTTTAACAATGATATATTCCACACTTATTTCCTTTGAAGTAGTGCAACATTGAATGTATTTTTTATACAAAATCCGAATAAGCTAATACAATTTGATTATATGTGATAAACAGTTTATTTGTTTTTGACATTCAATAGGTCACTTCATAAAATACTAAGTTTAGAAAAGGAATTTTGTGTTTTTCGATAACAATTGATGTGTATCAAGCCAAAAGTTTAATTGAAAAGAGTCAACAATCAAACTTACAAAATTCCCACTCTTCAATCGATAACGAATTTATTTCCGAAAATTACAGATCATGCGACTCACTTGAATACCATTTTTTCTTATTTTTTATCTCGACCAAAGCAGACCTTGATGCCAAAGTAAAATTTTGAGCTTCAATGTTTGTTCACACAATAATAAGTTTGCTTTTCCTACTTTGATACAAACATTGAATTACATGAAAGTAAAAAAAGCGTTCCAAACAACTACTTTAAGTGAAATTTTATATCGTAACTATATCGTGTAGCTTTTTTATGAATGATATCTGATTCAATTCCATAACGAATATTTGGGGTGCGAACTGAAAAGAAACAAGCGATTTTTGTATAATTCAATGTTCATATAAAAGAAGTTGTTTCGAAAGTACTTTCCTTTTCATGTAATTCATTTTTTTATGAAAGTAGTTAATGAATATTATGGGAGTTCTACTCAAACACCAACTCGTTATTTTTAACACCTCGACACGTGTTTCAATCACCAAGTGATCATCTTCAAGAGGAGGTTTAATCTTCGAAAATAAGGACCAACTACTTGGAACTCATACAAACACAGACACATCAAAAATGAAAACGATATCAAGGGAGACAAAAGATTAGAATCGAACGTTTGTCGTTGATCATTTTTTTTTATTTAAACAATATATATATATATATATATATATATATATATATATATATATATATATATGTATGTGCTGTATCCTGCTGTTGCCCATCTTTACACTTGGCTGCACCGCGCTGATGAGGCCAATAGCCAGATTATTTGGCAAACTTCGCAAAATTATTTTATGTTTTGCTCATAACCAAAACTTTTCTTTCGAGATATCCTTGATTTCCTCAAAGATTAATTATTATTCTTTATATTTCATTTATATTTATAGGTATGCTTTTCCAAGCTTTCATTCATATGGTAAACTTTGCATAGACTCACCACAAGCTTTTCCATGTTGAAAATCCAGCAGCTTGAAGGGGCAGACTAACAGCTAGCCCCTCAGGAAAGTTTTGGATACCAATACCAATAGCTAGATTCCTGAAACAAAAAATTATTTTATAGTCTGTTATGATTCGAAATAATGAAAATTAGGATAGTTGAATATTTAGGGACGAAATTTATTGGGAAACAGACCCATCTCTATAATCTGTATCCTTGGCAAAGTTATTGAAATAATTTGAAAAAACCGTTTAAGTTCCTATTTCGAAAATTTCAATATTCTCCATAAACACCAATTTGGTTTTCGTTCAGGTAGATCAACAGTTAACGCTGTCTGTCAAGTTGTCACTGCGATAATAATAGGATTCGAAGAAGGTCTGTTTTAATTTTGTGTGACCTCATGAAAGCTTTTGATTGTATCTCCCATGACCTACTCCTCTATAAACTAGAATTTCATGGAATAAGACGTTCTGCACTTTTTTTGATTCGTTCATATTTGACCGGTAGGAAACAATATGTATCTCCAAAAAGCGGCAAATCGGAAATACAGGAAAATCCATATGGTGTCCCAAATGGGTCGCTCTTGAGATCACTTTTATTTATCATATATATTAATGACCTCTTCATTTACATATACCCTTATGATTTGATGTCATATGCAGATGTTTCCATCTATTTCTCATCACTATCATCATACCACTATCAACAAAATTGAAGATAAAGCTGAAATATCAATTTTATCATCTGAATAACGAGAAATTTCAACAAGAAAATTTGTTTGAGAGTTCGATCATTAGACACATTGTTCGAATACGTGAATGGAATACGTGGTTGACTAAACTTCTATTTTTCAACAATAGGGTTTCATACTGTGAGACCGCAAAGACGGCACCCGATACATCCAACAAACTTGACGCGGTTAGATTCATCAACTACGAATTCTTTTTGATTTCAATGGAATTGCTTCTATTCTAAATATTATTTCGATTCGAATGAAAAATGTCTTATTAAATAAACCAACAAGTTTCGATTAGGACATTGAAATTTCTGAATATTATACATAAACTGCTGGTATTCAATGTGGAGCATTTTTGTCTCATTTTCGTGAGGTTATGTGAATCAGTGAAGAGTGGCAATCCATTTTTCATTTTGGATTCTTGTATCTGTTTATTGTATGGGTGCGTTATATTCGATTTACATATTCATTCGAGTTTTCTCAGAAGAGTTAGGGTCTAGTCACTGTCATAATCATAGTATCAAATTAAACCTGTGACTTTCTGTAAGAGCATTTAATTTTTTAAGGACAAAACAAGCACTACAGGAAAATCATTGAGGCGCTCTAAGAGCGGTGCCTGTGCGAATCGCTGAGGATTAAATCCATTTGGAAAAACGTTCTCAAGAAGTTTATTCCACTCGAGCGCAGTTCTTCAAATGAAAGAATTCTCAAACAGTGAAGTTTGAGGAGTACCAAGTTGAATCTTGAAACGATGAGCACTCAGTCACAGTCCGTCGCTTATTTCTGTTATGTACCGCTCTTGATGGAATCAAATGTGCCAAGTCACTTGAACACTTCCCGTGTATCTATAGAAGAGAGAAAAATCTTAAACCTTTCATCGATGTTCCAGGCTATCAAGGTTGCAAGTGATGTTAGTGTCTCCAATCAGGCGGATGGCTCTTCTCTGGATCGAATCTAGCAGCTTCAGGGTATGCTTACGGGCGGAGCTCCATGCATGAGAACAATTATTATTGGATAGAACTGGCCGATACTTAATGAAAATCTATATTAAAACTCATTAATACAGTTTATTGTATGATTTTCACTATAAAGGGTGTCACAAAAACTTCATAGCGGTTTTCATGAGAACTGTACTCCAAAGAAGGTCTGATCATCAAAAGTTGCTGAGGTGTGTACAGTTTTCTGATTCGGAACAGTGTTTCAAGCTTTTGAGAAGCGGCTTTTGTTATTTCAGCGACATGCAGTTTCAACATTTAGTCACAATCATATTTGATTCCATTGGTCAATGAGTGATTGGGATCTGAGAGTCAAATATGATCCAAGAATAAAGACACCTTTATGTTAATTTCCTGGCTGACAGTGTTATCGCTGTTGATAAGAAGTGTTTTATCGATGTTAAACTCTGTTCTGGTGGCTAAGTCTTCAATTTTTTTTTCATAATTTTATCGTTTTGTAGAATATAATCTAATTTAATAATTATTCAAAGAGAATATTCTGAAGAGGTTATGAAGGGTTTCCTGGTTCATATTTCATATGTTTGTAGATATTATCAGTTCTTCTATTTCATATTCATTTGATGGATGAGTGCTGGAGGAAACGGTTGTGTTCATTGAAAGATGAAGTTCTCAAGTTCTCTTTCCCATTATTTCTATCTAGGAGTTCATGAAAAAAAACAAGAATCTGTACAAACTAGTGTAGGCGATAGGACTGGCAGTTTGATTGTCCTGAAAAGATCAGAGAAAAACAAAATAAGTCCACGAAGCTGTAGTGCTTTCCAGGATCTATAAAAAATAAAAAGTCAGATGGCCTCCAAATAGCAAAAAATTGTTTTAAAAAGGGCCTAGTTGAAAGTGCAAACATACATGATGTGGACGATTTCAGATAAAAAGAGCCGCCATCACATTCCTTATTCCGTTCGAATATTTGAATAACAAAAAACTCAAATAGTCATATTTAAATTATTTTGAATATATGCAAGTTGCGAATATCACTTACACGGATCCGGATTTTAAGCATGATTTGTTTAATAAAGAGATTTTATTGATATCATTCAAAGACGTATGAAAATTCAATTTTAGTTTTTTTCCTAATTGAAGTATAGAAAACAGTTCTGGAAATAAATCGATTCTAACTTCGATTTCCGACTAATAAATGAAGCCCACAATTCGAAGTTTCCCTTCTGCTAGACGAGTAGTATCCGCAGTTATTTTATTAGTTATCATCAAGATTTATAGAGCCATCTCGAAAGACGTGCTAGGGGACCTATTTATGCGGTCAACTTGATTTATGTGTCATACTCATCCAACACAAATCGTTAATTTCGAAAAGATTAAGTGCGTGACGTAACCGACCAGTGTAAATAATGACAGAAAGACAGAGGCGGACAATCATAAAGAAAATAAAACTGAGTATAATCGCTAACTCATTCAACATGAAGACTTCAACTATAATGACTACCCTAGATTCGTTGCTCTACACAACTGTAGAATGGAAAGTCGCAAATGTACAAATTTTTTTGAAGATATTCATTTCTGTCTACGATATTTTGTTTTGAGTGTAGGTTAATTGAATTGAAACGAAAAATATTGAAATCCTGGATAACAGAACACTCAATATTACGTTGAATGTTTTTCTCTATAATTAACTGGAAAAAAATTCGTACTTTGTACGAACTACTTCTTTTGTCACTATTATATATATGATTGACTTTATCCAATTGCTGTTTCAGTGACTGCAAAATATGATTGATGTTCTTCTGTTCGTTGTTCTTTTTGGCAAAGTCCTAGCCTTGCTTTCACTCCATAGAACAGTTTTTAGAACATCACTTCTGAGGGAATTTTTTTTCTCATCTATTTATGTACTTATTTGCTTTTGATTATCTGTTATATATAACCGTTTGTATGTTTTTTATGCGGTGTTTGCTATTCGTTTGTTGATGGTATATGCATTTTGTATGAAACCCTTCCTTTGACTTTTTCCATACAGCCTGTACTGGCTCAAGGAAATAAAATCATATTATTATTATTGATAATTTAATTCTCTGAATCTGAAACTGTAGACTCCGATCTATATAGGATGGCAAGAATGTATGTCATTCGAACAGATGTTTGCAAGTGGTGGTTGATTTAATATGTCAATTCATTTGGCAGTGTCTCACGGAATGACTAAAATTAATGTAACACCATATCAACATCTGGAAAATCACGGTATGGTGCCGCTAGATACTCTAACCAAAATATGGAAGAGCTACGTATTGCTGCATAAAATAATGCATCTTCATAAGAGATTGTCTCCCAAATCGGATATTTCTAGGTTATACTGTCATCAACTCCCACCATACACCAGAGTTCATGAAGGAGTAAAGGACATTAATGGTTGGAGTCTAAAAGGTCCGTAACCATGACAAACATTATATTATACTCGTATGGTGTGAAAAACTTTACATTTATCAAATTATCTAAAAGAACAATTCGTTCAGGCCAGTCTCAGGTCAACTGTAGATTCATGAACTGACACCTATCAGAAAACAACTACTCTCCTGGGAAATACCACGAAGAGCTTTGGATTATATCCGACAGGTGTCAGTGCAGGATTCTTCACAGAAGCAATTCCTGCATATGCTGTGATACAACTATGGAAATCGATTTTCACTGATTGGTAGTGTCAATGATCAACAGGAAGTCACCCCATATGTCTCGTTTACAGACAGATGGGGGCGATGAAAAATATGTTGTTCGTCGTTTGGTTCAGCTTTGTTCGAGAAATGATTAGATTAGATTAGATTAATATGGGGCTTCTGTGCTGAACAGCCACTACACTGCGACCTTTGCAGGTCTGTGTGCCCTAGAGTTCCTTGGCTAGGCCCGTCCTTGTAACTAGACACCATAGGCTAGACCTCAAGTTTTCCATATATTGAGAGGGTTGTGGTTTTTCCTCTCCTAATGTTGCAAACCTAAATGTTGCAACCAATAGCATAGTATGTGTACGGAGGTTTCCTCATCCTCTTGGCAAAGCCTGCATATGGCTGTGTCTGCCAATCCGATGTTGTTCATGTGTTTGTTGAGTCTACAGTGTCCCGTCAATAGCCCGCCTATTCAGACTTAGTGGGTACGTGAATTTTGGCGATGGCTCTTTAGTGAACTCTTTGGTCTGTCTCATACCCGGCGCCTTATTCCACCATCTTTGAGATTGTTTTTCCTTCCAGTTGCTGTTACAAGTTTTTCGCAGCGCTTTTGCTGTACCACAAAAGGGTTCTGGGCCAATGGGGGAGCATCGTGATCCTTCTCGTGCTAGTGAATCAGCCTCTTCATTGCAATTGTATCCTATGTGGCCTGGTACCCAGGCTAATGACAGTCTGTTTTGACTACCTAGTTCTTGTACCTTTTTTAGGCAGTTCCAAACCAGTTTGGAATTGACCTACATGGAGCTAATTGCTTTTATAGCTGCTTGGCTATCAGAGTATATTGCAATAGTCTTTCCCTTAAACTCTTGCCTTAGTAACTCTTCTGCGCAGTGATGTATTGCTGCCATTTCTGCCTGGAATATCGTCACTTTTTTACCTAAGCTTAGTGAGACTTTTGTCTTTGATTTAGTTTTATAGATTCCTGCTCCTACTCCTTCTTCAGTTTTGGAGACGTCTGTGTAACAGGCAACTCTGCATTTATTGGAGGTCCTCCCTTCCATGCCTCTCTGCCTGTTATAATTGTTTTGAAGTTTTTTCCGAAGCTATACTGGGGAAGCATCTCATCCGATGGCATTCCCATTATGGGGTCGTTTTCCAACTCTGGTCAGTCTACTGACGACTGACCTGGCTTCATCTTGAATATAGAGATGTAGTGGCGTTAGGTTCAGCAGTTGAGGTGGTTCTCATAGCGCCCGTGGCAGCCAGGCAAGCTTGTCTTTGAATGCCACTCAGCCTTCGAATCGCCCCAGCCTGCTGAGTCTTTGGCCACCATACCACCGAGCCATATGCTATCGTAGGTAAGATAACCCTGGTATATAGCCATATGGTCATTTTTGGTTGTAAACCCCAATTTTTTCCACACATCCTTCTACAAAAGCTGAAGGCTATCGTGCTTTTTTGAATTATTTTTGTAGGTGTTGATTCCATGTCAATTTGTGGTCAAAAATGACTCCCAAGTATTTTGCCTCCTGTGCAATTGGAATTTCTACCCCGTGCAGTATTGGTGGCATCAGCCCTCTTAGTACTTTCTTTTTTGTAAAAACTACTAGTGTAGTTTTGAGAGGGTTTACTGTTAGTTCCTCCTCCTGGCACCATTTATTTATTATGTTGGATTTTAGCCTCATTAGTAGTTAGTGGACGAACTACTAATGAGGCCCACTACTAATGAGGCCCACTAGGCCAACTACTAGGATAGCCCACAGTAGGGGCGATAACACCCCTCCTTGTGGACACCCCTAGTCAGCTCTAGCTGTGACTGTGGTTTTGCCTATGGATGATATGTTTACCCTTGTTTCCAGACTGGCATTTATCCACTTGAACAGGAGGGTTGGAACCCCTTTTCTATCTAGAGCTTTGGTGATGGACTCTGTAGATGCGTTATTAAAGGCACCCTCGATGTCGATGAATGTTGCCATGGCTATCTCCTTATCCTCTAAGGATTTTGTTAGTAGCCTGTTAAGATCATCTAATGCCAGATCTGTTGACTTACCTGGCTGGTACGCATATTGGCGTTCGTTGAGAGGGTTTATTGATAATACCTCATATCTTATGTATCTATCTACTAGTCTTTCCAGAAATGATACTCTGATATCAACACAACTTCAACACATCAAATTCCCAAATTATTCGAATTTTTTATCAAAATTTTGACATGGCTCGCTTGCCCAAAGTGTAAATTTTATAACACGTTAACTGCCATGTGAACTGACATATTGCGAAAGCAATTAGTTTACCATTAGGCATTGTTATCCCACTTTTGGTTCTCACCACTCAATGAGGATTTTGGCACTATACTACCATTAAGTGTTTTTTGAATTGGAACACATTAGAATTGTTTCATCGAAGGTTTTCATTAAAAAAATAATTTTGCCTACAGCGTAAGTCTCATTATTATACTAAGATAATAAAAAAAAAACATATACAATACATTTTTTTTACAGCTAATGCATCTAAATTTCGTCGGGCTAAGATCTCTACGTGCTTGATTTTGATCTATTTTCATTTCGGGGTTGTGATTAGGGTATTTAAGTTATTTTCGGTAATATTCTAACGATTTGCTCTTTGAATCTCATTTTTACCTAACTGGTTTACATGGTTTACGTTTACACAACGCAAACATGATTTACAGATAATGCATCGCATCTGAATTTCGTCGGCTTGAATGTCATTTACTTTACAGACGAAGGAAACAGTAAGAAAGACGAGAGGTACAATTTCTAAATTACAATATCACAGAAACTTCTTCCTTGACATTAAACATTTGACTGTAATTTGATGAATCTTGATACAATTCAAAAGTGGATATTAAATTCTGTGATGGCCCCTCATTGTGAGGGAACGATTGGAAAGATATTTTTATTCGGGACCACGAATCTATCAGATAACACCGGATATAATATAAGACAATCATAATGATAAAAGTTTCAAGAGAAAAGCTAAAAAATCGTTATTGCTCGCCGAAAGATCAGTTTTCCATAAACTGGTCAATCAACATAATCAAAAACATGAATAAAATTTCTCCTCTCTGAATCTCCCCCCCTCAAAAAAAAACAGACAAACCTTCCATGTAACACAACGACTTCACGTAACCTATTGTTCTTATTAATCTCTATCATTTCATCTCATTCCATACTAGTTCATTCAGTTTTCTAAACATTTGTCATTTTATTACATACAAAATGTATTTTTAAATTACAAAAAACGCATCAACCAAATTTGTTATTACCGTTACAGTTCAGGTTACTTATCTAATTATTTAAAAAACATGAGAACTTTTATTGAATAGAGTTCAGAAAAGATAATAATTTATCAAATGCACAATTAGGTCCTAGTGCATCCTTCAAAGATAATGGTATTTCATGATCCTTCCTCTGCTGGTTAAAGAGCGGATAATCTGTCAGGAGATGCTTCACAGTCTGATCCACGTGGCAAGCTTCGCATGTTGGTTCATTCATGTTTTGAAGAAAATACTCGTGAGTTAGGCGTGTGCGGTCTAACCGTAAACGGGTTAGGATTACTTGGTCCCTTTGTTGTTTAGGCAATGTAGTCCATGGTTTTACGAAACTTTTCACTTCTCTCAGCTTTGATGTTGAACTTTGCCAACTGTTTTGCCATGCGACTAGCCTGGCCTCTTTAATTGATTCTGCTTGTCGCCTATTATCGTTTTGCGGTTACAATTTCAGAAATGGGGAATGTTCCTCAATTTGGGTTATTACAGCATATGCAAGTTTGAACAAAATAAAGTTGAGTTTAATTCATGATTTTTTCAAATTCACTTCAAAAAGTATTCAAATTGATGTTTGAAATGTTGGATTTTAATTTTCAAAGGAATTTTTTTCTAATTCACATATTGGAAACAGCGCCTATATCAAGTTGAAATAATTTATACGTACCTAGATATTCTAGTTCAAAAAGGAAAAATTATCTTTTCAAATCAACAATTGAGGCAAAATATAAATTATAGTTCAAGCCACAAGCCACAAGCCACATAAATAACAGTTGTTTTGTTATTTATTTATATATAGGAAGATAAGTTAGGTGCACAAAATGTCATATGTCACAGAATGTCTCGGAACTCGGAACATAAGTAAACAGAACAGCACGCCTCTGAAATATGTCATCTTTGTTTGTCTCATACAGGTAACAGATTCATCGTCCTTTATTAGCTATAACCGATGTTGCCAAATGGTGAAATAGAAACGAATCTCTTTAAATGTTGAATGCGTTATTTCATTCCTCTTTTTTGAGTGTATAAATGATTTGTTAAAGAAAAAGGTTGAAATGATAAGTTTAAAATGCGTTGTTTTCGAGCTCTTTTATGAAAACTACCCGATTTTCGTCAGGAGGAACATTCCCCATTGCGCTGGTTACTGCTCCTTTGGCTTGTTCATCAACTTCATCACTACCTCCTATTCTTAAGTGCGATGGGAACCATATGGAATTTATGTTTTTATCGTTTATCTCTGCTTCATAGAGTTGGTTCTTGATTCGCACACCTAAAGGGTTCGTGGGATACACTTGTTGCTCAGAGAGCTGAGAGAATTCGTTAGAATAATATAGTTTTTATGAGTGGATGCGTTGATGTAGAGTGGCATGGTAAGTATAAGGCATCTGCGTTCAACCGTCAATAACTATTGTCGCTGAACTACCGGAAATATTAGCCCGACCATAAGAACTTATTTCAATAATTTTTCAAGATTAATTTGATATTACTTCTGATCTTGTAATGCACTGTTTAGAACCTTTGGTGTAGTAATGAATATTACTGGAGTTTTTTCTCAATACCAAACCGTTATTTCAATACTTCGATACGTATTTCGATCATCAAGTGATCTTCTTCAAGAGAAAGAATGAACCTCTATCATTTACAAGAAACACCCCTTCGTCGATGCTTCTTCTGTGATGCTGTTGTTTATTTACTCCATTTGAAAATTATGTATACCTTTTATCCATATTTGGTGAATAAAAATTATTATTATTATTTAACAACGCTGTACCTAATAACAATTCGATTTCTTTGATCTATAAAAGATTTACACGCTGTTATTCGAATAACTGATCAAAGTAGGTTTTCCAATTTGTTCGTCACGCTTTGAAATTGATGTTATTGATGTGTGTTTCGTGATGTTTACTTTTATCCTACCACTACAGTACATCTACACCTGTATTGTTTTCAACTACTGCAATATTTTTATTCACAATTTCTTAAGGGTTAGGTTTACAATTATTTCGCAAAGTTTGATTCTGAACCAAGTGGTTCAGACGCACCTCAACTTGTATAACGTTGAGTTTCAAATTTGAGGTGTTTTTTTTTCTAAAAAATAGGCAACACTTTTTTGTGATAATTAATGATTGAGTCAGATCATTATAAAGTAACCATATAAAAAAGTGCAACGCCCTGAATGGAAAACATCGTTCGACTTGAAAATATTAAAACTTCTTGCATTTGTTGATGGTATAATCAATGTAATTGATAAATTAACTAGTTTAGTGATCCCATAATTTTTCTGAATAAAGGTTGGTTGGGTAACAGGCTCAATTTTTTCTCAAGAAACAATTGTTTTCTTGTAGACGTTTCAAATCCAAAAAAATTTTTCTTCAGTGCTCTGTAACAATGAATTTTATTGAACATACCTAGTAAAAAGTCATTTCCCTAGAGCCCTTATTGAAAAAATAATAAAAAAAAAGTTCCTCGTCCCAGGAGTGAAGCCCAAATACCACGGAATTACATTTGAAAAAAATTTATCAGATAAACTTAGAATGCTACCCAGTAACGAACAGATTAAAGTGGCCTTTTCGAATGAAAATACAGTTGGAAAGTATTTTTTCTCGAAACAAAAACACCACAAGACATACAATCCAATATAGTGTACAAATTGATAGGTGGAGGCTGTCACAAATACTATGTTGGTCGAACCGGACGGTATCTTCAAACACGAGTTTCAGAACACATGAGAAACCCAAAAAAACTGAATATTAAAAACCGCACAGTTCTTGCTGAATATGAAAAAGAACATGGACGCATTTGTGATTTTGATCATTCAGCTAATCTAGATGTCCAATTATATTAAAATAGACGTGGATGACCCTAATATTGTTTATTCCAATTTGACGAGTAAAACCTAAATAATTCCCTTTTTTCATTCTTTTTCTTTTTGTCATTGATTAAAAAACAGACACCATCTTATCAGAATCACAGATAAACCCACTCGTTAGTTTCATGTCGTTTTGTGTTGGTGTTGTGGCGAAAATGTGGTTGTTGCAATGTTTTTTATTTTTTATTATGTATCTTATATGTTTGATGGTTTTTAAAATAGTTATATTATTAACACAAAGAAACTACTTTCAATTAAGAATTCATTATTTCTTGTAAAATTGAAAAGATAATAATCGTCCAAGTTTTGTGGGAAGTATGTTTCATTATTACAGCCCCGAAGAAGAATTTAATTGAATTCGGAAAAAAAAAATTATTTTTTTAAGAAAAAACTGATCCTGTTACAAAACCAACCTTTCTTCAGAGTAATTAATAAGACTAGTAATTTTATTTAGCGATGACTCAGGGACATTTAGCAGTAAATTCGATAATCGGTTCATTTGGAAAATATTTGATTATAACTTAGAGTTGATATGACAAAAATGACAACTTCAACCTAGATCATCCATTCTTCAAGATATTCATTATCAGAACTAAAAAATGTGTATACAAAAACGTGTGAATTATTCTTTGTCCTTATTCACTTGACTTCATTATCAAGAAAACAAGATCTCATATTTATTAACGTCCAATTGAAACGATTCGAACTAAGAAGTGAATACAGATATTTGCCGTGATTACGAGTTTTTGATTGGGAAACTTAACTGAAGAATGTCCATTCGTTTCTTGCTACTAGATGTTGCAATTATGTCAAACAGTGTTAATTACATAATTAACAATATCGAAGCACGTTTACACGGTTCAGTTGTTTCTCAAGTAGAGAGCTCCCAACTTTCCACAATGAAAGTTGGTTGATTCGAAAAGGACAGAAATATATAAAGTCTCCCAGGACTTGTGTCCCCTATACATTTTTGGGGAACATATTTTAAAGCCCACGGAACAATAACGAATTGTTTGTTTGAATGAATTTCTTAACGATAACTTGTGATAATTGTATTTCCTTCATTTAGTGACGTATTGCATTATAATAGGGGAGAGCCCAAGCGGGGATTTCGGGATTTACTAAAGCGCGTCAGATTAATATACAGGAGGATACCTTGTACCCGGTTAAGTACCTCCACCAAATATGAGCCTCATATATAAGGCCCCCAATGAGGGATAAAGGATCAAATTAGTAAAACAAAATTGATCATCAGAAATTCTCAAGCGCGTCAGATCAAGGTAGGGTGAGTTAATTACCTGCTAAAAAGTGTATATTTCAGCAATCTGACAATTTGAAAGTGACGTAAAGAAAGGGGAGGCCGCAAAGTTGTAAAAAAATAACGTCATTTCGACATTCTCGAGCGTAGCTAGTTTTTTTTATTTTGAAGGAAATAATTCAAACATAACGAAAAATATATAATCCGACGATTTCCGCAAGCCGAAATAACAAAAATTCGTCGATAAAGTTCAATGCGTGCAGCTGTGTGATACCTATATTTCCCTCTCCGAATTTCTATTCCTCTATTCACTTTTTCTCTATCTATTACTCTCTCACTCCATCCCCACTCTGAATTTTGTTGCCATGACGCCATCACAGCTGATCACAGAGACTCGTTCGTGATGAAGATGATGATTAATTAATCAATTAATTGATGAATGTAGCCCTTACTACGTGGTAGGAAATCATAATGAAGAAAAGAGAAATTAAACTTTCTTTTTTTTTCTCTTTCATTTTTCTTCTCTTCATTAATTAATCAATTGATTATAAAAAAAATAATTTTTTTGAGCCTTTTTTAAAAATTATTTTCTTATAAATACAAGTATTCTACTTAAAAAACATACACTTATTTATTTGCATGATATTTCCCGAGCTTTTCAATTAATTAAGTTCAATTGGCCGCGAGTTTGCGTCAGATCGAAATCGTCAGATTATTGAATGAGAGCTTTTTTATTGTTGCACTTAACACTCCCTTAGAAAATCTGGCGCGCTCGATTATTTTTTTTTCTTTTTACTTTTAACCCTTACGTACAACCACCTACATCATGCAAACGATCAGATTAACATACCTACATTATTAAAAATACGTAGGACATTGATGCTATCAATATCTGACGCGATCGAGTATGCCCATGCAACAGTATATCTTTACATATTTAAAAATCTATAGCCGCTTTCCCCACAGATGAAAAGGTATATACAATATAACATTTTTTCTTCTTATCATCTAAGCTTTGCAACCTGATATGTCTCAATGACGCTCGAGTAAATCCCCATTTTGCATCGTGAGCTCTCCTGCTATCATGTATAACTTCAGTCCGAAGTAAAGACATGTTATTTAAGTAAGACTTTTTCTGAACAAAGGTACATTCATATTTTCGTTCTCTGCATTTCTGGTGTTTTATCGTATTCATGCGAAACGAAAATAGGTTAGAACATATCCTATTTCCATAAATTTCCATAATATCAATGAGTGAGTATGAGTGTCACTTGTTCACATAGGAGTTGTGCACTAACAAAAATAAAGTTGATGTCATCGTTCAAACTGAATAGAAATATAAATTGATGGATGTCGCCGTTATTACTACGTGGTAGGAGATCATCATGAAAAATGAGAAATAAAACTTTCTTGTTTTTTACCACTTGTATTTGTAACTAACGTTACCGCAGTTCCGTTCTATAAGTATTGCATAAGTATAAGTTTATTGTTTCGTTACAAAATGTTCTTATAGAACGAAACTGCAGTAACGTTAGTCACAAATGCAAGTGGTACAAAATACCTGGTGAAAAAATGAATCCCACTGTGTAAATGTTTTTTAAAGTATGATTTATCAATAATTTCTAATTCAGGACTGTATCTCTTCAATCTCTGCATACAACCTGATTCCTAGTCCAAGATACCAACATTTATAATTAATTTAAATGATGAAGAATTTTTTGGAAACAAAAGGTTTGTAGGTAATAATTTGATGGTGATGAAATTCTCAATTTCAATCAATCACAATGATTCGAAAAATATATTAACATTAGAAATGAAACTACGAATTAATTTAAGAAGGGTTATTTTGAAATGAATTTTAATTGAAGAAGCGTTATAGGCTCAGCAGCTTCCTGAAAGATTGCTCCCTGCAAGTGGTCGTCGATGGATATCTCTTGTGTTCCCCAGAGATCAATATTGTCTCCAACCCTCATTTTATTGTATATCAAGAACTTATTGGGAAAAAAACAAGAATCCAATATATTGCTTTGCTGATGACAGCACACTTGTCTCGTCATTCCATTTGGATTCCAGAACATTGGCTGCGGATGCACATCTTCACCGGTAGGTTGAATATCTTAATGAAGATCTAGAAGTGATTCCGAATTGGCGTGGAAGTAACCAGCCAGGAAGTAACCCAGGCATCGGTTTTCTCCAAAAAGATAAAAGTTTCCGAACCGGATATAATAATGTCAGGACAGACAATTCCGCTTTTTGCTTCGAAGTCTGTTGGGGGTAAATATGACTTATATAGCACTACCATGTCCCTGGAATTGCAAATTCACAAGCTTGGACCACTGTTCCTAACCAGAAAACTGTACACACCTCAGCAACTTTCGATGCTTTATAAAGCTCAGATCAGACTTTCTTTGGAGTATTGTTCTCATGTATGGAGCTTCGCCTCTAAGCATACCCTTGAACTGCTGGATTCTATCCAGAAAAAAGCCATCCGTCTGATTGGAGACACTAACATCGCTTGCGACCTTGAGAGTCTGCAAAAACATTGAAGAAAGGTTGGAGATTTGTCTCTCTTCTACAGATACTTTCACGGAAAGTGTTCAAGTGACTTGGCACTGTGGCTACTCATATTTTTGAGGTTCAACTCAGTACACCTCGAATTTCCCTCTTTTAGAACTCTTTCATTTGGAAAGAACTCATTCATGTGGAATAAACTTCCTGAGGCCGTTTTTCCAAATGGATTTAATCTCCAACGATTCAAATCCAATGTGAATCGCTACTTTCGCACAGGCACCACTCTAACGGCTTGGCCACGGGGATCGGCGGTGCGAACGACGAAGCGGGGAGCGAGGCGACCATTCGCGCGACAACGTTTGTATGCCACGGGCAGTCACGTTCGCCGTCGCGACCAATAGTCCGACAGCGAAATGTCTTTATCGACTGTTACAGGCCAGGCTGTTACAGGCTGTAACAGCCTGGCCACGGCACATTCGCCGATGCGAATATACGCGCGGTGTGAACGGCAAAGCGTCTAGCGACTGAAATAAATGCATAGCAATGTACTTATGGAGCCACACGCAACGGCGACCGGCGGAGCGACCGGCGAAATGTACCGAGCGATCCGCGTGGGCGATTTGCGGCACGGTGGGCGAGCAAAACAAAGGCATGAATCTGTACGGCGCAAGCTACATAGCCGAGCGACAGTCGCGGCGAATAGTGCAGTGATCAAACGAGTTCAGTTGTTTTCGCCGCGAAAAATGAACACCAAGACTTTTATGGCTGATTGAAAGACTGATTGAAAAGTTTGAAATTCATTATTCATTCTACCGTCAATTACAAGCTGGAAGTTGTTTTTTAGTTGTACGAAAAATTACTGTCATATAATTTAGAATTTTGCAATAAATAACATGATTATCTGAAAGTGTTTCCATATCATGAAATATTAAAATACAGTGTAACATTTAATTAGCTGATAATATTTTGGGCAAAGATAGTTCCAAATAAATTCAGTTATGAAAAAATCCGTTTGCGACCATTACTTTCTTGGGAAAAGTTGTTCATACTGATGGATACTATAGGTAATTCTCCAAAATATGATCAGCTAATTAAATATTACATTTAAAATAGGTTTATAGATAAATACGTAATGTAGATGAATATAGATGGATATGTATAGATAGGTAAGGACATTCCTCAATGCCAAAAACAATTTTTCAGCGGCACTTAAAATTTTATTTGCATTAACTTTTTTCTCCAATTCTGGTTGAATATTCATAAGAATATAATCGAAAATTTCAATACTTATTCTGGTATACCTACTCGAAAAATTTTTCTGGATATAATCTGTATTTCTTGTATTTTGATTCTTATTCAAATCATGTACTCCACATTCTCTTCCAAATATTAGGTATTGAACCGAAAAACTATTACTTTCTAAGCAATATCGAGATAATTTCGATAAATACATTTCGCGATCGGACTACTGGTCGCGGTGGCGAATGTTTACTGCCCGTGGCCTGTAAACGGTGCCGCGCGAATGATCGCCTCGCCCCCGCTTCGACGTTTGCACCGCCGATCCCCGTGACCGTAAGAGAGCCTTAAGGATTTTCCTGTAGTGTTTATGTTTTGTCAAAAAGTCTATTAGTAGTTATTATAAAGGAGAACTACTTTCAATTTAGGATCCAGTATACCCAAAATTCCGCCCGTACAAAATAATTTAGGAAAAGCTCGACGACTAATGGAAAAAAAACGTTGAACATCATGTTTTTACGTGTGGCGTACGTGATACATTTTTAATATTAGTATAAAAATATTTTTGCCTCAAATCAAATAGTTTTAATGAAGCTCTTTTGAATGAAACAAATCAATATAGTTAAAACATTAATTACTTTCATGAATAGCTTTTCAAAGAGCTCTTTCACTATTTTACAATCAAAAATGGTTCTGTTTTTTTTTATTATTTACCCAGATATGTTTTAAATTTTTTCTGAATCTGCAACAGCAGCCGCCAAGTGCACAAAAAAGTAAAGTGACTCGTAGATTCAGTTGTGGATACGAAGAGCAAAACTGTGGATACCTTTGTTTGAAGGTGATGACACCCGAAGACGATTGTGGATACTAACAATCGAAACGTCGTGAAGTAACTTGCCACGAAATCTTTCGATTTTAACTTTCATTTCTTGTTAATTGTTCAATTTTCAATTGTTGCTTGTATTTCATTTCATCGCAATTTCAGTTTCTTTTGTTTAATATAATTGTTATTTTTCAGCTGATCTTTTCAATTTTATCGATTCTTTCAGGGATTTCAAATCATATTAGATGTGGATACCTATTTCGAGCCAGTTGTCTCTCATCAGTGTAATGTAGTTACAAGAATTCAACCAACATGGCTATGGAGTGCTTTGTCCACTAACATGCCTTTTGTATATTGAATGTTCATGAAAACAATCCCGATATTTTTTTAATATTTCTTTCATATGTCGTCGTATTACATTTTATAATGAAGAAGAAAAGAGTTCAAATCAATTTTCATGAATGAATAAAAATTAAAGAAAATTAAAGAAGAAAATGATATAGTTTCAATACCATAGAAAATACAGAGTGACAAAGAAGGGGTAGAATAGTGATTCCAGCAAAAAAGCCACTTTTCCCTCCCTTGGGATCTAAATTGAATCGCGTGCCTCGAAAAGATCGTTATCATCAACGTTGAGAGTTAGGGGTAAAACTGAGAGAAAACTGGAAAATATTGTTTTTGTAGTTCTTCCTTATATTCATTTCACTTCACAATCATTTTCCACATATTCATGTCTGTAGGTAGATGATCTAATTAACTTTTATGTAGCTGTTTTGGCGAATATCAGCGTGGAAATGTTGGCTTGCAACATAGGCAAAAATCGAAAGACGAACGACTGGAGATATTTGCGTGAGGCACAAAACCTTCACTAACGATGTTCACATAAGAAAATCTATGAAAGATGAATCGTCAGATATTTTCTATTTCATTAGTTCGGACTTCCATTGTCTGATATGATATAAAATGATTTGAAATCCCCGAAAAAACCAATAAAATCAAAAATTAAAATGGATAACAATTATAGTAAACGAAGAAAACGTTGAAATTGAAATAACAATACAGTAAAATACAAGCAAAACAGACGATTGTGAATACTAACAATGACACTTCGCCACCACAGCAAAATGGGCTCATTCAACAAATTTTTTCATTTCTTAATTTGAAAGTTTCTGTTTCAAATAGTAACATCTGCAAAAAATCTGAATGTTCACTCTTTATCTGCCCCCTAAAATTAATTGTTGAAAGTGGCGTTCATCGAAACGGGGCCTGGTCAAGCTTGACGTCACATCAGTCGACTCGGCGACAGGGAGTGCTGGCGGATAAGCAAAATACGTCTGCTAAAGTCGTACAAATCAAGTTGTGTGTTGTTTACTGCAGTATGTTAACTGCGTGAATAGGAATAATGATAAAAAATAACATTACAAGTATTGCATCGTTCCTAAATGCAAGAATTTTTTGGTAACTGCACCAGACAAAATTTTTATTTCACTATTACCAAAGTTATGGCAGCGCGCTATGCGGAGGACCGACTTTGTATCTGCCAAGGGGACGCATTTTTGTTGCGAAAATCATTTTAATGTAAGTATGAATGATAATGGTTAATAAAAAAAAATTATAGTTTACTGTGAGCATTACTTTGAATTTTAGGTTGAAATAAGCTTAGGAAATTACATGTACCTATATCAAAACTATGAAAATGGAAAAAATTATATTGCAACCAGGCGTAATTCCGCATATTTGATTGCCAGATTGATAGACCGATGGCCCATACATCTAAAGCTCCACTGTTTGTTAAAAAAAAGGACAAACAAATTTTGTTGAATACTAGTAACGTAGATATCGCTGAAAATCGAATCATGTCTGATGAAGCAGGTACACAGGAAAATACGTTTGATGTTGGAATTCAAGTCAATGAACAGGTTTTTCGAAGATCAAGAGCTGAACAAACCGTAAATATTATATATCACCGAAAAAGAAATCGTTCGAAAGAAATAGAAAATACATAAAATATTGGAAAAAGTTCCCCCGAGGACAGTGAGAGTTTGAGTACATCAGACATGACTTCTGTTGATACATCATCAGATTCTACTTTGTCTGGAATATTAGTGGAAAACTGGAACTCGAAAAACAATATTGAGCGAAAATCTATTTACGTCATAGAGAAAAATCCGAAATTATGTCTTGGTCCCATGGTACCTTTTATTTATTATAGAACTCTTGTCTCAAAAATGCCAGTTACCCAGAATTGATATATACATTACTTTGAAGAAAATTGAATTGACATAGCAACGATTCATAATCTCCAACTACAGACCCGGTTGACACCGCTCGAAGCTCGTTTGCCTGGTGTGACGTCAAGATGTACCAAGAGCGATCTCACATTTTCAATTGCTCTTGCTCAGTTGTTAATCCGGAAAATTTTGTGGGATACTTGGGAGATGATTTACTTTAATAATATATAATTTTTAATAAAAAACTAAATTAGCCTGCATGAGCCAATTTAGTACCACTGTATGGGTGATCTCGTCAATTTGCGAAACACAACATTTATCAGCAGTTTTGCTTAACTTGGTTTTGCAAAACTGCCACCGACAACAGATTTCTGCACACTGTTATACGTTGTGCAAACATTGATGAGAGTGATGGGCAGTGATGAGAGAATATTAGAAATATTCATCGAATAAATTATGAAGATACTGTTAATGAATATCCTCCGCCGTCTTAGTCAAACTGTACTTTTGGCCTCAACTCGAAAAACTGTCTTCCCTCAATTTTACCCTCAGCCTTTTTGAAATTGTAATACTTTTACAATTTAATTGAGAGCTTATCTGGCGCAATAAGTTTATCATGGAATTTAATTGATTTAAACTGTCGATAAAGTGATATAGATCCCCAATCCTAGAGGAGTTGAAGTATAAGCTGAAGTTCAAGTTTGTAGGGTCGCAACCCTTGTCTCCCGGCCGTCATCTCTGAAAATGGGGTGCAAAGGGTTTTCGCGCTATATCTCGTAAACTAGCAACCCTTGGACATTGTTTGTAGCAAATTGAATTGTCTACAACTTTATTTCTACCACTTTTCACCATAAAATGGATAATACATAAATTATAAACAAAGTTTCTTTTCAACACATTCTATTTTGGGCGTTTTTACTATTTTCTGGTCATTTTACAATAAAATGACAGATCAATCTTATACAGGGTTTTTCAACGAATAATTTTAGGCACGTTCTTAGACTCCAATCTATCCTTCAGAAATTGTATCGATCATATCAGCAAGAAAGTAAATAGTGGGTATTGCCATTCTGCAAATGAAGAACATCTCCAGTAACCTTCAACTTATCAATATTTACTATACTCTCATATATCCCCATATATCCTAAAATATAGTTGTCTGGGGTAATGCAGTATCATCTCAAAGATTGCTGATATTACAAAAGAGAATAATACGTCTCATTTTCGGAATCAAACGTACAGATTCTTGCAAACCCTACTTTATTGAAAATAATATCCTCACTGTGCCATGTATATACATTATGAAATCATTATTGGCACTTAAATTACAACTCTCTAACCTCCCGACAAGTGGTGATAATCACAACTATAATACAAGATACGGGGTACTCGCTTGCAGATACCACAACAACCCTGTTCGAAAATTCCCCTTCCTTTTCAGGGGTTCAACTATACAATAAGCTGCCTGAGGAAAAACAAATTGAGAAAGCTTCTAATCAGTAAATGTTACTATAAAGTAGATGAATTTCTTATTGAGTGACTATGGTGCCTGAATGTATTTTAAATATGTATTTTATACTCTTAGGTATATGACCGGTGATAATTATCAGAATATTACTTTATAATTTTTACTATTATTCAAGATTTTATATATACATGTGCTGTGTTCTCTTTTTTTAACTGTTATTGTTTTTAAATGTTACTATAAAGAAGATGAATTTCTTATTGAGTGACTATGGTGCCTGAATGTATTTTAAATATGTACTTCATACTCTTAGGTATATGACCGGTGATAATTATCAGAATATTACTTTATAATTTTTACTGTTATTCAAGATTTTATGTGCTTTGTTCTCTTTTTTTAACTGTTCCAATATTATTTGGTTACTGTGATCTGACTGGAATAAAATTATTATCATAGATGTGTTCAATTACATTGATTTATCTGGGTTTTACAGCGCTCCGGAGTTGACCGGGTTCTTGAGTTTTCCAAAGAATACGAGTACGATAAAAAAAACCTATTAGGCTTAATTTTCTATTATACATTTATTTATTTGAAAAACATTTTTCATTAGTATGTTGGGTATGTACGAGAACACAATGGACTCCTTGCAAGTATAATATTTGATGGCTACAGAGAAATCCCTGATATTGTAGGAACAAAGTCGCGGTAGCTCGCACGAAAAAGCATCAATCGACAGAGATAAAGTTTGATAAAAGCACTGCTGTAACATTATCTCAAGATGAATTTCTTGGTAACGAAAAAAACGAAGCAATTTCAATACGAGTAGACGTTCTCAAAACTGATCTATCAGAGGAGGGTTTCAGTGTTCACTAGGCTGAATCAGATGCAGATACAGTCATCGTCAGTTATGTGCTTGCTGCATCCCAAACTTTGCTCACGGCGTTAGAAAGAAAGCAGTCCATGGTATTTTTTAAACCTTCAAAAGGGCGTGCGTCTGATCAGTTATATGTCCCTTGGGTTTTAAATATGGTGACGTCAATGGAGGGAATTTGCTGTTTCTTCATGCTTTTTCAGGATGCGCTACAACATCAGCAGCTTATAACATAGACAAACTCAAATTCATGAAAATTCCACAGAAACATTCTGAGTTAGCGGAACAGAATTATTTCTTAGTGATAAAGTCGAGCCATTTGGTGGAAATATAATTATTTTCTGGACAGAATGAGATAAAAACGATTCACCAAAACAGTAACTGAAAATGCATTTAACTTATCATAGCTTCCTTCAACACAAAAAACACCAGAGTCAGTCGTGGCTCGAAAAACACTGTGATCCAGAAGAATGGGGCTGGAAAGAGCATGAAAAAATTTGGATACTGATCCAAACTTCCAAGCTTCCAGCACCCCCTGATCTTCTGAAATTAAGTGTCTGCATATACAAGGGTATCTGTGGTTGCCAAAAAGCAGGCCTCAAATCTTCTGCAGTGTGCCTCAATTGTTCTGGTGAAACCTGCAATAATATCATGGCACTATAGAAATTGATCGAAAAAAATAATTCGAAGTTGAATTACCCACAATGACGCCAATTCTAACTCTCGTTATTCCGCAAACATTCACCTCCGATACTGAATTAAATCCACAAACCGCAGCCTAGACCATCAATGAAAATTAAAACTCAATAGCAGGAAAATAACTTTTGAAATATATAACTAGACTCAATCTCGTCTAGAAAATGTAAATGGATTATCCTACTGGAGATACTACGTAAAAAAACGTGCTTTTAGGGAAAAAGGGTCGATAATAAATTAATAATAACATTAATAATTGAGAAAATAATGAATTATCTGAAGCGTTTTTATCGTATTCTTACGAGTATTCAAGTACCCGGTCAACTTCAGATCGCTGTGAAACCCAGATAATTCATTGAAATTAAATAAATCTGTAGTGCAAATTATTTGTTGAAAAACCCTGTATGAGATTCATCTGATGTCATTTTATTGGAAAATGACCAGAAAAAAAGTTATAACGCCTTGAAAAAAAATTAAAAATTTTCAGTTTTTTTTTGTTTATACAGGGTGTAACTGAATAAGTGTAAAACATTTAAGGAGGTGATTCCTCATCGATATTTCATATGAAGAAATTTCATTGAAGCATCTCTTGTTAAGATACAGCCCCTTAAAGGGGGTACATAAAATTTGTATAACAAATTTTTTCACAAGCACTAAAAAAGTTACAATATTGAAATTAACCTGACGTTTTGTACTACCAAAAAGACACTTAGCCAGCAATTTATTTGGTTTACCGCATGGTTGTGAGGGGTGAAAAACGCAACCCCTAAAATTTATTTCCAATGTAACTTTTTCTCTTATTATTTGTTTACCATTTACAAATTCATTTCCGATAGCCTGTTTCATTCTAAACAAAAAATGTCTCTTGGGTTTTTTGCCCAAAATAAACCAGTTCGCAGCAAAAAATTATTTTACGAACAACTACAGAGATACATCGTCATAAATGCGAAAATACGAAACTAATCTATCTACTAGGTCGCTATTAGCGATAGTGACAATTAAATTGGTATGACGCTGTCAGTTTGTGAATTTTCGAAATTGAATTAATATTAATTGTGTGTTGTTGTTCTGTTCTCACTTTGTTACTTTAATAATTCACTTGTTATTAGAATGGCATACACAAATGAGGAAATAGCTGATATGCATTACGTTTATGGTCTGTTGCAGGGGAATGGGTCAGAAGCTTCTAGAAGATATGCTGGAATGTATCCTCAACGGCAGCATCCTTCACATAGAATATTTGCTCGACTTTATCAACGGTTACGAGAATATGGTTCATTCGACAAAAGAACGCAGGATTATGGTCGCCATCGAGAAGTACGAACACCACAGCTTGAGGAAGCCGTACTTAATTTGCTTGAAGAACAACCTACTACCAGTACTAGAAAGATTGCTTTCCAGCTGAATGTTGATCATATGACGGAACAACTCTTATACCCTTACCATCTGCAACGAGTACAGGCATTGTTACCGCGAGACTTTCCGAACCGTCTTGAATTTTGCAATTGGATGCTGAAAATGATTAGAAGAAATTGTGACTTTCTGGAGACGATAGAATTCACAGAATGTAGTTTTTCTCGGGACAAGATTATTAATTTTCATAATTACCACATATGGGCTGATGAAAACCCTCACGCTTTTGTCGAAACTAACCATGAAGAACAGTTTTCTCTTAACGTGTGGCTCAGAGTTATTGAGGATAATTCAATTGGGCCTCATTTTCTACCTCCTCGATTAAATGGTGAGGCATACGTTCAATTTTTAGGAGAAGTGCATCCAGTACTGCTGGAGGAAGTTCCTTTGGGCGTCAGAAGGGATATGTTTTTTATGCATGATGGGGCTCCCGCCCATTTTAGTCAAGTAGCACGTCAGCATTCAACTGAAACATATGCAAATCAGTGGATAGGTCGAGGAGGACCACAGAACTGGCCCGCTGGATTCCCGGATCACAATCCTCTCGATTTCTCTATTTGGCGCCATTTATAGCGTTTGGTTTATCGTACTCCTGTTCGCGATGTAGAGGACTTAAGAAACCCTATCATCGATGTGTGCAGGGTAATCAGAGACACTCCAGGAATATTTGAGCGAATACGTGGCTCAATGCGCCGACGTCTAGACGCATGCGTAATGTCTGATGGTAGACATATTGAACATTTACTATGATTTCTACATGTTGTGTGTTTTGTTATCGAAACTTTAATCGTTTAATGCAGGTACTAACTACAAAATAACAAAAAATCCAGTTCGCATTTATGACGATGTATCTCTGTAGTTGTTCGTAAAATAATTTTTTGCTGCGAACTGGTTTATTTTGGGCAAAACACCCAAGAGAAATTTTTTGTTTAGAATGAAACAGGCTATCGGAAATAAATTTTTAAATGGTAAACAATTAATAAGACAAAAAGTTACATTGGAAATAAGTTTTAGGGGTTGCGTTTTCCACCCCTTACAACCATGGGGTAAACCAAATAAATTACTGGCTAAGTATCATTTTGGTAGTGCAAAACGTTAGGTAAATTTCAATATTATAACTTTCTCAGTGCTTGTGAAAAAAATTGTTATACAAATTTCATGTACCCGCTTTAAGGGGCTGTATCTTAACAAGGGATGCTCCAATGAAGTTTCTTCTTATGAAAGATCCTATGTTTTTTTCGATGAGAAATCACCTCCTTAAATGTTTTACACTTATCCAGTTACACCCTGCATATTGTTTATTTTCCATTTTACGATAAAAAGTAATACTAATAAAGTTGTGGACACTTTAATTTGCCAAATCATCTGAAAACTATTCATTAATGCTAGGTTAATGGACTGACACCTATTCCCTGGCTAATACCACGAAGGGTGTTGGATTATATCCAACAGGTGTCAGTGCAGCATTCTTCACTGAAGTTATTCCTGCATATGCTGTGGGCGATACAACTGCCGCAGTAGATTTTCAATTATTGGAACACACTTGCAGACCGGTTTCCGACTGTTTTGCCACTCGTCAGTGCAAGGTAGTGTCTATCATTAACATAAATTCAATGATTTCGGATAATTAAAAATCGAACTCCTTCAGAGTATCATTCCTCGAACTAGGCTGAAGCGGACAACAAACAACAGGTATGTCATTGCCCCATCTGTCTGTGAAGCAGATAACCAACCGCATATCCGAATTTTGCCCAATTCGTCGTATAAGGAAAGAAAACTTTTCACATATAGTCAGTGGGCATACTTGAAGACTGGCTATAAATCAAATCATCTAAAGGAAAAATGCGTTCAGGCCAGTCTCAACTTCCTACACTATAGGATAATAATTGAGTGACACCTATCAGAAAACAACTACTTCACTGGCTAATACCACGAAGGGCGTTGGATTATATCCGACAGGTGTCAATGAAGCATTATTCACACTGAAGTTATTCCTGCATATGCTGTTGGCGATATAACAGTCTTCAAGTATGCCCTCTGACTATATGTGAGAAATTTAATTTGCTACAAATAATGTCTGTAGGGATGCTAGTTTACGAAATACAGCGCGAAAACCTTTTGTACACGTTTTTCCTGAATCGGGGACAAGGGTTGCGACTCTTGAACTTAAGCTCATACTTAACCCCTCCTAAATATAAAAAAAAATATATTGCGTCCTCTGAAAAACGCACGCTAAAATAAAAAATTCATTTCAATGGACTATAAACTGGATTAGCATTGAAATATAATTTTATGATAACACCTTGATTCTATATTTCCGGTATAAAACCAAAAAAAATTCATTGCAGCTCGCCCCATACGGAAAGAAGGGACTGCTCCCCTCGTTAGATTAGACGACCGCCGAATAAATAACGCTACCCGCAGAGCGACAATTATAGTGGCCCACATAACCTATCCCAAAGTTGACTGACGACAATAGTACTAAACGATCCGAAAGCATGACTAACCAATTAGAGAGAAAATAGTATTCTAGTAAAGGATCGGAGCCGGTCGATTGCTTGCCTGCTGATATTGTCGTGCCGTGCTGTAGGAAGAGAGTCCGCGCGTGGGGCCCCGTTCAATGAGGAAGGACACTTCCCGAGGAAGTAACTTTTAACCACTACATCCTTCGTCGTGTTTCGCCTATTTTATGAGCTTAGTGACTGGCTAGTTGACACCTACGAAAAACCGTCTTTTAATCGCATTCAGATATGGCTATACGTGGGAAATCAGTAACCACGAGCGGAATTGCGTATTTATATCAAAGGTGTTATGAAAAGTCCAAAAATTTTTTTGGAAAAACATTTTCTAACTTACTCTTCTTCTTATGAATGGGCTCATTCAGTCTAATTTAGTTTTTTATTGAAAATTATATATTATAAAAGTAAATCATCTCCCAAGTATCTCACAAAATTTTTCGGTTTATATGTCAATTAACAACTGAGCAAGAGCAATTGAAAATGTGAGATCGCCCGCGGTACATCTTGACGTCACACCAGGCAAACGAGCTTCGAGCGGTGGCAACCGGGCCTGTAGTTGGAGATTATGGCATTTTTGAGACATGTTTCTGTTGATGTATCAACAGAAGTCATGTCTGATGTACTCAAACTCTCACTGTTCTCGGGGGTACTTAGTAGTAACTTTTTCCAATATTTTCTGTATTTTCTAGTCCTTTAGAACGATTTCTTTTTCGGTGGTATATAATAATATTTACGGTCTGTTTAGCTTTTGATCTTCGAAAAACTTGAATTCCAACATCAAAGGTCTTTTCCTGTGTACCTGCTTAATCAGACATGATTTGATTTTCAGAGATATCTTCGTTACAAGTATTCAACAAAATTTGTTTTTCCTTTTTTTGAACATACGGTTGAAGCTTCAGATATATGGGCCGTCGGTCTATCAATCTGGCAATCAAATATATACCGAATTACGCCTGGTTTCAATATAATTTTTTCCACTTTCATAGTAGTGCTCAGAATAAACTATATTTTTTTAATAATCATCCTTTATACTTATATTAAAATGATCTTCGCAACAAAAATGCGTCTCCGTATATTGATTAGAAAAATGACCATTGATATTTTACGAGTCCGGAGAGGGAGCCTAAAAATCAGCTACCAAGCCCAAGGGAGCAAACGCCCAAAGGAGGGTCACAAATAAGGCAGCAGGCGCGCGTGTTAATAAAAAAAATATACTTCTTTCAAATGAAGAAATACACGTTAAGTGAGTTCGAATTATATCAAGGAGGTTACGTACAGTGCCATCTGCCCGCGAATAGATCAAGCAATAATGTCGATAATCGTGTCAAATACAGATCCCGAGCTGGAGAGTAACAAACAAACAAATAAATATACATACATACATACATACAGGTGAAGCTAATGAAAGTGTGTTAAAAAAGAACACAAAATACTGATAACTATCATAGATATTTGAGAAAATAAAGGGCGAAGTTTATTTTTGTTACGTGTTAGTCACCATCAAAAATAGTTTTCCACTCAACCCAAAAACAGAGATGTGTTCTAATTTGATACAACATTTCAGTTACTCATTGCGAATGCATTCCCCGATGAAAATTATCTTTTCCAGAATTGAATAGTGGAATGGAAAGGAAAAGAGAAAATTAACTTTTATCACAACTTGGAATTGTGTCCTTTGGTGTTCGTCACCATTAACTGTTGCTATACACATCGCATATGATTTACGATTACTCCTATAGATATGTTTACGTACCTATGTACCCTCAAAACACGAGTAACGACAGTTCGAAAAGTAAATGAAACTTCAAAATTCAACTAGATCGAATAGAGTGTATCTTCCATCAAAATATAAATACTTCATGAGTTATTTTATGTGAAATTTCAGAATTAAAGTGTTTATTTCTGACAATGCAGAAGATGAGTCTTGAAGTCATCTTTGAATTTTTCAACACATGTTATATATATCAGTGCGATGAATAATTTTACGCTTTGACATAGATTAGAAAAATGTAGCTTCCTCTCCATATTCAGCCATTTAATTTCCCCCAGTTTATGCGAAATTCATTGCCGTCTTCGTACTCCAAATATCAGACGTTGACATGAATTCTGAACTTTCTGAATTATGTTTGTACATTGCACAGTTAAATCAGGTCCATACAGAGCATCCACGTGATTAAATACTGACAAAACTAGTGTTTCACAGAGTATCTCTTTATGTTTATTGGAAAAAGATGTCGGTTTCCATATGATGTTAGAATAAGCATATCAACATTTTGATATGCTTTTCAAACTTTAAGCCGGAATCCATTACGACGCCTAGATTTTTTATTACATAAACTAAGGTTATTGATTTTAATGTTAATATCCACATTTATGATACACTGTTTGGAACCTTTGGTGTAGTAATGAATAGTACTGAAGTTTTTTCCCAACACCAAATCGCTATTTTAACACGTGTCGATCTTCAAGAGGAAGATCAAACTTCCTCATCTGAAGCCATGGACCAGGTCTACCCAAATTCAAGATGCGATAACGTCAGCTATAGGACATTGCCATATTTGGGTAAACGCATCACGCCCTTTTAAAACAAATGTGTAGACGTAGCTTACAGAACGGATATTAGTCTAAGTAAATTTATTAAAAACAATTATGATAAAACTTCGGTGTCGGATTGATCAGGAATATACAGGGATTTTCATGATGAGCGTTAATTAGCCGTTTCTGGCAAACTATTCAACGGATCAACCTGAAAATTCCACAGTATGCATGAGTCAATATGACCTACACGCCTAAAATATTTTAGACGAAGCGGCGTTGTCGCTTCTACTATAAAATAGCGGCTTCTTTGATTTTTCAAATGGAACACCCCGTATATAATATCATATTATGATTCATTATCAATTTGTCAACAAATTCATATACTATTTCCCTATACCTATCTATTACCGTTTAGAAAATTCGATATTTTTTTACCAAACATGAACTTTTATAAATGCTGATGATCTTGAACTCTCTTGCTCTAAAACGATCAAATTTGAAATGGAGTGGAGTGATACTATGAGAATCTTCACTCCGAGTCATATTTTCATTTGCCTCATACAGGGTCTTCAAAAAATGCAGATACTTTGATCTCACGAAAAAATGAGTGAAACTCAATTTGTTCAAATGGAACACCCTGTATATTTCAACATTTTTGAGCTCTACATCCAATTTTAGATTAACTTTGTTCAGATAATACTATTTCTATTTTGAACCGTTTTGGAGATAAACTGTTTCAAACGGAAATTGACATGGTTTTCTTGTTCATCACTCATTTTTGTAAAACAGATTTCGTTTGATGTTCCTCAATTAGTCACAGATAATACCATGAAAAGATAATTATTAAAATACTCCTTAACCATCGAATGAAACTTCTCTTCAAACAATAGTTTTATTAACGCTGAAACACGAACTGAAAATAATAAACTCATAAATTAATGAGTTAATTTAATCGTCAGTGTATTTCAGAATATATTAAAACACATCTCCACCTCTACTTAAACAAACATGTAATCTCTTCAAAAGATTGTTATGTGTAACGCTTCTGATCAAGTCTGGAGTCAAACTATTGAAAGCAGTTGTAACTCTCGATTTCATATCTTCCATTGTTTTTATTGGAGTAGAGTAAACCATATTTTTAATGAAACCCCACACGAAATAATCTAATGGATTGCCATCTGGTGTTCTAGGAGGCCAACGAAAAGGTCCATTATTACCAATCCATCTGTCTTCGAAGATTTCGGTTAAAGCTTCGCTGACTGAATGGGAATTATGGGGTGGATCACCATCCATTTGGTACCATACACGTTTTCTTCCTGGTCTATTATTTAAAATCATTTGAATTCCATTCCTCAGTAAATCTTCATATTTTGATGCATTCAAATTATCATCATAAAACTCGATATAAAAAATTGACTCATTCTTTATGGCACAAAATACATTGAATTGCCATCTTTCTTGAAAACCCCTTTGGCGGACAACATGGGGATTTTCTGGCGCCCAATAATGACTGTTGTGTCTATTGAAAACTCCATTTTTTGTGAACTTGGCCTCATCTGTCCATATGATATTGTCAAGGAAATGTTCATCCTCTTGAGTCTTGACAAGTAACCATTGAAAGAATTCCACTCTACGAGGTAAATCAGTCTCTTTCAAATGTTGGACACAGTAGAACTTATAGGGATCCCATTTATGCTTATTAAGAATTCGACAAATTGTAACGTAGGGTATACCTACCTCCCTTTCAGCCTCGTGCAGAGAAGCATTTGGAAATGCATGAAAGTATCCCTAAACTGTTATACCATTGTCATCATCATCCACTTTAGTCTTCTTACGAATGATTTTTGGACGGAAGGTTCCATTCAACCTACAGTTTTTTAGTAGTCGATTTATCACATTATTATTCGGCTTCGGAAGTTGTGGATATCTTTCATGACATACTCGGCATGTTCTACTTGCAATTCTATTGCACTCACCATAAATTATTAATAAATTCAAGAAATCTTCATTACTGTAACCTAATCTTGACATTATTCTATTATAATTGGTAGCTATCACAATCTCAGTCAAAACCACCAACGAAAGTCTGACGTTAAATAATTGGTTTATTTATTTTTCCAAAGCACACTATTAAAAAATATGGATGTGTACTGTTGTACGTTAGAGACCAATACCTCAATGTATACAAATTTTAACTTTTTCTAAGGTAGGTACATACCAATTTCGAATTGACTGATCTGAGACAGTTAAAAAACTGGATCAAAAAGAAATATTACTAAGTATAAAAAAATGTTGAATATCCAAAATAAGTGATGAATCCAAAAAAAAACGAGCAAGAAAACCACGTCAGTTTCCGTTTGAAACAGTTTATCTCGAAAACGGTTCAAAATAGAAATAGTATTATCTGAACGAAGTCAATCTAAAATTGGATGTAGAGCTCAAAAATGTTGAAATATACAGGGTGTTCCTTTTGAAAAAATTGAGTTTCACTCATTTTCTCATGAGATCGAAGTATCTGCATTTTTTGGAGACCCTGTATGAGGCAAATGAAAATATGACTCGGAATGAAGATCCTCACAGTATCACTCCACTTCATTTCAAATTTGATCGTTTTAGTGCAAGAGAGTTCAAGATTATCAGCATTTATAAAAGTTCATGTTTGGTAAAAAAAATATCGAAATTAATTTATATCTTCTAAACGGTGATAGATAGGTATAGGGAAATAGTATATGAATTTGTTGACAAAGTAATAATGAATCATAAAATGATATTATATACGGGGTGTTTCATTTGAAAAATCAAAGAAGCCGCTACTTTATAGTGGAAGCGACAACGCCGCTTCGTCTGAAATATTTTAGGCGTGTAGGTCATATTGATTTATGCATACTGTGAAATTTTCAGGTTGATCCGTTAAATAGTTTGTCAGAAACGGCTAATTAACGCTCATCATGAAAAGCCCTGTATAAGCTGACTTGTGGATCTTGCCTAAAACTGTATATTGGCCAAATAGGGAGAACATTTTCCCAAAGAATTATTTTCCAGCAGCTTGACTGCATTAACCTTTCTCGATTTCATAAATCGCACTACATATTAGTTCTGGTTATTATTCAATCGAATTTGAAAATTGTTCATAATTTCACACGGAATATATGCATATACGTGTTTCAAAGTACGGCACAACGATTGATAAGTGATAAAAGGCCTTTTAACCAATGTAGATCGGTGTAAACTTCATAAGTTCTCTTCATGATGCTCCTGTTCGGAATCCGCCAATTCGTGTATTCACCTGGATCAACTTCTCTTTCCAAGCAATGTGTTTTTATGAATAAATATAAGGTAATTATACCCTAATCACTGAATCTTGAAAAATACTTTTGACATATTTCTAAACCTTGAAATTCTAAGATTACTATTTTATTTAATAATTCAGTCTTCGGTATTTCCTTTCCCCTTAAAATTGTTAAAGCATCATTTCATGTACTGAAATAGTTCAATGTCAAACTCCCTCAATGTTGTTATTATTTCAAGTAATTTGAAAATGACTTCTTATTTATTTTCATAGTTTGATCACTACCCATTGAATTTCTTTTTCTTTACATTGTTATTGCCAATTTCTCACATTCATTGATTAAAATTGATTCCTTGAATTCTATTGGTCAATTGAGCTGTCAAATATTGAATTTGGTTTACTATATCTATAAAGCATGATTAAGTTCCATTTGAAATATCGAACAACAGTTCTTGAGATTTGACATCATTGAATGCATTCTACGCGAAAATTCATTTTTGGTCGTAAACAACGAATAATTAAATGAAACCCCTTGAAAAGTTTTCTATCGCCTGCCATGTCCCAGAGCAACAAATAAGCGAGCATTCTTCATTCGAAAGAGTTATGTCACAGTCGAAGCGGCGGCGAACAATACCCTCATGCAAATGGCATGCCGCAACGACAAACAACAATATCCTGTTGCATATTTTCACACACGCAGTCAGTCAGTCAATCGTCGATTAGTCGCCTTCGTCGCAGATCTTTTCGACAAGCTGACTGCTGTGTGGGTGGGTCTACGACACCAGGAATCGGAAAAATCAATAAATGATTCATTTTCATGCCCTTTTATGTGAGAGATAACCTCGCAAATGCATCATCAGGATCCACATGAAAATTAGTCTACTGTCAGTTTAACGCAGGTACAGAGTTGGCCAAATTGGACACTTCTTAACGGAAACTCCTGTTTTTTTCCTGTCAAAAAGTCCTTGTTTCTATGAAAACATGTACTTTTTATGTAGAATTCAATCAGTTGCAGTTCTCGTAGTTCTGGTTACCTTTCAGTGGAAGAGCTTCATAAAGCAAGAGCCGAATCGATCCCTCTACGAAACCCTTCTTCACTTGGAAGGTTCGATCGCAGCTTGAGAAATGGTTCTTATGGAATGGAGATTATGTGAAATATGTTCTTCCTTACGAGTAGAGAGTGGTACTGAAAATCTAGAGAAGAAAATTGCATTGGATAATTTTGGAAATACTTGCTACATGAAAAGCATTTTACAAGTGTTGTTCATGACGAAGAATTTCAAGCACGATGTTTTAATGATGAACGAGAACGGAAATGTTCCCTACTTATTCATCAAACTCAAACACCTGTTTATGCAGCTGCAGTTTCGTAAGAATGTATCATCTTTCCCTCCAACCGATTTCCTAAGTCTTTGAAGTCCACTAAATACTCATTAGGACAACGAGAGGATTTTTGCCAATTCTTGTGGTTCTTGTTGAATAAATACTCTTCGTGAGCAAAACAATAGCTAAAGTAATACTCCTGACCGCTCTGGATTGAATAATTCCGTACAGTCCATCTCGTCTTGTGTTTGTAAATCTTTTGCTGGAAAAATCTTCACTCGTTTACTTTGCAGTAAATGTTCAAGAGGTAGTGAAAACTTATGTGAATTTCTGGTACTTCTTCTATCGTTTCCTAATATGACTAATAACCAATCCGTGCAAAGTTTATTGTTAAATCATCTGAAAATGGAATTTTTAACATGTGATGATAGACTGTATTGCCAAACATGCGCCAAACTAACTGACTGTTATAAGGAAACAAGTATAGCTGAGGCACCAGTCAATCTAATAATAACACTGATGAATTTAAAACAAGACTCAACCTCTGACAGAAACAAGAAACCCTTTGGAAGGTTCGAAATAGATGAACATTTCAATCTAGCAGACCACTATTATAATATTTATGCAGTCATTGTTCATTGTGGTTCTGGCGTTGAATTTGGTCATCATTACGCCTTGGTGAAAGACGAAACGGACTTGGTTTAAGTTTTTCCAGCTAAAAAGCAAATGCGCCACTGGAATCAATGAGGTCGCCCCGGAGCGCCAATTAATTTTTATTGTTGTTTCTATTTTTATCGTTGTTTTATAATTTCACAAATAAAAATAATAACGCTTATTCATGAAAGTTCAAAATTTTACAATAATTGAAGTACATATATAGTAAGTGAATAAACTGCAAAAATTACGAAGCTTCAGTATAAAACTATCGCTTGTGTGTGATATTAAACTCAAAACTGAAAAGTAAAACATTATAGTATACAATAATAAAAAAGTAGTATACATATTTTGAAGCACATAGGTACATAATTTTATTGAAATAAATTACAACTAGTGAATGCATAAATAAAACGGTAAATGATTATGGTGTAAAAAAACTATTTTTTTCAAATGAGATATCAATAGTTATTGATGGAAAAATATTCCTGCATATTTCAATGGAGCTTAAAATTACCTATCCAAAAATGTAGCACCCTTGATGTTTTGTTAAGAGTCATCTTTGATATACAGAGCTTTTAGCTCTGAGCTTTAGGTTTTTCATGTAAACTTTGAAACGCACACTTTGATCAAGGGGGCTTTGGACGACGCACCGTTAAAACAAATAAATTTTTCGGAAGTAGCTGTCAAATGTTAAGAAAGCTTTTCACAGCAGTACTTAAAACGCATAGTTTCAATGAAACTGATCACAATTAATACTCGATTTATTACTAATAAATGAAACTTCAACAATGATAACAATAATGATGGTGAACAAACAATGAAATAAGTTTCTTCAGCGAAGGTGTTCGTCTCACTTCATCATACCTATTACGGGGCGATAGACCAGAAGTACGCAACATCTGCAATATAATAGAAACGGTCAATCATATCTTATTCGAATGTCAAGTTTACGAACAACTTAGACACTGAATATGCCAAAGACGCTACAAGAATGCTCGTGAATGATGTGGCCAAATCAAAAATACCTTGAATTTTATAAAATCTCTACCAAATAATATAACTGAGGATTGACGTTTCCAGCTGACGTTTAAAAAACATCTTTCAATCTTCCCCTCAGGTAAAAGTCAATGGGCGTTAGGTCTGGTGACCTGGCCGGCTAACGGTTGGGTCCTTGGCTGGCTATCCAATTATTACAGAAATTTGCAGCCAAAAATCAGTTAAAATTGCAGTGTTGTTTGAAAAGTTAATTTTAGGCTCTATTGAAACATGCAGGAATATACAGGGTGTCTCATTAACAAAAATAATTTTTCATCAATAACTATTGATATCTCATTTGAAAAAGTAAGTTTATCACACCACTGAATTTTAAGAATGAAAGTGCTTTGGAAATATTTTCATAGAAAAAAAAAATTACAGGAAAAAGGTAACAGCTACTTTTAGAAAATGCACATTTTCGAAAAACATGATGTTACTCAGAAACGATGATAGATATCGATATGCGGTTTTCACTGTTAAGTTTGTCATAAAAATTTGACCCCCAGCCATCAGTTTTCATTTTTTCATTGTACATGTACGAATAACTTTCAATGAATGGGGACATCCGACATAACGATGATTTTCTAAAAAAAAAAGAAGTGTCTGAAATAATTTCTTTTCATGATCTACAAATCTTCGTAATACGTAACCTGGTTGTTTTCTTTTTTTTTTTCGGTGTATCCATGTAACATGTCATCTTAGATTTTTCGAGTACCTAACTAAAGTGAAAATTTCAATTAACAGCGAAAAATTTTAAACAATGAATGAATAAAATTCAAAATTGATTTTTTTTTGCATTTTTTGAGAAAATTCTCCACACACCATCTAAAAGTACAGATTTTAACGAATAAAATGGCTTTTTTCAAAAAGCATATCATTTAGGTGAGAATCATCGATTGAAAAATATAGTGTTTTTTCCATACAAACTCAAAATGAAGGTAAACAATCAATATTTTGAATAAAAGAAATCACAGCATGTTTGGAAAAGAAGAAACTAAATTTTCATGAAATTTCGTGATTTTCTTAAGGGAGAATAAAATAAAAAACAAAGAGTCGGTTATTTGGATATTTCAGATAAATTTTGGGTTTATGTAAAAAAGTAGGAATACAAAAGTTGTAGATCTTTTTATCTCTTTCATTTTTGCCTTTTAACTTTTTGCAATAGGACTTGTAGTTCTCCCAGAAATCGTGATAAACCGTTTCCCATCTTTGAAAGCTCACCCATTTCCATTTCCCGACTCCAAATCGCCCGTAAATTATTTTTCTACTTGTTTTTGTCGTCTTCTTCTTTTTCCAATAGGTAACTCCTGCTTTAAATTTTTTTTTGGCTGAAAAATTGTCTGCCCTGGCTAAAAATTATACAATTACTTAGTGTTGCTACCAAGGAATGCATCATTCGCAAACTGTTGGAAAGAATAATTCTTTCGCTTTGACAGATACCTCTTGGACAGGTTGGAGCAATACCACTAGAGTTCAATCTAAGAACCACCGGTAGACAGCTGTTTCAGTCTGTTGGGCATCATCAGTACCGGGTATTTTTATGAAATTATTTCCAAAGACTATCAAACTACCAACGCCGACATACCACTTATGTGGTGACACTCAAGTTAGTTTGTCATTTAGGTCTCGCTTGCGCAGTTATTTTTATCAAATACTCTTCTTGGTTCGAAAACCGCCTGCCCAGTACTGATGACACCCAACAAGCTGAAACAGCTGTCTACCGGTGTTCCTTTGATTGAAATCAAATTGGGAATGATCGGAATAGTACTTATCTATTTATCTTTTCATTTTCATTGAATTATTTTCCAGCAGCTTGACTGAAAAAGCAGAAGCCTTCTGCGAAGCCAGAAGACATCCAAAGTACCCACCGACGCCCACTTCGACGATGAACATTTGAACCACATACAGCAACAAGTCATCACCCATCTAGGCAGATTCCCAGGACCAATACCGCTCGATCCAAACTGCCCCTTTCGCTGACCAATCAGCGATAAAGACATCCTCAACACCAGATGCAATCAACCGCAGAATCCTAAAAAACCTACCCGAAATCATCCTTTCCTACATCAGTCACATCCTAAACGCCTGCCTAAAGCTAGCCTACTTCTGAGTCGCCTGGAAACAGGCCAACATCATAATGATCCCCAAACCACATAAAGATCCCACCAACCCCGAATCCTACAGACCAATTAGCTAAGCTGCCTAGGTGAAGGTGAAGACTACTGACCAACAGACTCAACGATTTTCTCCACGAAAGCAACATCATCCCCCTATACCAACACAAAAAGCCCTCATCGAACTACACACACACATAACACAAAACATAAACTCTTCATTCGGCACTATCGCAGTCCTACTTGGCATACAAGAAGCTTTTGATAAGGTCTGGCATGCCGGCCAGCATGACAGCTTATTCAAATACACCTCTCGCTCCATTTCATCACCCTGATCAGAGTCAAGAAAAAAGAAAACCTCCTAAGTCTTGAGGTGCGAGATTGGAAGATGCGACTGCAAAACCCTACTACACTCCTATTATAAGACGTTCATAAGACCAATCATGGACTATAAAGCCTTGATCTACTGCGCAATTCCCCCGAGACTGGCACACAGCATACGAACTACAGAGAGGAGAATACTACGAAACATACACAACCTTCCTTACCGATTCCACTCCAACGAGCTATATAACACCGTGAAATTAACCCCAATAAATTTGAGATTCCAGACACTACCCTGGAACAAAGAACGGAAAATCATATACCAAATAGCGAACGAGAACGGATACACCCAAAAGATAATAGATAAGTTAGAAAACAGAATCAAACAAATAATACAGAACAAGGATCAAAACCATTCCAACAGATAAAACAACACAACGATGGACAGCATTTACGTACGTAGGACACTAAACCAACAAACATCTTCAAACCCCTAAACATCAACATGATATACAAGCCAAACACGAAAATAACCCAAAAATAAACAGCTATGAAAAAGAAGAAGACAAAAACCTAAACGGGGTGTACAGCATACAATGCTCCGACTGCAACAAATTCTATACCAGTCAAACCAAGAAAAAACTGATCCAAAGGTAAGACGAGCACAAAAAGGCATACATAAACCCAATAATATATAAATCAAACCTCGCAACACACGCCATACAAAACAAACATAATTTACCCCCACTAGAGAACATAAAACTCAGACAACAAGTCAATGAGGGAAACCGTATGGACATCTGGGAAAATTTAAACATCCATAAATTTAACAGCCATAATTCACTTATCGAAAAACAAATACAAATCAAAACACAACAAGACATAACATTCAATATATTACACAAAACAATACACACTCATAGAAACAGTAAACCTAGAGAAGATCCAACACAAAGAATATTACCTAGTGTAACCCAAATACAGGCAAATTTACCTAAAGTACCTGAAGTATCTTACTGAGGCGTTTGGACCGCATAAAAGGACAAACAACAGGTTGACACGTTCAGTTGGAGTAGAGCTTTGATGATGACAGCACGACCAGCTGTCAACCAAATTCCCCAAGACACTGTCAACCTCAACAAATAAAAGGCTCCCCATGGGTTTCCCACCCTCTCCAGTCCTTGCAAAACTCAACATAAAAGAGTCATTGACATGTCTGACCTCAAACCTACTTGTTGGCTTCGATTCGTAGAAGACGTCTTTATTATATGGCCTCATTGATTTGAAAATCTCTATACATTCCTAAACTTCATCGACTCCTTACATTCCGATATAAAATTCACAATGAAAATCGAAAATAACTTCTCACTTCCATTGCCACAGAAAAAACTCTCGAGGCCAGGATAGTCCGCGAAACTATTGAAATCCCCCCTCCACTCGTCCAAGGAATAAATACCAGACTAAAACCGATGGACCGACAGTAGATAGTAGGCAGATTGAGACACTTGTGGATACCTGAGGAGTAGGCAGATTGAGGCCCCGGCGTCAAGTCAGAAAACCTGCGCAGCAGCGTGTCACTACCTGAGGAGTAGGCAACTGGAGACCTAAGTGTAGTGATATCTTTATAAAAATGGCTTCAAAGTGTTTGGACAGGTGTCTGCGGTCAGCAATTTGATGTAATGTCATGCGGATTGAACCGTGTCCGTAATTTTCGTCTGTTCGACGTTTCGACTTCTGCTATGAAGCCATTTTCAAGAATCACTCGAAACTGAAATTACATGACTCGACGATGGGGTTGTAATCTTCCTGACCCCAAGTCTCGTGAACATTCTCACGGACAGAGTGTTATGAGTTGTTTTTCCGGCTTTCATTCTGTGTTGTTTGTTTTTGATTCTCATTTTCACGACGTTTTGGCAAAGTCTCATTTGTCATCTTCTGGTGATGTCTGGAGTTTGGAACTAGACCCCACAAATTTCCTAGTTCCAAACTCCAGTCATCACCAGAAGATAACAAATGAAACTTTGCCGAAACGTCGTGAAAATGAAGGAAAAATTTACGTCGAATTTGAATACCGTCCACATCCTCTCCCGAAAATTAATACCGTGTAAAAGAAGTCTAGCGTCCTCATTAGGTTAGGTTAGTTTTTCGCAATACTCATTTTGTGCGGTTTTTTTACGGGAAAACCGAGTTCAAATAAATGTATTCGTATAATGAAAGCGAAACCTCACCAAACGAATCTAGCTCAGGATAATTTCTATAATTCTCTGTGTATTATGTTCTGTGGACAGATGTGTGTTGCAAGATCATTTGGTAAGATCACTCAAGACGAACACTTAATTATACATTAGATGAAATAACCAATATTTGTTAACATAAAACTGCATTAACTCTAGAGAAAAAATATACGACGACGATATGTATATAATGTTCATTCCGAAATGCATATAAATATATGTAAAGGAGAACCAGAGGCGTGTGGTAATTAGTTGCATTAGATCAAAATAGTGTGTGGGTAAGCAATAAAAGAAGAAGTAAAGGGAAGAATTGAAAATAATAATTGTAAAACCACCCATAAAATAACATGAGAAAACTATAATTTGATAATAAAAAAAATCAACCTAATCAACAAACTCAAGGGACAAGGTCCTATATACCAATGTTTCCTTCAGAGAAATATTACTTTTAGAAGTTTTGAGTAAATAATTTCAATCTCTATCTGACCTCAACTTTTATGGATAAGACAATATGGTTTTCAGAAAATGATGTATATTTATGCTCAAAAAACATTTTTATTTAATAGTGACTGAAGAGAATGAATTGATAAATTACTGGAGAAAAGTTTTCGAATTTTTACGAAAAATTTGAAAAACTTCCAAATAATGGAAGAAAACAATTGAGTTCAAAAGGAAATATTCAAAAAGATGTATAGAACATGTACTGAAGTTTGTTCTTAAACTGGAACAAAAGCCCATTCGAATCAATAACGTTCAGAGATATGAATATTGAATTATACGAAAATCATTTTTTCCTTTTCAGGCTATACTTCAAACATTAGTCATGGAACTGAATTAGATATCATTCACAGGAACGCTACGCAACGTAATCAAGCATTCATATGAAAATTAATTTACTTGTACATACTTATACTGTCACTGTCAAGATGTACTTTGGGTCGGAAACAGAAGTACACCGTTGAACCCCTCTGAACGCATATTTTGTGGTGCTTTGAACTGTACGCTCGTCTGAAGATGTTTTACATGTAGGCTTTTCCATTTCCATTCAAATAGGCGTTTTCAGTAAGAATTTTCTCAATTCTATTGTGAGAGTAAATATTTTTCGATGTCAAGTATCAATTTGGGAATTGAATTATATACTTTGGGGCAATGTATCTGTATGTCTAAGTGAAGTCGACGATATCTCCTCTTACGAAGACGCCATCTTTGTGATGTCGTCGAACCTCACTTACTCAGGCTTATTTCATCAGTTCAGACTTCCATTGTCTGATATAATATAAATTGATTTGAAATCCCTGGAAGAATCTGTGAATCTGTGAATGATTAACCGAAAAATAACAATTTTATTAAACAAAAAACTGAAATTACAAAGAAATAACTTACAAACAACCGAAAAGATAATACAAAAATTAAAATATTAATACAAGCTGAAAATTAAAAAATAGTATCAACAAAAAATGAAAAATTAAAATTGAAAGATTCCAAACCAAGTTACGTCACGACGTTTCGATTTTTAGTATCCACAATCGAAACGTCGTGAAGTAACTTAGTTTGAAATATTTTAATTTTTCATTTTTTGTTAATAATATTTTTTAATTTTTTAATTTTCAGCTTGTATTAATATTTTAATTTTTTTATTAATTTTTTTGTCGTTGCTTGTAAGTTATTTATTTGTGATTTCAGTTTTGTTAAATAAAATTGTTATTTTTCGGTTAATCTTTTTAATTTTTTTACAGATTCTTTCAGGGATTTCAAATCAATTTATATTATATTAGACACCACTGATGTGACCTATGGCGAGTTGACATAGCGCTGTCAGATGTTCAATCATAAATGTGTTGTGTTTGGGCTCTGGTTCAACTATGATCCTGACCAAACGATATAGCCATGTCGCCTTTCCTAGTGAGTTTAGTAAGTGAGTAGGTAGGTGTGCTTGATTTCTTGAAATTTGATATTTCAAACCGGTTTAAAGATAGTACAATTGTCTATCACAGATGAGTTGGTCTGAAGAATGTCTGTTGTTGATAGTATTATTGTCAGAAATAGTTTCCAGATGATTTCTTAATACATAGCCACTTTGCCAATACCATATCAGAGTAAAACGTTTTCAACTGGTCATATTTCAGTATTTTCATCAGATATTTGATTCTGTATAGTACTGTCATGAAGTTTTTCCCGATATGGTGATTCCACTCCAGATTACCATCAAAGAAGATGTCACTGGATATTTTCAACCGTTTGGATTTTGCAATGTTGATCTTCAATATTCACCTTTAATTTTGACCTACAATTTTTCAAATAATGTGTTTTGATTTGCTGCACGTAAATATCGTGTAATTCGCTTTTTTCCAAGATTATCAATGAAACATACTCCTACATAAATACCCACGGCACTGCCTTGATAAGAATGTTACTACATTCAACAATGGTGACATGCAAAGTGGCACATTTGTTAATTTTACTGAGGCAGATAATAGAAACTGTTCCCAGAACAGTCCATTTTAGTTATTTGAGAACCACGTAGGTACAAATTTTATTGTGCGGCTGGGAAGAAACCGAGAAAACGAACTTATGTTTAGTTTACACACGATAGCAAAAAATTCTTAATAATGTATCAAGTTACAGAGTCATTGTATCACGTACGAACGACCAAAGCAAATATCGCTAGACGTTTGTGTTAGAAATTATTATCGGAATGCCTCCAAAGTGGCTCGGTTGTCAACGATCATAGAATGAGTTATTAGTGTCATTGAATGAATTCACGATACATTATCATCACTCTTGTCGGTTTAATAAAGGAACCATATATACAGGGTGGGGTACCCCATACGATACGGCCTCTGTAAACCGAACCATTAATTTTTTTATCCATTTCATTATATGTATATTGATTAAAGCTGCAGAAGGAAAATATTTTGGAGTCTGCAGAGTGGCAGACACGGTATCTATCCAAAACAAAACAGACATTGCCTATAAGGAATCCTGTCCGATGAGGATGGTTCAAACAGATGGCACAACCAATACATGGTGGTGCTGTGAAGTGGAACACCTCAGGAAGACAGCGAGAACGACCTGTAACAAGGCAAAACGTACAAGACTCGAAGATAACTGAGATATATATCAAGCCAACCTCAGAGGGTAAAAAAAAGTCTGCAGACAAAAGCAAACAGAAGCCTGGAGAGCCTACTGTGAGGAAGTCGAAGACTTCACACCAGCTTCTAGGCTGCAGAAGGCACTCTCATAGGACCACCATAAGAGTATCGGCATGCTGACGAGGGAAAATGGCGCCAACCTCCAAGAGAGCGCTGATATTCTTATGGAAACTCACTTCCCAGGTTCTGTTTTTCCTGGAACGACGAACTGGACGAAAGTACCAACAACACCCTCACAATACGACTGGCAATCTGCTAGTGCACTAATTGATGAGGACAAGATAAGATGGGCTTTTCGCCCTTCAAGTCACCTGGACCTGACGGTATAATACCAGCCCTACTTCAATGGGGATAAGATATTCTTATGCCACACCTGGTTAGAATATTCTATCCAGCTTTGAGGTATATTTCCAGTAAGTGGAGAGAAGTACGAGTGGTATTTATACCCACACCAGGTAGGATGGACTACACCTCACCAAAAGCATTCCGACCAATTTCTTAAAACTATGGAGACGCTATGTGAGCGGTACATAAGAGATGAAGTACTAGTTCACAACCCACTTCATCCAAATCAGCATTCATATACTCCGGGAAGGTCTATTGATTCGGCCCTTCACGTTGTGGTTGGCGAAATCGAAAGATCATTGGACAATAAAGAATCCACCCTGGGTATATTTATAGATATCGAGGGAATGTTTGACAAAACAACCTTTTCAACAATTACCCAGCAACTAAACTCCAGGAATGTACTTCTGGAAGTAGGAGAATGAATACTCTAGATGCTACACTAGTAGAACAATAAGTATCAATTTAGAAGACATCACAGTGAGAGGACTGGTCATTCGGGAATGTCCACGGGGAGGGATCTTATCACCCCTTGTTTGTAACATAGTTCTGGACACCCTGATTTAATCACCTCAACAATAATGGATTCTACACAATTCCATAAGCAGATGATATAGTTATCTTGCAGACCAGCAAATTTGTAAACACACTGTGCGATCGAGCTCGGAGTGGGCTCAAATTGATAAAAACATGGTGGATCAATGCCAAGAAGATTGAGATGGTCCTTTTTACTAGAAAAATAAGTATATCGGAATTAAAACCTCCCGAAATCCACCCTCGACAGAAAGCTAACATGGAACCCTCACCTACAGAGTAGAGCAAAAAGAGCATATTTGGCTGATGAACAATATCGAAAGACAGTGGGATGAGCATCCAGGTGACCACCCCGTATGGTCACCTGGATCTACACTGCAATAATAAGACCTATGTTAACGTACGCAGCCATTGCATGGGGACCGAAAGATCTACAAGCAATGGCCATCCAAAAATCATATCAAATACAACGACTGGCTTGTTTGAACATCACAGGAGTCATGGGAACATCAACCGCGGCAATGGAATTAATTACTGGTCTAACCCATCTGGATCTGTACGTTGAGGAGGTTGCGTTATTGGAAGACTGGGTCATGGGAACATCAACCGCGGCAATGGAATTAATTACTGGTCTAACCCATCTGGATCTGTACGTTAAGGAGGTTGCGTTATTAGACATGTTACGATTGCGCATGGCTGGTGTAAACCTTGAAGTAAAAATGGGTCAATTGAGGCTGAGCATATGGTGAGAAGCGCTTACTGCGCAACCTCTGCTGCAGGCAGCCAGTGATGCAACTGAAACCAAGTTTATATTTAATAAACCCTACAAAATACTAATAAAACCGAACACAGAGTCAGATGCTATAAATCCAATACGCACATATACAACGGCTCAAAAACCAAAGAAGGCTCAGGATGTGGAGTGTACTCCAGATCACTAAGGCTAAGCATTAAGTGGGGAATGGAAAAAAATACCAGCGTGGTTCAAACAGAACTGGCTGGTATCACAATCGCCACGAAAGCAATAACCAGGAAAGGAATTTCTGGCAAAAATATAACAATCTGCACTGATAGTAGCAATCCCTATTAGCCTTGAACAGACAACGTGTCACATCAGGGCTAGTATTAGGCTGCCACCAAGATTTAGCCAAAGCCTCGGTAGATAATAACATTATTCTGAGGTGGGTTGAAGGGAACGACAGGAGTAAAGGTAATCGCATTGCCGACTCTATAGCCAAGAAAGCGGCTGTACTAAGGATTTTAGGACCCAGTGACACCTACGGCCTGATGACTTCGACAATTGCGGAACTAGCCAAACTCACACCCATGCTCAATTCCGAAAGATATGGGATGGAATCAAAGGATGCAATCTTGCCAGGATCACCCTGGGCGATCCTGGGAAGGTGGCGCCGATGAAATATCTGGCGGTGACCAGGAAAAATCTACGCTCAACAGTACGATTTCTGACTGGCCACTGTTAACTAAAGAAACACCTCCATGCAGGATTTATGAACAGGAAGATGAAACTGTCAGGCATGTCTTAAGCGAGTGTCCAGAGTTATTGTCAATAAGAGAGTGTGTGTTCGGCGAGTCTTGGTGTACACCTGCCTAGTGGCCTGTCCACCTTCCTGGAAAGGACAGGACGGACGATGACCTAGGAGGACAACTCCTCCATCGGATGTACAATGGGTCACATGTGGCCTACACTCACCCTCCCTATTCTACAGATACAGGTAGTGTGAGTCAGATTTGGGCCGGGGGTTTATATCTCAATAGATGGATATTATTGATGATGATATTGCAAGATACTGACTGCCATAAGATTGGATATTCCACCTACGTCGGAGATTTCTATATATTACACTTCCAAAATAGAAACTTATCGACGTGAGGGTAGACGATATAGGATACCCATCAATTCCAAAATTCAGAAAATTATGATCTGGTAAGATTTGAACTACAGGAGAATTCGCAAGCAACGCACTCGGTCAGCCATTATCAGTTTTTTCTGAAGAGTGTATATCATGTACTTAAAATAAGTGAGATTTTAAATTATGCGCGTGTTGTAGAAATATTTCCTTATTGAAGTTTGATGTTGTGTCAAAGCATTTTGTTGAAGAATGTGTCAAAGTCAAAAATATTATTTATTAGAGGACATGAAATAAGAATAAGTATCAATGGAAGAGAGAAAAAAGAGAGCTAAACCTCCAAACTCAACACAAAAAAATATTTATTTTCGGAAAGGTGAAACATTTTGTGAACAATGTCCGATAAGTGCAGCAAATTATTGAATATCTCAGTGGGATGTAGCAGTGAACTGAAAGAAGCGAAAGTGTAGCAAAACTGCACAATTGTGTTGCTAATAACAACCCTAGCCACTAACTTGATATAAACAAAAGCAATCATGTCCTTCAACCCCTTCGTGAATGCGAGTTTTTTCGCAATTTAAACGAAATCGCCCCGATCCGATGTCCACTATTCACACGATGAAGTCTCGAGAAAGGAAAGCAGAGGAGTCCAGCTGAGAAACGGCATCGTCATCGTCTTGGTCTCGCAGCGGCGTATGAATGCTAGGAATGCGGCGGCGATGGCGGCGGGAGGAGGTGTGTGTGCTGCGGTTGTTCTTCGGTTCCCAGAAACGGCGCTGTAGATTTGCGGACAGTTAGAATGACATGTGAGCGGTCGACGACCCCGATTTGTCGGCCGCCGGCCACGAAGATCCTTGTTCAGCAGATAATAGCATAATTTCGAAGGGTTGGTTTTTGTCACATTCTTAAAAAAATCGAATAACTTAACATTCAGTTAACTAGTTTAGTGATTTTTTTTTCATAAGAAAGGTTGGTTGGGTAACAGGATCCATTTTTACGTAAAACCATTGTGTTATTGCCTACGTTTCGAATTTAATTAAATTCTTCTTCAGAGCCCTGTAACAATGAATTTTCATAAACATATCTTCCACAAAACTTATTCTATTATTATCGTTTCAATTTCACAAGGAATAATTAAATTACTCACCGAAAAGTCATTTCTTCGTGTTGATAATATTACTATTTTAAAAAATCATCAGACATATTACATACATATTAAAAAAATAAAAAATATTGCAATAACCAAATTTCGAGGACAACTGCAACTCATGACATGAAACAAACGAATGGCTTTATCTGTGATTCAGATAAGGTGATGTCTGTTTTTTAATCAATGACAGAAAGAAAAAGAATGAAAAACGGGTAAATTATTTAGGTGTTTTACTTATCAAATTGAAATATGCAGTATTAAGGCCATCGATATCTTTTCTAGTGTTACCACTATCCGCATTTGAAGATATGTACCATTTCGCTAAAAAGTCTTTTGGATAAATATGGGTGGACATCTAGAATAGTTGGATGATCAAAATAAAAAATGTGTCCATATTGCATATTGTTACGGAATTCAGAAGTGTCAATTCTGAATTCCATGACAAAAATCTCCAATTAATTGAGAATCATCAAGCAAAAAACAATTTTCTTAGATCCCATGTTAGAAAAATAATTAAACAAAATATAGGGGTGAAACCCAAATATCACAAAATTCCATTTGTAGAAAATTCATCTGATAAACTTGGAATGCTACTTGGTACCGAGTAAATTAAAATATCCTTCTCAAATGAAAATTCAGTTGCAAACATTTTTTCTTAAAACAAAAACAACACAAGAAATAGAATCCAATATATTATACAAATTGAACTCTGGAAGCTGTCTCAAATGCAATGTTGGTCAAACCGGACGCTAGTTATATTACAACACGATTTTCAGAACACATACGAGCTGTAAGAAACTAAATATAAAAAACCCCACAGCCCTCATTTAATATGAAGAAGAATATGGACACATTTTTTATTTTAATCATCCAATTATTCTAGTTGTTCAACCATATTTATCCAAAAGACTTTTGAGAGAAATGATACATATCCTAAAATACGATAGCTTTAACACTAGAAAAGATGTCGATGGCGTTAATACTGCATATTTCACTTTGAAAAGTAAAATACCTGAATGATTTACCTTTTTTTCATTCTCTTTCTTTCTTTCATTGACTGAAAAACAGACACCATCTTATCAGAATTATAGGTAATGCTCGTTTGTTTCATGTAGTTTTGTGTTGGTATTGTCTCGGAAATTTGGTTGTTGCGATGTTTTTTATTTATTTTTTATTTTTTAATATGTCTCACAATTTTTTAGTAGTAATTATATCAACACAAATAAACTACTTTTCGGTGAGTGATTCAATTATTCCTTGGGAAATAATAATCGTATGAGTTTTGTGGAAGGTATGTTCAAGAAAATTCATTGTTACAGAGCCCTGCAGAAGAATTTAATTGAATTAAAAACGTCGGCAAAAAACAATTGTTTTTTTAAGAAAAAATTAATCCTGTTACCCAAACAACCATTCTTCAGATAAATTAACATTTTTTGATTATAGAAATTGTATCAACGATTCGCGGGAAGACGATAGCTGCATCCCAATTTGAGATGGAAGAAAATATCAGATAGAAGTTGTAGGAAGTAATAATATTCCAATAATTTCAACAATGGTTATCAACCATCTATTATTCACATATCAATTAGTAAATTTGAACACAGGTCAGATAGAAGATTGGCCTTCAACTCTACCACCTTGGTTAGTTCACCTTCTGTGAAATATTCCTCTTTACCTTATTTTGATCAAAATATGTGTACTGTTATTTCCAAATTTATAGAAAATATCATACCTGGTTGGGACTTTGGTCCCAACAGAAATTCCAAAATATTACATGAAAAAGATAATAAAAATTTCCTTAGACTGGACTTGTTTGAATAGTTGGAGATTTCCAAAGAACTTTCCAATAATGATCATTGTTTGAATACTCAAGTAAACTTAAACAGAGATTTCCTTCCCCTTCATAAAAGGATTACGAATTGTTCATTAATCAAATTTATTACTAATATACTGTATTCTATATTGGCTTCTCCACAACATAATCATTTTAATTCCATAATGGATCACTCCCCAAGTTGGTACCATTATTTTAACATGACACTTGACACATCCTGTCTCAAGTTGCCCTTCTTTCATATAATACTTTGACTTACCCACATGGCCTCAATCCAAAAATGTAATTTCTTGGCTATCAGCCTATTTTGTTTTATATAAGTCAAATATTACAAATCTGCCATGTACTCATTTTGATACTTCCTGTTGCCTGACAAGTAAGTAACTATAAACTATTTTCCAAATTTCATAACCTTAAAAATTTTTTGCAAACTTCAATTTTCACAAAACTTTTTTTTCAATTAGATCACTTACTTGCAGGTGTTCACTGATGATGACGAAAGTCGAAAGCACTTTGCATTAACTTTATAATTATACACTTTCATACAAAAATCTATTCGATTCATTCATTCTGGTATGGTTCCTATTTATGGACGTTCCATCTGAAAAAGTGAGAGGGTATAGAAAAATTATCGCTCAGTAAAATTAGGAATGGAAAATAAAAAAACACCATTTCGATTCATTTAGCAGGCGGCATTTCGTGTTGAATTAACCCTTTTGTGGAAAATCTCAGTGAACTACCCAGTATAAACCCAATACTTCCAAAAACCACTCGTTTCAAAGAAATCAGTCGATGCCAACTATACAGATTGATTCACGGTGGATGTCATATTAGACGTTTTTGGTGAACCAGACCAAAGATCACTTTTAAAATTTGATGAAGAGGATATTCAGACATTCTCTACCCAACTGAAATATTTGTGACAATGCGGAGTTGTCATTTCCTTTAGAAAGTAGGAGCAACTTTGATTTTTCAAATTAAACACCCTGTTTATAATATTATTTTTTGAATCTATAACAATTACCCGACAACTGTTCTTGATGTGTTACCGTTTTCGAATATGAATTGATTTCAATCTTTTTCTTCTGAAATTATGACCTCTAAAAATACTGATATCTTTGAGTTAAGGAACACTATAGTACCTAAGTTTGGTTTGGAGTTAGGTGATAGTTGAGGGCTTCCAAAAATGTAATTTCTGTTACTTCAAATGCAGGATTGTTGAAAATACAGTTGTTTTGTTCGGTTGAAAAAGTGACTGAAAGTTGATTAGTTTAAATGGATCACCCTGTGTAATAATACAAATTCAGAATGATGTTAAAATTCACTTTTTTTCTATGCAATCATGCTTATACCTAACTAGTCAAGTTTCGGACTTGTCCCTTCAGAATGGTATTTAAATTCGATATTTTGTAAGCAGGCCAGCCTTCAAGTATCTGTACCTAGCTACAAACCAAATTACGGCACCATAGTATTCCTTAACTCAAATATATTAGCATTTTTAGAGGTCATGATTTCCGAAGAAAAAAATTTAAATAAATCATAGTTCGAAAACGGTAATAGATAGGTATAGGAAAATTTCAAGTTGTCGGGTGCTTATTTTGAAAAATCAAACTTGCTACTACTTTCTAATGGGAATGACAACACCGCATCATCGAAAATACTTTAGTTAGGTAGAGAATGTGCTCTCTATTGAATTTTCGAAGAGATCCGGTGTATGGCCTACGTCTAATATGCCATCCACCGTGAATCAACCTGTATATGGTGTACAATTCGGAAGAACACATCTTTGATAAGTCGCGTTTATTAGACACCCTGTATGTTAAGAGTAATTTTTGTAACATAAGTTCCATAGTTCTCTACAACTTTTATTTGTGGCAGTTTTCCATCCCCTATACCGTTATTACGTCCTGCATAAACAGACTGGCCTTTTTAAAGGAGCCACTATTAGAACTCGAAAACCTTCAAAGTTACAAGGTCGGTTGAATTACAAAAATTTGCATATTTCAAAGGTCAATCAAATGGGCGTTTTCAGATTATTTAAAAAAATCAAAGTTGTTGATTTTTGTGATTAATTGTGTGTAGTATATCTATACTTGCTTTTGGCTTCATGAAATTTCAGAAAGAAGGTTTTGTTCAATATTGGCCTTGTATGTTTTTCGAAGGTATTTTTCTTTCGTTTAATTCAATGTTTATATGAGGGCTTTTCTCCCACTTTTGTGTCTCTAACTTACAGTTACACGTCTTTGCACAGAGTTACTTTTTTTTAAAATTGATTGTTTCCTTTCATTCTTTGGAAGATTTCCATAATTTTTGTATAAAGATACACATAGAAAGCCGAAACCTTTCTTTTCCAAAAATATTGAAATCACTTTTCATACATAAGAACGAGATGCGTTTCGATAACCAAGTTAGCATCATTAGGAGATGACTGATGCTGTGTACGAATGTGGGAAACGGAATGTAAGAACGTACAACATGGAATTTGATCGTTAGTGTTTCATGTTTCTCTCAATTATTTTTGCAAAATCATTCATGTGCGAAACCTTGATACAACAAACTTAGCCCTTTACACGTGAAAGAAAGAGTTAAGCATATATGGAAGTTACCCAATTAGAAACACTGAACATGAGAAATGAATAAAAAAGAATGAGATAAATAGACAGTGGTGCACCAACACCGGCATGGTTCCGTTGTTTAATCAAGTAATAATCAGGTGTGCCTTGGTCATTGACAGAAGAGAGCTGCTCGTCTATCCGGCCAATTAGCACCCTCGACGTGTCATGCCGGTCGGACGAAACGGCTGGCTGGTTGCTCGCCGAACTGGGCTCTTTAAACTTTTAAATGACCACGCTCGCGTGAGCACGTGCTGCCTGGTGCCGCTTCTTCTCTTCGCGTAGTTCGCAATGAGCGCCGCCACTGGAACGACTGTATACATTTTATAGAAAAAATCACAGTATAAGTATCTGAACCTGATTAAAATTATTTCACAAAATGAATGGCATACGAATGAACTCCAAAAACCATTTGAATTGGTATCCAAATATTAAACAATTTTCACGCTCAAAACGCGTATCACAACACAGTAACTTCTTTAGTTGAACTGTTACTTCAAACTTAATTAGTTAATAATAATTTTTGGGAAAGAAAGTTTTTGGCTTTCTACTACTCCATCTTGATACAAAAAAAAAAGAAGAATGAGGGAGTCTTCCAAAGAAAGAAAGGAAGTAACTTTATACATGGATATGTAGATCATGCAAAGAAGTAACTTTCAGACACAAACTGTCCTCAGTCCTCCTGAAACAGCTGTTTCAGGAGGACTGAGGACAGTTTCACAGTCCTCCTGAAACAGCTGTTTCAGGAGGACTGTGAAAGTAGCTACTTTCATATAAACATTGAATTATACGAAAGAAAAAATTCCTTCGAAACAAATACTTCTATATGAACACTGAATTATACAGAAGACACTTTTCTTTACTCAGTTTGTATTTCAAACATTCGTTGTGGAATAAAAATCAGATATCATTCACATGAGTTCTACTTTGAATGAATGGTAACAAATTGCACTTACATAGAACACTGCCATCCTCCCTGGTATACACCGATGTTTCGCCTTAAGACACCTGCCCTAAGGCTCTTCAGTACCAAATTGGATAACATTATAGAAAATACACACACTTCATTCATGAATTACGATTTTTTAATGTCACGGAATAAGCTTGATCGTCATCGATGACATCGTAATGACATTCATGCACCTATTTGATTTAATCCCAGCCAAGAGGAATCTTTTTTTTTGTATCAAGATGGAGTAGTAGAAAGCCAAAAACTTTCTTTCCCAAAAATTTATCACTCCTAAAAAATATAACCCCTTCAATTTTAATAATAATATTCTTTAAACGACATTTTTTTATGGACGACTTAATATTTCATACTTGTTTTTGAGGTACCACAATCTGAAAAAAATGAAAGATAAATCAATAGAGAACCTTCTGAAATGTAGTAGAAGGGCAAACCGAAAAGTTCACCCCGAAAAGTTACTGCGTAATATAAACTACTGAAAAGTTCAATTAGCCAGTAACTTGTCGTATTCATAAATTTTGCCTACAAATTGAAAAAAAAATTAAATGGGAAAATTAAATATTCATACTTGGCTTTCTTGAACTATAATACTTATTTCAAAATTCTTTTGACACAAGTCAAAAGGATGGAATGTCCAAATGTCACACGCGACAGTCTACATGAACGCACATACTGGATGTTTTTTGGGAATTCATTTCAGTTAAGGTTCATATTTCCGTGTTCAACTTCTCTTCTCAGTAATGGCAACCATTGGCGATGCCACGGGAGGCAAAGGAGGGCAGTATGTCCCCCCTCGCCCTTTGCAAAATGTTATTCTTAGCGCTGTTTCGATTTTAAATATTTCACAAATATTTTGGGAAACCAATAAACTCGGTTTCTTCACCCCAAACTTTTTTTTGTGTTCTGAAATTCTCCTTTTGAAATTTGTAGACCTTCTTTCTATATTAACATTCAGGCACGTTGTACATGTTAATATATATATATACTTGATTCTTGTTTTTGTCAATGTTTGATTTGTTGATTTTTATATGTCTAGGTATCTATGGTGATACCAATCTGTGCTATATAAGTATTCTGTTGTTACGATTTTTTGGTATATGCGAGTTTCTTGTAGGTGTTAGCATTATTTTCGATGCGAAGGTATACTTGGTGAATGACCTGTTCGAAAAGTTATTTGTTCAGGATGTGATGAATCATGTTCGGCTTTTAGTTATACACTGGGTTTATATTTTAATATTTTGATATGATAGGCAAATATGTTGAATTTCAAAACACTCAGTATTGAAAATCAAGTACCCAGATTTTGTATACAAATGAAATTCAATATATTCAGCATATATTATAACTTTTATCAAAAATAAAACTAAAATATTAACGTTTCTCATTGATCCTCCTAACAGAACCATCTATTCAAATATTTTGACAGTTTAAAGAAAAATTACATCCCTACGAAGATATCATTTGTAGCTGTGAAATATCTACCAAATTAGTCCCACAATATTTAAGAAATGGTCTTGAAAAATTATCAATTGTGAAATAATATTCTTTTCTGCCAAATGAAAAATATTTCATTGAATAACATTGAAATATTTCCGTATTTTGTTAATTCGATTAAAAATCTTATCGAAACTAGCAAATGCGTTAACAAATTTCACTTAGGCTCAGTTACCTTCAATAATTTACTCTGATCATTTTGATTACAAATATAATAAAATGTATTTTCGGGAAAGAAAGTTTTTGGCTTTCTACTACTCCATCTTGATAAAAAAAATGTGGAAATCTTCCAAAGAAAGTAAAGAAGTAATCAATTTTATAATAAATAACTCTATACATGGATGTGTAGATCATTCAAAGAAGTAACTTTCAGACACAAACTGGCACCTCTGGCTCAGAAAAAATTCATAACAAGCACTTTTCAATCACCAGAAATGCAATATTCTTCTCGACGCGCGTCGTTTTCACATAATATTTTGTTACTTAAAACTAATTTATATAGTTCATTATATGATTTTTACTATAAATGTTAACAAAAACCACAACACGTGTTTCGCTATACAATATCTTACTCAAGCGTTATCATATGAAACTCTCGTCAGTCAGCTTGTTTCCTCTGTCACGCCGCTACTTTTATTGCTTATCAGGGCATTACAGATTTCAGAGATTGTGCTGTTTGTTCTTATCATACGATTTGTGAAATGTTGTGGCTGATGACACTTTTACAGCTCCGATGTCTCTAAAGGAGTCAAATGATCATTTCGGAAAGTAGAGATATAAATTATTGAATATATATTGTATTTTGCGTATAGGCGAGTTGAGAGAATCAAAATAAAAATTCAGTGTTTTGATCAAAATAGATTTAAGGTAGGCGTTCATGTGCATATCTGTAGAAGTGTAAAACAAACTTGTAGATGTTTCGTTGCTTTGTGATTTCAATTATTTACTTATTCATTTATACACTGAGTATATCAACGCAACATATTTGAAAGAGTTCATAATATAATAATATGTATATGCTATACATTATATAGCATTTATAACATACTAGCACCACCCCACCCCAATCAAAAGAATAGAAAGAATACTTCCTTATTTCTCAAGTTATTAGCACTTTTGAGCATTATTGTGCCTGGCCAATAAGAGTGATTTAAAATTCATAGAGGACAATAATACACTGGAATGGATCACATTACTGATTATCCAACTCACAGATATAAATTGGATACTTTGCTTTGAGACTGTTGAGATTGTCCTGCAAACAATCGGAAGTACTACTATTTATTTTCTTAGAAATCTGCATATAATTTTCGATAATCCATACAAGTACATATAGGTTTGCAAGTAATACTTTATTGCACATTTTCACCGAGAAGTTTACAAAACCGTAACACGTGTTTCTCTTTACAATAGCTTCCTCAGGGGTTTTCATGTTGGTACATATACGTATCATGAAAAAATTGAGATATTAACCCGTCGAGTTTCTGAAAGCTTCAAACCAAACAGAAAAGCTCCAGTAGGAAGTTCCACTTCTTGAATTAAAAAAAGAGGTTTGTCTAGGTTAGTACATCATTTACAAAAACGATTAGGTGAACACGAATATATGATAGAAAATAAAACACTTCAATTTCGTCATCAATAAACAAAAATTCGTAAATTCGGATTGAGATAATCTTAGAGAAACACAACGTGAAACCAATATTTAGGCCAACGGAAACTAAGTCTAAGGTGAGCTAAGGAGCCCAGAGAACCTTTGGCAACATCTGGGATATACCGGATTCCTTGTAGCTGCGGGTCGGTCTACATTGGAACCACGAAAAGAATTATAGGTACCCGTCTCTCTAAACACAAGAGAAATTGTAGCCGAACAACGGGAACAACAACTCGATCACCAATTCGAGCACTTCGACTCTAACCTCATTGCCTTTCATAATGTCTACTGCATAAGTAGACGAAACGTCAGACAAAAAAAAAAGCAAAACATGGTCAAAAAAATCGAAAAAATGGCTGTGACACGGTTATACCCGCCCGTGAAAGTTTACATTCTTTGAAACCCTATTGAAAAATCTCGTTACTTCATTGCAATTATCAAATTTTCAACTTCACAAAGGAATGAATGGCTCCGTTTATAATAAAACCTGATTCAAAACACTTTTTTTGATTTCTGAAATATTTATTGAATTGACACATTTACGATGAAAAATTCAACTCGACATTGCCATTTCCTACAGTCAACATCGAGTGCTTCTCGTTAACGATGTTTCCTACTCTAGCGAACACATCGATACTTCTTATCGAAGTTGGAATGCGGCCGCTGCAACTAGTTTCTATGTTATTGTCAATGAAATGGTTCAAGTATTTCCTTCTGGGTATTGTGTTACCGATGGAGAGACGATCTGTATTTATAGACAACGAACTATGGACGAACAATTAAAATTTCGTTCGGGTCAATTTCCTTTTGTCGTTCTGCTCGTTGCTTGTTTTGTTGGCACGGCTCCGACTAGTGAAGAAAGATACCGGGTGGAATAATGAGGAATTTTACACTTGGATGATACTATAGTCTGTTCAAAAATCAAAGAAACTTCAGAAGCATATTTATATATATATATATATATATATATATATATATATATATATATATATATATATATATATATATATATATATATATATATATATATATATATATATATATATATATATATATATATATATATATAAAATCGAGACAGGTTAATGCAGTCAAGCTGCTGGAAAATAATTCCATGAAAATTGAAAGATAAATAGATTAGTACATTTATACAACCAAGTCATATTTTCCAGCAGCTTGACTGCATTAACCTTTCTAGATCGTATATATATATATATATATATATATATATATATATATATATATATATATATATATATATATATTAAATTCTACAAGAAGGATTTGAAGCTTTATATCTTCTATTAATTATCTGCGAGCGCTTTCGACAGTTGGTAGTACTGTCATCATCTGGCATTCCTCAAACTGAACTGGTTATCCTGTTGTCTGTCTCTTTATACGGTCAGAGCGTCTTAACTCAGGTATTTCAGGTACTTTAGGTAAATTTGCCTGTATTTGTTCTGCATCAGGTACTCTTCTTCGTGTTAGATCTTCTCTAGGAATGTGTATGGTTTTGTTTAATACATTGAATGTGAAATCTTGTTGTGTTTTGATTTGTACTTGTTCCTCGATAAGTGATTAATGACTGTTGAATTTATGGATGTTCAAGTTTTCCCAAATGTCCATGCGGTTTCCCTTGTTGATTTGTTTTATTAGTTTTATGTTCTCTGGTAAAACAAATCATATATATATATATATATATATATATATATATATATATATATATATATATATATATATATATATATATGTCCCATAGGCGTACTGCATTCAAATCATTTACTCTTAAGGAATTGAATAAATGAATATACAAATGTTATTCTTGAAAAATTTTATTTATTACCAAAAAAAATAACAAATCTACTACGACAAATATGAAAATATGCCCAGTAGTAACCAAGACATTTTACATCGAATAAGTATTTAGTTGAAGGGGATTGAAAAAATATTGAAATAGAAGTTGAGAAACTTGTGCGAGCTAAGGACTGAAGAGGTCTTACCTTTTAACGTGTGATTCCTAACACGGTTGCAGAATCATCCCAGCTCCAACCAGATAAATTCTCTCGAGAAAAATATCTGGTCGATGCGGGAATCGAACCCACGGCCTTCCGATTGTGAGTCAGGCGCACTATCACCGCGGCCAATTCCACCACAACATATCATTGGAATATTTATATTAATACACCCAGTCCGACGCCTATTGATACTAACTTTAACGCAATATGAGAAAAATCGTCGGCCGCCTCTTTAAATGTCGTTTGTCGAAACTCACTATTTTAATGGATCGTTAGCGGCGTCCCCAAGGGGCATAGCGGGTAGAAAGATCTCAGTGACTTTGTGGATAAATTCCAGTGCCACTTGCTTGAGACGACTTTCTTTGATGTACCGGCATGTTTGCATTCTTGAAATTTTTTCACTCTCAGATAATACCGAATGGACGCTAAACGATGTTATTTCACTCATTAGAAATGCAATGATGGGTGTCCCTCCAATCATTACAGCATCATTTGTTCAACTGTAATCTCTATTAGTGAAATAATTATATGAAAATGTATAGATTATTAAATGCACCTCCATGCAAAGCTGAGCATAGAACTGAAGTTGTCATAAAATGGCGGATGCGCCGGTCTATTTCGAATTTATAGGCATGCTTTCATAAGTTATTTTCCGCAAACTATTAGTCAAGTAATAGTATCTAGTTATAGCAGTATAACAGGTTATATAATAAATTCTTTTTTTCTCTAGACAATCATCATATCGATATTTGTATTAGAAAACACATTCCAGCAAGTTTTGGCTCATCAAACGAGTTGATAGGTATTTGATTGATTTCTCTCGACACATTTGAAATGTCAAAATTGAAACCAAAAAGCAGTTCTTGATTTTCTACCTCTTTTTGAACAATGATAAATTGGGTAAGGCTTTTGCCTTCATATTTACCCAATATAGTTTTCGAACGAGCTTGTGAACACGACTCATATTTTTGAAGGCTCGTAATGCATATTTGAGTTTATATGAAGAGTAATCAATATTACTGGAGTATCTTCCCAACACCAAATCGTTATTTTTAACAACTCGACACGTGTTTCGATCACCAAGTGATCATCTTCACGAGCCGAGGCGTTAAAAATAACGATTTAGTGTTGGGAAAAATCTCCATTGATATTCATTATTACAACAAAGGTTCCAAACAGTGTTTCACAAGTGTTATATGAAGAGTACTCATATTGGACCTTTTGATGAGGTTGTACATTATTTTGAGAAGTGACTATCGCCAGAAAGGGGTTTTCTTCTTCCTACAGATATGAAACTGACAACCATAACCCAGGGCTTAGTCCTTCATATAATTTCAATAACTGTCACTGTTCTAATTAAATTGAACCCATAAAATCATTATATGGTTGTGACTATATATCAAAACTTTGTATGAATGCTTCTGAATAAATGAAACAGGGAAGTTTGTTTGAAAGTGATTGACAATGATTCATGACGAATTTCACTAGTTCGGACTTCCATTGCCTAATAATATATAAAAAATTATTTGAAATCCCTGAAACAGCTAAACAAATAAGAATTGAAAATAAATAGCTGTAAATAACAATTAAATTAAGCAAAACAAATTCGAAATGAAATGATAGTGAAATAAATTACAAGTAAAAATAAAACAATTGAACAAAATATAAAAATAAAGAAATACAAAATGGAATAAAGATAAAAATGAAAAGTTAAGAGATTTCAAGCCAAGTTAGTTCACGACGTTTCGATTGTTAGTATCCACAATCGTCTTCGGGTGACGACTGGACTGATTCCTCCGGGAGATGACTATTTATGGGTTTAGTTGTTTCAGGGATATCAAATCAGTTTATATATTAGACAATGGAAGTCCGAACTAGTGAAATTAATCTGAAATTTCAGCCTACCATAACATCTTGACATTGATTACATTTTATTTCTATTACTAGTATGAGATACAGTATCAATAAAAACTTCACCGTTGGCGATACCGACAAATTTTTTTTGGTTTCTCTTCATGAACCTTCATCTACCTTTGCAATCATTCATCTCCTCAGCTTGAATATCATCAATAATTTCCTCTTGAGTCGCATTCTCCCTTGTTGACAACTTGCTAACTTCAATAGGATTGTGGACTGAGTACATTCAGTAATAAATTCGATTTTTTAAGATAAGTCAACCCTAATTTATTTCGATTTCGTTATTGATGTCATAATCAGCTTCGATTTTGGCTGATATGCAATTATAATTTGAAATTTTCATATCGGAATTTAATATCAGAAAGTCTGTTCAATGTACATGCACCTCTCGAAAAAGTTTTCAACAATTTACAATTGTATAATCAAAGCAATGCTTATCTTCAATGTGTTATTAATATCACATGTCTCTATAGGTCTAGTGAGGCTCTTCCACGTTGGTATAGTCGAAGTAACCGGTATTGTGAATACCAGTTACTTCGTCGGCGCCCTCTAAGGCCAAAAAAACCGATATAATGAAATGATGCCGCTGCCAACTAGTCCATGTGGAATAAAGAATTGGCGGTTCGTATTGGATAATTTTTACTAACCAAGTTTTATGATTGGCTGAAGAGTCATAAAATTGAATTTGAAGTCATGTTACGGTGACGAATAGAATGCGAGATTGTTTTTACTCGTTGTGTTGTCAATGTTCAGTTCAGGAACTGATCGCGATTTGAGTGTTGAAATTCGATATTGGTGCAGTTATGATTATTCAGAATTGTTGTCATCTGTTTAAAATGTGGCGTCCTTGGACAAGTACTAATAGTAATAACGAGTGTGATAACAATGCAGACTTTTCCTGTATGGTGATTCCAATAGCGATGGTGAACAATGCGAAAAAGAGATACCAGTGAATAAGATTCGGATGCATTTGAATATTGAAACACAGAGAGTATGTTTCAATGTATATAAGAATCTACATCTCAAGTTTGGTTTCGAGGGAAACAAACTATTACAACCAACATCAGATTTGACCGAAATTCCTTTCTTAACTGTACGTAAAATAGTCAAAAACAAACCTTATGAACGCAAGACGCGATGTGATACGGGATTACCAATACCTGTAGATGTTCATCTAATAAAATCATTGAAAAAAACAATATACGACTGTTACAAAAGCAATGAGATACCTATAATTGGAATCACAGGAAAGAAATTGAATACTTCCGGTCATAACGTGAGCTGCTGTGACAAAACTCTTCAGAATTGGAGAAAGAAACTAGGATTCGGATTTAATATAATAAACAAACGTCAAACAGTTATGGAAAGCAGAAGAATGGTGGAATTGCGGAGGAAGTGAAGGATGGGTTCCGAATTCTTTGAAATTATGTGGATGTTGACTATCATAAGAACATGGAAGCTAATATTTTCAAAGAATGGTTTGAAAACACATAGATCTCAAATTTGGATGCGAATAGTGTAATAGTTCTTGACAACGCTTCCTATCATTCACGACAGTTTATCAAAGTACCGAATAAAAATTCGAGGACAGATGAAATACAAAGTTTTTAAATGGATAACAATTTATATTTTGAAGAAAACTATACCATAAAGCAACTACTTGAAGCTTCACAGACAAAACCATTTGAAAAAGTGTATGCCCTTGAGAGTATTGCTGAAAAGTATGGACACACCATACTGAGACTTCCTCCGTATTTTTGTGTTTTCAATCCCATCGAGTTGATTTGGGGAAAATTGAAATAAAGCATCAGGCGTAAAAATAATTTTCCAGTTCAATTTAATTAGAAAGCAGAAGAATAATGAAATTGTGTGACAAATAATAGTTTAGGAATCACACGTCAAAAGGTAAGACCTCGTTAGTCCTTAGCTCGCACAAGTTTATCAACTTCTGAGAGTTGTTGTTCGTATGGTGGCGATAGCTGATTAACCGATTCTGTGATTCTTATATAATCAGAAATTATTATTGAATAACGAAAATATTCAGCTCCCTAACTATATTATTAAAATGGAACTGTTGAAAGGTAGGTTGCACTATATCGTTTACTTGAACTATACAACCTGCGAAAGTTAAAAAAATCTTTTATATGCCACCCTTATTTCTCTCAATTTGAAGATCATACCAAGTTCATGGGAAAAGTTGCACATTCTAAAATCACTGAAAACATCATACATGTCTAGTTTTGAAGATACTTCAGAAATGAAATTTGTTGTGTAATTTTGCTGGTATTTTGATGAATTTTCCAAATAACATTCTATATTTCTCAGGAACTTAGTTTTAGCTTCAAATTGAAAGATAAATCCATCCAATGGATAGAGTCAACAACTAGTACATATTTCTTGAATACCTGTTGAAATTTTTCAATGATCATATTTTTTTCAAGTTGAAAGCTTCATCACCTGTCAATTTGAATGTTGGTTACTGTGAAAAACATCTTAAATCGGAATTTTGACACTTTCACCTCGACCAATTTCTAACACACGTTTGGTTCTCGTCACGATAATTTGAATGCCAGCATTTGAAATTCAATATAGCGGATGCCACAAAAAGACGTTTCATAATTTCCATAATAACCTCTTTGTATCAAATGGAAGCGACACGCAAAGTGATGTCACATTCATAATTCCCCATTGATGGAAATGAGTAGGTTATGACGCAAGAAAAGGTAAAACTGGAAACTCTGAAGTAGAATAAACCCAAATCAAGCGTATCGAGAAGCGTATCGCAGTTCTGGTGATTGAAAAAAGTGCTTGATTTGGAGGTTGAGTCGTACTAATTCAAAAGCGTAAAACAAACGGATATTGAAAAATGTTTTAGATTCAGACCTGTCTCTTCGTGTTTTCATTGTGCTGAATTTGAACAAGATGTCTGTTTACTCTATCAGCTACCACTTCGGACATACTTACGCTCATAAAATAATTGCCTAGGTATTGGATTAGAAGTATAACAAATATCGATTTATTATATCACAATTTTTTTTAAATAAACAGAAAAGTTCTATATAAATAAACGCATTCAACATTTTCATTTTTACTCTTCTATAATTTCACGTATTTCCGTCCTTTCTATTTCTGTTTTCAAATGTTTCTTAAATTTTTTGAGAAAGGGTTCCATTTTCAAAGTGTCCGGCAGTTAATTGAACAATTTTGGGGCTATGTAATTGAAACTTTTTTATCCGACTGTTTTGTTAATTTTTGGAATGACATACCTATTTTTCTGTCTTGTACTGTAGGAATGGGTGAGTACTTTTAATTTTTCGTTGTTCGAATATTGTTTAATACATACCTGTACGGTATAGAGTTGTCTTATGTCCATTACTTGTGTTTCAGAGTAAAGGGAATCACTAGAATATCTTAGATCTTTCTGTAGAATCATTTTGAGGAATCTTCTTTGAGAGACTTCTATCAAATTCAGGTAAGTTTCACTAGTTCGGACTTCCATTGTCTATTATATAAAATGATTTGAAATCCCTGAAACAAGTAAAAAAGAATAATTGAAAAAGAATAGTTGAAAATAACAATTATATTAAGCAACAATAAACCTGAAATGAAATGATAGTAAAATAACCTACAAGTAAAAATATAATAATTGAATAAATAAAAATTAAAGGAATGCAAAAAGAAAATAATAAAAATAAAAAAGTGTAGAGATTCCAAGTCACGTTAGTTCACGACGTTTCGATTGTTGGTATCTACAATCGTCTTCGGGTGATGACTGGACTGATTCCTCCGAGAGATGACTATTTTATAGGTCGTTGAAATACTTTCACTTTCTCTACTTTCCATTTTCCGCTTCACTGATTCCGTGAGAGATGACCGATTTAGCGGGAGTTGGTCATTTCTCGTTTGATGATGGGTTTCCATATGTTTCGTATATCTACGCTGGCCTGGCTGAATACGTTGTTGGACAACATGTATGCGGCTTCCTTAAATTTTCTCCTGAACCAATGTTCCTCTCTGTGCAAGATCTCAGCTTGGGACCACTCGATGTTGTGTTGATGGGTCCAAACATGGTCTGCTATTCCTGATTTGCTAGTTTCTCCTCGCTGTGTGTGCTTCTTGTGCTCGGCAATGCGAATATTCAATGGCCTCTTAGTTTCACCAATATAGGATTTTCCGCACTCACAGGGTATCCGGTAAATGCAATTCTTGGAATCGCAGTCTGCGTTTGGGGGCCTGGTTTTTGTGAGGCTGCTACGGATAGTGTTACCGGATCTAAAACAGGTTCTAATGTTGTACTTGGAACCAATTCTTCTTATCCTCTCCGATAATCCTCTGATGTAGGGAAGTGCAAGCACTGGTTGTGACGGCTTCTCTTCCTTGCGAGGCTCCTGCTGTCTTTTGGCCAAAGTCTTTTCTACCATCGCTTTGGAGTATCCATTCCGCTGAAGATCACTTTTGATGATGTCTAGTTCCTTCTCGAGACCTTCCTTTGTATTACAAAGCCCAAAAGCACGGTCTAATAGAGTCTTGATGATTCCTCTTTTTGTCGATTGATGGTGGTTGGATTCGTGGTTCAGATACTGTCCCGTATGAGTGGGTTTTCGGTATACAGATGTTTCCCACTTAGTGTCGGTCCTCTTCACCAAAACGTCTAGGAATGGCAATTCATTGTGGATTTCCTTCTCCATTGTGAAAGTGATGGAAGGTCTCACGCTGTTGATGTGTTTCAGAAAGGCGTCTAGTTCAGTATTCCCATGGTTCCATATTATGAAGGTGTCGTCAACATATCTCAACCAGACTCGAGGTTTCTTGTGGGCTTCTTCAATGGCCAGAGTTTCAAACCACTCCATATATATGTTGGCTATGACTGGTGAAAGTGGCGAGATGAGGGACTGCCAATGGGATCGGAAACTAGCAAATCAGGAATAGCAGACCATGTTTGGACCCATCAACACAACATCGAGTGGTCCCAAGCTGAGATCTTGCACAGAGAGGAACATTGGTTCAGGAGAAAATTTAAGGAAGCCGCATACATGTTGTCCAACAACGTATTCAGCCAGGCCAGCGTAGATATACGAAACATATGGAAACCCATCATCAAACGAGAAATGACCAACTCCCGCTAAATCGGTCATCTCTCACGGAATCAGTGAAGCGGAAAATGGAAAGTAGAGAAAGTGAAAGTATTTCAACGACCTATAAAATAGTCATCTCTCGGAGGAATCAGTCCAGTCATCACCCGAAGACGATTGTAGATACCAACAATCGAAACGTCGTGAACTAACGTGACTTGGAATCTCTACACTTTTTTATTTTTATTATTTTCTTTTTGCATTCCTTTAATTTTTATTTATTCAATTATTATATTTTTACTTGTAGGTTATTTTACTATCATTTCATTTCAGGTTTATTGTTGCTTAATATAATTGTTATTTTCAACTATTCTTTTTCAATTATTCTTTTTTACTTGTTTCAGGGATTTCAAATCATTTTATATAATAGACAATGGAAGTCCGAACTAGTGAAATTCATCACGAAACATTGTCAATCACCTTCAAACAAATTCAGGTAAGATCGTGATATACCTCCCCACGCTATCTGTTCTGTTTAAAATCTGTTTTTCCGTTAACCAACTGTCGCCCCCATGCGAATGACAACTCTCATAAGTTGGGAAACTTGTGCGAGTTAAGGAATAACGAAGTCTTATCTTTTAACGTGTGATTCCTAACACGTGATCCCATAATTGAAATGAGTTTTCACTAAACTTTTCTGCTCAATTTGTTTTGTTTGAGGTCTAGATGAAGTATGAATTGTTTAAATCTGAATAGAAAACGCATTTTTTTCACAAGACATGATATATGCTCATTCCATCTCAAGTGTGAATCTAAAAATATACTTGAATATTTTATTTTTTTCACTGGTTCAATTCTCAAATCTTGTTGAATGGTTAAGTTATAGTGAGGAAGAGAAGTTTCAAGACTACTGAACGGTAGGTAATGTGTTTTTTCAATGTTTCAAGTCAACTTCTGCTTTGACTTTTAGATCATACCAATTTTCAGCTGTGTAAACTATCACAGTATCATCAGCAAAACTAAGTATTTGCCCATCTTTTTCCTGTAGAAAGAGGTTATCCATATATATTGTGAATAACACAGGCCCTAGTACCGTCCCTTGAGGTACTCCGCATGTTATTGTTTCTTCTGTGTTTGTTATATTTCCAATTTTCACTTTATGTTTTCTGTTACTCATATAACTTTTGAATAAATTGTACCTCTGATGCCATTGTCTTGCAGATTAGTTAATCTGCTACTCCGGGCGGAGACAAATCCAACAAATAAAAAAATCATGAAAATCGTGCAGTTCCACGTGTGCAAAATTTCAAGGTGTGAGATGTTTCCTCATAGTCTTTCTGTTAATTTTTACAATAATCAGCATTCATATGGATATTCTACCTTTCCCGATACCGCTTCTTCGTAGGTTAAATGTTCTGGTGAAACTTTGCCCACGTACTTCCCTTATCTGCTCTGTTCTATTAAAATCTGTTTTTCCATTAACCAGCCGTCACCTCCTCACAAATGACAACCTTCAAAAGTCGAAACTTGTGCGAGGTGAGGATGAACGAGGTCTTACCTTTTAACGTGTGCTTCCTAACACGTTTGAAGTCCTCGTTAATCCTTAGCTCGCACAAGTTTCGATAATAATAATAATAATGTTTACTCAGATTCAAATCACAAAAAGAAATAATACATATAGTTGAATAAACATTGTAGAAACCACAGAAGCATTAGATGTTGCTTGTATGTGGTGAATGGGAGATCCAAAGGAATGAAATGAATATATAATAATAATTAAAGTATGAGAATGAATTATATATGAAGGGGACTTGCATATGATTCCATATTGTGAGGAAAGTAATGCACTTTCATATCAATATTGCAACCAAGATTCTTGAAGTTCTTGGTAGTTGTCAGCTTTTTTGTTACGATGGAGTTTGAGCAACCAAGACCAACAAGTTCCAACTATTCAATTCGAGTACTTTCATGGTACTGACGAAACTGGAGTACCCTGTGATTTTCCGTATTTCAGAGTCATCAAAAATGCCATAAAATATTCATAAAATTTACTGCCTATGTATTTAAAACATGACATTTTATATTTGAGAATTTGAAAGAAGCTGCTTCATCAATACTTTAGTTTTATTAGTAATTAGAACAAAATGATATTTCTCGGTAAATTAAAGGCATCTGAACTATGTTCTTTTTGCCAATTCGCTCACTGGTCATTATCTTCTTCCTTAGTGATCTTCTTTTACCTCAACTATCTCAGAAACAGAAAATTAACGAATCTAAAATCAACACAAAGTTTCCACTGATGTTCGACGAAGTAATTTTTTTTTAATAGTGGAGCGCCGTAAGATCAATATCTTGGCTAGTCGATGAATCTTTACATAAACTCTTGAAATGTGTTTTCAACAATATATAAAAAAAACAATCTTATTTTTTCAATAAAAAAAAAATATCAATATTTCAGAGTCCCTTTGATTTTTATTAATTTAAAGTTTCATTTTGAAAAGAACTATCACAAACTTGCCCATGGGCCACAAGCATAAAGGTGACAGATAGGGAGAATTAGGGAAGGGACAATCGCCGCTGATGACGCGGTCCCTAACAAATAAGTACACAAATCAACTAAACTATATCCATTCAACAACAAAGATATATGCGTGATCAAAGCATGATCACCACGGACGTTTGCATCTATATTGGGTAAAACAAACAAGCCTCCTTGCGCCGGCCAATCAGAGTTAATTGCAATCGGCTGGCGGAATTCATTGGTCCATTGCTATCAGAAGAAACTGCTCATTTTTTTTACGGTCATAGGTATCCATAAATACTATCTTTAAAAATGTTTTTCCCATTCTGGGAGATTCAACGAGCGTGGCAAACCAAAGTTATATTTTTTTAAATAGAACACCCAGTATATGAATATGTCATTCGATATATTTTTTAGCTCTCTAAGGAATTTTTGTTTTCGAAATTCCATTGCAACATTCCAGAAAAACCGGAAACAAAAATTACTTAGAGAGCTAAAAAAATATGTTATCCAATGACGTATTCATATATTAGGTGCTCCGTTTAAAAAAATATAACTTTGGTTGGCCACGCTCGACTAAATCATCCAGTATGCGAGAAAATAATTTTAAAAGATAGTATTTATCGATATTACTGCAGAAAAAATTAAGCAATTCAAAAACCTGTTTTGCCTGATAGCAATGGACCGAGGGAATCTTGTTGACTCACCCTGTACATGGTATTTTGAAGTTCAAAATTTTCAAAATGTCATGTACTGATCGACTGAAAAAACAACACTTCAAAAATGTTTCTGTTCCCAGCCGTATATCAGTAAAAAAATCGGTCGTACAAACAACCTTGTCTGGGAAATCTCGTGCACTATGCATGACAAAATTTTGGAGCACACTGTTGCTTAGATGGACAGAGTACAGCTAGGCTAAATACGTAGCTATTTTTGTGGGTTTTGAAAAAATATTTCTAATTTTCATTCATTTGCTATTTACCTATATTTATTTTATTCTAAAACAACGATAAAAATAAAATAAAAACAACAATAAAAATTAATTGGCGCTCCGGGGAGACTTCATTGACTCCAGTGGCGCATTTGCTTTTTCAGCTTCAGGAAAACCCGAAAAAACCTGCAGCACCACATCATCTGAAGATCTTGATCTAACAATGTCCTCTCTCTTATATATTTATTATTTTGAAGTTAGTGCGTTAAAAGCTAATTATTGAACATTTCCATAATTACAAAACAATTGTGTTTTTCGAATCTTGAAAACAGATAGTAACTATTTGTTTTTTATTTATATTGCTTATGAAAAACAATTGTGAATACTCAATCGTATATTTTGAAATAGATTAGTGCTAAAAGTTACAATGTTGTAGTAAAATTCAATAATATCAATTATGAATCATGATATAAACGTAATATTAGTAATACTTGTTACAGTCTCGTATCAAAATAAGTAAACCATCGAATAGAGTCACTTGTGACAAAATTGGATCTAGTTCTCAATTAAGCTCCGAACTAGAAGAAATTGTAAAAGTAACAAGGGAAATGCCAATGCTGAAATCTGCTTCTGCAGAAAGAGCGAAGGAACTGTCTCAATATTTAAATTATCGCAAATTTGTCTTCGTGCATTCAGTATGCAGACAAAAATATATCAATAAAGGATTCATCAATGCTTATTTATAAAAAGAAAAAAACAACTACAGAAGCAGGTGTTTTTATGTGAAAAAAAAGTAGATGAAATGAAGGAAAGAAGAAAGTTTAAATCATCAAGACAACAAATCAGCTATGCAACTACCTCTGATTACAAGAAAACAATTTTAAATTTGATAAGTCGAGAAAAAATAAATATTGTCGCAAGATTCATAAAAGATTTGTAATAGGCGGATTGTTATGTACATTTGAGAATTTACATGATACAAATCCAGAGGAAATATGGTACAGTACAAATAATGGAGAAGATTTGTAAATACATTGAGGAAATCGAAGTCCGAAAACCATCTCAAAGCAAAATACCGCAAACAGTGTACTCTTCTAAGATCTAGATACATTAAGGTATAACTATTTTTTGATAGTAACTGCTAAAAGTACCTGCGTTAAACTACCGTCTTTGCCACTTACTGCAGATGCCGCTTTTGGACACTTCAAAACAGTACATCTGCAAATCCAAACATGGCTCGGAAGAGAAATATCACCAAAAGAATGGGGATGGAAATATGAATGCGGACTACTGATACCGCAAACAATGATGCAGCGATCAGCTCCAGAATCCTTATTAAAAATGATTTTTTGCACATGCAAAACAGGATGCGGAGAGTATCTTGTGAGTGCAGGAAAAATGGACTTGCTATTTTTGACGAAATATGAATAAATTTACTATATGCAAATTTTATTTATTATTTATGAAATTGAAATCTTCGCTCTGAACATTTTTTCTCTTTTCAGTAAATTGTTGCTAATTATTTGACCTTTTGACAGTGCAGTCCAACGGTTTTTATGAAGATTCATTGACTGGATTTTACGATTTTAACGTATCACGTAAGACAAATGCAATAGTGTTATATTCTTCTTTTGTCGTTGTTGAATGGATAATTGGAAAAGACCCGTACCTATTGTCATTCTGAAGGAGGACGAGAGTCAGTTGGTGAATACTTAGGAACGATCATTTTCAAATTTTCAACATATTGGCAATAAACAGGTAGTTCTCACGAGAGAAGAATGAAAGTAATTCCTTTCCTCGTCAACAATAAAATATTGTTAGGAAAGAAAGATCTTTCTACTACTCCATCGTGATATAAAAAATGTGGGAATATTCCAAAGAAAGGAAGAAAGCAATCAATTATGAAAAAAGTAACTCTATACATAAATGTGAGATCATGCATAGGAGTAACATTCAGGCACAAAATGGAAAAAAAGACCTCCTGAAACAAATACTTTTATAAAAATATTGAATTACACGAAAGAAAAATCATTTCGAAACAAATACTTTTATATGAACATTGAAATACAAAACACCTTTTTCTACTCAGTTTGTATTCCAAACATTTGTTATGGAATTGAATCAGATATCATTCATGGGATTCCTACACAATATACTAAATGAAAGGTAAACATTTCACTTCACTGGAACACTGTCATCCTCACTGGTAGACATAAATGTTTCGTCGTACCAATCTGGATTACATTATAAGATAAAACACACAATTCATTCATAAATAACGACTTAATGACACGGAACGACTTAGATGATGACATCGTAATGACATTCACTACGATGCCACCTTGTTTGAATCGAAAAAGTTATATTTTTAGGAGTGAATAATTTTTGGGAAAAAAGTTTTTGGTTTTCTACTACTTACTCCATCTTACTCCATTTTACTACGAAAAAGATCTTCTGAAACAGCTACTTTCATATAAATATTGAATTATATGAAAAAAATGTTTCAAAACAAATATAACCAAAATATTCAAAAAATATAATCCTTGCAATTTGAACAAAATATTGTTTTTATTTCGGAGGCGAGTAAATTATTTTCAGCTATCCCAGTTGCAAGAACAGACAGTTGCAGGAATATAAGTTGAAACCAGTACCTGATAGAAAGGAACAGTTGGAGAATGCGCAATCAGAACCCAAAAAAACCTTTTGAAACATCTCTCACTTTGTCAGCACCGGCTCACTTTTTTGCTCTATGTTATATAAATTTCAATATTGTTCTTGCATTTAATTTATAGTTCTGCTGAAAGCAAGTCGCGCAAATTGTTAACAAAATAATAATATACATACTCTTAGCCCGGTCAAATTAGACTAACAAATAAGAGTGAAGGTACACAAATTTACAAGCTGCAAATGCGTGTAATTCTTCAAAACATTGTTGAAAATAAGATTTTAAAATTCCGAATGATTGCGATGCCTGGAAAAAATGTATTCTCTAAAAAATTGGTTTTTTGCGATTTTCAAAAAATGTATCAATACTTTTTTTTCTTAGAGCCACCGTTTCTGAGATACGAGTCAAAAAGTTGTAAAAGTTGTAATCGTCATTATATGCATAAGTATGCCACGTACATACATCTCTGAAGTTGTAATTTAATATAAATACGTTCAGTATGTACGTAGACATTTTGGTGCTATGATGATTGCACGAGAAATATTAAAGCTGCAGAACAACATCGTCGAACTTTAGCAACATATTCATTTTCCGATATTCTATTTGATGAACTTATGACAGTTCCTACCAGTCAACAGAAATTTCATGCAAATATTGGCGAAAATATATTGGTTAAACAGGCTAATAACGATGCCGACGTACTGATTATTGAAACAGCTATAGAACAATTTAATTTGACAAACACAACTATTGTTGTTGGTGAAGATGTAGACTGACTCGTACTTCTTACTGCTCGAACTCCACCTGAAAAAACTATTTTCTTTCTAAAGCCAAAGTCAAACCGAAATATATTCGTCAAAAAGTTTATCTACTTTTGCAAAGAGTCAAAATCATATACTATTTTTACACGCAATAACTGGCTGTGATACGACGTCTGCATTTTACAGGAGGGGTAAAGCAACAGTCTTTAAAATGTTAGAAAAACAAGATTTAATTCAATGTGCTGAAGTTTTCAAAAAAAGTAATTCAACTCAACAAGAAATTATCACCAACGGGATTCAGTTTCTTCTTTCTATGTAAAAAGCTCCTAAAAAAACACCTGCTTAGATAAGTATCGATATGCATGCTTCGTAAAAAACACTAAAAATAAGAAACAGGTGCAATTAGCTTGTCTTCCTCCAACCTCAGTTGGTGCTCATTAACATCTTTTCCGGGTATATTACCAAGTTCAAGTGTGGCTTGATTATCAGCTAGACCAAAAAGATTGGGGTTGGAAGTTGGTAGACAATGCATTAGACCCTATTCAGACTGTACTCCCACCTGCGCCGGAAAAACTGCTGAACACAATTTTTTGCAACTGTGAAAAGGGATGCAGCGCTAAATGTGGTTGTAAAAAAGTTGGACTGTTGTGTTCTCTGGCATATGCACATTGTCAAGGCCAGTCATGTTTCAATGCTGAATCACCAACAGTGGAGGATTCATTGGATACCAACGAGGAAACATGCGATACATCACTCTTGACGCAGTTTACCTACACCCATGATGAACATCACGAAGAAGAAGAAGAAGACCAAGAAGAAGAAAGACAAGAAGAAGTATTTGAAGGTTATGACTCAGATGAATAAATTTTTACATTTTTTTAATTTCAATCGCTTTTATAATTTCCAACTCTTCCTAATATATCTCATTAGGCAAGTTTTCAATTTGATAGAATCACAACAGACATGTGGAATGAGCCTACTGGAGAAACCACGTTAAAAAAACGCGCAAAGTACACTACCTCATAGGTGGTGTGAAAACGTGTGCATATAATGACGATTACAACTTTTACAATTTTTTAACTCGTCGTATCTCAAAAACGGTGGCTCTGAGAAAAAAAAGTATTGATACATTTTTTGTAGAGAATTTTATGATCTACAATTTTTATCTGGGATTATTTCATGATAAAGCTCACTGTTTTCCTGAAAACCGCGAAAAACCAATTTTTTTTGAGATTTTTGACCTTTGACCTTGAATAATTTTTTTTTCCAGACATCGCAATAGCAATCATTCAAAATCTTATTTTTAACCAGTTTGCAGCTTGTTGTAAATTTATGTACCTACCCATGTCTAGATTGGCCGGATTATTTGGTGAGTTGACTGAAATTAACAAGTGTCTACATTTATGAACACATAAGGCTATATATAAGCTTTTAATGAAATTATAAACTGAATACAAACAAGTACAATCAATGTACAATTATAATCAATGTTGATGATATTCAGTAAGCAGGTAGGTGTAGCTCATTTCTACTAGAATAAATTTTATATTATAAGCAAAATTAGTTTCATTCTTCATTATTTCTGCTCATTAGATCAATGCGTTTCGAAAAAAAAATGTATTCAATATATTCTTCGTATTTTATAGTTTTTTATCTAGCGGAAAATTTGTGGTTATTTTTTTTCATAGAACATAAAGACGGCAATCAAATGAATTCGGCGATACTTTCAATTCAGGACGCATTTTCTCTCCCGATACATGTGTTCTCATACTGAAATACTCCGAAAGGCGTATCGTGAACAGCAGCGACAGCCGCAGTTATCGGGAGCGCCGTACGTACGAGCACCTTCAGCAGAGGTTCTTTCGTCGAACGTCGAGTCTCACGGAGACCGAAGAAGTAGAAGGGTCAAGTTAGCCGAGGAATGTGGCCGGGCCTACCTTGACCAGACGGTCGTGATCACGGAGCACCGTTCAGGAATGCGATCTCCGCTCTTCTCGTACCACCTGCGCCGCCGTTTCTTCTCCTGCTCAACACTGTACTAACACTCGGATTTTCCTTCCGTTTGTTCCGGAACTTGAAAAATTTTGGAATGTCACTGTAGATCATTGGAGAACAGAGCCGCAGAGAATTTATCGTACGTAATTGCGATGTATGCATTTGACCATTTATTTACTTAAAAATGATTGAATACTTCGCGGTTTTGACAACTACTTTTGACATATTTCATTATCAAGTGAGTGTGTAATATAGAATTACTCAAACAAATTGGTAGGATCGATTTAATGATTTGAATCGTTATTTTCGAATAATGTAGTTTATAATTTGGTTTGCCTATTGTAGCATTTATAAAAACCTACTGTACATTTTTTTTAATTTCATGTTACAGTCGAAGTAAACGATATTGTGCATACTTAAAGTGACCGCACTTTCAGAGGCCAAAAAAACCAATACATAGAAATGAACCGGCAGCGAACTGGTCCACGTGGACTGTAGACTTGGCAGTTCGTATTGGATAATTTTTACTAACCGAGTTATATAATTGGCTGAAGAGTCATAAAATTAAATTTGAAGTCATGTTATGGTGACGAATAGAAATCGGGGAATGCGGGAAGGGTTCTCGCCGTCGTGTTCAGTTCAGGAACTGATCGCGATTTGAGTGTTGAAACTTGATATTGGTGCAGTTATAATTACTTGAAATTTTTGATATCTGTTCAAAATGTGGCGTCCTTAGACAAGTACTAATAGTAATAACAAGTGTTATAACAATGCAGATTTTTTCCAGTGTTGTGATTCCAATAGCGGATGCATTTGAATATTGAAACACAGAGAGTATGTTTCAATGTATATAAGAATCTACATATCAAGTTTGGTTTCGAGCTAAACAAACTATTACAAGCAACATTAGATTTTACAGAAATTCCTTTCTCAACTGTACGTAAAATAGTTAAAATTAAACCGTATAAACGCAAGACGCGATGTGATACAGGATTACCAAAACCTTTAGATGTTCATCTAATAAAATCATTGAAAAAACAATATACGACTGTTACAAAAGCAATAAGATTCCTACAACTGAAATCATAAGAAAGAAATTGAATACTTCCGGCCATAACGTGAGCTGCTGTGACAAAACTCTTCAGAATTGGATAAAGAAACTAGGATTAAACAGTTATGGAAAGCAAAAGAATGGTGGAATTGCGGAGGAAGTGAAGGATGGGTTCCGAATTCTTTGAAATTATGTGGTTAAAAACTTGAGGACTGCAATGTTGACTATCATAAGATCATGGAAGCTAACATTTTCGAGGAATGGTTTGAAAACACATAGATCTCAAATTTGGATGCGAATAGTGTAATAGTTCTTGACAACGCTTCCTATCATTCGCAACAGCTCATCAAAGTACCGAATAAAAATTCGAGGACAGATGAAATACACATGTTTTTAATGGATAACAATTTATATTTTGAAGAAAACTATACCATAAACCAACTACTTGAAGCTTCACAGACGAAACCATTTGAAAAAGTGTATGCCCTTGAAAGTATTGCTGAAAAGTATGGACACACCATACTGAGACTTCCCCTCTATTTTTGTGTTTTCAATCCCATCGAGTTGATTTGGGGAAAATTGAAACAAAGCATCAGGCGTAAAAATAATTTTCCAAAATTTTATAACAAGGTAATAGAGTTAATTAATGAAGAAGTATCTAATATCACCGAAGAAGACTGGCAGAAAAGGATTAAAAAAGTAATTTTGGTTGAAAAAAAATATATGGAGATTGGGACACTTCCATATTATTGGTGGAAATAAATTCATTATTGTTGTAAATGACACTGGAATCAATGAAGTCGCCCCGGAGGGCCAATTAATTTTTATTGTTGTTTTTATTTTTGACGACAGTTATAGTGAAACAGAGAATATGGGAGAGGAATTATCAGAAGCTTTCGAAGAAAGTTAGTGAAGTGTTTTTGAAGCGATCGATTGTTGAACCGAAAGTCAGAAATGCGGTGTTGCCAAAATTATTTGGGTGAATTCCTCAGAATCGACTTGCGCGGTAGGTGATTCTTGATCATAAGAACGGCATGAAGATGGGGCCATTTCGGAAGAAAGGATGGAGGAGAATCTCAAGAAGGGATTTATTGAGTGGTGAGCCGTGTGGATCAATTTTAACAATTTGAACGAACTAGTTTCGAATATAGTTTCATGAATATATTTTGAAAGTTCTATAAAATGTTGCACTTCCTGAGAATTCTATACAGTCACAACCACTTTTCCAGAACGGGCGACGTTCACACTATTCAGAGGCTCGATTCTCGACCTTGCTGGAATGTATTTCCGTGGAAAAATATTCCGACAGAAAATTTCCCATACTTCACATGTATAGTAGAATAATAAGGTATGTAATATTCCAGAAGCGATCAATCATTTTCAATAGTATAATAAATCAGTTTATTCCACGTTTTATCGACGACACTAAGATATCATCCAAATTTCATCGATTTGAATTGCGTAATTGAATAATTCGCCAATGAAGGATAATTCGAAAATAGTCAGAAACTGCCGTTTCCGATAAATGGAATTCATACAACGGTCAGTAGCCGGTCGGTTCGACATGGGTGCCTTGTTCACTCACTCAAATCAATCGCTGTGTTGGTCGGTGGTTCAAGCCCCAGGCTAAACGATCAATTTTCACCCAGTCCAACCCATGTTAGGAATTACCCGTTAAAAGGTAATACCTCGTTAGTCCCTAGCTCGCACAAGTTTCGACTTCTGAGGGTTGTCGTTCGTAGGGGTGCGTCAGCTAGTTAACGGAAAAACAGATTTCAAACAGACAACTCAGAATTTTTCATTTTGACCTCTTCTAATGGTAACAAAGATAAATCTGAGTGAGGAATGATGATGAAGACCCCCTTTACGAAGACGCCCTCTATAAATCGAGTGAAACCTACAACGCCATTCAAAATGACACACTTCAGAATGAAACACCACGAAACACAGAATCAATAAATAAAAGTTCAAAAAAACTAATAAAACCCGCTTTAATAGCAACAGTCACTAAAAAAAATCGAAACTGATTTAAAATTGTGTTCAACATCTATAATAAGTCCTGCAGCTTAAGGTAACTAATTACTGTTAATAAGTCTGAAATCAGAATAAACCTATTAACAAAAAAATAATAATATTGTTGTAAAAAAACGTGGAATGTTTTTTAAAGACACAACACAAGCACTACAGGAAAATCCTTAAGGCGCTCTCAGAGCGGTGCCTGTGCGAAAGTAGCGATTCACATTAGATTTGAATCGCTGGAGGTTAAATCTATTTGGAAAAATGTTCTCAGGAAGTTTATTCCACATAAACGCAGTTCTCCAGAAGAAAGCATTCTCAAACAGTGAAGTTCGAGGTGTACTGAGTTGAACCTCAAAACGATGAGCAGCCACAGTCCGTCGCGTACCTATTTCTGATATTTACCGCTCATGTTGGAATCAAATGTGACAAGTCACTTGAATTATTCCCGCGAAAGTACCTATAGAAGAGAGATGAATTTCGAACCTTTCTTCGATGTTCCAGGTTATTAAGGTTGCACATGATGTTCGCGTCTCCAATCAGGCGGATGGCTCTTTTCTGGATGGAATCCAGCAGCTTCAGAGTATGTTTGAGGACGGAGCACCATACATGAGAACAATATTCAAAAGAAGGTCTGATCTGAGCTTTATAAAGCATCAAAAGATGCTGAGATGTGTACAGTTTTCTGGTTCGGAACAGTGTTCCAAGCTTTTGAGAAGCAGCCTTTGTAATTCCAGTGACATGATTGTGCCGAAACATATTGGTGTCATTTTTAACCCCAAACAAACTTATCGAAGCAGAAAGCGGAATTTTCTGACCTGACAGTATTATATCCGGTTCAGAGACATTCATCTTCTTGGAGAAAACCGATGCCTGGGTTTTTGTGGCATTAAATTGAACCTGGTTACTTTCACCCCAATGCGAAATCACTTCTAGATCCTCATTAAAATATGCAACCTCCTGCTGCCGATGAAGATGTGCCTCCGTAGCCGATATCCTGGAATCCAAATTTAATGACGAGACAAATGTGCTGTCGTCAGCAAAGCAATATATTGAATACTTGGGATTCTTTAAATTATGTTTTCATTGTGGCTCCAATCTGGCTCCTAACCAAGTATTTATAAATATGGATATTTAGCACTCACCGCTATTTTACAATAAAATACATTTTTTTGTAACTAGATTTATTCTGATTTCTGACTCATTCAAAGAAATTAGTTACATCAAGCCATAGGACTTGTTATCTATCGATGTTGAACACAATCTCAACTTAGTTTCGAATGATTTTTCATTTTATAGTTTGTGCTGCTATTAAAGCGTGTTTTTTTAGTTTTTTAAACTATAGTTTACTTTCCACTTTTCAGTTTTGCTTGCTATTTCAAGCCCATTTGTTTTAATATAAAATATATACGTACACAGAGACTGTGCGAGGAAATTATTTAATCCTGGCAATCCTGATCAGGATAATGGGAAAAACTCATGAAGTTATTGTATTGTCACCGATTCTTGATGAGTGTACAAAGTTTAAAATAAATCTGTCCGTTTAAAGTTAGCCAAAATCGCGTCCAAAAGAGTCAGTTGTAAACAAACATACAAATGAAGCTAATAAAAGCGTGTTAAAAAAATGTATCATATCACCTGCCTATACTCTGTCTGTATCTGTAGAGTAGGGAGGGTGAGTGTAAGCCCACGCACTTAGGCCACATGTGACCCATTGTACATCCTCCCGAGGAGTTGTCCTCCTAGGTCGTCGTCCATCCTGTCCTTTCCAGGAAGGTGGACAGGTCGCTGGGAGACATCTCCTTTATATCGGCAGGTGTAGGCCAAGACTCGCCGAACACACACTCTCTTATTGACGATAACTCCGGGCACTCGCACAGGACATGCCTGACAGTCTCATCTTCCTGTTCACACGTCCTGCATAGAGGTGTGTCCACTAGCCCCATATTATGTAGGTGTTTCCTTAGCTGACAGTGGCCAGTCAGAAATCCTACTGTAAGGCGTAGATTTTTCCTGGTCATCGCCAGATATTTCTTCGGCGCCAGCTTCCCAGGGTCGCCCAAGGTGATCCTGGCAAGATTACATCCTTTGATTTCATCCCATCTCTTTAGAGATTGAGCATGGGTGTAACTTTTGACTAGTTCCGCAATTGTCGAAGTCATCAGGCCGTGGGTGCCACTTGGTCCTAAAATTCTTAGTCCAGCCGCTTCCTTGGCTAAAGAGTCGGCAATGCGATTACCTTTACTCCTGTTGTGCCCTTTAACCCACCTCAGGATAATGTTATTATCTATCGAGGCTTTGGCTAAATCTTGGTGGCACTCTAGTGCTAGCCCTGAAGTAACACGGTGTCTGTTCAAGGCTAATAGTGCTTGTCTGATATCAGTGCAGATTGTAATGTTTTTGCCAGAAATTCTTTTCTTGATTATTTCTTTTGTGGCGATTGAGATACCAGCCAGTTCTGTTTGGACCACGCTGGTATTTCTTCCCATTCCCCACTTAATCCTTAGGCTTAGTGATCTAGAGTACACTCCAAATCCTGAGCCTTCTTTGGTTTTTGAGCCATCTGTATAAATCCGTATTGCATTTGTAACATCTGACTCTGTGTTCTGCTTGATTTGTATTTTGTGATGTTTAAACAAGCCAGTCGCTGTATGTGATATAATTTTTGGATGGCCGTTGCTTGTAGAACTTTCGGTCCCCATGCAATGGCTCCATACGTTAACATAGGTCTTATTATTGCAGTGTAGATCCAGGCGACTACACGGGGTGAAAGACCCCATGCGCGTCCCACTGTCCTCCGACATTGCTCATAACCCACGTATGTTCTTTTTGCTCTACTCTGTAGATGAGAGTTCCATGTTAGCTTCTTGTCTTCTGCCTATACTCGTAGCTGAGTATATTAACTCCTGCTTGGAAATAATCCTTTCACTATATGAATAATAACCAAAACCAAATCATTATATTCATACGGCCCATTATCTATGGTTGAACTTTGGATACTTCTGAAGATCTTGATATGAAGAAGCAAATTAAAATTTTTGATTTTGATGAAAAATAGAGAGTACAGTTATGAAAGTAACACAACCATTATGCAAAAGTGATTCCATTAGATACCGATCTCTATCGGTTGGGAATTAAGAATCAAGATTTTCATCCTTTTATTTAATTCAATTTCTAGGGTATTCCATTATACTTTGTCTAGCGCCTTTTGTTTCGCATTGTTATATGTAAACAATGTACAGGAACTGAGGGATTACGCCAGCAGATTTTTATGCATTCACGCTAGACCATTGTATTTCACACAGACGCCTGGCTTTTAATTGTGTCTGCGGGAAAATAATTAATTTGTTGAAATTGCGAAATTATTCGTTTGTTGTTGGAACAGACTCCTTCCAGGTGGAAGTCGAGAGTAATTAATACTTTGAAGTTGAAAAGATTTTTTAAATTCCGAAAGAGTTCTGAAAAGTCTTACAATATATATTTAAAAAAACCTTTCTACAAATTCAGAAATTATTTAAAATGCGAAAATAACACGGAATAAAGATACGTTTGCCTAGAACATATCTATCGGTCAATTTTGAATGAAAGAGGAGCTCTGAAGTACTCCATTAGTGTTGCTACATACATGCAACATACATTCATGATAACCATGAACTATTTTTATGGTAACAGAAAAGTATATTTTATAGTAATAATAAATCTTATTATGTCGACCGTGAATCAAATCATTCAAATTCAAGAAACAAACTCATTGAATGAACAGATATTCATGGAATATATGAAAATATATTTATGAATAAAGGATAAACAGCGTTTACTGAAGAAATTATTGCGTTCATGAAAATCAAGAAAATGTTTATCGGAAGCACTAATCAATTTATCGATATCATGAAGCACAAAAAGGGTTTTTCGTGAAATCGGATATTGGATGGTGACTTGTTTAGTTTGATTTTCGTGGGCTGTCTGTTTTCTTTATTATCTATATCTGATGGAGTGATTGTGAAACACGTTGAAATCGAAGGTAAGAAAAAAACAAGGCTGGAAAATAATTACTTGATACTTCAATTTAGCTAAACATCAAGTAGCTACACTTAGAGATACATATTAACTTCAGGAAATGAAAACCTTTGTTGATTATGTAACTACCTAAATATATAAAATATACCTATTAGGTTAGGTACGTGCATAGAGGAGCAGTAGTACATCATAAAATATTTGATTACTAAAAATTGAATTTGCTGTTTATTTGGTGTTGAAAAAATTATTATCATTCATTTAAAGACTGGATTTTGCAGGAAATAAATAATGAGTCAGTATTATCCACCTATTGTTCTTGAGATGTCTTAGTAAATTTTTATTCGAATGTTCCTTTTCCTTATTTTGAAGTTTTTATCACGGGTTGTGGATCAGTTAATCAAAACAAACAAACAGGTTTTAGCTATTCACATATCTATATCTTTATATTACCTTATCTTTTCTCTCGTTTTTTTTTCTTTTCTTTCTTCTTTTCTTCTCTTCAAGCCCTCATTCATCTACTTTTATACATTTTCGGCATTGGTGGAAGAGCAGACGCAAATGCAAATTCGCGGTCTGAACCAAAAGCCATTTGCAATCAAATACAAAGTGTTTTTATTTTTCTCTCTCTTGCATTTTGTTTTTTGTTATTATCTTGTATTTTGATGGGCAATAAACTTATTATTATTATTATATTATTATTAAATAATGGGTTTTTCTGAAGTTTGAATCATGTACAATTTAAGGCAATTCTTTCATTCACTTTTGTCGACAAAAGGGTTCGGAGACGATTTCTGCTTGCATTTCTTCATCAAAACCACTTCTAAATTCTTTGCAACCTTATTCATATGCTATTAATATCGGTGGGCACAGAGATAAGTTATCAAATTAATCAAATCATATTCATTTTTGTATTATTTTTTCAGGTTTTCCATTTCAATAAATATATTTCAAGTAAGAGAAAAACTCACGATATGTTATGCTTTATGTGCAAAACAGTATTCGAAAATTAAAAGATTTCTTTTTCTTTACCTACTTCAGAAGAGTGCATAACCTTGCTTCTGATGATGTAATGAGATGTTGCCATAAAGCTTTTCAAAATTTGGAAAGTTTCGTTTAATGGAATATTTCAGAAATATTATCGAACGGACAAAAGAAATTTTTTTTATTGATTTTCCAATTTAAAATCTTCCTTGAAAGCTGATTTACCTTGCGAAAAGGTGAGTATTGAATTTGAACAGATAACAAATGATTCGAATTTAATTGTACACGTCGAAAGAAGATACTTTTCCTGATAATACTACTGTTAATTTCTAAATTGGTTTGTATTCAGTGAAGTATTCATATTGCAGAACCCAAAGAAGATGCTGGAAATTGCGTACGTTGCCTGAAATATGACAATTTAAGTGACGAGGAATTCGACAATTGCTGGAAAGCATGTGTAAAATACTGCATTTTTCAGATCAAAGCATCTGAAACTACCATAATCATTCTACAGATCCCCATCAGGATATCTGGTATAGAACTTATGTCCCTTGTACCACATTTGATATAATTATTCTTTATTTTTCAGATTGATCACGATTTTGAATATTGTCTGGCAAACCAGACAATGGATCACCCCGAAAATTTCACAGTATGCATAAATTAATAAGATCTACAGGCCTTAAATATTTTAGACGCTACTATAGAGTACTTTAATTTTTCAAATGGAACACCCTGTATATAATATCATATTACGATTTCTTATCACTTTGTCAATAACTTCATGTACTATTCACCTATACCTATCTGTTAGATATAAATTAATTTCCATTTTTTTTACCAAACATGTACTTTTATAAACGCTGATATTCTCGAACTATGAGGATCTTTACTTCGTGGACCTTTTCGGTGGTCTCCTAGAACAACAGATGGCAATCCATTAGATTATTTTGTGTGAGATTTCATTAAAATTATGGTTTATTCCAACCCAGTAGCAACAAAGAAAGATATGAAATCGATAGTTAGAAGTGCTTTCAATAGTTTGACTCCAGACCTAATCAGAAGCGCTACAAATGAAAATCTTTTGAAAGGATAACATTTTTTTTCAAATGAAGGTAGAGATGTGTTCGAACACATTCTTGAATATACTGACAGTTACATTGACTTACTAATTGATGAAATTACTTTCAGTTCGCGTGTCAGCGTTAATAAAACTATAGTTTGAAGAGAAGTTTTATTTGATGGTTGAGAATATTTTGATAATTATTCGTTGCGTTACTTGTGACTGATGAAGGAACATCGAACGGAATCTGTTAAATTTCAAAAATAAGTGATGAATACAAGAAAACCATGTCAGCTGATTAACGGAAAAACAGACAGACAAACAGACAGTTTCTGCATGAAACCGCTCATCTCAAAAACGGTTCGAAATCGAAATGAATTATCTGAACAAATTTAATCTGAAATTGGATAAGAAGATCAAAAATGTGGAAATATACAGGGTGTTCCTTTCGAATAAATAGGCTTCCATTAATTTTTTCATATAAACAAAGTATATGCATTTTTTAAAGACCCTCTATAAAGCAAATAAAAATATGACTCGAAGTGAAGATCTTCATGATGTTATTCCACTCAATTTCGAATTTGATCATAGTACCAGAGAGTCCAAGATCATCAGCGTTTATAAAAGTACATGTTTGGTTAAAAAAAATCGAAATTAATTCATATCTGCTTAACGGTAATAGATAGGTATAGAGAAATAGTACATAAAGTTGTTGGCAAAGTGATAAGAAATCATAATATGATATTATATACAGTGTGTTTGTTCCATTTGAACAATCAAATTAGCCGCCACTTTATAGCAGAAGCGGCAACGCCGCATCGTATGGAATATTTCAGGCGTGTAGGTCATACAAATTAATGCATACTGTGTTTTCAGGTTCATCCGTTTTTCAGGTTCATTCGTTGTTTCTGGCAAACTAGAAACGTTCAATTAACGCTCATCGTGGAAATCCTTGTATTGTGTAGCAATCCTGGGAATGATATCTGATTCAATTCCATAACAAATGTTTGAAATACAAACTGAATAGAGAAAAGTATTTTTCGTATAGTTCAGCGTTCATAAAAAACTATTCGTTTCGAAAGTATTTTTCTTCAGTGTAATTCAATGTTTATATGAAAATAGTTGTTTCGAGAGGGCTTTTTCTTTCAATTTGTGTTCGAAAGTTACTTCTTTGCATGATCTACATATTTTTGTAAAGGGGTAATTTTCTGAAATTGATTGCGTCCTTTTTGTATAAAAATGGAAAAATAAAAAGCTAAAACCTTTCTTTCCCAACAATTAATCTCTCCTTAAAATATACTCTATTCAATTTAAAACAATGAGGTGTTTCATTAAAAACTGTGAAAACATGTTGAAGAAAGAAAAACAACAGCTTATATGACATTCCACGAGAAGGGATATTTAGCATATATATTTATCTTACAGATTTTGTAGTTATTTCTCATTATGTAAATTTTCCGAATGGAACTAGATGGTCTTGCTTTATTCTGTAAGCATGTACAGAGGGGCCAGAAAATAAAAAATTATCTGATCATTTTATTGAAAATACCAGAATCAATAATCGTTACAAGTTTCGTCTGAAACTATACCCACCGTATCTTCTTGATCCGTAATGCGTTGAATACTTTTCTATTTGAGCAAAATGAGTATATGTATACTTTTATTTCTATGGACACAACCCAACTAGAGATGTAAATATCCAAATCATGATTTAGTGTTTTACTTCAATGAAAGTTTTCTGAAGTGATGTTTTGTGAATTACTTTTTAAAGAAACAATTAAAAAATCATGAGTGATGACAAAATTATGAATTCTCAAGAGAGGATGGATTGTTAATACATTGGCATGACCTCGCATTCGACATTGAAAGAACGTCATTTTGACAATCTGCCAATCATACATTTGTCAATTTGTCGCACTTTTGATCTATGTTGTGTATCATCCACTATTTGTTTACTGTTGGTGATACATTGCTGGATCACTCAAAATTTTCCATGTCAACATTTAGATACTATATATTATCAGCAAATACTCTCGAGATAATAAGTACTTCAAAAACATCTCCCTACAAACACTGGTATAATCATGAAACGTAGCTTGGCAGTTGTTGCAATATATTCCTTCGAGAGTGTGCTACTTCAGTGCTACTAATTCTAGTTCCATCTCGTTTTTCAAATAATGATTGAGCTAAAAAAATAAAGGAGTATGAGAACACGGCTCCATGATTGCCAAAATCTATGAATAATATTTTTTTTTATATTTGAAAATGAGACTATTCATATCAATAGAATCAATGGCGAGTTCAAAAAAAAAACTCAGTAATAAAACACCAGCAAATCAGGGATAGCGGAGTATGTTTGGAAACAACAACATAACTTTTTGGGGACCGAAGCTGGAATCATCCATGAGAGGGAACACTGACTTCAAAAAAAGTTAGCTGTGTACATTTTAAACAATGACGCTTTCAGCTTTGTTACTGTGAAGATCCGCAACGTATGTGAACAACTAACAATTGATACGTCCTGAAGTAGCTTGCTTTCAAATCATTTTCTTCTATAATTCTGCATTTTCTATTATTTCTGTTTATTAAATTATTTATTTGGGTATTCATATTTTTAATAAATTGATGGATGTAGCCGTTACTACGTGGTAGGAAATCATAATGAAGAAAAGAGAAATGAAACTTTCTATGTTTTTTACCACTTTTATTTGTAACTAACGTTACTGCAGTTTCGTCCTATACGGACATTTTCAAACTTATACGGTCGGTAGCCAAGCGGTTCGGCGTGGGTGATTTGTCCACTCACTCGAATTGACTGCCGTGTTGGTCGGTGGTTCAAGCCCTAGTCTGAACGATCGATCTTCACTTGTTATCGTCTAACCCGTGTTAGGAATCACACGTTAAAAGGTAAGACCTCGTTAATCCTCAGCTCGCACAAGTTTCGACTTCTGAGGGTTGTCGTTCGTAGGGGTGCGACAGCTGGTTAACGAAAAAACAGATTTTAAACAGACATTACTAATGTAAGGAATCATTGTTAGTTTATTGTATAAGTTTGAAAATGTCCGTATAGAAGGGAACTGCAGTTACCTTAGTTACAAATAAAAGTTGTAAAAAACATAAAAAGTTTCATTTCTCTTTTCTTCATTCATATTTTTTATTGACATGCCGTCTATTAATCAATATGAGAACGCCATTCTCATATTTTTGAATTTTATACCCAACTTCAATAGTTTTAATCTATATAATGAGAAAGTCAAAATTCTCAGAATATAACAGGTAATTAAACAATTCAGATTACAAATGTATAGTTATGGTACTTTAGATAGTTGTATCAATATCTGAAATCTCAGGTTTCGACACACACTCACTCACAAATGATTATAATAAATAATATTCAAGGTACTTCATGAAGTCATTGAAAGCTGAAACTTGGTATGTAAGGTAGAATAAGCAAACAATCAATAAAAAACTTTCCATAAAAGAGTAGGAGCGGGGTTTGTATGAAAATTTAGCTAGTTCTCAAGTTAGATACATATAAATTGGTACATAGACAATTCATGACCAATTAAAATAATCATATTTTAGCAGATTTCCAATATCTCTCCTGATACTGAGTCATGAAGACTTGCATGAGACAAATTGAAGGCTCAATAACTTGGTATTTATATTGCGATCTTTCTTATTAGTCAGTGGGCTATGCTTGAAGACTGGCAGTAAACAAATCTAACTTTGAACGTTCAAGCCAGTCTCGAATATGCCTACACAGTAGGTTGAATGGACTGAAGCCTATCAGAGGAATCGGGCACATTTCGGATATGCAGTTGGTTAATACCTCGTCCACTAGATGGAGTGACATTTTGTTGTTCGCTCCAACTTGGGAAGACGAATGAAATACTCTGAAAGAATTCCAATTTTCAATTATGGAATATCATTGACTTTAGGTCGATGATGGCCACTACCTTGCACTGATGAGTGGCTAATGAGCCCGAAACCGGTCTGCAAGTGTGCCTGTTCCAAAATTGAAGGTCGACTCTTTCAGTTGTATTGCCAATTGAATATGCAGGAAATTTCATGTGAAGATTCCTGCACTGACGCCTGTCGGATATAATCCAACGCCCTTCGTGGTATTATCCAGAGGAGTAGTTGTTTTCTGATTGGCGTCAGTCCATTCAACCTACTGTGTAGGTATATTCGAGACTGGCTTGAACGTTTGAAGTTCATTTCTTTAGATTTATATTGCGATCGTTGAATAGTGCTACAAGCAACTCACACCCCACCCCACACAACACCCCACCAAATAACATTTTCAAGTATATTGTCATGTCGAATGCATTTTACTTGCAGTATCAAAAAGTTATCGTATCTCATACTATGCCAAGCTCCTCAATTCACCGATCGCTAGCAATACTCTCTTTTGACCTAATTATAATAACGTAGAAAGTGAATGAAATCACCATCTTCCCAATCCCACCCGCTGAATATCACTGCGCCATTTTGAAAAATAAAGCTAAATTTTTGTAATATTTGATCGATTCACATACATCTGCCATCAAATAGATCGTTGGATCAAGTAGATAGAAAATTATCAACAGATCAAAATACAGGGCATTTCCTTGATCCCCCCTTGTAAGTCAGAAACGGACGTGTGATCAAAAATTTCAAAGAACACGTCACTTTTTATTTTTAGGGGGACTATTTCACACCCGAAACTTCACCCCCCTGCGGTCAGCAACTACCCTTCTATTTTCTTCTATGGCTTGGGAAGGGGTCGAGTAATACATCATTTGAAAGGTCTTTTGCCCCTCTATTACTTCTGTGATTTTTTTCGCAATTGGTTCATTCGTTATTGAGAAATTAAATATTGAACGTTTTATTAAAAAAAAAACAGAAAATTCGCTGTCGCTCATTTTATTGGGGAAATCACCAAAAGTAATATCAATGGCAACACAGTAAACGGATAAAGTGTTCAAAATGACCTCCTTCTAGCTCCATATAATAATACAGTCTACTTTCGAAACCGTTCCTTACATTATTGAAGATGTCCGGATTCAGAAATCGGCATTCACGAATAATTCTCTGTCGCAGGTCTTCTAGATTTGTAGAATTAATTTAATTAGTAGAAAACGTTTTGAAATGGACGACACTGTTAGTTTTTTCTGTACTGGTAGTTTTTGTTAAATCTAGTTGTCGTAGAACAAAAAGTAGATAGTCTACTGTCATTTCATCACGAATTATTATTCAGTCATCCTTGTTCACTATGTTCCAACATGGTTTATTCTACTGAAGAAATAATAGAAATTGTTGCAACCTATTATCGAAATAATTAATATACTAAAGCTGCTGCAAGAATTCATAACACGAATCATCCAGACCACAACGTGAGCCATCAATACGTTAAACAATTAATGCATATAAGTTTCGAACTTCAGGTTCTGTTCAGAACAGAAAACATGAAGTATCCCGTCCTGTCAGAAATGATGGAGTTGAAGTTGTAGTTTTACGACATGTACAAATGAATAATCGATAATCTATCAGACAAATTACTAGAGCGTCTGGTATATCAGCTACTAGTGTTTTTCGGATTTTGAGAGCCTACAAATTCCATCCTTTCAAAATAAGGCTAGTTCGGGAATTGAACGAAGATGTTCCCGATCGTCGACTTCAATTTAGTGAGGTGTTCAGCGAGACATTGACCAATAACCCAAACCTATTATACAATATACATGTTTTTCAGACGAAAGTACTTTCACGTTGAATGGTGAAGTGAATAGACATAATTATCGTTACTGGAGCGATGTGAATCCTCATTTGGTGATGGAAACACATTCACAAACTCCACAAAAATTGAATGTCTGGGCCGGCATTCTTAGTAATCATATCGTTGGACCATTCTTCATTGAAGGTAATCTTAATAGAGACACATACTTAAATCTATTACAAGACTGTGTAGATCTTGAATAATGTACGGAACGCTTTCGAGAGTACACTGTATTATTGTATGAAACTAGATGGAGGTCATTTTGAACACTTTATGCGTTGATTGTGTGTGTTGCCATTGATATGACTTTTGTTGATTTCCTCAATAAAATGAGCGACAGCGAATTTTCTGTTTTTTATTAAATAAAACATTTAATTACTCAATAACGAATGAACCAATTTCCAAAAAAAAAATATAGAAGTAATAGAGGGACAAAATACATTTCAACTGATGTATCACTCGACCCCCCATGTCATTGAAAAAAATAGGAGGGGGGCAGTTGCTGACCGCAGAGGGGGGTGAAGTTTCGGGTATGATTTCCATATCAGAATTAATCGCCCTAGAAATAAAAATTGAGGTGTTTTTTTAAATTTTCGATTATACATCCGTTTCTGATTTACAGGGCGGGGGTCACCTCAACATTGGAAGTGATTTCATCATTTTGAAAAATAGTTGCTTTCGTCTGCCGATCCAATTTTTTGAGAATTCTTTATATCAGATGTATGTCAATTATTCAAAATTTTAATTTTTTACAACAGTGTCATATATATCGCTCACTAACAGCTGGAATCATCTGCCGTTTTATGGCAGACACTGTCAGTTGACGTTAATACATCACTGTCACTTGACGTACGTAAACTCACAGTGTTGCTAACGATCGGTATATGATTTGGGTCTTGTAGATACGTCTAAACTGTAAAAACCCTACCGTGTAATTGAAATATGTGGCTTGGCCGTTTTTTTTCTCCAGGAAGTATTAGCACAAAATTAACGAATAGTTATTGAATTTTTGACATAAGCCCATGAAAGTGTCTACGTAATTCCTATGGAACGGTCATGTTTCATATTTTAACTACCTTAGCGCCTTTATTATATAAGCAAAATGTACTCGTCTTGTCAATTCTTTACATGAAAATATATTTGATGAGTTTTCACTTTTATAATAGGGTAGCCCAAGCGGGGATTTCGGGATTTACTAAAGCACGGCAGATTAATATACAGGGGGATACGTTGTACCCGGTTAAGTACCTCCACCAAATATGAGCCCCATATATAAAGCCACCTGTGAGGGATTAAGAATCAGATTAGTAAAAAAAATTGATCATCAGAAATTCTCGAGCGCGTCAGATTAAGGTAGGGTGAGTTAATTACCTGCTAAAAAGTGTATATTCCAGTAATCTGACAATTTGAGAGTGCCGTAAAGAAAGGGGAGGGGGCTGCAAAGTTGTAAAAAAATAACGTCAATTCGACATTCTCGAGCGTAGCTAATTTTTTTTAATTTTGAAGGAAATAATTCAAGGATAACGAAAAATATATAATCTGACGATTTCCGCAAGCCGAAGTAACAAAAATTCGTCGATAGAGTTTATTGCGTGCAGAGGCGTGATACCTATATTTCCCTCTCCGAGTTTCTATTCCTCTACTCTTTATTCACTTTTTCTCTATCTAATACTCTCCCACTCCGTCCCCACTCTGAATTCTGTTAGCATGACGCCATCACAACTGATCACAGAGACTCGTTCGTGATGAAGATGAAGATGATGATTAATTAAACCGTTACTACGTGGTAGGAAATCATAATGACGAAAAGAAAAATGAAACTTTCTATGTTTTTTGCCACTTTTATTTGTAACTAACGTTACTGCAGTTTCGTCCTATAAGGACATTTTCAAACTTATACAATAAACTGATGTAATGAATCATTGTTAGTTTATTGAATAAGTTTGAAAATGTCCTTACAATAAACTGATGCAATGAATCATTGTTAGTTTATTGTATAAGTTTGAAAATGTCCTTATAGGACGAAACTGCAGTAACGTCAGTTACAAATAAAAGTGGTAAAAAACTTTTCTTCATTAATTAATCAATTTATTATAAGAAATTAAATTTTTTTGAGCATTTAAAAAAATTATTTTCTTATAAATACAAGTTTTCTACTTAAAAAACATACACTTATTTATTTGCATGCTATTTCCTGAGCTATTCAATTAATTAAGTTCAATGAGTTGAAAAAAAAAAATTGTTTTTGTCAGATTAAGCGAATCCCTCTAGATAATCGTCAGATTATGAGACAGCACGTCTAAAACATAAAGATGAACCATATATATATATATATATATATATATATATATATATATATATATATATATATATATATATATATATATATATATATATCAATCTGACGCGCTTGAGTATTTCAACATTGCGAATTTTTTTTGCACATTATAATAATGGCCGCGAGTTTGCGTCACATCGAAATCGTCAGATAATTGAATGAGATATTTTTTTTGTTGCACTTAACACCCCCTTAGAAAATCTGACGCGCTCGATTAATTTTTTTTCTTTTCACTTTTAACCCTTACGTACAACCACCCACATCATGCAAACGATCAGATTAACATACCAAAATTAATAAAAATACGTAGAACATTGATGCTATCAATATCTGACGCGCTCGAGTATGTCCATGCAAAAGTATTTTTTTACATATTTAAAAATCTATAGCCGCTTCCCCCACCGATGAAAAGGTATATATTATATAACATTTTTTTCTTCTTATCATCTAAACTTTGCAACCTAATATGTCTCTATGACGCTCGAGTAAAGCCCCATTTTGCGTCGTGGGCTCCCCTGCTATTATAAATAACTTTCAACTAACAGCTGCAACTCCAAATATTTGGGTTCTGATGTTTTAAGTAAGTATTTTCAGTATCTCATTCATTTTTTTCTCATATATTTCAAACCTGTTTACACTTTTTAAGATAATAAAAGTCCGAACCTCTAAAATTCACCAAGAAACTTCGTCAACCAAGATCATCCAAAAGTAGGAACTATTTTTTTCCAATGAGTTTCAAAATTTCTTCGCTTTTTCTCTCGCATATAGTTTCTGTGTTTCACGATGAATTAAATGGAAGTCATTTGCACGGAAACTGTGTAAACATGGAAATATTAAAAATACTATAGTTGATTTTGATTCACCTCTAATAGTTTTTCGTAGATGAAAATACGATTCAACTTTCTATTTGTTATTGTGTTTGTGTATGTATGTGATCGAAATGAAAAAATTTACCGTCCATTTAATTTCTATAATCATCAAGAAGAGAGATAAACATGATTTGTATTCACACTCATACATGGAGGTCAACGAGGTATTTGAAGTATTATATCACACCGAATATTTTAAAAACAGTAGAATTCAATTAGTTTGTGTAGTGAAACACCAGCACTTAGTCGATTAGTTATTTACTAAAACGATTATAGGCGTAGATGGTGATTTCAAATTCAGTTACTTACAAAATCTCTAATTAGAAATAAAAGAACTAATAAATGTATGAATGTTTCTTGTGATTTCACAATAAAATGGGGAATGGAGAAGAAGACATTATGTTAAAATCTGAGAGGAGCAAGGAAAAATACCCAAGTGAGTAATATACTTAATAAATACTCTTTGAATGTGAAAAACATTTCTTGAACTGAGATATTTCAGCGTTATTTCAGTTTCAGAATGTGATTTCAGGGCTTTCAGTAGCATTTTTCTATTTAATGAAATGTGAATCTTGTGACTGGGTTGCTGTTTTTGAATGGTTTTCAGCTAAACAGCTAAATCGTATGTGCGAAGAGTGTATGACAAAATATTAGGAAAAAAAAAATATCAATTTTTGTTTGCAATTTCTAAAGACTGATAATATATTTCTACACATCTACTGCACATCTTGATCCGGCAGCTATATCTGATGTTATTTCTGCTAGAAAAATAGTAATTTTGGCCCTCTAACTCGTACATCATCTATCTTAAATCGATTGCACTGTGCACTTTGACACCCATCTTTTGATAACTGTAGATATAATGTTTCACAAGTTGAGTGAAAGTGAGTTGTGGAGACCGCAACTCATATCCACGCATACAGTACAGTTCCATAATAGTTGGCACTAAATTCTCAGAAATATTGTTTCATTAAAACGAAACTAATTTTGTCAAGGTAGTTGTCAAGTTAAATGTATTTTATCGTCATTTTTCCTCATATGTTTAGTATAATTTCCGTACGTCACTGCAAGAGACAGATTAAGGTAAATACGTCAGTCATTTCTGAGAATTCGGTGCCTACTATTTTGGAATTATAACATAATATTGCTCCGAATTTTTATAGACGTAGAATTTTTTGATGGAGCGATTTTCCATGTGACATAAATGAATCATATATTAAATTGATCCAACAGAATTTAACTTCACGACACCTATAGAAGATAAATCACATATACAGGTCGTTTCTTTTATCATGTGGTAACATTACTATATTCTAAACCATAACTGATACGAAGACGATTAAATGGGAAAAAGGGTAACTATCATCGGTAACAATACAATGGTCGAAGAGAATTTACGGGGACTCTCGCCCTTCTCGAGTTATACGGGAAAAACAAAAATTTCTGTTTTTTCTTTTTTTCAAATGGAATTGTTATTTCGGAGAAAATCAAAAAATGGAAAAAAAATGTATTGTATTCGAAGTGTACTATGACGATGTAATACTAAATATTCGAGAAAAAAAACGTTTCGTATCAACATGGCCCACCATCAACTTTTTTTTAATACGGACCTGTCTTTTTTATTACAGATATTGATAAAGCGATAAATTCACAATTCAAAAGTATATCACATTTGATATTTTTATGGCGTTTCATTTGAAATAACCACCATCATCAGTGACAAGAATCAAACAGAAAAACAATTTATTTTATCATAAAATTTTGGGAACAATGAAACCGATACGGAAAATCGAAGCTACATGGCAATCTACATTAAATAATCGAATTGACGACCTCTTTGTTGAATGCACATAAAGTTGTCGATCCAGACAATTCCTGTGGCAAGTTTCTAGTATAATAGGTATAATACTAATACATGCATCTTTTATTTTTTGTTTGAGATGGTCGATATCTGTACTTGGTATTGAAAAAACTTTATCCTTCATGTATCTCCAGACAAAAAATCCAAAGGGGTAAGATCTAGGGATCTAGCTGGCCAGTTAATTGGTCCATTGTTTCCAATCCTATTTCTTGAGAATATTGCATCTAAATTTTCCGTAATTATTGCTGGATTATGGGGAGAAGCGCCGTCCTGTTGAAAAATTGTATATCATGGCGGATATTCAGTGGCAATTCATCTATGTAGCCATCGACTTCATTGAATAAAAAATGAAGATACATTTTACTATTCAAATGATCATCGTAAAAGAAAGGGCCAAGGATGTTTGTTCCCACAATTTCCAACCAATTGGTTTCCCTATGTTAATGTTCATTTGTATTATACCACCTATAATGGATATTTCTGTTAAATCAACCATTGTTGGTGAATTTTGATTCGTCCGCCCATATTTTTTTACAAAAATTTCCAACTTCCCTATTTCTACGTCTTACCCACTTCGCAAATCGTACTCTCCTTCCGTAATCCCTTTCATTGAGGTGATGAACTTTGCGTATCCTGTAGCATTTATATTTTTTCTTTTGCAAAATAGTTCTGCTGAATTTTACAGAAATTCCCATTTCGTGGGCAATTTCTCGTAAAGAACAATCTTGATTAGCATGATTTTTTTAACTGGCCAATCCTAAATTAAAAAAAAGATATTTTCATTTCATAAATTTTGCTAACCCATATGACCCATATTTATTTGATTCCTCACACTTCCAGTAACCACACATTTTCTTGTTTTCTTTCTGTAAAATGCACCATAGTCCCTCAAATTTCTTTCTGCTCGTCTAAACATTTGGATGTTCGGAAAACGACAATTCGGGTTTAGCTCAACATATATATATTCCTTGCCAAAAGAGGATTCCTATTTGATTTTCCATAACTAAATAGCATATAATCCTTTCATCATTTGAATCATCTTTGATATGTTCATGAACGTCTGACAGTTCTCAACAGGTATCAACAACGCATTCATTTTTTCTACCATGGTAAATGAATTGAGATGATATTTGATTACACCAAATTATACAACATTCGAATTTTGACCAAAAACTGTTATTTTCGTTACTTCCAGGATTGATAATTATAAAAATATTACGAATTATAATTTATTAAGGAGAAATAAGCCTTGAAAGAAGGATTACGGCAATACAAAAATTTACAAAATGAAGAAGTACGAATTTTCATTGTGTTAGGGTACCTACCTGTCGAATTCATTTTGTTGTATGAATTATATTTTGAACAAATCGAAACAATTTACAAAAGAAGTAACGACAGGACCGTGATTCACCAAATGTAATAGGGCCTAAAGTCTTCAATTCTCTACCCGATGATATTCGAAATTGTGTACCTGCACCTTTGTTTAAATCTCGCTTGAAATCGTACTTGATCGAAAAGTGTTTTTATGACGTGGATTCGTTTTTTACTGCAAGCTAATGTAATGAAATGTAACTCTATTGTGAAGATTTTGTGATATTTTGTGATTTTGTGATATTTTTTATGTAATCTAATTATCTTTAGAATAAGACTGGTTTGTACTGTTAGTATGCCTAACTTATGTTAATCTACTTTCTACTTTTAAGACAATTCCTATACAATTTCTTATTGTCTAAAGGAAAATAAAAATTATTATTATTATTATTTAAAATTGTTGTTACTAATGATGGTAGTTATTTTAAATGAAACGCTATAAAAATATCAAATGTGATATACCCTTGAATTGTTAATTTATTGCTTTATCAATATCTCTTATAAAAAAGACAGATCCGTATTTAAAAAAAATCGATGGTGGACATGTTGACACGAAACGTTTTATCGAATATTCATTATTACATCGTCATAGTACACTTCGAATACAATAACATTTTAGTTTTCCATTTTTTGATAGTCTCCGAAATAACAATTCCATTCGAAAACAACGAAAAACAGCATTTTTTGTTTTACCCGTATAACTCGAGAAGGACTAGAGTCCCCGTAAATTTTCTTCGACCATTGTATTGTTCCCGATGACAGTTACATCATGTTACCACATGATGAAAGAATTGGCCTGTATAGGTTCTCTGCGGTTTGCAATAATTTTTTGAATTAGGTAAAAAATTATACGTTTTGACCTCTAAATAAGTATAACACATCTATGCGATTGATTTTTGAGCATTGGGCATGGCCAAGGTAATATTATACAGTCGGGTGTTATGGGTATGGTTAATTTAGATAAATCTATGCTTATTTTTTATTGCCAGATGAGTAGGTAGTATTTGATTATTCGAGAGATGTGCTTAAATTTATAGTTCCTTAATTACATAGTTTGTGTGAATATTCCCTCCCAGGTAATTGTCAAAATATGAATATCTAGATACTTAATTTGTTTAACAGTTTCAAGGTCTTTATCTCTAACATTCGGTTTCGTTGATATGGATGTAAATTTTGGCAAATTTTCAGAGTAGAACGTGAAAGTCATAAAGTGAGTACTGATCTAGCAGAAGATTGAGATCAGGTCTTATTTCGTCTTCATAAAAAATAGCAATATACCCATTCAGGTATAAATTGTTGGGATCCCAGTAATGTTACCTAAAGAACTCCGTTAGTCTCAAACCTCTTTTCACTAACTGCAGAGTATATGATTGTGCATTTTCCGTCATTGAGATAACTGAGAATACGCAGATGGCTGGGGGTTAACGATCAATCACACCATTTATTTCCAAAAGTATTTTTGTAAGTGCCTCTTGAGTGGATATTTTTTCTCTAAAATCAAATTGTCTAATGACAATACTTTATATTTATTCACGAAGATATTGATCCTTTTTTTCAAATGAGAGAAATCGGTCAATTGGTTCGATTATTTCAGTTTTGAAACTATTTGGGTAAATAACTGGTTTCACCATAAGATTGATTCTTTGCGTGTTGGGGGTGGAAATAATATCACATGTAGTTTTCAGAAACTCCTTTGTGATATATTGAATGATTAATATTCACAATTTCAATTTTGTATTTATTTGTGGAAATTTGTTTTACCATTTGAATCAATTCATCTAATGTACTTGTTGTTTTCCACTGTGAGGAACGTTTTCATAATTTTTCAAAAATTATCTTTTTGTTAACATAATATGTGTTTTTTTTTATTATTTTCGAATATTCTGTAATGTAGTTTCTTAGCTTTCTCATAAATAATTCTGTGCTTTTATTAAAAGTTTGACTGCACCGATCCCCAGCATATGAAAAGGTGATAAAATTATAAGCAAATTATAAAGATAACATAACAAAACAAGTGCCTATAGAACATTTGGAAAACTGCTGAGACAATTTATGATAGCAATGTATATTTACCAAATATAAATAATTGTCTATTATATTCATTATGAGAGTAATTTGTTTTTCACATTGTGGAAAGTGATAATTTCTTGTTCTTGGTATTCTCATCTAGTATGATTTCATGAATATTACTGGAGTTTTTTCCCAACACCAAATCGTTATTTTTACACCTCGACACGTGTTTCGATCACCAAGTGATCATCTTCCTCATTACTACACCAAAGGTTCCAAACAGTATATCACAAGTAGTACGATTTCAATCAAAGCCTCATTTAAAAGTAAGAATGTTGCCTAAAACTAATTATGAAATCATGTGATTAACACCAAAACATGAGGAGGGATTACCCATCGTCGGTGAGAAAACACGTCAATTAAAAACTATTATTATAACCGTCCATCAAGCGAATCTTCCATATTCCAATCTTGCAACATAACAGAAATCTATAACCGTATGTATAAACAAGTTTGAATTATCGTTTTGTAACTGAATTATAATTAATCTTGGTGCATAATCAAAATCGGAAAGTGGCGAAATTGCAAAAAAGAGAACAAATCGGCAGGACCGCCCCTCAACAGGTGACTGTATTTTATGTATAATTGCTTCGAAATCTTTTGCAATATCTTTAATGTAGCCCGGTCAAATTGAGTATACAGTGTGATATTACAAGCTGATACTTGCTGAAAATGAGAGTGAGCGAGAAAGCTTGTTGAATGATTCAATAAAAATTGAAATTATATGATTTTAATATCGAATACATTCAAACGTGTGAATAAATAGCTAATCCTACGATATAAATCAAATACTGATCATTGGATTTAAAATATTTGCATATCTACTTAATTCTCAACGTATTGTTGAAAATCCATATCCAAACTCACTAATACAGTTTACAGTGATTTACACTATTGAAAGTTTACAAAATTGTTACACGTGTTTCGCTATTCAATAGTTTCATCAAACAGTCACACCAAACTGTATTAGTGAGTTTTTGACGTGATAACTTCTTACGGGAGGGTAAACCGCTTTGTAACGTAACGCATCGATATGTCTGGATTCCTCCCTTTCTACTCACTCTAACCTGGAACCTGTCATTTCTGGAAATCGTGTAATTACGCCTGAAAAACTATTTTTAACGCTGAAATAATTTGGTGAATGAAAGTAAACCTTCTCGTGCGCATCACAAGTGTTACCCCCCATATCTAACTTGTTACTGGACTCTTATTAGGAAAATCGCCGAGACACGTCGATTTTTGATTTCTTTAATGTATATTTGAATTTGAACAATTCACCCCTAATTTCATCCCTTACTGGAGGGGAGCAACCCTTACAAAAAATTTAAATAGTATAGCGTGGTGAGTGATAGCTTATTCGATAGGGGGTTTATTCTCAATTCAACCGTGCAAAGGAATTGAAATTTGCTAAACTAATTCAAGAGTTATGATTGATTAGGAATAACGACAATTAACGTAGCGAAATCAAAGAAACTCACTAATAATATCTATATTTTTTGTTGAGGAGTATGTGAAACTCATAAGTCAGTGTATATATTATATACACTGTTCACATGATTGTGAACATAAATGTTCACAATCTTTCATTAATGTTTTTTTCTTATATCAAATATTGTCAAAATCTTCCAATTATGTAAATTTTGTTCTGGGCAATGAACACTATTATTATTGTTATCAAATGTCAATGCAAGGTATATATTATGAACAAGATATACTATTGTACATAATTAGATACATGATATATAGGATGTTTTATTTAAACATTAAAAGCCGATGAAATACTCTACCGGTGAAACCGATAGTGACGGAAAAGTAAAAATATGCGAAAGTTTCCTCTTCATATACCTACTGAATCTAAATTTTGACTTGTCCAATAGATATCCCAGGAGCAGTAATTTTGTTTATTGAAACAGGAGTATTTTTAGGATATATAATTTTTAAGAAAACACCCTTCAAGCTTTTTACTTCCCCTTCGGTTAATAGATAATAGTAAACTTCCAAGAGAAGGAAGAAAAAAATCAAATATATCCATTTCACATTATTTCCGTTCAAGAAGACTATACATATAAGTAAAAGTTTTTCTTATAATAGCAACAGTTTAGTATTAAGGAACCATGAGTCCTGAATTTGTGAGATGTTAATAGCTGTTCTGCCTGTTTTGCCTTTACTGCAAACATATTTTTTCATCAACAATATTTCACGAAATTTCTTATTTCACATAATCTCCTTCGAATAATTGCACCATGTGTTTTAAGACCCGGTGCCAATATTGCCGTCATTGTTTCTTGTGAGTTTAACACCACAGACGAGAAAGCATTTGCTTTTGACGTAAAAGTACGATTACGGACTCAGTTTCAATTATAAATATCACCCGACAATCAACTAACAGATTATTATTAACAAATCCATATATAATTCTGAAGAAAGTGACTGATTCATGGCCAGTTAATATAGAGCATACAGATAGTGGGAAAAATGACTGCAAAATAGAATCTGTCAATAAGGGTTATCGTATATGTGGCCTGTTTATCTTTGAATAATAAATTAGTTCCATTCGGAACGATTCTGATTCTGATTGAATATTTTTGAGTTATTATGATCAGTTATAAGTGAAACAGCGATTTACAGCAGTCCGTGGAGAGGTTAATACTCTTTATCTGGCATTTTCAGTGGGAAAGTGGAATTAAATACAATGTAAGTGAGGAATCCACCGATTATTTACATGTCTAAGTAACTTACCAAGTAACTTATCAACCATTACCTTCCTAAGTTTAGGGACAAATGATGAGAAATCAACACACAAGCAAGCCAATGAATTCATCTCTAAATATAGAAACGTTAATTATACTACCATATATCAATGAATATCAAAATTGTGTTTTGTGTTTGAAAAGTGACTCTCATGTTTTTTGCTTCAACGAAATCAAATACGTTCTCACATACTTTCATAAATCAGGTACATTGTTTTTCGTTTCTTATTTATGAGGAGTGCTTTTCAGAATTCAACCGCAATGTCTCATTTTTATTACAGTTCTACTTCGTTGGTTCACTTTTTGACTTCACTCAGAATCCATCAAATAGTTCCTCCTACAAAATATCATTGTCGATGAAGCAGGTCGTGTAGGTATATATGAAAACATTACTCCAAGGATTTTATTATCGTCTGTGTTTACCTTTAGTAAGGTCGAAAAACACGTATTAGTTGATCCTTCATCATGTATTGAAATAAACTGAAGTTATTATTATTTTTGTCGAGAATATTTGACCTCAATCAAAATCTTAAAGAGAACCTAGGCAACGGTTGGCATTTCTTGATTAACATATACATTAGAAACTAAAAAAACTTGTTTTCATTAAGTTTGATACCCTTCTCTGAGTATTTTGTTCAAGTTCTGATAATAATTACATCACATACGAAGTGATTATTCGAACTTCTTTCTATCATCCAATAAAAATGGTTTTATTACAATTCTGGAAACACTTCCTTTTGGCAATTAGTCTCAACAACTATTTCCTCTGAATCTTTGAATAATCCTTGCGGAGAAGAATTCGCCGATTCAACCCTCAGGATATTTGCCTCATCAGCGCGATGCAGCCAAGTGCAAAGAACAGCAACAGCTAGTTGCTGAAAACGGGAAACAACACATATGAACGGAATCAACAACAGGAGCCCACGGCAAATTTGTGAATCCAGTTAGAAGACCTAACATCGCAGGAAACAACTAACATGTCACGCAGCTTGCTGTAGCTGATTGTAGAAGATATTTATACGAGATAAATCACAGACGTTTCTTTTACAGATGTTTATTGTTCATCCAGCCGCAGAACCACGATGTAATTTATCGTGTAGAACACCCACAGACTCATCAGTTTTTTTGAAGACAAAACACAAGCACTATAGGAAAATCCTTAAGGCACTCTAAGAACGGTGCATGTGCAAAAGTAGCGATTCACGTTGTTTTTGAATCGCTGGAGATTGAATTCATTTGGAAAAACGTTCTCAGGAAGTTTTCTAGATGAAAGATTTCTCAAACAGTGAAGTTCGAAGTGTACTGAGTTGAACCTCAAAACGATGAGCAGCTACAGTCCGTTGCGTATTTCTGATATGTACCGCTCTTGGTGGAATCAAATGTGCCAAGTCACTTGAACACACAAATATCCGACCTTTTTTAATGTTCCAGACTATCAAGTTTGGCCAGCAAACTATCATGCCACACACAGTTGAAGGCCTTAGAAATATCAAGCGCAACAGTTCTTGGCCCTCTATATTGCTTAAAAAATCTTAAGATCTTAAAATATGTTTTTCCGTTAATCAGCTGTCGCCCCTATACGAACGACAACTCTCAGAAGTTGAGAAACTTGTGCAAGCTACGGACTAACGAGGTCTTACCTTTCAACGTGTGATTCCTAACACGGTTGCAGGATCATCCCAGCTTCAACCAGATAAATTCTCTCGAGAAAAATATCTGGCAGGAATCGAACCCCCTACCTTCCGATCGTGAGTCGGGCGCACTACCACTGCGGCCAATTCCACAACCTTGATTGCGTTATTCCAAATATGGGTGACATACGATAGAAGGTCGCATGTGGATCATTGTTTCCGAAAGCCATATTGATGTTCGCTCAAGATGTTAAAGCTTTTCATATAGTGGTTTACAGCTTTCTCCATGCTTTCTCCCAAACAGCAGTGTGCATGAGACTCGATTGGCTTCAACGTGGTTCGACTGCATGTATGAAACCATCGTCTAAGAAAAAGATTACCGGCAAGTATTCACTAGAACCCATTGTGTAGGTTCCACTTATGAATTTTGATAATAATAATAATAATAATACCAACTTTATTGAACAATTGATAAAAGAGCTTAACACTTTTTACTTCAATGGCATTTGAAACTCATTAAACTATTTCACAAAATATCAGTATGCTCCTATTCGTCAGAGTCCTCGAATTGTTCGATTGCGTTCTGTATACGTTGTTATGGTGGCAATGTGACATCAGAGTATGTTGTCAGATCGCTATGATACATTTGATGACACTTAAAAATCATTCCACATATCGGTATGCTCGTTTTAGTCAGAGTTTCTCACGAGGACGCTTCCAGCTAACGACTTATTTGATTCTTTTTTATATATGTTGACATGGTGACAATGTGACATCAGAATACATTGTCAGATCGCATGGTACATTCAATGACAAAAATTATTCGACTTTTTCACAACGTATCAGTATGCTCGTATTCGTTAGAGTTTTTACAAGAGATCGCCGCTAACCTCAAGATTTTTTTATTGTGTTCAGTTTACATTGCCATTGAGGTAATGTGACATCAGAATACGTTGGCAGACCGGTATGGTATTATACCAGTACATAGACAGCCAGTAGACTACGCGACGCGTTACAATACTTCAGTATGGCCAGTATGGCCAAGAATCCAGACCAGAGACAATCTGTTAAGTCTTCCTATCGAGGAGAGTCGTTTTTGGCAATTTGCTACCAATTTAGACGTTGCTCGGTAGGAGCCAAGCTTCCAACGCCGCTTAACTGTCCGAGAATATGTTTATTGACTTGTGTATGAGGTTGGATTCTTCCAATCTCTCTCTTGTTGTGTAACTGTGCTTCTTTGCCAATTGGCATGTTTAGTAAAAAAACAACGCAACGTCATTCGGTAGATATGAGGTTCGTTCCAACCAGCGTCAGAAACAGTTTCTGACAGTCAGGATTCTGCGCAGTAATGTGATTGTGTTCCAACATGAGTTTCCAACCATTAGTAAACTATCAGTTTTCTGTTCCATCCAAGATTCAAACCTGTTCAAAATCTATCAGAATGGTTTGAGGATTATCTTCTAACCATCAATCTGACGCATACGTATTCCTTATTACTGTTTCTGTTTTATGTTCATGCAACTTACAAACAACATAACCTGCAAAAATTGTTATAAAATGAATTATGTATTTGCTGGCGCAGGAAAAATTAGGAATTCTTTAAGTGAACCTAAAATATGAACATCTTTAATTACACAAATTATTGCGGTGACCTCCCAGTTCCATGTTGAGTAGTAAATAGAATAGAGATATAAAATACTGCAACCTTCTTTTACTCTCCAGAAATACACTTGATTAGATTTATTTTTAAAGAATTGAAGAGGTTATATTTTTAGGAGTGACATTCGTTGTGGAATGTCTGAAATACAAACTGAGTAGAGAAAAGTATCTTCTGTATAATTCAGTGTTCGAAGTATTTGTTTGGAAAGATTTTTTTTCTTTCGTGTAATTCAATATTTATATGAAAGTAGCTGTTTCAGGAGGACATTCTTTCAGTTTGTGTCTGAAAGTTACTTCTTTGCATGATCTACACATCCATGTATAGAGTTACTTATTTTCAAATTGATTACTTCCTTCCTTTCTTTGGAAGATTCCCTCATCCCCTTTTTTGTATCAAGATGGAGTTGTAGAAAGCCAAAAACTTTCTCTCCCAAATTATTTTTAAAGGTTATGTTGAAATTCCATGCCAAACTTCAGTTGAACTATCAGCTGTTCCAATCAGAAATTTCAAATTAATCAGAAACCAATATTTACCAGACATGCGCGTTGACAACGATTTACAAACAGTTGGAAATCTGTTTGTGACTCAAGGTTGGAACGAACCTATGAATGTATAACAAATAATTCATTCAATTCATCAAATACCTGGATGCGGAACAAAAATGAGAAAATGCAGGGAATTAGGTTGTCTACTTGACTGTACCGATCTGCTACTTTATTGCATAGTGACAGAAAGTGACGGATTACGAATTATACAAGTAGGCGATGACAATATATTTTATACCAAATCAAAATATGGTGTAAAATAAAAACCATAACACCCAAACATGTTCGTTTTTTGGCAGTCCACATTCAGTTGCTACATTCATATCATGCATCAGTTCAAAAATATTTCGTTTAATGCCATTCGATACAGGGTGAACTAGGAGTTTTTTTTTGTTGAAAATTGGATCATTCGAAAACTACTACGAGTGCCATAACGAGAACCATTAAATAGTCTTCAGAATGTGAAGATGAAACAGTGCGAAAGGATTTCGATTGATGCCAACCGGTACAGGGTGCGCTAAAACAATGAAATGAAAATTGATTTATTCGAAAATTACCACGACTGCCACAACGAAAACCGTTAGAAATTCTCCAGAATGTGGAGATAACACAGGACTGAAGGATTTCGAGTAATGTCAACTGATACAGGGTAGTAAGATGACATCAATAAAAATCCTTTTGCATTGATTCATCTACACATTCTGAAAACTATTCAACAGTTTTTCTTGCGACACTCGTGGTAGTTTTACAATGAATCAATTTTCGAAAAATGTTTTGTCCTAGCTCGCCCTGTTCCAGTTGACATTGGTCGAAATATTTTTGCACTGTTTTATCTTCACAGTATGGAAATTGTTGAAAACTATCTAACGGTTTTATTATGGCACTCGTGATAGTTTTCGAATAAATCAATTTTAAACAAATTCATTGTATATATTATCCTCTATTCCAACTTCGACAGTCTTCAAGACCAAATATGGATTAGGAAGCTTGTTGAAGATATTTTATATTCATAGAGGAAAAATTGGCCGAAAATCACTCAACGATATCATAAGCTGAAAAGAGGCAGAAATTTTAAATTTGGAAAAAAATCAACAGCATCAATGTAAAAGAGTACAAAATTATCAATACATATACCACGACACAATATAATAAATATTTATTGTATATTATATTATAATTATTTTATATCATTTGTTTTTAAAGCTTATGAAGCTTCATAAGCTTCAAAAACAAATTATGAGCTTATGAAGCTTCATAAGCTTCAAAAACAAATTACATTATAACAGACCAATAGTATGCATCACTGCTATTGGAAGTGTGCCCCAGCAATGAATAATTGACACTATCTTTGCGATGCAAATGTTATGATGTGAACGTAAAACATCCACCATTATCATAACCATTGAGTATAAGTTATTGAGTATTACATTGAATGAGATTTCCTCGTTTAGGTTTCAATTTATCTATCATTTTTCTGGATTGTTGACTGTCATTCGTTGAGTGAGTATGTCAACGTTTTGCTCATACTAGTGCTCATACTAGTGCTCATACTAGTAAATGACATCTCAAAATGAGAGAATAAAAACCAATAATTGAAAGTATTATTAGCTTGTGTCGGCGAAACGTTGAGACGCTAACTCAAAACTAACGCGATCAACAATCTTAAAGAATGATAAATACAATGATTTTTCATCAACATTCATCACTTCAACTTTTTTCAGAATTGCAGGCGCTTTGCGTTTAGTGTTTATTGAAGTGCAGCCTGTCATAAACTACTATGTTGATGTTTCATGACCCTAATTTCACTAGTTGCCCTCATCAGGCACAGTTATATTCAACCGATTGGAGAAGTAAGAACAATTACTATCATCGACAGGCCAATACCGTCACCTTTGAACTTTGGAATCTTGAAACATTCATTGTCTCTTATTCAAGTTAGTCTAAAGAGGATAATTAGGTATTTTATTTGTCACCACAAAGTGATGGATCGTTCCATCAGCTTTGAGCATTCAATATTTGGTGCCAATTTGCTAACCAAATCAAATTTAAATTTTTTCCACTGATAAAATCATAATAAAAAAATACTTACCAGAATTCGGATAATTTAACAAAATTCATTTGTTTTTGGGACATAGCAAGCTCTAAAATAAATGGTTTTCGATATATAGTGCATGTCCCCCCCTTTTCATTTTTTGAACGGATCAACTCAAAAAATTGAAATTTGAGATAATGAAATTAATGCATAAATACTCTATCTTGAAGTGATATTGACAGATGAAACTTTCAAGATGGCGACTGGGCGCCATCTGGAAAAAAAATTAAATGGAAAAGGGGGTCTTGCGAAACATCATTTTGAAGCTCCTGACGAATACTTCACAACCCTAGATTATGAAGTCAATATCTTCACCTACTACAAAATGACGAAACACTTAATAATTTCCTGAAGACAAACACATTTATATTGATATTCCTTTTTATCTGCCATATGGCAATTCCAACAACCCGATAAAATTTTTCTGGAAAAAACTCCAGTAATATCCATTACCACACCAAAGGTTCCAAACAGTGCACCAATTATTCAGGTAAACTTTCAGAAAATTTTCAAAATTACTTCTATAGATACAGAATAACAATAGCTTTTATAAGTAATAATAATTTAGGCAGAAGCCTGTTCAATGCAAAACCCAAACGAGATAAAATGAAAAAATCAGGTATGTAAAGAATAGAATAGAGTGTGGCGAATGCTCAGCAGTATATACAGGCCAAGCCGGTAAAAATTTTGACGTAAGGCTCCGTGAACACGTCTGTTTGGACAAAAAAATCCACAATGTATGAACATCTACAAGAATCAAAACACAAAAGAAGTAAAGATAACCTCAAAATCCTATACATATGTAATGAAGGGAAAAAAGAATTTTTTGGAAGCCATGGAAATCAACAAACCAATGAAAAATCCGAAATATATATCCCTAAACGAGCAACTCGATCAATGTAGGTCTCCACTCTTGAATTTTTAAGTTTAACAACTCGTATAATCTTCAGTGTAGAATTATATAGTTGGCACCCTTGTTCATTTAACTACCTCTCCTTCTAGCTTACCTGAAAATTCCCGATATAACATAACCAAGTTTTAGTTTTATACTTGATGATGGGGTGAAACCCGAAATCCGTCGTAAAAATAAAATAATTAGTGGCAACTAGCCCTTTGAGGACGATTTAACTTTTTTTTCGAAAAACTATAATTTTGGTTTTCAGGGTATAATAAAAAGATTAGTAAACAACAATTTTGCAAAAAAAAAAACATTTTATAAGTAATCCTTTTTTCACAATCATGTGGTTCCAAATCATGACCACAAGGAAGCTATGAGAAAAAAAGTTTAATGGAACTCAAAGTAACAAATTCATAGTTGGTGAACGTTGTAGTTAGAACAGTACCATCTAGTCCTGTGAGGCTGGGAGCGTGTGCTACAATGTGCACACCTAACCTTTGTAATGGTTAGGTGTGAACTGGTGAATGTGCACGTTTATCAAACCTTATTTCAGCGGGAACTGAAACCTTGAATTTATTGGATATATTTTCTGTAGCCCTTTTGCCTTTATTAGCAACAGCCAGTCTAAAATCTTTCAGATTCATGCTTCGTGTGTATGGTGTCCGGTCTCTTAATATTATAAAGGCATTCACTATGGTAAGATCCAAAAAATGCCAGAACAACCTATCCCACCATTTTCTCGATTTTCGGTTCACTTTGTATAAGGAAACGAACATATCGGATTGATCTACATATCCCATATCGGAATTATAATCTTTTACCAGTTTCAAACAATCAATATTCCGAGATGAACTATCCTTCTGCTTTCTCGGAATAGTTTGAATATCAGCTGGACTATGGAAGTTGCTCAGAAATAAAACTGGTTATTATCCATCCACTTCAGATAAAGTAAACCTTCTTTGCTAAGTGTCCAATCGCATGTACCTCTATCTACTTCTGTATCATTATTTACTATATCCTTTGGTTCATTTTTGCGTCTTCTTCTTATTGTTCCACAACCATAAATGTAATCCTTCAGCAAATAATTCAGAAGCGTGACGGAAGTAAAGAAGTTATCGAAAAACACCTTGTGGTGTTTTCCTACAAGTGGACGGGTCAAGTCTTTGACGACTCTAGGACCTAAGCCTTCTTCACCCCCATCAGATTTTCCTGCATAAATCTGAAATTGTGACAGACTGGTTTGCTCTTATCCATATTTTATAGCCCCTCTTGATTGGCTTGAGTGGCATATACTGGCGAAATCCTATTCTCCCCTTGAATTTCACCATTGATTCGTCGATACTTTGATTTTCGGTGGGCTTGTAACATTTTCCAAAAGTATCTGACAGTATGTCAAGCATTGGTCGTATCTTATACAACTTGTCGAATCCTGTTTGACCTACTTTTGGTTGGACATTATCATTTAGGTGCATATTAGTCAACAGCCAACTGAAACGATCACGAGACATGGAAGAAGATGTAAAATTATCCCACATCTGCAGTTTGGAATACCAATAATCACGGTAACTAGGTTTCTTTGTGAGCCCCATCATCAGATTTATACCAAGAAAACATTTGATTGCGTCCGAGTCGGATAGCAGGAAGCGATTGGGGAAATTGCTGTGTAGCATATAAATTGGTTTCGAAAACTATTTTGCCGATAAGTTTTATTGTGAACAAGCGCAGGAATATATCAGTTGGAGTCTCGATATTTTCAGGAATGTTAGGACCAAAATCTTCTATAAATGCCATTTGTTTGTTTGCAAAATTTAAGTTTTTAGTCCACTCGATGGGTTTTTTGACGAAATTTGAAAGTAGTAATGCATCTTCACTATCGTATTCTAAACGGATACTATCAGTAGGATTATGTTGGACCTCTACAAAATCATCATCATCATCAAGTATCCCTATATCATCCTCAGATGGAGCACCTGAAGTCTAAGAGTCTACCTCTGAAGGGATCTCATCAACCAGAGTATAGGCATCATCCGAGGTTAGTTTACTTAGGTCCATGTTTGAATAATCTGAAGAAAAAAATTATATAGACAAGCACTTGCAGCCTTGTGGTTCCGTACGGAACCACTCAGTTTCTTCATAAGCACAAATACATGTTTTTTTGTATATCACGAATCACCTAACGAACATAATATAATAAAACACTTACCGTAAGTTTTGACAAATAATCACAAAAACACTTTTGTTGGGGTTATGTCCAACATGAATATTGACAAGTGCATCAAACCACCAGAGCATAAACACTGAGCGAAACTGAGATGTGTATTCGCTAACAGAGTGTGGTAGGGGTCTATCGTGATAGTTGAGAATGTGGGGTTCCAGCTGGCGCTCACTAGGCCCCTGCAGCAGATTATTTTATTTGCGGTCTCTATATGGAACCACCTGCCCACATATTTTATCCATTTCATTAAAGATACACTTTGTATTGAAAAAAATTGCCCAGATAAGTATGGATAAACTCTGCTTCTATCTTTGGACCTGATGAAAATTAAAATTTTCCACTTGGAGGTCACTACACTACAAGTATTCAATATCTGAAATCGTTTTTTTTTTTTACAAAAATTGCTTTTCGTTTTGAACAGATATTTTGAATAACACTAACTCCCATCTGAATTTATATTTCATTACCTTAATTATTATTTTCTGAAATAATATGATGATTTTTGTTTATGCCTCACAAACAAACTGTGATAACCTTAAAACATAATGGGACCACTTAAATAATGTGAGGTGCGAAAGATTTTTTTTCTATACCGGGAAGTATTTTTTATAATAAGATTGTATTGGTGTCCTTTAAACCATACGAGTCACAAGGTCAGTCAGATGGAGGTCAAACAGAGTGAAAATATTATATTCAGAAACTTTATCTATTGATAAAAAACAATAATTATCAGATACGGTTCTAGAAATATTGAGAAAAAGCAAAAATTGTCGTTTAAATCATTTGTTTCAAAATACAAACCTAGATGAGTCATGAAATTTTTCGTGAAAATTCTTCATCATGTATCCATTCATTCATGTATAGATACGTCTGAAGAAGCTATTGTATAGCGAAACATGTGCTGCGTTTTTATAAAACTTTTTAGTCAATACGTTATGGATTTTCAGTATCGGCTCATTTCATCACATGAATTCATTGAAATATTACAAAATATTGGTTACACATTGGTTACAATAGAGGAAAAAATAAACAATTGTAAGAAGTTTCAACAAAAGATGAATTCATCAAATGAAATGATTTATTTCGAAAATTACTATTGAAAATGCCCACCATTTTGAGATTCCCCTCAAATATAAATCCAGTGAATTTGAATCTGAACGTGCAGGAGGTCATTCAAGTGGACTTCCTATTCCAATCAACCATATTCGGAGAAATTCAATGTATCTATCTTCTATCTATACTTAAAATAAATGCGAAACTCACTGAACACTCTCTCATTTATCTCTGTTTCTCCGTCCTAGGAAGCTAAAATTTGGTATATAGGTGCTTCTTAGGTCTTAGATGCACACTATGAAATGATTTTCAAATATTACAACTGGGGCGACCCCCTAGGGATAAAAAGGGAACGTATACATATGAAAATTACCTATTCATCACTGTTTCTCAGTACCGCTATATTTTCGGAGGCTGAATATGTGTATGTAGATTCATTTTATGTTGTAGATGTACAATAAGAAAAGATTTTCGATTATTCTAAGAGTTTCATTTCTAGACGTGTTTCGCTAACACTGTAGCTTCATCAGTAGTGATAAATGGTACAGACTACAATTCTTATATACAATAGTAGGTTTACTTCACTTGATTGGTTAATAGTAAATGAGCATGTGAATGAACATCAGATAGATTTTGAGATAACAGGTAAAATTTGTAAAACAATTACAATCTCTTATTGAATGAAGGATGTTATATAGATTTGCATTGAAAGATTAACATTGATAACATCAAAGCGTACTATAATTTACAGAATGTATTACGAGTATACTTTCGGGTATACTTTCTAAAAATGTTTCACCAGGGGGATTGATTCCCTAATCTCTTGTTCACCACCAAAATCATGACATTTATAGCTCACTGAGCCCCCGAAACAATGCTGTTCCAATAATTGAAAATATATTGCGGCAGTTGTATCGCCAACAGCATAGGCAGAAATAACTTCAGTGAAGAATCCTGCACTGACACCTGTCGGACAGTGTAGGGAGTTGAGACTGGCCTGAACAAATTGTTCCTTCAGATGATTCAATTTCTTCCTGTTAATAGTGGTTGAATGGATTTCCTGACAGATGAATTGGTCGAAGAGGAACAATATAATACCCATCACACGACTCATCATCCTAGTGTATCTAAAATTAATTGTTTATGAAATGCGGTCTCGAAATTTGGAAGAGAAGAATAACAGCTGCATGTAGAGAACTTCAAGTAGAAATTTTTTCGGAATGTTGGAGTGACTCTACACACTGTTTAGAAAATAAAAGACAAAATTTGGAACATTCAATAAGATAAATTATCTTCTATTATTTTTTTATGTTTTATTGTAGAAAACTCAATTTTCTTCATGCTTTTATTTGATTCCTCAAAAAGTACTTTGGAATGAGGTATCATTCAACATCCTTCCTCACATAAGATTTTTAGAGATTATATCCACACCTGCTAGAAAGAAGGCTCATGTTGTTTTTTGAAAATTAGCCAACAAAATGTCTCACAACATGCTGTTGAATTCATAAGGAGATCAGAGTTGATTATACCATGACATAATAGGTAGAAGTAGAACCTCTGGCATAAAATTGATATATTGAGAACATTTTTTCCTTACCAGAAAAAAAATACTGTCTCTCAACGCGTGTTTCGCTAACCGAGTTAGCATTTCAGACGGCGCGTCAAGAGACAGTATTTTTGTTATGGTATGGAAAAACTGTTTTCAACAGATTGCTCATACTGTTCGATTCAGTCCAATCAATTTTTTTCTCTCAGTGCCACTAAAAAAGTGATGCCAAAAATTATGAACCAATGTTCAACATCATAAATCAATTATAAACAGAATGTCAACTTGAAAACATACCATCGTCTATATTTCGGCCTTTATTGAAAGTCTATAAATATGCAAAAACATATTACTCTACTAATTTTCAAAGTGGACTTTTTGGTAGCTAGTTTTCAAAAAAAAATAACATGAGCCTTCTAGCAGGTGGGCATACAATCCCTAAAATCTTATGTGGAAAAGGGTGTTGGATGGTACCTCATTCCAAAGTATTTTTGGAGGAATCAAATAAAACCGTGAAGAAAATTAAGTGTTTTACAAAACATTGTCACTACAACATTCCGAAAAAATTTCTACAAGATGTTCTCTACACGCAGCTGTTATTCTTCTCTAACAAATTTCGAGGCTGTGTTTCATAAACAATCAATTTTAGATATACTAAGACGATGAGTTGTGAGATGGCTATTATATTGCTTCTCTTCGACCAATCCATCTACCAGGAAATCCATTTAGCCACTATTAAACTGGAAGAAATTAGTGTGGTAGAGCTCCATGAAGTGAATAAGATCGTCTTGCAAAATCATGTTGCCAGCCTCATCAATTTGATTTTCCAAACTAGTTGTTATCAAGTGGTGGTTATTACTTCACACAGATTTTACTAGGGATCACCGGTCAGATTTTCCTCAATGAATAAGGTTCCAATAATAGTATTCCTGGAAATACCAGCTCAAACATTCACTTTCTCTGGATCACTATGCATGACCTTCCCTGGAAAGTTGCAGAATTTCATCGCTACAGTAGCGATAGATTAATTACCAATATTGAATTCTTCTGTCAAAATCGTCGTCGTATAAAACTATTGAAGGATTTTTATTTTATAACGTCGAAATTGAATTCTGCGGAAAAGGTGTCTGAAATTTCAATTTGCGCTGCTTCATCCAAAATATGGCGATAATTTCTTCATTGTTAGCAACAGAACCAGTTTCATCAAACTTATCAACCAATTCCAGGGCATTTATGATTTGAATTACTGTTGGAATATATTCCTTTGAGAATTCTTACCGTTCTTATTGCACATTTTGTTGAAGTGTAGACACCATTGTTAAAAACAATTTGATTAATGCACATAATGCACAATGTCCAACTCGCGGAACTAATTTTTCAGTAAAGTTTTTTTTTGCAACCACAAAATGGTCTCGGAGTAATGAAGAATAATTCAACAGAAAAGTCAAGAATGCATACGGTACGTGGATTCTATTCAACAAGTGAATTGTAAAAAAGTAAGAACGGTCAAATTAGTGATTGACGTTTATTTCTTTATTTTCTGACAACTCTTCAACTAACTTGTAACTTATCACTACCATACAAGAACTATAGTTGAGGTGAATAAAATTCTTTCTAACAATAATTTTCAAAGGAATATTATGCTTCTTTTATATTTTGTTGGGCATTGAAAGTGAAATATATATAAAAATATTTTTTTTATGATGCAACTGATTTTTCCTTTATTTTCAGTATTTTAATATTGATGTAATTTATAAAAAGGATTTGAAGCTCTGTAACTTCTATTCGATTATCTGTGAGCGCTTTCGACAGCTGGTCGTGCTGTCATCCTCTAGGCACTATTCTATCTGATCGCGTCATCCTGTGTGTATCCTTTTATATGGTCCGAACGCCTCAATACAGGTACTTCTGTTTCTTTAGGTAAATTTGCCTGCATTTGGATTACATCAGGAACTATTCTTTGTGTTGGATCTTCTCTAGGTTTATTGTTTCTAGGAGTGTGTATTGATTTGTTTAATATATTGAAAGTTAGGTCTTGTTGTGTTTTGATCTGTACTTGTTTCTCGATAAGTGATTTTTGACTGTTAAATTTATGGATGTTTAAGTTTTCTCAAATGTCTATGCGGTTTCCCTTATTGACTTGTTTTATGAGTTTTATGTTCTCTGGTAGGGGAAAGTTATGTTTGTTTTTTATGGCATGTGTTGCGAGGTTTGATTTATATACTATTGGGTTTATGTATATAAATCAAACCTTGCAACACACGCCATAAAAAACAAACATAACTTTCCCCCACCAGAGAACATAAAACTCATAAAACAAGTCAATAAGGGAAACCGCATGGACATTAATAGTAAAATATAAAAATATAAATATCCACTATTATATAATATAACTTCTGACTTTTCATTTCAATTCATGAAAATAGTATGAAGTATTATTGATGCCTAAACTTATTAATAGTTTTTACCATATTTCGCGCGAACTACTAACAATAAATGACAAGTAAGTGGTATTTTCAAAAAAGTAGTTGAATGACCTTCAATATGATCATCTCTCAACCCCCTTTTCACTCAACATTTTAAGGGTTGTGTCCACTCCAGCTAGAGGGTAAAGGTAATTTAATTGAAAAACTAGCCCACAAAATATCACAAATTTTGATAACGAGAACTTTCCATCAGGTTTGCAATGCTTTCTTAAGCCGGAACAGATTGGAGTCTTATTGAAACAGATAAAGTTCTGTATTATATCATAGAAAATAATCGAAATAACGACAAGAGTGGGTTTTCAAACGACTGATCAAATTGTAACCTATTTTCAATATTATCAATCTCAATTTCATCTTACAATAATTTGTTTATTTTACAAACTACCATTTCTATACTCTGGAATTTCATACTCATCGATTTTCTCTTTCTCATATATTCGATATCATTCTCAATATTTTAAAAGTAAGTACTCTGAATATTTTGTACTTGTGATGCACGGTTTGGAACAGATTAGTAATGAATATTACTGGAGTTTTTTCCCAACACTAAACCGTTATTTTAACACCTAGACACGTGATCATCTTCCTCTTAATCACCAAGTGATCATCTTCAAGAGGAAGATTAAACGACATTTAAAATACCATTTTTAGGCAAAAAATTGGAACTTTTGATATTCACATAATTGGATGTATAAAGGGCTACTCTGTTTATAAAGATGAATAACGGGGGTTGTCGTTAATATTCCTTGAAAGGCGTTTGAAATTTATCAACAGATCTTTCACGGTCAACATTCTCGGGAGATATAATTGAATCTCAGGGTTGGGGCTGACTTTAGAAAAATAACAGGGAAGGTTGATTGAAAACCACTATTTTTGATATTCATCAAAATCCTTTTACCATCAGTACACTAGGAAACTGTCATGCAAGACAACTGTAGTTGCTAACAAACCCAGAAGCAATATACACCCATATATAGGTTATTTCATTAAGTGCTTCCCATTGTTAAATTAAAACTCATCTATTCGTTTGAAAGGCCTATTGGTCGGGTGTTGGTCGATCGTTTACTGAACCAGTGTACTCAAATTTATCGGCTACATTGCGAATAGTCCTCTTAGTAAGACGATTATGGCGACCGTAAAATGGGCGAAGTGCGCGGTACGTTGCCTGAACAAAACACCCATTTTGATAAAACAATTTTATTACTCGCACATGTCGTTGAATGCTTTATCCGTCCATTGAGTAAGTAGGTATGTTCTCACTGGTGATTACGTGGGGTATGTGAAAATTAGAGTAAAGAATTAGGAAACTGTGATAGCGAAACATGTGATATTTTTGAAAATAAAGTTTGTTAAGGTCAAATCGTTGGATGTAGTTTGTGAAATTACTATGGATGTTCATTAATTATTGAATATTTATTATTTTTGTACAAACCATTGAATAAAAACTAAATCTGAGATGGGTATTGTTTGCTTATCTTACGGGTACACCTAACCTTCTGAACCTAACCGAATACAAGCCGATTTGTCTCGAAAAAAACTCAAGGGATGAGCCCTTGGCATCAGCAAACAAAACCTGAATTCCATATCCTTCACATATTGATCAATCTTTTGAGTACAATTCGAGTTATTGGAACATAAGATGAAGTTAAAAGCAGTTGCTCCTTCTTGAGAGGCATATCAATGATTTGGGTCAACTTCAATAATTTGTGTCAAAAAATGCATTTCATTGAACTATTTTGAAATTTTCAATTTTAGGTGATATTCAGGAGTTTGGCAACATCCATTTTCCAGATTGAATTCATATATTAACATTTGCCATGCTGCTGAACTGACTTTGAATTATGACCGACCTGAATCTTTGAGCAGGGGAAACATGAGTTGTTTTTCTTTACTGGAACAGAACACGTTTTTGTTCACAAATCACCTACCTTTAAACACATATTGTATATTGTAATTGTACAAAACTAATGAATCGTGGACACAAAATCCTATGTTCGTTGATTTATCAAAGGGTGAACGTACATAAGTTTTGCGAAGGTAGCGGAATTGATATTTATAGTATTTTATCGTGCCATTACTTCCTAGAATATCATTTCATTTCATGTTGTCATGTTCGGTGCCTGAAACAAATAATCCACACACAAAGAATAAGTTTTACTATGCAGATAGTAAAGGTCTCATTCCATTTATTTATTCAGGAGCAGAAAATATTTCATACATATGGGTACGTTTAAATTTATTTCACTCCCTATATGATGACCATGACTGATTTAAAACGTTACATTTCATAATCGTAAATTCAGTAATCTAGGCCAGTGTGATAAACAAACTGGACACAAAATGGGAACACTCATAGATAAAATATAGGGTACGTATTATGTTTCATAAGTTTTCAATTACGGAGTACAAGCATTCATAATTTTATAATGAAATTATATGAGCAGTATTTTAAATGAAAATCGGCATGTTTGTTGACAAACAATATTAAATTAACAATTTCAAAAATAAAAAGTATATAGTGTTAGGAATCACACGTTAAAAAGTAAGACCTCGTTAGTCCTTAGCTCCCACAAGTTTCTCAACTTCTGAGAGTTGTCGTTCGTATGGGGGCGACAACTCTCTCTTTCTCTTTTTCATTTAATATACAAACCTCCAGTAAAGTTTCTACACATCGTATAACATCCAAAAACAAACTTTAATATCCAATCTCGTTTTTGGCTCTCGCGGTTTTCAATCGAGAGTCAGCCATTAACCAAAGAAGATTGTGTTTGTACTTATGTACGCACGTAAGAAGTTATACTTATTTTTTTTTCAATTATTTCTCGCTGTAATTTATTTGATTACTCGTTCGAAGTTATTCATGTATTCCAAATATTTATTAAAATTTATTTCGATACTATCATCATGATGTACTGTGTATGGAACAACCTGACGATAAATTTTATTATTTGAAATTTCAAATTACTTTAAGAACGAAACATTCAATTCAATTTAATATTTGAGATAATTAAGTTTTTCCAGACTTTTAATATTATTTATATCTTTTATTGAACTTTTAATTTATTTGCACACTCATAACATATTAAATAATAACGTGAAATTTTATTTTAGTTTATTTTTTTTAAGGACAAAACTCAAGCACTACAGAAAAATCCTTAAGGCGTTCTAAGAGCGGTACCTGTGCGAAAGTAGTGATTCACATTGGATTTGAATCGCTGGAGATTGAATCCATTTGGAAAAACGTATGATGAAAATAACAAATACATACCGTCAACTAACCTCCAATTCTACAAACGTACTCAAAAAAATTTGTAAAAACCACATTCATCACTTATAATCACAGAAATTATCTTCAAATCACGATATATTATTTGAAAAATATATATTCATGTATATTCATATATATTTTATTCGGACTAATAAAAAACACGTGTTGTAGGTTCAAAAACACTTGAATAAATATCATGAATACATTTGCCAGTTCCACGCAAACATACGTAGATGTCTTTACTTTTAATCTGTTGGTGACTTGTCTTGAAAAACTGAAATGTTGACTTGCTAACGACCGTCCTCAAGATGACACGTGGATGTTGTGGTCAGAGTGGAGTCCAAAAGTGAGGTGCTTTTCAAGAAATAAAGTCAATTTCGAATAAATATCGAAGTGAAAGAGGACTAGCGGCTTCTACGCCAGTAACCAGGCTGGATGTCGACGGATTCGACGAGGTCATCATTTCGATAATAGTCATTGTGAAAGTCATATCGAGAAGACTGTCGGCCCCCTAGTAAAAAATGAAGGAAAGACAGCTGCGCACCCAGACGATGCTTCTGTTCACTATGGACAGGAGAGGTCTGGCCAAATGCGCTTGACTGAGGAGCAACGGCCATATAAATCAAAGAAGAAGAAGCTAACTTCAGGCTATCGGTTTTTCTTGACGTTTGTGCACGCGCAAAAAAAATATGATTTCAAGAATAAGCCTGATTGTTTACGAACAATAAGCTGGTATTGATCTTAAACTGTACATAATTTTATCTCTTCTAATTCAAATTTACTGAAATAAGTTGAATATTTCAGAAACCAATGAATAATACAAGTTCATATTAAAGAAACACTTTGATGCGAGATTTTCGCTACACAGTTTACGAAACCGTAACACATGTTTCGCTATACAATAGCTTCTTCAGGCATGCCTATAGACGCGCCTGAAGATTTACAGGAAATCGAAGATATATTAAATTCACGATTTACTTCAAAAGTACACTGTGCAACTATTAATTTCAAGACCAAATCTGAAGGTGAAATATTAAAAAATATAACGTTGCCATCTGTTCTTACTGGGCTAAAAGATATCCAAACCCGCCACTTGAACCGGCACAGAAAGAGAGAGACAAACATAATACATCAGATCAGCTGCAAGAACGTTTACTCGAAAGTTGTAACTAGTTAACGCGATACGAAATCCTTATTGGCGGGATAATCGTCGATAAGAAAAAAGTTAGCCTGAGATTCGCTCAAAACAATAAACCAGCGTGATATATCTAACAGACAATATATTATCTTTCAGTGTGTGAGTGCGTGCGATCCCCATATTAGTTGGTACATCGGATTAAAAAGTGTTGGTGTCTGTCAGTTGTTTTGATTTTCTGAACTGGTCCGAGTCTAAGATTATCATTCTCGACGCCTCCGATTCGACGGTTTGAAGTTACTCTTTCTTATAAGGAGAACACTGGGTCACTGAAACGAGTGTGAGTATAGTTAGTATGTCTGTGGGAGTGCAGAATGGTGAGCAAAGATCTGCTTGAGGAGTTTGGCGTTTTCTCCAAGAAGTTTTGGCAAAAAAATGATAGAGTAAATCGGCAGTTTTATATATAATAACATAACTGAAAAATTCGCGTCTGAGAAAAGTCAGATGTTTTTATTGTACTTTCGCCTCTCCATTCACATTATGTAATACCTAGTCACCTCCATATTATCGATATTTTCAAGCATATATACCACTTGCAAATTATTTTTTCGAATTCCAAACATTTTTCCTCCAGAATTGCTTGAATTCAAAAAATGAGGTTATCAAATTACACTCAACATGATGTGTTTTTTATCTTCTTTTGATCTGAATATTTTACACAGCCTCTCAATTCATTGAAGAATGCTGATTGTACCATTTTATAATCATGAATGAAAAATAAATTCACCACTCGAAACAATTTTTATCAATATACCTACTGCAATGTTACTGAATCCCAAAACTTCTGATCGTCTGATCTGAAAATGTCAATTCAATACACTTGACTCACGTGATAAATTTTCTCTCTTTTAGTTCACAAATCTTTACCCACTTTTGCAAAACATACTCTTTAACTGATTTGATTTACAAATAGAAAACTTGCTAGTATTATATTATTTAGAGACATTTGTACATTGGGTCCTTCTGTGGCATTTTCTAGATCAATCAGGGCCATAATCCTCCTTCTAAAATCCTTTGTTTGGTGTTGATCAGTTTCGTGGAATCTATGGTGAGAGTTGAAGTTACCTCAACATAAAAATGTTTCCTTTACATTTATTCACCATATATGTATATCTCATTGAATTTGTTCCTTTATTTGAAACCGCGAAAAAAGCGATTGCGACTCGAGCCAAGATCCAAAGAAAAGTTGTTGGAGGTATCCAAGCATTTTCTGTTAGTGATGTGTAATTTTTATGTTCCCGATAGTTAACCTGTTTGTTTCTGTTATAAGGGTCTTTTTGCACCAAAGGTAGGAGTTTAGGTTTTCAATATAAAGTAAATAACATTGAATTAGATTTTAGTTAAGATTGAGTTCAACTAAAAATTGAATTTTTCAATTTCAGATTTTCTGGCCTTCACAATATCATCACTATCAATACTATACCCTATATCGACTATATCTCGGAGATCTCACCAAAATTGCCTTTTGGGTCATTATATATAGTTCCTCATATCTAAACCGGTATGGACTCAATGTTATCTAATTCAGGATAGTGTTAATTTGAAGGACATCCTAGGATTCTAAATCCAAAAAATTTCAATTTATTACCAAATGAATTTACATAAATCTTTACTCAGCTATAAGGTTTGATCTTTTCAGTTATTACATCACCATCACCACCACCACCACCACCTACTACATTATAATTCAATTATTCACTCAAATAATGTTTGTTATGTGGAATACCTACAAGAAGTACATCTAATGCATTCCAAGGTAAACCAAATATAGCCGCTATATGTGAGTCAAGTGTTTTACAAAAGTAAAGTAAATCACAAAAGTAAATCTTCAACACCAATTTTATTACCTTATTCACTGTGTTGATACGTGTTTTTGATGGTTCTCAGTTTCTCCTTAAACTGGGTGACACTCAACAATCAACATAGCCACCTAGAAAAGGTATCTATGGTACAAATAAGAATAACAGTGTACGTATATTTAGTTTAATCTTTCTCTTGGAGATGATCACTTGATGATCGAAACACGGTTTGGTGTCGGGATACAACTCCAATAATAGTCACTCGTATATTCAATAATTTTCTTACCAATTACAAAAGAACCAAAACCTGCTCCTAAAAGAAACTGTACTACCATCCGCCTTGTTATAAGTACCAACTACTGTTAGTGTATCCAATTCAGACTTCATCTCTATCAGGATTTCTTTGGAGGATTAAGTTTATTTTGAGATCCCTCGTAAATATAAAGTCCGTGCTATCTGAATAGGGACACTACCTCTCGTGAATTTCATTATAGAAGATTTTCAGAAATACCTTCTCACCCTCTAACAATCAATGATAAAAACGTAGAAATTATCAATGAGAGTAAAGGGCAATTCTTTAAGATTCTCAACATACATCAAGTTATACCGAAGAAGTTTTGGCCCTGATGAGGCAGACAATTCCTAAACCTATTCGGGAATAGGGATCCTCTTCTGACATTACAAAATGTACTTATAGGGTCCTCTTTAGAGTTTTCGAGAGGATTCTAAATAATAAGAATCATGGAACTCTAATCTGCAAATGGATTTGAAAACATTTTATGACACGTTTATTTCTTATCTGATATTACTTGAGCTGAAGATTGACAATAAATTGTGACAACTGAGTGGTCGATAACAGTTTGGTATAACACGTAACATAATTTTGGAAAGTATTATAATTTTCCATCGGGTATATCAACCTTATCTGAATTGTGCAATGTTTATATACATACGCCTTCACTAAACCTTGTCCCAAGATTCAATCGAACAATTTTAATCGGATTGCCTTACTTAGTACTTTCACCAGTATGGTAGTTTCATGAACTTATCGATCGAATAATTGTTGTTGTTGGTGCTTACAGATCAATCGCGAAATTAGTGTAGGGTACGCCCGCAGCTGTTTGTTTATGAAAAAGTAAGTTAAACAATTAGTGTAATTGTTACTGTTTTTCAATTGACTAGAAATTATGAAATATGGAATTTCAATACGTGTAAATCCAAAGTGTGTTGAGAGCAGTTGAGGTTCTATGAACGAACATTTTTTAATACTATCTTGAATCCTTTATTTTGAAATTTGATTCAACATAACAACTCGGGTCTTTTTCATAATGTTGTTAGCTTTGATCCAGCAAATTGCTAAAAACGACTCTCCTCATTACGAAGACTTAACAGATTGTCTCTGGTCTGGATTCCCGGCCTTACTGGCCTGGAAGGCAATGAGGCTGCTGACTCCCTTGCAAAGGAGGGTGTTGCAAGCAGCTTCATCGGACCAGAACCTGTCATTGACATCACTTTAGGCTTTGCCAAACAAACATTGAACACCTGGATGGCAAGAAAATTTATGGACTTCTTGCAGAATCTTCCAGGATTGGCTCACTCCAAGGCGTTTATTCACCCTTCGAATCTTGATACCAAACAGTTGTTGGACTACAATAGGGTTGAACTACGATGTCTAATAGGACTTCTTACAGGTCACGGTCATTTGAATCACCATATGCAGAGACTCGGACTATTGGACAGTGTGTGTCGCCTCTGTTCGTAAAATGATTAAACAGCAGAGCACATACTTTGTGCCTGATCCACTGGGGACCGAATCAGATTTTTAGAGTTCGGCAGAGCCGTACTCTTACCATCTGGCCTGAAAGACCACTCATCATACAAACTAATCGGCTATCTAACACGATTGCATCTGTTCTTCAGTTGTATTGGCCGGAGTTTGGAAAATTATTAATTCAAATGAATTGGTCATTATGTTATCTTCAGCCCCCCATTTATGTAAAACAATACAGTTATTTCCTCAGCATTTTGCACAAATCAAATATGAATTTGGTGACAGATTTTCAGATCAGTCTCCATCTTCGGTTGATCAACATGTTGAAGACTTTCCAGGTCGCTATCTTCAGCCCATGAGATTTTGAGGATAGCAATTATCTTCTGTGTCTGTAGAGTAGGGAGGGTGAGTGTAAGCCCACAGCACTTAGGCCACATGTGACCCATTGTTCATCCTCCAGAGGAGTTGTCCTCCTAGATCATCGTCCATCCTGTCCTTTCCAGGAAGGTGGACAGGTCACTTGGAGACATCTCCTTTATTTTGGCAGGTGTAGGCCAAGACTCGTCGAACAACACACTCTCTTATTGACGATAACTCCGGGCACTCGCACAGGACATGCCTGACAATCTCATCTTCCTGTTCACACATCCTGCATAGAGATGTGTCCACTAGCCCCATATTATGGAGGTGTTTCCATAGTTGACAGTGGCCAGTCAGAAATCCTACTATAAGGCGCCAGCTTCCCAGGGTCGCCTAAAGTGATCCTGGCAAGATTACATCCTTTGACGAGTTTCGCGATTGTCGCAATCATCAAGCCGTAGGTGCTACTGGGTCCTAAAATTCTTGGTCCAGCCGCTTCCTTAGCTAGAGAGTCGGCAATGCGATTACCTTTACTCCTGTCATGCCCTTTAACCCACCTCAGGATAATGTTATCATCTACCGAGGCTTTGGCTAAATCTTGGTAACACTCAAGTACTAGCCTATACGTTGTCTGTTCAAGGCTAATAGGGCTTGTCTGCTATCCGTGCAGATTGTTATGTTGCCAGAAATTCCTTTCTTGGTTATTTCTTTTGTGGCAATTGAGATATCAGCCAGTTCTGTTTGGACCACACTGGTATTTCTTCCCATTCCCCACTTAATTCTTAGGCTTAGTGATCTGGAGCACACTCCACACTGTGAGCCTTCTTTGGTTTTTGAGCCGTCTGTATTAGCAATTGTCTTATTAGTGTCAAGGTTCTCGGTACGTAAGGTGCAATGACTCGTTCTTATGCAACACATTCCAAGTTGCAAACGATTTAATAACTTGACGTTAACGACCTATTGCAATCTAATATGAACGAGTAACGAGATTTAAAAAAAAAAAGAGTAATAAAGTAATAATTCTTTATTATCTTTCAAATTCACTTTCACATTCAAGATGTTAGTTACTGTGAGAAAAGGAAAACCTTCGCTTGACAAATTTTGACACTGAGAATTTCAATTCCTTTACTTATATTGAACATTATTATTGAAAGTAGTAATTGAAATAACGACAATGGAAAACGCTTTTATCAACCATTAAAATTTACAATGGAAATTTGGACTAAAGTAGAACTGTAAACATCAATCGCAGCAGGTTTTTGATATCCTAATCTGAGCTTGCCTCACTTCTTAAACCTGTACAAATAGCTGTTATCACTGAATTCCGAAACAAATTTATTGTTTCGTTGATTTGTTCATGAACATATCGTTGTTAATGAAATATATGATCCCATTTTATCGTTTTACGATGTTACAGATTTTATCTCTCAGAATTAGGCTGTCAATTCCATCTTTCCTCACGCTCTTGGTAAATGTGTCAAAACAAATCACATTTATTTTCCACTTCTATTATTTCAGTTGTTACTATCGTGACTATAATACAACTGATTGAATATGGACGAACCAGTCGTCCATCACTATATTTTTCAAAAAATGTGGTATCAAGATTTGAAGTTTCTTACAAACACTTTTATGTAAATGCAGTACATGCCAGAAGCAATTATCATTTTGTGATTAAAGGTGAAATAAACTTTGTTATTCATCCTATGAATACGAAAATGAACGGCACCAAGCAGTTAGATGGTGAAATCACAGAACATGTGAATGCTTATGGCTCGTATAATAACATTTGTTTTAGAATACTCATGACATTTCATTCGTAGAAAAAAGTCAAATGTAGTTGACGATTCCATTTTATTCAGTCAATGATACTGGAAGATCTGTTAAAATATGTTTTTTCGTTAACCAGTTGTCGCCCCCCTACGAACGACAACTTGCAAAAGTTGAAACTTGTACGAGCTGAGGACCAACGAGATCTTACCTTCCAACGTGTGATTCCTAACACGGGATGGACGATAGAAAATGAAAATCGATCGTCCGGCCTGAGGTTCGAACCACCGGTTCGCACAGCGGTCGATTGACTGAATCGAGCTGATCACCCACGTCTACCCACCAGGCTACCGTCCTGCCATTAAAAAAAGCAAGTGTGCTTACATATAATTATTTTCTACAAATATTCAAATCGATTATGGGTATTCATTGATGAATTAACATTTTGAATACTTTTTTTGTTTCATTTATTATTTTCATTATCGGATACATCAGTAATTACTGTGGTTGAATGTAAGACCGAGACAATATGCTTATGGTATGAGAAATAAGACACACATGTTTTCGAATGAATCAGCCTCATCGTTGCCCTTGTATCCTATGTGGCCTGGTACCCAGGCCACACAGGATACAGTCTGTTTTGACTACCTAGTTCTTGTAGCTTTTCTAGGCAGTTCCAGACCAGTTTGGAATTGACCTGCATGGAGCTAATTGCTTTTATAGCTGCTTGGCTATCAGAGTATATTGCAGAGTATATTAAACTCTTGCCTTAGTAACTCTTCTGCGCAGTGACGTATTGCTGCTGTTTCTGCCTGGAATATCGTCACTTTTTTACCTAAGCTTAGTGAGACTTTTGTCTTTGGTTTAGTTATATAGATTCTTGCTCTTACACTTTCTTCAGTTTTTGAGCCGTCTGTGTAACAGGCAATCTCTGCATTTATTGGAGGTCCTTCCGTCCATGCGTCTCTGCCTGTTATAATTGTTTTGAAGTTTTTTCCGAAGCTATACTGGGGAAGCATCTCATCCGATTGCATTCCCATTATGGGGTCGTTTTCCAACTCTTTGTTTAGCTCGTTGTACCTCTTACCGTGCAGCATGCTTATAGGCATTTGCCCTCTGGTCAGTCTACTGATGACTGACCTGGCTTCCCCTTGAATATGTAGATGTAGTTGCGTTAGGTTCTGCAAGAATTCTAATGCGGCTGTTGGGGTGGTTCTCATAGCGCCCGTGGCAAACCTATAAAGTAAGAACAAAATCCGATTTTTCGTTAGGTTTTGCTGATTTAACATTTACGGAAGTGTTAGGAATCACACGTTGAAAGGTAAGATCTCTTTGATCCTTAGCACGCACAAGTTTCAACTTCTGAGGGGTTCGTAGGGGTGCGACAGCTGGTTACGGAAAAACAGATTTTTTTTACAGATTTTAACTCGGAAATGAATAGTGATAGTACTCACGAACAAGACCATTATGATAAGATGTCTACTGAGAAGGTGGAAAAAACCTTTTGTTTTTACATGGATCATTTTATAATTGATATTTCAATTTTGTCGTCGACCCATTTTCATTCAAAAATACTATTTTGATCCCTGAAATAGTGCATCAACTAATTCTAAAAGGACCTTGCCAATCTGTGTTATCAGATGACTTCCGAGACTGTACAGTTTCAAATTACAGAAAATTTTACGTTTCTTGGTACAAACTTAAAAAAGACTTATGGACAGTGCACCATACGTGTATGGTTAGTTTACTCTCCAAGAGGAGAGTAAACGTGTATGCTGGCTTTTTGATAGTGCGCATTGTTTATTATTGAAATATTTCATTCATTAGAGTTTTGTGATATTATTCCTTTTTTAATGGGAAATACAGTATTACTTCAAATACCTGTGCCTTCTCAGTGAATCTTGGCGCCTAGTTATGGTGTGCCCTCCTCCCGCCCTTAAGTTTTAGGATCGCCACTGCAAATAGCGCTTATTCACTCAGAGTATTCACTGAGATATTACAATTTAAAGTAGACTCATGAAAACGGATAAATATTCTGAAAAAAAAAACCTAGTACCTAATTGTCTAATTGTGCTGAAGTATTTGCACAACATTCTGTATTTTTCGTATTTTCAGTGTCACTACTTCTAGGTCTATATTTGATTCTAATATCATTTTCAGATAGGACCATGGCTCACCGGCACCATAACTTCGACGTGGTCGACGTCGATGATGACGATAGGCCCAACAGGAACAAATGCTACGGGTGTTTGAAACAAAACACACTCACTATAGCCACAGTGACAGGAGTGATTCTGGGAGCAATCGTTGGAATCGTACTTAGATCATCAAAAGACAATTGGACGGATCGAGAGATTATGTACATAGGCTACGTAGGGGACGTATTCCTGCGGATGCTCAAATCCCTGATTTTGCCTTTAATAATATCTTCTTTGGTGTCCGCCATAGCTAGCTTAGATTTGTCGTTATCGAGTAAGATTGCTGCGAGAGCCATAGCCTACTATCTGACAACGACTTTTGCCGCTGTTGTCTTGGGAATGATAGTAGTTGTTACTATCAGACCTGGTGTAGGACACGAAGAAGATGACAGCATGAAATCGGAGGTCGCATCACGAAATGTCCTTACGAGTGATACCCTTTTGGATTTGGTCAGGTTAGTCAGCAGTTTGAAATTACTAAAATAAGTTTGCTATAAAATGTCTTTGAATTTGCATCTAATGTTAGAAGTAGAGGAATTCTAAGAAATATAACCGAGACAGTAGCCCCTTTTAGTGTTCAGACTAGACATTGCTGATTCTCATAGTTAAAACTGAGAAAAATATTTATACAAGGTGTTCAAAATTCGATCCTCACCATTGGGATCTCGTAAACTATACGAAGATGATTAAATTGGGGTAAAGGTTCACATTTACCTAAATAACAATATGGTATGCCGTTGAAAGAGTTCTGAAATTCCGAGTATACCCGGAGATATCCGGAAAAAAACAGAAATTTCGAAAAATGTTTTTTTATCTGGCTTTATTTTTCGAAGGATTTGATAATAAATTGCACTTTCACACTGCCACTTTTTCCCTGCTATATAATGGTGTTTTCGGATTTAGTATCCGACGTTTCGTCTTCCGGTCACCATCATCAAACTTTATTTTTTATTATGGGAGCTACACTGGATTCTTTCTGTTTTGAATAGAACCAGATTTTACCTTTTCAATGATGTAATGGGTGTTTTTTATAGAGGTATAGAACTTTAAGTTGGCATTACTTTTCAAGATGGCGACCGATTTAACAGCTGTCAAGTGATTTATTCTTAGTTTGGTTTGGCAATTCATCATGAATAGACTCACGCCTGAACAACGCTTGCAAATAGTGCAATTTTATTTCGAAAATAATGGTTCTGTGCGGAAAACGTATCGCGCACTACGTCCATTTTATCGTCGACAAAATCGTTCATCAGAGCAGTTAATTCGATTAACCATGGAACGTTTTCGCACCACGTTTACTCTTATTGATAACTCGCATCCCCAGAAATGCCGTACGGTGCGTACAGAAGAAGCTCTTGCTGCTGTACAGCGTAGCATTGAGAAAGACCCGAAGGAGTCCATCCGCCATCGAGCACAGAAATTGGATTTGTGTCCATCCACTTTATGGAAGATTTTGCGGAAGGATCTTGGTTTGCGTGCTTACAAAATCCAACTCGTGCAAGAATTGAAGCCAAACGATCATCAAGTAAGGCGTAGATTCGTCGAATGGGCCCAAAACGAGATTACCGTTGTTCCCAATTTATATAAGCAAATTTTGTTTAGCGATGAAGCGCACTTCTGGTTGAATGGCTACGTCAACAAACAAAACTGTCGCATTTGGAGTAAAGGTAATCCTCAAGTGTATGTCAAAACACCGTTACATCCACAAAAACTGACTGTTTGGTGCGCTTTATGGGCTGGTGGAATCATTGGTCCGTACTTTTTCAAAAACGATGGTGGCCAGAACGTTACAGTCAATGGTGATCGGTATAGAGCCATGATTACTAACTTTTTCATTCCTGAATTGAATAATCATGATGTCCAGGAGATGTGGTTTCAATAAGACGGTGCAACATGCCACACAGCTCGTGCCACAATAGATTTATTGAAAGACACGTTTGGTGACCGCCTAATTTCACGTTTTGGACCTGTGAATTGGCCTCCAAGACATTGGAGGCCAATAACTTGAACATAGTTCGATGTGGTTGTCGTCTTTCGAAAAACAAGTTTAAATACATTTCCGATGTACTAACACTGTTTCTATCGTATTTGTAATAAATTTGTCATATTTCTTTTTTACATTCGTGAAAGCCATTTTTCACCAAAAATTCAATGACTTGTACGAAAACAAAATGTCATTGAGTGTTACCAACTGAAAGTCAAATTCAGAAACATCAAAGTCAAAGCCTATTATGATAATAAATATTTTTTTTCAATATCTCTAATTTTTGGAAAAAAAATGATAACTTATGTTACATCATTGGAAAGGTAAAATTTGGTTTCATTCAAAACATAAAGAATCTAGTTTAGCTCCCATAAGAAAAAATAAAGTTGATGATGGTGGCCGGAAGACGAAACGTCGGATAGCAAATCTGAAAACACCATTATGTAAGAGGGAAAAAGTGGAAGTGCAATTCGTTTTCAAATTCTTCGAAAAATAAAGCCAAAAAAAATAAAAACCATTTTCCGAAATTTCTGTTTTTCCGGATATCTCCGAATATACTCGGAATTTCAGAACTTTCTCAACGGCATATAGTTAGTCAGGTAAATGCGCAACTTTTGCACACTTTAACCATCTTCGTATCTCTCATAGTTTCCGAGATCCCAATGGTGAGGATCGAATTTGAAACACCCTGTATTACTGAGACAGCAGCCCGTTTTAGTGTTCAGACTAGATATTGTTGATTATCATAGTTGAAACTGACAAAAATGTTTATATAGAATGCATGAACATTTTCAGGGAATATAGATTCTTAGCTTTCTATTTCTTCATAATTTAAAAAAAGTGTGAAAAACTTCCAAAGAATGAAAAAAAGTAATCAACAACATCCATGAACAATTTTTAATATTGATAAACATTATTTTATATCTTAAAGATATGTGTTGATCATACCCAGAAGTTTTTTTCAGGTATAAACTGAAGAGGAGTCCATCCGAAACAACGACTTTCAAAAACGTGAAAGTGGATGAATTATTCGGAAATCACTTTTTTCTGTTCAGTTTGCAATCCAAACATTCGTGATGAACTTGAAACAGATACCATTTACAGTAACGGTACACAATGTAATATATGAAAGAGTATTGATTTCATTTACATGAAGAACATTCATTCTTCTGATGATGACTCGAAGACCAGATTTTCCGCTGGAACCTTTGAGGTACACCAGTAGAATGATTGTTTTCTATAGGGTGTTTAGTAAACATGTGGCAAAAAATTGAGGGACTATTTCTTGGACTATTCTGAGGATATTTTGACCTTTGATGATTTTTGATAGGGCGCTTTGTTTGGAAGATACGGGGCGAAAAATAATTTGGATAATAACAATTTTGGTAATTTTAAAATTAATAACGTAGCCGAAATAAAAGTATGGCGTACTACACTGTGTTTTTGAAAGACTTCGGGAGTCGATGAGGAGAAGTTAAGAAACATTACATGTAATTTTTGGTATTAAATCGTTATTATCGAAATTCTTTTTCGCTGCGTGTCTTCGAAACAAAGCGCCCTATCAAAAATCATCAAAGGAAAAAATATCTTTAAGAATATTCCCTAAAAATGTTTGCCGCATCTTTAATAAACACCCTGTATACCACGTTGTATAGCGTTCCTGTGAATTGTATCTGTTTGGAATACTGAGTAGATAGTAAAAGTTTTTGGTGTATTTCAATAATCATATATCCAAATATAATTGTTTCCAAAAGATATTTCTTTCAGTTTGTATCTAACAGAAACATCTAAACATCCCTGTGAAGTTTCATTGATTTTGTTAATTACCTACTTCCTTCCCACGAAGGTTTTCACGGAGGTTCCCAACACTGTTTTTATAACGATGAATGAATCTAATTCAGTATGGCCTTTAAATAATTAATGTTTTCATCATTTATCAAGGAACTATTAACATTTAATTCGTATTTCAGGAATATGTTTCCCCCGAATATCGTTGAAGCTTGTATCTTCCAGGTAAGTCCCTATATAATATATACTTACTGCCACCGAATAAGCTGATGAACAGGAAACTGCACTGAAACTTTCTACTATATAAGAGATAACTTCGGAATACATTTCAATTCTCCAAAGGCTAAGCAGTTAACAGAAATAATTCCGTGTTTCAACATGTGAGATGGTTATAATTTTTCCGCACTGAAGATGGCGGTGCTTCAAAGAAAATCATTAAATGGCAGCAACTTGAGAATGTGGTTTCTCTTTCTTATTCGAAAACATACCTCAATGTGAGATTTCCACTTGATAGTTCACAAAACTGCGACACGTGTTTCGCTATACCATAGCATCTTCTGGCATTACAGGTATTGTGACACCATTACTGGAGCACCAGATTGAGACCAGGATACTTAGAGAAATCACTCTCACAGTATTTTCCTAAATTTTAAAAACACACTCTATAAATACATTATTGAAATTGACCGATCTTCAGAATAAAATGATGTCCAATGCAGTTCTCTACAAAAGCTTATTTAATTTTTAGCAGTATTTGTGTTTTCTTCTTATTAGCTAGTGATTATTTTTCAGCAATTAAATCTATTGCAATTTAATTGCAGTTGATAATTGCCGATATGAATAGGTATAATAAACTATTAAAATATATATTAATTTTATATTATTTTATATTTCCCATACATATTTCTTGAAAAAAACTCAAAAAGGACATGTTTCGAAGTGCTAAACCCCCGTAGATACATCACATTCGAAATTTGCCATCGAGTAAATTCTTCGAGACTAATTTTTATCTTATTATAATATAATCAGGAATAGATTTTCTATTCCCAGAGATGTTTGTCAGGGGGAGTTTCAGTGCAATTTCCTGTTGATGGATTATTCATTCGACAAAAGCTGAACCGCGCTCAATTTTCTATATCTTCAATTGAAACTATAACGTTCAATATTCATAACAAATCACAGAATTTTTGTGTTACAGTCCAGGACAAAATTAGTGCCAGTTCAAAATGAAACAGGTAAATGAATATCTAGAATTAAAGTTCACCTCGCTCATCATTAAAAGAATTCAATTCCGTTCGATGAGTTTCAAAACGAAAACATTTTGTAAAAAGTAAATAGATAAATATTAAAACTCATTAATACAGTTTATTGTATGATGTTCACTATAAAACTTTTTACAGAAACTGCGACACGTGTTCCGCTATACAATAGCATTCTCAAGCGTAAAATGATGTGAAATGACACAAGGCCAAAACGCTAATATTGACTTTCTACAATAATTGAACAGAACTGGCCGATACTTGATGAGAATCCATATTAAAACCCATCAATACAGTTCATGAACTTCTTTCATGATTTTTGGTTTATAGTTCACTTGATAAAAATTTCAAATTCAAAAACAGTGCACTTTGTTTCAGCTCTCTAATTACCGTAGTTTTCTCGTAATTAATGATTAAAAATCGAATGTGGTAGGGCGGTGACGTCACGCCCCTATTCCCGCTTCTTGTTCGATTGACTAATAGAAACGTCATAATTCAATTATGGAAGTGTATATGAACCCGTTAACTTTTTAATTAATAAAAAATGAAGCCAGCAAACCAATAAATATACAATAATAAGATCGCTCGAATCCAGGAATTGAGCATAAAAATGGATAATAATATTTGCCTTGATAACTGATATAGTACAAGTTATATCTAAATAGAATTTAAAGAGATGTATTTTCAAATGGTTTTCGAATGTTCATGAACCCTAATAAAATAAATCGATTATGCATTCATGCCACCCACCAAAAATAAGCAAATTCAACGTTACGGGTATATCAGCCATATTGTCATCCAGTCAACCAGCGCCGTCTGTAGTGTATGCAAAAATGTGCTCTTTCTAATGTCAATGGTTTCTTCACATAATTTCGTATTTTTGTTAAAATATTTTCAAAATGAATGTTGAGCCTAGTTTTGTTGAAGCTGACTCCGACAACTTACCAAGAGTCAATTTTGAAGTGATCGATGAATGCTATTTGAAAATTTTGCAATACTTTGGTACCGAAATGGAGAATGAAAAATTGAAACGGTAGGTGGTATATTCAGTAGGTCCCTTTTATTCATATGACATTCATTTCAGACTTTGTATTTTATCGAAGGATGGAAACTTTTGATTTAATTTTTATTTTAGCTCGGCCAAGGTAGTAATGGTAAAATTAAATCCAAATATAACCTGAAAAAATATTTTTTGGAATGTATACTAATGACACGAAATATGCAGCAAAATAGGCACCCGCCGGGATCTACCTTTTACAAAAAAAAACGTTCTTTAGTTAGATAATTGTATCAGTTGTTTTCACACCGAGTTGACAACAATAAGAAACAAAAATGGCGTCTGTCAAATTGGATCATCAGATCTGTGATTCGATATTAAAAACCAATACACTTGGCAACTCCGCTCTAGACACGATCAATTTTATTGGTCAAGAGACACGCGGCCAATTTGAATTCTTGCTTTTCGAATTGTTCTTTTTACTGCAAATATAAAGAGATTTTGGGACCGATTAGGCTTGATAAGTATAATATACCCCTAACTCGATCAATCTATAAGCAAACCAGTATCATTTTCCATAGCATGAAACAAGCCCATTGTATGATTTTCACTATAAATAGTTTTACAAAAACCGCGAAACGTGTTTCGCTATAAAATAGCTTTCTCAAGCGTAAAATGATGTGAAATACCACAAGGCCAAAAAGCCGATACTGGCTTTCTTGAATAATTGAATAGAACTGGCCGAATAATGAAAATCCATATTGAAACCCATCAATTCAGTTCATTGTATGATTTTCACCACAAATGATTTTACAAAAACCGCGACACGTGTTTCGCTATACAATAGCTTTCTCAAGCGTAAAATGATCATTTTACGCTACAAGCCGATATTGACTTTTTGGCTATGTGGTATTTCACATCATTTTACGCTTGAGGAAGCTATTGTGTAGCGAAACACGTGTCGCGGTTTTTGTAAAACCTTTTGTAGTGAAAATCATACGATAAACTATATTGACGTGTTTAATATACATTTTCGTCAAGTATCGGCCAGTTCTATTCAATTAGATAAGTATTGTTTTCTGTATTTGGGAAAGATACGGAGTTATTTTAACTTTTTTGGAAATAAGAAATGTGTTTTCTTAGGGCGAGTGCGGCGAAGGTTATTCAAAAATTGTCACTTAAACACGATGGTGTCTCTCACGAAGTTCACATTTTTTGTTGATCTAAGACTAAGAAGAGCATTACCATGTATGTTATGAAAATAATAAGTAGTATTTCCACAAATAATGAGAAATTATGAAGTTATTCAAGTTGTGATTGCGTATATTGACTTCTAGTTGATTCAGCAATTCAATTAGTATTCAGTGATTGAAACATTTATCTCGCTTTACGTTGTCTATTGCAATCAGTGGTTTCAGTATTCCCTACGAAACCCGGGTGTCCGAAAAGTCTTAGGACGGGCTAATATATCCGAAGCCTACGAAGACAGGAAAACAAAATTTTGACAATTACACAATATGAAGTTCCATTTGAAATTCAGGGGTACAGCTCCCTGGTGCCACCCCTGCAAGGGTGAACAAGTTACAAATGCGTGAAGAAGTAGAATTTTTCAACATATGTAACTGCCAAATTTTCGTTTCCCTATATTCACAGACTTCGGATATATTAGCTCGTACTGAGACTTTTCGGACATCTACCCGTTCGAGATTTTTCATTTCATCCATTTCATGTCTATCAATATATTCATCAAATGTATAGTCTTTATAAATACTTGTTAATAACAGATACACGATTTTTAGATCTAACCAAGTTCCAAATCGACAAGGAGACAATCCAAAACACGAATATCTTAGGTCTGGTAGTCGTAGCGGCTGCACTAGGCATAGCTATTGCCCAGCTGGGAGAAGAAGCCCGTACTATGGCGAATTTTTTCCACAACCTTATGGCGGTCAGCATGAAGATCACCTCGTGGGTGATTTTCTTATCGCCTGTCGGTATTTTCTTCTTAGTAGCTTCCGAAGTATTACAGATGGACGATATCGGTAAAGTGATGGCATCTTTAGGATGGTATTTTTTTACTGTGTGCTTGGGTCTTGCGATTCAAGGCTTCGTGATACTGCCAATCCTCTATTTCCTTCTGACCCGAAAAAATCCCGTGAGGTTCATCCAGAACATGGGGGTGGCGATTGTAACGGCCTTTGGAACTGCTTCGAGGTAAGTTTGAGTCAGAACACACTTATATGCAAGCAACCCTGGAACAGCAGATCTCGTTTTGTATGTAGTTACCCAATAAACCGTCTCAGGAAGCTCATTCAGTCAGGACACCGTTTTGAAAGAGAAATAATTCTTAAAAAGTGTAGGTCAAGGTATATTGAGTTGAACTTTGAAGTGATGTGCAAGTGCATTTTGCCGAGTACTTTTTACATACTCGTATTCTGCCCTGAAATTATCTACAGAAAATAGTGACCAAGTTTCCCTCAAATGTTCCAGGCTATCAAGATTTCTTTTGATTTTTGGGTCTTCAATCAAGCAGATAGTTTTTTTTAGTAGAATATATATTGTCACATGCACAGTGCAGTAGAATAAAGTAAATATTTCCTCCTAGGATGATTCTCCTCTTGGACTTTCGATATTTGGCAAAATAGCGTCATCCTTGATTGAACTTTTTTGACTTCAATATTAATAGGATTAATTTTGATTGATGTAAATGAGTGAAAAGTGGACTTTATATGCACCCTTGGCGTTTTTCGGGAACAAACTTTTTTTTGGCTTTTGAATTTCAGCTTTGTACTATTTTTCAGTTTTTATCAATATGGGTATTTTGTATATAATTAATTGAGAAAGATTGAATGCTTTAATTTAAGCGCATGACAATATGAGTACCCTCGAGAGCCAGTATGTTAATTTGTGCTCATAACTGTATTTCAATGTCTTCCACATGCTTTTTAATTGTTACAAATATGGTAGTAACGCTGTGAGATATCAAATGGTCAATCTCGAACTCGACGCCAAGAAATAGAATATATTTTGTTCCTTTTTTAGATGCCCTAACTCAAACAATTTTATTGAAAATCAAAAGATATAGGTGACGAAAAATTTTGGCTCTAAATCTAGACCAAATTTAGGATGAAAAAGCTATGCTCTTTTGACTGAAAACGAAACATTCAATTAATTACATGATTTTCAATTGCTGAAAGATTATCATTTATTTGATATAGTTTCGAATGTCAATGTTGAGTGCCACTTGTAAATCTCATACTCAAGGTATTTTTGTATTTCATAATATTTACAATTAGAATGGGCCATGTTGAAATTTATTATGTTTGCTCCAATACACTTGTGATACTGAGAATATTAAAAATAATTGTTTGAAAATATATCTTGGGACATTAGTGGTTCCAATTATCAATTGGTCATAATCGTTTACGATTTATGAAAAGTATCTTCTTTATAGAAACAATTCGGAAATAAAAAAACACTTCAATATATTTCAATACAGTTTTTAATTATCTACAAGGCGCTTTAAATATATTCCGAACTCTCTAATAATGGTGTGTTGAATGCTCTGAATATTTTGATTCTTCCTCTGACCATAAACTCTATTTTTCAGTGTACCCCATAAGAATGTACCCATAACACTGAAGTTTGGAGACTTTGCTGGCCACCTTACTGGCTAATTATTCCCTATACATTTATCACCAAACCTTTCAGGACACAATGTCTAACTTACCTCATATATACCTCATTTATCAAATTTTCTTTAGTTTCCTGGTCCATTTTGTCTCCGTATTTTTTCCTCGGCTTTTCAAATGAACCAAACTCGGTGAGATTTTGATCCAATAACATGTCCTAAAACTGTTTCTATCGTATTTGTAATAAATTTGTATCATACTTTTTTCTTCATTCGTGAAAGCCATTTTTCGCCAAAATTCAATGACTTGTACAATAACAAAATGTCATTGAGTGTAACTAATTGAAAGACAAATTTAGAAACATCAAAGTCAAAGCCTATTATGATAAGAATTATTTTTTTAATATCTCCAATTTTTCGAAAAAGAATGATAACTAATGATACAGCGTTAAAAAAGTGAAATCTGATTCTATTCAAAACGAAAAGAATCCAATGTAGTGCCCATAAAAAAAAAGTTGATGATGGTGGCTGGAAGACGAAACATCGGATGGCAAATCTGAAATAACCATTATATGGCAGAGAAAAAGTGGCAATGTGAAAACGCAATTTATTTTCGAATCATTCAAAAAATAAAGCCAGAAAAAAATAAAAACCATTTTCCAAAATTTCTGTTTTTCCGGATATCTCCGGATATACTCGGAATTTCAGAACTTTCTCAAAGGCATATTGTTAGTCAGGTAAATGCGCAACTTTGCCCCAATTAAACAATCCTCGTATCTGTTTCCGAGATCCCAATGGTGAGGATCGAATTTGAAACACCCTGTATTATTCTTTCTAAGAACTGATTTCTCTTAAATCATGAATAAATATTTGTGGAAAGAACTTTCGTAAAGTTTCTCATTTGAAATTACTTTTATATCGAAACATATTCAGTCGTTGCTGAGACTTCCAGATATAACCTTCGTCCTCGTAGTCAGTGCACATACCAATGATGATGACTGCCGCACTAGCAGAGGAAACGTTTGGACTTTAATTCCAGAGAATGTTGAAAAAATAACAAAAAAGGTTATGAAAGCTGACAATATCGATCCAATAAATTCTTATAATTTCTCTATTGAACTCTAGCTAGATCATAACTAGAACACCGTAGAAAAACAGGCTGCCGGAACAAGAAATAAAAAAAGCTATGAAAGAAAGAAAATGAAATAACAAAGAAAAAAAATTGCACAAAAAAACGTGTAAAGAAAAGAAATACTGGAAAAAATTGCTTTGACAAATGACGAATCTTCAGATTCTGCCTGTGATCTCATCTTTGATGACAATTCAGATATGAATATGGATGAAAGAAGTGATGATACCGACTGGTTGTTTACGCTGTGTGGTGGTTCATAACTCCGAAAATATGCATGAAAAACAATATATAACATGTATGCAGTGCTTCAAGTGGTGTCACGAGGAATGTGCCAAAACTTCTCTATATGTGACTTTGGTTTTCCTATTTTAGATACCCCATTCCATTTTTTTTACTTTTCAAAGATGTACTTTATTTTTTAAGTGAAATTATTTCCATGCGGTTTCGAAATAAATCTACTTTCATTATGGAACTAGTTTTTTTTAAACATAAGCATATTTTTTCTTCAAGGGCAAAACACAAACACCACAGCGAAATCCTTAAGGCGCTCTCAGAGCGGCGCCTGTGCGAAATAGCGATGCACATTGGATTTGAATCGCTGGAGATTAAACCTATTTGGAAAAAACGTCCTCAGTAAGTTTATTCCACAAAAACGCAGTTCTCCAGATGAAAGAGTTCTCGAAACAGGTTCTTTCGAGGTGTACTGAATTGAACCTCAAAACGATAAGCAGCCTCAGTCCGCTGTTGGTGGAATCAAATGTGCCAAGTCACTTGAACACGTTCCGTGAAGGTATCTATAGAAGAGAGACACATCTCCAACCTTTCTTCGATGTTCTAGACCCAGGCTATCGAGGTTGCACGTGATGTTCGCGTCTCCAATCAGCCGGATGGCTCTTTTCTGGATGGAATCCATCAACTTCAGGGTATTTTTGATATATGAGAACAATACCCCTGAAAAGGTCTGATCTGAGCTTTATAAAGCATCAAAAGTTGCTGAGGTGTGTATAGTTTTCTGGTTCGGAACAGTGTTCCAAGCTTTTGAGAAGCAGCCTTTGCAATTCCAGAGACATGATTGTGCCAAGACATATTGGTTTCCCTTTTAACCCCTAACAAACTTATCGAAAGCGGAATTGTATGACCTGACATTATAATATCCGTTGGGAGACATTTATCTTCTTGGAGAAAAATGATGCCAAGGTTTTCGTGGCATTGAATTGAACCTAGTTACTTTCACCCCAATTCGAAATCACCCCTAGATCTTCATTAAGATATGCCACCTCCTACTGCCGGTGAAGATGTGTCTCCTTAGCCGATGTCTTGGAATTCAAATGGAAGTATGTTGTCGTCAAAAAAGCAATATATTAGATTTTTTCTATTTTCCAATAAGTCGTTAATATACAATAAAAAGAGAGTTGGAAACAATATATGAAACACCAGCGATGACGGTGAAAGTATTTGAGAGATATCCATCGACGGCCACTTACAGGAAACGTTCGTTATTTCAGGAAATTGAATACTCTAGATAGCTTGTATAAAAAAAGGGTAGTTTGCGGGAAGTTTTCCAAGAGTTTTAAAATTTCGTTCGATATGGTATTTTGGGCTGCTGAACATGAATCTGAGGTTTGCCAACAAAATTTTTCACGAAAAAAATGTTATTTTTGCAAAAATTGTAAAAAAAATCGACTTCGTTTTAGTTTTTTGCGAATAACTCTAAAACTACGCATTTTGTGTAGAAATATCACCTATACAAAAAGAAAGAAGATACAATTTCCAACATTTTATGTCAGTTTTTGTCCACGGTCAACCATTAAGCCATGGGAGAACGCTAAAAGTGAGGGAAAACCGCCATAAATCAGGATTTTCGGCGATTTGACACGGGAATGCAATATTAAAGAATTATTCGTTAAACTCACAATAAGTTGTCTTGTAGAAAAATTCTTGATTCCTATCACAGTTGTCGGTAAGTGTTTAAGTAAAATTTAATACACTTTAAAGAATTTCCTGACTTAAAGTTCACTTACCTTTTACAGGTATAAGTTGAAACAAGGTACTGAAACCCTTTTCTATGCAACAATCTGCTAATTCATCTAGTAGGCAAACGACCTTTACTGAATAGTTTTAAGGTGAAAGCAATAAAAGCTAACAGGAAATTCCTCAATAGAATGATTTATTTTCAAAGCGGGTGCGATATGACGTCTGCCCTCTTCAGGCAAGGAAAGACGAAATTTTCAAATACGCTTGTGAAGAACCCCAGCCTCGGCAACGTGATCAACATCTTCAAAACCCCCAACGCCTCCCAAGAAGCAGTAATTGCCGCAGGAGAACTTTCTGTACGGTTACACAGGGAAAACCATACCCACACTCAACCACCTGAGGTTCATCTCCTTCAGCAAGGCAACGTTCAAGCTCAGCTCAAACGTAACAGATTTACCACCTAGTGCTGCTGCAGCGAGGGAGCACTCTCCCAGGGTCTACCACCAGATTCAGCACTGGCTTGGTGTGGAAAAAGACCCTGAGGAATGGGGTTGGGAAAAAGCGATCTCAGGCCATGTTTTTATAATCAATATATTATTTGAAACTGAATTGAACTTTATTCTTTATACTAACTTTTTCATTATTTCATAAAATACTAACCATGTATGGTTATAATTTACAGAAGTACACATAGGTACGAGTGTTTCAACGTCAAATAATTATGTTAGCTGAATAGGGGTGTCACACCAATAGGTGGTTCCACTTATGTTTCGCTTGCGTTTACGCAGCTATTTTTATTGAGTACTTTTCTTGGTTTGTCACGTTTTGTCTTTAATCGAGGACCGCTTGCCCGGTACTGACAATGCCCAATAGGCTGAAACAGCACTCTACCGGTGGCTCTTAAATTGAAATCAATATGGGAATGATCAGAATGGTACTTATTTATATATATATATATATATATATATATATATATATATATATATATAATTGATAGTGTAACGACCGTATGTATGTATAGAATAGTAGTTTTTCGGGGATTCGGTCTGATTAGAATAAATATTTACTCTTTTTAGCTGCCCGAGCTTTCGCTAATGTTTATTAGCTTTATCGAGGGCTGTAATATAAAAAGGACATAATAAATAAATAAATAAATATATATATATATATATATATATATATATATATATATATATATAAAACATAATAACGGATAAAACAGAATACCTGTGCTATGTGAGAATATTCAATTTGGAAATTTCAATTTTGAAATAAGTCTTCAACATCAAAATGACAACTTTTTGACATTGAATAATGTGAAATACTTTTTCAAATTTTTTATTATCGTTTATTATGGGGATTTATACTGTGTTAATATTACAGGATGTATTCAGATTTATATTTTTTGTTAGTAAAAATGAATAAATTTTGCTGAGGTTGTCGATGTCTGTCTTTTTGTTGATACTGTTTTCTTTAATTTTGATCTCAGCCATTTCCAGAAATTGCCTTTTATTTGAATTTATTTGAATTTCGAACCAGATTCAAATAAAAGGCAATTTCTGGAAATGCCTGAGATCAAAATTAAAGAAAACAATATCAACAAAAAGACAGACATCGACAACCTCAGCAAAATTTATTCATTTTTACTAACAAAAAATATAAATCTGAATACATCCTGTAATATTAACACAGTATAAATCCCCATAATAAACGATAATAAAAAATTTGAAAAAGTATTTCAAATTATTCAATGTCAAAAAGTTGTCATTTTGATGTTGAAGACTTCTTTCAAAATTGAAATTTCCAAATTGAATATTCTCACATAGCACAGGTATTCTGTTTCATCCGTTATTATGTTTTATATATATATATATATATATATATATATATATATATATATATTTATTATGTCCTTTTTATATTACAGCCCTCGATAAAGCTAATAAACATTAGCGAAAGCTCGGGCAGCTAAAAAGAGTAAATATTTATTCTAATCAGACCGAATCCCCGAAAAACTACTATTCTATATATATATATATATATATATATATATATATATATATATATATATATATATATATATATATATATATTATATATATATATAATATATATATATATATATATATATATATATGTTGTTGTTGATATATATATATATATATATATATATATATATATATATATATATATTATATATATATATATAATATATATATATATATAATATATATATATATATATATATATATATATATATATATATATATATATATATATATATATATATATATATATGGGTATGAATGGGGGTTCATTATTGCATTAACATTTTTTATCTGCAATACACGTAATTTAATTTGAATGATGAACATTTTTTGTCTGTTTAGTTGCTTCGTTAAATAATTAAAACTTCGAAATGAATTTGAATTTGATTGATCCCAACCAGTTTTTAGATGCATCAAAAATAATATTTTTAATCAAAAGTGAACATTCCAGTAAAATAATTCATAGAACACATTTTCATTAACCACGTAGAATATCTGAGTAACATTCAAATTTTCTAACATGATTTCTTAACAACTCAATTTTGCAATCAGTGTTAAAATAAATATTTCATCCAAAGTTCTGTAAACACAATTTTGATGTATTTATGGCATACCAACCTACAAATAATTTATTTTGAAATGTTCATGTAAGCATATGATTAAAGACAGATTTAGTAAATTTTTGACTAATATGTCTGTGCTATAATGGAATATAGTTAGAACCTTTACGGAAGAGATTTCTGAAAGTTATTACAAAGAGCGGAAACACAACTGATCTTCTCCGTCATTACAAGAGTATATTTTCAAGTGTGGGAATTTTCGAATGCACACAAATGTGTATTCGCAACATACTCGTAGTCACCATGAACACCTGTTTCGTGAGGCCTCTGTCAAATTAAAAATCCTTAGTAGGAAATTTGTTTGAACTAATTAAAACGGTATACATGAATATATATTAACCACTACCATTAAGTCCAAGGTTCCTTTTTTAACGATAATCTTGAAGTATATTACTATATCTTTCAGTTCCGCAACGTTGCCGGTAACAATTCGATGTTTGGAAGAAAACAATGGGGTTGATCGTAGAGTGGCCCGTTTTGCTCTGCCCATAGGATCCACCATCAACATGGATGGTACGGCTCTGTATGAAGCCGTCGCAGCTATTTTCATTGCCCAAGTTAGACAAGTACCCATGGATTTTGGTACCTTGGTAGCTATCAGTGTAACCGCTACAGCAGCAAGCATTGGAGCGGCTGGAATTCCCCAGGCCGGGTTGGTAACAATGGTTATGGTCCTGGACACTGTCGGATTACCTGCTGAGTCTGTCAGTCTGATTTTAGCAGTCGATTGGTTACTGTGAGTATTTTTTTCAAAACAGTTTAACCAAAAATCATATAAAATCATATAAGGTGAAAATCATTGTTTGGGAACCTTTATTCATCTAAAGTAATATGGTGGCCAGACGAAATTTGTTGAAATAATTAATAATGTACGTAAGTCAAGATATCAATAGCTCTCTCTTCCATAGAGTGCATATTTGTGAGATATATTCTGTTGGTTTTTTCAGTTCAAATGGGTTGAAGACCCCGTATGATCGAGATATATTTAATAAACATTAGTTTATGTTGACAGGTTTTTTTCAGAATTTTATTGGGAGGTGAATTATAAAAACATTTTGGGCACATACCCAACTAAAACAAAAAAAATATTCGTAAGACAAGACAACAAGAGTGTAACCTTTCAATCTCACCAAGATTTTAAGATCATTTTTAAACGTCACCATACTTGAATAGCTCTATTCAAAGCATCATCAGATGAAATTCAGATTGTTCACATTTACAAAAATTGTGCAATAAATTTCAAAATAAAGTCTTTACAAATTTAATAATACGAAATTACCTGACAATTATAAGCTCAGATATTGTCTCCCTCTTCAGTGATGTGTACCTAAACGCTTGTAATATCAATGAATACCTTATTTTTAAATTATCACTTTCCTATTTGATAAATACATATTTTATTTTCAATGACAAAATTTATAGAAATAATAGTAAGAAAGTTCCAGTTCAGAAGAATTAATTCTTGTCTCTTAATGATGGTAACTGTTGAAAAATCTAATATTTCAAGTGAATATAAAATATGATTTCGAATATCAAATTGGACGTCTACTCATTAGTGTCCGAAACCGAAACTGTGAGAGTAAACTTGAGATGAGTAAAGATTTCTATCAAAACAAATAATTCTGGATAACATGAGGGATACAGTCACTGATTCGCCATACGAAACATTAATTTCTCATGAAATTATGAACATACTAATGGATTAAGGTAATCATTTTGTAATTAGGGAGGTCGTGAGAACATTTTCGAATTGAAAACGATGCCATGTCATCACAATTGAAATGGTAATGGAAAACATGTATTACCTGAAGTACATCCCATACAAGGAATAACTTTGAAATCGAATGAAAATAAAATTAAATTAAACGCCTCATAATCTTGTGATTGAACTCGATGAAATAAACAATTTCATTGCGGTATTATGAGATGAATAAATGGATTTGGACCAGATTACAGAACCGTTGTTCAGAAAACAGAAAGTCAATTCATTTCGATGATTTTATATTCGCAAATAAAGGGCTTTTGAAATTCTAAATAATCTTATTATGAAACAACGTTCAGTCAAAACTAATGTGACACTAATCGATATTTGAATCGATATGGAAAAAGTGAAAAGTTTATTTACATTTTCGAAATCTTTTGATCGGTTATACGTAATGATTTTTTTGTCGAAAATAGTCTGAATAAAACTGAATAAAAGTATAAATAAAAAGTTTGGCGTATATTGAAAATTACCACACAAATCAAAAAATGTAAAACACTTTTTTAGTACCTGTCTGAAGAAAACATTACGGCAGAAACATTACCGTCTCCTTCTTTAACCACTGAGTTATTGAAAAGGTCAAGAAGTTATCAAAACAAAGACTGAATGAATGTATTCAATGTACTTAGTAAAGGATAACTAAATTCTGGTTTGATTTTAATAATATGTATAAGTGGTAAAGGATAACTAAATTCTGGTTTGATTTTAATAATATGTATAAGTGGAAGGACAACAATTGAAAGTTCTGCTGGTCGGGCTCTGTCCCTAAAGCTTCGACGCGCCAGCATTATTACCTAATGACCATTTCCCACATCGTGAGATAAGTGATCATTGGGTCCAAGAATCATGTGCCCTAAGCAAGCGTGTGAGCCAAGAACGACAGTCTTCTGCATTTGTCTGGCCAAGAGTTTTGCTTTCGTGCAGCAAGTCAGCATGATATCAATATTCGAAAGTGAAGAGGGCATCATTTCACTAAGGAATCCAATAATCAGAACAACCACCTCAACAGTGTGGTCTGCGAAGGATGCGTTTGGTACCAGATACAGAGCTGATGTTTCTGCCCAACTAATACATGTTGATAAATGTGGACATTTTTGTCCATCCAAGTTAGGTTACCGGTATTATCTCCAGTTGTTAGGAATCATACGTTAAAAGGTAAGACCTCGGTAGTCCTTGTCGTTCGTATGGGGGCGACAGCTGATTAACGGAAAAACATATTTTAAAACAGATTTTTTAGAGTTCAAAGATGATATTGGTAGGTTTCGTTATGTCTTCTTTATCAAAAAAAAATCTGAGATTGTAGAAAAGATGTAGATTTTGCTATGGGCTATGGGCTACAACGTTCTGGAATTCTTGTCTGTTGTAGGTGGATAATTATCAAATAGAAAAATAACTCAAGTTCTCAATAACTATGGGATACGACGAAGAATCATCATGTCAGACACTCCTCAGCAGAATGATTGCGCAGAACGGGATAATTGAACAGTGATTGAAACTGTACGAGCTTTGATGCATGCTAGAGAAGAGCGAATGAGTCAAAGCTTGTGGGTTGAAATGATCAATACAGCTGTTTATATTTCAAACAGATCTGGAACATCTGGTATCAAAGACAAATCTCTCTTCGAAATATGGTTCAAAAAGAGGCCAAATTTGCGGCCTCTGAGAGTAAAAGTCAGTTAGACAAGTACACAACACAACAAAAAGATGCCAAAAGAAAATGGAAAGAAAGGACTAATCACTGAATATGAGAATTATGATGGATATCGTATCTGGTTTTGGGAAACTAGGAGGTTAGTAAGATCTCGTGATGCAATTTTTTACGAATATAAACCATTGAATTTCGATGAAAATAAGACGTCAGAAAAAGAAGATATACCAGTAGACACGCATATACCGAGAATACACCGGATATCTCCGGCTCTCGAACTGAAGAGAAAGAAGATCCACTTCTAGAAGATGAGGACATTGTGATAAAAAGGAAGCTGAGAGATAGAAATGAAATCAGAAAGCCATTCGGTTTCGCTGATTAGCCATCATTGTTGCTAGTAACATAACTGAACCTCAAGAACCACTCACTCACAAAGACTTCATCTCCTGCCCTGAGAAAGATCATCAGATTCAAGCAATGGAAAATGAAATTGAATCTCTTGAAAATCGAACTGGATTATGGAAGAACTGTCACTTGATAGGAAAGCGATTTCATGTAAATGGGTTTGAAAAAGGAAGCTGAACGTAGATAAATTCAAGGCCAGACTAGTTATCAAACGTTATTCACAAAAGAAGGGTGAAGACTACGATGAAACCTTCAGCACTCTAGCAAAACGTAGTAAGATAAGAGCTGTTCTGAGTATTGCTGCTAGTAGAAAAATGAATATCGCCCAGATTGGTATTACTACTGCATTCCAATATGGCGAGCTGGACAAAGAGGTTTGTATGAAACAACCTAAAGGATACGAAATGATACTAATCAAGTCTGTCGGCTTCGGAAAAATTTATATGGACTCAAGCAAGCACCAATATGTTGGAATAAGCGATTACGTAATGTTGTGAAGAAACTTGATTTTCAGCAAAGTAATGCAGATCTGTGTTTGTACATAAAGAAACATGGAAGTGATATGATAATACTGGTCCTATACGTTGATGATGGTGTGCCTGCAACAACTAGTGATTCATTGAAGAATAATTTCTTGCGGAATGAAATCAAAATGACAGTGAAACATGTTTTCTATTCCCTAGGATTATGAATTGAAACTGAAAACGATGGTTCGATTCAATTGAATCAAGCAGCCTATACAAGAAAAATATTAAAACGCTTGCAATATTGTAAACTCGTCTCAACACCGATTGTGTAAGATTGTGATCAATTAGAGAACGAATCCGAAATGGATTTGAATAAAACTTTCCAATACACAGAGGCGGTTGGAGCTCCTATGTCTCTAATGACAGGTACAAGAGCAGACGTTGCTTAAGAAATCAGTGTTGTTTCCAGGTTCTTAAACGATCCCAGCAATCATATTTGTATCTAAGTAAAACAAATACTTCGATACCTCAAAGGAACAACATTATGGTATAACGTACACAACAACCAGTGTGGATATTCTGAGAAGTTTCAGTGATACTAACAATGGCGGAGATGAAACACGTTCAACAAGAGGGGTTATTGGTATATATGCTGGCGGGCGATATCTTGGCTGAGGTAGGTATTTTCTCAACAGAAGCTGAGATAGTAGCTGCAAGTGAACTGAACTGGTTTAGTTGAAACGGCTATATAAGGGATTTTTGGATATAGAAAACAATCCAGTATTGATGGTCGATAACGAAGCTGCAATACGCTTGACCCAAAATCCAGAATATCACAGACGTACTAAACATATTCATATAGGACATTTTTGTGAGGGAACTGGTCTTAAATGGAGCTATTTCAATTCAAAAAATAACATCAGAATACCAAGTAGCAGATGCACTTACCAAACCACTGTTCAAGCCAAGACTGAACATTCTACGACAAACAATGGTAATAAACAAATTATTTGACCATTTTCATAATTTGGTAATTTGTTTTTGTTGTTCACATTGCATATGTTTATAAGTAGACGTAACGAAAATGTGGGTCAAGTTGTATCGAACAAATACAATAATTCAAGAGTTTACTTGAGATACTTCTCTACCTCAACAGTACCTATGATCCTGAGGATGAGGAATGAATAGTTTCAATAAATTCGGCACTTCTGAATTCCCACAACGGATTCAATATCCCCCGGAGCGTAGGGCAATACCGGAGTCTCGTTAATACCGTGATACCATCCATAATGAGCCCCTCAATTGTCGAGTGGGTTGAAGTGGGAAAGAGAAGGTCAGGTTCTTTGATAAGCCGAGGTATTCAAGGCTGTTAAAGAAGACCCCATGCAATGGCTAATGGCTTATTCTTATGTTGCATTAGGAGTAAAGTGATCTCTGCTGCTCTGCTCGTTCACTGTCGAAAACTAATCCGAGTTCACCTGCCGCTCGGCTGATTATTATTATTAGTATTATCTTTAATGGAATCTGAACGGAATCATTCGCCAATTTTTGAGCAGTAAACTGAAAACAGATTGAAAATAACAGCCAAGAAACTAGAAGGACTTCTTTCGTAAATTTACTGCTGCCGATAGACACGGTCATGAATATACTCAAAGTACCTGCTTACTCTCTGGAATATACGTCAAATTCAATTCAGTTTTCGTAAATTTGAGGTAAGCATTAATGAAATATCAATTTTTGTTATGATTTCGTGGGTTGTCAGGAATCAATCATAGGATTTGCATAATATACAAACAAGCACTAAGTAGAAGAAAGAAGAGCTCTGAAATCACGAAACCAGTGGTTTTTCGTGTGTAAGTACTACGAACAAACATAAAACGAATATTAGACTTTCAGTTGTATAGTAGGTACTTCAAAACTATTATTGGTTATTGATCATATATGAACACTATGACCAAACATAGAATGTATATTGGTAGTTTCAACTCGATTAGGTATGCAATATTGGAAAGTAAATTTCAATTTCTGTTTGAACATCGTGCATAGCATAGTGTTGGTATCCAAAAACAGTGGGTTATTGACGTGAAGAACCTACGAAACTGTTTTACGAATATTTCTCAATTCAACAACATTCAAACTTATTTCGAATTTATTATTTTTACATCAATATTAATTACTTTTTTTGCTTCATTTCCTGAAACACTATGTATTTTCGTTTTATCACCTATTGTATTTGATTGTTTTTTTGATATTACAATTTTTCAACTCGAATATTAGACTTCTAATAGACTTCTAATAATCTCTTCGTTATTTGAGGAAAGTAATTTAAAAAATATTTTTCAACAGAATGAATTTACATGGAAAAAAAAACGCATGTACTCATTCGATGTTTCATGTTGAGTATAGTATATATTATTATTAATCACGACGTTATAGTGTTGAGGTCAAATTCGGAAGATTAGTTATTGCTGGAGCATTCATTTCATTTTATGTATATGAAACACATTCATGAATAAAAAAACGTATTCAAATATCCTCAGTAAAATTTACTGTTTGTTTTCAAGTCATTGTTTATATTATTTTCACGTCAGCAAGTGTTTTATATTTATGTTTTACACAAAATGTAATTTTCTAGTTGTTCTGACAATGGTAATGAAGATACCGAATGCTTGACGAATATCAAAAAGTATTCTTAACTTTATCTCAACTTACATAAACATGTAATTCTCCAAAAACTTTAATTTTTTTGTGAATGGTAATATTTATTCCAATAACAGGTATATTACAAGTATATTTACTACTTTATTAACTGATCTAGATTTTCAGCAGAAATTTCGTTCTCTAGAACAAAGAAGTGTATCAATCGATAATAAAATGATTTTTGATCCGCATTATAAATATCGAGAAACACAAATCAAAATAGTACGAGGGGCGGATTAACAAATGGTTGAAGTAAAGCCATTATTACTCGTATAATGTCTGCACCATGCCTATATTTCATATTCCTAATGAATTTGATGATTACATTAATAGATAATTTTCATTATTATGATAAACGTAATACCACTTAACAGTATTGTCCCTCGTCATGTGCGAAATACGATGATGATCCTAGAAGTACCCGGCCTGATCTAGAGATGGCAGTAGTTGTTCGAAAAATATCAGTGTATCAGAAAGTACACAATCTGTAAAACATATGTTCATAAGCGTTGTTTAATATTTGTTTGGCAACCATCAATAGCAAACGTGAATTTGTGAAAATGGAGAAGATTGGTCATCGTTATGTGGTACAATACTTTCATTTCTACTTTGTATACAATAGTGAAATATTGGGTAGCAGAGTTTGACGAGACCGTACAAGCTGCTAAGACGTACATCATAGTGGTCGATCAAATGAGGTGACGACTCCAGAAACGGTGGAGAAAATTAATAAAGTGGTACTGAATGATCGTCGACTCAAAGTCGCGAGCTAACAGACTTAGTAGACATTTCAAAAAGTGCGGTACATCGTATATTATCAGAAAATTTGTACATGAGGAAGTGGTGTGGAAGACGGGTGCCACGTTAACTCACGATCGAGCAAAAACAGTGTCGTGAAGATGTTTCAATTGAGTGATTAGCGAAGTTTCACATCAACAAAGCAGAATTCTTACGTCGTTTCATAACCATGGATGAAACATATTTCCATTACTTTACACCCGAAACAACCAAAGCGATGGACTCAACAGAAAGCGAAGCCCGTTTCATCTGCAGGCAAAGTCATGGCATCGGTTTTTTTTAGATGCATGTGAGATAATTTTCATTGACTATCTTAAAAAAGTAAAACGGTGAGTATTACGCAAACTCATTGCGACAATTAAGTAAAGAAATCAAGCAAAAACGGCCGCATTTGGTTAGGAAAAAAATTAATAAAATTAATGAATTGAAGTTTGAATTGCTACCACTCCATTCGTCAGATTTAGTCCTCTGGGATGTTGTTGTTCCTAAACTTGTGAAAATGGCTCAATGGTCAAAGATTTTCCAACGACGAAGAAGTGATGTCGACAGTTAATGTCTATTTTGATAAGCAAGACAGTTCTTATTATAAAAACGTTGTCCAACTGGTAAAAGTCGCTGGAAAAAGTGTATGGCGCTGCAAGGAAGTTATGTTGAAAAATAAATAATTTTTTTTCTAAAATTTTTGTGTATTCTTTGTTGGGCCGGGTACTTCTATAACCACCCTCGTATACATAATTTTCTTACAAGAGTAACAGTATTCGGATGAATAAAATTCTATACCGATATCAATTCAATTGAAAATAAATCAAATGATTTCAGTCAGCAGCGTAATGCATTCAAACTAAAATAAATTTTCATAAATTTACTTTTCGGGTACAATGTGGTTTTGAATTAACCATAAAAGTATCCAAACGAAATATATAGTGGTAGAATTTAACTAGATGTTGGTTCAAATACATTTTTTTTTAATTATAAGCTAACCTTTTTGTTTTAGTGAACATTATACCAATAATGTGAACGATAGGCCTACGATTCCTAATTGAAAAACTGAGCTTTGCTCTATTTTTGTCAATAATTTCAGACCTATTGCTTCTATAAGAAAAGGCATCAAGTTTTTTCTGTAGTATTCATTAAAATCTTCAAAAATGACTCCATTGAAGTATGGTATATTTTCATTTTTTTAAACAGAAATTAAGAATTTTTCAGTTTTCAAGCAACATTTTCAACGGTAACAAAAAAGGTTCAATGTGTACGCTTTTTATCTCTTTTCCTGTTTCATTTCTAATCAGGCTGCGAATAATGGTAACTTATACGAAGGGCAATAAAAACATTTCTATCAAAAAATTTTACAACAACTCACTCCAATTCTTTCCCTATATTCCATAACAATCATTTCTTATTCCAGAGACCGATTCCGGACTGCCATTAATGTCATGGGAGATGCTTTTGGAGCTGGCATAGTCTACCATAGAAGTTTGAAAGAATTAGGTCTTTTGAAAACCTCTGATGATTCGAATCGAGTTGAAAAGTTAGATGGCAACAGACCTCCAGATTATCCAGGAGAGAACGAAAATCTAACAGCAGAAACCTCTCACTGATACACGGAAACTGCTTTCATCCATGTCGACTGCACGATTAAACTTGTTTTATTTTTTTTTCAAAATTCCAGAATGTATGAAAATGATAAAAAATATACCGACATTACTTTTTCGAATTCTTTGATTTTCACAAAATGAATACATTTCATTATAATATCATTGTTTATATTAATTTAGCAATAAACAACGTCAGATTATTTATATTTTCTCTATGTAAAATAGAAATAATTGTTCAAAATTTAAACAAAAATTATCGAATTTCATGTCAATGCTGAATGCAATAAGAATGTGAATAAGGAAAAGTATTTGGCAGTTCTGATAATGGGAAACGGCTCGCTTTTTTATATTGAATACCACCTATTAAACTATTAATAAATAGCTGAAGTATACATGGAAGGTTATTATTTCGCGAACAATATGCGTTTCACCACAATATTTATTCGAAACCTTTTTGAATGTCGATTTTTTATGTCTACTCGAAAGATGTCATGTCACCGATTTTGACCCAAGAGGCTTGTGATACCTAAGTAATACGTTAATATATGGTGAACAATTATTACTTCAATTCAGTGAGAGAATTCACCATAATTATTATCAATACCGAATAGTAACATTGGGCTATGGTAGTCAAATGTCTGAAATGAAACTTACTGGACATTTATTGGAATCAGTTTGTTCTACCAGAAAACATGCGGACAATATAAAACGATGAAAACATATACAACATATAATAATCTTATTGAGATGTTTTGTGGGATACGAAGTATAAAAAATAGTGAAGTGTTGTATAGGGGAAAGTGTTCAAGTGAAATCCAACTCAAGGAAATACATATAACAAGGACTCGGCAGAATATGCATCGAATGTAGAGGATATTATAGTATAACAACTTTCAATTGAAGGTAACTCATATACAAATTGAACTGAGAGCTAACGGCAACAATGTTAAATGTTAGAACTAAATTCTTATCGGGGTCATTTTTATTGTCTATGCATCGCCATTGTAAATAATTCAAAAGTAAGATGATTCCATAAAATTTGCCCCCCGTAACAAGAAAGCTTCTGCGTATCGATTGGATGTACGAGCGAATAGGTGAACCAGTTTGTTAAATACTTTGAAACATCGGTAAACTGATCAACACTTCGCAGGTCTATTATATTTGCGTCCTTAAAATGCCATAACTAGTCATTCGGTTTCTTCATTATCAAGCGTCCTTATCTGCATAGACGTAGTGGGCTGTTATACTTATACTTCAAAATATAAATTACTCGTTTTTCAAAATATATTATCATAGATTTTCTTCACATTTACACTTTATTGTGAGATAATTAGTTGACTTAGTCATCATACCCAGGTATAAATGTTCGTTAAACTCTGGTATAACTGTCATTAATTAGTTCCTAGAATATTATTAGTTTCTAGGTAGATAGTAATATTTCAAAAAGTATATATAAATCACAATGTATATAGAATTCAATTTGTTGTTGAACACGCTTGAAAAAGCTACTGTGCTGCGAAACACGTGTTACGGATTTGTTAATCTGTTCTGGTGAAAATCTCACAATAAAGTGTTTTTCAAAATACATCAAATATAAGATGGATGCCGTAGCAGGTCCAAGTAATGTACAAAGAAAGCGGAAGTTTATGTCGTTAGAAGAAAAACAGATTGTCTGTAGAGTGAACGAAAATTTTAAAAAATACACTCCGTACAGTGGAAGCTGTAGCCCAGTGTTCATTTTTAACGGGAATATCCGTGTCGACAATTGAACGCATTGTAAGTGAAAAAAAAAGTGACTGGAATAGTGCAAGCTCCAAAAGTACATTGTCGTAGTAGAAAAAAAATTGAATTGGACGAGTTCTAGAAAAATTTTGTACGATATACCATTCATTCCTTTTTTTGAGAATAAAGCGCCAACCCTCGAATCCATTAGGACAAAGGTAATGGATAATGAACTCATTCCAAAAATGAGCAAAGAGAAGTTAAGGAAAATAATAAAAGACGATTTAAAATTTATATATGCCAAACGATCGCGTAAATCTGTCTTGATAGAAAGAAAAAATATAGTCTAATGGCGACGGAGATATCTTCGCTCTATTAGAGAAATGCGTTCTGTTCACAAAAATATTTGTTATCTGGACGAAACGTGGGTGAATGCTGGTCACACAGTATCTAAGATCTGGCAAGATACTACTGTAACTAGTTATCGTCAAGCATTTGTGGACAGTTTATCAACAAGGTTACGCGTACCAACGGGTAAAGGGCAACGACTAATTGTCGCTTATATAGGTAGCGAGAATGGCTTTTTAGAAGATAGTGCACTAATTTTTTTATCCAAAAAAACCGGGGATTATCACGAAGACATGGACGCCCAACGCTTTGAAGGATGGTTTGGATCCCTTCTTTCACGAGTCGAGCTTTATTCGGTAATAGTAATGGATAACGCTTGTTATCACAGCCGATTAGTAGAACAGCTGCCAACTATATGACCACCAGAAAAGCAGGCATGCAGAGTTGGTTTGGACAAAAAGGAATTCCATTTTCCGAGGACATGGGTAAGGCCGAGCTTATGAGTGTCATTAAACAGCATCGTGACAGATATCGCCAGCATGTGGTGGATACAATAGCTCATGCTGAAGGCATCACCATTTTGAGACTTCCTCCTTACCATTGTGAGTTAAACCCGATAGAATTAATCTGGGCTCAAATTAAGGGTAACGTAGCTCGTCAAAACGTGACATATAAAATTTCTGATGTCCAACGTACATTAGAACTCGCAATGGAACGTTTACGGAAAGAAGATTGGGCTAATGCTGTAGCCCATGTGATCAAGGAAGAAGAGAAAATGTAGAGATTGGATGGGATGGTAGACACTGTTTTCGACCAAATAATAATAGATTTAAATGTGACTGGGGATTTCTCTTCGGACGAGTCAATGGATTCTGAAACTTCATAAGCATAACATAGGTAATTATTTCTTCGCTTTGTAGTTCTCTTTCCATATAAAAGGAATATAATAATTATTTTGTAAATTTTTCAGTTTTTTTGAAGTACACATGGATTTTTTACGCCAGATAAGATATCGAAGTTTCGTATTTGTCAAAATTATGAAATTTGAATTATGTTTCATTCGAACCGGAAAATATTCGAAAAAATGAAAAAAAATTGGAAAAACGTCGAAGTGACAGTAGAACATTCTAATTTGAAGAAAAACGTATAAAATTGAAAACTGAGCGATTATTTGTAACATTTTTCAAAATTTCCAAAAACACCTATTTTTTTCAAAATTTTCGAAAAAAATGTCAAATTTGATAGGTGGAAAGTAGCACATGACAAACAGACAGATACTGTATCATATTCATTTTTCAAACATATATTCACTACGGAATTGAATTTTGAATAAATTTATTAATAAAAAAACCTCCATATATTGCGGACTTTCGTGAGACTCTGATTTCAAAATTCCAATATTTATTTGTTTACTATGGACAAACAAAATCGAGATTTTCAAAATTAGGAATTTTTAAATTTCTTGGATATACTCTTCAGTGGAGCCGACATTTTCATTTGTAACTAACGTTACAAATGAAAGTGGTGCAGTTTCGTCCTGTAAGGACATTTTAAAACTTATGCATTAATTTTCAATGTATAAGTTTGAAAATGCAGTTTAATCCTATAAGGACAAACCTATACATTAATTTTTAATATATAAGTTTGAAAATCGAAATTGCAGTAACGGTAGTTACAAATAAAAGTGGTAAATAACATAGAAAGTTTAAATTCTCTTTTCTTCATTATGATTTGATATATTGTGCTGTAGCACTAGGAAGGAGTATACATTTCTGTATTTCTATTGGAATATTTTTTTTTCTTACATTTTTTTACGTTTGAATCAATAGTTGTGTATTGACTTGTGAATAAGTAAGCGAATTGTTGTTAGCTATAGATACAATCTTTTATCTTGAAATTTTATCATTTTATATTATTATAGTGCCCTAATTTATTTGTTTAGTCCCACACAATCTTGCTTAAGGGGTCTTTTTTGCATTTATTTCTACTTCACATTGTATACATCAGTTACTGTCAAAAATTAGGAACTGTTTGTAAAAATACATTTTATTTATTCATTTATTTATTCATAATGGTGTTTCTGTGCGTAGATACCTTCAATCATTTCTAGTTGGATGAAAAAAGGCATTCTGCCTAATTCACATCAATATTTTGAATAGATGTATTCTAATTGACCAAGGATTTATTTCGAACTTGAATTTCTGCAGGATATTCAGCATTTCAAGGTGATCATAATACGTATTATTTTCTTCTGTGTTAAGATATCGCAGTTTATCTGTGGCATTTATCTCCTCAAGGTCATATTGACTTAACAACAGTTCATCGATTTATAATATCCTCAGGTATATCTGGCGTCAAAAGTCGAGATATTTTAAAAGAATTCAACATTCTATAAACTATATTTATGAAGGTATTTTATTTTTTTTATTATGCATATGTCCTTGTATACAAAAATAGGTATAATTTTGTATGCCATGAAGATTTTCATTCTTAAAATGCTGGATGTGACAACTATCTTTGTAAACCTTTCTCTAAAGTTAAGATGTAATTATAAAGCAGCAAATGGAATCGATATAATAGTTATCAATACGCTACCCGATTCTTTAGGGAGTCTGGAACATAATCCAGAAACACCTCAGGAATATTTGATTGATACATGTTGATATTCAATGAAAGAGTACTACCAACTTCTTAGTTTATAAAGCATATACGTGTTATGCGTATACGAATAAATGTGTACACATTTATGTACACTAGCATATCCCAGTATGATATGTTATTTGACTATTCCTATAAAATATAATTTATCTACAAGAAATAAAATGATTATATTTGATTTCATTGAATGACATGATTCAATGAATAATTCAAGTAACACTTTTGCGTGTTACTTGAATACGTTATAAATTTTCATCAAGTATCGGCCGATTCCATCACATATGATTCAATAAAGCTGCGAAGAAGTATTGTTTTAGTTCATCCTTGAGCAAACAGATAGTGACCAGAACTTTTAATTTTTTCTCGCCCTTAAAATACAGGCTTCAATTTAAAGTGATTTAAGAACATAGGCTTCCATAGCATTCCACATCCTTGGTCGAATGGAACTCGAAGTAACACACGTTTCGCTTGCTACTATGGCAGACATCATCAGTGGTGATGTGCGTTGACTACGAGGACGAGAGTCAGTCGATGCTGAGACTTCGAGAGATAACCTTCGTCCTCGCAGTCAATGCAAATACCACTGATGATGTCTGCCGCACTAGCAGGCGAAACGTTTGATACTTCAGTTTTCATTCGACCAAGGGCTATCAACCCGGATTTTGTTCTCTTCAATTGTTAAGTGATTTTTTCACACTAAGAAAGCAATTATGTTATAACCATCTTTGCTTTATTTTTCAACTCATTTGTTGTTTTGGAAGACAGAAGGATGATGCATCATTAGCATACATGAATATTCTACAAAGCGTTATATGAAAGAGAAGATCATTTGTGCACAAAAGAAATAGCAGCCCTAATACGTCTATAGTGTAGGTACTTCGAGACCTTAAATTTTTCTCGAATTTGTAAAAAATTCAGGTTTAAACGTATCAAGAGTAAAAGACAAATCGATGAAAATGTCCATATTCATTTGATACAGTTTCAGCTGGAAATCCTCAGCGAAAAGCATGTTTGGTGCGTATATTATATTGTCTAATAAGTTTTCATCCTGCTAATTCCCTTTCAAGTAAACGGGAATTACTTTCAAAATTTTTAGTCAAGTTGTGAGATTTCCAGAAAAAACTGAACTACTTATTATTTTTGTGAGAAACGAGGTTCAGTTGGAACTTCCTTAATAGAGGGACGTGAAATTGTCGGTCGAATATGATTGGAAAAAATACTTACAGATTATTATTGAGCCCATAATATATCCACTTACCTAGAACAAAAAAATGCAATATTTAAAGTGATATCACAAACCAAATTATTTGTTTATCAAATTCTTCGGAATGAACTGTATGAAGGTAATAGATTTTTAAATTGAAAGGGATATATTTTAATGGGAGATTAATTTTTGGGAACGGAAGGTTTTGGCTTTCTACTTCTCCATCTTTATATGAAAAAAATGTGGAAATCTTCCAAACAAAGAAAGGATTTAATCAATTTCAGAAAATTGATTCTACACAGAGATTTTTAGCTTTCTTTGATGGGCTAAGTTCTTAAACATGACAAGTTACTGAACATTTTTCTTTATGTGAAATACTTCGAATTTACGCAGTAACTTATCAGCGCGAAATAAAATGTACGTACTTTCTATACCAGAATAATATTCCTCATAACAACTTTAATTTTTTTCAGATTGCTTAAGGCCAAAATCCCAAAAAACGTCAATGAAAATTTTTAAACATGATTTTAAAACATTAGATATCAATATTGAAATATAATACTAATAATGGCTTTAATTGATGATTCCATACAATTACAATCAATCAAATGGCAGGATTCAATATCTGATGAAGCATCGCAACGATTGCTCTTGCAACCAACAGTAAGAACAAAAGAAAAAAAAACAGTATGTTATCATGAACAGTGCAAACAGTATATACAGCGAGATTGAAATACAACATATGTATTTTTTTGAGCTTGGAGAAAGGTTGATTGATTTCGACATAATTCGATTAGTTGAATCAATTTATTGTGAGAAGATATTTTTTATCTTTCGTTTGAAGCTTCCTATTGGCAGAGGTTTATATTCAATAGATATCCGATTATATGAGTAGGTAATATGGTAAGTGAAAGATCAGCAAAATAGTGAAGTTTTATGTTGTGATATTGTTAAATGTGTCCTGAATCTCAAGTTAAGATGGTGTACCTATGTCAGTTCTGAAGGACATTTTTTCGGAAAGATAAGAGGCTTTTTTTGTTTTGAGGAGTTTTTCAAAAATTTTATATAATGAAATGTTCGTCTGGATTCCATATTCAACCAACCCACATTCTCGAATAGATGTGAAATACATTTTGTAAGAATGCTTCGAAAATCATGAACAACCATGCAGTTAATTAGCATGGTATATGGTAAAACTATACTTATGAAAGTATTTAATTTTTTTTAGTATGCAATATCAGTAAATAAAAATGTGTGTATAAATGTTGGGAAACAATGTTATTCGTGCACGTGTTGCCCCACAATCATCAATTTTGTGACTTGATAAATAAGAGCTATATCAAATGTGTACTGTTACAAAAAATTCTTAAAAATCAGAAATGATTATTGAATAATAAAATTAGTTAGCTCCCTAACTATTTTATTAAAGGGGAACTGCTGGAAGGTAGGGTTGCACTATATCGTTTACTTGAACTATAATTATAATTGAGACTACCTCCATCAAATTACCTAAACCTCTACAACTTTTATATACCTGAAGTACCTCTTCAATTATAATTACCTGAAGCATATTACATCACTTCTACATAATAATAATACTTCCTCGGTTTTTTTAAGAAAACAAGTTCAATAATGGAAATCTATTCTGATCCAGTTGGTCATTCATTAGAATGTTTGAATTTTTAAGTTTATTCATTTCCATTACTTCCAAATGTTTCAGTTTCAAACCTTTATTTTCTATGTGTGAAATTTTGAACTCATAGTTAAACATATGATTTTCTTCTAAAAGATGATTTGAATATGTTGAACTTGTTTTCTTATTTACATAGCTTATATGATGTTCCTGGATTCGAGTACCAAATGTTCTGCCAGTTTAACCAATATATACCTTTGAACACACTATAATTTATATTCGAAAATTCGAAATTTAACAAATAGAAAATAAAGGTTTGAAACTGAATCATTTGGAAGCAATGAAAATTAGTAAACTTAAAAACACAAAACATTCTAATGAATAATCAACTAGATTTGAATAGGTCACCATTATTGAACTTGTTTTCTTAAAAATCGAGGAAGTTTTATTATTGTTGTAGAAGTGAGGTAATATGCTTCAGGTAATCATAATTGAAGAGGTACTATTTTAGCGAAACATGTCGTGATATATTTCTCAATTAAAGTTTGTGGAGATCAAAAAGTGTAGTTTATGAAATTGAGTAATTTGGTAATATTGTTGTTACTGGCTCCAGTAGTTGATTTTGCAGCACTCAGCCCCAATCCTGGAATTCTGAATCATGTCCTGACCATTTTTGAACCTGGTAATAAACACGATTCATGCTGATTGACTGCTGCACTTGTCGGTGAAAGATTGGATAACTGGTCAGGTTTATGAAATTTCATATATTCACCAAGATTGACGGTTGACCTTGCATTATAAAGAGTATGGCTGAGCGCTGCGGGTTCACAGCCCTCTATTTCAAAAACGTTCAGGCATATGAAAAAAACATTTCAAACAAAATTTGTCGCAAATTTTATTCTGTACAATTTTTATAACAAATGCTAACATCATTGGAGCTACAGAAACCGAAATAATCGCGAAAAACTGATTTATCTGACATTTCAACTTGAATAACTTTCGGCACAGACACGATATTTCAAGAGATTTTTGAGAAAACTTCTAGAACACCAAAATGAAAGTGTATACGAGTTAACAGTTAATTATCTCTCATCCCGAAGTTGACCTCTTTTTTATGCTTAGATGACGGGACTATAAGGATAGACAGGGATACTCGCTTAGAGGGCCAACAGGACATTAGAAATATACACATCACTGGAGGTAGGGCACGGTAGCCCATTATCATGGGTAAACACAGGTATTGAAGTAAATCCTAAGTACTATAATTTATTATTACTGGCGATCAAAAATTTTACCAAACAATCAGTTTCCTTTTTTATTGATATACAACATTGACAAGTTGAAGGGTGTTTTTATTTTCAATGATCGTACTCTATTGTATAAGAAGTCCAAATGTACCTTATTTGTTGGAAGAATATCTTTATAATGCTTACTGTTTTCAAGAAAAAATACCGAATTCAGAATGATTTTCAGCTATAATATCCCAAGGACATCGATAACTAACGAAATAATTTTATCACAGTTTTCGAAAGCAAGTTATTTGGTAACATCCCGACGCCGAAGGCGGAGGGATGTTACCTAAAATAACGTGCTTGAGGAAGTTGTGATAAAATTATGAGTTATTTATCAATGTTCGAGGGATATTCGGTGAGAAAATTTTTTGCAATTCGAACAAAATTATTTATTGAACACACAGTTATTAAAAGAACAATTCGTATAATGATATTCCGTTGATCTTGCTGTATTTGCCTCGGTTACTGCATAAGTGTTTCCACGCATACTATTGATTATTTGGTTATGATGTTCCTGATCAATATTCAAATAAGGTTTTATGGAATTTCCATTATTGTGCCCAGTAATTTTCAACAATTGCTGTTCTTGAACTCCATCTTAGCTAGTTGACTGACTGCAGTTGCTCTATTAGAGTGATTGGTTATTTTCCTCTGTTTCGTATCCAAGCCAATTGCTTCAGCAGAAGATTTCGTCCATCCGTTGATTGTATTTCTACCCAGAGGCATATTGTCATACCAGTTATCGCTTCCTATCTTCCAGTGACGATTTGGCCTTAAAAATAGTCTATTTGTCTTGATATTTGTGCCTCGTTTTGATAATAATTTAATGAATAATCTGACAGGCCAAGCATTGTTATCACTATTTTGAACTAACCATTTGCTAGAGGCGCAGTTCTTTGAACCTCCTTGGCAGGTTTTACTGAAAATTGGATTATATTCTATCCTATTAGTTGGAGATCCATTGTTGTCCTTTTCGATATGAAAATAATCAACTAAGCAAGCAGCACCTTCACCACCTCTCCAAGCCAATTCCACCGCTGCTATGTGATAAAATTTGCGTAGGAGTCCTATAGGGGTATTTTCATCCCAAAAGTTTATAATTTTACTCATTTCATTTGAAGTTAATGGTACTGAGCTTGTTTTGCGTTTAGTGGGATCTGTTTGTAAATTTCTTCGTGCTGCGTCGCGTGCATTCCGCGCTTGTTTGAATGCAACACTTTTAAAGGGGTCTAGCATGATATTATACTCCTTGTAATACTTTTCTTGTAATAATTTGCTTGTTATATTCCATACGGTTTTAACAGTAGCCTCCTTGAACTCTGTGCTATCCTTTTTTCTCATATTAATCGCCCAATCCTTCAGTATTAATGCAAGCTCTTCGAGAGTACGATTTCCATCCAATTCATATTTTCTGGCGTCACAAAACTCCATAAATATTTTCCAAGTGTATTTTTTACTATTGACAGTATTTTTTGGTGTATTTTCTTCAATGATTTTGTCAATTGCCGCATCATTTTGAACACCAAAGCGAGGAAGTGACATTTTCGAAATAAATTGAATTACTGAAATGTCAAACAACTTTATTGTGTTGGTTGCTTAGCAATGTCATGACATAAGTGATAACTACTCGTGAAAACTATCCATGGGTAGTTATCAGTGTAATGATGGTTTCATTGGTTATTTCGACACACATGACTAGAAATAGACAAATTTGATAGGATAATTTTTTTCTCAAAAAATTTTCAAATAAATCATTCTAAATGGTTCAAATTTCAAATCATATTCAAATACCATTGTGAGAACTACATTTTCAAGGTTTTTTTCCATTTTATATTTTAATTTTTCATATTCTCTCAACACTTCCAAAATACAAATTATGAAATTATAAAACGAAAACAAAAATTCATTGGCGCTTCGGAGCGACTTCATTGATTCCAGTGGCGCATTTGCTTTTTCAGTTGCAGGAAAACCCGGAAAAACCTGCAGCACCACATCATCTGAAGATCTTGATCTAACAATGTCCTCTCATTCATAAAACAAAATGTAGGGTGTCTACATAGGCTCCAATAAATTCAATACATCGCCAGAACACTTCGTGACACGACTATCGTCAAACTTAAACCAGTCCGTTTCGTCTTTGGCCAAGGCGTAATAATGACCAGATTCAACGCCAGAACCACAGTGAACTATGACTGCATGAAGATTATAATAGCGGTCTGCTAGATTGAAGTGTTCATATATTTCGAATCTTCGAAAGAGTTTGGTGCTTCCGTCAGAGGTTGAGTCATGTTTGAAGATCGTCAGTGTTATTATTAGATTGACTGGTGTCTCAGCTATACTTGTTTTTTCATTACAGTAAGTTAGTTTGGCGCATGTTTGGCAATACCGTCGATCATCACCTATTGAAAGTTCCATTTTCAGATAATTTAACAATAAGCTTTGCACGGACTGGTTATTAGTCATATTAGGAAACACTAGTTGAAGTTTCAGAAATTCACATACGTTTTCGCTACCTCTTGAACATTAACTACAAAGTAAACAAATGAGGATTTTTCCAGCAAAAGATTTACAAACACAAGATAGACTGTACGGAATCATTTAATCCAGAGCGGTCTGGAGAATTGATTCTGGTATTGTTTTGCTCACGAAGAGTATTCAACAAGAACCCCAAAAATTCGGAACAGTCCTATTGTTGTCCTAACAAGTATCTAGGAAATCGGTTGGAGGGAAAGATGATATATTCTTACGAAACGGCAGCTGCATGAACATGTGTTTGAGTTTGGTGAATTAGTAGGAAACATTCTCATTCTCGTTCATTATTAAAACTTCGTTCTTGAAATTCTTCGCCATGAACAACACTTGTAAAATGTAATAATATTCTATTTTCTCGAAATTATTGTAAGTTCGAAAAACAAATTCAAATAAAATCTATACTGTTTTCGAAAAGTAATTGTGGTAGATACCATGTTTCTTTCGAGTTTGATATTGTATATTTGTTTTGACCATATGGTTAAAGGATATGTTCATAACTTTGCGTTCATGAATATACGATGAAAACTATAGCTCATGTTGGATCAGGATGAGTCTGCAAACTTCCAAGAGCCCTTCGTAATGTTATTGATTTTTTTATTCACAGAAAGAATAGTTCATTTACTGGACGTTTTAGACAGTAGAAATGGGATTGAAATTAAGTAAAAAATTGAGGCCCCTAATATAGCTGTAGAATACTTATTGCTTTGCTCATCAGGAAGGTAGTATTCAATTTGTTCATGAGTTCGATTATAGTAAATTCGTATAAAAAACATTTTTTTTTACAAAGTAACGGTCAAATCGGTATGGCATGTATTTATTTTGACGAGTTATCGTGATACCAATTTTATGATGCAAAGATGCAAAATGGTGCAAACAATACTCATTCATATATGTTCAAGATGGTTTTACACAACAAATAAAAACGACCTTCTTGATCAGCAGGCCAGCATATGGGCCAGCATATTATACAACATCAACTTTGAAGAAAAATTTGATTATTATTTCTGGGATGACGAGATTCTTCCATCAAAATATGTTGACAACAGTTGATCCCGGCAATTTCACGGTCAGGTTCCATCTGGTAGAACTGGTACCATCCGTCCAACGAATGGTACCAGTTCTACTGTTGAAACTACCATGCAGTGAAACACGTCTTGAATGAAATAATAGTGAGAAAACTGTATGATTATTATTATGGATAGTTTTATTAATTTTCATCAGGTAACAGGTCAGTGTATTCATAGTTTTTCGTGATCGTTTACTTTCGTTTGTTTTGAGTGAGTTGTTACTGGTAGAAAGATTTCTCCTAGGTTTTTCAACTTTTGAAGATGCAAACTACTCCTCTCGGCGAAACGTTGAAAAACCCACATAAATAAACGACGGCCTAAGATACCTAAGCACGACAAATATATATTAGTTGTCATTTATGTGGAATTAGTATATTAAAAATGGAAACCTTATAAGTGGCCGTCACGCCCACTTCATTGAAAAAAATCATTATCTCAACAGATTTATCGATTTTTCATTATATCTATTGAAAACATAACAATATGAAACTAGAGGCACGCTGATCGAAAACTGGCTTTATGAATGCAACGTTGGGGGCAAAGACGTGGAGAACTAGCAACAACCCGGTGTCGAGGGGCCAGAGGGGGGCCATAGGCGCCAGAGATCGCACCGACCGAGACACAAAGAATCCTCCAAGTGTGGAGTAAATAATTTCAACTTGAGAGGTTATTAAATAGGGCGATTGGACCAGCTCCCTACGGCTTTCCAGCGGCGCACACTGAGGGACGATATGCACTTGTCCAAATAGTTTAATACACACTATTAGCAATTCGGTGGCAATGGTTTAGTACCGAGACGACTAAAATGTTCTTAGGCGAAGCAGAAATTATGATCTTTCAAAGTAACATTTCCATACGTCAAATGCCAATCTCTCCCCTACAAAAATCAAAAATCAACAAGAAGGAAATACGGTTCATTATTCCAAATTTGGTATGTTTCGTCATTTGCATATATAGAACTAACCTGGATTCAACTCAAACCTTACCTAACGTAAACTCTTAATCATTAGTCTCTTTTTCACATTTTCTCCCATAGACATAACACGTAACATTCATACCAGTATTTTTAATACTTGTCATCGGGGATTCTTATAAAAACTTTTTCGCCTCATGTCGAAATGAGAAATTAAAAAATCTATACTCATTAATGCAAAAGTCACCCACTTGACACTTGTTCATCTCTTCACAAATTTGGCCAGTCGTCAGTGCAAGGTAGTGTCTATCATCAACCAAATGTCGATTATTTTGCGATAATTGAAAATCGAATTCATTCGGAGTATAATTTCTCGAACTGGGCTGAAGCGAACGTCAAGCAACATATTTGTCATTGCCCGATCTGCTTGTGAAAGAGGTAATCAACCGCATATCCGAAATTTGTCAAATTCCTCGTATAAGGAAGAAAACTTCACAAATTGAGTGGGCATAGTAGGTTATAAGCAGACCAGTCTGAAAGTGTGTTCAATAATTGAAAATAGATCGCAGCAGCTGTATCGCCAAGAGCATATGCAGAAATAACTTCAGCGAAGAATCTCGAACTGACACCTGTCGGATATATTCCAACGCCCTTCGTGGTATTAGCCAGGGGACTAGTTGTTTTCTGACAGCTGTCACTGCATTACCCTTCAGTGTTGTTTTAGAAAATTCGATTTTGCCAGTCTCCAAGTATGCCCACTCAATTTGTGAAGTTTCCTTCCTTATACAAGGAATTGGGCTAATTTCGGATATGTAGTTGGTTCTCTCGTTCACAGGCAGATGGGGCGATGACAAACTTGTCGTTTGTAGTTTTCTTCAGTTTAGTCCGAAAAATGATATTCTGAAGGAATTCTATTTTCAATTATCGGAAATCATCGACTATATGTTGATGATAGACAGTACCTTGCACTGAAGAGCGCAATGGCCAAACAGTCCGAGAACGGTCTGCAACTGTGTTCCAGTAAATAAAAATCGATCGCGGCAGTTGTATCGCCAACAGCATATGCAGGAATAACTTCAGTGAGGAATCCTGCAATGACACCTGTCAGATATATGCCAACTCTCTTCGTGGTATTTGGTTTCTGATAGGTTTCACTTCATTAGCCTGCAGTGTAGGTAATTTGAGACTAGCCTGAGGAATTGTTCTTTTAAATAATTTCATTCATTTGTTTCATTGTGCTGTTGAGTCCTAGGAAGCTAAAATTTGGTATATAGGTGCTTTTCACATCTTAGATCTGTTAAAAAACCTGTTTAAAATATGTTTTTCCGTTAACCAGCTGTCGCACCCCTACGAACGACAACCCTCAGAAGTCGAAACTTGTGGGAGCTAAGGATTAACGAGGTCTTACCTTCCAACGTGTGATTCCTAACACGGGTTGGACGATAGCAAGTGAAAATCGATCGTTCAGACTAAGGCTTGAACCACTGACCAACACGGCAGTCAATTCCGGTAGCCTAGCGGTTCGGCATCCACGCCGAACCGCTTGGCTACCGACCGACCTTTACTAATGACCGAGTGCTCATTAGTAAATGATTTTCAAATAATTCAACTGGGACGCAAGTTATGGGGTTGAAAGGAGAACGTTAACATATGAAAATTACTTTTTCATCACTGTTCCTCCGCACCGATATATTTTCAAAACCTAAAATTTTGTATGTAGGTTCGTTTTATGCAGTAGATATGCAATACGAGAGGATTCTTAAATATCCCAACTGAGGAGTTTAGATATGAAAATTAACTTTCATCACTGTTTCTCCGCACCGCTATATTTTCGGAGGCTGAAATTTTGTATGTATGTTTGTTTTATGCTGCAGATGTGCAATAAAAAATAATTTTCATATATTCCAACTGGGGCGTTCATCAATTGAAATTACCTCTTCTTCACTATTTCTTCATGCCCTTAAATTTCCGGTCAGTTAATTAATATTTAGTGTCAGCATTGCACCCATGCGGAGCCGTAGCGGGTCGCTAGTATAAATATAAAAATCGGTTGTGGGAGCTAAAGTGAATGTAACCGATTCATAAAATGGTTTAAATGAAATCAAACGTTTGACTTCAGTGGTGCTCTGAAAGTTTGTATTGCAAACTATGTGAGATAGTTCAAAACGTCTCTTTAAAATTGAATGAAGATATCACTCAAATACTCTGGAACATCGTGGAAGAGTTGGCAATCTCTTTCTTGATTTATAAACATTTGATCGATAGACGACCTTCAACTTATCCTGAACAGTTTATTGGAATAGACGAGTGAGTTTCTTCAAGTACTGATGAAGAAAAGAACTGACAAAGTGAATGAAAAATGAGCAGAACTTATCAAATTTATTGATAAACTTCTTGAAAAAATGTGATTCCAAACTGTCTGTAGTAATATTTATTATTATAAAATTAATTTATTAATTAATTGGGGTTCCATTGAGCCTTTTTCCAGAGAATAGTACAGCGAACGTGTCACGAGAGGCAGCACTAGTAGTGGGGACAAAAAATAAACTATTCACATTTAAAACAGTGTTATTTACGTAATAATAATTTATTATTAAAAAATATAAATCTGATATGGAAAATTATTTTGTGCAATTGTACAATTCGCAAAATAGCATTGCTATTTTGCGAATTGTACGTCGGATAATCGATATCCGGAAGAAAACGTATTTTTCATACCATTTATAAAACCTCATATTAATGAGGTTAGATGTAAGAAATGGATACATACTTCGAAAAGAGTGGATTCAACACGGCAAAAATAAATAAATATTGATATGTATGCTCTAAACATAAAATGAATGGTAAACTTTTCAAAGTTAATAGGTAATTAACATTGATTAGAATGAGATATAACCTCAATCATTTATTAAACTATATTCATTTATTATATTTGATTAAATTTATTTCATTACCATTTATATTTGATTCATATTTCACTGGGAAATAAATCTAAAATTCATAATTATTTTAAATTTCTTTTATTGCAGTTTGAATCTACCGCTACTCCTTCACTAGAGTCTGTATACTAATAAACTGTCTAATAATTCACTTTTTTTTAGTTACTTTCAAATTACGGCATGCAAGCCAACGTTTTAATGTTACAACATTGTTATCCTTTACAGTTGCAAATTTTAGTTTTGCTCCAGGAATATATTCTTGTTTTAAAAACATTCTTTTTTAATTGTACCTTACCATATGCTTATATGAGGACTAGTTGTTGCCCGCGGCTTCGCCCGTGTAGAATTTGGTAGTTGTAGTACTCATTAGTACTATGTTGCTGTATCGTTGCTGTTCCATGTTTTGACAGAATCAGAATCAACGAACTTAGAACAGCGCAGCGTTATAAGAACAGCGCAGCGTTATAGAACAGTTCTTTAAAAAAAAATGTTCTACAGCGCCATCTAGTGGCGAGTTACAGAAAAACTGATAGCCTAAAAACCTTCTTTATGAAAATTCACTTATACATGTCAAGTTTCATCACGATCGGTTGAGCGTTGTTGAAGTTTATCATTTACCAACCAACCAACAATCATCCATTTTTATGAATTGAAGGGGTTATATTTTTTAGGAGTGATTAATTTTTGGGAAAGAAAGTTTTTGGCTTTCTACTACTCCATCTTGATACAAAAAAAAAGAAAGATGGGGGAGTCTTCCAAAGAAAGGAAGGAAGTAACTCTATACATGGATGTGTAGATCATGCAAAGAAGTAACTTTCAGACACAAACTGAAAGAAAGTCATCCTGAAACAGCTACTTTCATATAAACATTGAATTATACGAAAGAAAACATTCTTTTGAAACAAATACTTCTATATGAACACTGAATTATACAGAAGATACTTTTCTCCACTCAGTTTGTATTTCAAACATTTGTTGTGGAATAAAAATCAGATATCATTCACATGAGTTCTACTTTGAATGAATGGTAACAAATTGCACTTACATAGAACACTGTCACCCTCACTGGTATACACCGATGTTTCGCCTTAAGATACTTGCCTTAAGGCTCTTCAGTACCAAATTGGATAACATTATAGGAAATACATGAATGAAGTGTCGCGCGAATGGTCGCGTTGCCTCTCGCTTCGACGTTCGCACCGCCGATCCCCGTGGCCAGGATTAGGAATCCTGGATATGACTTGAATCATGCGCCTACTGGAGCATATTTTGAATAGTGAAAAGCCCCTCATTATCACGATTGACTAGGATTTTTCCCGCAGTTCGATATTATAGATTCTTCACGTTTTCTTTTTTAACTTTAGGCTCAATTGTTTCTAAAAACACCCAAATATATGAATTTGGTAACTATCATGAACTACTCACATGATTCAGTTCTGATATATGATAAAATCATTGACCAACTGGAATAATGTATCAGAGGGGTAAAGTTTTATATACGATAAATTTAGATGACAGTGAAGCCCAAAAGCGATACATTCATTATCCATTTCCAGACAGTACTGTTTCGACCTATCACGAGCCTTATGAGAGGTACGAAAATGGGTTATGAATGCACGGACACTCGTCTATCATTCATATTTTTGATTTGAGAGTTTTATCGACCCATACATGGCGTCACCACAATTACACAAATATTACTTGTTAAATCAATTCTATAGAAAATATTAAGATGCGGTGTTAGCATGTTCGACGAGCATTCCTAAGTGTTCTATAAAGAACTATTTGAATGCATGAAGTTTGGAAACTATTCAATAGTGAAATAGAAATTAATTTAGCGAGAAAATTTCTGAAAAAAAATTGAATAATAATGTAAATATACGGAAATGTTAGATGTAGTACTTTTCAAAATATTAGAATCTGACCGGCTTAGTCTTTCAGGCAGAAACATTTCCATACAGAAATTAAAAATATCTTTTACTTATTTTACTGAATTGAAGTTCTATATTTTATTTATAAAAATGCTTGTATCAAATATAGCCCAAGACTCCGGTTATATCTGAATAGATTTCCTCTTTAAAAATGATGTTCCGAATGCAAATTTCACTCGTTTCGAAACGAACACCCTCACGGTGGTAGCCAATTTGAGTAGTCGAATGGTATTATAACGTAATTATAGGTTTAACCTTTTTAATTTATTTTATTTTTGTTTTTCTTTTGTTTTCCTCTCCATTCAGTGAACGAAGTAGGAATGAGAGATTCGAATGCATGTGGTTAATCACATTCAGACGAAATTACTTAAGAAAATCATATATATCAAGAATAATTTTGGCTTTTTTGATTCTTTAACAATATGTGTTTCATTTTAAAGATGAAAAAATTAGTCATAAGTAAAATATAAAAACATCTTTTGTGATATGTACAGTCCATCGTCAACGTATCTGAACCATTCTCCTGTTTTCATCATGTGTTATTATTATTGTTAAGATTTTCTCATCTATGGTTTGCAGGTATATTTCGGATATAATGCTAGATAGTGGGGATCCCATCGGGAATCAACGAAAGTATAAACATCATATCTGGGAAACTAAAACACCAAAACATAGACAAAGCCTACATTAACCAAATGGAACACAGTCAAAATACAATACTTAATCAAAATTATTTCGAATCTGAATAGATCAAATAAATAAAGAAATTAACGAAATGAATCAAAAACTATGTTTCAGCATTGAGGAAGAACACAACTCAAAACTCAACTACCTGGAGATAACCACAACAAAACACAATTTCAAATGGCAATATACAGAAAACTTACACAAACAAGCTCCACCATACCCGCAAGTTCAAACCATCCACCATCACAATAAATGGCTATAACACATTCATATATAGAATGTTAAGGATACCACTCAGCAATGAAGCCCGAAACAAAGAACGGAAAGTCATATACCAAATACCGAACGAAAACGGATACACCCAAAAGACAATAGATAAACTAGAAAACAGAATCAAACAAAAAATACAGAACAAGGATCAAGCCACCCCAACAGACAAAACAACACAACAATGGACGGCATTTACGTACGTAGGACACCAAACCAAAAAACTAACAAACGTCTTCAAACCACTGAACATCAACATCACATACAAGCCAAACACGAAGATAATATGAAAAAGAAGAAGACAAAGACCAAAACGGGATATACAGTATACAATGCTCGAACTGAGAGACTCTTCTGAGAATATACCCTCTTCAGGCAAGTATTTTTTCAAATGCCTATTTTCAACTTTATGACTCTCGAAGTGTTCGATGAAATTCATTTTGTATTCACTTTTGACAACCTCCATCCATATCTTTTCATTATTATGAAATATCTAAAGCCTACAACTCTGTAATGAAAGCACTCGAAAACACTTTTCCAGTGGAAGAATTTTCCTAACATTCTACATTTTCTGACACCCCGATAGAATAATTTTCAATTTGAGGGTTGTCCCGCCACGCCTCGATCAAACCCAGAGTATCCGTTGAATCGTTTTCCGGAAAATCAAACGCTACCTCTTGTAACTTCATGGCAACCCCATTGTATCCTAGATGGATTCCGCCAAGCTACTCTTTTTACCGGAAGAAATGCCAACAAAAGGTTGAGTTTCCTGGCGCACACGGTAAAGTTACTTTTGACTTTCGATTTTCACGAAATTTGCTCTGAAACTGGAAAGCATTAATAGGGGAGCTAGCAAACAAACCCTTTCTGAATCGAATAAATATAGAATTGAATGATGAATAATTCGTTCGTCAAAGAATCATGATAATTCGAAAAAAGTAGTTCATTTTTATAAAATTTTCATATTCCTCAAGAAATTACAAAACAATACACTAATCAAATATTTGATTTTATGTAGATGACTCATCATTATATCTTTGGAATGAATTCTTATTGAGTAAATACAATCATTATACATTATGATACTGAATGAATGATAGAAAATTATAAGTTGTTCATGAATTATTTTGTATAAAAACTTCTAGTCAAATAGCTAGACTAATCTTGTCACAAGTTTAAATTACTTATGTACAAAAGGAGCATAAGAAAATATTTCTCTAACAGGTACATTCGCAACTAATAGATCCCATGTAAAGTAGTAACTTAATACGCATATAATGGATAAATAATCGGAAAAGAAAAAGTAAGTGGTTTTTACCAAATACCGTTTGGACCTATTCAAAATAACTAGAAACAAACATTCAAATCTATGCAGAACAGACAGAAACTCAAAGATATCTGCAAATAAATTCTATTTAAGAAATAACCTCAACTAAATCTCTTAAATAGTTCACGCTTTCTTCTTTGGCAGTTGCTGTTCTTTCCTTGGCAGCAGCAGCTTTTTTTTAGCAGTGACAGACTTTTCCTTTGCAGCAGCAAACGTTTTCAAAATAATATTTTTTTCCTCATAATATTTCGCTTTTATAGAATTTTTCCGGTCAAAGGAGACCTTATAACCAGCTGTTGCCTTAGATGTATGTATCAACATCTTTCTTGGTGCACGAGGAAACTGTTTTTAAACATTACTTTTATGTTTTTCTCTGATGTAGAAGGTCTGCACTCCAATTCAATGGACTCAAACTCATCAATATTCACCAACATTATGGATTGATTTTTTTTGGTTGCCTTCGCTTGGATCAAATCGTATAAGATGGTCTTTCCCACTTGTATTGAATGTGAAATCTGTGCAGGATTCTTCAACATTCAAATGACCTTGTTTCGATACAGGTTCAATAGTTTCAAGAACTTCTTTCTCGAATTCATTTTTCGGGTCCTGCACAGCTATTGAGGACCACTGCTAGGCTCTTGCCACAAAATTTGTCCATCTTTCTACGTAAAATCTTTGAAAACTATTGAATATTTGTTTACCTGGGTAATATCTTAGAAAAATATAATAAAGAGTAACACTTAATTTGACATAACATTGAACGTTAATACGTTCACAAAGAAAAATTTTCTATTTATCAGTATTTTTAACATATTTAACAATTTTGTCTATCAAAAATATTGCTAAGAAATAATACAATACTTATCTTTTACGTTTCGGAGGCCAAAATCTGTCTCCGTCTTCAGAAATGGACAAAAACATTCTAAGATATTTGCAGTTATATATTTTTCAGATTGTGGAAGGTAACAAATACCCCAAAAAAGGTCGATGGGAAACTGATGTTTCTCCGCAAAAAATTACTTTCGTTGAATAATGCGCTGTTGTCAAGAATATTTTATCGTGCGAATGATTACTTTTCTTATACTTTGGGTGGTCAAGAATAGCATTTTCATAAGTCTTCGCAAGTAGACCCTTCGCAGTGTTGCGAACAATCGTAGTTACGAAGGATCTCAAGAATAGCGCCCCTGTGCTTGATATGTTTTTGATGTACGAGTATATAATTTCAGAAATTCAGTTTAAATTGCCACATTGGTGTTTCAATCACCAAGTGGTCATCTTCAAGATGTATTTCCTCTTGAATATGATAACTTGGTGATTGAAATACCTGTCGAGGTGTTGAAAATAACGGTTTGGTATTGGGATAAAACTCCAGTAATATTCATTACAACACCAAAGGTTCTAAACAGTTCTAGTACCAAAGACCGAACTCAATTGTAGGGGAATGTTGTATGATACAAAAATGATCCAAAAAGAGGTTTTGCCAAAAAAGTCAACTGAAGGTAGAGGGTTCTCAATGAAATTATTTTCCTTGCCATTTATGGGTCAAAAAATTTGAAATGGTATAAGTTGATTAACTCGAATGTAAAAAGAAACAGATGAAAAACCAAGAGGAAAACGAAACAAATAAATAAGTATAAAAGTCGAACTGAAAATTGTTTTTGAAAAGTCCTCAAGCAAGGCTACAAATTGGCCCAGTCAGTAGGATGACTCGAAGTTGCTGAAGAACTCATCAACCCTCACGTCATTAAAGAATTCCACAACCCCAAAAAAAGTATTGCTGGCAGTGGCTACAATTGTTCCTGGAATACTGTTTTACAGAGTACGATTTCTTCTTCTACACCCAAGCCCGCAACATAAAAAGAGACGGTCTCTCTGACAGTGGCTACAATCATCGCTGGACTCCTGTGTGACAGAGTAGGATTTCATTTTCTTCACCCATCATCAACTCGTCATCTCAATTTTGGAAATGTCCCCAACGAAATTTACAACGAAAACCTCTATCAAAACAAACTTTCCAACAAAAACTTTCTAATTCAAATCAACAACAAATGAATTACCAACAAACTCAACGTTATTCTAATTATCATATGCCGAGATGAAATTCCTCAAGACATCAATTAAATCAAAGTTCTAATACTGCCGAGACATGGCTTTCAATTTCACAATCAGGCCATTTTTACTTACTTTACATTACTTTAGTAAGAGATGATGTTACATAATCATATTTATTTCAATTTATGAGAGAGATCAATTTTAGGAAGATTCTCGTATTTTTTGTATCAAGATGGAGAAGTAGAAGGCCACATTTATTATTCAATATCTCATTAAAAATTTCATATTTTCCCTAAATATAAAAAAAGTTTTGAATATCATGAGTTTTCTTGGTATTCCAGTAATTATTTCAATAATCTTTTTTTAAGGACAAAACACAAGCACTACAGGAAAATCTTTAAGGCGCTTTCAGAGCGGTGCCTGTGTCAAAGTAGCGATTCACATTGGATTTGAATCGCTGAAGATTAAATCCATTTTGAAAAACGTTTTCAGGAAGTTCATTCCACATAAACGCAGTTCTCTAGATGAAAGAGTTCTCAAACAGTGAAGTTCGAGGGGTACTGAGTTGAACCTGAATACGATGAGCAGCCACAGTCCGTCGCGTATTTCAGATATGTACCGCTATTGGTGGAATTAAATGTGCCAAATCACTTGAACACTTCCCGTGAAAGTATTTATAGAAGAGAGAAAAATCTCCAACCTTTCTTCGATGTTCTAGGCTATTAAGGTTGCACGTGATGTTCGAGTCTCCGATCAGAAGACTTCCTCTTTTCTGGATGGAATCCAGTAACTTCAGGTTATGTTTGGGGGCAGAGCTCCATACATGAGAAAAATACTCCAAAGAAGGTCTGATCTGAGATTTATAAAGCATCAAAAGTTACTGAGGTGTCTACAGTTTTCTAGTCAAGAACAGTGTTCCAAGCTTTTGAGAAGCAGCCTTTGCAATTGCAGCGACATGGTTGTGCCAAGACATATTGGTGTCCATTTTAACCCACACAAACTTACCGAAGCAGAAAGCGGAATTGTCTGACCTGCCATTATTATATCTGGTTCGGAGACATTTATCTTCTTGAAGAAAACCGATGCCTGGGTTTTTGTAGCATTGAATTGAACCTGGTTACATTCACATTTCTAGATCCTCATCAAGATTTGCAACCTCATGCTGCCGGTGAAGATGTGCCTCCGTAGCCGATGTCCTGGAATTCAAATGAAATGACGAGACAAGTGTGCTGTCGTCAGCAAAGCAATATATGGATTCGAGAGATATTCATCGACGGCCACTTGCAGGGAACGTTCTTTCAGGAAGCTGAAGAGACATTCACAATAATGATCCGACAAGTCATAGCATCAAAGTTTGGCTAGCAAAGCCTCATGCCTCATACGGTCAAAGACCTTAGAAATATCAAGCGCAACAGCTCTTGATTCTTCCTGTTTCTCGATGGCGTAATTCCAAATATGGGTGACATACGATAGAAGGTAGCCTGTTGATCTTTGTTTCCGAAAGCCATATTGATGATCGCTCGAGATGTCGAAGCCTTCCAAATATTTGAGGATATGGTCTATAGTTATTTGTAAGATTTTTCTTGACTTTGGTTTGGTCTCAAAAATACTGGTGCGAGTTCATTTGCATATTTTTTAAGAACGATGACGGGCACTTCATCAGGTCCACAAGCCTTGTGTATATTGAGCTGTTTCAAAATTCGCCTGACTAGATTTGCTTTTTCTATGACTGTTGATACAATTGAACCATCCGCTTGTGTAAGTGGTGTAATTGTGGATTTTGTAAAGTTATGATCAACAACTTTACCTTCCGACCAGAAGGATCTAGAACCGTTGAGATTGGCAAGCAGTTTATCCCTAATTCCTTGACTGTGAAGTTCTTTGCTTTCATTTATTCTAAGTTTGCAGCTGTTGCGAACATTAATAAACCTAGTTCGGGTTTCGGCACTGGTATTTTTGCGCCACTGCCAGTAGGCAAGATTTTTGGAGGCGACAGCTTGCTCTCAAGTTTTGTTGAACCAAGGTTCGCCGTTAAAACGTCGTTTCATTGAAAGGGGAATATATGTATCAATGGATGGTTTTGAATGTTAACTAATGTATTGAAAAAACACACTTTGATGTGAAAATTCCACTTGAAAGTTTACAAAACCGCGACACGTGTTTCGCTATACGGTAACATCTTCTAGCGTGACAATACAATTTTGACAAATCATCACAGAATACTAGTTAGTTGAGAACGCACGTTTTTTTCATCTAAAAAATGTGTTTTTTACTCCATGTTATAAATCATCTTTGAGAATCTTTATTATTCTTATATATTAATTTCATAAATAGTTTGTAGTATTTCTTGAAGATGATATTATTAGCTTTTGTATGAAGATGATTGACAATGTTCCATGATGAATTTCACTAGTTCGGACTTCCATTGTCTACTACATAAAATGATTTGATATCCCTGAAACAACTAAAACAGAAGAATTGAAAATGAATAGCTGAAAATAACAATTATATTAAGCAAAATGAACCTGAAATGAAATGATAGTGAAATAAAATACAAGTAAAATGGAACAATTGAACAAAAATAAATAAAAATGAAGAAATGAAAAAAAAAAACAAAAATGAAAAGTTGAGAGATTCCAAGTCACGTTAGTTCACGATGTATCTACAATCGTCTTCGGGTGATGACTGGACTGATTCCTCCGATAGATGACTATTTATAGGTCGTTCGAGTACTTTCACTTATCCCCGCTTTCCATTTTCCGCTTCACTGGTTCCATGCGAGATGACCAATTGGCAGGAGTTGGCCATTTTTCGATTGATGATGGGTTTCCATATGTTGCATATTTCTACGCTGGCTTGGCTGAATACGTTGTTGGACAACATGTATGCGGGTTCTTTGAATTTTCTCCTAAACCAATGTTCCTCTTTGTGCAAGATCTCAGCTTGGGATCATTCGAAGTTGTGTTGATGGGTCCAAACATGGTCTGCTATTCCTGATTTGCTGGTTTCCCGTCGCTGTGTGTGTTTCTTGTGCTCGGCAATGCGAATATTCAATGGACTCTTAGTTTCACCAATATAGGATTTTCCACACTCACAGGGTATCCGGTATATGCAATTCTTGGAATCGCAGTCCGCGTTTAGTGGCCTGGTTTTCGTGAGGTTACTACTGATGTGTTACCGGATCTGAAGCAGGTTCTGATGTTGTACTTCTAACCAATTCTTATCCTCTCCGATAATCCTCTGGTGTAGGGAAGTGCAAGCACTGGTTGTGACGGCTTCTCTTCCTTACGAGGCTCCTGCTGTCTTTTAACCAAAATCTTTTCTACCATCACTTTGGAGTAGCCATTCCATTGAAGATCATTTGAGCTGAGATCTTGCACAAAGAGAAACATTGGTTTAGGGGAAAATTCAAAGAAGCTGCATACATGTTGTCCAACAACGTATTCAGCCAAGCCAGCGTAGAAATAAGCAACATATGGAAACTCATCATCAAGCAAAAAATGGCCAACTCCTGCCAAACGGTCATCTCCCACGGAACCAGTGAAGCGGAAAATGGAAAGCGGGGATAAGTGAAAGTACTTGAATGACCTATGAATAGTCATCTCTCGGAGGAATGAGTCCAGTCATCACCCGAAGACGATTGTAGATACTAACAATCGAAACGTCGTGAACTAACGTGACTTGGAATCTCCTCAACTTTTTATTTTTTTTTTCTTTTTCATTTCTTTATTTTTATTTATTTTTGTTCGATTGTTATATTTTTACTTGTATTTCATTTCACTCTTATTTCATTTCAGCTTCATTTTTAATTTTTCTTTTTTAGTTTTTTCAGGGATTTCAAATCATTTTATATAGTAGACAATGGAAGTCCGAACTAGTGAAATTTATAGTAATAGCTAATGAAATATTAGAAAGATAATGTGATAATAGAAAACGTAACTAGTCAGCAAAGACTACCTGCTGGCGTTGCTGACATATCTCAAGAAAATCGGTTTTAGTGTCGAGTAATCTGTGATCCCCTACTAAAACATTTCTCGATATCGACCTTCTTTGCACGACTGTTGGGAAAGCGGGCAAGGAGGATGAAAATCCCTTTCGACTCATGTTCTCCTGTTACGTCACTTCCTGTTTTCCTCTAGGTAAAGGTAAACAGTAATAAGACTATCGATGACTAATTCAGGTTTATGGAAAAATAAACTGGAATTTCATAAAAAACGTGACAAGTTCGAGGAAAACTATTTTCTTGGTTGAATTATTTATCAGAAACGTTGAAAAATTCAGACGAAATTGGAGTAAAAGCTTGGTTTTCTGGAAAATCAACATAGGATACCAGCAATAGGAAGAGGGTGGAGAGGATACGCTATACTGGTTTTTGAGGAAAACTTTTGGAACTTGGAAAACATGAACAGGAAACATGAAAGAGAGGAGTTATGCGTGGAAAAATGTAAGTTGCGAGTCCATTTCATCTGTTTTCCGTATTACCTAAAAGCCAATACACAAAAACATGAAAATTTCCATTATCAACAACTTCAAAGTGAAGTTTCTCTCTGGTTTTCTGTAATATATCATTATAGTTTTCAAGCCGCTCAAAAAATGTAGACCCGATAATTCAAGACAACTAATACGAAGGAATCTGAAAAATGTTATATTCTGACCTAGAAATATAACAATTGTGGTTTTTTCGAATATTTGAGGATACGCTACATCTAAGGTAATTATTTTCAACAAAATTATCACTAGTAATACCACTAAAGGTCAAATTACTTCCGGAAATTTTTTCGAGCTGTGAATATTTTGAAAATTTCCCGAGTCGCAGACGAGGGAAATTTTCTGAAAATATTCATGAGCGAGAAAAAAAATCCAGATATTGATTTGAACTCGCGTGGTATATTCGGTAAAAAAATTCCACACCGAATTATGGTGGAAAATCAAATGTTTTTAAAATGTATTTTTCCAGTCTCAACAATGCAAATTATTTTCTTCATCAAGTCACTAGCGAAACATAAAATGTGCCATAGTTTATAATACTTGCGTAACATATAAACAATAATTACCTACAAAGAATATAAATAATTAGATTTATTATCACTTCTAACCATTCATATAATATAAAAAACTAAACTCATCTATTTTTTTATGTTATTTTTGAATAACTGTAAACATAGCTAGCCTAATATAAAAAATTTACATTACGTCGAAGTTTCGATATAATTCTCTAGGTATGGGTTACAAGCATATGATAATTCTGAAATTTTTATTCATTGTAGTTGCTTGAAAATTGCAACCTAAAGGGTAATATAATATATTCTTCTATTTTATATCAATTTTGGATTACTTCAAGTGGTACACAGTTATAATTATATAAAATGTGCTTTGCAGTTTCGGTACTGGCCACGGAATGGCTTCTCAGCCTGCCCTTCAAGATATCGTTTTCTACTAATTGTAGTTACACGGTAATGCACTTTTATAATGAAATATATTACATTTTTTGATTTTTTTATTCACTTCGGGATATTACAAGTGGTAGAAAATAAAAAAATAGTAGTTGTATAGATACCTACATAACTACAGGAACAGATTACATAATAATATTTAGTTTGTCTTCACACCTTAGCCTGGACTCTTAGCCTATAAACTGTTGATTTATACTGGTTGTAGTAGATGAAAAGTGCCATTTAGGGACAAAAAATATAATATTCTTTCAATTTATAGTTACTTGAGCTTACTACAAGTAGTGAAAAATTAAAATTTTAGAGGTTTTTCGGAAAGCTGCCTGCATAAACAGATTCACAACGCGTCATAGCTTTGGCAGCAATTACGAGTATTCAGGCCTTTAAATTGGTAATTTCTTCTCATTTTAGTAGCATGGAAACACCATTTTTAGATAGAAAATAGTATATTCTTCAATTTCACATAAGTTTTGAGTGATTACAAGTGAATTTTTTTTGTCTTTTTATTAATGTGGGTTATGCGCGTTTTAATGATATGGAATTATTAACCAGCGTCAGCAATCATCAATCATATAGGAGGCTGTGATCATTGTATTTTGACAGTTCAAAACAACAAGAAAATTCGTGTTTTGTTGCAATGAAGAATATTGCATAGAAAGTGAAACCAACAAAATTCTTTGTTTGAAAAATGAATCGATTTGAAAATCATACTATATACAAAAGTTGCCTGAAATTGTCGGACGTAATGATCAATCATCGGACCATGACTTATTCACTCGCATTGATAGAGGATTGTGTCACCAACTTTAAGAAAGAAAATGTGTTCGGAATTGTCCACCAATATTCGCATCTAAACTACGCAAAATTGAGAGTACTGAATGGGAAAAATGTGAATAAATTAGTGTGTAAATATTACATACATTTTATTAGACATAGACACTTAATTGAAAACATTCAAAGTCCTGCAGTTTCGCCATTGAGAAAATGGAGGTGTCTGAAGAATATAGAAAACATCTCAGCTTTGTAATTAAAATGTATGGTCTGTTATTGTGAACGTCAAAAAATTTCCAGTATAATTCGCTGGTGGGTATCCCACGAGAAAAAATTTCCACTAAAATACCTCTTTTGCCATAGTGATTTGTCAAAATAACGTATTTTGATTGGTTCAAAATTACAGGTGTGGAATTTTCAACGTTATCATCGGAAGAGCTTTTACCATTTTGATATTTCCTGAGATATTTTTTTTCCTTCAAATTCAAATCCAATCTGATTGATTCCTGGTCTTGAAGTCTTGTGGATAATGGGTTCAAGAATTAACTTGGAATATTAACTTGAAACTTTTGAGGTTGATAACTTTGGAAAACCTGAGTTTGGTGGAAACGGTGGGCGACATTATTACTTCATTTAAAGTGTTACTCTGGTGGATATACATTTCTCGGCACTAGGCAGGCTATTTTTATTGATTTGTTGTGTTTTTGGTCATTTCAAACAAGTATGAGATTTAATTCATTTTGTAGAACATGATCAATAGACGTGGCAGCAATTTAATGGCTGTTCGTGTAGAGTAAATGATATAAAACAGTTCACAAAACAATCCACGTGACTCAGACTAGTTTTTGTCTGTTTGGTGGAATTTGAGTTTCGAGTTTGTTATCTTCTTTGGAGTATTATTCTCATGTATGGAGCTTCGCCCTCGAACATACCTTGAAGCTGCTGGATTCCATCCAGAAAAGAGCCATCCGCCTGATTGAAGACGCGAACATCACTTGCAACCTTGATAATCTGGAACATCGAAGAATAGTTGGAGATTTGTCTCACTTCTATAGACACTTATCTTGGAAGTGGTCAAGTGCGTTACATATCAGAAATACGCGACGGACTGTGGCTGCTCATCGTTTTGAGGTTCAACTCAGTACACCTAGAACTTCACTGTTTAAGAACTCTTTCATTTGGAGAACGGCGTTTATGTGAGAACGTTTTTCCAAATGGATTTATCCTCCAGCGATTTAAATCCGATGTGAATCACTACTTTCGCACACGTACCGCTCTAAGAGCGCCCAAGGATGTTACTGTAGTGCTTGTGTTTTGTCCTTAAAAAAATCAAAACTAAGTTTTTTGTTTCTGTTTATGAAAACGAAACTAGTCGTAAGCGAGTCCATCTAAGAAAATCCGTTTCAAGGACTAATTTTTAAATTTTTAGAAATGAAAGTCATCTCGACAGATCGTTATTTCATAGAAACTCATCGTTTACAGCACTTGGTAAGAAATATTTTCCATGAATCTCATTAGAAATTAAAACAGTCCTATGATTTTTGACGACAGATACACACGCTAAATAAAAAACAATTTTCAAAAAAAAATGCGAATCATTCATCCCACTTAGCTTTCCTACACAATAGGATCTGGCATAAACCTAAGACAAAGCAACTACTTTCCTGGCCAATTCCACGATATTGGATTACAATGTATATAATCGAAAGTCCTTTGTACTGAGAATAACTTATTCGACTTCAATAGATTTATTAATTTCTGAAACTGTTTTATTCATAACATATTTACCGAAAAATATTCTCACGATTCGATATGCCGGCGCCTTATAGAATGCCAAAGAACGAAGATCGAGAAAGAGCTGCTCGTTCGGTCACTGTGCGACTTGGGCCTTCCGACCACATTCAATGTAGATTTTCGGGTGCCGGTCGGTTCTTGGAAGGCGTCAAAGTGACCGCTGCTACATTTACACATACAGCTACAGTTGAACGGGTTCGTCTCTTGTACTAAGTATGATGCAAGCAAAACATATTTGTTAGTTTTATTCTATACAAGGCGAACAAAAAAAAGGTACCCAATTTTTGAAGTGCACGAAAAGTTGAGGTCATAGATATTTTTCCGTAATTATGAGTTTTTGATAATGGTTACAAAATTAGGACCTGAATTTTTGAATTGCTTCTGAAATAAATATAGTTTTAACCTTCCGGGACCCGGACATGATCTGAGAGATCGCCACAATACATTCTTCAGGAATACTTGGTGAGTTGCAGAGATTATGATCGGTGATTTTCAGTAGCTTTCTATTATTGGTCTAGGTACCCTGTGCACACATTAATACCGTATTAGCATTTCAAATCCTAGCATGAAAAGTTAGTGGGATCTCTCAGATACAGTACGGGTACTCGTGGTCGTAAAATAAACGGTTATTATTTTGGATTTGGTAAGGTTTTTGTTTTTATAAATCGATACAATTTAGGAATAATAATGATTTTTAATAAATAGATGAAATGGCATCATATGAGGAGGAACAACGTCACCTACAAAGCCTTATGGAAGAGGCCGATATTTTTTCTGAATGCGACGATAGTGATGATGAATATATACATGAAAATCTTGATGAATATGAGCGTCGTGAAGGAATTTATCTGATGGCGATGATACTATGAAAGAAGATTGTATGGAAAAACGTTCTTTAGGTAAGGCTCCTAAAGATAACGAAAATATAAAGTGGCGAAAACCGCCTTCCAATACTAATGTGAGAACAAGATCTCACAATATAGTATCCCACCTTCCTGGGAACACAGCCATTTCAAAAGGAAAAACAAGCCCTATAGAATGCTGGAAATGTTTCTTCAGCGACGATATTATTGAAGTAATTGGCGATAATACTAATATGTTCATAGCTTCTGAATCAAACAAATATTCTCGAGAGACATATGCAAAGCCGACCAATACAAGTGAAATTTTGGCTCTTCTTGGTCTTCTTAGTTTAGCTGGTGTTAATTAAAGTGGCCGGTTGAACACCAAACAGTTATGGAGTACAAACGGAACGGGAATTTAACTCTTCAGGTTGACAATGTCTATGAACAGATTTAAATTTTTATTGAACTGTATTAGGTTTGATAACAAAAACACACGAGCGGAAAGAGTAGCAACTGATAAACTGTCTCCTATTAGAGAGCTCTTTCAAATATGCAATGAAAATTGTAAAAAATCATATACTACATCAGAATATGTTACTATTGATGAGAACCTGGAGTCCTTTAGGGGACGTTGCAGTTTTAGACAATATATACCTTCCAAACCAAACAAATACGGGATAAAAATATTTGCGATGGTTGATGCGAAAATGTTTTGTAAGATAGCTTTGGAAGTTTATGTTGGGCAACAACCCATATTGTGTACAAGATTGTCCTCTTCTATCCATGGAACAGGACAATTGGTTTACAAGTTTCAGTTTGGTTTTCAATATTCTAAAAGACCAAAATCAACCATAGTTGGCACAGTCAAGAAAAACAGAATTGAAGTTCCACCAATTTTTGTAAATGGGAAAATGAAAAATCAATTTTCATCAATGTTTAGTTTTCGGGAGAAAGCAACATCATGATGATGCAATAGATTCTGAATCAGGAGACAAAACTAAACCGAAAATTGTCACATTTTATAACCAAACCAAAAGTGTTGTGGATGTAGTAGATAAGTTGTGCTCCTCTCATAATTGTGCAAGAAATACAAAACTATGGTAATTTTTTATTCCTTACTGAATGTTGCTGGTATTAACAGTCAAATTCTATATGAAGGAAACGTTGATGAGGCTCACTATCTACGACGAAGGCTGTTTTTGGAAAAATTGTCTTTTCAGCTCGTGGATGAACATTTACGTATACGTGCTGCAAATATTAATGTACCAAGACAAATTCTAGATAGAATTAAAGAACTTCTACTAATTGAAGATACAGTTGAGGCACTAAGTATAGACAGGGCAAATAAACGAAACAGCTGTGGAGATTGTAAAAAAAGGAGGCTTACGAAATATTATTGTATCAAATGTCGGAAATTCTTATGTTTAGAACACTCACTCATGGTATGCAAAAACTGCTCCGAACAATTAAAATAATGTGTATTTTGTGTTTTTCAAATAAAATAAGTTTCAGTTTAGTTTTTTATTTTATATTTTGTTATATTATCCATGCGAATAACATCATGAAAAATGTCATGATCTGAGAGATACAGTGCGGGTACTGGTGTCCGAAAAAGAGGTTAGGGTTCCGAAAGGTTGAAAAACTGAAAAATACGCCTTTAAAGAACATCGAACTAAAAAGTTCAAAATATTTTTTTATCACAATAACAATAACGAACGAAAAATACTAGTATTATTGTGAAAAAAGCGACGGGCGCTTGATATACAAAAAATATGACACAAAGCGCCCACGCTTTTTTCACAATAATGTGTTATTTAAACGCGAGTTTTTTAAAAATATATTTATTTTTTACTTTTTAGTTTCATATGCTATAAAAGCGTGTTTTATAGTGTTTTTAAACTATATTTATTTTTCACTTTTTAGTCCGATTTATTGTCAAAAATAAACTTTTTTAAGTTTTAGTCACTAGTATTATGAATATTTAACAGACGGCGCACCAATGTAAAATTCCTCTCAAACAACATAATGAAGTTTGAGGTCTTGAATTATATGGTAATACTGTCTCCAACAGAGGGCGGACAGTTGTAAAATTTGTTTCGAATTAAAGAGAAAATTTGCAGTAATAATTTCAAAAAACAATTCAGTCTTGATGTTTTGATTTGAAGGTTCATTCAAAATATTAATGGATTAAAAATATTTTCTCAGTGAATAATTTTATTTTTCAAATCAATCTTTTGCTATGTATGTCAAGCACCTTAGTTCTAATTTTTCCGTTTCGTTCAAAACTTTTTTCTGTACTAAATCACGAGTAATTCAAAATATTTAAATATCTAAATATTTCATCTGTAGTACAAAATTTCGCTTATAATTCTTAAAATATGTTTTTTTATTGATTTTCTTTTGGACAACCCATCAAGGAGGTTACCGTACAGCGCCATCTGCCCGCGAATAGATCAAGCAATACTTGATAGTTATGTACAGCGCCATCTGCCCACAAATAGGTCACGAAATATCAAGGAGAGTACGTACAGCGCCATCTGTCCGCGAATAGATCAGTCAATAATGCCGATAATTCTGCCAACATAGATCCCGAGCTTGAGAGTTACAAGCAAACAAACATACATACAAACAAACATACATACAAACAAACATACACACGTACATACAGGTGAAGCTAATATAAAGCGTGTTAAAAAAATGAAGTTTGAATTTAAAAAAATTTAACAAATGTAAAAACGAAAGATTCTTGTAGTAACTGTAAGCATAATCACTACTCTATCAACTATTATTATTATCCATTGGGCCCAGGAGATTAGCGGATACCACGGATACTGAAGTGATATCATGTAACATATGTTGGATTCTGTTGATGTGAATAGATTCTATGAAAATTTTAAAAACAAAGGTGAATAATTGCTTGATAGAATTGATGCTCTACAGTCATATGCATGCAAATCTAATAACCCTGGTATAACATTGAGGAGAAAGTGAATTGTAAAAGAAAATACAGACCATAGACCAAATTTAAAATGATAAAAATAAAAATAGATCAAAATAAATCAAACTCAGTAATTACTTTTTTTATTGATTCGGCCGTTACTTGATGAAGATCAATAGTAATTTCACAAAACTACACCTAACGATTTGATCTTCACAAACTTTATTTTCAAAAAAATATATCACGATATGTTTCGCTATCATAGTAGGTTTTGCGTAGTGTAGAACATACTATATACAATATGTCATTCCTGTCAAAAATTTCTTATTTCTATGAAAACATTTACATAGCTCTTTTCTACGTGAAATTCAATAGTGGAAAAAACTCATTTTCTCAAATGAGATATCAATAGTTATTGATGTAAAACTATTTTTTTTTCGATGTGACACTATGTATATTCCTGCATATTTCAATAGATCTTGAAATTACACTTCCAAAAATGTAGCACACTTGATGTTTTGCTAGAGTCATCTTTGAAATATAGAGCTTTTAGGTTTTTTCATGTAGACTTTCAAACGCACACTTTGATCAAGTAGGCTTTGGACGACGCAGCAATAAAACAAAAAGAAATTTTTCAGTAGTAGCTATCAAACGTTGAGAAAGCTTTTCACAGCAGTAATTAAAACGCATAGACTCAATGAAATTGATAACAATTTATACTATATATACTATTAACAAATGAACTTTCAATAATAATGATAATGATAAATAACAAACAATGAAATATATTTTTTCAGAGAAGGTGTTCAAAATATCTACCAGCTTCTTCTATACACAGGCGACACCTTTTCTGAATATTTTTTGCCGAGTTAATTAGTTCAATAGGAGCGAGAGAACCAAAACTTTGCATCACTGCCGCTTCCAATTCGTATCTAGAATTGGTCGGCAATTTAAAACCTTCCCCAGAGGTGAAAGTCCATAGGCGTAAAGTCCGGTGACCTGGCCGGCCAACGGTTGGGTCCGTGGTTGGCTATCCAATTATTACCAAAATTTGCAGTCAAAAAATTGGTGATGATTGCAGTGTTGTGAGGCGAAGCCCCGTCTTGTTGAAAATATATTTTTCTGAGCTCCATTAGTCGCAATTCATCAACAAGAAGTTCAGTGTTTTGCCCTGAAATGTATAAATACCTCTGAGATGTTGGAGTGCCATTATAAATGGGCCGATAATTCTACCCCTGAAAACACCTGCTTACACACTAAATCCAAATCTTCTTTGACTTCTCTGCTTCACAATAGAATGAGGATTTTGTCGTGCCTAAATATAAGAATTGTAACGGTTGAAAATGATGGTCCTGTATGACTTGACTTTATGTTTTTTTTTAATTTTCCTAACGTAAGTTCTTGGTAGACCTGTTGATAATTTCAAATTTCGCGTTGACGTTTCGGGATTATTTTCAGCAACTGTCTCTAAAAGAATGTCTTCTTCCTGGATACCTCTCGTGATATAAATTGCTTGCTGCTTCTGCATTTTTCCCGGTTTGTATGAAACATACTATCATATCCCATTTTTCATAATTCTCATACTTCATTGCAAATGTGTTTGAAAATTGAACAAATCCACTAATTGAAGAAAGTCTTAACTGCTTAAATCAAAATTTGACAGTTACCAGTAAAGATTTGCATTCTGTTTTATCGCCGCATTGTCCAAAGCCTACTTGATCAAAGTGTGCGTTTCAAAATCTACATGAAAATACCTAAAAACTCTGAATTTCAATGATGACAAGCAAAACATCTAGTTTTAGCTCAGAGTGCCTCATTGAAAAAAAATAGTTTACCATCAATAACTATCAATATCTCATTTGAAAAAATAAGTTTTTCACGCCTTTCTACGTAAAAAAGAGTTTCGGAAATGTTTTCATAGAAACAAGAAATTTTTGAAACAATAAAGTTACAGAAATGCGCATTTTCGAAAAACATGCCGTAACTCAAAATCCATGATAGATATCGGTTTTCTCCATAAACTTTGTCATAAAATTTCACTCTCAGACACAACCATCAGTTTTCATCTATCTAGTTTGAGAACAGGAGTTTCCCTCTAAAAGTGTCCAATTTGGCCCACTTTGTAAATTCCATATACGATCCAAAATTGCATTTGAAAAACGCCTTATAAAACAAATTTGGGAATATCCCAATATCAACAAAATTTCTAATCCTAACTAAGTTGTCTTATTTTGTCTGAAGATTTTCCTTTAAAGTTGTCCATCTTCATCAGAGATTAAATTGAAATTTCGGTATCTACACTTGGTCGATCAACTTGTTGAGTATGAAATTGGATGACATATTACATTGCTGAAAAAGCAAGAGAAACAATTATGACAATGTCGAAGCGATATGACAATCAGTTGTTGAAAATCCTTGCATATGGAATTGCTATTTCATTGTTCGCGTTATTTTTCTTTCTTCACGATCACAAAGAGAATGCGTTAAGAGCAACTTTTGATAACTTCAAAAATGTGTGATCCAGAAATAGTCATTTTTATCAGAGTAATAACTTTCCTGAGTACTTATTTGGCATTCCGGAGTATCACGAGTATAACTTAAAACCTTATGTAAAATGGAAGAGAAACTGAGAAAAGATATAGGTGGTCCAAAAATAAGACAATCACATTGGATTGAGTTTTTTAGAAAGACGAGGAAATATTTTTGTAGGACATGAAAAATAATAGAGTGAACATGAATTTATTTTTTTCACTTCAAAATTCTTAAAATCTTTCTCAGTTTCAACGTAAAAAAAAAACAAAAAAATTGATACTCTAGTAGGTTATGCCGAAAGCCATCATATATAAACCGGTCTGGAGAGCTCTTAGTTTTGTTTATCTAACTGAAGTCAGATATTTCACTTATATTTAGATATTAGTATAGTTTAAAATTCATATCCGTTTGTTAGTTGTCGTTAGAGTGTGATTATTTTTTAATAATGACTGTTTCTGGAATTTTGATTTCTTTCGGAAAGAATTAAATTATTTTTTGACGAATTTTCAACTCGGTAACTAATTGAATAATCAAAAGGTAAAACTGGAACATATGGCATAAAATACATCCAAAGTCAAGCACTTTTTCCAATAACCAGAAAGGCAACAGTCTTCTTGATGCGGGTTTCACCAACCAACTTGGCGTCTTCAGGAGATGAAAAAAATTAATTTCTAACTGTGAACTTATGTCTAAAATGGTACACTTTCAGTTCAGATATCTCGGACAGTGTAGTCATGAATTAATTGATCTGCCTCATAGTGTGAATAAACAGCATAAACGTGGTGTAGTTGTGAAAAATCTATTTTCTCAAGTGAAAACCGGTACCCAATCTATTTGAGGTAAAATGGATACTAGAAACAATCAAGAAATAACGCCCATAATCACGGAATCCATCATTGAATTTTTGCTCAACAAATAATTTATCACTCAACTAACATTGAAGATAGCTGAGAGAATAGAACAAAAAATTAGGAATCTTGAAATGAAGGTAAAAACTCATAAAGTATCAACAAATTAGAACAAAAAGTTGACAGACTTCAGCAAGAAATGGATAATATTCGTCAACGAAGTAAAATAAACAATATATGTATATACGGGGTGGCAGAAGAACATGATGAAAATCTACTAAATAAGATACTGTGCATTATTAATTCCAAATCAAATATGAAACTGGACTCTAACGATGTTCAAGTTGCATACAGGAATGGAGCACGTCATGAAATTCCTAACAAACCAAGACCTTCAATAATAAAATTGTCTAAACCTCACATAAGTCTGAAATTTTCAAACGTGGCGAAATATTTAGAGGTTCCAACATATTTTTCAAAGAAGATTTAACGAAATGCAGAAGACTGTTGTTGAAGGAAGCAAAATCCGTTTTTGAGGTGAAAAATGCATGGTCATTCAATGGTCAAATCTATGCCACAATAAATGGAATGAAAACTAGGCTCAACTGCATGAAAGATGTAACTAAATATGTTATTGATAAACACTCATCATGAATCATGTATCACTCTCTTTCATTGTATTAATTAATTGTATTAATGATGAATTCACATACATAAACTGTTAATAATGTATCAGAAGCTGTAAATGTTTATTATTATATTTTAGGCCAGAGCAATCATATTTGAATCTAGCTATATTATCTATTTTTATTGGATAGAATTAAGTTTCAGTTTCACCTTCTTTCACCTTTACTCTCTTCCTAACAGTTTTATTATAATTGATATTTTTCCTTATTTTCAATTTCTTAATTGGTTTATTATATAAACACACCCACTTTCTCAAAACAAAAGGACCAATATGCTGGACTTTCTGAACGGCATGGAAAATTATGAGGAGGGAGAAACGATCGTTTGTGATAGTTTGAAAGACAATGTAGAACGTTTCAGTGGTGAGCACTTTTTAAATATATTCCATCTCAATATTAGAAGTATACGAAGACATATTGATGAATTTCTCTTGTATATTCAGTCAGCCAATACCACAAATGTTGATATTATAATATTATCTGAATCATGGCAAATAGATTATATCCAAATTTTTTCCATTCCAAATTTTGAAATATTATATAATGAATCTCGTTTCAATCATATATTTTACATTTCAATTCTGCAATAATACACCTAAATGAAATCAACTTATTAGAAATATCATTTTCGATAGGTAGTAGATCATATTTATCAACTGCATCATATCGTCCACCATCGTCTAATATGGAAACAAACTTATCAGATATTGAGTCCTACTTTGCTAACCAACCAGATGCTCATTTAATAATATTCATTGGAGACATTAATATAAATATTTTGAATACGTCAGACACACTAGTAAAACAATTATATATGCTTGATGGCTGAAATGGGATTTTTTTCATTCATTAATAAACCAGCCAGAGAAACGACTAACTGTAAAAGCCTAAATGACCACGGTGAAAATTTCAAAAAAATATAACATAAAAATCAATCCTTATATATTCAAATGTGATATAACGGATCACTACATGATACTGCTATCGGTAAAACTTGATAAAAATTTAAAAAAGTCGATTTGTGCACGGAAAACTCATACACTATCACTAACTATAATGAGCTCGTGAAAGCACTGAAAAAAGAGAATCATGAAATCCAGAGACCCAGAATCTGCATACAAGTTGTTGAACTAGAAAAGCATATTGATAATTGTATAGCAGTAAAAAAAATTAACTAAACAGAGAAAATTGAAACCATGGATGACAGATGGTCTTCTCATTTCTATTTACCATAGAGACAAATTAAAACGAAATCTTTTGGCCGACTTCTCAGAAAAAAAACAAAATGAGTATAAACTTTATAGAAATTTCCTGACAGAACTTATCCGAGAAACTAGAAACAAATTTCTATATTAACAAAATATTAGAGGCTAAAAATGATTTAAAGAAAGTCTGGCAGAATGTAAATGAAATAACTAACAGTGAAAAAAAGAAATCTAGTTATGATATTGAATTTTTTGTCAGAATGGGTGAAGATATGGCAAGTAAAGTAGAAAAGCCTATATACCCCGTTTTAGAAAGCCGCGGCATGATATCACCAATTCAAAATTTCTACACCCAGTCACAAGAAACGAGTTGATCGATATCATTTCCGGAATAAAAAATAAAACTTCTCCTGGTCCCGATAAGATATGTGATCTTTATCAATAGGTTCCAGAAGTACTTTTCAAAACCCATATGTCACATTTTGAATTTAATATTTACTGTAGGAAAAATACCTAAATCTTTTAAAGACTCAATCACAATACCGATTTTTAAGTCTGGTGATAAAAAATTACTAATAAACTTTCGACCCATAACTATGATCAATAGTTATTAATAGTCTATAGAGGAGATGGATGTCGAGCTTACGACTTCAACTGACCACCCAGTAAATTTAGTTCAGGAGCCAGTCTACAGAGGAGATGGATGTCGAGTTTACGACTCCAACTGACCTCTCTGTAAATTTAGTTCAGGGGCGAGAGCTTCTCAACTCCCCAACTCCTGATCCAATAACTGAACCTAAAAAAAGGTTTGGTGGTGCAGCCAGGAAACGACTGAGTCGTCTCCTCAAGAGCTGGGTACCTTATAAAACCGCCTTGAACCAAATTCTTGAGCAGCGTACGCAGAATCTGTCTCAGGTGGAGGACCAAAACGCCCATGAGCACGTTAGCAAACGTTTGCGCTCAATTGATGATCACCAAAACCAGAGGCGGAAAAGCCCAGCACGGTTGAATCTAAGGCATCGTCAGGTGTAGGTGACGTACTCATACCATCTGACCTAAAAGACCACTCACCATACAAACTAATCGGCTTCGAGTGTGAGTAGGTGTGAGCCAAAATAAACCCTTGCGGGCTATGGTGGAGGCTCGAATAGACCCACTCACTTTGGACCTAACCTAACCAAGTTGTTAAGCGTCACTGGATTTTTCTGGTTTTCTAAATCGGATATGTGCTGCGTCTTTTTTGAAACGAGTTTTGATGGGTTACTTAGTCTGACCGATATATTTCATGTCACTGTCCTCGCAGCTAATTTCATATATCCCCGACTTTTCGAGAAGTTTTGAAGGCTACTTTCAGATTCAACTTTTTGAAAATACAATTTTATCCGTTAGTTTATCTTGGTTTATACGAAAGGACAATAAACTTTGAATCTATATCTTTGAAATGTCAAAGATTTACGTTTCCTGATTAACTTATCTACAATATTTGAAGAACGCCCATTGTTTTTAGCTATATCCTTGATACAGTCATTTTTAAATTTCGAATCTTTCTTTTTTCAAGGGTAACGTAACAAGCCTACGAACAAGAAAGTTGGAACTGCCATTTTGTATCGGAACAATGTCGTGAGCTATCGGGAATATATCTTGAATTACTCATTTTCTTATTATGGACATCAAATTCTAGTCCCTGGGTACTTCTTATCACTAAGACATTATTGGAATAGAAGGCATCAGATTATCCGAAACTTCAGATAACTGATTTAACATCAAATTTCTGTAAATATCTGCATTCAAATTTTCTCTCGGAAAATGTGGTACAATATTTGGGTATTTGATAGACCACATCATAAATTTCTACTGAATGAAAATTGGTCACGGCTTTCTATTACAAAATTTGGATAATTGTTGGACCACCAGCGACCATTTTGGAAACTAACTATTTCGTCTGATGTGAAAGTTGCTTTTTCTGAATTCTGAAGGGGTTATATTTTTAGGAGTGATTAATTTTTGGGAAAGAAAGTTTTTGGCTTTCTACTAATCCATCTTGATACAAAAAACAAGGATGAGGGAATCTTCCAAGGAAAGGAAGGAAGTAATCAATTTCAAAATAAGTAACTCTATACATGCCTTTTCTGTCCATGAAACCCTCTAGGAAAATCCAACTCGAATATTGGAATCTCTTTTTTGTGTATGAACTTTAGCTTATAGTGTTGAAAATTATTTTTGTGAGAAATTCTTCTCACAGTTTCTCTGCCAGTCCCTGTATTTTCAGTTTTTACGTTTCCACCAACGGCAACGCTCAAAGAAACATTAGATTATTTGGTCTTTTGAAACAATAGTCCACAGAAACAGTTTCTTTGAATGTTTTCTATATACTCTCCACGGTACCTACTCTAGTGAATATTCCGGTAATTGAAAATACAAGCAACATCTTGTTAGTGAGGGTTACTGTAATCATTTTCTAGTAACTTTACTGTAGTGAACGATATATAGGGTACCTCATGAAACCGTCCAAGTTTAATTCATTTTCAGTCAGATTTGAAAATTTTCAAATGGAATATCCTTTATTTTCACATTTGGTATCAGGATACGAGTGAAATAATCTACCTAAATCACTTTTACACAGTTCCTCTGATAATTGCCCTTAACTGTCTTTAAAAAATGAATCTTGAAATCTATCTATTCTCAGTTCGAAGTAGTGTTTCAATAAGTCATGCTTCGTTTCGAACAGAAAATGCAAAAAATTATTTTTGGAGAATAGTAATTATATAAAATAATTTCATGAACCACTCGAACATTTCGCTAAAAAATAGAACTATATAAAAACACACTTCTTACGTGCCGAACAGTCACTTAATTTTTGAGGTTCATCCTCAATTTTTCCTTTTTCCATAAATTTATAATTTCGCTCTAAAAAAATTTCTACAGTAAATTAGTTTCAGAGAGTTGTGGGAATGACGGTCTTTCAAATTAGTGTTGAAATGTTATAATAATAAAATGTTATATTTTTGGTAATGGGACTATATATGAGTTAAAAACCAATTACGCCAAAAATTTTTTCATTGATACTTATTTCTGTTTTTTGGGTATATAGCCTTCCACAATTTGAAGGAATAAAAGACAAATCAATAGAGAATATGCTGAAGTGTAAAAAAGGGCAAACTGAAAAGTTCTACCCGAAAAGTTACGGCCTAATATAAACCACTGACAGTCCAATTAGTCAGTTACTTGTCATATTTACGAATTTTGCCAACAAATTGAAAACATCAATTAGAAAAAAATTCTATACTTAGCTTATTTTAGTGGTCGATGTCTCGGAAAACAATCTTATTTCGTTTTCAAAACACAAAATTCACTTTCGTTTCAAATGTTGAATAGCTCTAATTCTTGTGACATACCTCGAAAGAAGATTTTTTCCGAAACGTCAACCACTAAAGAACGGTAAGTATAGAAATTCAATTTATTTCAATTGATTTTTTTGAATTGTAGGCAAAATCTAATTGGACTCTTCAGTGGTTCATTCTACGCAGTAACTTTTCGGGTTGAACTTTTCAGTTTGCCCTTCATTATTCTTCAGCCGATTCTACATTAATTTAGCTTTGCTTATATTTCAGATTGTGGAAGGTTATATACCCAAAAAACATCAATGACTATTGAGTCATCCATGACTTCAAAAGAATATTTTTATTGATATTGATAACTATTACTATTACAGCATTTGAAAATTTTCTGTTGGACAGATGAACGAAGGCAATGAATGACAATTCGAATTCGGGCATGATTAATCAGATTCTCGTCAAAAAAAATATTCAAACAAGCTGTTGAACAAGTATATCCTTACATCAAAGATAATACACTTTCAAAGAATAGAATAGAATAGAATAGAATAGAAATTTATTCATCATTAAAAGATTTTATACATGTGGTACATACAGTATAAAACTTTATCAGACTAGTCAGAACCGAACATAAAGCAACTGTGCTTATCAATAGTTAGTGTATATATACATGTTATTAGAAGTTAAGTAGACATAATAAAAAGATGCAAGAACAGTAACAGATAATATATGCAAGTAGCTTAAATTAGTTAAAATTGTGAAATCTAATTTTTTTTTATTATTATTATTTGTAAAAGTAAAATAAAGTAACTACACAATAATAGCTAGTGTTGAAGAAATTCTTCAGTACTATAAAATGCATTTTTGGTAAGGTAATCAAGTAAAGAACTTTGGAATTCAGTGAAATTACATGTGTTTCCAAATAGCTGAAGTGCTTTATTATAGCAGATGATACCTTGATAACTTGAGGATCCCTGACCAAGAGCCAGTGGAGAGTAGTGTAGTCGCAGTTCATTACCATTCCGAGTGTGATGTTTATGTATCAGTGAAGGTATTTCTACAGGATTCTCTGTGACGTAGACCTGCCATACATCTTATTATCCTTTTTTGCATAGTGAATACTTTTGTCATATGGGCGGAATTTCCCCAAAAGGCCAGCCCATAAGACATTGCAGACTGTATGAGTGCAAAATATGTCAGTTTGAGTACCTGCAATGAAACTGTTCCCCGTAACTGTCTCATTACAAAACACAAGCTACTCATTTTTGAGGTAAGATTTTCTGCATGTAGTTCCCAAGTCAGTTTTTGGTCAATTGTAAGTCCTAAGTATTTAATATGACTGACCTGCTCTATAGATTTATGATCGATTCTTATGAGGGGACTGTAATCATATGTAGTATTTTTTTGTTGGAAGAGCATGAAGACTGTTTTGTTTATATTAACTTGTAAACCATTATTTTTACACCAGTGTGAGAATTCTTCTGCAGTTTTATTTGCAACTTCTATCGAGAGTGGAAGGTTGTTTTTCGCTACTACTAGGCTTGTATCATCAGCATATGCTATAGTTTTATTTGGTAACAAAGATGCAAGTATTATATCACTCATAAAGATGATGAAAAATAGCGGGGCTAGTGTTGATCCTTGTGGGACCCCCATTTTAACAAGGGCAGGTTCAGATTTTACCGAATCAATAACTACTACCTGCATCCTGTTTTTCAGATATGAGGCAACCCAGTCATTGGCTATCCCCCTAATCCCTATTCGGTTAAGTTTTTCAAGAAGTAATTCATGATTAATGGTGTCGAAAGCCCTAGTAAGATCAAAATATAGGCAGACTGGAAATTGCTTCTCATTTAGGTTCATATATACGTGATCACAGAGTTCATTTATCGCAGTAGATGTTGATCTTTTCTGCCTAAAGCCGTGCTGGCAATCAGGAATAATTTTGTGCTGTTCAGTGAATTTACTCAATCTCATATAGTAGCTATAATCAATTATTTTTGCTAGTTGTGATTGCAGACATACGTTTCTGTAGTTTTTTACTTCATTTTTTGATCCTTTGTTTTTATAGATCGGGACAGATTTTGATATTTTGAGCGCATCCGGATAAATCCCTTCACAGAATGATTTGTCTATAATGTATGATAGGGGATGACATATAATGTCACTGACAGCCCTCAAGGTTTTTCCATGTATACCATAATACCAAAACAATGGTATTTACAGGATAGGCATCTGTTTTTCCGTTAACCAGTTGTCGCACCCCTACGAACGACAACCCTCAGAAGTCGAAACTTGTGCGAGCTAAGGACTAACGAGGTCTTACCTTTTTACATGTGATTCCTAACACGGGTTGGACGATACCAAGTGAAAATCGATCGTTCAGCCTGGGGCTTGAACCAGCGACCAACACGGCGGTCGATTTGAGTGAGTGAACAAAGCACCCACGTCGAACCGACAGGCTACAGAAAAGATAAGTGAACTGAACAGAAAATCAGCAAATCCGAGAACAACAAATCTGGTTTCTAAAATGTGGTTCGTTTCCAGAAGTTTATATTGGAAAAACATCTAGAAATTTCAACACCAGAATCTCTCTTCAAAACCAAAAGTTTCAAATTAAACAAAACAAATTCAACCTATGCGTGCCTTCTGTTAGGAAACAACCACGACTTCGACATATACTAAGACGTACTACATACAGATAATGATGAACAAAAATCAAACCAGCTCGAATACCTGGAAGTTAATAAACGTAACGAAGTTAATCTCTCACCACTCTCATATCAATTCAATGAAAAACAATACAATTCAATGAATAACAATAATTTTCAACTGCTTTGTGCCTTTTTTTAAACAAGTAGGGAAAATCTTCATGAACTCCGTGCCGGATTTCTTCCGACTGAAACCTCTTCCCCGTGGCTCAGCAGTACATGCCGGAAACCGCTCTCGCATTACTTCGGTGCGTATGCTCTTGACAGTGTTCGTCTGAACGTGCTTATTCACCACAAGAGCGAGCACGAGCGAACAAGAGCGAACAAGAGTGAACGAGAATTCTGCATCAATAATCATCTGGTGAGTACGGGCTAGCGGGGAATCCCGTTCACACTAAACGACCGCGAACAAGTATTTTCTTTGACAAAATGGTTTAGACTTTCACGGCTGAGGTTTTCAGTGTTATTGCTTTTCGAGGTCGACTTTTTCAGGTCGGCTAAAGACAGAGGAGACCCATTATCAGCAGCAGGGGTCTATCGCATTCCGTGCACTTGTGGAAAGGTATATATCGGAACCACCAAACGATCCATAGGAACAAGACTAAAAGAGCATAAAAGGAACTGCAGACTAGGCCAAACAGACAAGTCAGCTGTGGCAGAACACGCACTGAGTGAAGGAAACCACAGAATTTTGTTTGAGAACACAGAATTGATTGCCCCCAACCAGGGAAACCATTGCCGACTGGTACGGGAGGCAATAGAGATCCACAAACACACGGATAATTTTAACAGAAAAGAAGAAGCGCTGAACCTCAATCAAATATGGAACCCCATTTTAAGGAATTCGAGAATAACGAACAGGACAACAGGCAGCAAGATTGTTAATGTTCCAGGTTCACGTGCAGGTACGAATACAGGTACAAATGTAGGTACAAATACAACTGATTACCTGACAAGGCATAAATACGCTTTACGAAGCCTAAAAGGTAGTCATCGGACAGCAAGCCATGATGGTTAAACCTCTGAAGAAGCTAGCCACTCGCGCCAGCGAAACGTCAGGAAGAAATTCCAAAAATTTTTTTACGGGTGTTGTATAAGTGAGTCGGAAGAGTGAAACATCTGTTCTTGTAATAAGCTATGACAATATTATAGTAAAACAGTTACTTCGGAATACAATGATTCTGTTGAATAATGTGGTGGTTTTGATAGTATCAATTTCAGGAACCTGTTTTGGAGCACCTCAAGTGGACGAAGGTGTATATGGAATGTTCCACCCCAGCAAGCGATTCCATAGCTCAGATGACTCGCCACGAGTGCGTGATATAGAATTTTGAGATCAGAGTATGTCAGTATTTTCAACAAATATTTGAATTTGTATAGTATAGAACGTAACTTATTACAGATATATTGAATATGTGCCTTCTACTTGAGATGTGAATCAATTATCACACCTAGATATTTCACTTTTGATTCGGGAAGTATTACATGTTGTCCAATCTTCAATTGTGAAAAAAAAGGATTACTGAAATTATCGCAACTGAAGGGTAGATAATGAGTTTTATCGAAATTTACTGTCAACAATCGATGTTTAAGCCAATTTTTTATTGATCCGAGATCAGTTTCAACAATACTTTTCAGTTCCTGCCAGCCATTCGCCTTGTAGAAAATAGCCGTATCGTCTGCAAAACCTAATATTTTACCTTTGCTTTCGATAGAGTACAGTCCATTCACATATATGTTGAAAAGGATTGGTCCTAAAACCGTGCCTTGGGGAACCCCAATAACAGTTTTTCGCGTGTCACTCAACACGTCATCAATTCTCACACACTGGAATCTATCAGTGAGGTAACTTCTGAACAAATTCGAAGTTTTGCCTCTTATACCAATATCCTTCAAGGATTTCAACAGAAGGTCATAGTCAACTGTGTGATGTAGAATACTCGTTCACTCTTGTTCGCTTGTGTTCGCTTTTTTGGTGAATACGCACCTTAAGAGACTAGATATGCATTTTATAGATATACGACGCTCACTTCACATCAGGGAACTATAAGCAAAATAGAGAAGCAGTTTCGCGAGCTTGATCATGTGGGGTAGATAAAAAAACTGCCAATGCAATGAGTGATGAACTAAAATTAGATGTGATGCTTGAGTTTGAGGAAAACCCACATACATCGAATAGACAGGCATCCACCACATTCAATGTTAGCCATACAACGATAGTAAGCATATTAAAAGAAAATAAAATGCAACCCTATAAAATGATACCTACTCAAGAGCTCATGGAAGACGATTTTGATAGAAGAACTTATTTTTGTGAGCAAATGATGGACATGTTGGATAATTAGATAACGTTATGTTTTCTGATGAGTATGTACTTTGTCTCTTAAAGGTCATGCTAATCGGAAAAATTGTCGTAGTAGTGCAATACCATTGTTTTACCAGTAATTTGGTTTTCTCAAATGACAACTCTTCTTTTTTGGCATCACCTTATCACAAATCCTATTCAATTCCTCTCTGTAATTTCTTTTTGGGTAGAAATTATCATATTATCCTCGGAGTTATTCAATATTCCATTTAGCTTTTGACGGTCGAGTTTTATAACCTGCCATCCTTGTCGTAGTGAGAACAGAAAATCCTCACTGGATGAGAGAAGAACACACGCGATACCCTCAAAAGGTTAATGTTTGGGCAGGGATTGTAGGAAACCATATCATTGGTCCCTTTTTCATTGAGAGCAACTTAAATGGCGATAATTATTTGGCACTACTTCAAAATGATGTCATTCCAAGTTTATTAAATTTATAGGTATCCTGAACCAGAAAACCACCAAGTTTCAGTGAATACGATATGGTTTCAGCAGGATGGAGCACCACCCCATTACCAAGTTAGTGTCCGGCAATACCTCGATACAACATTTCCCAATCGGTGTACAAGGAGGCGAGGATCGCCTCCCTATCCACCGATTTATGAGGATATGTAAAGAGCAATGTGTACAAAACCAAACCTTCAGATATTAATGATTCAAAAGAACGAATAACGCTTGCAATTAGGTCGGTCACGACTGATATATTAAATAATGTTAGAAGACAGTTTTATTTGAGAGTAGGATGTTGCCAAGACGTTCGGGGTGAAAATTTTGAACATCTGCTTCGTTAACATCTATAGTTCTTTTTTGTATTCTACATTTCATTACGTTTTGCATTACATTTTAGTTTTTGAGTGTATTTTATCGAATTTCGGTAACCACATGATTTTAATTTATTTTATTTTATTTGTTGCAATGAACTTGAAAGCGATAACATTTTTGAATAGAGAATAAAGAGACCTTTCAAACGATATATCCCAAACATATATTTCCTATTTGAAAAATTGGGGGTTGTACCTGTCATTCGAAGGGAATTAAAGGTAGGGGTGGCATTTTTACGTTGAAGAATGTCAAATTATAATTTACATTTGACGTGTTTCGGGATTTTTTTAAATATGTACAGTAACCGAAATAATCAATTTATTCCATTTGGCTTTTACACACTGTATTGAGGCCTATGATTTGTATACAGGGTGTCCCTGGACTTCCTCTTTTCCTCTCGGGAATGTATAGATGGGGTCAAAATATCACCAGTACTTCATATAACTTTTTTTCCTAAAAGTCTTCGTAACCAAGTTACGGGCCCTCGAAGTTACAAAATGAAAAATGTTTTTCTTTGATAACTTTTCAAGTGAATATTCAAAATCATCCAAATTTTGGTAATTGACTAAACAAATGAATTCCGTCGATGAGCTTTCATGCAGGAGTCAGTTGTTTTGCTACAAAGTCAGGAACGAACTACCCCCGATGGTCCACACCCCAAAACTTTGAAATGACAGATATTTTTCAATATTTTTCAACAAAATAAGGTTACTTGGACAATTTTATGAATAAAAGTACTCGTGTGGAAAGTCGATCGGAGCAACGAGTCTTGATAAAAATGTAGTTCTACTCGACGACATCAAACCCGCTCGTCCACCATTATTTGAAATGAATAATTATCAAAGCAGAAATAATAATGATAACGTTAATTCAACAACATTTATAACAGGAATAATACAAAGTATGCTAAAATGAAGTCGTAAACAAAAAGTACAGTACCTATATGGAAGTTTAAGTCACAATTGTGATAGCAGATATTTTTTCAAAAGAAATATCAAGTTCTGTAGATTCGTGGTGTTTTTAAACTAACAAGCTACTCTACTATGAAATATCGAATTCATTCCATATTTTGTATGTACATAATACGTGTGGAATAATCACATTTCGTGTTGATCAGTTATCTGAATCTCATGAAACTCAACATTCGAATGTTTCAAATTCTTCTTCACAGCTAAACTGTTGAGGAGTTTCACTGATAATTATAATTTTATGGGAGAAATTCTTTAACACGAATCTAAATTTAGCTGAAAAAACGCACATCGGAAAAAATATTTACTATACTAATAAAAAGCAAACGAATGAACTACAAAAACGGCTGCACATGATCAGGTGAAAAATATCCAGGGAATAATTATGTTCCATTTCTTTCACAGATGTTGACAAAAAAACCTTTTAGAAAGTTTTGATAAAAAATGGGAAACTGGAATGCGATTTTGTTTTGTTGAGTGGTGCGTTGTCATATGACTATCATTGTATTGTCAATATTCTATAGGATATTTTGAATTTTTTTGATATGGCCGAACAGTTTACATTCAATGAATATGCAGATATGCATGTATTTTATGGACGAGCATTTTGTAATGCTGCAGAAGCTCGTCGTCTGTATTTCGAGCATTTTCCCAATCGAACGGTACCGTCAAGAGAAACATTCGAGCGTGTCGATCGCAGCTTGAGGGAGACAGGTATGTAATAATTGATAATTAATTTGAGCACGTTGTTTTATTTCGATATTATTGTAGGTACAGTTTTGCCAAAACGAGGTGGTGAGGGCGCTCCTAGGACTGTACGTACCGTTGTATTGGAGGAAAATATTGGAAGCCGTCGCTGATGATCCTTCAATGAGCATCAGAAATCTATCAGAACAGTTCCATACATCCAAGTCCACTATTCATAGAATAATTAGGGAACAACTGCTCCACCCATTTCACATCCAGAAGGTACATGCCATGACACCTCAAGATTTTCCAGCACGACTGGAATATGCCAATTGGTTCATGGATAGGCAAAGAGAGGATATGACTTTTATTAATCGAGTTTTATTCACTGATGAAGCAGGTTTCAGTAGAGATGGAGTTATCAACTCTCATAATCTCCATATATGGGCCGAAGAAAATCCCCATGGGATATTGCAAACCAAACACCAACGGAAATTCAACGTGAATGTTTGGGCTGGTATCATAGGAAACCATCTTATAGGACCATTCGTTCTACAGGACCGATTGAATGGGGAACGTTATTTGGAGTTCATTCAGAACGATTTGAATGGACTTTTGGAACATGTTCCATTGCAAACCCGAAAAGATATGTGGTTTATGCATGATGGCGCTCCTCCTCATTTTAGTTTGATTGTGCGTGACCATCTGAACCATATTTTCCACAATAGATGGATTGGTAGAGGTGGGCCATATTCATGGCCATCGCGGTCTCCGGATTTAAATCCATTGGATTTCTTTCTGTGGGGGCATCTAAAAAGCCTTGTTTACGCTACACCTATTCACACAAGAGATGCATTGTTGAATAGAATAACATTACATTGTGAAGCCATACGAAACGACCCTGGAATGCTATTTCAAGTACAGAGAGGGTGTCTTCGCAGACTAAGAAAATGTATAGAGAGAGAAGGTGGTCATATCGAGCAGTTTCTGTAGCGGATTTTTCATTTCTGTTTGCTCTTGAGGCTCTTGAGTTTCGTTAGTTAAACGTGTTTGCATTATAAAAATTCGTTATGAACATTTTACCTATCATTTCCATTTTCCTTAAAAACTAATATTTTCGAATAATGGTAGACATCTCAGGATAAATGTTGTTGAATTAACGTTATCATTATTATTTCTGCTTTGATAATTATTCATTTCAAATAATGGTGGACGAGCGGGTTTGATGTCGTCGAGTGAAACTACATTTTTATCAAGACTCGTTGCTCCGATCGACTTTCCACACGAGTACTTTTATTCATAAAATTGTCCAAGTAACCTTAATTTGTTGAAAAATATTGAAAAATATCTGTCATTTCAAAGTTTTGGGGTGTGGACCATCGGGGGTAGTCCGTTCCTGACTTTGTAGCAAAACAACTGACTCCTGCATGAAAGCTCATCGAAGGAATTCATTTGTTTAGTCAATTACCAAAATTTGGATGATTTTGAATATTCACTTGAAAAGTTATCAAAGAAAAACATTTTTCATTTTGTAACTTCGAGGGCCCGTTACTTGGTAACGAAGGATTTTAGGAAAAAAAGTTATATGAAGTACTGGTGATATTTTGACCCCATCTATACATTCCCGAGAGGAAAAGAGGAAGTCCAGGGACACCCTGTATATTGCATCGTATAGTAGTGTAGAGTACCAGTTTAACTGAGGAAGCTATTGTTGTAGTGAAAAGCGTATTGGAAATAAAGTCTACATTGTGAACATTCGTACTTATCATCATGAACAGTACTATTAAATCATTGAAATACTATTTTCTTCGCGTCAATCTGAATCCAATGATCTGTCGCTCATATCTTTGGGAGCTTTATGGCTATTCAACACGGATTGCAAATTGTGAAATATACTACAACAAATAATCGATGCAGCCATCACATCTACTTTTTCATTCTGGCTACTATAACTGAAAGCTACAAATTCTAAGCCCCCCTTCAGATGTAAATTTTCTTTGTCATCCGGACATCTGAAAAGATTTATTAGATTAAAGCACCGTTTCATATTTACAAGTTTTCATTGAAGAAGGACATGTTCATAGTACATTTTAAATTCCAGCAAAAACATTCTGATTTTAAAGAATGTGAACGTTGATGACTGGAGAAAACTTTGTCAAAGTTTTTATCTGGCTTTGTTTCTGTAATGTTAAACGAAATGTCCGACATAAAAATCAGCAGATCATAGCTAACAAACCTAAAAAGTTACCTTATTTAAAAAATGCATGTACATTTTGAATTCCAGCAAATATATTCTAATTTCAAAGAATGTGAACGTTGATCGCAGGAGAAAATTTTGTCAAAGCTTTTATCCGGTTTATTTCTGCAATCTTAAACGAAATGTCAGACATAAAAAACCTTTAGACCATGGCTAACAAACCCGGAAAGTTACCTCGATACATTTTTATTTTATACCATTCTGTGATATCCTCATGTGTAGCTTTATCGTTCACGGCAATTACTTCCCTAAATGTACACTTGGTTTCAAATGTCTATTCTAGTGCCCGCATTGTAGTTTTGCGTTCTCAAAGGGTTAACAATATGTAGAATTCAGTAAACTGACTTCAGTACCATTCAGAGTTCAGACTTTTTGCCACCAACACGTCGGAAATTATTTGCATATATTCTGAAACGCCCACAAAATTTCGATTAGGAAAAAGCTTGTTATTTCGAAGAAGACCGGATAACGCGGATAGCCCGTAATTATGCATTTATCAACGGAACATATCAATACATTTACAAATCAGCAAAACAAGGAAAATGCACCATCAGCATACCTGAATAGACCCAAACAAAAACCCTGACGTCAAAATTTCATTTCCTCTGTTTAATTACTAGTGGATGTTATTTTATGGCAGACTTTCGCAACCGCCAATTAAAATACTATTTCTTTTGTTGAGGGGTTTGAGAAATGCATCGATCAAAATCTAACAAGAATATTAACCGAATGCAATTCAGCGAAACAACTTTTGGTAATAAGCGTATAATATCTGTGTATTTATGCAAAATATTAGCATAACTTACCGATGGTAGCTTCTCCCTCCCCACCATGTTACTGAAGTTTGATACTCTCTATCATTCGACATGAGAGTAGAAAGAGTTTACGGAAAAAAATTAAATAGTTTCTGACTATTTTCATTTATTATGAAAGTGCACTAATTAATGTTTATCAAAAATACTTTTTACATATTTGACAGTGTTTGGAGAAGCATTCGAAAAATAAATTCGACTTTAGACAAAAACGAAGTATCGATTCTTTCTGACAGCAGTTTCTCTATAGCTACCGTTTTTTCAAGTTTCATTCATAATTCCGTGGAACTCTTGAATTTCCTGGATCATATTACAGACTCAATTGATATAATAACTTATTTGATAAATTGAAAAGCTATATTCCAGAAATTTTTTTTTACTACTTGGCAGTCGTCTGTTTCTCCCAAGTCTCATTCCCTCATTGCGTTTTTCTCCCATTTTTTTTTCAAGACACCCACTCCAACAATCATGTATCATGTATCAGTTTGTTCGGGTCCCTTGCTGGATGCACGTCATATTCTTCTGGACATACTTGAGGTAGTCCATAATTGTTTTCCTTGTGGGGTCCAATGTCTCGCATGCTGAATTCGCCCACTCTTAGCTTTCCCATTATTACTAATTATAAAGGAGGAAGATTCAAGAATGTTTCCTATGTAGCAGTGGGACCAGTTTTCATTGCTCTCGTTATTCCCAAACATGCTTAGTTTGTTAATAGCGATCGTTTGTAACATCTTTGGTCATCAGATCATAGATGCATATATTATCATGGTTTTGATCATCATCGTTTCGATATGAAGCCACTACATCATGTTTGGTTTAAGTCGGTCGGTAGCCGGTCAGCTCGATGCGGATGCTTTGTTCACTCACGAATTGACTGCCGTGTTGGTCGGTGGTTCAAGCCCCAGTCTGAACGATCGATTTTCACTTGCTATCGTCCAATCCGTGTTAGGAGTCACACGTTAAAAGGTAACACTTCGTTAATCCTGAGCTTGCCTAAGTTTCGACTTCTGAGGGTTGTTGTTCGTAGGGGTGCAACAACTGGTTAACAGATGAACAGATTTTAAACAGATTTTTTTAAACAGCCCCCGTGTCTTTTCCTAGATGCGTCTGGTCACAGTCAATACAATACAACTCAACACTTTCGAGATGTTGGTTCCAAGTCAACCTGTTATTTTGTATCACTCCCAGATTCATCTCTCCCCTCGACAGATTCATCTCTTCACTTCGAAGTGTCAGAGGTCTCACATCCTCTGTGTTGGTTCTTTTGGTGAATGCTACTAATGGTCGATTTCTTTGGGCTTACGTTCAGTCCTTCTTCATCGGTCCATTTACTTAAAATACCCCCTTTCTCAGGACAGCGCCTTGGCTTCAATATATGGTTGAATAGAACTGGCCGATACTTGATGAAAATCCATATTGAAAAACTAATTAATTCATTTTATTGTATAATTTTCACTATAAAAGGGTTTTACGAAAACCGCGACACGTGTTTCGCTATACAATAGCTTCCTGAAGCATACACTTGCAGTAACTTTAACGTTTCGGAGGCCAAAAATGTGACTTTATATTCAATTAGAAAAAGGTTTTATTATATTTCGCAGTTTTGTCTGGATGAATTGTCTTAGAAAAAAGATACACAGATTTTTTTTCAAAATCACTGCGCTGAAAATTCACAGTAGAAGTCCGCAGGTGCGCATATGAATCTCTTTTTCGTTGGTCAAGGTGGCGTAGAAATATTTGCTGAATAATGTGTTATTTTCATTCACCAGCAATTGTGACATTGACTAGCGTAAACAATTCTTTCTAGGAATAACGGCAAGTTTGGCATTCAAATAATACATTCACGAGTCACTAAAGAAGTTAGAACATTCCAATGGAAATATGTTTTAATAAGGTTGACAATGTTCTTGTACAATGTTGTTTACAAGAGGGAAATACTTGGATGGGTTAGTCAAAAGTGAAAATGATATTGAAAAATATGAGAAGAAATGAGCAATGCACAAAGAAAATTGAATAAAAGAAATAAATTATTGGTGAAGACTACAAAAAAAAATTTACTGAAATAAATACTACTGACAATAAGTGAAAGCTGGTAAAAATTGTTTTAATGGAGATCTTACAATAAAATGTTCCTGAATACATTATCATGGATTTTCATTAAATATCGGCTAATTCCATCACATATACCGAGTACAGAGTTGAAATACGCAGAAAAAAAAGACAGAGAGAAAAGTTTCGACTGTTTCCACAATCACATTTAGTCAACATCATCAACTGGTAATAGTTACATCTCACGAAGCAATAGAGTTAAAAATCTGTTAAAAATATATTTTTCTGTTAACCAGCTGTCACTCCCCTACGAACGACTATTCTCAAAAGTCAAAACTTGTGTGAGCTAAGGACTAACAAGGTCTTACCTTTTAACGAGTGATTACTAACACGGTTTGGACGACAGAAAGTAAAAATCAATCGTCCAACCTTGTGGTTCGGACCACCGGTTCACACAGCGGTCGACCACCCACGTCAACCCACCAGGCAACCGTTCAATAATTTTTCACATGTTTTGTACTTTCATTGGTTCCAAACTATGCACCCTGTTTTGTTCCATGTTGAACCTAAGTTAAGTGGTTCAGTCTAGCTGATGATACTTATGGTAGAACGAAACAGCGCAGTCTGGTATTTGTTCATGAATGCTTTGCTTTTGGGTTCTGGTTTCATCAAGGAAGTTATGATTTGAGATTCATGGCGGACCAGAGTTTTATTATTTCAGAAGAATATTATCATTGAAGAATCCATAATTGAGTTTTCTTTTTAGTTGAAATGAAAAGTTGCACCAACCACTAGGGTTATCAGCAACAAATCGTTGGCATTTCATGAACATACTGTGTGACTTTGAAAAACTATAGCTTATGGAACCCCTCGACATTTTCAAAGTTACATTGCTATCCAAAAATCACCTGAACTATTGTTTATGGAACCCCACATGTCCAAAGTTGCTTTGCTATCCAAAAGTCGTCTGAAATTAAACTGAACTTTTGTTGTTGTATTGCACTATATGTTCGACAGACATTTGTCCCAAACACATAAAACATATTTTTTTCCTTCACTTTCGAAAATGTTCATGAGTTTATCCACAAACAAGCTATAATTATTTGATACCTCCTTTGTAAGCCTTCGAATTATTTTAGGTTTTGATCACAGATTTTTCCATTGTAGGTACCTTTTTTTTGAACCTCAAAACAAGTCTCCAACCTTTCTTCGATGTTCCAGACTTCAAGGTTGCAAATGATGTTCGAGTCTCCAATCAGGAGAATGGCTCTTTTTTGGAAGGAATGCAGCAGCTTCAGGGAATGCTTAGAAGCGGAGCCAGATTCATGAGAACAATATTCCAATCTGAGCTTTATAAAGCATCAAAATTTGCTGAGGTGTGTACAGTTTTCTGGTGCTAAACAGTGGGGTTACACCAGCATTGATGGTGAAAGTAGTCGATAGATATCCATCGACGACCACTTTCAGGAAACGTTCTTTCAGAAAGCTGGGGGGCCTTACACAAAAATGATCTTACAAGCCATAGCGTCGAAGTTTGGCCGGAAAACCCTTACGCCTTATAATACACGGTCAAAGGCCTTAGAAATAAGCGCAACAGCTCTTATAATTTATAATTTTGCCTATCAAAAAATGGCTAAGAAACGATATAATACTTATCTCAACATTTCGGAGGCCAAAATCTGCCTTCGTCTTCAGAAATCAATAAAATTCTAATATAAAATATAATTCTTAACTTCTTCGACAGATGTCAAAGAAGTTTTGAAATCCTAGTAACAAACCTCAGACTATATCTATTTATTGAATTTTCAAAATACCTAATCAGTTCAGTAACCAATCACCATAATCAATATTATTTCTCCAATTATGTTCTCGTATATTCGAAACTTCAATGTCAGTAAACTGATAATATTAAACCGGAAGAACAAAGTCGTCCGAATGCAAACGTTTATATCGATTGAAATTTTCACATTCATTAACTAAACTTCTAATTTCTTACTGTGTTTTTATTTGAAATGTTTTCTTCCTCATTGATCATTTCAGCTACAGAAGTCGAGCATGATATTAATTAATACTGATGTGAACCGTCTCCTTCACCATTTGATATACTTTTCAACTTATTTTAGAATGTTTGACGAAGTTCGAAAAGTTTCGATTTTTTTTAATACTTAACGTGACTGTTTATTTGTTCCTAAACAAGTGATTAGCTTGAATCACCACACAATCTTTCAATTTTTTTTCATCTTTAATTCTGGTGCTGACTTCGTTCACAATATGTATCAAGTTACCATCACAAACTTCTCAATATTTTCAAGGGATGTATTTATATTAAAGAATTGCACTACCTTGTTAACATAATATCATCGTTCTCCGGGAATGCTTTCTCAAATATTCCAGACAGAAGAGTGATATCAATTTCTAGAATTTTGGTTTTGAATGAGTTACGAATATAAAATGCTACCTCTTCCCCTCTCGTTTTTGTATCTCTTCTGATAATTATATAATTGCCTATATTGAATGCATTGCTTGGAATATTTTAATTTAGCCAAGTCTCAAACAAACGTGAAACTAGATAATTGTTGTCTTCAAACAAGTCCGAAAATATGTCAAACCCTGTACATGTGGATCTCATATTAAAGTGAGCTTGAATAAGAGAAAGATGGGAAAAAAGTAAATATGGAAGGCAGTGTGTATTTCCACCCACGAGCTGAAGTTCATAGATCTGATGCACATGTTATTAATTTCTTACTATTTGGCTTGACAAGAACGATACTTTACCAAGGCAAAGCAATTTGTATATTTCCTCCTTCAGGTCTTTGTAAATAGATAATTTTCTATCTTTAACAGATTTCTTGGCAACTATTGTTTTATTTTTCAAAATATTTGTAGCACATGTTACTGAAATGGCTCTATTGGCATTTGACTTGGACCGTTGTTAATATACGTATAGCCTCAGTCTTTTAGTACAATTCACGCCAATAACGTCATTTATGAAATTGATAATGACGTGAACAGTGTTTTCATTGAGAAATTTTTTCAATTTCATAAAAACGTAAGGAATATCCTTTCTACCGCTGGTCGAAGTTTTCATTTATGACAGCTTGAAGTTTTATAGATTTTAGTGAGTATCAGTAGACTTTTGACAGATATGTTATCTAAATTTCAAATGTGAATGTTAATATGAGATTAGTTATACCCCTATAATTAGTGACTGCCAATTCAGTTGACGCTTTTATGTGACATTTTGTTAACATGTTCATTTTGTTTGCATTCTAGTTATTAACGTTTCAAGGTCGATATGTAGCAAATAACGGATGAGGTTGAATATTATGACAACCGAATCCGTTATTTGCGAATCGGTCGTGTGTCGTTCAAGACTTTTCGTAATCCCTCTGAAAGATTACATTTTGATTCCGAGGAAAGAACAAACCACGTACCACGTAATTTTACAGAAAAATCCCAAAATTGTATTGTCATGGAATAACTCAACAATATTATAAAAAATGTCAGTTTTTTGTGTTCGCGAATTCGCTTCAAAAAGCGGAAATCAAATTTCTTTAAAAATATTGGGAGAATCATGTGCAGCGAGTGTTAATTTACTGCCAAAAATAATTAAAGAGCGATATCAAAAAGAATATCAAAATTTTGAAACGGCCACCGGCCGTTAAAAAATCTCAATGGACGGAGGCACTAACCTTCCAATTGTCATCTGAATACAATTAAATCAAAATAACAGTATGGTATTACGAAAATGTGTGTTACGGTATGATAAGGACTTGAGGGGTACCAACAAATATAACCCTATAACATGAGATCAAAATTTTCCAAAAACGATGTCGCAGATAAGAAAAAAGTAAAGTTGATCTTTATGAGTAATTGAGTGGGTAAGCAGAAAACTGTTTGCACCTGTTGGAAAGAATCACAAAATGAATCTGTGGTGTGTTGAAGTTAGAACATCTTATCGAATAGATTGCAAGTATGTAAATCCTGTACGTTTAGAGTTTTGAAAATACATCTACATATAGATGATTTTAAAACGATCTACTAAAATGAAAATAATAACAATTTATTGGTGCTGTTAAACATTGAGTTCTACACAAGTCAAAAATGAATTGATTGATGTAGTAGATGATGTGGTAGAAGATCATGTAAAATTAGAAACGAAACTTTCTTCGTTTTTTACAACTTTTATTTGTAACTATCGTTACTGCAGTTTCGTTCTATATGGACATTTTCATACTAATACAATATTTTATTCAAACTAATACAATAATATACTAGTTTGAAAATATCCATATAGGACAAAACTGCAGTAACGATATATTTTTTTACCTGAGCTCTGCAAATATGTAATAATCAATATTTATCTAACCGAACATGCACTATTACCTATAAGAGTATATTTCCAATATTTCGACTATATTTCGACAGGTAGCACGATTGTGGTGTGGGATCAAGAACCTTATCATACTACATTATTATGTAGAAAATCTGCGGGAAAAATTATAAACACCTGTCCTAGACTTAAACTGGCAGTTCATTGAGCTGTTTGTACAATAGCAGCTCTGCACTGCTGTATGCTTTAAGGCTACCATGTAGATTTATTTGTAAATGAAGAGTATCTGAATTATTGTTTTACTACACAATAATAATTAACTTAACTTGCCTCTACTTTTAAAAAACCCTGAGATAAACATAGCAAACCTCATATTGCCAAATTTGCATTTGGCCATTTGCATTTGGCAAATGGCCATCTTTTACTATGAACCAAAATGTAGGTTGGCGTTTGAAAAAAAAAAGTTGCTATTGAATTCTTGATGATAGATGCAACTAGCGGCTTTATCTTCATATTCCGTAATAGACCTTTTGATCTAGTTGGCAATTATTGTTTGACCATATTTCTTTTGAAATACCAATGCTATGCAAATACCTCATTTCACTACATCAAGTAATGTCATAAAATTTATAGCAGGTCAAAAAAAAGCACGCAGTCAATTGAAAATTGAACAGTTCAAAGATATGTATAGTTAAACAAAAAAAGAGGTGACTGAAATAGAAGAAACAGAAAAATATATGCGTAATAGAGGCAGGCAGATAATTCTAGGAAATTGGCATGTTAAAATGCTTCAAGAGATTATAAATAGTATTAGATGAGGTATTGCATCATTTTCTTTTTAAATTTATTCTGAGGTTTATCACTTGCTGAGGAAGTATGTTTTTACAGACCGAACTTCAATGTATTTTTTTGAGATACAGAAAGTTTGAAGTGGGGTGTTTCAATTTTCATGGCACCTCAAGTATTGTAGTTGAAGTGGGGTGTTTCAATTTTCATGGCACCTCTAGTATTGTAGTTGTGAATATCACTCTGAATCCTGAGGGTATTAGATTTGTAGCTGACTTGTAACACATTGAAAATCAACAGAGTTGGCAGGGGCATTATACAATGTGCAATAAATAGAGGTTTGAAATATTCTCCAGAAGATGCATTAGTCAATATTCCAAGAGCTATCTGAAAATGCTGAAAAAGTGGGGGAATTTTCTCAGAATAACTCCATAGGTAGTTTACTTTAGAATGACACAAGGAAAAATTGAATTTTCATTGTTGATGCATTGTTGATGCATGCACCACAATGATTCTCATGCTTGGAATAAATAATAAATATGTGTCTTCATATTACTTACACTGTTGATGCGATTGATCGCTAAGATGTTTATGAATATGAGATGAAGTGAAGTCCAGAAATCAAAATGAAAATTAAAATAAATTTCTTCAGAATTTGATATTATTGTTTAATCTCTGGACGTGCATTATTGCTCATCAACATCTAAGCTATCAATATCATCGACACTGTAAGTAAGACTCATACGTATTACTGTATTCCGAGCATGAATATTGTAGCTTTTTTCTTGGAGATAATAGTACCTACAGTAAAAATATTGGAAGCTAACTGAAAATGTGGAGGATTTAAAGAATGACACTCTTGTCATTACTAGTATCAGATATTCGACAGACTGACACTATCAACATCAATGTTTCAATTTTGTAATCTTTTTCGGATAATTATGAATTTTGAAAAGTATCAAACTCAATTTACTTGAAAGTATTGTACATTTTTTAGGTATTTTTCTATTGTATTTTGAGTGTGTGTGTGTGTTTCTGTGTTTCTAGATTGAATACATATACATATAAAAAAGAAGAAATGCAGAAATTAACATGACAAGCCACTGAAGCTCATAGAGCTTGTTTGTGATGTCAGTTGAAATGGAAAATGAATAAAAATATGGGCATGAACTAGTGAACAAACAAAATTACAAACTAAACTTTCGGTCATAACATTCATCATTCATACACCATATATATAGAGTGATTGAGAGTCATATGTTTTATATTTCATTCAATGTTCTGTTCTTAATATGGTCCTTGACGACTGAACTTTTGTAGAGTTGCTGTCTATTCTATATAAGGTAAGTCCACCAGAATATGGTGAACAATAATGACAGATGTGAATTAAAACATATGAATAAAAGTTCAAACATACGTATAAAGCTGATGTAAATCATGAATTGTGAAATTATTTCAATTTATACTTGTAAATATTTACATTTTCACATGTGACAACATGTTCTTTTTCTTTCTTTCTGTATCACTGCTTCATTTTTTTCTTTTCAATATTTCATGTATCTTACCTATTGTTATATTAGTTAGCCATGATTTCAGTACTTTTTTAAATCTGTTATCACTTGTAATAGACTTTATTTCAAATAGAACTTCTGCATAGGCAATAGGACACAAGTATGTGAGAAATCTTTGACTTCGAGTTGCGCTTTCTTTAGAAATCCTTAAGGTTTTTTGTTTAAATCTGGTATTGTGCAAATGATCCACTGACAATAATTTTGTTTCATATCTTCTATGATACATTGCAAGACTTAGAATGTATAGATGTCTACACGTAAAAAATTTAGATTCTTTGAAAAGGTATAATATCTATTGAAAATAATTTCAATGAGAACATTTTGAATGACATTGATAACCCTAAGATGATTATCAGTAATACCTCCCCACACAATTTATCGTACAGATGACAGCTTATGTGCCAGAAACATGTGTTAACACATATCGGCGGTTTCGCTATTTTCTGGGTGCTGGGTCAATTAATTTCCTCTGTTTTTGATCATATCAAAGCCACTATAAACTGGTGAACCAAAATTCATGAGAAAATTTCATTATTTCATAATAATTCCACAGGTGATTAATTCCTTTAGTCGATCCGGCAACATAGGTAGTGCGTTCCTCACGATGGATGTGGCGCATACCTGTGCCTCGTGCAAGTTTTGCAGTTCCTGGAACTCGAACAGGTCGGAGACGGTCACAACAATCCAACTCAGTAACTATGTATGGGTACTTACCACCTCTCATCGGAATCTAGTAAGAGCCAAAAATAGATCATATGTCTTCCAGGAAGGTAGTTATTTATGAAATGAAATCTCATCATTTTCGAAGAAGCCTGAACTTCTATATGAAAATGTATTAGAATTGTTCGCTTTTGACACACCAGAACAGCTAAAAATGTATTCAAAACTGACATTTCGTCAACGAAGTTTTCGTCATCAGCGCAAATGACATAAATGAATTTCAATTAACTCCTAGTTTTTCTTGCTGTTCGGGTAAACGGGTTTGAGACACATCTCTAGCATAAGCAGTCAATATGATCACTATATTATAATCCCTACTAATACTATAAATGCGAATGTAAGTTTCTTTGTTACGGTTTGACGTGAAAACTACTCAACCGATCATCATGAAATTTTGTGCACATGTTCTTGGAGGTATTAGAAATAGCATAGGATACTTTTTATATTTATTGTTATTTTCTTCTGTCATTTTTATTTTTTGGTTAGGTGTCATTTTTGTGGTTGGATGCCACTTAATTATTTTAACATTTGTAATTGCAATTCAATAAAGCATATTTTGAATTTTCGAAACTTCATCGTATGTAATAATTTTTAAAAATTGACAATCCCAGCCAAGCATTGAAATATGGTTCTCATATCTATTGATTTCTATTGTACTGACACTTATTTAACGACCTAAATGCGAACGAAGCCGCGGGTAAAAGCTAGTTAGTATAAAGGTAGAACTAATTTAGGCGTTTCATCAAACAACAACCAGATCTCAGTGGTCTAATCATTTACCTCAAATGATTTTCAAATGCGGAATTATTCATTAATTTTATTACATAAAATTTTTCGAATATTAACTTTGGTAATTCTTTCGAAATCCCGATTGAATCAACCCGTATAGTACCCAACTCAAATTTTACAGATCATGAAAAAAGCATTCGCAAATAAATATGGAATGGAGTGAATTCAAGTACTGTGACGAGCAAATATATTTTGAAGACAAGTGTTTTTTGCCGATACATTTGGAAAGTGTACGGGAAAGAAAGACAACTACTAAAAAAATTGCTGACGATGAAATATTACCAACAAATTTCACTGTCGTTAGAAGGTTTTGCAAGTTATGTAATTTCAAGAAATCCGAATTAGATTTCATCAAAAAAGGGATCAATTAATTTTTTTTTCTATTTTTGACAATTCATATATTTGTTTCTACACTAACAGGATGTCGTGCTGTCAACACTGTAATAATATGTTACCAAGAAAGCATTTGTTAACTTTACAGAAGAACTTTATTTATTTAGTAGGACATGTCCTAATATAAAAATGAAAAAATAGCTATACAAACAAGTTTCTAGACTAATAGTTATATAATAAAAAGAAAAGAAAGACAAATACTAAAAAATAAAATATTGCAATAAGTATATAAATTCGTGTGAACAAGATTTGTTATGTTGTAATACATTCTGCTGATTTATAGTGACTGGATATGTTTACTGATCCCCGTTTTAAATACATAAATGGTACTAGATTGCTTGATGTCTTGTGGTAGCTTATTCAATTCATCGAGTCCTTTATAGAATAGCGATTTCATTGAGTTTGCCATTTTCCAATTACCGAGATGAAACATTTTATTTCCTCTAGTATAGTACCTATATAGTATAGTTATGTATTTGGGAGTTAATCGTAGTGAATTCACTTAGATAATCTGGAAGTAGCTTATCTAATATGTAATAAAAATCATTGTAAACTTATAATAGTATATTATGCAACGATCATGTAATGATGGTTATTAAGACACGAGCATTAACCGGGATACGAAACGAGCGGAAGGCGAGTTTTGTATGGTATATGCGAGTGTATTAATAAGCATTACATGAGAGTTGCATACGCTATTTTTTCTAAACCCGATAAATAATGAAAAACTATAAATATTATATTTGTATTGAACACATTTACAGTAATTAACTCATATTTTTTTTAAAAAACACAAACTTAATGGTATTATCATGGATATATGAAAACTATAAAGATTCTAATTATATTTATATTGAATATAACAACTGTAAGTAATCTGATCTTTTAAAAATATTGGAGTCGATGGTATTCCTTCTATATCACTGTTTTCAGACATTTTGATAATATAGGTAGGTTATATGAAAACTGATTTTGACAAATAAAGCAATTAGTTACTTAGGTTAGAATCTAGGACAAACAAAGGAACAGGATTCTTGATTGAAAAATTATGGGTTTCTATTGGTTGATAATCTGTATCGTTATGAAAAATCTGTATCATAATGGATATCATTATGAAACGGATTATGGTCATATAAGTGTATTGTTAGAGTACGGGTGTAGAAAAAATCTGTTTTTCACCGATACCCACTGCAATCTAACATCGCTGCAATGGTGGTAACACGATTACACTTCAGTATTATTCTTATACCGCGATTTTGCAGCTTTTGTAGTTGTGAAATTTCATAAGAATCAAGGGAGTATAGTAAGCTACCACAATAATCGAAGTGGATCCGGATAATTGTGATATATACTGTAATTTTGGAGTAGGTATGTTGAAAGACATGAGGAAATTCTAGAGAAGAAATAGAATTTCTTACTAATTTTTTTACTCATGTAGGAAAAATGTTCATGCAATAATAGGCTTTTATCAAGTAAGTATCCAAGATATTTAACTGGTTTATGAATTCAATTCAAAAATTTAATACCGTTATAATCTATCCTAATCACTATACACCAATAATTTCGTTCCAAAATGAAAGTTTTGTGAACAGAATAACCTATGTTACGTCTCACATATATCAGAACCCCTCCACTATGTCGGGAGGCAGAGTTACATCTTATCATCATCAGAGTACCTATAGTTATCAAGAAATATTTCTGCATCCTCAATATCGGATGTCGTTCGGGTTACACTGAACAATATCACTACGGGGTTATAACATAAAATATTGACAATAACTTGTTCTCTATTGGCTGTGAAACTTTGAATATTCACATCTAAGATGTCGCTATTGAGTGGTATACTAGAATGTTTTACGAGTTTTTTTGAACTGAACTCACACTGACAATCGTAGGCTTATTTTTGATGTATTTGATAATTTTTAAGTTATCCCCATTTGCTTTAAATTCATCTAATTTATTTTTTAATGACTTGTAATAGCTTCTCCGCTTCTGCGTTTGGTAACCAAAAATTTTTATTCCTACTACTGCCGACTTTCTGTTTTTTAACACTTGAACTGCATCATCCCTGCTTTTTAAAATTACTTTGACTAGACGATTTTTTCCCGACGATTTTTGCCGACTCTAAAGACTTTTATACCCTCGGTGTCAATATTAAATTCTTTCATTATATTTTTGACGGTCACTATATCCTCTTCTTTTTTCTGCTGGATAGAAGTAGCATGAGATTCATTTATATTTGCTCTCATTACATTGGATTCACGCTTTTGACGTTCCATCATTTCTGCTAATACATCTTCATAAGACTCACCCTGTATATCACCTCCCAAAGTTTGACAAAAGTCAGTAGGTTCACACTGAACCTGAGCCTTTTTTTTTGTTACGATCATTGGATAGTTGATCAAAGTTATCTTGGAGTTCATTCAATTGTTTGATTAGAGAAGGGACCCTCCAAGATCCTGCTTGACAATCTTCGCATAAAAAGATCAATCCCCTTCTTGATTAACTGATTAACGGAAACACAGATTTTAAACAGATTTGAGTTGCATAGCTTTAATTTCATTAGGTGTGAGATCTCCACAATTTACACATAGAGGTTTTTTACAGCTGTCACATAAAAAAAATTGGTTAATTTCAAATATTTTTTCACATTTCTTGCACTCGTTTTTATCAATTTTTTGTAAGATATGTTTTAAGTGTTATTTCTAGATGACTATAGCAAATGCTGGATTTCGATATCAAACAAGTTGTAACTTTAGACAATATGAAGGATTTTCGAAGTAGCTTTCTTTTGTAGAGTGCATTTTATACAATCACTATGCAAAATTTCACTATTCTATTGTTGCCGGAACTACACTAAAGATGAATATTATGAGGAGCACATGTACACACGACCACATCGAATACCTGAATACCTGAAGGTTTTTGTACATATATGTGATACCTTTTCCACCTTTTGCAAACAAACTCACGGACAATGTAAGTAGTTTCATTTGAACTCAAGCATTATGTGAACAGTACATATTTACTTCTGTTGTTTCCCTGATGATGGCAATAAAACAATAAAACGTATCGAAATATTGAAATAAATTTCAAAAGAGTATTCTTTTGATTTGAAAGGGTTATATTTGGAGGAGTGATTAATTTTTGAGAAAGAAAGGTTTCGGCTTTCTAGTAGTCCATCTGGATACAAAAAAATGTGGGAGTCTTCCAAAGAAAGGAAGGAAGTAATCAATTTTAAAAGAAGTAACTTTGTACATGAATGTGTAGATCATGCAATAAAGTAACTTTCAGACACAAACAGGAAGAAAAAGCCCTCCTAAAATAGCAACTTTCATATAAACATTGAACTATACGAAAAAAAAATACTTTCATATGAACACTGAATTATACAGAAAACACTTTTCTCTACTCAGTTTGTATTCCAAACATTCGTTATGGAATTAAATCAGATATCATTCACAGGAAAAGCACCTGCTGTTCCTTGAAGAGGGCCATGTGGAAATATCAAATTTTGAAGTTGACATATGACATGTAATTAATTCGTACATGTATATAGCCCGCGAAATTTGAACATTCATATTATTGTTTTGAACAACTACGTACATTTTGCTTGGTACTGCAGAAATTGCATGCTTTGCAGAAATTACCAGAAATTGAACAGTATTTACGAATAAACGATTCAAGACGGATGATGTACCTGATATTTTTGTTCCTACTGAATGTATTATCATAGATTTTGGTCTTTGAGGGCTAAGAAATATAGGATATATTTTAAAATGTAACGAATTCTTCTGAACAGCGATGCAAGCTGAACATAATTTGTTTTACTCTTAAAAGTTATTGTCAACATATATACATATACCGTAGAATATCCATCTTATTTATTACTTCTTTCATTCATTTATTTTCCAAAATTTCGATCCTACAATCATCAATATCAATGATATTGATATTTTGTAAAGAGCAGATATTTTCAAGAATCAATAATTAATTTCATATCAAATACTTCAACAATAGTGAAAATCTAGTTTTTCATATGACGCAATCTTGAATGTTTTCATTAATTGAGTTTTTAGTTATGGTAGAAATAGTCATGAGGTTTCGAAATACAGATCATCTTAAATTTTAATAACTAGATATATAAATAGTATGAGTTTGTTCTATATATAGCCAATTCAATCGTGTAATTAGCAGTTAACGTTAAAATTGAACTCGTATTCTTAAATTAAGACGTGAACTTCTGGAAATAGCACAATTCAGATGATAAAAGCATAAATTAACGAGACGGATTAAAGTAGGACAAGTGGCTGCATTTCTCGCATTCCTCGAATACGACGACGTGCATTATACAGTGCGTTCATATTATTTTGACTTACGAGTACACAGGCAAACATAAATTGATATGCTAAATTTGATACAGTTAACAATAGTGTGTTTTTGAAAAATCTCGAAATTATTTATTGAAATGCAACGGTGAGTTAAAAGGCCAAAATTTTCAGATATTAACAACATTAAAGTTATAGCCGTTGATGCAGCCTATACCTTCTAGAGTATTATAGGTGGGCTCGAAATGACGTAAGATGAAAAAAGGCATTTCTGTCAGTTTCATGATGGAAAGAACTGCAATTACAATATTCCGAATATTATATTTGCCTCAAGATGTCTTTCTGAATAAACAAAAAGGGCGAATTTTCGATAAAGCTTGGAGTAATATCCAAAGATTTTTCCACATTATCACAATTTTTCGATTCGTTAAGTATGAACCAATTCTATAGAAATAATTGTAAAATATTATTAGATGATGAGCTACATAGCAGCAATTCTGACTATGATATAGTAGTTACCCATACTTTGCTTCAATCTAAATCAGATAGGTTTGGCTGCTCTGATATCTGGGATTGTCTGGTTATTAAAAAACGTTAGACTTCGACGGGTTCGACTGTTTCAATTACAATAATGTTCCTGTGGAACCAACTTTTACAGAATATATTATCAACTATGGACTATCAAAATCACAATTTCCGTATACATTTTATGAATTCTTGAAATAAGATGATATTATGTCAAACACAATACGCATGCGATTTCCTGAAAAGTGCGTGTTGCAGCTAATGAAATCACTTCGACCGTTGCCGCATCGTCTTTACTGATGCAGTTGCATACGGGAGGTCAGGCTCAGAAACCTACATACCACGGCTAATATTCGGAAACAGCAAATTGTCAATACTACATAGGAAATGAATATTACCTGGAGTTTTTTCCAACACCAGACCGTTATTTCAACACCTCGACACGTGTTTCGATCACCAAGAGGATCATCTTCAAGAGGAAGATCAAACTAATCTTTCAAAGCTATCCTTATTTATACCGTGTGTCCGTGTGTCCTGTCAAAGTTCTACCAGCCCCTACCATTATCGATCCACCTCCAAATGAAACAATTTCTTGCACACAGTCATCCAAATAGCGTTCACCGGGACGTCTCCATACCCGAACACGTCCGTCATTGTTGAATAACATGAATTTTTTTCATCTGTAAACATAACATTGGCCCATTGCTCTGAATTCCCATTACGATGCTCTTGACGAAAGTTTCTACGATTTCCTCGATGAGCTGGAGGTAATCTAAGGGCTCTAGCAGGTCGTCTTGCATGGAGTTGTACTTCGTGAAGTCGGTTTCGTATCGTTTGGTTCGAAATTCGCGTTCCCGTAGCTTCATAAGGTGATTTTGCAGTGTTCTAGCAGAATCAGTGCGACCCCTAATTGCCCAAAGTCGTAACAAACGATCTTCGCTGCGTGTTGTTGCCCGTTGTCGATTGGGATAAGGGGCTCTTTTTACTATGCCGTAAATTTGGTAGCGATTCCAAGCTCTGGAAATCGCAGAATGACTCATATTGAGCATTTGGGCTACACGACGCCTTGAATACCCTACTTCGATCAATGCCACTGCTCTAGCAACGTGAAATTCGTTGAGGTACACATTCATAGTTTGAATTTTAAAATTTAATACCTATCATAAACTAACGTAAAGTGAAACTAAATAAAGAATTTTCCATATTAATGATTTTGTAGCTGAAAGTACAAAAAGAAGGAAAAAAGTAGAAAAGTAAACAACAACCGAATGAAACATGATAAGAATTAGTATGTAGTACACACCAGAAGTTTTTATCATGAAATAATACAAATCTAACTCATTGGATTTTAAGGATGTGTCTCTATATTCTTTTTGAGTAGTTTATATGAACATTGAATTACCCAAAGAAAGAGTTCTTTTGCGACAATTACTTTCATACACATAAACATTGAATTATACGGAAATCACTTTGTTCTGTTCAGTTTGTACACCAAACATTTGTTATGGAATTGAATCAGATATCATTCATAGGAACTCTACACAATACAATATATGAGAGAGTTAGGATATTTAATTTCACTAACATGGAACATTATCATCCTCAATAGTGAACTTCAAAGTTTTGGAGTGGAACACTTGCCTTATCACCTCATGAGAACCTTTCTGGATAATATGACAAGAGAAGCAGTTCATTCATAAAATTTCGACTTTATGTCACGAAAGAGGCAAATGACAGTACGTAAAGACATTAATGCGCTTATTTGATTTAATCAAAGCCATAGGAATCTTGTTTATACTTTTTAGATTTGATTCCATAATAAATGTTTGGAGTACAAACTGAATGGAAAAAAGTTATTTTCGTATAATTACATGTTCATATAGAAGTACTTGTTTCAAAAGTACTTTTTCTTTCGTTTTATTCAATGTTCATGTGAAAGTAGTTCTTTAGGGAGGGATTTTTCTTCCACTCTGTAACTGAAATTATCTATCTTCTATTATGTCTTCTATCTATCTTCATTAGAAGCAAACTGGAATATGCGACGTTTATTTGGTCACCAATTTACCAAAATGCAATCGACAGCATAGAGTACGTTCAGAGAAAATGTCCAAAGTACTCCCCTTTCAAATGTCAAGATGATTATCCCGAAACAGGTTATGACCACATCTTCTTTTCAACTATTTCAACTTTGTTTAATGAATCGAAAACTAGCAATCACAAGAACTTCAATACTCTTCTCAAGACACGTTTCACCAATCAAGCATACTTTTTTTTCAATTTAGGATTTGGTCAGTTGAAAATTTTTTCCAAATCAAGATCGTTCCTAACGAGAAATCATCTACGTACTATGGATTTCTCTAAAATCTACCAGAAATATTTAAAAAAGAACAAATACAAATGCTACAGGATACGCAATATTTATCGCCAAAATGAATGGGATTGTGGAATGACGGTACGATTTGCGAAGTGGTTAAGACGTAGAAATAGGGAAGTTAGAAATACATGTAAAGAAATAATGTGGACAGACGAATCAATATTCACAAACAATGGTTGATTTAACAGAAACATCCATTCTAGATGGAATAATACAACTGAACATTCATAAAGAGAAACCAATTTCCAGAAAAGGTTCGGAATAAATGTTTGGTTGGGAATTTTGGGAGAACAAACATAGTAGGTTCTTTTTTACGATGAGCATTCGAATGGTGAAATGTATCTACATTTTTTTATCCAATGAGTTTCATGGCATCAAATGAACTGCCACTGAACATTCGCTGTGGAATACAACATTTTCAACAAGATGATGACCCTCCCCATAATACAGCAATAGTAAGGGATACATCAAGGTGTTTCTACATCTAGTAAAGATATCGACCATCTCAAACAAAAATAAGAAATGCATGTAATAGCATTACACCCATCATGCTAGAAAATTGCTACAGAAATTGTATGGACAGACAGCTTATGTGCATTCAACAAAGAGTTCGCCAGTTCGAGCACTTGTATTCGAGTAATGTAGTTTGTCATGTAGAATTCATTTTCTGTTATGGTTTTATTGGTTATCCCTGATGATACTACTTATTTTGAATGAAACGCTGTAAAAATATCAATTGTGATATACCACTAAATTGTGATTTTATCGCTTTATCAACATTTGTAATGAAAGAGACAGGTCCGTAATTGAAAGAAGAATTGGTGGTGGTCGTGTTGGCACGAAACGATTAATCAAAGATTTAGTATTACATCGTTATAGTTCGTTTCGAATACAATAAACGATTTTTATATTCTTTATATTTTCTGAAATAACAATATTCGTAAAAAATCAAAAACAGCACTCTATATTTTCCCTGTATAACTTGAGAAGGGCGAAAGCCCTGTTGATTTTCTTTGACAATTGTACTGTTCCCCACGATAGTTACTTATTTGATCATCTTCATATCTTTTACGGTTCAGAAGATAGCAATGTTACCACATGACAAAAGAACCGGCTTGTATATCAACAACCCATCTAAAACAGATTAACAGTTAAGATTTCTCAACAAATATCAGATAACCCGGGGCTGCATTCTTTTCAAGTGTCACCTTTTCGAATCCGACAATATCTAAGCAGTAAAAAAAGCATTGGATCTCATAATATATTTCTTGTAATGCTAAGATTTGTTGAGTATTATCTCAGCAATCAAATTGCTAATATTTTCAACATCATTTTAGAAACAAATCATGTTTCATCAGTCTGGAGACAAGTCATTATACTTCTCTTACCAAAATGTGGTACTCCCACGACACTGTTTCACTAAAGGCCTATTAGTAAATGGTCAGTATTGCCCAAGGTTTCTGGGATAATTCTGAAAGATCAAATCGATCACTTTTGACAAATTTCATATCATGTCCAATCTGGTTCCCGAATATCTCACAGCACAACTACAACATTAAGGATTTATTCATGGCCACTGATTTATTTATTTAATTCATGTCAAAAGCGTCAGTAGCAGTGTAATACGATAAAACCCGACCAATCCTTCCACTACACAATGCAAGATCCGGATTTAAACGGAAGGGTCTTTATTAAGACCAGCTTTGATGATAATATGACCACTGCTATAGGTTACCTGAAATCCACGGTGTGCTTGAATATCAATCAGCAAGGCGTTTGATACTTCAGTTGATCACATTCTGTTTAATAATATAGCGTATTTGGGATTTAGCGATGAAGCTGGCTAACTTCTGAAAAGCTACCACAATCGAACCCAAACCATATGATACTCAATACTCAAATACTTTGCCTCTTGGAGTTTCCCAAGGTTCCATTTTCTAGAGTCTATTATTCTTGATGTTTGAAGTGATAAGAAATTGCTGTACACCATTATGGTGATGATATTCAGCTGTTCTTTTTCTTTTCTTATAACTGACAAATATCATATGTGATTCGTGGAATCGGCCACATTTGAGAAAAATTGAAAGTATTGGTTGAGATCAAACAAAATTTGTTGTATTATTATTTTGTGGCAACTCCCATAATTTCGGTGAAAACAAAAGATTTTCTATTCACTCGTTGATTTATTTATGATTCAATCAAAGAATATTACACTATCAAGTTAAGAAATGTTTCTTGTCTGTTTTTTTCCGCTGTTTCAGCTTCACAACAGCTTTCTCAGCTGTCGTTATAGTGAAATATGTGATGCGTAAACTTTTCAGTTAAAATTTCAACAGTGTCAATTGGATACCAAATTAGAAAAACCAAAAATCATAAAGACCTTCCTTCGGTTACGTCTCCACATGTTGATAGTAATCAAATCAAAAAACTCTCATATCTGCTAATATTTGCACAATTATTGTAGTTTATTGATTTTGCATCATGTATGACTCACGTATAGATTCAGATTATTTATTAACCATTTGTAGCCAAACTGTGCTTGGATATGGCAAGTCATATTGCACTTAGTAGCACATTATTAATGCTATGACAATTTTTTAAAAAAATAGAAATTCAAGAGATTATTTTGAAAGTACAATACTCAATCATACAAGTAATAAAATAAATTAGGTATTTTTGCAATAGTTCACAAATTCTTCAAGGCTGTAAAATGCATTCATTGTCAGAATTTTCAAATTTTTCTCTCGAAGAGAGAGTGTGATGATTTTTTTTACATTATTTAATGAATAATTGTATAATGTAAGTCCATTATGTTGTGGTGATTTTGTAAAATATGTGTGGTTGAATTTTTCGATGCGAAGGTTATCTTTGTTTCTTGTTTCATACCTGTGTTTGTTTATCATAGCAATCTTCACCATTATATATATTTAGTAATATATTTTAAATGTATATGCAGGAAAATGTCAATTTACCCTTTTGTTTAAATACTTCTCGGCATGAGTCAAAAGGTTTCATTATATATACAGGGTGTAACTAAATAAGTGTAAAACATTTAAGGAGGTGATTCCTCATCGAAAAAAAGATAGAATCTTTCATATAAAGAAATTTCATTGGAGCATCCTTTGTTGAGATACAGCCCCTTAAAGGGGGTACATAAAATTTGTATAACAATTTTTTTCACAAGCACTAAAAAAGTTAAATTATTGAAATTAACTTGACGTTTTGTACTACCAAAAAGACACTCAGCCAGTAATTTATTTGGTTTACCCCATGGTTGTAAGGGGTGGCAAACGCAACCCCTAATATTTATTTCCAATGTAACTTTTTGTCTTATTATTTGTTTACCATTTAAAAATGTATTTCCGAAAGCCTGTTTCATTGTAAACAAAAAATGTCTCTTGGGTTTTTTGCCCAAAATAAAGCAGTTCGCAGCAAAAAATTATTTTAAGAACAACTACAGAGATACATCGTCATAAATGCGAAAATACGAAACTAATCTATCTAGTAGGTCGTTATTAGCGATAGTGACAATTAAATTGGTATGACGCTGTCAGTTTGTGAATTTTCGAAATTGAATTAATACTGTGTGTTGCTGTTCTGTTTGATACTTTAATAATTCACTTGCTATTAAAATGGCATACACAAATGAGGAAATGGCTGATATGCATTACGTTTACGGTCTGTCGCAGGGGAATGGGTTAGAAGATTCTAGAAGATATGCTGAAATGAATCCTCAACGGCAGCATCCTTCACATAGAATATTTGCTCGACTTCATCAACGATTACGAGAATATGGTTCATTCGACAAAAGAACGCAGGATTGTGGTCGCCATCGAGAAGTACGAACACCACAGCTTGAGGAAGCAGTACTTAATTTGATTGGAGAACAACCTACTACCAGTACTAGAAAGATTACTTTCCATCTAAATGTTGATCATATGACGGTATTTCGAATTTAAAAGGAACAACTCTTATACCCTTACCATCTGCAACGAGTACAGGCACTGTTACCGCGAGACTTTCCGAACCGTCTTGAATTTTGCAATTGGATGCTGGAAATGATTAGAAGAAATTGTGACTTTCTGAAGACGATACAATTCACAGACGAACGTAGTTTTCCTCGGGAGAAGATTATTAATTTTCATAATTACCACATATGGGCTGATGAAAACCCTCACGCTATTGTCGAAACTAACCATCAAGAACAGTTTTCTCTCAACGTGTGGCTCGGAGTTATTGGGGATGATTTAATTAGGCCTCATTTTCTACCTCCTCGATTAAATGGTGACGCATCCGTTCAATTTTCAAGAGAAGTGCATCCAGTACTGCTGGAGGAAGTTCCTTTGGGCGTCAGTTGGGATATGTTTTTTATGCATGATGGGGCTCCCGCTCATTTTAGTCAAGTAGCACGTCAGCATTCAACTGAAACATATGCAAATCAGTGGATAGGCCGAGGAGGACCACAGAACTGGCCCGCTCGATGCAGGTGCAGGATAATCAGAGAGACTCCAGGAATATTTGAGCGAATACGTGGCTCAATGTGCCGACGTCTAGACGCATGCGTAATGTCTGATGGTAGACATTGAACATTTACTATGATTTCTACATGTTGTGTGTTTTGTTACTAATAAATTAGTTTCGTTTAATGCAGGTACTAACTACAAAATAACAATAAATCCAGTTCACATTTATGACGATGTATCTCTGTAGTTGTTGGTAAAATAATTTTTTGCTGCGAACTGATTTATTTTGGGCAATAAACCCAAGAGACATTTTTTGTTTAGAATGAAACAGGCTATCGGAAATAAATTTTTAAATGGTAAACAAATAATAAGACAAAAAGTAACGTTGGGGTAAACCAAATAAAGTTAATTTCAATATTGTAAATTTTTCAGTGCTTGTGAAAAAAATTGTTATACAAATTTTATGTACCCTTTTTAAGCGGCTATATCTCAACAAGGGATGCTCCAATGAAGTTTCTTTATATGAAAGATCCTATCTTTTTTTCGATGAGGAATCACCTCCTTAAATGCTTTACACTTATTTAGTTACCCCCTGTATAATTCTTATTATGCGTTTTTGGAGAACGAAGACTCTAATCCATGCAAGTCCCCAACTGATTATATTCAATGATAAGGTCAAGTAGATTATAGAATGATATATATAATAATATACTTTCAGGGGAGACGATTCTTGAAGACAAATGTCATGATATTTGTCAAATCCACAAAAAAAAATCGTATACATGTTAACTTTTACGTCAATTTATATCTTCAATTTATTGTTTTTCGCTCATTTTTACTGCCCTGAAGAAGCTTCCCATTAGAAGCGAAAGCTTGGCAAAGTAAAGCAGAGTTTGATTTTTGATTTTTTGACTGAGAGACCCTGTTAATCCATTTTACTATATATATATGTATATATATATATATATATATATATATATATATATATATATATATACATATATATATATATATATATATATATATATATATATATATATATATAGGTTTCCGCGGTCAGTAATTTGACATACTGCTGTCCGGATTGAACCGCGTCTGTAATTTTCATCGTTTCGACGTTTCGGCTCCTGCTTTGGAGCCATTCTCAAGAATCACTTAGATTTGTACTTACATGACTCGAGGACGAAGTCGTCTCCCTTGTCCCCAAGTCTCGTTACTAGTTCTATGTTTGCTGTGTTCCACTCTAAGTTCGTACTGGTCACTCTGTTGTTCGGGGCTCATATTTATGTTGTTGTAGCAGGTATCTGGTTTGCCTGACGCCTGACTGGGTACCTGCGTTATTTTCAGGTACCTTGCGTGACAGTAATGCCCTCCATGTTTGTGTTAGTCTCTGCGAATCATCTCGCTTGTTAAGGCAGTTGGGGCGTTTTTCAATTTCGATTGCTTTCCGAATTATCCTGGCCTGAAGATTTTTCTCCGTAGCAATGGTCTTGGTGTTTTCAAAGCTTATTGTGTGGCCTGTTTCCCGATGGTGTTTGAAGAGAGAGGATGCTGGATCTGATTTGTGAACAGCTAGTTCATGTTCATAGGCTCTGTTGGAAATTCTTCTATTGGTCTGGCCGATGTAAGTTCTGGGGCAGTTTGAACATGGTATTTTGTATATGCCCTGTGCTTTATTGCGTATCGTGTCTTTGGGTGTTCTTAACATAGTGGAGATTTGGTTGTTGGCTGTGAATACTGTCTTTACGTTATGTTTCTTCAGAATTTGGATCACTTTGTCAGTAACTCTATGGATGTAGGGGAGAAAAGCTTTTGTCTAGTTGGTCTGTTCTATAAATCACTCGTGGGGTGGGATTTGTATTTGCTGTCGTTGGATGGATCTTGGTATTTGGGAGACGAGATAGTCGTTTTGGTGAAAAGCGGCTGTGAGTTCATATAGTTCCCTGGATCTATTGTGGTTGTCAGTCTTATAGAATGATGTATGAGGGAATTCAAAACGAAATTCAGCTGGGCAGGATGATGATGTGACTTGACATTGAGGTAGCGATTAGTATGGGTAGATTGTCGGTAGTCCGTGTGTGAGAAGGAGTTGTTGGTTTTTGTGATGAGAACGTCCAGGAAAGGAAGTGAGTTATCATTTTCAACTTCTATTGTGAACTTTGGGTCGGTGTGTAAGGAGTTGATGTGGTTCAGGAATGCATGAAGATCTTCGGATCCATGGGGGTATATGACAAAGATGTCATCCACATTTCGGAGCCAACACGTGGGTTTGAGATGAGACGTGTCAATGGCTCTGGTTTCGAAGTCCTCCATGTAGAGGTTTGCAAGGACTGAGAGAGGAGAACCCATTGGGGCGCCTTTGACTTGTTTTTAGAATTTGTCCTGATAACGGAAATATGTGCTGAACATGCAGTGGCTGATGAGGTTGAACGTATCTTGTGGGATTTCATGTTTCGTTTTGAGAAGGGACAAAGTTTAGGATACTGGGATATTTGTGAAAAGGGATGTTACGTCAAAGCTGATAAGGATGTCTGTTTATTGGATATTGAAGGATTGCAGAATTTCTATGAAGTGATAGGACATATGATGAGAACTGTTCGGGTAGTGGTTGAAGGGTATTTGCAAGATACTTGGCCAGGGCGTGTGTGGGTGAACCAAATGCGCTCACGATGGGACGAAGGGGGATGTTTTGTTTGTGTATTTTTGGAAGACCATTCAAGCAGGGTGTACGAGAAGATTTCTCTCTTGGGATGAGAGGTTTCTTCCTCTCAGTGGGAATGTTGGAATTGTTGATGAGTGCTTTGGCCTTCTTTTCAAGGTATACGGTTGGTATTCCGAAGAGTCGAGTAATGTTGTTAACTTGTCGATGTAGTCTGTGGTATTGAGAACCACCGTGGCATTGCCTTTGTCTGCTGGAAGGACAACTATATCTGGGTTGTTGTTCAAGTTTTTGAGAAATTGTCTCTCGGCTGGGGTAACATTGGATTTCGAAACTTTTGCTCTTCTTAATGTGGTGGCGATGTCTTGACGTGCTTCTTCAGCTGAGTTCTCAGGTAGGTGAGCAATGGCCGATTCTGTTTGGGTAATAATGGTTTCGATGTATCATTTGTATCATTTGTATTTAGTTTAATTTTTTTTAACGGATGTGTGATATCGAAGCAGTATCTCACGTGATCCCAAATCAACTTGTATACTATATTTAAATCGTCTGATGTCGATAAATTCAGTGGATATTGCGAAGTTAGCCTATTTAAAGAAAATGAATTATTAGTCAGCAAGCTCAATTGACAACATCCAGGGTTTGGAGATGCTTGAAACACGAACCAAAACTGTATGGAAAAGGATAAACGATATGATAAAGAATACGATAGTGATATTCAGATTGAAAAATCGTTGAAATGGAAGATATTTTTACCAACTTGAAAACCTTTGCAATGTATCAACAAAAACACTACTTAAAAACTCAACTCCATATACAAATTGAGAATTGTAGAAGTTATATTCACGTGCCTAGTACATTTTTATATAGGTACACCATCGATTTTTATCAATGAACAGAAAACAAGTCTTTTTTTATGTGTCCCTGTTCTGTAGTTATTGCAATAATTGCGGAATGTCGTAGCGATTAACTATTATCATTCTCAGTTAACGGCTTTTTATGGTCGTCGGAATGTCAGCTTTTTACTAGAAAATACATTCCTTGGCCCGTGATTATATCTAAGGAATGACGTGATATCTTGACATAACGGTCTACGATGTGTTAAACGAATTATTGTACAAACAAAATGTTCGCCGTGAAAACTAATTTGGGTTTCATGCACTAGAATGATCGAATTCAGTATTGTTATTGAATGTTTATAATAGAGGCATCAGTGTTGACAGGTCACTCGGATCAATGTCCGAAGAAGGGCCACAATTTTTCATATACATAATGTTGATGACATGGACGACATATATCTGTTATATATTAATATGTGCAGAATATGGTTACAATATCAAAGGTTTTCTGAAAGTAGTTGATGATTATTTTTAAAATAAATTATTTTTCATCAAAACATCAAAAAACTAAACAACTCACGGGGCAGTCTACCTAGGCCTAACTTCTAATGTAAAACAGAAATAATATTTTGAAAAAGCTATGTAGCTTTTCAGTTCTTCATCTATATACAAAAAATGCAGCATGAGAAAGCCAAAAAGCATTTTCCAAAAAATTAATTCCTCCTAAAAAATATTCCCTTTCCAATTTTATAGTAACAATTACGACTACTTATTCATTTTCCAAAAAATTAATTCCTCCTAAAAAATATTCCCTTTCCAATTTTATAGTAATAATTACGACTACTTATTCTTTATAAAATGAGAAGATGAAGAATGATACAGACATAACAAACAGGTCTAAGACCAAATATTGTAGATATATTCAGTATAGGTATATATTGAATAACAACAATCATCAATGAGGTGTGTATCCACTCACTTAGTTCAGTACAGTCCTGCCCGAAGAAACAATTATACAGCAAAAACAGATTTTGTAAAATCAGTTTGTGTATTATCAAGTTACGAGTACACCGTGTTCAAGTGTCGACCAAAACTTTTCAGTTTCTTCAATGCGTTGTTATCTTTCACTGGCTAGTTAGCATAGTGCAAAAACCGGAAGTACCAGAAAGCACAATATCGTCGTGAGACCAGAAAGAACTGTCTTTTGAAAAGCCCGCTCACATGTTTCGATAAAGGGTGCAAGCAAAGAAACAGGTTTAGAACAATCGCTCCATTTCCTGCTACAACAAATTCGCTTTAGATCGATGAATTTTTTTAAAGTAATCCAGTTCTGGTACCCTCCTTTTCAATACAGCTGTGAATAGACTGACCTAATAAAGGGTTTCTCCAAGTAGCTCGACTTGTGACAATAGGAAATTGGTCGAGTGTAAAATTTTCGCAGGCATCTTCCACGGATTTTTTTCTGCAAATTTGATGAGCAGATTCTTACATTTATGAAGGTTCAGAATTATCAAAATGTTGCTACGATTCATTCAGTTTTACTGCCACGAGTGAATCAATTTTTAGAAATATGTACTACATTATCGTCAAACCATTTTTCTCTTCTTTCACCTAACTCGCATTTGAATTGTCGAATCGAAAATTTTCACACGCACAGAGCATGATGTTGTTTATCCGGGTTTCATTCCGTGTTCTCTGTTTTCGATCCTCACAAGGATCATTTTCACGACGTTTCGGAAAAGTCTCATTTGCCATCTTCGGATGGCTAGATATATATGTGATATATACAGGCCGTTTCTTTTATCATGTGGTAACCTTGCTATATTTTAAACCGTAACAGATACGAAGACGATTGAATGGGACAAAAGGTAACTGCCATCGGGAACAATACAATGGTGGAAAAAATTTACGGGGACTCTCGCCCGTCTCGAGTTATACGAGGAAAACAAAAAATGCTGTTTTTCGGTTTTTTCGAATGAAATTGTTATTTCTGAGAATATAAAAAAATAAAAAAGGAAATGGTATTGTATTCGTAGTGTATTATGACGATGAAATAAAAAATATTCGATAAAACGTTTCATGTCAAAATGGCCACCATCAATTTTTTTTTAAATACGGACCTATCTTTTTTATTACATAATTGATAAAGCAGTAAATTGACAATCCAAAGATAAATCACATTCGATATTTTTACAGCGTTTAATTTGAAATAACCACCATCATCAAACAGAAAAACAATTAATTTTATCATGAACTTTTGGGAAAAATGAAACCAATACGGAAAAAAAACCTACATGGTAATCTACATTTAATGCCTCTTTGTTGATTTCACATAAGTTGTCGGTCCAGACAATTTCTGTGGCAATTTTCTAGCATAATAGGTGTAAACATGCATCTCTTATTTTTTTTTCGAGATGATCGATATCTGTACTTGATGTTGAAAAAACTTCATCCTTCATGTATCAACAGACAAAAACAATCTAAAGGAGTAAGATCTGAGGATCAAGCTGGTCAGTTAATTGGTCCATTGTTTCCAATCTATTTTCTTGGGAATATTGCAACTAAATGTTCCCTTGCTATTGCTGCATTATGAAGAGGAGAGCCGTCCTGTTGAAAATATTGTATTTCATCGCGGATATTCAGTGGCAATTCATCTAAGAAGCCATCGAATTCATTGAATATAAAATGAAGATACATTCCACTATTCAAATGATCATCTTAAAAGAAAGGGCCAAGGATATTTGTTCCCACAATTCCCATCCAAACATTTATTCCGAACCTTTCTTGGAAATTGGTTTCCCTATTTGAATGTTCATTTGTATTGTTCCACCTATAATGGATATTTCTGTTAAACCAACCATTATGTTTCAAATTAGCTAATTAATTACCATTTTACAGGGGTAATGCCAATCTAGATGGAATATGTAATAAACAATCTTCTCTCACGAAATGAAATAACATTTCCTAAACATCTGAAAAGCTATTTTAGCGAATACTTTATAATGAATCAAATGCCGACGACCTATTCTAATCCTTCTGATGACGTAACGTTTATTGATAAAAACACCGGAAACGAGAGTATGTTGTAATCTTGATTTATTATTGGTTCATTGATAAACCACCAGCGGAAGCGATAACCAACATAAAATAATATTAGCGACTTCAGTGTTTTTTACGCAATATTTTTTCAGGGAACTGCTGCCTTACAAAATTCATGAATATTTCAAGATAAAATGAATTCCCTTCTGAAGATTTCAAATAACAAACAAGTTTGAGAGAAAAATATTTTACTGAAACTGGCACTGCTTTTTGGTAGAAGAAAGGCTCTTTCCTTAGAGAAACTCGCTAATAGTTACAGAAATGTATATAAATTATTGAAAAAGACAGCAAAACTTTCTTGATTCGAACTATCCTGCACCGATGAGGAGTAACACTTCGAAATGCGTCTCTAAGAAATGTCTGTGAGAAAACTTGTAAAATGTCTGTTGGATGTGATTCCGTGTTAAGAATTTCCTGTTAAAAGGTAAAATCTCGTTAATAATGACCTCCAAAAAGTTTTTACTGTCGAGACATGTCATTTGTAGGGGTCGACGGTTGTCGGAAAAATAGATTTCAAACAGATTCGTTGAGCCAGAAAAGTACTTGTTTTTCAGAATGCCTTTGGCAAATCCTACCATGAAGCCGATTGTTCATTAAAATATAACATTTTTTTCTTGAATTATGTACCATTGATGAATGTAATCCCGACTTTACATTTGAACTATTCTTTTCTTTTTCAACAAACATTAAAATAGATCACAATATCCTTTTGAAAGCTAAAAGATGATTTTTTTCTCGTGTGTATAATATTAGAATAGGTATTTATTTAAATGTTTCATTATGTTTATGAATTGTAATCCATTTTTTGGCTGAACAGCCTCCAAATAGTAGTACACACCTATTCATAATTTTTTTCAAATTTTTCTCAACACATTTTCATTATGATACATTCTAAATTAGAATAAATTTATCGACAAACTTATTGGATTACTTGATATCCAATATGTAGCTTTGTATGTTGTTCCTAGAGTAAAAAAAACATCATGCAAAAACTAATAATAAATCGGCTTTATTGATAATACAAAACTCTAACTCAACCAACAAGCACCACTCCATAATGCACGCGAACATACAGAAATAAAATCAACAGTGATGGTACCACGAAATAAGAAACATACATAAAAATAATAACATAAACATAAAATAAACATAAATAAAATATAAATAATAATAATTTGTGATTATCCTCTGAAGACAGTTGATAAATAATTAATCTTAATTGATCTGTTGTTTATTGATTTGTCCAATGAGCAAAATTTGACATTACTGAATATCATAGATTATATTTGTATTTTAATTTCCTGATACAGAATATCTTCAATTGCTCGGACAATGAATTATAGAGTTTTACAGCACCAAAAAGAAATGATCTCTAAAAGTGTGCAGTGCGATACTGTGACAAAAAAAATGTTGTATGTGAAAAAATACTTTTGTGGTTAAGAATAACTTTTAGGCTGTTTGTTCGATTTTAATGTTGAAAACGATTTTTTTTAAGTTCATTATTCGCATTTTTTCCGGAGATTTTAGACGAGTCCCGAAGTAGTCGTCCTACAGTAATTCAGGACGAGGAAGATTAATCTTCCTCTTGAAAAGGATCACTTGTTGATTGAAATACGTATCGAGGTGTTAAAAATGTTTGGTATTGAGATTAAACTCCAGTAATATTGTGTTACGTTGGTAAAGATGCGCTGATTCAAATGGTGCTCATTTCGATTAAAATGAATGAATATTCACTAAGGTATTGAAGTTTAGAGTAGACTTATTCAATCGGACGAAAGTTTTGAAACAACCTAAAAAAGGTCACTTCCTCCATAAAAGATGAAATCTAAATCATTCGAAAGTAAATTCAATACAAATGTTTCAATTGGTTGCTACTACTGACACTTTCGACAGCAAAGCAGGCACTATTGAGGAAGGAAAAATAAACTGTGGAGTTCCACAAGGCTCAGTCCTAGGTCCACTATTATTTCTTTTGTATATAAATGATCTGACATCTATTGATATTAAAGGAGAGTTCACACTATTCGCTGACAACACTACAATTTTATGGCATGATCAAAATCCCTCTGAACTTGAAACAGTAATAAATCATTATATTAGCAATATAAAAAGATGGTGTGTATCTATAAAACGAACGTACTTTGCTTCAAATGTTCCATCAGCAATTTACAAATTGACAACATCTTTGTTGAGAATAAACCATCAACCAAATTTCTGGGACTATCCATTGACACTGATTTGAAATTTGAAGACCATATCAAGGGTCTCAGATCAAAGTTATCCTCAGGGTCTTATGTTGTGAGGCTGACATCTTATGAGTTGGAATTTGCTGCTGTAACATATCACTCTCTCATAGAATCTCATCTACAATATGGAATTCCTTTCTGGTGTGCTTGTACTCTGACAACACTGCAATCAATTTTAGTTATACAGAAAAGAGCTGTACGTTTTCTATGTAAAGCAAAACCACGAGATTTTTCCAGACCACTGTTTGGGGAAAAGAAAATCCTCATTGTAATATCTATTTTTATTATTAAACTATATGTCTCATAGCAAAACATCAAAATCGATTTTCAATTAACACAAACGAAACTCGACAAAGAAACGACTTCAATTTGCCTATTCCAAAATATTCCCTCATTAAAGACTCTTTCATTTATAATGGGTTGGAAATGTTCAATCACTTACCATCAAATCTGAAATTTGCATGCAATAACTTAAACTTTAGGGAAGTTTTGAAGGATTTTTTTTTCTGAGAGAGCCTGTTATAATTTATCAGAGTACCTACTATCAAGTAACTTTTTGATTCGACTTGTGGCTGACTCGTTTCATGTAATTGATATTGAAAACTTTCCAAATAAACTCTTATTAGCTATATTCGTGCAAGTGATGTATTGTGCTATGTAAATACTAATTGTTTTTGTTTTTGTTATTTTTTGTTCTTTGTACATATGTTCAATAACTATCTGAAATTTTATTCAACAACTACCTGCCAATGTATATTATTTTATAGTGTATAGTTTTCGAGAACATTACTCGAATAATTATAACTTGACAAGTAGCGGTAGCTACTATGTGTGAATTTGTTTGTCGAATTATTTTAACAAAGCTTGGTCAATAAGATGTTAATCTTCAGACAGTAAAGCATTTTTTGACTTTGACTTAACTTAGGTTTTCTTCATACAACAATTTTCTTCATTTGAATCTTCAAAGTCAAAAATATTTTCAATTTGTTCTCACACTTGTTAGAAGGTTTAATTATTTTAATAAATTAGCTACCATGCATGTCTTACAAATCCGAAAAGAATTTTATTTCAATTTTTTTTATAGATTTCATCAGCTTAAGGATCCCTGTCTCACTTGCAGTTTCATCAGTACTTCGATCTTATGATAAACTATTTACCAAACACCTTTTGAATTGAAATTGAAAGCTTTACATTTTGATGAAATTCAAAGGCAGTTTCTATAAGAGTGTGATAAAGTTGCGCGTCCAGCATATCCAGAAAAACTGTAAGGTATTCTTTCAATGATAATTTTTTTCATCAATATTAATAACAACTAAAGTTTATAAAATCAAGTCTTCTACGACCACTCCAAAGACAAACTAGACAATGAAATTTCGAGGGTATGATGCAACTTTGTAGACGAATGCTATTTCTTAACCAAATTTCACAATTTTTTCCTAAGAATTATGAGAATTACTGAAATAAAAAAAAAACATTTCAAAATGCAACATTATTCTAATTCTCAAAATGGAGATGATAGATTTAGTAATTGAATTGGATTACCGAATACTTTCATATTCGTCGTTTCTTCAGCTTACATTCTAGAGGAGAACTCTGTTAATTGAAATCTAAATGACAGTGCAATAATACAACTTCACAGTTTTGAAGAGCGAATAATATTAACCCAAATTCTCGATCAACCTTGCCCGAAAACATACCTTCGGAATTCTCTTGCCGAAATTCCGAAACAATTTCTCCTATCGAAGCCGAAAAGAAAAAAATAACAAATACGAACATCATCAATAAAGAGATACGACGTAATTTATAATACCGTTGACTTATAAATTCGAACGCTAATGCGGCAAGAGTTCATTCATAATTCGAAAGGGACGGTCCGGAACATAACGGAAACTTCAACATATTTATGTTAGGAAATAAACAAACGTTATCAAAATGTTATTTGGAAAGCTACTTTTTACACACGTGTGTATGTGAGTGTGTTGTCGGTCTGCGAACAAGGACGTAACCAGTAGCGTAGGGACGGAATTTAATCCATGGAAATTTGTTTATAACGCAGGATATTATTGCAGTAGTGGTTTTTCTAATTCGACAAATATTGTAATTTCATTAGTTCGGACTTCTCCGAACTAATATGATCAGAAATCTCTGAAATAACAAATGAAAATTAAAAATAATAGCTGAATGGCCTCGAATGGCCTATAAATAGTCATCAACCGGAGAAGTAAGTCCAGTCATCAAGTCATCACCCGAAGACAATTGTGGATACTAACAATCGAAACGTCGTGAAGTAACTTGGCTTGAAATCTTTCGATTTTTAATTTTTATTCCATTTTAATTGGTCAATTTTTAATTTTTTGCTAAATTTTTATTTTATTGTAATTTCTTTTCAGGGCTTTTTAAATATAATTGTTATTTTCAGCTATTCTTTTTAATTTTAATTTTCATTTGTTATTTCAGAGATTTCAAATCATTTAATATTTAGACAATGGAAGTCCGAACTAATGAAATTCACCACGAAACATTGTCAACAACTTTCAAATATTGTAATCTAGAAGTATGAGGAAGTTTCTGAAGTTGGATTATTCTTGGAGATCATCTGTATTCTGACATTCTTTCATGGACGTGTGACTAAAATTGACATGAAGATAAATATTTCGAAATGAAATTTAAAAACATCCATCTCTCCCAACGTCTATACAGTAGGTTTTAGTAAATGCTTGTCGAAAAACAAATAATCCCACAGCTAATTCTATGCTGAACATTGAATTATATCCGACATACATTCAAGCAACTTACATCACAGATGATAGTTCTACAGATGATAGTCTTACAGATGCTCATCCAACAGCAGGATCACGCTGAAATCAATCGACTTGATCACTTTCAGATCGGTTTCGAGGTATTAACTCTCATCAATGTAAGAAATATCTGACCCAATCCGACCTAAACGCAGCTCGAATGTATGTATGAAACTTTCATTTCGTTCACGCGTGGTCTTGCTGCTGGATGAACGAGAAGCAAAACATTGACTTTTTGTTTCTAGATGTAGCTCATTCTTCCATATATCTTGCTGTTCTCCCCAATTGCATTTAAAAAGACGGTTTAGCTCTTCATGCACATGGTCTAGATATTCCACCTTACAAAAAGCTTGATCCTCACCCAACTAGCAATTTCGTATTTTATAATAGTTGCGGAAATTATAAAACTACATTTCTCTCAGAAATGTTTTCAATGTGTTCATAAAACTGGTATAAATAGGAAATTGGCACCGTTTTATAAAACATTATAGTTTATTTTTATTAGTGTAAAAATAACAATTTGGTGTTGGGAAAAAACTCCAGTAACATTCATTACTACACCAAAGGTTCCAAACAGTATATCATAAATTATAGTTATTATCAATATTTTGTAAGGCCTTTTATAAGCACTACAAAACAGTTTTATAAACATTTTGGCAGTTACTATAAAATTTGTCCAACACTCTTGAAAAGTAGTTTTGTGAAGACTTCCCTTACTGCACTTTTGCAACATATTTAAGCGATACCTATAAAATAATCAGAAGACAGGTTTATAAGAGTTTTTTAGTATTTCCAAGTAGGCGTTATAAAATATAATACAGCCGAAAACGATAACAATAAAATAAAAAAGTGTTAAAAATGTTTTCTTGAAGGCGCAAGAAGTAATTTTGTATTGGACACTAGGAAAATATAATTGATATGTTATCAACTGAAAACTAACAAATAGAAAGGTTGAAGCCATTTTAAAATTTCACTTTTGCACTCATGAAACTGTTAAAGACATTGTTTGTGTTTCGAAGATTGACATTTTCACTGCAAATGAAATTTTATTGACAAATATATAGCCTATTATTAGCAAAATTCAAGCGCGCCACTCATTTATAAATGCTTTCGGTAAAATTATTAATAAACAAAAATTCACTCTGTCGACGTATTAATTTTCTAGTCACAAACTTAACTCATTATTCTAAATAATATAATGTTATAATATGTATGTACTTTTCAGCTGTAAATATCACTATATGTGCGGTAAAAGTTTCTTTCATCGACGGGCTTTAACCATTATAATAACCTTTTCCTGTTTTTCGCAAAAAAATTGAAGCACTAGGTTAGGAGGGATAGTTTTAAGTGTTTTTTTAGTATTTCCAATATACAGGGCAACTCAAAGCTTCCATAATTTTTTTTATGGAACATCAAGTCATTTCTTGGTCTATTTGAAGTACCTCGAACTGAACCTAAAACTATTATATACCCCCAATAAATGTTCAAAATGGCTGCCATTGAGTTATTATTTATTTTCATTTATATATTCGGGATACTAACAGAAAAATCCACTACAATATCCACACATGTGGAATTATTATCAAATTGAAAGTATAACATATATATACACATATATATGCATATCATAGTGTCTAAAATTAAGGATGAATTGAAAATATTGAATTTACTCATGGGGTACCTATACTCAATAACAATCAAATATTTAGAAGTTGCTGAAGAACTAATTTCCACCATGATATCGATGGTGTCCCATTTGAATAACTAAACAAAAATATTCTCACTGAACATGACTAAATTTTTGAAGAATTTTTCAAAGCTGTGATTAGGAATCGATGTCAGCTGGTTGTTCTTAAATACTGCATTTTATTCTTGGTGGCAGCAAATATATATAAGCAAAAGCAATTTGATTTTGTAACAGTTATATTAGTGTTTTTGAATTGTAGTTAATATACCGTACTATAAAATAGTTGGGAAACTATCATTGACGTGACAATATGGTAATGAAAATAAAATAGTATCTGAAAGCATTCCAATAAATTAATTTCATTAAAGCTACAGGAAATTTGGGTAGCAGAAATTTGGGAAGCTAACCTGAAATGCTACCGCAGTTGTCGGTTGATTGGTCAAACCACCAACACTGACATTAAAACTTGGCAAGTTGACTTGGGTGTCACACCAATAGGTGGTTCCACTTATGTTTCGCTTGCGTTTACGCAGCTATTTTTATCAAGCACTTTCTTGGTTTTTTCTCATTTTGTCTTCAATCGAGGACCGCCTGCCCGGTACTGACGATGCCCAATAGGCTGAAACAGCTGTATACCGGTGGCTCTTAAATTGAAATCAATATGGGAATGATCAAAGAGTACTTATCTATTTATGTTTTGATTTTCATGGAATTATTTTTCAACAGCTTGACTGCATTAACCTTTCTAGATTATATATATATATATATATATACATTCGAAAAACACTTCACTAACTATCTTCGAAAGCTTCTGATAATTCCTCTTCCATATTCTCCGTTTCACTATCACTGTCGTCATTTAAATCAATAATGAATTTATTTCTATGGAAGTGTCCAAATCTCCATATAGTCTTTTTCAACTGAAATTACTTTTTTAATCCTTTTCTGCCAGTCTTCTTCGGCAATATTAGATACTTCTTATTTAACTAGCTCTATCACCGTCTTATCAAATTTTGGAAAATCATTTTTACGCCTGATGCTTTGTTTCAATTTTTCCCAAATCAACTCGATGGGATTGAGAACACAAAAATAGGGGGGAAGTCTCAATATGGTGTGTCCATACTTTTTAGCAATACTCTCAAGGGCATACACTTTTTCAAATGTTTTTGTCTGTAAAACTTCAAGTAGTTGGTTTTTGGTATAGTTATCTTCAAAATACAAATTGTTATCCATTAAAAAACTTTGTATTTTATCCTTCTTCGAATTTTTATTCGATAATTTGATGAGCTGTCGCGAATGATAGGAAGCGTTGTCAAGAACTATTACACTATTCGCATCCAAATTTGGGACCAATGTGTTTTCAAACCAGTCCATAAAAATATTGTTTTTATGATAGTCAACATTACAGTCCTCAAGTTTTTTTCCACATAAATTCAAAGAATTCGGAACCCATCTTTCACTTCCTCCGTTATGCAAAATGATTATTCGCGATCCTTTGTTTACAGGCATGTTAGGCGCAAACATTCTCGTACCATCAGTCCACCCTTTCGTAACTGTGTCGTGAGTGCCATACCAAGTTTCGTCCAAACAGAAAATTTGCCGTTGTTCTTGTTTATATTTAGTTATTTGTTCTAAGTATTTGTTACGAAATTCCACTATTCTTCTGCTTTCCATAACTGCTTGACGTTTGTTTATTATTTCAAATCTAAATCTTGGTTTCTTTATCCAATTCTGAAGAGTTTTGTCACAGCAGCTCACGTTATGGCCGGAAGTATTCAATTTCTTCCTCATGATTTCAATTGTAGGAATCTCATTGCTTTTGGGACAGTCGTATATTGTTTTTTTTAATGAATTTATTAGATGAACATCTAAACGTTTTGGTAATCCCGCATCATCATAACGCGTCTTGCGTTCATACGGTTTGTTTTTGACTATTTTACGTACAGTTGAGAAAGTAATTTCGGTCAAATCTGATGTTGCTTGCAATAGTTTTTTTCCCTAGAAACCAAACTTGATATGTAGATTCTTATATATATTGAAACATATTCTCTGTGTTTCAATAGTCAAATGTATCCGAATCTTATTCACTGGTATCTCTTTTTCGCATTGTTCACCAGCGCTATTGGAATTACTACGCAGGAAAACGTCTGCGTTGTTATCACACTCGTTATTACTATTAGTACTTGTCCAAGGACGCCACATTTTAAAGAAATAACAAAAATTTTAAGTAATTATAACTTCACCATTATCGAATTTCAACACTCAAATCGCGATCAGTTCCTGAACTGAACATTGACGACGGCGGACTCATCGCATCGATCACGAGGACTAATTCGTAGCGGCATTATTTCTTTGTATTGGTTTTTTGGCCGTTGAGTTCGCCGATAGCTTTATGAATTTGTGGAGATCAAATCGTAATGTGTAGTTTATGAAATTACTATCGATCTTCATCAAGTAAGGGCCGAATCAATCAGAAAAAAAAATTGATAGTTGGTTGGTGAATTACCAAATTATTGAATAAAATTATTCATTGATCAATTTTCAATATAACACTGCTGAATGGTGAAACGATCTTAGCGCCAATGGTGGCACAAAGCACACATTGGTGAACGAAATTAAAATATACCTCGATCAGACAAATGCAGACATGTCTTGAAGAAACCTCGATTTCAATGTTTGATGTTGAAGGCACAACACATGAGATGGTAGTTAAAACATGATTTTTCAGATAACTCCAGTTTCTCGCTTATACTTGTCATACATGCGATACATCGAGAGCCGACAGCTGCTAACTACACAATATTATTCACATATTTCGAACAATTCAAAGAAAGACCAACTCTTTCATCAGATTCCCATTCGAATAAACTCCGTCACTGGTAGGTATTCAGGTCGTCCGATATTGCAGGCAATCTCACTAGACTGCGGGGCTCCTGACGAAGACAACGACAAAATTCATCCTTCGATACAGACAAAGATGACGGCAATTAAAAAATCACGTAATAAATATAGATATATGCATACTAGTCGGACTCGTGGGAGCGAGAAAGGACCTCCAACATTGCTACCATAGAAAAAACTGGTTGGCCGAAGAGAGAGCGAATTGCTGTATTAATATGTAAGATTGTGTATATTTACTTGCGGTCTACTTTATCAAAACATTTTACATATTTGTTCACATCCAGCAGATGTTTAAAATTGATAGATAATGGTACAACTTCAATATTTGATAATCAGACGATTACAATGAGCTGAGGAAACGGAATGGCATCGAAAAATACGTGAATTTCGCTTCATAGCCTCACGTGTATTGATAAAATTATGATATACATGAGAATTAAGACAAATACAAGTGAGAAACCACCAAAAAAATAAATCAAACATTAAAATTCTCCATACGAGCAATAAAGGAAGGGAGACGAATTTGTTGGAAGCGTTCGAAATAAATGAATTGGTTAAAAACCCAAATTTCCAAAAACTCAATGACCAACTAGAACTATGCAGAATTTGTGAATTTTAACAACTAGTTTATTATCCATTGGTATTTGGAGCAATCCACAAATATTGATTTTGGATCAATAGTCAGTAATTTTGATTTGTTATAGAAGTTGAATAAATTTTGTTTTGGTATCTCAGATAAGGTATTGATAAGTCAGGTAACAATTTTTGTTATTTTAGGTACCTATTATAGGGACCAAAGGATTTGTTTGTCAAAATCAGTGAGTCAGTTTACTTGAAAATTGTTAAATAAGCCGAAACCGGTCGAAATAAATAAAAATCTTAGTAGAAATTAGACAAAAGTTGCTTTCTTTATCCTGTATTAGTATCCTCCTAAAGTACTCAATCTTACTGAGGACAGGAAACGAGATGTACGTAGGTATATGTGGATTGTCCTTACTGAGGATCTATGAACTGTTTATTTAGGGTTGTCAGTGTGTGTAAAATTACACAATTTGTGAGTAATTTGAAACAGTTGTGTATAGTTAGGAGCATTTTCCAATAGTACGCAATTCGAGAGTGATTCTTTAAGTTAAATTAAAAAAAAATTATTTAAGAGATTAAGACTGCACTGAGACTACGATCAAAATATCGTTATTAAGAAGTAAAGAACCATTCAACCTGAAGAAAAGTGAGTAATGCATCGAGAGATTAGAACAACTATTCAATTGCAATGAAATTGTTGAGTACAGAAAAGTGTCCTTGCTACTTATATTTTGATAGGAGAAGCATACGGGATATTGAAGGATCTGTTAGCACAAACAATAGCGAGTCAGAAAACTTATAAAGAACTAGTAGAGGAATGGAAAACACTACAGTCCCAAAAAATTAATCACTGTTGAGAGATACAAATTCCAAACAGCAAGTCAAGAAAATCATGAAGATATAAGAAGTTTTCATATAAAGTTAAAAAACCTGGTATTCAAAACACTTTATTGTAAAGGCACGCTCGAAGAAGCCATTGTATGGCGAACCACTTGTTGCTTTTGTGTATAACCATTTAGTGACAATCTCACAATGAAGTATTTTTTGAATACGTCATGGATTTTCATCAAGTATCGGCCAATTCCATCATATATCTGAAAAACCTGGTATTATGAATTTGGGAATTTAAAAGTGAGAGTACTGAAAGAAGACAAGGAATGGTCTTGATTTTCTAAATTTGTAAAAATAATGAGCTTCTGTACTTACACGCAGATTGGTGACTTTCGGTTGCTTCGTGACATATTAAATGATGAAAATTCGTCAGACCATCATATGCTAGTCGTTAGAACAATTAGTAATAAAAATGTTATGAGACACAATGTAAATCAATGATGGGTCCCAGTTGTACTAGTATCAACGAGTAACATCTTTAACCAAATATCTTCATCAAAAAGTCAAATTATTTCTGATGAATCTGAAGCTCTGTTACCAAAAGAATCTGACACTGCTACAACGGGGACCTCGAAATATGTTACTAGATCTAGTAGGTTTATAAAACCAGCTGAAAAACATGTCTTAACATCTTGTGGGATAGGAGAGTGCAATAAATTGGACTTCATTATACGTAAATTAATCTTCAGTAATAATATCCAGTGGAAACACTGAATTTATAAAAAAAAGTATGGGAAGTCACCTGGAAGACTATGAAGGACTGTAAATTATGTCATTGTGTTCCGTTCTGTTGATGTAACCTTTTCAAGTTCACAGTTGTTCTAATAATATATACAATGAAAGACATAACTAGCAGCAGGCATATTAATGAAAGTATTGAAGTCCAAAAGACACAACAGAAGCTTTGATTTGTTCTTGTTTATGTTTCACTTTTCGCTTCGGAGTTCGCAGATTGAGACTTCAGTGTAGCCACATTTTCTTTCAATTTCAGTTCTGAAAAATGGCTTCAAAAACTAACACGAAACGTATAAAAAAATAAAGATATACACACAGTTCAGTATCAAACTTTCAAATTTTTGACAACGTGAACGGTGCTGGAAAATGCAATAAAGGCGTTTTTGCTACGATTCCAATAACAAAATGGCCATGGTAAAATTTTGGATAGGCTACAGTCTCTGATTTTGAATAACAATGTGCGTGTACTGACGTATTTTGACGTGTAGGTTAACAATCTGAAAAAAACTGTGCGCTTCCTTATCACAGCCTTCCAAAATTGCAACTTTTCAGCCTTTCTTTCGCACTATACAAACCATAAAAAACAAGTATTTATTCAGCACAACACCTTTACATCTCATTTCACTTTCTACGACACTCTTCAATCTAATAATCCATTTTTTTCCTATAAAAAACTATAAATTTAAGAAGCAAATCTCCCCATTTTAAGTTTTTGAAGTTAACGTCATAGTAGCCATCACTGATTACTATTAAGTACAAATCAAGTGCTTTTGCTTTCATTGCAAAGATCTTCATTTGTTTTTGGCGCTATATTAAGTGAAATATGGATTTGAAGAATGAATTAACATTGGCGTATCTACCGCAAAATGAACCAAGTGAGTTGGTATTGCTGAATAATTTTAATAGTTTAATTTGGAGGTGGCTGAAAGCAACGGGTATCCATCAAACATAGTGGAAAATATATTAGAAAACAAAAATTTTGGGAGTATTTTCGTAATGCCTCGACTTTTTGAAAAGATAAAGATTCAAAATTCATAGTGCTTCCATATGAACATTCAAAAAAATTGAATATAAGAGTAGCTTATAAAACTGCATGTAGGTACACTTCAACAAGTGTTGGGCAGTCCGAAAGACAAGACGTTGGAAAAAAAAGTCTGGGATTTTGGAAATAAGATGTGATAAGAAATATGTTGGTCAAACCAAACGGATTATATAGCTCGCTACAAGGAACATGTTTCGCATGTTCGGTTTCATAGACCGGAGAAGTCTAGTGTCGCTGAACATGCCATAGAGAACGACCATAGAATAAGTGATAAATGTTCAAAATTGTTGAGAGCGATACATGACTGTAGGTTTCTGGATGCCTGGATGACACTTTGCGCCTGAAAGTTACTTCTTTGCATGATCTACACATACATGTATAGATTTACTCATTTTAAAATTGATTATTTCCTTCCTTTCTTTGGAAGATTCCCATTGTAACAAGAAGTAGAAAGCCAAAAACTTTCTTTCCCAAAATTGGAGGTTTTAAAGACAAGTAGTTTAGCATTGAATCAATAACAGGTACTAGTTAGATCATACTAACCGGTATAGTTAGGAAATACTAACAGGTAGCAGTTAGGCCACTAGCATATACCGATGCTAACAAAGTAGTAAAATTTTGTGACAATGATCTCCTGAGGTTGCTAACTTGGTTAGCGAAACGTGCATCGAGAGACCGTAATTTTTTGTTCTCGTGTTGGGAAATTGTTTTCAATAGATTTCGTCGAAACTCATGTTTATGATTTATATAAATCGCTCTCGTCAAAATGAACATTCAAATCATACGAAATTCGAATAGAAGTCGGTGACAGTCACTAGGGAAACGAATCCATTGTTGAATCAAGTTTTTAATAGGAAAAATGTTGATACTGAACTGAAAACTGTCAAAAAATATGAAATAAGATCTGAAGGTGATGTGGTGAATAAACAGTTGTGTTTTTCTATAGTTTGTATTGTGTAGAATGCAGGTTGAAAAGTTGCCATTTTCGGAACTGGCCAGTAACTCTGAAAATAAGGAGGAGCGCCGATTTTCTCTTTCAGATTCGTAATCTACACGTCTAAATACGAAGGTAGACCCAATTTTCTTTTCAAAATCGGAGGGTACAGCAAGAACGGAGTGGTGGGGGAAACCGCAAAATAGAATATTATTTGTCAAGATGCTTGTCAAAATTGTTGATAATGTAAATTTTTTTCTTGGTGTTCGTTTCTTTGGTATAAGTAATTCTGGTTATTCTAGCGATTTCGGCAGACTAATATGTAACACGTCGACCATAATAAGCTGCAATTAAAAACATGACACGATGCTTTTTTGCAAAATAAAGTGACATTATCTGAATCATTCATTCTTTCTTCAACACCACTGACATGGAGATTTTCTCTCAAAAAGACACCAAAATAATTGTAAAAGGCATATGCTTATATTACGCTAAAAGTAATTCAAAGTATCCATTTGTTGAAGAGGGCAAGACAAAGAGAGAATACGACTAATGAATAAGGAATCTCTGAAGTCTAAAGAGAGAAAGAAAGGGGGGCGGCGGAATATGAGGTCAGACGTCTTGCGCGAAGGAATGTTGGAAGCCCCGGGCGCACTCTCGAATTCCTGGCCCCCTTGTCGGAGCCCCCGCCAGCATGCTAGTTCATTCATTCACAATATCTCGCTGGACCTCCTACCAGGATACCTACGTGATAGTAAGACGGTGTTGCCAATATAAACTCTTCTCATCGTTTCATCGATCAACGTTTTTCATCAATTTCGAAAATGGTTGTATCTATCGAGTTGCTAAGCTGATCCTATCATAAAAATTAACAGAAAAATCTATTATCCCAAGAAAAAAAATGTGTGTAAGAGGTATGTAATGGACTCACTTGTTGAAAGAAATAAAGAAAAGCTAACTAATCATATTGTAGTTATTCAAAATATAACTATGACATCATGACTAAGCAGGAATAAAAAGTAAAAAATAAACGGATGATAAAAATATAATTTTGGCATTTATATTTTTCAATGGTATACGTGGCGTCCTCTATTGGCGAGTAGCAGAGTGAGTTAACTTAGTATTTGTTTTCTTCGGATCGAGAAACGATATCTACTTCGCGTTACGCCGTTGTTTGACGAGAAATGAGGGCCATCATCGGCGAGGCCGTCAGAGGGCTCTGGAAGATGAGGTGCCATGACGTGTAACATTTATTTGAGTGCCTGAGATGGCTGTTTGATTTTGGCTTGATTTAGGAATTTTAAGTTCGTTTTGCGAGGTTTTGACATACATTAGGTGTTTATGTTAAATGCTCAGGACATCTTTTATCTGAAGTAGCTCCGATCACAAATTAATTATGACAAATAAGATAAGTTTAAGAAAAAATAAGACAAAAAATTCACAATGAGTATGGAATGTAAAAAAATATAAAATGAAAACACATTATTGTGGCCTGAAATGAAAAGAAATGATTAAATGCATCAAATAATAAGACCAGTTCAATAATATGTAAACAATAAAAATAAAGATGAATAAGTTATCAACTGAAGGCGTTTCTGGATACTGATAATCGAAACGTGGTGAAGTAGTTTGATTTGAAATATGTATTCTTATTTCCTTTTTTGCATCTTTTCTCATCATTATTCTTCACTATCATATACAGTGTCACCGATAAAGTCCGCATCAAATGAGAAACTTTTTTATTTATCGTTTTATGTGAAATTTGATTTTGGCAGTAGATTTTGCTTAAGAAATTATGTTAAATGGTGTCTACAAAATAGGTCACGTGATTTCCTTAACCTGTCAAAATTGACATTTAAAAAAAGAAACATCGAAAAATGACATTTTTCTTCAAAATATCCAAAAACATCAAAGGATAAAAACATTTTCTTTTGTAATTTTATACCCACACACCAAGTTTCAAACCCATAATAAGTATTTTATATTTTCACTATTTTTCCGCATTCCTGCTTTTTCTACTTATCAAAATTTAAGCACACCTGTACTAAATCATTTATTTTAACTAAACTCGTCACCGAATTTCTTTTTTTGTAATATAATAATATTTTAAGAGCCTCTTTGATGTTAAAAACAAATTTTGAAATATAAAAGTTGTCAAACTTGATGCAAAGTTCATCTACTTTCAACGGGGCTTTCCAAACTATACAGTACTTGAGTTTTTTAATGAGCAAATGGCCTCACAATATGAATTAGAACAAAACGGAACATAAGGAAACAATATCTTAGAGTGTTTATTGTTTTTTTAACAAAAAATACAGTGGAATTTAATCTTAATTAAAAGGAACTGAAAATAAACATGTACCTATACCTAATAGCAAAAAAACACGAAAAAAAGACTCACGACATTAAATACACTACATTTCTGTATGTCTTCCATCGCGTTCTATGCAGATAATTGTCCTTCTTGATACATCTTTTATTGAGTTGCTGATACTCACAGGGTTTATGTTTAAAATAGAGTTTCTAATAACAGTTTCTACGTGATTCACGTCACGAAAAGGTCTTTGTTTATAAACGATTTGTTTTAAGTAACCCCACAAGAAAAAATCTAGTGGGGTTAAATCTGGCGACCTAGGCGGCCATATTTGCTCCATATTTCGCCCAATAACTTTGCCCCTAAACATTTCTAATAGTTTCTCTTTGACTTGTCTTGAACTATGAATAGGAGCCCCGTCACATTGATACCACAGACTGTGTCTTATTTCAACCGGCATATTGTCCACTATATCACTGATCTCAGTATTTAGAAATTGCAAATAATCCTGAGAAGTTAAATTGTGTCTAAAAAAGAATGGTCCCATTACCTGATTATTCAAAACACCGCACCACACATTTTTTGTTTTAAATGAATATTGGTCCCGACATTCTATCACAAAATGAGGATTTTCCTGAGCCCACCACCTACAATTCTGGGAACTGACTACGCCGTTCGATGTGAAGGTAGCTTCGTCGGTCCATAGGATTTTGTAAGGAAATTTTCTGTTTAATTCTACTTCTCCTTGGTACCAGAAAGAGAAATCTAGTCGAACATCGAAATCTCTTTCCTTTAAGGTATTTATAAATTTGGGTTTGTAGGGTTTTAATTTATTTTTATGTAAAATTGCTCTTACGCTTTCTCTTTTAACGCCAGTTCTATCTACAATATTGGTAATACTTGATTTTCCCTGTTCGATAACATCCAGGCAGACAGCCAACTGAACCTCATCATTATTGCGTGATGGATTATGACGTTTTTTAAAAGTATTTTCAACTGAACCAGTCAGTTTAAATTTTTTTAAAATCCTACTTACAGTGGATTGCTGTACATGTCTACCAGGATGTCTTGAGTTAAAAATATCAGCCACTTGTCGATGCAATGTGTTTTCACCACAAATTAGCACAATTTAAATTTTTTCTTGTAAAGATAACATATTATTTTAATTTTCATACATTACATTGAACTAACGGGCATTAATTTATTCAGTGACAGTGACGTTTTCTAAAACACATTATGTAGTTTCATATTTTTTCACAGCCTACCCAGTTCTTTTAAATTAGTGTTGTTAGCGGAGTAGGTAAATGTAAATACTATGAGTTTTTTTCTTTTATTGAATGGGCTTCAAGAATCACGAAATGATGTTTCCTAATGTTCCGTTTTGTTCTAATTCATATTGTGAGGCCATTTGCTCATTAAAAAACTCAAGTACTGTATAGTTTTGAAAGCCCCGTTGAAACTAGATGAACTTTGCATCAAGTTTGACAACTTTAATTTTTCAAAATTTGTTTTTAACATCAAAGAGGCTCTTAAAATATTATTATATTACAAAAAAAGAAATTCGGTGACGAGTTTAGTTAAAATAAATGATTTAGTACAGGTGTGCTTAAATTTTGATAAGTAGAAAAAGCAGGAGTACGGAAAAATAGTGAAAATATAAAATACTTATTATGGATTTGAAACTTGGTGTGTGGTATAAAATTACAAAAGAAAATATTTTTATCCTTTGATATTTTTGGATATTTTGAAGAATAATGTAATTTTTCGATGTTTCTTTTTTTAAATGTCAATTTTGACAGGTTAAGGAAATAACGTGACCTATTTTGTAGACGCCATTTGACATCATTTCTTAAGCAAAATCTACTGCCAAAATCAAATTTCACATAAAACGATAAATAAAAAAGTTTCCCATTTGATGCGGACTTTATCGGTGACACTGTATAAATTTTTATTGTTTATACAGTATTATATTTTTCATATTATTACAATATTTCCTTCTGTAACTATTAGGAATAATTCGCTCCTGGTAGTTTTGAGAATTGCAACCTTTCATTCATACATTTTTTTTTAGTTCTCATAGATTTCGAAAATCAGCTGTACCTAGGCTACAGTACTTCACATTACTGCGTAATACCGTATGTCCTAGTATCACTGGTCTTAAACATTCCTTCTTTGATAGATTTCTCAACTCCTCGTCGCATATTTCGAATAAATTCATTTTATCCATATGTCACGAAAAAACCACGAGGACTGACCTCACGCCCGTCAGCGCCCTCTCATGGTTGCCCTCATTAGATTATTGGTCAACGTCTGTAGAAACAAGTATGATGTACTCGCCAATGACATCTAGCGTTAAATGTGAGCACTTTCATAGTAAAAAGCCCTTTTTGTAACGTGTAACGTTATCAGACGAACTGGTATAATACACTATTCTACAATGCATTTTATATAACAGCAGTCAAAGGACTTAATTAGTTAATTGAGTTCTGTTATATAAAAATGTATTGAAAATAGGTTTATGTACCAGTTCGACTGAGGAAGCTTCTGTGTAGCGAAATGCGTCTCTAGTAAAGTTATTCATGTAATGTGATGTATGTCCTAGTATCACTGGTCTTAAACATTCCTTCTTTGAAAGATTACTGAACTCCTCGTCGCATCGCATATTTCAAGTAAATCCATTTTATCCTTATCTAACGAAAGAACCACGAGAACTGCCGCCCTTCAGCGTCCTCTCATGGTTGCCCTCCTCAGATTATTGGTCAACGTCTGTAGAAACAAGTTTGATGTACTCGCCAATGACATCTAGCGTTAAATGTGAGCACTTTCATAGTAAAAAGCCTTTTTTGTAACGTGTAATATGATCATATCAAACAGTATTTATGGAATTATTTTCGAATACAAAATTACAGACCTATGTTTGTATGAATTCTGTATGAATAATCTGTTACTAGAACGGCAAGGATATTTTTCTCCTATTCTAATATGAGAATGATAGCATGAGAAATGAAGCGTTTCGAGTGCTCTTTTACTACAGTGATTTTTCGAAATTTTTAATATGAATATTTCATTTTGTAAGGTATCATCTAAATAAAATCCCTTTCATTGGAAACGGGTTGATCAATTGAAAGTTGCCATTCGAAATTGCCTACGACCTGCAAGATTCGAATTAAATGTATACATTCCAAATGTGGGAGTCTTTCAAAGATACAAAGAAAACAATTGAAAATAAACTATTTTGAAAAATATGTAGATAATGCTAAGATAATGCAAAGAAGTAACTTTCAGACATAAACTGAAAGAAATAGCCCTCTCGAAACAACTACTTTCATATAAACATTGAATTACACGAAAGAAAAAATACTATCGAAACGATTACTTTCATATGAACATTGAATTATACAACAATCACTTTCCTCTATTCAGTTTGTATTCCAAACATTTGTTATGGAATTGAATCAGATATCATTCACAGGATTGTTACACAAAATATGGTATATGAAAGAGGTGAAATTTCGCTCACATGAAACATTGTCATCCTCAATGGCGCACTTACGATATTTTGGAATGAGACACTTGCCTTCTGTATCTGTATGACAGTACGTAATGACATTCATTCGTGTATTTGATTCAATTCTAAGGAAGAAGAAAATCAACACCGTCTTCAAACCAACGAAGAAAATATCGGAGTATCTGAGATCAGCAGAAGACTCAAATCAGCAGGAGTTCGCAGCTGTGGTAAAGTCTACATAGGTCAGACGAAAAGAAGCATTGTTACCCGCCCAGTCGAGCACAAGCGGAGCTGTCTATTGGGACAGACCGAGAAGTCTGCAGTTGCTGAACATGCACTGTCCGTCAGGGAACACAAGATCCTGTTCGAAAATACCGAGAGGTTAGCAACGTCGAGCTATTATTCAACAAGAATGTAGTTAGAAGCCATAGAAACACACAAACAACAAGAGAACTTCAACAGAAAGGAAGAAAGAACATACCCACCAAAGATCTGGCACACAGCATTAAAAAGCGCCAAAACGAAGCCAAGTCACCCAAATCGCGCGGGAAGTACGCGCGATCCCGCCATTACAGAAAGTGCGCGAAAAATCAGCACACGGCAGAAATGAGGACTTCAGTTTCAGTTGATAGTCAAGAAGAATACTTCGACCACGCCACTGGAGATGACTGTCGCAGTTGCAGTTGAAACGTTTGAAGATTATAACAAAAGAAGACCGCGGCAAAACCCGTTAACCAACCAAATCATTGACGCCAGTCATGAAAGCCCACATTCCTAGATCAACGGGAATGCAAATTATATCACCACGATTGTAGAAGTAATTTTAGACTTTTCCACTAAGTAAATATGAAACCTATGTATACTAGATTGTACACTATGAAAATTCGACTCTGGAGAATGGCCTTTGTTGAACAGATTGATTAGAGAGAAGTATGACTGACAATTGAATAACCACGAGACTACGTCCTTAACCTTGATCATCGATGAAAGTTGTTTTATGTTCAATTCCTAGGTTAAATAAATGGACGTTCTTCTTACAATATTGAAAATCCTATATTATAAGAGTCATATATTCATTTGATTAGAAAATAAATAAAAAGACCATTTCAACTTTATTAATCGTCCAAAAATCTCAATGATGCAAAACGAGACAATTCTTGGCGATATATGCAGGAGGCGAAATATAGAAATATTATTTACTGCTAGTAATTGTTTATGCCACGATTATCAAACCTGTTCTTACGTAGTGTCTTATGAAGGTCAATGAAAAATCCTTGAGCGCAAGTCAAATTATTAAAAAATACAACTGCTAGATAGATTTAGGTATATCTTTCGCACATTTGTGTTCAACAAATCCAGAAATCTAGAGAAGAGTCCCTCGAAAATAGCTAACGAAACCCAACATATATTGAAAATATTAATGAACGACTTGAACAATTCAACAAACAGTTACAAAGAACATGATGCACCTAGAGAAAAATTCACAGGACTATTCAAATTCGTTTCTCTATATGAGGATGTCGGAATGGTAAGAGATCCAGAAACTGCAACAAAAAAATATAGGTCCGTGTTTAAAACTTCAAAGATGGGGGTAGCCCAAGTCATATGACATGCCATATGGAAGTTTCATCAACATATTCTGACAGGTCACATCAAGTACCAATGGCAAAGTGTGAACATATTTCAAGTATGTCTGCGAATAAAGAAGATTCAGGCACAAAAGGGATTTGTGATTATTTGGTTTTCTCCTGTATATCTTCGGAACTAAGAGAGCTACATTCAATTTCATTGCATCCTTCGAAATGATTCTAAAATGAGGAACTGTGCCATAAATCAACTGACTTTCTATTCCTTACCTTTTACGAGATTCCCATGTAGAGAACCGAATTTAAATAGCCCTGTGTTACTGACAGATCCATGAAGTAATTCAAAAAGTAATTCACATGCGACAAATTAATATATTATTATGACGGTTTATCAACATTCTTAAATTCCAAAATGCGAAGAAGAAATATTTTTATGGAGATTCACAAATACTGCGAAATTCTTAAAAAGCTCTCAAAGCAGTGAAGGTGCAAAAATAACGATTTGCGTTTGACTTAAATATCTGTAATCATTTCGAAAAACAGTATCGGGGAAGTTTTTCTCCAAATGAAAGACTGTTGAGTTGAACATATGATAAAATCAGATATACTAAGTCAGTCGAACACTTTCCGTGCTGTAATTCACACTTTGATACTGTTAGAGGTACTATCTTCCTCAACACTTCTTGTTTTCATGTGAATTGTATCCATGTTAATAAAACAATGTTCACACTAATTATTAAGTAAAGGCGCGTTTCGCTACAGATTAACGTCGTCAGACAAACTGATATAATAAACTATTCTACAATGCATTTTATATAACAGCAGTCAAAGGACTTGATTAGTTAATTTAGTTCTGTTATAAAAAATGTATTGAAAATAGGTTTATGTACCAGTTCGACTGAGGATGATGTGAAATTTGTTTTATTATTATAGCTAGTGTTAGCAGATTTTGTCAAGTAACGGATCAGTGTATAAATAATTTAAGTGAATTCATTAAAAAACTGACGTAGATATACCAAACCGTTTTTATATATTGATATAAAAAATGTTACCAAGAAAGTGTTCTGTTATAAAACTTACATAGAATAATTGAGCAACTGATTTTAGAATGTTTGAATGTGACACGACGATAATGTTTGATGTGATGATGAAATATTGAAACTAGAATCCGGAAAGTGGAAAAAACCATGAAAAAAACATGTTATTTTTATTTTATCATAGATTTCCCTTGTACTGTATAGAGTCATATTTTTATACGAAGGTTATTATTTATTTTCCTATTATAAACTAAACACTGTAATTACTGAGAAACAATGAGGTTGAATTGGATATTCCAAAAATTTGCTTTGTGAACTATTTCGAAGTCTACCATGAGAACTCCCTAGGAAACCTTTTAAGGATTCTAATTTATTTGATGATACCATACAGACCATACAGTCCAGGCATCCATAAGGAATTTTATCATTGGTATACCAATACCCGTCGACAGAATGTGCATAATTACATATTCAAATTCAAATTTATTGCATCCATAGTCTATTAACAATAAATAGATCGGATTAGTCCAAGTTCACTAATTAAATTGTGCCTGATGATTATGTACAATTAAAATGACAAACATAAATGATGGTTAAAAAAAAAGATTACATTCTTGAATGTTATGAAACATCGAGTCAAAAACCGAATTTGAATCAGGTATTTCGGTGATGCATACAGTATGCATCACCGAAATATGCAGCATAATTCACCGCCTGTGAAAAATCACAAGACCATCACAAAGACAAAGCAAAATATGAAGAAGTATGAGAAGGTCAGTACAGTCAGTACAGGAGTAAAAGCATCCTTCGGCCAGTACTTTCTTCAATTTGCGTTTGAAGATATCTGGACGTCTGCTCTCTCTCTCAATTCGAGGGGCAGAATTTCGAATAGACGTATTTCAGTATCCACTGGAACTGTTTTTCGCATGGAGTGACAAATTTTCTTCGGTAATTTTTTTTTTTTTTTCGTTTCTGGTGTCATACATGTGAATATCGCAATGCCTTCTAAAACTATTAAGGTTCTTGAAAGTGTGAGTCAACAGTTTTAATATATAAATAGAGGGCACCGTGAGCATTTTATTACTTTTGAAAGTGTCTCTGCATGATGTTCTATAAGATAAGCAAAGATGAGCAGAAAATACCTCTAATAATACGTTTTTTCAACACAAACACTCTTTGTAGTTCGGACGCTTGACCCCACACAACGATACTATATGAAATAGCGGAGTACCCCAATGCATAGTAAATTTCAAGCAGACATTCTTGTTCTAGCATGTTTTGGAGTGCAGTGACCACATAGAAACATTTGTTCATCTTGTCACCAACTACATCGACTTACGAGTTCTATGATAGGTTGCAGTCGAATTGTGTTCCTAAGAACTTCACCATTATGGATGGCTCAATTGACACTCCTTCAAATAAGAGCGATAAATACATCGATGAGTCAACTTTTGTTCATAGTATCTTTTGACGAGAACACCAACTGCATGTGGAAATGATAAAGACATTATCTTATAGCAAAGCATATGCTTTTTAGCATTTATAGCAACAGCATTGGCCATGGCTATAAAATTTTATACAGCATGCACGGCAAGGTGAGTAAGGGCGAAACCAAGACGAAATTCAAAATCCTTATTTTAGAAAAACCTATTATTTCAAGAATTATTTAGGAAACCAAAATTATCTTCAATACCCTGTGTCTTGAAAAATATCAGACACTCATTGAAGTCAACCTGTACCACTAAATCATTTGAATTGAAGGCTAAAGAGCAGATTCAGGCCTTGGTGAGAAGACTTTTGTGAAATAATAGTTTGGCAGTGCTCTAATTTGAAAGGAGAGCTTCCTAAAAATAACATAAACTTTTATACCGGTTCAACCTGAACTATCAATCAAACACATAAAATTAGTTCCTTGTGCAATTGAACTGAGCTTATCATTTAGGAGATATGATTTATAAAACATTAGTGGTCCGCCCCGGCTCCACACGTGTGAAAAGCTGATACTAAATACACATATAAACGCGTGCGATCGCTGCGAATCATAGTGTTATAGGGCAAAGCGAGGCCTTCGCATCTGCTATATACTTGCATTTTAAATCTGTAATATCTTCGAAAATATTAATTTAAATAACATGCTGCTAGGGGCCATATTGATTTATATTAAACACACAATGTATTTGAAATACTTAATTAGATAAGGATTAATGCAGTGTTGATTAAAATCGCTTCGTGAAAATGTAAAGGATGAAAAATGGTTATTGTGGGTTATCCCTAAGAGATAGACATATACCATCGCGGACTATTTTGTAAACCTTTTTGAGGTATACAATACTGTATAGTAGGTACACTATTTTGATCCATCTCGTAGGGTTCAGCCAGCGTTTGCAACGTAAGCGCAAAACTGCGTTTATTTACGACATCACATTAGCAACCTCTAAAATTATCTGTGTTTCTCTACTATATTATGCATGTTATATACATATAAACGTTACTCTTGAATCACTCTATCTGTTTTAAAAACCCGCATCAAAAGCCGTTGCGTAATTTTAAAGATATAAGCATACATAGGGACGGACAGCGCAAAGCCACTTTGTTTTATACTATATACTGATATTCTCATTTACAAACTGAAAATTATGTAAAAACTTGACTTCAGAATAGAAATCATAAGACAAAATATCAGTCATAAAGCCATCTCGTATTTAACTTTAGTACCGACAGTCGCGCATGAGGAAATTCTGGTATATCAGGGTCGTAAAATGATTTTATGAAAAGTTTACATGAATTTCACTTTTTTATATTGCCAAACTAAAAAATAGAATCATTTGGTCATATCTCTTTAGGATAGACTAGACGATATTTGTCATAAAAATGTGAGCAGTACAAATTCATTGCAAAATCACTAATTGAATTTCGTAACCATATTCACTTGTCTTATAAATCCAATAAATCAATTTTACTCGATAGGATATTCTTTGAAATATACAGTTAATATGCAAACAAATTACGCTTCATTGTTCGAGTAAAATGAAAGAAGTATTCATAAAAACAAAAGTATAATAATATGCAGATTTACTACAGAAGGTTAATCAATGCAAATTGACTATCGAATAAAAAAATGACAATCCTCCATAACTATGTCATGGGTATATTACTGATATTTTTGTGATATCTAGCTACAAATGTAGTTTAAACGATAGATAATAAATTTGTTAATGAATGTATACATTTTATCTGGCAATTGTTCTTACTTTGATCCATTGGTCTAAGGACCACTGCGTTTATGTGATGAAAGGGTTAGTTATTTACTGGAGCTAGAATTACTGGTATTCTCAACTATTCTAGCGTTATTTTTCAGTACATAGTATTATACTTTTATTGCATGGGGCAAACTGTTTCGGCTTGCAAAAAATTTACTATAATTAGCGCACGTTACGTTATAAACACCTAAAAAAGGTTGTGCATATCTCTCTACCCTTGGAGACAGATGGAAAAAGAATTAGAATGACCTAGTATTCTTTATAATACGAAATGATTATCAGTATTCAATAGCAAATAACACTGAGTGATAAAAAGTTTGAATTACAAAGTAATTGTATGTATAAATAAATAATCGGTCTGTTCAACATTATGGACATATTTTAATCATGTCACCTGAGAAATAGTTTCAACAAAATATCTTTTTCTGATTTGCATACATTACAATAATAATTTGAACCGAAACAGTTCCCAAGACCTTCATTCGTTTTCACTCAACTACTAATATAATTTTAATGAAATTAATGAAAACACTTTGACAATTTAGTAACTGGTTTTTTTCAACATTTCGACCGAATTCCTGCCAACTTGATAATCGAAAGCACTTTTGTCCAATTTCCATTAGTTATTTCATTTTTACTTTACTTGATATAGGATAAAATCCGAAACCGGCCGTAAAAATGGAATAACTAGTGGAAATTAGACAAAAGTGTTTTCATTAATTTCATTAAAGTGATCATGAATTTCCACAAAATAAGCAAGTCATCAATTACACAAACTACTAGTATATTTGTGGAAGAACTCTCTTTATATGTCTACTCAAATTGTTACTAGTATTTTATGTAATGGTTATTGTCATGTTTAGATAGTAGTTTTTTCACTTTTTCTGACGATTTTTCCATATATGTGAGGGTATACTTGGTTAATGTCCTGTTTGAATATTTTTTGATGACGATTCGATGAATCTTTAATTTTTTTTATGAAAAAATAGAACAAAAATTAGCAAGGAGCCGTAGCTCGAAAACAATTTCGAAAATAGTTTTGTGTATCAATTTTTCATCATTTCAAATTGACGTTTGGCTCATATTCTACCTAAAAATGCTCTATAGAGCAATAATTACCAAAGATATGATGATATGAATAACAACCCTTCAATATTTCCACTGAGATTTTCACGGCATAAAAATTCCAGAAGTTTAGGAAAAACTTCCAGGTTCCAGACAAACGATCATTAAAAAAAAATAAGCTGATGTTGACTTCATTCTGTAAATGGATTTATCTCTCCTAATTTTCAGCTCGTACTAAATTTCGGTATGACTACGAAACACTTCACTGGGAATGAGGAGTTGTGATATAAAAAACTATTTGGTGCTCTATTTTTTTCATATAATGAAGTTAAACAATATTTTGAGAAAAGTTTGTGATACATTTGGTCAAGTACTTCTATTAAAGAGCCGAAACTGAAGGAGAACGAAGCCAGACGGCATATGAAAACATACATATTACATATAAAAACATAGGCTTTTATGAGCGGAGTCATGATTAAAGAGAATAGAATCTGGGCTGGTATGTGCGTTGACTTCGAGAACGAGAGTTATATCCCGAAATCTCAGCAACGTTGCCGAGACTTCGATGTATTCTGAATCATCTTTTTTTTCGTATATTTCGGAAACCAAAAGAATTAGTATCGATTTTTGGTATTTTTGGTTAAAACCACCGCATCCCGCAAGGATTGCAGTGACAGTCCGAGTCTCTGCATATGATGATTCAAATGACAGTGACCTGTAGGAAGGCCTATTAGACATCGTAGTTCATCCCTACTGTAGTCCAACAACTGTTTGGTATCAAGCTTCGAAGGGTGAATAAACGCCTTGGAGTGAGCCAATCCTTGAAGATTCTGCCAGAAGTTCATAAATCTTCTTGCCATCCAGATGTTCAATCTTTGTTTGGCAAAGCCTAACACGATGACAATGACGATTCTGGTCCGATGAAGCTGGTTACAGCACCCTCCTTTGCAAGGGAGTCAGCAGCGTCTTCCCATCTAGGCCAGTATGGCAAGGAATTCAGACCAGAGACAATCTATTAGGTCTTCCTTTGGCAATTTGCTCCCAATTTAGACGTTGCTCGGTAGTAGCCAAGAGCTTCCAACACCGCTTGACTGTCCGAGAATATTTTTATTGACTTGTGTATGAGGTTGGATTCTTCCAATCTCTCCGCATACAATTTAATAGCGTGAATTTCCGCTTGAAATACAGACACATAGGTTCTTAGGCAGGTTGATATCTTTGAACTGGATCTGCGACTGAAAACACCTGCACCGGAACCGGAAGGTGTTTTTGATCCATCTGTGAACCAACAACTATCTGCTCTCAATACTTCCTTCTTCCGGAGGATCCAGTCCTCTCTACTCGGAAACAGTACTTTATAAGGCAGTTCATTGTTGACAGTTGGAGGCATAAAGTAATTTCCAGAATGATGTGACTTCCAGTGTCAACCATCAGTCTGTTACACTCTGCATTAAATTCATTTGTGCAATTGGCAATGTGCACAAGTCTATATGAAGTCCTTCTAGCCTCTCTCTTCAGAAAAGTGTGGAGAGGAGGTAGATCTAGAAAGATCTCCATGGCCGCTGACGGTGTGGTACTGATGGCCAGACAAGCCTGTCTCTGTAAGTCAGAGAGCTTCGCCTGGACCGTTTTCTGCAAAGCCTTCAGCCACCAGGCAATTGCACCATAAGTGATCAATGGTCTGACAATCATCAGATAAATCCAATGGATTTGTTTGCGACCTAAACCCCAAGTTTAACCACAAATCCTTCGACATGTCCATAATGACAGTCTGGGTTTGTGCAAAACTTTTTCCAAGTGAGCGTTTCAGGTGAGTTTTCATCAAGGACAATGCCAAGATATTTCACCACCGTTCCAAATGAAATGACGTCACCATTGAGGGAAAGTGCCGTTAGATCGTCCAATTGTCTCCTCCTGGTGAAGGGGATTATCACAGTTTTGCTGGGGTTGATAGACATCTGCTCCCTCAGGCACCAACTGTAAATGAACAACTTCCATCATGCTCTGGACGATATTACAAGCTACCCTTCTCGACGTGGACCTTGACAAGAAGACAAGGTCATCTGCATAAGCTTGCAGATCAAAAAACTGTACTTGGGGACAGAATATCATTTTCTTTCTACAAAAAACCAAGGCCTGCTGCGAATATTTTTATAGGTTGAAATACAAGAAATCGTATTGGCGATTTTTTCAGGAAAAATTTAAAATATTCAATGGACTTTGCACCCTCTCAAATGGTGGTATACTGAAATTCATCAAGAAATATTGAATATTGATAATTTTGTGGTTGAATCCATATTCACATTGTATCATGATAGGAATGTTAACTACACACCTCTTAAATGCTTTTTAAATCTCAGTGAGTTGGCCGTGAAACACCGTGCGGATATGCAAAATCGCACTATTTCATTTGGCACTTGAAATGAAAGACTATTGGTGATTATTATCGCTACTGTCAAAAACTCTATTGAGTCAGATCATGGCCAATTATTATGAAAAATATTTTGTAAAGCGATAGGAATTGGTGAATTATCATGGGAGAAGTGTGCGAGATAAAATTGAACTTGTGCGCCTTGACGGAGATAATGTGGGCAGCATTACGGTGAACCGTATAATATTTTCGTAATAATCCTCATTCAAGCTTATGAACGGCTAGTTTGAACTTAAATATCTCTAGAGAAAATATAAGGAGATGCCTTGTAAAAAATGAAAGTAAACCATACCAGCCTAAATTTTACACACTCTGGAACAGGAAGATAAAGAAAGAAGGTTATAATTCTGTTTGTGAGCTCAAGGAGAATATTTGAATGGTTGTATAAACTTCTTCAAAACAATGTTGATAAGTGATGAAGCTACGTTCACTACAAATGGTGTAGTCTCATCCCAAAATTCAAGGTACTGGTCTGCGGATAATTCTAATTATTTCCATTAAATAAATGTGTCATGTAGAATGATCCATGATAAGGTCATCGTTCTTGGGAGGCAATACATAACTTACCAGTTCAGGATCGCCTGAATTTGAAATTTCAATTAGATGGGTGTCCTGTACATAATTCATTTATTGTAAGAGAATGGCTGAATTATAATAATTATTGAAATCGACGGATAGGTCGTATATTGAGTGGCCGCCAAGATCATCGGATCTGAGACGCATCAGATTATCTGCAGCGTGTGCAAAAACTACAACAGAACAACTGAAAAAAGTTATATTGAATATTAGAAGAAGGTGTGACAAGTGCATTGTAATGAATATCGGATTGGTTGAAACAACGAAAATTTGATGAACGTTCATTCCTGTTTCTGTCTACAATAATTTGTTGGATATTGTTTTTTAATTGTTTAATTGGTTGAATGATTAATTGATCAGAATGAATATGTTCATGCGTTTATTTAATTTGCCACTTGGTTATCAACGATAAAATTTGGTATAGCACCATTTGAGAGGATGCCCAGTCCAATGGTGATTTTAAAATTCTCCTAAAAAAATCGCTAATACGATTTCTTGTATTTTAACCCATAAACATATTCGCAGCAGGGCTTGGTTTTTGTAGAAAGAAAATGATATTTGGTCTCAAAGTACAGTTTTTTGAGGTCTACAATTCAAAATAAATCGAGATCGGAGAAAAGATGCAAATTCAAGGGAGGTTTCCTGCTTTCAAGTAGGTCATATTGTTTACGCCACTAAGCCGTAAAGAATATCTTTCCCAGAAGAAACAAGCAGCATCGGTTTATGCAAAGACTGCACCGGCGAAAAAACTTCAAGAGCCCCAAAGAGGAGAGACGACGCTGACCACGGGACCTAAAAAACACAAACCAATGAAAAGCCCACAGGACAGTCGGACAAGCAAACCAACCTGTTTGAAAAAGATGAGCAGATTGACGTACTGTAACTTCCTACCTCCGAACGCAGGAGAATATCTCTGCTCCCCGCCAACATTACACAGTCCAGGAAACCAATCTGTAAGCTGCGCAACACCTACATGATCAATAGACCAGGTCTAAACGCATCACAAAGAATTACCCATCTAAGTTAATGGATCTAGTGCAGCACGAAGGCCGAAAAGCGGAACTCTCAACAGGCAATGTGGTCGCAGTGAAGTTTTGAAATATTTGATCCTGCGAGAAAACTTGCAGAAAAACAATGTCTGAGGATTGTCTTCAGATTATCATCGAACAGTGGCCATGGGCGACTTTAACAACGCAAAGTCACACGAATGGAACTTTAGGAGGGGAAACCGGAGAGAAAGGTGGCTAGCAAGACTTCAAGACGACTTCGGAAACACCGAAGTCGTTGCCTCGTCACTGGCCCACTATTCCAGGGCGAATAATATATTCAGACATCACACACAATCTTTGTTTGTGAGCATACTATATGTTGATACAATTTGTAATAAAACAGTACAAATTTTACTCGCAGGGAATATATAAAACAGGAAAAGGTGTTTTCATTCGGATATGACAGAAATAAATGGGGAATGTTCCCCAATTTGGGTTATCACAGTAAATGCAAGTTTGAACAAAAGAAAGTTGAGTTTAATTCATGAGATTTTCAAATTCACTTCGAAAAGTATTCAAATTGATGTTTCAAATGTTGGGTTTCAATTTTTAAAGGGATTTGTTTCTAATTCACATATTGGCAACAGCGCCTATATCAAGTACAAATAATTTATACGTACCTAGATATTCTACTTTAAAAAGGAAAATTATCTTTATGAATCAACAATTAAGGCAAAATATAAATCATAGTTCAATACCACCTCCACAAGCCACATAAACAACAGTTGTTTTGTTATTTATTTATATAGAGGAAGATAGGTTAAGTGCATAAAATGTCATATGTCACAGAATGTCTCGGAACTCGGAACATAAGTGAACAGAACAGTACGCCTCTGAAATATGTCATCTTTGTTTGTCTCATACAGGTAACAGATTCATTGTCCTTTATTAGCTATAACCGATGTTGCCAAATGGTGAAATAGAAACGAATCCCTTTAAATGTTGAATGCATTATTTCATTGCTCTTTTTTAAGTATTTAAATAATTTTTTAAAGAAAAAGGTTGAAATGATACATTTAAAATGCATTGTTTTAGAGCTCTTTTATGGAAACTACTTGATTTTCGTCAGGAGGAACATTCCCCATTGTGTATTTGATATTGAGATTCTTCCTAATTGTTTCCTCCTACCAGGAATACATCATTAATGTATTACTGTAATAAATGTCGTTTTCGCTCTTCGTAATAAGTCAAATCCAGATATCAATCCAGATGTCTTCATAGTTCGACATACTTTTTTAATTATTATATTACGTGTAGTATTATTATATTAAAGTTAATTACTTTATTTATTTCTTGGGAAGTTTCTCATATTTTTTGTATAACAATGAAGAAGAACAAATCCAAAAAGTTCTATCCAATCGTACCTATAAAAATATTACCTTTTCAATTTAAATGAATTATAACTTCCATTAGATTGTCACTGATCAGGGTGTAGTTTCAAAAATTCATGAAAATCAAATCATTCGAAAAAAGTTATACAGTTTTCCGATGCAAAATCCTGTATATATTGTCTTGCAAATAGATCAACATTGACGTCTCTAACTTTGTTACAGGTGCTCACTGTCAGTCCTTGGGCCTGCAAGCAAGGAGTTCCACAGGGGTCTATACTCGGACCACTGCTTTTTTTATTTATACGAATGACTTGATACAATACCTAAATAGTCTTTCGAAGGTACATATAGTTGCATATGCAGACGATACAAATGTTCTGGTCACTGATCATAACACTTTTCTGTTGGTTCTGCACTTGCAGAAACAACAGAATCCATATATGAGAAAATAATGAAATGGGCTGATGAAAATCATCAAGCACTCAGTATCAGTAAAACAGCAATAATGAAATTCTCAATACAGAACACCACTGAAACTCTCAAAATATATGAAGATAGTCAACTAGAGGTGACATCCAATCCAGAAACAAAAATGCTAGGTCTAAGTCTAGATTATAAGTTCAATTGGAGTCCTCATATAAATTCACTTTGTGATAAACTACGAAATAACTGTTATGAACTAAGATATATGTCGAATCATTGTGTGTTCTCCTAAATCTGTATTATGCAACTATGATAATAATAATAATCATTGCCTTTATTACTTTCAAATAAATATATACAAAAAAAATTATCAAAAATACTGATGACTATCCTAAATATCAATGAAAATAAAGTTTATTTTTGTGAAGTGTTGAACACCATCAAGAATATTCTCCCATTGGCTGTCACTTGCGCTATGGATTCTTAAATTGGGGTATGAGCTCATCTGCTGAAAGAGTATTCATTTTACAAAAGCGCGAATCCTCATCGAACCTCTCTCTATCAGAAGAGTCACCTATACCTTGGACTCAAAATTGATAACAAGCTAGATGTTTCTATTAAGAACTCAATGAATATCTGGAAACTGCTAGACCGTTGACGAGTTTTAATAGTTACTCTCGATAAATAATTGTTAATTACCTTTATATGTCCAGATTAGTATCTGTCATGTTTTGTTGTTTTATATATATTTTTTAGTTATACATAGACGTCTTCCTTGTTACTGCATGTAAATGTTTATTGTCATGCCTTCATACTGTTCAACAAGTGAAATGAATATTATTATTATTATTATTATATATACAGAACTGGATAAACCTTCAACTGAGTATGTGCGAAAATTTCAATGCACATCAAGCAATATAGTATTGGTTTATAAAATCATAAATTTGAGAGCCACATAGAGTGATTGTTAGTAATACTCTCTATACCAATACTAATCTCTCCTCAACCTGCAGAAAAAATATGTTGGAGGGTTATTTCCAGATCATCACCCAACAGTGGCCATGGGCGACTTCATCGCTAAGTCCCACGAATTACTAATTTCTCCTAAAAATATACTCTAGTGATGACTAGACACCCTACTCTCCACAAAACCAAGTTAATAATAGAGTCGGTTACATGAATTTTCGATTTACCTATTTATCTAAACGATTGATATAAATATTCCTTTTTTTATCTAAATTTTAACTAAATTCCAATTCCACAATGCGTGTCTCCCATTTGACCAAATTCATACATTTCAATTTCTTGTATGTACACTATTCTCATTGTAACTTAATGTAACATTACATTTCAAATTTTTCTTATTGAATCATATTTTTCTTCATTCAACTAAATTTCATCGAACTTGAATAAAAAATACTCATCGCCCCTGTGGCCTAATGGATAAGGCATCGGCCTCCTAAGCCGGGGACTGTGGGTTCGAGTCCCACCAGGGGTAATCTTTTTTTCAATTCGGAAAGACCACGGAATGGCATTGATTAATGCTTTAAGAAACCTTACTCACACACATCAAAAAAATAGTTGTTTATTTATTATTTTATTTTACACAAATGTGAGTCCTTCTACGCTCCTGAAATTGCATAGCTTCCCAGAAAATTCGAAGCAAAGTAATATAAAATGGAATTCCAAATCTGTATGTAACCCAGTTTTTAAACTTGTGTTTCTGCAGTGAATTTCAACTAATTTTATTTGTAAGAACATCAAATGTGCCTATGTTTGTATTAACAAATATATAACCTTCTGTTTTACGTAATTAGGGCCATCTGGAGGTAGGTGTTCAAATAATTTAAATAAATTAAAGTGAAACAAAAATCGGAGCGAAAATACACGTCTATTGGACACTAAGAATAATTATGTTATAAAATAAATTACCTGTCATCCGACGATTTACTTTATTTTTAAATCGGATGAAGCCCTAACCTAAAGTATAATATTAATCAGAAGGACATATTGACGAGCATATTGACTAACGTTTTGTTACTCATTCTATCATGCATTTTTCTAAAAGATAAAAGTGATTTTTTGTGAAATTTGTCGTGTCATGTTGTGTTTATATTTTTAGATGATATTTGATTTTTAACTACTAAGAGATACCATATGAAGAAATAATATTTTTATCCATGACTTTTACATAAAGTACCCATTAATTAGTGATTAATGACTCATTAATCACTGATGTCAGATGCTTCTTTGATTCAGTTATAATATTATATTGTTTTGCTACAAACAATCGGTTTTTAAAATTTTATCGTGTAAACAATCAAATATCATCATTTCAGTTCTGTACCTTCATATATACCACCAAAAATAAGATGCTAAAGTTGCCTCACTAAATGTATTGTAAGTCAAATAAAGTATATAATATGGCATATGTATCTTTTTTAAACTGGCAAAAGGGAAAGAAAACCACTTCATTTTCTGAATTGACTTTGTTAGTATACTTTACTGAATTACATTCTGTAACTTACGGTTGTTTTAATAATTTGACTTATGAGTGCATGCAGAAGTAATGAGTTGTATGTAATGAAAATAACCCATTTGCAAGATCTTGGAACAGCTTTTTTGGTTAATGTACCAAAACAAAATTTACTGTTACAGATAACTTTTACAAAATATGCAAGACATATACAGTGTCATCCCCAAAGTATGCACCATATGGGAAACTTATTTTTGTGTTTGTGCGACCCCTAAAACTAAACATGCACCAACAAAATACAGTAAAACACACGTAATATACGAGGAGCCTTGAAATATTTGATTTTGAGACAAGAGTAAAGTACTCTTATTTTGAAAAATCTCGGGAAATGTTACTTAGAAACGTTGTTCAGCATTAAAAGATACATCTGAATTTGAAATCATGGCCATCTAAGTGAGTTTTATTTTTTACCCATTGTTTTTAAATGGGGACTACGAAAAAAATTGCTAAAACGATAAACAGATAGCATTGTGTACACGACGGTTCGTTTCAAAGGCCTGTAATATTACGAATTACACACTTATGGTGTTAACCACGGTCATTTTTTTCGAAGAGTAAAATAATTCTCAAAGTTTTTGGTGCAAAGTTATTTTTATTTTTTGTTAACACCGAAAATTACTAAAAATTATACAGTATTGTAATAAGCACTCAATATTCAATAATATCAAATCACAAAACATCAAAATAAAATAGGTATTTCGGAACAAACTCATTGATTTTCTGCTGATTTTCTTGTACAAAATAATTCTCCAAAATAATTTTCAGAAATACCTAGTTCATTTTGATGTTCTGTGATTTGATATTATTCAATATTAAATTCTTGTTACAATACTGTATAATTTTGAGTAATTTTCGGTGTTAACAAAAAATGAAAATAACTTTGCACCAAAAACTGAAAATTATTTTACTTTTTAAACAAAATTTCCGTGGTTAACACCAATTTGTGTGATTTGTAATATTGCAGGCTTTTAAAATGAACCGTTATATACAGGATGCTGTCTTGTCGTTTTAGTATTTTCGTAGTAGCCATAAAAAATAGGTAAAAAGATATAACTTCACTTAGATGGCCGTTACTTCAAATCCAGATGTATTTTTTAATGCTGAACAACTTTTCTAAATAACATTTCCCAAGATTTTTCAAACTAATAGTACTTTACTCCAGTCTCAAAATCAAATATTTCAAGGCTCCTCGTATATTACGTGTGTTTTACTGTATTTTGTTGGTGCATATTTAGTTTTAGGGAAAGCACAAACTTTTATCAAGAATAATATTTTGTCGAAAAATACTTAATAAATAAGTTTCCCATGTGGTGCATACTTTGGGGATGACACTGTCTTCGACCAAGTGCAAAACCAAGAAAGGATATCGCTGCTTTCCTCAAATTACCGAATCCAGAACAATATTCCGGTCATAGCTTCCGCAGATCTTTTGCAACAACAGTAGTTGACGCGGGGATATCACTGCTGTCAAAAGATACGGTGGATGGAAGTCCACCGCCGTAGCACAACTCTTCATAGACGAATTCGTCAAAAATAAAACCAAAACGGCCAACAAAATATCGTCTTCAATTCAACCAAAAGTAAACCAAATGTTCACGGCCACTCGCCGTGAACTTCATCTTGTGAATATTAACCAGCATTATACGGTCGTTGAATAATATACTATTATTGGTTTGAATGAATAAAAATTACTCCAAACTATTTTTATACAAATGAAAAATTTCAACCTATTGTTTCGTGTGTCCTCTTTCCTCCTTAGTACATTGATAAAACATATTGATATCACAAAAATTATGAAAGTATTGTTAAGACACTGAAGTTTATTGTGAGTAATGAAATGATATGAGAAGTAAATGTTATATTAATTGTATCTCCTTCATAATTTGAGAGCTAATTTAGAGGTACATGGAGATAAGAATCACCAAAATGCCATTAGCAGAATTAGAGCTGTATCTAAAAAAGTATCTAACCTCAGATCATTGTAGTCCAATAGACAGAATCGCTAAAGCTACGTCATTTCAGCAGAACTGATATTCAGAAAATAGAGTGATGAGTTGAGAATGCATGTACACTTCAAAATAGATTCTCTGATATATTAAATAGGAATCCGCTCTTGAATTACCAGGTTTGCGTTTCTCAAGTTTTCTTTGCAAAGACAAAACACAAGCACTACAGGAAAATTCTTAATGCGCTCTAAGATCGGTGCCTGTGCGAAAGAACCGATTCATGTTGGATTCGAATCTCTGGAGATTAAATGTATTTGTAAAAACATTTTCAAGAAGTTTATTCCACATAAAAACAGTTCTCCAAGTGAAAGATTTCTCAAACAGTGAAGTTCGAGGTGTACTGAGTTGAACCTCAAAACAATGAGCAGTCACAATCCGTTGCGTAGATATATCTGATAGGTACCGCTCTTGAACACTTCCCGTGAAAGTATCTATAAAAGAGAGACACATCTCCAACCTATCTTCGATGTTCCAAACTATCAAGGTTGCAAGTGATGTTCGTGGCAAGTGATGTTCGTGTTTCCAATCAAGCGGGATGAAATCCAGCAGTTTCAGGGTATGCTTGGGGGAGGAGTTCCATACATGTGAAGAATACTCCAAAAAAGATCTGATCTGAGCTTTATGGAGCATCAAAAGTTGCTGAGGTGTGTACAGTTTACTGATTTGAGAAGCAGTAAACAAGCTTTTTAGAAGCAGTCTTTGCAATTTCAGCGACATGATTGTTCCAAGACATAATGGTGTTCATTTTAACCCCCAATAAACTTATTGAAGCGTAAAGCGGAATTGTCTGTCCTGGTATTATTATATCCGGTTCTAAGACATTTATCTTTTTGGAGAAAACCGATGCCTTGGTTTTCGTGGATACTTTCACCCCAATTCGAAATCACCTCTAGATCCTCATTAAGATATGCAACCTCCCGCTGCCGGTGAAAATGTGCATCCGCAGCCGATGTCCTGGAATCCAAATGGAATAACGAGACAAGTGTGCTGCAAAGCATTATATTGTATTTTTGTTTTTTTCCCAATAAATCGTAGATATACAATAAAAAGAGAGTTGGAGGCAATAGGGATCCCTGGGGAACACCAGCGTTGATGGTAAACGTATTTGAGAGATATCCATCGACGACCACTTGCAGGGAATGTTCTTCCAGGATGCTAGAGAGTCATACACAAAAATGATCCGACAAACCATAGCATCGAAATTAGACACGCAAACCTCAATGTCACATACGGTTAAAGCCTTTACACGTATCAAGTGCAACAGCTCTTGACTCTCCATGTTTCTCGAATGCGTAATTCCTATATGGGACGATAGAAAGTCGCCTGTTGATCTTTGTTTCCGAAAGCCATATTGTTGATCGCTCAGAATGTTGAAGCCTTCCAAATATTCAAGGATGTGGTAGTTTAGAGCTTTCTCCATAATTTTTTATATTACTAATAGCACTGCGACTGGTGTATAGTTATTTGGAAGATTTTTCTTGCCTTTTTTGGGAATAGGCTGAACGCGAGCAATCTTCCAACAAGAAGGAAAAACCCCTTCCTTGTAGGTTGAAAAGTGTTGAAAGTCTGCATAATACTGTTGCGAATTCATTGGCGCACTTCTTAAGTACGATGACGGGCACTTCATCAGGATCAGACGCTGGTTTAAAGCATGTGAATATTACTAAAACTGAATATCATTATTATCAAATACCTTTCGTAGGTCTTAACACCACAAAAACATTTTAACGCTTCAAAAAATAATAGGTTAGCAGCAAGTCTAAATTTTATTGATGATGAGATCTAGATAGATAATAAAATGATCAACCAATGTGTTATTCAAACTTAATTAAACCAGCTGAATATTTCGATATTGGTGATTTTAGTTGCTTTTTATTTTAGGGGAGTTTTCACTTATCATTTCTTCACATAAAATGTGTATCTTCTTATTACATTCTGAGAAAAATGTCATTTATTAATAGTAATGAACCGAAGTTGTTTTCAAAGAAAGATGTCAGAAATAAATCCATTGATATTTATATTGATTTTGAGTAAGCAAATAAGTATTAACAGAACCACTTTAATAGTGCTCCATCCAGTGTGATAAATCAATGGATTCAATATAATGCAGCATATTTGAATCCATTTAACGTATGTCGTCCCATATAAAAAAGCAGATGGCTGTCATCAACGAATGGAATGTAGTATCAAAGAATAAATTATGGAAAATGTCACACAAGTCAAAATTATTCATCATGATATAAAAATTATGAAACCGCAAAGGACAAATAGTTCGCTGATTAGTTTCTTGAATGTACTCAACTATTAGAATATTATTTCCTGCTTATCTGGAACTGAAAGAAAAATTCACTAACCTTGCTTTCTCCAGAGTGGCCGAGGGTGACGTTCCGATGGCGCCAAAGCCTACTCCGACGGCCAATCCCTCCGGTATATTGTGTACCGTGATAGCAACCACCAGCAAAATAATTCTCTTCCACTGGCCGTGCTGGATCTCTTCCAGATTACAAGCTTCGTCGAAACTCTGTGATGAAACCAGCTCTTCAGTATTTCGTGGAACATTACCAGTTGTTTTACTTACTGTTGATAATAAATGAAAAACGAATTTTAGATGAAAATGTTTTGGAAATAAAGATGGAAGTTACAAGCAAATAGAAGACAAAGAAACAATCGTAAATTATTGTTACTGAATTTTAACAAGAAACAAGTCCAACCAGCTTTTCAAGTCTGTAGATCTCAAAATTTTCAGGCCTAGCCAGAAAATAATAGGCATAGAAAAATCGAAAATAAGAGAACTAGAAGAATGTCCAATGGTCTAAGAGCCAGCGTTCCGTAGACTTACGTTACAGAAACAAAGTCCTTATTATTGCTAGGTATACCATTTCACCTGCCGTAGGTGAAGTGGGGATTCACTATTCCCACCAGGGGTTCTTTTGAACGTGCCCAGAAGTCGAGAAGCATCAAAAGTTACTCTGAAAACGTGATCACAGATTGTCTGTCGATTCAATATTTCGAAATATATAATATGTAATGGCAGACATTTATTCACATTCCTACTATAATTTATAGAATTTCTAAGCTGCGAACATTTTATACTTTTAAAGAACTAAAAGGTATTCTTCTTGAAAATTTATATCTTTGCAATCTTTTGAATAAACTACTTTTAAGCTCCCCTTCTACAGTCATGAATACTTTTCCAAACAATTTAAATGATTCCATAAATAATAACAATCAAAATAATAATTTAAATATTTCAAATAGTGGAGAGATACCTCCGGATACATTATTTTTTAAAACACTACCATATTTTCAGTCTTTAACACCTAAACTCCTGAACGTTTTCAAGAGTGAACATATTAAATTTGCCCAATGCATCGTTACTACTACTAATAGTCTTTTTCCCAAAATTAAAACTCTGTTGAAAACTTTCGAAAAGTCAAATGTAGTATATGAAATTCCTTGTCATACATGTGATAAGACATATATTGGACAAACACCTAGAATTTTATCTGGACACATAACGTCACATAAAAGTAATTGTAATACAAACAAAACCACCTGTGCACTTGCAGAGCATGTCATCAGCACTAAACACACAATGAACTACACCGAAGTTGAAGTTGCTGAAAGCAACTTACAAAAACGGTTGTTTAGAGAAGTGTTCTTTATCAAAAGGAATACGAATAACATGAACAAAAAGACTGAGGTCAACAACCTCAGCAATATTCATAATCACATCTTGAGTAATTCCTCCAGGTTCTCCAAACAACAGATAGTGTTTGGTTTGGGCGCAGTGCTGAGTCTGCCGAAAAACCATTTTATTCATTTGTGAGAATTTGGCAGCACTGTACCCAGAGTCAGATACTTTTGGTTTTGTTTGTGTCAGCCATGGTGTTGGTGTGCCTTTTGGTAATCCTGTTTTGTTGTTTTACAGTCAAATCATCAAACTTCAAATGTCTTTTCATAATGTCAATTATCAAATTTCAAATATTTCCTCGTTCCTCTCAGCAGAACGGAAGTGTACTCTTATAAGACAAGTTATTCCAATATTTCAATAAAATTTATTATCATCTTCAGGGAAAAGCTATAAAATTTGTATGATGGTGATACAGTATACAAATTATCAATATGAAAGGTCACAACTTACTGTTAGTGAGATTGGCTGTGTCGAAAAGAATGTTACATTTAAACAACTGAAATACAATAACAATGTCAATACAATAAACAAGTCATTAAATAGAGGTTGGCACCTAACTGGATACAAAGAAGAATATTGAATTTAAATTTACTGAAAATCGTTATTTGTTTTAAAATTATGGATTACCGGTATTAGGCCATGTGGTTGAAGAACAAAAAGAGAGACACAAAACAATTGACAATGTCAGCTGACATGTAATTCAGTTTGAAAAGGTGTGTTTGTTTGTAGATAATAAAACTATGGAACAAAAAAGAACTATTCTGATGCAAGTGTGATTAGAGACATCTGCTGTTCTGTAAGTAACTCAATAAGAAAAACCCCAAAATCAAATATGTTAATTAATTGACAACATCCTCATTAGTCTCGAGGAGAACAAGTGAAGAGTGTTGTTAAATGAAAGTAAAACCCTGCCATAGGGAGGTTGGAAGTTTGTTAAATGAGAAAATATTAAAAGTTTATGAAATTATATTAATGAAAAACCAGAATTATTTCCAAACCAACAATAATTCTCCTCAAACTGCAGTTTGCAGTGCCTAGAAGATGACAGTACGACCAGCTGTCGAAAGCGCTCGCAGATAATTAATAGAAGAACGAACAGCTGAAATCAGGCATCACTTACGTCGATGCACTTTTTAAAATTATACATTTCTCATGCAAATTTCTGAATACCATTAAAGATGTCGTTCATTCTATTTTCTGTCAAATTATCATCCCATGAGCTGCAGAAGCTTCTTCTAATTGTCTCTTCTTTCCTTTATTATAAAATAAAGAATTGTAATCGAAGCCGGTGAAAGCATGAAAGCCAAGTAAGCTTCTACAAGTTGATTTACCTAGATGTTCCTGAATTCGAGTGACATCTATAATTCTTTCATTGTCACCTGTTCCTGTTTGCATCCAGACATACAAAGAACTTTTCTCCAACTTATGCATATTACCAAGCATCATCACAAGTATATCGGTATGAGAGCCTCTGATAACAGTCAAAATCATACGCCTTCATTAGCACGACTGAAAAAGTATTATTTGGTCTGTCTGGATATCAGAATATGTGCATGTAATCATACTATAAATGACATATAATTTTCAGATTTGCTGAAATAACGCAAAGTTGTATAAAATTTTCGCAGCTTTGAAATTCTATAATTTATAGTAAAAACCGGAATAAATGTCTGCCATTACATTTTTCCATACAAAAAATTATTTATTTTGAGATATTAAAACGGCAGACAATCTGCGATCACATTTTAGACTCAATTTTGATGCTTTTCGACTTCTAGCACGCCCAAAAGAACCCCTGGTGGGAATAGTGAATCCCCACTTCACCTACGGCAGGTGAAATAGTATACCTAACATTAATAAGGACTTTGCTACTATACCGTAAGTCTGCGGAACACTGGCTCTCAGTCTACAGAATATGAACTTCAATTTTATTATTTCTATATAAAAACTGAAGAAATTGGACTTGTCAGTATTAATCAATAAGCTGTCTGTTTTCTAACCCCTTCATCAATTAAATTCTACTACTTTTCAGTGACAGTAAAAGTAAATTGATCAAAAACATGTTGCTAAATAAAATTGACACAGAAAATTCCAAACTACATGCGGAGAAGGCCAAAAACAGATGAGTTGAACTCAAAAAACGACGAACTACTCGATATTGTGTATTATCCAAGTACCAGAAAAGTTCTTGTGATGCACTGTTTGGTACTCAGTAATGAATATTACTGGAGTTTTATCCCAACATCAAACCGTTATCTCAACACCTCGACACGTGTTTCGATCACCAAGTGATTATCTTCAAGATGAAGATCGAAACACATGTCGAGGTGTTAAAATAACGGTTTGGTGTTGGGGACACCTAAAATCACTAGTTTATGCCAGCCCCATTGGAAACGAGGAAATGTTGGGGGATCGCATCATAGCTTGCTGCGAAACGATAAGAAACACTCCGGGCATTTTTCAACGGGTGCGGAATTCTTTCATGAGGAGAGCAGAAGCTTGTATTACTGTTGGGAGGTCGTCACTTTGAACAGTTGTTGTAATAGTTGTTTCGTTCAATGTTTATTTTCTCCGAATTGTTTTATTTTACAAACTCCAAAATCTAGCACTTTCTAATTGAATAATTAAACCTGAAAAATTTGTTCAATTTGGATTGAATAAGCAGTTCGATAATGCTCAGTTTAGAAGAAGTCTGTACGGGTATACTGCGTATAAAGTTTGATGAAAATAAGTAAAATTGCAAAAAAATTATGACAAAAACCTACCGTGTTTTGAAAATTTTCAACAATCTGTATTTCGAAAACGATTCATTCTCAGTTTATAGAAGTTGTTTATTTTGACGAGATACACCACATACTTTGTTTTTGTAATGTTCTCAGCAACTTCACTTAGCGCCCTAGGAGCTGAGTAATATGCATCGATATAGAAAATTGTAAATATCTCTAAAACGATCACCTCCAGCGTTGTTGAGGAATTGTACCTTTTCTGCTTGGAAAAGGTGTGGGAATTAGGTTTTTTCATGAAAAGTACCAAAAGTTTACTGTAAAAAAGTTAGGACAATTTGAAATAAATAATGACAGCGTACGCAGCGCCCTCTAGATGTAACATGAACATTAATACGAAATTCACGTCAAAAAACCCCGGGTACCGAATTTCGTGCAAATAACTTATTTTTTGCAAGAGTTATGTTCAAAAGCGAACAAAAAAATTCAATTTCAACACACCATATCTCCGAAACGACGCATTTTCGGACACAAGTTCGTGTATACTTTTTTTCTTAAAATTGTCTCAGGAATACGTCACTTGAATATTTTAACGTACTTATGTTACACCCTGTATTGCGTTTGTGAAGCACCAAGTCGGGTTACACTAACACGATCAGTGTAACTAGTTGAATTGTAAACAGTAGATTGATACAAAAACATTTGAAAATATTTTTATAGAAGCATACTACATACATGGTAATTTTTCACTATTAACAGTCATTTATTAATTATTATAGAAAGTAAGAGTCATCAGTGGATTTGAAGTCTCAAACAGTAGAACGGAATTTCGAAAGCCACAACAGGAGATCAACTACAAAAACAGTAGAGCTGGATTTTTTATTCATCTACAGTGGATTGATTTACAATTTTCATTACGGCTTCGCTGTGAAAGAATCGATTTTCTCGCTCACGGCATTGTGAATAACACTGTGATGAATAATGCTTCCATTGATCACTGTTATACCCAGAGCCCAAAAAACAACGCATTCGTGATCCAACACCAGACAGCGCTGTTTCGCTCGAGTAAGTAGTGCAGCTTTCTCTGCAGGTTTCACTTCTTTTTCAAGGACAAAACACAAGCACCACAGGAAAATCCTTAAGGCGCTATCAGAGCGGTGCCTGTGTGAAAGTAGCGATTCACATTCGATTTGATTCGCTGGAGACTAAATCCACTTGGAAAAATGTTCTCAGGAAGTCTATTTCACATAAACTCAGTTCTCCAGATAAAAGAGTTCCTAAACAACTAAGTTGTGGTGTACTGAGTTGAACCTCAAGCCACAGTCAGTCGCGTATTTCTGATATATACCGCTCTTGGTGGAATCAAATGTGCCAAGTCACCTGAACACCTCCCGTGAAAGTATCTATAGAAGAAAGACGAATCTCCAACCTTAGTTCGATGTTCCAGGCTATCAAGGTTGCACGTGATGTTTGCGTCTCCATTCAGGCGGATGGCTCTTTTCTGGATGGAATCCAGCAACTTCAGGTTATGTTTGGAGGTGGAGCTCAGTACATGAGAACAATATTCCAAAGAAGGTCTGATCTGAGCTTTATAAAGCATCAAAAGTTGTGCTACAAGGCAACTGATTGTACTTACTCTCCTCAAAAGACAAGCCCGAGTAAATAAAGGCGATGACATCTACACTTACGAAGAAGCTATCTATAGGAACACGAATGCATTGTTTTTTGTTCACTGGTTACAACCAGTTATCTTGAAATGAAAGTCTGCAACTGAACCCTTTGGGGAGACTCTTTTATCTTTGATAATCGTGGAGTGAGTCTTCTGTAGATATAGACTTGGATATTTCAATATACACTTGGATCTTTTCATCTTTTCTCGACTGAAGTTATGTTACAAGGAAAAGCGATAGACACTTTTGAATTGTAGCCGACCTTGTGACTACGTTACGTGGATGACACTTTCGTCATCTGGAAACATGGAAGAGGCGCCCTGAAACGTTTCCTAAACCACTTAAACGCCCAACACCTGAGTATGAAATTCACCATGGAGATTGAGCAGGACCAACGGATAGCTCTCCTAGATGTACTAGTAGAACGATGTGGTACCAGACTAACCCACTAAGAGAGGAGTCATCCCCACTCTAACGGAACGGGCTCGGAGAATATGTGAACCAGAACATCTGGAGAGGGAACTGAAACACCTTGAAGTGACCTTACGATCGAATTGATACAGTGCCTCCGAGATCAGGAAAGCCATGAAACCGAAGAGCACCACGGTTCAAAAAGCGAAAAAGGATCAGATGGTTGCACGCGCATATCTACCGTTCATCCCTAGGGTCACGGATAGAATTGGAAAACTATTGGATAAACACGACAACGAAACAGTCTTCAAACCCACAAGGAAGATAAAACAAAGCCTCAGGTCGGCTAAAGACAGAAGAGACCCATTATCAGCAGCAGGGGTATATCTCATACCGTGCACTTGTGGGAAGGTACATATCTGAACCACCAAACGATCCATGAGAACAAGACAAAAAGAGCATAAAAGTAACTGCAGACTAGGCCAAGTGGACAAGTCAGCTGTGGCAGAACACGCACATCACAAATGAGGTTATAAGGTCTGATGAACTAACAATAATTAGAGGGGTACCACAAGGATCAATTCTAGGTCCATTGCTGTACATTCTCTATACCAATGAACTACAAATGGACAACAACTTAAACACTATACAATTTGCTGATAACACAACCGTTATCCTTGAAGAACAAAATGGAGATGACTTGGAAAGAAATGTGTTCGATGCTTTAAGTACACAGGCAATCAAATTCTCACAGTCAGCTGAAAATGATTATACTTTTTCGGATGGTAAATCAACAATAACAACTAGTAAAAATTCAAAATTCCTGGGAATTGAGCTAGATTTTAGACTGGATTGGAAATCTCATCTGGATACTTTGTCAGAAAATGTTGCAAGGCATTGCTATGCCCTAAGAGTCATCACTAAAACAATAAATGTTCAAGCATCAATGTCTGTCTATTATGCACAAGTCCACTCAAGACTTAAATACGGCTTAATTTTTTGGGGTGCATCTGTGAACGTTAAAAAATTTTTTCACTTCAAAAACGTTGCCTTAGAATTATTTATAAATCCAAACAAACTGATAGCTGTAAACCTTTATTCATACAAAAGAAAGTACTGACCCTATACAGTCAGTATATTCTTGACAGCATAATTTTTATTGAAAGCAATCCAAAGCTTTTTAACGACTTTGATAAAGCACACATCTACCCAACAAGCAATAAAGCAGATTTGGTTACTAATATTCCTAATTTTACTTATATTCAGAAAAATATACCGTATACTCTAATAAAAATCTATAACAAACTTCCAAATGCACTAAAAAGCCTCTCTAAAACAACACTCAAAAATAAACTTAAAAACTTTCTTCTAAATAGAGCATACTACTCAACTGATGAATATTTTAAAGATACCATCCCTTCAGATTTTACCTGCTAAAATGTCTCACATTTAATTGATTTCAATTTTTAAATGTTTTTAACTGTATATTTATTACACTGACATGTTCTACGCTCATCTGGGCATTTTACTTCATTGTAATTGAACAAATAATAAATAATAAATAAATAAAGATAGTGAAGGAGACTACACAATCTTGTTTGAAAACACAGAACTAATTGACCCCAACCAGGGATACTATAACCGACTGGTACGGGAGGCAATAGAGATCCACAAACACAAGAAGAATTTTAACAGAAATGAAGAAGCGGTGAACCTCAACCGAATATGGAACCCCATTTTAAGGAATTCGAGAATAACGAACAGAATGACAACAGGCAGCAAGATTGTTAATGTTCCAGGTACAAGTACAGGTACAAGTGCAGAGACAAGTACAGGTACAAATACAACTGATTACCTGACAAGGCATACGCTTTACGAAGCCTAAAATTTAGTAATCGGACAGGAAGCCATGATGGTTAAACCTCTGAAGAAGCTAGCTTCTCGCGCCAGCGAAACGTCAGAAAGAAATTCCAAATATCCACGGCTTTCAAACTCGAAAAATAATGACAGTAAAGTTATGTATTTCTACATTATTTTTAAAGATCTGGTATATCCCGAAATGAAACTAATGTTAAGTTATTTTTGAGCACGTTTTAAAAAAAAATTAAATGAATATGTGTCCTGGAGGTCTTTATTTCTGAACTACAGAATGTTGTAGTTTTGAGAAAGAAAGTCTTTTTTATGATGATTTTGATTTCCTAGATATTTTCGTGAAACGTAGTATGCATCTTCTATTCAACAAAATTTTCTGCTGCATAACATAATCTTTTTCTTGCCAGTGGCGTCCGTAAGGGTTTTGTATTGAACCTTTTTGAGGAGGAAAATAAACGCTATTGTATTTTCTTATAGAAAAAATACATTTCAGAACCTCCTATGACAAACAATTTTCGCATAAAGGATAGAATTTTTCAAATACCAATTCATTCAGGAGAATAATTTTTCAAAGGCTAAATTGAGAATAATCTAAATACATTTCGGAATGCAAACACAAAGTTATCATGTATGCAATAAAAAATAAATCATGTGCTATATAGGAGAGGTGAATTGGCCCACCCTCATCCCTAACAGCCGTACAGAAAAATGATTTTTTTCAGAAAATTTTCAATCTAGCTGACGTAGGGATGCCTTTGACACCCAAAGTTTTAAAGCATTTTGAAAGGTTGTGTTGGTGAAGTTTGCCACATACCAAATGAAGTATTCAAAATGAAGAATACACCCAAAGGCTCAAAAATTACTATTAGAGAAGATTTTACTCCTTTCCGTCATAAAACCGCAATACTGTCTGGATATAAAAATGTATGGACCATTGACGGAAAGCTTCGTATCAAGATAAATAATAATAATGTGAAACCGAGTTTCAACGATTCATGTAAACTGATGGAAGAAGCTCTCAACTCGGATGAATAAGAAAATGTATAACTGTTTTTTTTAATAATTGTTGGTGCAGTATTGTAACTATCTTTTTTCTCCACCAGAAAATATTCAATAAACTATAACTTAATATTAGTTCATCAACTCGCAGTATAACTTAATGTCCTTCGATATGTCCTTCAAATGATTATTTTTTTCTTTCTATAATGGTTAGAATGCTTTCTATATTCCAAGTGTCAATAAAGATTTTGTGTTTATTTTTTCACTATTATATAAACATTCATATAAATTTAGGATGCTGTGTATCTTTAGTTCCACTGATTGGATTTTAATTAGGTAGCATTTTTTTTCTTCCTTCTTTTTGTTCGAGATACTCTTAGTTATGAATCTCAAAATCACAACTCTGAATCAGGGCTGTCGCTATGGGGGGGGGATGAGGGGAGCCTCCCCCCTGCTTTTTCGGCTTGGGAAAAAGTTGGGAAGTGAAGATAGGAAAAAATAATATTAAAAAAAATTTAAAAAAATTAAAAAAATAAAAATGAGAGAAAAGAAAGAGAGAGGTAATGAGGAAAGGAAAATAACCAGGAGAAGGTTGAGATTTCCCAACATGCATAACCTGGAGATCCCATACTTTGAAATTTAGAGTTGTTTGAAAACTTCAAAAAAGTTTGAGAAAACAGTTGAACAGTCCCCAAATTGTGAAGTGACAATTTCACAAAGTTCACAACTTTTCGCTGTTTATTCGACTTGGAAAAGTTGAGAAATTTCGAGCCGTGAAGATAGAAAAAATAATAGTAGAATACAATAAGCACAATATCATTCAAGTGTTGTTTCCTTTCATTTGTATTGAATATTCCTATATATGGTGGATATGGTGGAAGACCAAGGACCTTAGTCCAAAGTAGAATAATTTCCATTGTTATTTTTATAATTACCAAAATTCATTTTTGTTTGTGCATACCCTAACGGGCATAAGCATTCGGCCAATCTTTGGATAGCTAAGTAAGAAAATTAATATATTATAGTAGTAACTAATTCCTCGGCTTTCATTTTTTCAAAAGTTGGGAAATTTGGATGGTGGGGTTGGGAAAATGTGGATTCCCCCCCTGGTTTTTCTTTTCTTTTCGCTACGGCCCTGCTCTGAATGTTAGATCGCTGTTTGCTGGGTTCGACCATTTGAAAGAGATTATACGTAAATACAATTCTGATTTCATAGTTATAAAAAAAACATAGCTTTCGCCAAATATTTCACAGCATATTGTTGATGTACGGGGTTACGGAATGATACGACAGGATCGTCTGGGCAGAGGAAGAGGAATAGCTATACAGGGTGTCCCTGGACTTCCTCTTTTCCTCTCGGGAATGTATAGATGGGGTCAAAATATCACCAGTACTTCATATAACTTTTTTTCCTAAAAGTCTTCGTAACCAAGTTACGGGCCCTCGAAGTTACAAAATGAAAAATGTTTTTCTTTGATAACTTTTCAAGTGAATATTCAAAATCATCCAAATTTTGGTAATTGACTAAACAAATGAATTCCGTCGATGAGCTTTCATGCAGGAGTCAGTTGTTTTGCTACAAAGTCAGGAACGGACTACCCCCGATGGTCCACACCCCAAAACTTTGAAATGACAGATATTTTTCAATATTTTTCAACAAAATAAGGTTACTTGGACAATTTTATGAATAAAAGTACTCGTGTGGAAAGTCGATCGGAGCAACGAGTCTTGATAAAAATGTAGTTCTACTCGACGACATCAAACCCGCTCGTCCACCATTATTTGAAATGAATAATTATCAAAGAAGAAATAATAATGATAACGTTAATTCAACAACATTTATAACAGGAATAATACAAAGTATGCTAAAATGAAGTCGTAAACAAAAAGTACAGTGCCTATATGGAAGTTTAAGTCACAATTGTGATAGCAGATATTTTTTCAAAAGAAATATCAAGTTCTGTAGATTCGTGGTGTTTTTAAACTAACAAGCTACTCTACTATGAAATATCGAATTCATTCCATATTTTGTATGTACATAATACGTGTGGAATAATCACGTTTCGTGTTGATCAGTTATCTGAATCTCATGAAACTCAACATTCGAATGTTTCAAATTCTTCTTCACAGCTAAACTGTTGAGGAGTTTCACTGATAATTATAATTTTATGGGAGAAATTCTTTAACACGAATCTAAATTTAGCTGAAAAAACGCACATCGGAAAAAATATTTACTATACTAATAAAAAGCAAACGAATGAACTACAAAAACGGCTGCACATGATCAGGTGAAAAATATCCAGGGAATAATTATGTTCCATTTCTTTCACAGATGTTGACAAAAAAACCTTTTAGAAAGTTTTGATAAAAAATGAGAAACTGGAATGCGATTTTGTTTTGTTGAGTGGTGCGTTGTCATATGACTATCATTGTATTGTCAATGTAAACAACTACTAATATTCTATAGGATATTTTGAATTTTTTTGATATGGCCGAACAGTTTACATTCAATGAATATGCAGATATGCATGTATTTTATGGACGAGCATTTTGTAATGCTGCAGAAGCTCGTCGTCTGTATTCCGAGCATTTTCCCAATCGAACGGTACCGTCAAGAGAAACATTCGAGCGTGTCGATCGCAGCTTGAGGGAGACAGGTATGTAATAATTGATAATTAATTTGAGCACGTTGTTTTATTTCGATATTATTGTAGGTACAGTTTTGCCAAAACGAGGTGGTGAGGGCGCTCCTAGGACTGTACGTACCGTTGTATTGGAGGAAAATATTTTGGAAGCCGTCGCTGATGATCCTTCAATGAGCATCAGAAATCTATCAGAACAGTTCCATACATCCAAGTCCACTATTCATAGAATAATTAGGGAACAACTGCTCCACCCATTTCACATCCAGAAGGTACATGCCATGACACCTCAAGATTTTCCAGCACGACTGGAATATGCCAATTGGTCATGGATAGGCAAAGAGAGGATATGACTTTTATTAATCGAGTTTTATTCCCTGATGAAGCAGGTTTCAGTAGAGATGGAGTTATCAACTCTCATAATCTCCATATATGGGCCGAAGAAAATCCCCATGGGATATTGCAAACCAAACACCAACGGAAATTCAACGTGAATTTTTGGGCTGGTATCATAGGAAACCATCTTATAGGACCATTCGTTCTACAGGACCGATTGAATGGAGAACGTTATTTGGAGTTCATTCAGAACGATTTGAATGGACTTTTGGAACATGTTCCATTGCAAACCCGAAGAGATATGTGGTTTATGCATGATGGCGCTCCTCCCCATTTTAGTTTGATTGTGCGTGACCATCTGAACCATATATTCCACAATAGATGGATTGGTAGAGGTGGGCCATATTCATGGCCATCGCGGTCTCCGGATTTAAATCCATTGGATTTCTTTCTGTGGGGGCATCTAAAAGGCCTTGTTTACGCTACACCTATTCACACAAGAGATGCATTGTTGAATAGAATAACATTACATTGTGAAGCCATACGAAACGACCCTGGAATGCTATTTCAAGTACAGAGAGGGTGTCTTCGCAGACTAAGAAAATGTATAGAGAGAGAAGGTGGTCATATCGAGCAGTTTCTGTAGCGGATTTTTATTTCTGTTTGCTCTTGAGGCTCTTGAGTTTCGTTAGTTAAACGTGTTTGCATTATAAAAATTCGTTATGAACATTTTACCTATCATTTCCATTTTCCTTAAAAACTAATATTTTCGAATAATGGTAGACATCTCAGGATAAATGTTGTTGAATTAACGTTATCATTATCATTTCTGCTTTGATAATTATTCATTTCAAATAATGGTGGACGAGCGGGTTTGATGTCGTCGAGTGAAACTACATTTTTATCAAGACTCGAGTACTTTTATTCATAAAATTGTCCAAGTAACCTTAATTTGTTGAAAAATATTGAAAAATATCTGTCATTTCAAAGTTTTGGGGTGTGGACCATCGGGGTAGTCCGTTCCAGACTTTGTAGCAAAACAACTGACTCCTGCATGAAAGCTCATCGAAGGAATTCATTTGTTTAGTCAATTACCAAAATTTGGATGATTTTGAATATTCACTTGAAAAGTTATCAAAGAAAAACATTTTTCATTTTGTAATTTCGAGGGCCCGTTACTTGGTAACGAAGGATTTTAGGAAAAAAAGTTATATGAAGTACTGGTGATATTTTGACCCCATCTATACATTCCCGAGAGGAAAAGAGGAAGTCCAGGAACACCCTGTATACTATAAATAGAACATTAAATTGAAAAAATTTTAAACAGATTTCATGGAAATGCCTTGGCATGACATATATCTTTTAGAAAATGTAGATGAAATTGTAAAAACTTTCACTTTGCGTATTTGATGCGATTAAGACAAAAGATTCAGCTTTCGCGAAATACAAACGGTACAAAACGAGTAATAATTGGAACACCTATAAGGGTTTGAGAAACATGGTGATAGCTGCTACACGGAAAGAAAAAAAAAAGCCTACTTGAATTTTATTAAAAATCAACAAAATGCTAAGCATCTATGGGACACATTACATTTATTTGAGATAGTCAATCGTAAAGACAAGAAAGATACTCCTGAACATCTTTCTGATCCAAATGGAATAAACAATCACTTTATTACTTCGGTCACTAAAATTGCGACCGAACCTCCAGATACTCTTCTTAACTTCCACAAAACAACGCAATTTCAAAATGTGTTTCTCTCACATAACTTCAGTTCTAACATACTTAGTCAACAAATGCCTAGAAACAAGCATCTTCCCGTAACTTCTTATAAACAAAATTTCTAAACCTTTGACACCAAATGATTTGAGGCCCATAAATATAGTACCGGCAATTTCAAAAATTGTAGAAAAGGCAGCCTATAGTCAGATATACTCTTATGTCTGTAATAATAACATCCTGCCTGAAAACCAATCTGGTTTTCGGAAAAATTACAGTACATCTAGTGCTCTGTTGAAAATGACCGACGATATTTTTTTTAGCCACCGATAATAAAAAGGTCACTCTTTTCTTGTCTCTCGATTACATTAAGGCTTTCGACACCATGAATCACAGTTTGATGTGCGCTAAACTTATTTTTTTTTGTTTCAGTATGGAGACATGAGACTTTATTAGTTCTTTTTTTTTAAATAGAAAGCAAAGTTGTGATAAAGGGTAGTCAGTCTGATAATATGAGTGTATGTCATGGAGCCCCGCAAGGTTCAATTTTCGCTCCGCTACTCTTCACTGGTAAAAATTTTTCCACCGGTACCGGTGGCAATTTAATTACCGCCCAGATTAGCGAGAAATTACTTTCGTGTGTGATCTTACATTCCATGCGGAATATTATTTTGTAATTCTACCCCGAAGACAAGTGTGGAATTTTTCAGTGTAATTTTTCATTTTGAGTGTACTTTTGTGTTGAAATAAAACTTTATAGGGTAAATTTGCGATATAAATTTATATCGAGATATTACACTCTTGACAAAATTTTACAGTAGAATTTTACACTCTTATATAATTTCACAGTGGAATTCTATACTCTGATAAAATTTTACGGTGTAATTTTTCATTTACGGGTTATATTACCTTGGGATATTCAGTTGTAAGAAGGTCCGTATTCAGAGTAGTTTTGAAGATAATGATACCTCAATCGGATGTTGACTCTTGACTCTTAAGTGGCCATTTTTCCTCATAATTTAGATAATTGAATGCACAAGACATATTACACATTGATATATTAAAAAAAATATGTATATACAAAATTAGTTCATATACATTCTTGGAATGAAATTCTACAAAACATTTTTTTTTCATTTTCAAAAAAGTCAAATAACAGTACAAAATAAAAAAACCATTCTTCAAATTAACACATGGTGCTCATGGTGGTATTATTCGGAAAGAGAAATTAAAGTAATATTCCTTTTTCTATTTTCCTCAATTCCTGTTATTATCCTAAAAGAGAAATGAAATATCATCAAATGAATAGGTTTAGAAATCTAAAAACACAGTAAGTTGACGAACACACATTCCTAGAGAAAAACTACTACTAGTTTGACTTCAATATTAATATTTTTCAAAAATTTTTGATACATATTCAACCGTTTAAATAAAAAATTAGATTTTTCCAAATGTTTTCCAACATTTTCTGAAATATAGCAAATATAGCTATAATGATATGGTATGAAGTGGTGATGAAGTGTTTTGTTTACCTCTTCAACAGAAACAAAAAGGTCCTAAAGTGTTTCTCGATTCCTTCAATTTTGAGTTCCAACTTGCCTCCCATCGCAAAAATGTTTTCAAGTTCAATAATAAGAATCACAAATCCTCAAATTTATCCAAAATTATGAGAGATACGAATGAAACGTTCAGATATTTTTTAGGTGAATGAAATTACGATTTAACATTGTCCGATATTTGCAACCACCAATACGAAACTTTATTCCTCATAGAAATTCATTTTTAAAATGGATCGTGCATACGGCGTCACTGATGAGTCACGCCACTGCTATCGAATATATCTCTTTTTCTCAATACCATTCAGTAATTATCACAAACATTTTCAAATATATGTTCTGTTATTATTTGAAAATCAGTTAAAATATGTTGTACTATTCCATATAGTATGAAATAATTCGCGATGTGAGGTTAGGATATACTTGTAATAAAAAACACTCTATAATGCATAACGAGAAAACTCAATGAATTCATCTGTTTATTGGACTAGTTATTGAAATTTTACAAGAAATGTACTCACCTTCTTTACTTATTTTCACCAACAACAAAAATATTCTAATACACACGTCAGACAAACCGATGCGCTTCTGTAGACAATGAACAATACAATAATCGCTCACAAATACAAGCGTAATTTTACATTCGATAAAGAGATGGCGAAAATTTACATTTCACTAAGGGGAAATACCCATCGTTCAGTTAGTAATTCTCTTCACATGAAATAATACGTTATGATTTCACACATATATTAGATAAATATTTAATTCTCAATGAAAAGTACATTGCCTACTGAAATTACGGTCGTGGATGTGAATTATTCAATAGAGAGAGTATATTTTCAATAAAACTGAAGTAATTTCCTTCGTTCGAAATGAAAATTTCGAGGTAGATTTCAATCATTTTTCCCGGTGTTTATTATCTACACATCTGACTTCTCCAATGTTCTTAAGTTATTCAACATTCATACATATGAAGACGACACTAACTTGAAATAATCTGATAAAATAAATAAATCATCTCATTGATCACGAACCATCGATCAATAATGATATAAAAAATCATGTTCAGATTTCGCAGCCACACCGTCTAAACCTTAATCCTAGTAAATCATCTTTAATAATTTTTGGAAAAACCAAAGATCGTGGAAGGGCCATAGATAATATTGATTTGCATATTGATGGACATTCTGTGGGAGTGACTGACAAAATAAAATGCTTAGGACTTTATATAGACTACAACCTCAGATTTGTTCATCAAGTCAATGCTCTCAAAGATCGTACGGTACATACACTATCTTAGTAGGTCTCTCAAAATTGCCCTTTCAGACTTACTGATTTTATCGATGTTCAATTATTGCGATGTAGTCTATGGCCCTTGTATCGATTCCATAACTTCTGCAAGAATTCAGAAAGAACAGAACGCCTGCATTAGACTAATATTCAGCTTGAATTACAAAGATCATGTGACCCCTTCAATTAATCAATTAAATTGAAGCCAATAACCCCTGGCGGTTGAGGCTTGAATAAACAAAAATAAAAAACTATAAAAAATTGGTTTAAAATGCAGATCATAACAGAATTGCATTTCGCTTGTTTCATTCACAAACAGATAAAAAAACAACAAATCACTTATTTCGTAAAAAAACTCCTTCCCAGACATCAGATACATTCAAGAAACCTTATTCATTTATTCATTACACGAATAGGGATACAAACAGAATAACTCCAAAAAATATCCTCATTTTATATATGAAAGATAGTGTGTAAACAAACTATATAGTAATGAATACCTATTAACAAAAAATTAAATAAACAGTATATGAAGAACCGATAACTCATTATAAATAAAAATAGATTTCACATACTTTTTAAATCTAAGGAAAGGTAACCTTAGATTTAATAATAATTTTGACATTCCGAATCATAACAGCACTATCCACGAACGATCCTTCACGTATCATGCTGTAACCAATGTATAACTCATTCAGTGAATTTTTAAAAAATTCATCACTACCGCTATTCAAATATGAACTTAAAACTGAATTGCTCAGTCAACAGTGATCCAAACATAAACACTTGTATTTCAATTTACTATTGTCCTGAAATTGCCATTTATTTTATGTAATATTTTTTTATACGTGGTTGAGTAGAAGAAGAGCGAAGAGACCATTTATTATTATTTTTTTACCGTAGTTTGCGCTGGTCAGGCCCTATCCCCCCAAGCCTCGATTCATTCGGGAGGGCGCGCCAGCATTATCAACCAACGACCACTCCCCACCGTGGGGTAAGTGATCATTGGGTGCGAGAATCATGTGCCCAGAGCAAGCGCAGTGAGCCAAGAATGACAGCCTTCTGTATCTATCCGGCTAGGATTTCTGCCTTAGTGCGGCAAGCCGGTATGATTTTAAGATTCGAGAATAGAGAGGCTATTATTTCACCAAGGACTCCAATAATCAGAACAACCATCTTGACAGAGTGATCTGGATAGGGTCTGCGGAATTCGAAGAGAAAATCTCGATATTTTATCCGTTTTTCCTCCTTTCTTCGGACGATATTGGTTTCGCCAGGAGCTGAAAACTCCATGACAAATATCGTCTTGCTCTGGTGGTCGAGAAGGACTACATCAGGCTTATTAGCTTGTACGAGCCTGAGGGTGCGAAACGAATAGTTCCAATAAATTCGGCACTTCTCGTTCTCCACAACGGATTCAATATCCCCCGGAGCGTAAGGCAACACCGGTGCCGTAGATGGTAATATAGCACTTTAAGGGCCGCGTTATGTCGATGGATATAGGCTGAGACCGCATATGCTGGACATACTGATAGCAAATGTATTAGGGTCTCGGACGCCTCGCGACAGGCCCTGGACCTTGTGTCAGGATCCTCTTTCCCCATCGCGCGACTGTGGTAGACTGAGGTGTTGAAGACACCATCCTGGCAAGCCATGATGAACCTCTCAGTCTCCGACTTCATCCCACTCAACCTGGTGGAAAGCGAAAGTCAGGCAATTTGATAAGCCAAGGTCTCCAATGTTATTGAACAAAACCTCATGTATTGGCTTAACCTTGTGTCCCTACAAAAGTGAGGTTATCTCTGCGGCTTTTATATGAGCTTTCTGCTGAACGGATTCCAACTCGGTGACAGAGTTGTGGTCACCTCGTTCAGTGTCGAAAACTATACCGAGTTCATCAGCTGCTCGGGAAGCTGCCCTAAAGATAAATGCTCCAATTCCTACTCTCCCATGCTGACGGACCATGCAGACAAGGGGATCCGAACTCCTGACGACTTTACAGGCTATATCCAGTACCAATCTGTCATGTATACACTCCTAACTCAAAAGTACACGGCCTCCCTGTTGTCGGGGAAAGTACAACCATGGAACGAACGATATGGGATGCAAACTCCTATAGAGATGCATCATTTTTCGGGTCTTTACGTCGAGTTGATACAGCTCCTCCCAAGTCCACTTCACTCCAAACGAGTAGAGTAAGATTGGAACGGCAAGCATATTTGTTGCAGCAACTTTGTTCTTCCCCGACAGTTACTATCATTATTTTTTCACCGATGCGCTGGTCAGGCCCTATCCCCCGAAGCCCCAATATACCTATTCGGGAGGGAGCGTCAGTATTATCAACCAACGACCACTCCCTACACCGTGGAGTAAGTGATCATTGGGACCGGGAATCATGTGCCCTGAGCAAGCGCAGTAAGCCGTTTTTCCTCCTCTTTTCGGACTACGTCCGTCTCTCAATTTAGAGAATCTTTCTTATTAGTCAGTGGGCTATGCTTGAAGACTGGCAGTCAACAAATCTAACTTTGAACGTTCAAACCAGTCTCGAATATGCCTACACAGTAGGTTGAATGGACTGACGCCTATCAGAAAACAACAACTCCCCTGGCTAATACCACGAAAGGCGTTGGATTATATCCTACAGGCGTCAGTGCAGGAATCTTCACAGAACATTTCCTGCCTATGCAATTGGCAATACAACTGAAAGAGTCGACCTTCAATTCTGGAATGGGCACACTTGCAGACCGGTTTCGGGCTCATTAGCCACTCATCAGTGCAAGATAGTGACCATCATCGACCTAAAGTCAATGATATTCCACAATTGAAATTCGGAATTCTTTCAGAGTATTTCATTCCTCTTCCGAAGTTGGAGCCTGTCAGATATAATCCAACGCCCTTCCTGGTACTAGCCAGGGGAGTATTTGTTTTCTGATAGGCGTCAGTCCATTAAACCTACTGTGTAGGTATATGGAGACTGTCCTGAACGTTTAAAGTTCATTTGCTTTAAATTTAGAGAATTGTGTTATTTAAGAACCGTTTGAAATTATCCCATGAGTTGTTGTTAAGAAAAAGCTGAGAATATAGAACACCAAGACTTATTATAATCATCTGACAAATTATGTAATTCAATACAAGCATTGCGCCTAAACGAAATTATTGGTTTTCAGTATTGCTTAACAAGTAATCTAAGGCCGTAAAAGTTCAGATTGGCATGTCAACAAGTTACGATATAACCCTGAACCATACAGAAACAATAGTGATACCTATCCTCCCGCAAACAAATTTCAAAATTTCTTTATGGCTAGGCCTGATCCGTATCCATCAATAAAAGTATTAACATTTTGTTACGTGTGTCAATACAAAATACTAATAAAATCTGAAAATCTGCTACCGTTATCAGTGCACGTATGTTGTCTTTGTCAAAATTCGAATCAGGACAAACAGAAATTTTAAATGTTAGTTTTTATGAATCATTTTCGAAAATATCATTTCGAAAAACTGAAAAAATCAAGCAAAATGTTTTCATTTTATATGCTTTAAAAAAATTATATTGACTGAGTTCAACAAGTTTTGATATTAACTGGTACATTTTTTTTCTTGCACTTTTTGGGAATAGGCTGAACGCGAGCAATCTTCCAACAAGAAAGAAAACCCCCTTTCTTGTAAGACAAGTTGAGAAGTCAGCCCTATCAGGCTAGCATAGCGAATCCAGCAAAATTGCAAAAAGGAAATACATCAATTTGTAGCTAAATAATTGCTAATTTGTTGCCAAAAACAATGATTTTGTTGCTTGTGCCGATCCCTAGAAATCGCAAATAATGCTATCGTGATATAAAGGTAGCAAGGTAACTCAATAAATCATATACTTTTCCTTTGATCTTTACAAAAGATTTAGTTGCTAAACCTTGGATATAGCAAAAAAATTTTAAATAATTTTTTTTCTGATCTTGCTATCTTGAAACTGGTTTTTCCTGGAATTAAAGATGTTCTAAATTTGTTGCTCACCAAGAGTAAACTTAAATACACCTTGAGTATCAACAACAAAATAGTTGAAACCGATCGGCCGATTTTTAATTTTTTTTTTTTAATTCTCCTCGTTTTTGCTATTTTGAAACTGGTTGTCCTGGGAAGGAAAAGTGTTTTGAATTTGTTGTTCATCAGGAGGGTACCCAAATACACTCCGAGAATCAGCAACAAAATAGTTGGCCTTGATCGGCCGATTTTCAAGTTTTTTTCATTTTCCTCGCTCTTGCTACCTTGAAACTGGTTTCCTTAGAATAAAAAGTGTTTCAAATTTGTTGCTCACCAGAAGTATACTCGAATACAACTTGAGTATCAGCAACGAAATAGTTGAAACCGATCGTCCGATTTTTATTTATTTTTTTTCATTTTCCTCATTCTTGCTATCTTGAAACTGGTTTTTCTGGAAAGAAAAATTCTCCCTGTTGTTCTTGCTATGTGAAACCGGATTTTTTCTGGAATACTGAGTATTCTTGATTTGTTGCTCATTAGAAGAATACTCAAATACTCCTGGAGGATGAGCAACAAAATAGTTGAAACCGATCGGCCGATTTTTATTTTTTTTTTCATTTTCCTCGTAATGGCTATCATGATACTGGTTTTCCCAGGAATTGAAGATGTTCTAAATTTGACACTTACCAGGATAATACTTGAATACACCTGGAGAATTAGGCTTTTGAAATATTCGAAGTAAAACTTCTTTAGGCGTGACCAGAGATTAACTCTGATTTTTTTTCTGATAGAAGTTACGCTAGTCAGTTCGTCGTATTTTTAGATAGTTTCGGCTATTCAAAAATAGTTAACTGTATTAGTCATGAGTATTTGTGATGTACTCCGTGTCTCTTGACTTATAGGTCAATTAGGGGCAAAGATCATAATCAATCAAGGGATTATTTACTTTATATTTCATCAAACGTATGAATCGTGAAAAACAAAGTTAATCAGGAGTTGACGGTTTTAATGAAACAATTATTGTAAATTTTTCAGAAATTTTTAAATGTGTTGATTCATCTGTTATTACTTTTGTAATGCATTAAATAGTAAAAATATTTTTGAATTTTTCTGATGTTGGCGACATTTTTTCATTTTCAATAACAAGCGTATATGTGCTAATTCAACCTTCAATTCAATATTTTTAATTTCGATATTACTTTGCTGCCAGACTGTTATCGTTTGATATGGAATATTATTTTATTTTTGATTTTCAAATGACAGCAAACAGTCGAAAAATTGTGCAGCATGTGAGAGTGTGTCAACGAATTTTATATTTATTTATTTATTTATTTGAAAATAGGAAATCCTAATATAAATACAAGTCCAAAAATGGTAAAAATGGTATATAAAAAATATTAAAATAGTATAAAAATTCCCATAACAATAAAATACGTTCAAATAATATATAAATACAAGAAGCTAAAAATAGAAATGTGTTCCTGAGAATATTGTCCTATAACACAGAACAAATCAGGAGTATTCAGAATAGTTAGTTCCATATTACAATTATGCTAGGGCATAAAAACAATTATTCGAGTGGTTATGAATTATTTAACATATCAAAATGTGACAACGACGTAACATGATGTATACAGAACACATAAAAGCTCGAACCAATAAAACAATTCGATGATGTGAAACATAAAAATAAAAAAAACTCAACTGAACCTTGAATGAATATAAAGTAACAGAATATTTAACGTGGTAAGGTAATTGGTTGAAATCATTCAATCCTCTGAAAAACAACGATTTCATAGATTGCTTTGTTCTTGTCCTGGAAATGTGGAATTGTTTGGTGGTTCTTGTGTTGTAGTCATGAATGTGATTATTGTACGTAATGAAGCCTAAATACTTGAATTCTGACACCCATTCAATTGTGTCTCCCTCAACTTCGAGTTGAAGCTTTTCATAGTCAATTGATTTCAGTTTATGTTTCTTACTAATTATCATTGATTTGGTTTCATTCGTATCAATTTTTAGTTTATTTTCGTTTAAATATATTTCAATTTTTTTCAAGAGTCGATTCATGCGCTCAACTGTTTCTACAGCGTCATTTCCATATCATGCAAGTAACGTGTCATCTGCAAATAAATTCAAAAAATCATAACCGTGTATATAATTCACATCATTTAGGTAAATTATAAACAGCAGTGGTCCCAGGACACTCCCTTGGGGTACGCCTATATTGTTTGAAATTTCATTTGAGAAACATTTCCCCACTCTAATTATTTGTGACCTGCCATTGAGATAATTTTTGAACCAACTTAAGGCTATTAATTGAAGGGCAGTTTCACACGAGTGGTGTTCTCTAAATTCGGATTTATTTCCTATAAAAAGGTTATTTTCAGTAAAGTACCTAGTAATTTGTTCATGTACAACAATTTCCAAAACTTTCTCAATAATCGGCAAAGTATTTATTGCTCTGAAGTCTGACATATCACCTGCATTATTTATTTTTGGGATGGGAGTAACTGTACTTTTTTTTAACCTATTTGGAAAGATACCGGACGACGTTGATGTTTGTATTAAGTTTAGGATATGAAATCAAAATGTAAAAAATGTTGATTTAAAAAATGTAGCAGACATTACTTCTTCAGCATTGCCTTTATTTTTGATAGAAAAAATAATTTACTTCAGCTTACTTATATCAATCTTCTCGAGTTCAACAAATCTCGTTTCTATATTATATAGATTTTGAGGAGACCATTGTGTTCCACTTACAATAGAATTGGAGATATCTTCAATACCAACAACAAATGAATTGAAGTTGTTAGCAGCTTGTAGCTCCGTTCTCGCTTTGACGACAGCGCCATTAGTACTAAAATTGATAGATTTGAAATTCAATGGTTGTTTGTCACCTTTTATCAATATTTTCATTGTTTTCCACATTTCCTGCAAGTTATCACTATTCGCATCAATTTTGTTTTCATAGTATTGAGACTTTTTGATTTTTAACATATTAACAACTTGATTCCGTCTCAGTTTATATCGCTTCCAGGACTCCTTCTTCTCAATGCCAGAACTTTTAATGAATTCTTTGTAAGCCCTGTCTCTAAGTGTCGAAGCAAATCTGATTTCATGGTCATACCAGGGGACTGGATTTGATTTATTCTCAATTTCAACTATTTAATAGTATTTCACATTTCGACTCAATATTACTGTATATTTCATTTACATCAAACTTTCACATTATTTTGATTTGATAGCACACAATCAATTGAAGAAGAACTAGTTGAAGTTATTCTTGTTGGTTCATCAACGAGTTGTTCAATTCCATAAGCTGTAATAATATTTTCAATTTTTCTGCTGTAGAAGCCATTGCCCAAGAAATATATATTTACATCACCTATTAAAATACATTTTTTGTTGATTGTGAAATAATCTTCACACCACTCTTCAAATTTATATAAAAATTTACTATGACATGCATTTGGTGAATGATTAAGTCCAGCAATCAACCACTTACTACCATTCAGTTCAACATTAATAAGTTGACACCAGTAATTTTTATCCAAAATACATTTTTTCTTCACTGAATAACTGACATCTTCCCGCACATAAATTAATACTCCTCCGGTATGTCGGCTCGAGGAATCACATCTTATAATGGAATATCCAGTAACAGCTATTTCACAGTCAAGAATATCACTCGTGCATCTGGCTTCACTGAGAATCACTACTGATGGCCGATAACAAAAAATGTCCTTAGTAATCTGATCCTTATGAACATAAAAACTTTCTGCATTCATATAAATTATATCAACCCTGTATATTATATTAGGACTCTCGTTTTTTTGGATACTGGATACATCAACAATGGTGGGAATATTGTTAATGTACTTTATTATCTTATTTTCACCTCTGGTCTTGCATTCATCTAGTTGCTTTTTTAAGTTTGAGAAATATTCTCTCTGAGACTTCGTTTGACTATTAACTTCAATTAATTTTTTGTTTCTCAACACTGTTAAGGCTTCTTCCGATGAAGGAAAACATACTTTGACAGGTCTATTTTTGTTCTGATCAAATTTGCCTAACCTATATACACGGATGTTTGATGCATCTACCGCTACATTTTCAAGTAAATCTTTGATGGTCTCTTTATCATATGTTATTCTGTTTGCATGTGTTTTATGCTTAGATTCATTAATATTAAGAACTATAATGTTTGCTGGCATTTTTTGCCTCTCACATAGTTCATTTACAATTTGTTGAGTTGAATCATCAGAATTCAGTTTTCCAACATCCTGTGTATTGTGCTGTAATTGTAATTGATCCACCTCACCGTGTAGTTCTTTGTTTTGGTTTCTCAGTTGTACAATTTCTTTGTGAAGGTCACAAATGCTTTCTAATGCTTCTTTCATCTTCAGTTTTTGTGACACTTTTTCGGTAACTGTTGAAATAAATTTGTCGTCAGTAAAAAGTTCCGCAATGGATTGTTTGATTATAGTTTTGATATCAATAATTTGATCACGTGTAAAAGACATTTCACATTACATGGATCCTCTCACTCACACTTATTTGCACACAGCCTTTACTTTCTTTTCTTCTGTCAGTTTGTTCACTGACTGCGATTCAACACTTCACCACATCTGGTATCGTAATAAACTATTCCCGACGTTAGGTACTCCGAAAAGACGTCATATAGAATATGACCCGGTACAATGAGACAAGATGTTTAACTTAAAAGTAAAATATAAAATTTTATTTTCAAAAATGAATTATTTTCTTACAAATTTTCTGTCTTACATTTTAATTATTATTAATCAACAATTTTATTCATTTATTCGGTTGATATCAAATATTTCAATGATTTTCTCAACTGTATAAAATAACCTCAATACTCCAAACTTCTACATGGTTGGCTAATAATGTTGGTACTTCCATTTTACTATTTATAACTATTTATGAAATTTTTAATTTATTTTATTTATTGAAATTTTATTTGATTTTCAAAATTATCATTGTCAGTATTTACTATCTGTTAGTTTATTTATTGGTCATGTAGCTCAGTTACAATTTGATTGAATGCATAGAAAAATTGGTTTCCAAATTACGCCAAGTGCGTACACAAGTAATATAATAATAATAATGATCAGGGCACATGATTCTCGGACCAATGATCACTTACCCCACGGCGTGGGGAGTGGTCATTGGTTGATAATGCTGGCGCGCCCTCCCGAATGTATCAGGGCTTCGGGGGATCGGGCCTGACCAGCGCACACTACGGTAAAATAATAATAATAATAATATAATAGGCGGTCTCGGCCTATATCCATCGACATAACTCGGCCCTAAGAGTGCTATATTACCATCTACGGCACTCTTATGGTATTGACGAGACACCGGTGTTGCCCTACGCTCCGGGGGATATTGAATTCGTTGTGGGGAACGAGAAGTGCCGAATTTATTGGAACTATTCGTTCCCCATCCTCAGGCTCATACAAGCTAATAAGCCTGATGTAGTCCTTCTCGATCACCAGAGCAAAACGATATTTGTCGTGGAGTTTTCAGCTCCTGGCGAGACGAATATCGTCAGAAAAGAGGAGAAAAAACGGATAAAATATCGAGATTTTCTCTTCGAAATCCGCAGACTTTATCCAGATCACTCTGTCAAGATGGTTGTTCTGATTATTGGAGTCCTTGGTGGAATGATGTCCTCTCTACTCTCTAATCTTAAAATCATACCGGTTTGCTGCACCAAGGCAGAAATCTTAGCCGCACAGATGCAGAAAGCTGTCATTCTTGGCTCACTGCGTTTGCTCAGGGCACATGATTCTCGGACCCAATGATCACTTACCCCACGGTGTGGAGAGTGGTCATTGGTTGATAATGCTGGCGCGCCCTCCCGACGATACTGTCGGGGTAGGAATTATTTCAAGCGTCTTGAAGAGAGGAGTTGAGACTTATGATACACCTCTCGTTGATTCTTTATATAGTAAAAATAATCGTCTTTATTCATCAACATAACAAAAATAAAATACAAAATTTCGGAACAATTATAAAGGAGAAGTATCAGCCTAGGCTGCTTTTCAAATCAATTTTTCAAAAAATAAATGAATAAATTAGAGAAAACTACACAAGTAATATTCGAAAATTAGGCTGCTTTTCAGCAGCCTATATAGAATCAAAAATACTTAAAAATACTTAATATACTTATTTTAGAACAATTTATACTAGTATAGTTATGAAGCATAAAAGTATAAAAATTAAATTGAATTGGTGTCTCTCAAAGACATTTTTATACAGACTGAAGTAAGACTTTTCAATTTCTTCTTGAAATTATATAAAAAAAATTTCCAAAACTCCTTGGGAAAAATGTCATAAAATTTGGGAGCTGGATATGAAAATGAACGTTAGTGCACTTGAGTGTTTGGGGATATCTAGCATATTATTTTTTCTTTTGTTTACCCTATTGAGGTTTTCAAACATGATGAGTTAATCAAGGACATACATAGGGACATACGTAGGGTTGCCAGATGTTGAAACTTTGTGCGTCTAGGTAATTAAATGGAGTTTTCGGTAGTTATCTAATTTTAGCCATCCTTTTTCTTTAAATTTCACACTAATATGATCAAATTTCCATATTCCATAAGAAAAGGGATGGGCCATATACAGGTCGTTTATGTTATCATGTGGTAACATTGCTATATTCATTCTAAACCGTAACAGATACGAAGACGATTAAGTGGGAGAAAAGGTAACAGTCATCGGGAACAATACAATGGTCGAAGAAAATTTACGGGGACTCTCGCCCTTCTCGAGTTATACGGGGAAAACCAAAATTTCAGTTTTTGGTCAAAATTCGATTGTTGTAATAATTTGGTATGATCAAATAGCATCTCAATTCATTTACCATCTTAAACGCGTAGGCTTTGCTTGGCGGAAAAAATGAATGCGTTGTTAATATCTGTTGAGAACGTCAGACGTTTATGAACATATCAAAGATGTATTCAAATGAAGAAAGCACTGATATGCTATTTAGTTATGCACAATGAAATAGAAATCCTCTTTTAGCAAGAAATATGTTCCAAAGTTTGGGCATCTGACTTTAATGAACCAACTACTTCCTACTGACATCGTTCAGGTAAATAGTTACGAATAAGCGCACAAGCTTCCTGAGAGAAATCATAAAATAGAAGTTCATCACATAAAACATCACGATCAATACTGTTGAAAGCCTTACTTAAGTCTAGTAGAATCAGGTAAACTAGTCGGCCTTTATCAATAGAAGTGTGACTATCATCGATAATACTTAGCTATTTTTCAGAAATTCGAAACAATGAATGTCCTCATGAAGAGGCACGTTTTGACGTATAGCGAGATATTTAAACTTACTGTTTTTTCTGAAATCATTACAACGTTCAGTATTCAAGTGAATCACCCTGTATGTTATTACAGTTTCAAAATCTATAAAATGTTATGATTCCAAGGATCTATCTCGAACTTAACAGTTTTTAATAATAACTTCTCCGAAAACTCGCGAGGTCCCAAAAGAAGTCTGACAGGGACAAGTCGAGTGATCCTGCAGGCCTCCCGGAAGAAGCATGTGTGCAATCCATTATTAAAATATCAACTTTTAGGTATCATGGTATTCAGAAAATTAGAATTCAACGATGTAGTAATATACAGAGTGTTTCATTTGAGAATCAAACGTTGATGTCATTTCCGAAAAGAGCCGAAGTTGAAAAAATCTCCCATTAAGTCACAAAGTGCTTCTTTGCAAGCATATTCAATATTTCGAATTTAGTGGAAATAACTAAAGAAATAAAGAACAGTAACGAGTGTACCATAAATCTGTGTCACCCGGCATAAAAGCCTTTAACTGACGATGCTAATTTAATTAGCGAAACGCGAGTCAAGAGACACCGCTTTGGTTCTGGTATGGGAAATGTGATTCCATTAGATTACTCTGCTTTATCAAAAACTCACCATTTCTACGTTGATGAAGATTTGATCCCGCTTCGTTAAATCCGTCGATGGCAGTCGAGTCAGGCAATGAAAAATGTGATTCACGTCTAGTACTGCTACGTCTACTATCTTTCCTAGAACTTGTGGCATTAAGGGCTGAAACATTCATAAATATGTACTACTTGTACTTCATGAAATTTCTGAAAGTCAGAACATAGAAATTTAGTAGATGTTTTGAACAGAATTTGATTCAATTGACAAAATTGTCACAATTACTGTTTGAAAATAATTTTTGAAAAAAACTATGTCATATTTCGACCAATTGGCAATTTGAAAATTAGGGAAACTTATCTCAATAACTCGAAAAAGAAATTCTAAAAGAAAAGTCCGGACATGAAGAACTCTAGCAGAATATCGAAAGACTATAAAAGAAATATTATTTATTGATCATTCGAGCTTCTGGAAAGTTTTATTTCCTTTTTAAAAAATATCTTGAATTACAAAAATCAATAAATTGAAGAACATATGGAAATAACTCACCAAAATTAGGTTTAAAAATGAAATTACATCAATTTACAAAAATAAACGATGAAGATGAAAAATGTGACAAATCTTGAATAATTTGTCATATCACCTAAGAAAATGAATCTGAATATAATTTTGGTTTATGAAAAGATAAAATATCAAAACAAAGCATATTTTCAACTATCAGTTGTAAATTCAATTTAGGCTAGTTAATTATAACGTTTGCTCAAATTTTGTATTTCCTTTTTTTTTTGGTTGAAGAATTCGGACTTTTACTATGGTGAATCATTCCAAGAAATAATCTTTTAGTTTTGTTATTTTTTACATACAGGGTGTTTCAAATTCGATCCTCACCATTGGAATCTCGGAAACTATAAGAGATAGGAAGATAGTTAAATTGGGGCAAATTGCGCATTCACCTGACTGACAATATGCCGTTGAAAAAGTTCTGAAATTCCGAGTATATCCGGAGATATCCGGAAAAAACAGAAATTTCGGTAAATGGTTTTTATTTTTTTCTGGCTTCATTATTCGAAAGATTCGAAAATAAATTTCACCTTCACATTGCCACTTTCTCCCTGCTACATAATGGTGTTTTCAGATTTGCTATCCGACGTTTCGTCTTCCGGCCACCATCATCTACTTTATTTTTTCTTCTGGGCGCTATATTGAATTCTTTCTGTTTTGAAAAGAATCAGATTTCACCTTTTCAATGATGAATCATAAGTTATCATTCTTTTTTAAAACATTGGAGATATTGAAAAAAATTAATTCTTATCATACTAGGCTTTGACTTTGATGTTTCTAAATTTAACATTGAATTTCTTACACTCAATGACATTTTGTTATTGTACAAGTCATTGGATTTTTTGCAAAAAATAGCTATCACGAATAAAGTTGATTCATAGAAAACTATTAATTGAACAAATAGGGTAATTGAAGAATGGAGATGTCTCTACTGAACCCTACCTAACATTATATTCGGTGAGTGTATACCCAGCACCGTAATCAGTCGGTCAGCACCATACACGAAAAAGGCACCAAGAAGAAATCCGAAGGCTACTGGAAGAAAAGCATATTCTCCGTTTTGTCCATATAACTTGGATTCACTCGCTTGTTCAATAGCAGGTGCTAGTAAAGACCAAAAAGACGCCGCAGTCATCACTCCAGCAGCAAATCCCAAGCTGGCATCTAATAGTTTTCTCTGCAAGAAAAACAGTAAAATCTTGAATTAGTTATTATATTTCTTAATAGTGTTACCATAATTACTATAAATCATTCAATTACTACATGGGCTGAAATCGTTTTGAATGATCGAAAAGTAAAGTTGCGTGAGTTAGCTGACAGTGTAAAGATATCAAAAGAACGTGTTGCCTTTATATTGCATGAGCATTTGACTATGAGAAAGCTCTGTTCAAAGTGGGTGCCTTGCGAACTCACTGTTGACAAAAAACAAGAACGTCTTGATGATTTTGAGCAGTGTTTGGCCATGTTTAAACATAAAAACCGGAAATTTTGCGACGATATGTGACAATGGATGAAAAATTGATCCGGAATCAAAACGATCGTCATCTGAGTGGAGAGCAACTGGCAAAACCGTCCACAGCGCCCGAAAGTACAACAAATCTCCTGAAAAGGTCATGGCCTCGGTTAATCACTACGAAAAAGCTACTGTGATAGCGAAACATGTGATATATTTTGAAAATACAGTTTTTGAAGATCATATCCTAAGTAACAGCCAAATGAATAAAAAAAAAAAAGAAAAAAATTTAATAAAGCCAATTTTGAACAAAAAAAAAATGCATTTTCTTATGCCCGGACTTTTTAGTCCAGCCGAGCCAAGCACTCAAATAGCTCGCTTGGCTCGGCAACCGTTCGATGATTTAGATCTGTTTTCTTTGTTGTATCTGCTATGTGTTCAGTATTCACGAAAGCGAGGAAAAAAAATTAGCTGTTAGCTCCGAGATCAATGTTAGGGTCAAACAGGTTTTTTTGTTGTCACTTGTCATATTTTGATAAATAGTTGAGTTTTAGATTATTTTTCCAAAAAATTTTACATGAAAAATGAGAATTGAAGCTTTCTATTTGTGACTAACGTTACTACAGCTTCGTCCTGTAAGGACATTTTCAAACTTATAAATTAATGTATAATGTTTAATGTATAAGTTTGAAAATGTCCTTTAATGTATAAGTTTGAAAATGTCCTTATAGGGCGAAACTGCAGTAACGTTAGTTACAAATAAAAGTGGTAAAAAACATAAAAACTTTCAATTCTAATTTTTCATGACGATTTCCTATCACGTAGTAATGGCTACATCCATCAGTTTTTTTAAATTTTCAAATTTTGGTGAATATTTTGGCTCTTGTTCGTAATCACATACTATCTTGAAAAATGGTTCACGACACATTCTCTTAACATAATGATGTCTTCTTCAACATTGATGTTATGACATACAATACTACAAATGTCAACTTGTCATTCAAGATGAAGTGTTTCTTAGATATATTATAGAAAAAATAAAAATAAATCTTCTTAGTAAGTTTTTTAATATGCATATTTCGCTGCGTAGACTCTGTAAAAAATTATTCATCAGCTGTTGTTATGGTAGTGTTAGGGATTTAACTGTAAATTTCATTAAATTTTGTTAACCGGCCTTAGTATTGGAACAGAAAAAATCTAGAAACATTGAAAATAACAACAAGTTTATTCTTTCTTCTCTGGTTATACCATCTATTTTTTTGTCGTATTTTTAGTTTTAATTGATTTCGATACAATTTTCAGAATTTTTGCGCCGTTGTCAGTCTGAAAAATTTTTAGAAATTAAGAATTTTTAGAGATTCAGAATTTTTCCTAGTGAACAGCTTCATTGAAAATGGAATATTTGCATTCATATTTCTAATACACGTGGATGATGGTTTATTTTACATGTCTCTACGTGTTAGCTCACCAAAGTTTCGGAAAATGAGTTTACGTAGTTTGAAGATTGGTAGAAACATCTGTATCCTGAAAGCAAAGAGGTTTTAGTATTTTCCTTCTTTTACAAAAATGACATTGAAAGTCATAAATGGGATAAGGTGTGTTCGATTAACACATATCTGTATTAATGTTATTACAGAGAGCAAGAAACAAATGTGATCAGTTGAATACGAAATCTACTTGGGATTAGATAGATTTTTGAGCAGTTGTTAATTGTATTAAAAATAAATTGATTTTGATTGTAATGCCTATGTATCGAAACTTTTCGCAGATAGTTCACATTTTAATAACTGCAGTTGAAAATAATGACGCAGTGGAGAATTTGACATACATTTCTAATGCATGTAATAAGGAAAGTGATTATCTACAGTGGGGAATGTTCCTCCTGACGAAAATCAAGTAGTTTTCATAAAATAGCTCTAAAACAACGCATTTTAAACTTAACATTTCTAACTTTTTCTTTAAAAAATTATTCAAATACTTGAAAGAAAAAGAGGAATGAAATAATGCATTCAACATTTAAAGTGATTCGTTTCTATTTCACCATTTGGCAACATCGGTTATAGCTAATAAAGGACAATGAATATGTTACCTGTATGAGACATATTTCAGAGGCGTGCTGTTCTGTTTACTTATATTCCGAGTTCCGAGACATTCTATGACATATGACATTTTGTGCACCTAACCTATCTTCCTCTATATGAATAAATAACAAAACAACTGTTGTTTATGTGACTTGTGGAGATGGTATTGAACTATAATTTATATTTTGCCTTAATTGTTGATTTATAAAGATAATTTTCATTTTTTAAAGTAGAATATTTTGGTACGTATAAATGATTTCAACTTGATATAGGCGGTGTTGCCAATATATGAATTAGAAACAAATCCCTTAAAAAATTAAAACCCAACATTTGAAACATCAATTTGAATACTTTTCGAAGTGAATTTGAAAAACTCATGAATTAAACTCAACTTTATTTTGTTCAAACTTGCATTTTTTGTAATAACCCAAATTGAGGAACATTCCCCGTTCTAGTAGATCATATACATTCCAGGCATACATTTAGTAGTAACTGCCACTTGAAATATCCTTCATTATTTCATATTCCTGAACTATTTTTTTTCTTCAGATGAAAGAGAGGCAATGGAGGCCATTTAGAATAATATATAATAAACTTTATTTCAAATTTTTCACATTCACATCTATCTACAATATTTTGAAACAAAATAAAGAAAAGCCATACTGAAATCATTCACAGATTCGTGCGTAGGGATTTTACATTTTTCTACACTTGACAAAAAAAATAATTTTTGATAACAGAGATATTTCAAATAAAAAAAGATAATATTTGCTAGAGATTAACGGAGTTCCTAATTTTTCTGTTAGAAGAAAGTGAAAATGCAGAATGAAAATAAGACAGTATTAAACTAAAGAATAAAAAACGAAAGCATTATAAATAATTATTTTATTATTTCTGTGAAAGTACATATATACGCACATACACGTACACACATACATATACAGTGTGTAAAATCCAAATGCAATAAATTCATTATTTCGGTAACGGTACATATTTCAACAAAATCCCGAAACACATCAAATTTAAATTATAATTTGACATACTTCAACGGAAAAATGCTATCCCTACCTTCAACCCTACCTTCAATAAGCAAAATAGAGAAGCAGTTTCGCGATCTTGGTCATGTGGGTCATGTTAGCCATACATCGATAGTAAACCTATTAAAGAATTAAAAAAAACAAAATGCATCCCTATAAAATGATACCTACTCGGGAGCTTATGACAGACGATTTTGATATAAGAACTTATATTTGTGAGCATATATTGAACATGTTGGGTAACAATATCATCCAATTAGACGTTATGTTTTCTGATGAGTGTACTTTGTATCCTAATGGTCATGCTAATCGGCAAAATTTCCGCTACAGGTCAACGGAAAATCCTCACTGGATGAGAGAAGAACACACGCAATACCCTCAAAAGGTTAATGCTTGGGCAGGGATTGTAGGAAACAATTTCATTGGTCCCTTTTTCATTGAGGGCAACTTGAATGGCGATAATTATTTGGCACAACTTCCAAATGATGTCATTCCAAGTTTAGCAAATTTATATCCTGATCCAGAAAACCCTCAAGTTCCAGTGAATACGATATGGTTTCAGCAGGATGGAGCACCACCACATTACCAAGGTAATACCTCGATACAACATTTCCCAATCGGTGGAGTAGGAAGGCGAAGATCGATTGAGTGGCCAGCGCGATCACCTGATCACTGGATTTCTTTTTATGGTGACATGTAAAGGGCAATGTGTACAAAACTAAATCTTCAGATTTGAATGACTTTGAAGACCGAATAACTCTTGTGATTAGGTCGGTCATGCCTGATACTCGTATGTTAAATAATGTTGGAAGACAGTTCAATTTGTGGTTAGGATGTTGCCAAGACGTTCGAGGTGAACATTTTGAACATCTACTTCGTTAACATCCATAGTTGTTTTTCGTATTCTACATTTCATTACGTATTGCATTACATTATAGTTTTCGAGTGTATTTGATCGAATGTCGATAACCACATGATTTCAATTTATTTTATCTTGATTGTTGCAATAAACTTGAAAGCGATAACATTTTTTGAATAGAGAATGAAAAGACCTTTCAAACGATATATCACAAACCTATACTTTCCATTTAAAACATTGGGAGTTGTACCTGTCATTCGAAGGGGATTGAAACTAGGGGTGGCGTTTTTACGTTACAGAATGTCAAATTATAATTTACATTTGACGTTTCGGTATTCTTTTTAAATATAAATAGTAACCGAAATAATGAATTTATTCCATTTGGCTTTTACACACTGTATATAAATATAAACACCTATTTTTGGAGACGACAAATTCATCGATTAACTTACGATGTGTCGAATAGTGAGGTAATGATACTTTCACTATTTTGCGAATTCCTGAGCCAGGATTCAATTGAATTGATGAATGTTATGACTCATTTATATATTTTTAGGTGGACAACGGTACGAGTGTGAGGCAATATAATTGAAGGACCTTTGACCCAATCTTTTCTGTGCTCGATATGTTTTGGTGATGTGTTCTTTCTTGTATCGTGTCTGATAAATATTGGAAATAATTTCTAAATTACTTTTCGGTTTATGCTGGAGATTCAGTACCTTATATATAAAGATTTCTCATAAAAAAATTTCAGATTCTTCGTACAGAAAATGACTCGGGTAGTTCGATTTTTATTGATTATCAGTTTTGAAAGTATTTTTAAAGCATAGTTTAGAATGTTTTCAAATCATTTTTGAATAACCCATCGCACCCTGTTATGCCATATTGGATGTGATTTCACTAATCCATTTTAAAATGACATAAATGTAATATATTTTTCAGTTGCTTGAATTTGTAAATCATTAATCGCAGTTTTTCACAAGGTTTTGTATATGTTTATCCCATTTGAGAAAGCGATCGATTTCAGTATCTAAATAATGCACATGTTCTGTCTCTTCTATTTTTAAGATGTTGCCATTTGAGTTCACATTTTGGCAATGGAAAGTTTGTTGTTTATTATTGATGTTACAGTTGAAGGCTGTTTTTGTTTTATCAAAAATTATGGTGAGGCTCGTATCATCAAACAATTTCTTTAAATTCTCAACGTCGTCTTCTACTATATTTTTGACATCTACCCATGTGTTTCGAGTATACCGAATAGTTGTGTCGCCCGCAAAAAATTTATTCGTTATCCAATAATTATTCCATGTACATTGTGAAAAGTATAGTTCCAAGCACAGTCCCTTGCGGTACACCACATTCAGTTACTTTTCAATTTCATTCAATTTCATTCAGTTACATTCAACAAGTTCAAAAACATGAAAAATAGAGATAGAAGTCCTAAAAATATGAGCGGTAGCTCATTCGATTCGGAATCACCTCTAGAAAAATGTTTTTGAAAGATTTTGATGCAGGTAAAAACTTGCAATTGTTATTAACAAAATAAGATTTAAAAAAATGGTATTTAGTTTTCCGTTAATAACTCAAAAAATATTAATATTTGAACAATTGACTTAATGTCAAAAAAACACCCTAATTTTCAATCGAAAATTCTCGCGTCAAAATATCAGCTCTTTTCAAAAAGTCGGAGTGCTCTTTGTTCGTTGAAATCTCTACTTTCTGATAGTAAATGTTCTCAGAAAATGCAAAAAATCGAAAAAAACTCGAATTCGAAATATATATTTTTTTAATCATAATTTACAATTTCATACAAAAAAATGTATTGTTGCAATGTTATTCAGTTAAAAAGTTCACTTATTAAATTCTAATTACATTAATGTCATAAAAAACTTCACAAAATATAAATATACACGTAAATCGTACACTTGGTTGGTCAAACGCTACCAACACAATATATTGCTATTGTTTTTGGCATTGTTTAGCCGCTTCTACCAACAATTTTAAAATGGTATCATAATCACTCGGTGGATTTTTTGTGAACGGCACACAAATAATTTCTGAAGTATGATAAGTCAAATTGATGTGTACCTTTTCCATGAACCCATTCCAACCATCGGATTTGTTGTTTTCAAATTTGGAATAAGACCATGTAAAATTCGCTGAAGAAATTTCATAGTTGTCCGTAACATCTGAAATATCTTCTATCTGAACTGTTTTCAATTCATCGGAATTTTTTTTCAAAACGTTTCAATTTCACAAATCCAATTTCGCCTATCTCTTCAGAAGATGGAATATGTTTTAATCTAGAGATGGTTTTCTTTGAAGTAACACTAGACGCCGGAGTAACAACCATTATTCCACCCATTGCATGGAAATGCCATCCATCGTGCATGTATTATGATCCGCATTGTCATAAATAAATTGAACTATGAATCTGGAGAAAACGTATGATTAGCATACGTAGTCATTCATTTAGTATACTTTTGAACGTATATCTTCTAAAACAATTTCAGCAGCCATTTGAACAATTCTAGTTCGTTCGTCTTCTTTACTTTTTATCTTTTTTCGCCTTTGCTGGTTTCTTACTTGCAGTGCTATTTTTGTATAAAATTATCATGTCTCTTTCAATTAAATGACATTCGATATCGTTCTGAAAATGCTCTTTCAATTTATTTTTAATAGTCGTGTGGTCTGGGAGATCTCCTGAAAATCCCTCTTTCATTTCATTGACAGAAAATTAACATTCTGTTTCGTTGTCAACGATATAATTAATAAGATAAATAATGAAATTCTTATAGTGTTTTCACATGCTGAGCAACCCCTTTTTCTTTAAGTTCTTTTGTTATAAAAATTAGCTATAAAAACAGTGTGATAATGAATGAGTTTTTACTGCGACTAAATCAGGCACATTTCTCAAACGAGCTGATATGTTTTTATCGAAATCATTTAATGTGTTTTGTTAATTATAGTAGTATATTTCGAATTGCAATTTTTTCGTTAATCAAAGTAACAGGGAATCTTACGTTTTTTGAGTGGCTTAAGTGTACGTTTTAATAAATAGCTCAAAATTGTACATACTGATTAAAAAAAATCTAAATCGAGTTTTTTTCAATTTTTTGCATTTTCTGAGAACATTTACTATAGTAATGTATATTTTTTTACACAATCAGAAAGTAGAGATTTCAACGAACAAACGCTGATATTTTGACGCGAGATATTTTGATTGAAAATTAGGGTACTTTTTTGATATTAAGTCAAAATACAATAAAAAAAATCAATATTTTAAATCGAATAAATGACAGTGTATTTGGGACATAAATATTCTGAACCATCTAAATCAATAGTGGCTATAACAAAGTGATCTATAATATCATTTTCAAAAACAAAGCATTTGGTGTTTTGCAGAAAATATGATCTAAGCAAGTTTTTGATGTTTCTTTCTCGTACTGCTAATCAGTGATGTGAATCCATGTTCACTCAAAATGTCTAAATAGTTATTACAATCAGTCTGGTTCACATGTACTCGATTTAGCTCTTTTTGGTGACATTTTTCAGCCCCGTCCAAAAATTACGACCATGGTGTCATTCGATTCGTATTTTTGCCTAGAAAGTTTAAGGAAAGGTCCGAAAATGCGCCGATAAAAATTACAAAAGTTATAAACAATTAAGTGAAAAAAAATGGGGCTTTAGTTTTTTCTTAATATCTCGGAAAATTTTCAAAATTTTGAAAATTTGAAAAGATCAATGAATTTGCGTAAAAAAAGTCCCAACTCCCGAAACTGTATCTCGTTTATTTATAATTTTTACACAGCCCTGAAAATAGAGCCAAAAGCGAGTAGTCTGGCTTCCGCGCGCCTTTCGTCACTCTGACATAAAAACAAAAAAAAATATTTAAACATATTAAATGTGAATATTAAGGAATGGAAAAATTCATGTAATGTTGGGATACATCAATAAACAATAATCCGCAGTCAAAAAATGTTTATCCCAATTTTAACGTTAATTATAAATTTGTTAATTAATAACTTTTTCTGAATTAAAAGTTAATATAACAATCCATATAATTAATAAACTAAAACCCTGCCATTTTTTTCTTTGGTGAAGTTATCCTTAATAGGCAAAAAAATAGATTACCGTTGCCAAAATAAAAAAATTGTTATTTTCTATTTTTTTATTAACAATTGAAAATTATAATTTTATAAAAAATACATTACAAAATGTTTTTTTCAATTTTTTATTGTTTTAATGTCTCATGGCTAAAAACTAATTAATATTTTTTTTTTTTACAGCTATTGTTAATAAATTTATTATAAACAAATACATTGTTTATAAGCAATTCGAAAATTTTTTTTGCATTATGTTAATTGAAAAAAATCATGATTTTTAGAAAAAAAATGGTTTTTTAAAAAAAATTCTTTGTTGCTAAAAAATGCGTTTGTTAATTAACAATCGTTTTTTGCAACTAAATATTGAAATTAAGGAACCGTTTTTTGATTTTAATCATAAATTCTATTGTTCTTTAAGGTTTTGAAAAAACTTTCTAGGCAAAAATACGAATCGAATGACACCTTGGTCGTAATTTTTGGACAGGGCTGAAAAATTTTACAAAAAAAAGTACATGTGAACTAGGCTAAATGATCTTCATTTCATTTTATAGCAATGTTGATGTATCCAACAATAAATTGTATAATCTCATTAACCTGTGTTTTGATCAAATAATCTTGTAAATGCATATTGAATTCTTCTGGTTGAAGGGATGGAGTTTCATCCCAACATCAAACCGTTATTTTAATACCTCGACACGTGTTTCGATCACCAAGTGATCATCTTCAAGAGGAAGATTAAACTAAATATACGTACAAGATTATCCTGATTTATACTATAGATATCTCTGCTAGGTACCTGTGTCTCCAATTAATTTTACAAAGTATTCTTTTGAAAAAGTCAGCCGAATCTGATAATTAAAATATTATTTAATTATTATAGCTTGTCGAAATAATATTTTATTTATCAGATTTACCTGCCTATTACATAAGGATACATTGTAACATTAATTTAAGACAAAGGTACCTAGAAGAGGTACCTATGGTATAAATAAGGATAATATTATACGTAAATTTAGTTTAATCTTCCTCTTGATGATCAGCACTTGGTGATCGAAATACGTGTCGAGGTGTTGAAATATCAGTTTGGTGTTGGGATATAACTCCAGTAATATTGATTTTTCCTTCATTATAAAAATAATCATACCCATCTAATTCAAAGAAGGATTTACCTTGAATTTCCTAGGTCTCAAAAAAAATTATAATGCTAAAGGAGTGATGGAATTCATTGAGAAGTAAACACATTTCATCAAAGTTTTTTGATATCCATCTCAACCTGCTTATGCAAATATTTAATTGAAATAATTTTGTGACAGTGGTTAGTAGAGGAATGTAATTCAAAGAATCAATGTTCATTACACGTACAATAGTTGGATAATAATATTGTGAACTATACGATGATAGTGATATCAAACAATCTTGTAATAATGAGATTAAATAATTTTGTAATAATGAAATTAAAATATTTTTATAACGTTTCAACATATAACTCAAAGTGCTGTTATCTGAAAGAGAATTCAGTTCACCATCAGGTCCAGTCGCAATATCTCGCACTCGAATTGATAAAAAAGTGCTGGACACGAGCTTAGTAAATTTGGTTAACAAATATTAGCATGATTGTCGAACCTCAACAAAAAAATTTGATTGACTAAAGATTTCCAAGTTACTGATGGAACAATTCAACAGTAAACTGACATGGCAACAATGCGACACAAAATGTTAATCACTTGAAAAACATATGAGGATGTAAAGGACCATAATCCAGTTCAGATGAAAATAGAAGAAATGGGACTATTCTGATGTAATGGGTGAAATATTCTTAAATAATTAACTTTTTGTAAAAATATACACGTATAAAAAAGTGGTCGGAGGTATTAGTTCTTTATTGATCTCTTTTTGCAATTTTGTTACCTAGTTTTCACTTGTTATTGAAGTTTAACCCCCTTCCTTTTGGCAGATTGATCGTATTACAAGTTTATTGTATAATTTCTTAAATGTCCTTATAGGACGAAACTGCAGTAACGTTAGTTACAAATGAAAGTGGTAAAAAACACAGAAAGTTCCATTTCTCATTTTTCATGATCATTTCCTACCACGTAGTAACGGCTACATCCATCAATTTGATCTGATGATATTCTTTGCGTTTCTCTCAATTCGTCTTGCGCCCTAAAAATGTAGGGATATTTTTTTGGCGTTTTTGAAAACTTTTTTTTATAGAAATTTTGAATACGTTAATATAAGGTTAATACCAAAATAATGTAATTAATGATTGAAAATCTAACATTTTTTGCGTTTCTAGTATTTCTTCTTGCTTTTTTGAAAATTTGTTTGATGGTTTGATGATAATTGTATCAATGATAAAAATTGTACTGACCATTTTTTCATACGGTTTTGAAAACTTTTCCAATGGAGATGATTATTGATGAATATCTTTCTTCTTCAGATTGGTGGTGGTCCCTTATTTTGGAGGTCTTTAGCTGCCAAAATAGTTATTAGGAAAATATGATAGAACTGATGCTTGATAAAAATCCATTATAACGTATTCAAATAACATCTTGATGTGTCATTCCCACTTAAAAGTTTACAAAACCTCGACACGTGTTTAGCTATAGTATAACAACTTCTGGCGTCGGATTACTAAGTATTCAGTGAAATCAATTGATTTAGTAAAAGTATTTTATAATCAGCAAGTCACACTAATTCGTCATTTATATTATTTGTAAAAATTACCCGTATCTACGCCTGTGGCAAAAATTTGCTACTGGTTTCAGTTTTATTGAGAATATGTTTTTTTTTCTTTTTTCTGCGCGGTTTTTAAAGGGAATGAAATATTCTTACCAGACGAATGTGATTTGGTTTTCTAGATAAAAATGTATCGTCACTCCGTCACTCCACATTGACTTAACAGCTTGATATTTTATAAATTTAGTGTTTATATATGAAACTGTTAAGTTTGTGCCAATAATCATCATTTGCAAGGATAAATCCGTTCCTAGGTGCCCCGATTTCGAAATAGGTAGTAAGTCAGAAGAAATTCATTTCATTCTCATGATTTAGTTCACGATTTAAATATACTGTTCTCTCAACAAAATTTATTGAAGTGGTTGATTTGAACCTTCTACGCGGATTATCTAATGATAATATTATCTAAGCAAATTATTTAGAGTAGTCAAATATATATATATATATATATATATATATATATATATATATATATATATATATATATATATACATATATATATATATATATATATATATATATATATATATATATATATATATATATATATATATATATAAATTGGATAATGTTAGCGACTGGAGAAATGTATGGTAAAATGGATTAACAGGGTCTCTCAGTCAAAAAATCAAAAATCAAACTCTGCTTTACTTTGCCAAGCTTTCGCTTCTAATGGGAAGCTTCTTCAGGGCCTATAATTTAATGATTTTTGAATATTTTCGCCTTTGAATAATATTACAAATCATACTTACAGTAAAAATGAGTGAAAAACAATAAATTGAAGATATAAATTGACGTAAAAGTTAACATGTATACGATTTTTTTGTGGGTTTGACAAATGTCATACCTTCACATAAACGTCATTTTTCAATGGGTATGATGATTTGATAATTTTTTACTGTAATGAAAGAGTTATTGATTGATACGATTTTCATTATTATTAGGTTTTTGAGGTAGTTCTAGTAAATTACTATATATACTGCTGAGATTATCAATGTCAGTTTTCCTATTCATACAATCAGAAGACTTATTAAAAAAATATTTCCAAACGCCTTTTTCTCGAAATAATATATATATTACGTGTTAGGAATCACACGTTAAAAGGTAAGACCTCGTTAATCCTTAGCTCGCACAAGTTTCGACTTCTGAGGGTTGTCGTTCGTAGGGGTGCGACAGCTGGTTAACGGAGAAACAGATTTTTTTTAAACATACCTATACGATGCGAACTCTGGTCAGCCCTTGGAAACGTCGGTCGTCCCGGTTTCGGGCTCACCAACGTTTCCCACTGTATATAGGGTTTTTAGGACATGTTATCATGTGAAATGACGTTTGGCAAATTTTCGGTTGGGCCGACAATTACACCATATACACATAGCTGATACACCACCTACTTTCACAAAACTTCGCCAGGAGGCATGGCTGTGTTATTGTATACACCTGATGTGAATAGTGTCTTTGTGAGCCCAGGTTTATACGAACACTTTCAATGGATAGCATGTTGGTCAGCCCACAATCAGGCAACGCTGCACTTGCATTTCATGATGAATAATATTCTATTCTATTCTAGGTTTGTTAAGCTTTGAGTCGTGCCGGACGGGAGATTATCATGAGGACATGAATTCGGATGTCTTCGAAGACTACTTCGGGGAAATGTTAAAATTTCTTTCAGCTGATTCGGTCGTGGTTATGGATAATGCAAGCTACCATTCAAGGCGCTTAGAGAAGGTACCAACTTCAGCTTGGAGAAAGCAAGAAATTATTAACTGGCTGTCAAATAAAGGTATTCAGTTTGAGACGAATTCAGTAAAGAAGGAACTACTAGCCATAGTAAAACAACATAAATCTCGCTTCATGAAATATGCCGTAGAAGATGTAGCAGAAAAGTATAAAGTAACTGTGCTGCGCCTACCGCCATATCATTGCGAATTAAATCCTATAGAACTTATATGGGCACAAGTTAAAGGATATGTTGCAAGGCACAATACCACATTTAAAATGAAAGATGTCAAGGTATTGTTTGATCAAGCCATTATGGAAATCACATCAGAAAACTGGCAAAAAGCAATCCAGCATGTTTTAAAAGAGGAAGATAAAATGTGGGAACTGGACAACTTGGTCGATCAGGTGGTTGACCCTATAATTATAACACCAGGGGATGATGACAGTTCTTCGGATGAAGACTATACTGATGTAGAATAATTTAATTGAATTGTAAATATACTGTAGCGGGATAAGCAATCTGGACAGAGACCAGTGTATCAGTGACAGTGACACTTTTGCTTAGGTTAGGGTTTAGAATTAAGGGTAGTCTGAATAATTATTTTCTCGGAAGGTTCTCGAAAATTGTACCTAGTAATCTCTAGAACATTCAATTAGGGTATAAATAGAGTGTTGTTAAACGTTAAGGGAAGTTCACAGTTTTAGTATTGTTCAAGTGTCAAATTGTAATAACGTATCCAGTAAAGTTCTTGTCGTTTTTGTGAATAAATTGATTTAAAGTCCCCACAAGTGTTTCAATACGTAAAGTTCGTTCGTGTGTGTTTGTGAGTATTTCCCGATTTCGGTTCGTATATATTTTATTGTTACATTTTATATTTTTTTAATAACACTGTTCTGCTGTATTAAATTTTTATTTCCTTTAATATAATTTTTATGAATGCATATTCTTTTGGCAATTATCCCACTAGCGCGCCTCTGGCTCAGTATTTATCCGTCGATAACAATGGACAAATCCCTTAAAACAGGGTGATACCTACCTGCTCTTTATGAAACGACATAATTTTGCAATGCGGACTAGGGAAGTGACAGAATTTATTGACGGATCACCCTGTAACGCTTTTGAATACTTAATGAGATTTTATTACTCTACACTCTTTTGAAATAGACTATAACTAGATTATCGTGGTGCAGAAATCCGATAATAGAGATGGAAAATTTTTTGAAAAAGTTCCTGTTTTGTATGTTTTTTTTGTACAAGCGTGCGTGTGCGTGCATCACCCTATATCTACAAGCAATTTAGATCAGGAATTGTTTCGCATATAGAAGTTTTTTCAGAGCTTCGTAACATTTTCACTTATAGAAATATGCTTGATCTGAACACATACTTTCCCACTTTCGACTACTTACCCGAAATCAGTTTTTTCGGATAACGATGTCGAGTACGAAAATGTACTGTTTCCGTTCTAGTTAGGATAATAATAATATAATAACTAACAGTGCGTTATTCCATTTAGCATGTCGAAGGAATTTTAACTTCTGCGCTATCTTAGATACAAAAATTTGAATATGTTATAAGTTGAAAGTATCAATACAGTGTTAGGAATCACACGTTAAAGGGTAAGACCTCGTTAATCTATAGCTAGTACAAGTTTCGACTTCTGAGGGTTGTCGTTCGTAGGGGTGCGACAGCTGGTTAACGAAAAAACAGATTTTAAACAGACATATTTTAAACAGTTTTTTGTTTGTATTTTCAAATGTAGATTTTAAAATTCTAATGATTTGGCATGGACGCCTCAACAGAAATCGCGTTGTGTAAATCAATTTGAGACATTAAACAGGAAACTTCGGATTTGAGTTTGAAATTGCAGATTTGAAAACCTGACGGCACAAAAATAATCAGAATGTGACTGAGTAGAAATGAGTAAATGAGAAATGACATTTTTTTCACAAACGAAAAATCTAAAATGTGATGAATGATCTGGTAATGGATTCATTGAAAAATGAATAGTGACTATCCAGAATGTCAACCTCTTTCAATAAATTCTATACAAAAATCCGCAGCAGCACTACGGATTTCCGATATATAATTTAGTTCAAAAATAAGGTAAAAATTGCACTACGTATGTTTTCTATGATGAAACGGAATTCTGAGTGACTAACATAAGGTAAGATATAATTTGTGAAACAGATATTAGTTATAAGTTTCAATTCTCTTTTTCTTAGCAATAGTTTTTTCGAAAACTCCCTTTCAGTTTTTGGAGGTATGATGTTGTTCAGGTTGAACATAATGAAGTGGAGATTAAAACTTATTAACGGTAAGGATTTTACAGGATGCTCCAATGTTTATTTATTATGTTGACTGTTCATGACGATGAATACGTCCATATCATCATCGATTATAACCTGCAGCAGACATATCAATCAAAATAAAAAAGACTTGGAATATTTCAGCACAGAAATAATTTGATCAGGTCGAATAAACATTTATTTGAATGGAGTATTTTTCTTCAATTTGAGAATTGCTGACAATAATTGTTCGATAAACTAATAAACACGTAGTATGAAAAAATAACATAATTTCCAATGAAATGAAACTACAATATGGGTAAAAAAATATCAAATGAAAAATAATAATACTATTTCTTTCGCTACATTCTGTTGGTCACCGTAACATGACTTCAAATTTAATTTTATGACTCTTTAGCCAATCATAAAACTCGGTTAGTAAAAATTATCCAATAAGAACCGTCAATTCTTCAGTCCACGTGGACTAATTGCGGCATAATTCCTTTGTATTGTTTTTTTCTATTTTCGAAGATACGATTTTTTCAAGTTTCCACCCCATTTTCACCCCCTCAGACGGCCTGGAAAACTATAACGTGAAGTTTTTCTCGTCAAATCGGGTATCAGGAATAACATATCTCAATCTTGTAGGTGTACAAAGTCAATTTTCAAATATATGATTTTTTTCAAGTTCCACCCCATTTTCACCTCCTCAAACGGCCTGGAAAACTATAACGTAAAGTGTTTCTCGTTAAATCCGGTGTCAGGAATAACATATTTCAATCTTGTGGGTGTACAAAGTCAATTTTTAAATATATGATTTTTTCAAGTTTCCACCCCATTTTCACCCTCTCAGACGGCCTGGAAAACTATAACGTGAAGTTTTTCTCGTCAAATCGGGGTTCAGGAATAACATATCTCAATCTTGTAGGTGTACAAAGTCAATTATTAAATATATGATTTTTTCAAGTTTCCACCAGTATTTTTTGTCGAATAGATCATGATAGATAACATCTCAAACTTGTAGGTGCACACATTCAATTTTCGGAGATATGATTTTTTTCAAGTTTCCACCCCATTTTCATCCCCTCAGACGGCCTGGAAAACTATAACGTGAAGTTTTTCTCGTCAAATTGGGAATCAGGAATAACATCTTTTAATCTTGTAGGTGTACAAACTTAATTTTTGAATACATGATTTTTTCAAATTTCCACCCCATTTTTACTCCCTTATACGGCCTGGAAAACTATAACGTGAAGTTTTTCTCGTCATATCGGGTATCGGGAATAACATCTCTTAATCTTGTAGGTGTACAAACTCAATTTTTGAATATATTATTTTTTCAACTTTCCACCCCATTTTCACCCCCTCAGACGGCCTGGAAAACTATAACGTGAAGTTTTTCTCGTCAAATCGGGTGTCAGGAATAACATATCTCAATCTTATAGGTGTACAAAGTCAATTTTAAAATATATGATTTTTTCAAGTTTCCACCCCATTTTCATCCCCTCAGACAGCCTGGAAAACTATAACGTGAACTTTTTCTCGTTAAATCGAGTGTCAGGAATAACATATCTCAATCTTATAGGTGTAAAAAGTCAATTTTTAAATACATGATTTTTTCAAGTTTCCACCCCATTTTCACCCCCTCAGACGGTCTGGAAAACTATAACGTGAAGTTTTTCTCGTCAAATCGGGTATCAGGAATAACATCTCTTATTCTTGTAGGTGTACAAACTTAATTTTTGAATACATGATTTTTTCAAATTTCCACCCCATTTTCTCCCCCTCAGACGGCTTGGAAAACCATAACGTGAAGTTGTTTCAGCCGAATAGATCATCAGAAATAACATATCTCAAATTTGTAGGTGTACAAAGTCGATTTTTCATGTTAAGACATTTTTTGATATTTTCACCACATTTTCACCCCCTCAGACGGCCTGGAAAACTATAACGTGATTTTTTTTTTCGAATAGATTATCGTGGATAACATATCTCAAACTTGTATGTGTACAAACTCGATTTTTATTGTTACGATTTTTTTTTATATTTTCACCCCATCAGACGGTCTGGAAAACTATGATGTGGAGATTTTTCTGTCGAATAGATCATCGTGGATAACATATCTCAAACTTGTAGGAGTACACATTCAATTTTCGAACATAAGCTTTTTTCAAGTTTCCACACCATTTTTACCCCCTCAGACGGCCTGGAAAACTATGACGTGAATTTTTTTCTGTCGAATAGATCATCAGGAATAACATGTCTTAATTTTGTAGGTGTAAAAAGTCGATTTTTCATGTTACAATTTTTTTTTAATATCTTCACTCCCTCAGACAGTTTAATAAACTAGAACGGTTCTTTTTTTCAGTAAATCAGTCAATAAGCGTATCATATTGAAAAATGGTAGGTGTACAGAGTCGGTAAATGAAAAAATAATAATTCGATATTTTTTTCTCAGTGTACTTTGTGGATATGGATAACTTCACACCCGTTGAAAACTGTATTTACAGGGTGAGTCAACAAGATCCCCTTGGTCCATTGCTATCAGGGGAAACAATTTTTCGAACTGCTCTATTTTTTTCAGTCATATAGTTAAATACTATCTTTTAAAATGATGTTGTCGCATACTGGGTGTTTCAGCCAAGCGTGGCCAACCAAAGTTGTATTTTTTTAAATAGAACACCCAGTATATGAATACGTCATTCGATTCCATATTTTTTAGCTCTGTAAGGAATTTTTGTTTTCGAATTTTCTTTGCGGCATTGCCAAGTCATTCCAGAAAAAAACCATTTTGCAGAGAATATTTTTTTAATTCACCACCCGCATGTCTACAGCAATTGAGTGGATTTTTTTAGGAATAGTTAGTCAACATGACTATGATAATTTCTGGAATCTCAACTTTCGGAAACAATATATAGGGTACCCGGTAAAACTGGTCAAGTTTCATTCATTTTCAAACAGACATAATTCAACTTTTTCAAATGCAAAACACCCTGTATTTTTTCATTTGTATGAAATGTTCACATTTTTCATCAGAGGTATACTAGACGAAAAACTGATATTTTATAAATAATACCAAGTTTTAGTAATTGTTGTAACCTCAAAAAATTCCTAATAATATTTTGGCGTTTCAATCATACCAGAAATCTGAAGTAAAAACTAACGTATATTAGAATGCTTAATTCGGAAAAAAGTATCTACTCTCAACATCTAACCTGACTTCCGAATTCAAAAACGAACTCATGTTAGATGTTCAGGATTAATAAGAAGTATTTCCAACATACTAACATGAGTTCGTTTTTGAATTCGGAAGTCAGGTTAGATATTGAGGGTAGATGCTTTTTTCCAAATGAAGCAATCTAAAATACATTAGTTTTTACTTCAGATTTCAGGTTACAAATGTTGGTTATGTTAGGTTAGTTTAGTTGAAAAGTACTCGATTTCATTTCATCCATTTTTGATGTGTTTAATGGTAACTAAAAATATCTAATTTCAGCTACAATCAACTCCATCGTTTGTAGTTTGAGGACAATTGTTATTTTATGATTTGAAGTCTTGTTATCGTAGCTTTTTTGCTGTACTTCAAAAAAATATAAAATAAATTAATATTGTGTTGTTACTACAATAAACTACAATCAATTTAGAACCTATTTCAAACTTTTTAACACATTTTTACTTGTATTTCGTAGTTTGAATAATATCAATAGTGCTTTCTCAGTAACCGATAACACTACAAAAAAATGAATATTAATACATTTATTAGTATCGTGTGTAGGTAAAAAAGGCTAAAAAAAAGGTAGATTTTTGTCAAAGCGGGTTCCAGCGTGACGGAGCTCTTATCTGAGCCTCTAGGAATATTATCGCCTGTTTTTCAGGAAACGTCTCTTTCAAAATCTTTGGGTTTTAGGGTTGGATTGGAATGAGTCACCTTATTAAATTACGAGACTTTGGAATCTCTCTAAAAAGGCGATATCTTTCTTGATAAAAATTCAATTACCAAGGAATATACCTGTTATAAACTTACAGCTTATGAAATGCACGGATTTTGCGATGCCAGTTTGAAAGGTTACGCTGCCGATGTTCATTTCAGATCGGAAAAAAGTATCAATACATTTTGTGTGCTCAAAAACTAGAGTATTCCTCCTGAAAACCATTTCAATTCCAAAGTTGGAATTATGTTGCACTGCGCCGTTCTATTAGCAGAACCAATAACTTAAAAAATTATGAAAATAGGATCGATTTTGATAAAATTTTAGCTTGGTCAAATTATGCTGTAGCACTTTCCTGGATTAAACCTCTCCAAAATCGGTGGAACACTTTTTGAGGATTGAGCAACTGCGTGAGGCTCAAACACGAAAAGTTCCTCCTAGTCAGGGTGAATCGTTATAAATGGTGGATCGGTCCGGATTTGTTGAAATCACCGGCATATGCGTGACCAATTTTTCAAGCATATATGGTTGTTATCATACCATTTTCGCGGAAGAGAAGAATGGTTTTTCTTCAGTTCGGACTTCCATTGTCTAATATAATATAATTTGATTTGAAATCCCTGAAAAAAAATAGATTAACCGAGAATAACAATTTTATTAAAACAAAAAACTGAAATTACAAGGAAATTACATACAAGCTACAACCAGACAATAAAAAATTGAAATACCTATAAAAGCTGGAAAATTAAAAAATATTATTAACAAAAATGAAAAATTTAAATTAAAAGATTCCAAACCAAGTTACGTCACGACATTTCGATTGTTAGTATCCACAATCGTCTTCTGGTGATAACTGGACTTATTCCTCCGAGATCTGACTATTTATAGGTCATTCGGGTGCTTTCACCTTTCACCTATCCCCTCTTTCCGCTTCATTGATTTTAGCGGGAGATGACCGTTTGGCGGAAGTTGGTCGTTTTTCGCTTGATAAGAGGTTTCCATATGTTTCGTATCTCTACGCTAGCTTGACTAAATGCGTTGTTGGGCAACATTTACGCGTCTTCCTTGAAATTTCTCCAAAACCAGTATTCCTCTTTGAGGATGATTTCAGCTTGATCCCATTTGATATTATGTTGATGAATCCCAACATGCTCTGCTATTCCGGATTTGCTGGTTTCTCCTCGCTGTGTGTGTTTCTTGTGCTCAGCAATGCGAACGTTCAATGGCCTCTTAGTTTCACCGATGTATGATTCTCCGCACTCGTAGGGTATCCGGTAAATGCAATTCTTGGAATCGCAGTCCGCGTTTGGTGGCCTGGTTTTTGTGAAGCTGCTACGGATAGTGTTCCCAGATCTGAAGCAGGTCCTGATGTTATACTTGGACCCAATCCTTCTTATCCTTTCCGATAATCCTCTGATGTAGGGAAGTACAAGTACTGGTTGTGGCGGCTTCTCTTCCTTGTGGAGCTCTTGCTGTCTTCTAGCTAAAACCTGTTCTACCATCACTCGGAGTAACCATTCCGTTGAAGGTCATTTTTGATGATGCCTATTTCTTTTTCGAGACTTTCCTTTGTATTACAGAGCTCGAAAGCACGGTCTAGTAGAGTCCTGATGATTCCTCTTTTAGTCGATTGATGGTGGTTGGATTTCTGGTTCAGATACTGTTCTGTGTGAGTGGGTTTTCGATATACAGATGTTTCCTTTTTAGTGTCGGTCCTCTTCACCAATACGTCTAAGAAAGGCAATTCGTTGTGGACTTCCTTCTCCATTGTGAAAGTGATGGAAGGACTTACGTTGTTGATGTGCTTCAGGAAAATGTCTAGTTCTGCATTCCTATGGTTCCATATTATGAAGGTGTCGTCTACGTATCTCAACCAGACTCGGAGCTTCTTGTGGGCTTCTTCAATGGCCAGAGTTTCAAACCACTCCATATACCACCACTTCATATCACTTTCACAATGGAGAAGGAAGTCCACAACGAATTGCCTTTCTTAGACATATTGGTGAAGAGGACCGACACTAAATGAGAAACATCTGTATATCGAACGAAGTTATCACCCGAAGACGATTGTGGATACTAACAATCGAAATGTCGTGACGTAACTTGGTTTGGAATCTTTTAATTTTTTTTTTCATTTTTGTTAATAATATTTTTTTATTTTTCAGCTTTTATTGGTATTTCAATTTTTTATTTTCTAGTTGTAGCTTGTATGTTATTTCCTTGTAATTTCAGTTTTTTGTTTTAATAAATTTGTTATTTTCGATTATTCTTTTTACTTGTTTTTTTCTTCTTCAGGAATTTCAAATCAATTTATATTATATTAGAGAATGGAAGTCCGAACTGATGAAATACACCACGAAACATTATCAACCACCTTCAAACAAAAAAATGGTTTTGTCCTGTCAAGCATTCCATCTTAATATCTTCTGAATATTCAGGGGCTTGCAGGAATGGAATTGTCTTTGCAATCGATAATTATTGGCACAGAGTAACAGTTTCATATAACACATGGACTACTGAAAAGTCCCGGGCCTAAGAAAAAAAAACACTTTTTTTTGGTTCAGAATTGGCTTTTTTTATCAACGTAATCTCCATAAAAAACCACACCACTTTTGTAGAACGATTTATCTTTTGCACCAAAATAGGCCACAATTTCAACAAAAACCTCTTCATTCGAGCGAAATTTCGTACCGATGAGCATTTCTTTGAGGTATGCTAAAAGCTACTAGTCGCTGGGAGCCAAGTCTGGTAAATACGGTGGATGTGAGAGCAATTCGAAATTCAAGTAGTTTTGCCATTGTTTCGATTGACTTGTGACACGATGCGTTGGGTTGATGACACAATTTTTTTCTTTGCCATATGCGGTCGTTTCTTTGCAAGTTCGGCCTTCAACGCTCCAATAACGCTACATAATATTCACTGTTGATAGTGTTTTCCTTCTCAAGATAGTCGATGAATATCACACGCACATCCCAAAATACCTAGGCCATAACCTTTCCAGCCGATTGTTGTGCTTTCTGGCGTTTTGGACGAGGTTCACCAGTTGCTTTCCACTCATCTGACGATCGTTTTAATTCCAGAGTTAAGTGATGGATCCATGTTTCAGACATTATCACATAATTATTTCAGCAATGAGTTAATTACCAACAAAATACGAATATATAAGAAAAATACCCAAAATTTTCATCATAATTAAATTTTGACAGTTGATTCACGACCTGCAAAATATGGGACCACCAATAATGGAAACAATAATATCATTGTTCATCATTTCTATCAGTGAAATTTTCAAAAATGCAAGAAAACTACCAGAAATGCCAAAAATATGATTGCACTTCTAATTGCTGATTCCATTATTTTGGCAGGCGGTTATTTATGATCTGCAAAATATGGGACAACCTCTAATAGAAAGACGAGGATTACTTTTCATCATTTTTTTCGGAAAAATTTTTATGAACGTAAATAAAATATCTGAAACGAAAATTAGAATTATCCTCATATTTGTATTCATTATTATCATTATTTAGATAGGTCATTCATGATCTACAAAATATAGATATTTTGTTATACAAAAAATATATTCACTTTCAATCATTTCCAACAGAAACCACCAAAATCTCAAGAAAAGTTACAAGAAATCATAAGGAATCAGCCAACAACTTTTGAAAATGCTCAGTAGGTCACCAATATATATATCTAAAAAAAATTGTTGTAAACCTATTCAACAAAATTACTGTCATAGTATGTTGATGATATTGCAGATTTATAAATGATAATCCTAACGATGAGCTAAAACAGCTTTTGTCAGAAATCAAATCCAATATAATGAAGAATTTTTTTTCGTTTGAAATACTTATATGTTCGATCATATGTTCCAATTTTTAAAATGGTATTGTTATATATTCTTAGGATATACTCAGTAGCATACCATTTTACTTAAATGTAGTATAAAAATATATGGAAATAATGAGGAATGTTTAAAATTTAACTTCACGAATACTTACTTTGTCATTTTAAAATCCTTATTTCAATAATTGAAATGAATATTTCTAGAAATGTACATTAAATCCTAGTTTAACATTCAAAACCTAATGAATGATGATAGATGTGGTTGGAAACAGTAAAACAAGTATGTCATCAATAAGACACATGACTCCACAACAATTTCACCTTAACCGAGACATTACCACAGCTTTACAATAGATACCAAACGTTATGGAAAACATCATAAAGCATAATAGAAAATATTGAATCATCATGTAGAAATCATTTTTGCCATGAACCACAATTATTAAAATTCAATACTACTTACTGCTACTCTTGTTTTGAGTACTCGATTGAGTAGCAGCTTTATCAAGTTAACATTCTCCTTATATGTCATTCGGATATTCTAATACTGATATAGTTGAACTCTTTAAAATCACATTTTCTATTATAGAATTTTATTCCTATATGCCTAGCTGAGATTTTCTTGCCCTTTCCTTACGGAGAGATAACTATTATATCTGTGAGAGATATATTCACCCAAAATACTACTAATAATATTAAATAAGGTTGCAAACCTTCCAACACAATTTCTTGGAGATTTCCTTATCATTTTGAACTACGTCATTAAACAGTGTATCACATTGTGAGTTGAATTGCTATCATTTCTACTTATGTAAATACTTCAATACATTACTCATTCATCATTCATTTAATTCATACTTTAAACCATTACAACTTCTTTTTTTATTGTCGATATTGAAAAAGTTGTGACTACATCTATGTTATAAGAATATGTAATGTATGTGGAAAATTGAGGAATATGAGATAATATCTCGTAACCATATATCACTTCATACTCGAAATATTCATTTTATTAGTAATATATAAATATGTCCAAAACCTATGTTAAGTATCGTTCCAAATATGATCCAAGTTGCAGAATATAATATAATATTTCCATAAGCTGTAGGTTTTACTAAAATCTATTTTTGCAAAATGCTAGTTAACAATGAAACTGAGTTTCGATAAATGATGATTTTGAGCTTATACTAAGCTCTTTGGTAGCTTATTTATTTATTTTTCTGTTCTATTATTTGATATTCTTGAAGAAAAAGTAATTCAAATGTAACAATAACTTTTGAACTATATTTTTTTGGTAATGCTGAGTCCAATAGGCAGCCACTTTCTATAACTTTTATAAATTGGTAAGCAGAACAGAATCGCCTACACTTAAATTTTATTTAATTTCCAAAAATATCAAAATATCTTTATTTCATCTAGGGATTGAAATCCATTCATTTCTTAAACATGCAATTCCATATCATAAAATTAGTATTTTGATGACAAGGGAAATAGAGATATTGCATTTGTGGTTTGCACAAACGGCAAAAATGACTTTTCAATGTAAATTTTTCACATATTCATTTGTCATAGGTTATACACACGGCAATATAAACATAATTGAAATAATAATTTAAAACATCAACTGCGGCTTTGTTTACAAATGTTTTAGGTTATGTTCTAACCTGCGATCCTCTGACAAAAATGACAAGCGCCGCTCCTGCTGCCGTAAGACCCCACGTTATCAGTGTGCCAAAAAAGGCTTGCATTACTGGGGAGTAGCCCTCGATCATGTTATCGTCTTTCAGTTCTTTGACGAAACTAATATAATGCCACAAGCACAAAACAAATCAAACCCACGCACTACGGCCGACTGCCATCAAAGCGGGAGTTCTTCAATATATAATTTCAAACTTGTCAACAAGAATTTCGTTATCAGACCATGCGCGAAGATTTGTTTAATTGCATGGGGATCCTATAACACTTATTTGTTTGCCTCAGGTATTGGCATTAAGGCATCTACGATTTGAAGATTTATGTATATTTTGACAAGTGGATTCTTATCAAACCTGTTCGACAAACAGCTGACTGGCATTGGCAATGTTGTCAGAGTAATGAAAGTGATATTAGTTTCATATCAGCTGATATTTGAAAATTTTATTGATTGGTACATTGTTTATATATTATAAGTACCTTGTGATTTGATTTTTAAGGAATGTTTTGGCAGAATCGTTCTGCCTACATGATCTTATATGACAGTTTCAAACAATAATTCCATATTTAATGAAAGTCATAAATAAAATAAAGAAATATATATTTTAATGGGGTGTTAGGAATCACACGTTAAAAGGTAAGACCTCGTTAATCCTTAGCTCGCACAAGTTTCAACTTCTGAGGGTTATCGTTCGCAGGGGTGCGACAGCTGGTTAACGGAAAAACAGATTTTTCAAACAGATTTAAACAGAATGGAGGCTTAAACAGATGTAGGAAAGACAAACCTTTGATCAACCCCAATAGGTAGGTACTGCTATTTTTTTCAAAAAAATATTGGTACCACCCTAATTAATTTCACTAGACAAAAAAAAGTGGTGAATATTTTAGGAATATTTTAGGACCTGCAGGTCTGCAGGTCAGCAAATTGTTCTCAAAAACATTGCTCACGTAATATTGTAGAAAAGCAAAAATTCTTGCAGGTCGGGTCTTCCAGACATGAATCTCAACCAGGTCAATCATTTTCGACAAAAAAAATTTCCAACCCCTACCCAAAAAGTTCACAAATATCGTAATATTGAAAATACATTTTGCCTGAAAGTTACATCATTGACTTTCATTGCTCTCTATGTAGACGATTTTTTTTTTGTTTTTTCAAGGGATTGTAAAAACTCTAAATCTTTGAAATCAAAAGTGATTGCAGAATTTGATAGAAAAGATCTTGGTGAAGGGAGAAATTGTTAGGGGTCAACACATATCAGGAGATTATGATAAAAATATTATTTTCTTAGATCAAGAAAATTATATAGATACAATTTTGATAAATTTTGTTATGGAAAATTGCAAAACTGTTAATACTCCTATGGAAACTAAGTTTGATGTTGAAAAGGTAACGGAATCAAATTGTAATAACCTACCATATATCAGGGTATATTTCTCTGTTATGATCAGTTCTGTTTTACAATAGTCAGTCCTTTACTGATGCTTGAATGTTACAGTTGTACTATTATTTTACCGCTCCGCCTCCAGTCCGGCCAGTTTGTCTAACAAGGTTCGATCATGACCTTGAGATTTCTGGATATGATTTATAAATTGTTGATATTAGAAGAGAAGTTTCAATTTAAATATTGTTGTCTCAGTTTTGTGCTGTTATGTGAATCAGTGATGTGTGGCATTTCATTTGGTTCATTTGGTCTCTGATATCTGTTCATTGTGTTGTTGTTTCATTTGAAATACGTCGACACCCTCATTTGAGCTTTCTTAGAAGAGTTAGGATCTAGTTACTGTCATAATCAATTTTAAATCAAACCTGTGAATTTCTGCAGGAGCATTTACTCAAAGTTTCAATATATGATGCCACTGGTTATATCATATGATTACAGTGATAATATGATTCCATTAGCCTAATTTGATTATGGAAAAGACTGAAAATGTGCGAATGATGCATAACTAGGCCTCGAGCGTCATGTATGACTCAAGAATAATTACACCGAATCTTACTTTCATGGCTGTTAGATTTATCGCGGTTGAAAATAAGCCATTCATCATTATAAAACTCTGTTTTAGTGGCCTCACCTTCGATTCGTTTATTATTTTATCGGTTTAAAAAATAATCACTATAGAACTAACTCTGTTAGCCTCAATTTCTTCATCATTTAATCACTTCGAGAGAACAATGGGGATATTTGTTTCATTTATCTGGTTTGGGACTTCAGCTGCTTAGATACAGTTGCAGCTTCACACCTTGTCGGAAATACTCCACTTTGCTGAGGTCTTACGATTTCTTTCCTGTTGCAATTGAAATCTTTGGTATTTTGGGATCTAATGGTAATGAATTGGTGAAAGAAATTGGTAAAAGAATGATGAATTCTACCAATGACAACCAAGCCTATTCATTTTTAATTCAATGAATCAGTATCGCCATTCAAAGGAGTATAATGCCACATCGATATTGGGTACTCTTCCATCTACTCAAAAATTAGATGAAATATTCCTGAACCCACAAATCAAATCAAAATTTTCTATAAAAAACGCAAAATGGAGTAAGCAGGTTGATAATTTCCCGATTGTCTCAAAAGATGGAATTATCTTTCTCTCACAAATCCGAAATGACTATCATAAATCTATCTATTCAGTTTCAAACACATTAACTTCAAATTCCCCATTCCGTTAGTCCAATGATGGGGAGAGTCATCGCATCCGTAATTACTCGAAAGAAAACAATAGTGGCGAATGTATCAGCAACATACATTCTTCAGTCAAAACTCTTGGGCTCAATGGGTTGAAAAATGTTGGCAACACCTGCTTCATGAACAGTTACTGGAATATCTGAAAAAGGATAAGTACATGAAAGGAAGAAATATTAGTATTTCTAATATGGAGGGTGCTTTAATCAAAGCGTTCGCAGCAATCATCAAGGAATTTTAGTCAGAAAATTCATCTGATAGAGTAGTGAACAGTCAGATTCAGAGTTTCGCACCTCGATTCGTGGATCATGCACATCAAGACGCCCAGGATTTCCTTCGTTATCTTTAGAAGGTTTTCATGATAACGTTAATAGAATTAATGAGAAACCTAAACCGATCTTAACGGAGATTGACACAAAATTGAGCCACACCATAGAAGCAGAAGAGTCATGTCTGATTTATTTGAGTACATATAACTCTAAAACTGTAGATAATTTTGTTGATCAATTAAAATTCATCCTATAAATTGAGACACAGAGTTCGAACTAATCAGTCTAGTTGAAAAAACCAGACATCACCAGAAGATGGCAAATGAGACTTTGCCGAAACATTGTGAAAATAATCCTTATGGGGATAAAATACACAGAACACGGAGCGAAACCCGAGAAAATAGCTCATCATTCTTTATCTGTGAGAATCTTCGAGTTAACATTTTGAATCTTTACGGGGAGAAGGTATTCCAACAAACAAGAACATTTGAGAAACTTCGAACAAAGAGGTCCGGGCTTCTCTGCCAACTCACGTTCCTTCGACGCTGTAGAGACCAAAAAATCATTCCAAACTGCGTAAAAATGAATTATCACCTCAAGACCCAGGCCACAGAAAACAAGTTTTGCACTCTTACGAGCCAACATCCATGACGCCAGAAGACAACTAAACGAAAAAGAGACATAACGGCTTAGACTACATAGATATCACAACAGAGAAACAAAAGGGCAAGTTCAACCGTCTCAGTCTGACACAAACAAGGAAAAACAACATACCAAGGATTGAGGCCACCAGAGTGGTTTACAACTATTCGAGCCAACACCTAGATGAGGCATCCACTTAGGCGTTATCTAAAGGTTTCAACTTCGCGGTCGCATCAGGCCGGATACCGGTTGAAAATATAATTAACAATGTAGAATCAGCCCTGAATAGAATAGACGACAAGGAGACGCAAGAGTCAATTAGACATGACATTGCACACGTACTCAAAAATGCAAAACCGCCGACCAGAAATATACCCCATAATGAATACCAAGCACTGTAAAATCTACGAGAGAATGAGGATATCATCATCCTACCAGCAGACAAAGGCAATGCAACAGTAGTGTTAAACACCATATATTATGAATCCAAAATGACGAAACTACTAGAGGATCCAGCCTACAAGAAAATAGTTAGAGATCCAACTACCTATCTAGAGAAAACCTCAAAAACTGCCATCAATAATTCTCCTATCGACGACGAAATCAAGAGACATCTGATTCCAAAACAAAAATCATCCAAGTGCCCTAAACTTTATGGACTCCCCAAAGTCCAGAAGGAAGGGGCACCACTCAGGCCAATCGTGAGCTCGGTAGGTTCACCAGTGCATCAATTAGCGAAACACGTTGCTCATGTACTTCAACCACATGCGGAAAAAGTCGATTCATATGTGCGCAATGCCGACCACCTCATAGACATATTGAAAACACAAACCGTTAGTCCGGACGACATCCTTGTCAGCTTTGATGTAACCTCGTTATTTACCCAGGTACCCACCGGAGAGGCACTAGAAATAATCAAAAAGAAATACAAACCGGAAGAGCATATCATCACCTTGGCGGAACAATGCATCAAAAACACTTACTTCATCTATAACGACCAACGATACAGACAAATTGAAGGGGCACCAATGGGCTCGCCACTATCACCCGTTGTTGCCAATCTCTTCATGGAAGAAATCGAAACCGAAGCAATAGCAACGTCACACTTGCAACACAAAACTCTGGCTGAGGTATGTCGATGACATCTTAGTGATTTGATCTCATGGACACCAGGAACTTTCCAGGTTTTTTAATCACTTGAATGAAATCCATCCACGCATTAAATTTACGAAAGAAGTTGAAGAAGGCAACCAGCTCGCGTTTCTCGATGTACTGATTATGAAAAAGCTGGACGGTACATTAGGTCACACGGTATATCGAAAGCCAACACACACGAATAGGTACCTAAACGCAAATTCACACCGCCCCCCAAAACAAATTCACGCGGTGGCAAAAAAACTCATTACACGTTCGAGGAGGCTGGCAGACAACGATCACAGACAACAAGAGTTGAACACCATCGAAACAACTTTACAAATGAATAACTACTCAGAAAGAAGTATAAAAGCGGCTGCCAAGACCACACGGAAACAACAAAAAACTCGAGATACAGCGGTCATAACAACCACAATACCATATATTGCAGGAACAACAGATAAAATCAGCAGAATTCTTCACCGACACAACATATCAACTTCGTTCGTACCAGAACGGACAATAAGGTCCATGCTTCGTAATCCCAAGGATCAGATACCACTGGAGTCACAAGGAGTGTATGAAGTACCATGCCATGATTGTGACAGGACTTACATCGGCCAGACCAACAGACGAATCAACATTCGCAAAGATGAACACAAACTAGCAGTGAAGGGAAAAGTCACCACGTCTTCTCTCTTCCAACACGTACTTCAGACAGGAGATAACATCAATTTCGATAACACAAAAATACTAGCAAGCAATTAAAACTTTTACTCGCGAACAATCAGAGAGGCTATCGAAATTGAAAAACGAACTAATAATATGAACAAGAGGGATGATGCGCAAAGATTACCGTCAACATGGAGATCCGTTTTATCGCTTCGCACAAGCAATCAGACCACTGAACCCCAGAAGCAAAACTAGGCACATGACAATACAGGTACAATAACAGAGGCAGGAGAGGCAGCTCAGGTAATAAGACCAAAACAGGTAGTCGAGCAAACACATTTAGTGGCAGCAACGAAGGTAAAGGGAAACATCCATCCCTAAAAATTGAGACACAGAGTTCGAACTAATCAGTCTAGTTGAAAAAACCAGACATATATATATATATATATATATATATATATATATATATATATATATATATTCGGCAAAGTCTCATTTGCCATCTTTTGGTGATGTCTGAAGTTTTTACAACTAGACTGATTAGTTCGAACTCTGTGTCTCAATTTATAGGGATGGTTGTTCCCATTTACCTGATTTGCTGGCACTACCTGTGTTTGCTCGACTATCTTGTTTGGCCTTATTACCTGAGCTGCCTCTCCTGCCTCTGTTGTAATACCTGTATTGTCATGTGCCGAGTTTTGTTTCTGGGGTTGAGCGGTCTGATTGCTTGTGCGAAGCGATAAAACGGATCTCCATGTTGATGGTAATCTTTGCGCATCATCCCTCTTGTTCATAGTATTAGGTCGTTTTTCAATTTCGATAGCCTCTCTGATTGTTCGCCAGTAAAAGTGTTCATTGCTTGCTAGTATTTTTGTGTTATCGAAATTGATGTTATGTCCTGTCTGCAGTACGTGATGGAAGATAGAAGACGTGGTGACTTTTCCCTTCACTGCTAGTTTGTGTTAATCTTTGCGTATGTTGATTCGTCTGTTGGTCTGGCCGATGTAAGTCCTGTCACAATCGTGGCATGGTACTTCATACACTCCTTGTGACTCCAGAGGTATCTGATCTTTGGGATTACGGAGCATGGACCTTGTTGTCCGTTCTGGCACGAATGAAGTTGATATGTTGTGTCGGCGAAAAATTCAGCTGATTTTGTCTGTTGTTCCTGCAATATATGGTAGTGTAGTTGTTATGACGGGTGTATCTCGAGTTTTCTGTTGTTTCCGTGTGGTCTTGGAAGCCGTTTTTATACTTTTTTCTGGGTAGCTATTCATTTGTAGAGTTGTTTCGATGGTGTTCAATTCTTGTTATCTGTGATCGTAGAAGAAGGTAACCAGCTCGCATTTCTCGATGTGCTGATTATGAAAAAGCCGGACGGTACACTAAGGCACACAACATATCGAAAGCCAACACACACGAATAGGTACCTAAAGGCAAATTCACACCACCACCCAAAACATATTCACGCTGTGGCAAAAACACTGATTACACGTTCGAGGAGGCTGGCAGATAACGATCACAGACAACAAGAGTTGAACACCGGTCATAACAACCACACTACCATATATTGCAGGAACAGTAGACAAAATCAGCAGAATTCTTCGCCGACACAACATATCAACTTCATTCTTACCAGAACGGACAACAAGGTCCATGCTCCGTAATCCCAAGGATCAGATACCACTGGAGTCACAAGGAGTATATGAAATACCATGCCACGATTGTGACAGGACTTACATCGGAGCCATTTTCAAGAATCACTTGGAACTGTACTTACATGATTCGAGAACGAGGTCGTAATCTCCCTTGTCCCCAAGTCTCGTTTCTAACTCTATGCTTGCTGTGTTCCACTCTAAGTTCGCACTATGCGAACTTAGAGTGGAACTAATTCCGAAAATAACATATATAATCAATTTATACAGAAAGGAGTAGGTACCAACTTTTCTGAATATATCTACAATACTGGGAAGAATAAATGTTAGCATAATAAAAATTATATGCATATTCATGGAGAATAACCATTTCAAACTATAATAGTTTGGAAGGTGTACACCAATACCCACATCTAATCCTAATTTTTTTTCAATTCTAATATCATAACTCTTGTAAGTATTTTTTGTCCGGTGAATAGCTACCAGCAAAAGAGAAGATCCTAGAACGCAGATACTTAGACAAAAGTTTCAATTACGCAACGATTCAATTCACGTGGACTTTGTGTCTATCAACATTTAGACGTAAGTTGCGTTGAAGAACACGGATGAAGCGGCTATTGCAAGTTATGCAATAGGAGTAGACTGGTCTACTGCACCGAAGGGAAGCAGAGGAAAGAAAAACAGAGAAGTGGAGAAGAAGAATTGAATTCACTTGAAAAAATCAGTTGTTTTGATAGTTAAAGTTATTGATAGTTAAAGCCCTATATTTGTGTAATACCACTTATAATTCTTCAAGGATATTATATATTATGCGCAATTCAGCTTTTTCAACAAATTATGTAAGTGCCTCTCATAAATCAAGTTTCCACTTATTTATTTGAAATTTTTAATTTTTCTAATATCATCAGACTATTTCAAAAGCAGGTTGAAATTTCAATTGAAAGTTGCAAATGACTATTTACACTTTTCACAATGCATATCAATATTGTAACCTTATCAGATACCTAAGATTGAGATGTTGATAAATTATCCCATTCCTCATTTCAGTATTTCTACCTATTTGAATGGCTCAGTATGTTATGAGGTTGGTATATTATAAATTTAAATAAGTTATTATTACAATAGGTTACCCACATTTCACACGGCAGGACTCTGCTCTCAAGTTTGCAAGCATGCATATGTTCTTAATTATTTGTAGTATTTATTACTATGTACTACTACTAATAAGCTCTGATGTAGGTTTGGCGGCTCTGGGACGACTACAGAGGCAAATCTTTTATCTATCAATCTATATTTACGCTTTGAATCAGAGACAAATTGTTTCTATTAAAAATGTGGAAACATCATGATTTAAATTCACTTTGAGGTACTTAATAATTATTTTGTGAGTTGATTTTAATAAAGAGTTCAAGAATATCCACAAAACTTGAAAATATTATAGTGAAAATATCATCATTTCGATGTGACAAATAGATTTAAAGAATTTTAGAAAAACATCTCTGTTATCCTTGATTTCCTTCTTTTTTAGTATTTTGAGCATCTAGAATAGAATCAGAATATTCTGTGTAACAAATGCAACACCAATTATAATCAAAGCTGGCTCATTTTTCAAAGTTCTATGGGAGTTTGGAAATTACCAGTTCACTGCTCCCTCCTCTAGGTTATTAGATTCTGGATAATACTTTCTGTCAGTGGTTCAGACTCAGTTTTGTTACTTAGCGAAGTGCAGTTCCAGTCGCCCGGCTATCACTTTCCTAATATTTCAATTGTGATAGATAGATAGATTTATTAAAGTTTTCAATTTAAACAATTGATAAAACTCAAGTCATAAAAGTGATTACATTAACATTACAAATGTCACTTAATATTAATATAAATAAAAGCAAGTGGTATAGGTAAATACAATAAGTATATAAAAATGACAGGAACAAATAAGTAAATATCACAGATGAAGACAAATGAGTAGAATGTAATATGTAATATTGAAGTTAGTAGGAAGCTTAAATTTGATACAGACTGAAAATGGTTATTTGTCTATGACTTCTTGTAATGAATATGGCTCAATGTCACCATACTAATATTCCATATTTCAGCAGAGGATAAACAGTCCCATAATATACCGTTTTCAGTGCATTTATTTTCAAGTGACGTCTCAACACTCGAATTGCATAACACTTATTTGCTAGTTTTTTGACAAGATAGTCCATGATATAGACATAAGTTCAGGTCATGCTGAGAAGTACCCCATGAGTAATGTTAAATTATTAATTTTCTAATTTATAATGGGAAATAGTCCTAGGATGTGAAATACTTTGAATTTTAGAACCAACCATTTGTATAGCATTCAGTGACCAACCTGACGTAGAAGAAGTGCCATTGAAAACAACTCTGAGCTTGGTCGTTGTACTTTGTTCTTTCACAACACCATGATGGCACAGAAAGCATTCATTGATGCTTTCTGTGCCATCATGGAAGATAATTCTTCCTGAACTGTAGACCGAAGTCAATGTATTCTTCCATAAATTTTGTGTATAAATCATGGAGGAAGTTGTTCTTCAGCAATCTGGATTCTGAATTGAGGAAACGTCTTCTAGCCTACTTTCTAGACTTCCCTAATTTGTCAATAGATTCCTTTAGCAGAATGTGGACAATTAATCAGCCACTGGGGTCTGGAGAATGAGTAGAAATTAACAATTCTCATAAGTTCTCTCTTCTGAGAGTGCTCGTTCCGAAGAAAAATCCTCTATTTCCCAAAAACGCGCTAGTTGATCTTGTATTTCAGAATTTTGAGAAAAATTACATTGCGCTGAATTATGAACACCTTTGGTACCTAACCAAAAATGCCAAGATGTATTTGTCCAACTAATAGAACTTGCCAAAATATTTCAGATCTAATGAGTAATTGAACTGGGCTACTGGGTTAGATGTGCTGAAATACTGGGAACGACCCAATAAGATAGAGATGATGGAAATGCATTTTGCTTATAACGTACTTTTACATTTACCTTAAATTTAATCACTGTTGTGAATCAAGTTATTCCAGTGACTGTCATATTAATTTCTGCCTTTCGTAGCCCCAGGAAACCGGCAGTAAGGCGATATGAAGTTCAAATGGCTTCCTGAATCACGAAGAGCACGGCATGTATCAGGATTCTCTTTTGACTCGAGAATCGTCGACTGAAATGTTGAAGAAGTACTTGATTCCTGGAGGACACAACGCTGGAAAACGATTGCTGAGTAAACAACTTTTGAGGTGCTCATGATGTAGAGACAATTGAATTATCTGTATGAAACAAGGAATTATGTTTTGAAGAGCAGCTCCTAAAGACTCCAAACTTACAACTATCCGTCTGATGACCACTGTTCAAACAGTTAATGCAAAGTTTCAATCTCTGTACTGTCTATACTGGTCTACTGGTCTATGGGTCTACGGACATTTAAAAAAACTTTGGGCAAGCATAAATCTTGTGAAATTTTTCACAAATAGGGCGAATTGAAGATGGTTTTTCTTGTTGCTGTTCTCTAAATTTAAATTTATTGAATTATAATTCATTTGAAATTTGAGTGAATTTAAGTTCCATTTTTCGTAAAACGCTCGATTTTTTTTTAAAGGTTAACAAACCCCTTCAATTTGGGAACTTTATCGATATTGTTGGGAAATTTAGTGGATTCCCATTCACGCCTAGTCATTTTGTCGAGTTTGTTAACAATCAGAAAAATAAAAATCGTATCCCAGTATCTTCAGTGATCGTGGACTTTTTGCAACATTATCTACTTGGAAATATAATTTTCAATCGTAGAAAGTAGAGGTTGATATAAATATTTGGTATAAACTTTTCACAACTGAATTCTATCATACATGCTTTCCCTCTTTTACAGCTCCTACAAAAATGGGGAATGTTTGGAAGAAATGCAAGACCAATCATAATTCAAGTTGGAAGTTACACAGTTGAAAGGAAGTCTGGAAATTTCTTTTATAGAACTATAGAAAGTTGAGGTTGGTATAAATATCTGTATACGTATGTATGTATGTAGAGTAGAGAGGATAAGTGTAGGCCCACAGCACTTAGGCCACATGTTACCCATTATACATCCTCCCAAGGAGTTAGCCTCCTAGGTCATCGTCCATCCTGTCATTTCCAGGAAGGTGGACAGGTCTCTGGGAGACATCTCCTTTATAACGGCAAGTGTAGGCCTTGAATCGCCGAACACACACTCTCTTATTGCCGATAACTCCGGACACTCACATAACAGTTTCATTTTCCTGTTCACACATCCTGCATAGAGGTGTGTCCACTAGCCCCATATTATGGAGGCGTTTCCTTAGTTGACAGTAGCCAGTCAGAAATCCTAGTGTTAAGCGTAGATTTTTCCTTGTCATCGCCAGATATTTCTTCGGCGCCAACTTCCCAGGGTCGCCCAGGGTGATCGTGGCAAGATTGCGTCATTTGATTTCATCCCATCTCTTTAGGCATTGAGCATGGGTATGACGTTTGGCTATTTCCGCAATTGTCGAAGTCATCAGGCTGTAGGTGCCACTGGGTGCTAAAATTCTTAGTGCAGCCGCTTTCTTGGCTGTCGTGCCCTTTAATCCACCTCATGATAATGTTATTATCTACCGCTTTAGCTTTGGCTAAATCTTGGTGGCCCTCTAGTACTAGCCCTGAGGTAACATGTTAGTTCAAGGCTAATAGAGATTGTCTGCTATCAGTGTGGATTATGTTTTTGCCAGAAATTCCTTTCCAGGTTATTTATTTTGTGGCGATTGAGATACTAGCCAGTTCTGTTTGAACCATCTGGTATTTTTTCCTATTCCCCACTTAATCCTTATGCTTAATACACCACATCCTGAGCCTTCTTTGGTTTTTGAGCCATCTGTATATATGCGTATTGCATTTGTAGAATCTGACTCTGTGTTCTGTTTTATTTGTATTCTATAGGGTTTATTAAACAAAAACCTGGGATCAGTTGCATCACTGGTTGCCTGCAGCAGAGGTTGCGCAGTAAGCGCTTCTCGCCATTGGCTCAGCCTCAATTGACCCATCCCTACTTCGAGGTTTACACCACCCGTGTGCAATGGCCATTAACGCAACCTCCTTAACGTACAGCTCCAGAGGGGTCAGACCTGTTTGGTATAAATATTTCACCACTGAATTCTATTATATTTCCCTCTTCATCAGCACCTACAAAAATATGGAATGTATGGAAGATATGCTAGACCAATCATAATTCAAGTTGGAAGTTACACAGTTGAAGGGATATCTGGAAATTCCTACTTGGAAATCTAATTTTCAATTATAGAAAGTTGGGGTTGGAATAAATAATTGTGTAAAGTAAAAAATATGTCTGGGTAATATTTTGTGTAGTAAAATGTAGTAACTCCTGTTTATATTTCAATGATGTTAATGTTATGAGAAATTCTAATTTTAAACTTGTTAAAATAAAAAACTTATCAGTAGTAGTGAATCCAAAATCAACCATATTGGGGCTTTATGGTGCTCAGTATGTTTATGCAGAAAAAATCAGATTCAATAACACAGTTTCTTCATATTACACTTGTCAATCAGATACCCTTGTTGACATAACTCGTCGAATTTGATCATGTGACCAGAGAATATATTTGAATCTTGATACAACACACGTCTCTAATTATTTTCTAGGAGATTAGTATACTAATAGATACCATATATTCTTTTATTATTGCAATACTATAAACATTGTAGCCTAAGTGAGATTACAGGTTACCTGTTACAGGTTTATTATCAGTCTTTCATCTAAGGAGATCTTTATTGACTTGGATAGAAGAAACTGATGGTGGCCTTACCAAGCTAGCAGTTTTGGTTGGATAATGATTCATATCAGATTGTTTTGTATAATTCTTGACACTCTCAGGAATAAGTAGTGTTCTATGAATATACAGTGTTCAACTCCCTTACAAAGTTATGACTTTATTTGTGGGGGGATTCCTATGAAAGAAGATCATATAAATGCACGTCCTAAATCGCTTCGTTTCTGAAATAGCAAGGTGTTAAAGTTGTAGTAAAAAATTAATTAGAAGATATTATGTCGATTGTGATAAAATTTGAGTCGTTTGATAGCAATATATACAGGGCTCCTTTCGTGGTGTCACAGAGGGTTGCCTGATTGATATATATGCTGAAAATCATTGTTTACTGCTACTTGGGTATCATCTTCGGATTGAACAATAATTGAAATTATAACTTCTTTGTGTCCTGAGTATTCTGTATTGTATTTAGTTTTTGAGGAAAAAATTAAAAGTGATTCTTTGCACACCCGTGAGCGATTAAACAATGATCTATAAATGTCCTAACTCTTTCAAATTCGGCCTAAAGCTGAAGTTAACCCTCTCGACTCTCCTAAATTTTTTAAGTTTATACAAAAAACACTCGTGTTGCTTTGCAATGTGGTAACCAAAGATTTTTACCATGAGTATCAATCAGATAACCTTCTGATATGACAAATGTAATTATTATTTCAAATCTAATGACATCAAAAGGAGACCTTCATTACAGTTTTCAAAAATAACAATACAGTGAAAAAGTGAATTGTGTCAGAACTCGAAATAACGATATCTGGTTTGATATATCTATAAATAATTTTACATTTATAGAAATAAGATTTCCAATTTTTGCTCATAATGATGCTGTCATTGAAAGAACAAGTTTTTTACAGTAGCAGTATCATTGTTTGTGGCTACACTGTTGATTCGAATAAACTTAAAAAATTTAGTAGTGATATTTGACATTTTCAAGCGTTGAGAACTAGTTAAACAGTTTCAACTTTAGTTTTGTTTCCCTTTTTCACAATGCAATGAATAAAAGCATTATAATTTTTCTTTTATATAAAAGCTTAGTTGTTTTCAGAGAATTATTTAATGCTATTTTGATCTTGCCACTATTGAAACTTTTCTTATGCTGCCTTAGACCTATATTTGGATGTTGCTGGCAAAATATGTAGCGAAAAATTTTTGTTTTTTTTAATTTCGCAGTTTATTTTCATGTCTATTTCTACACAAAAAATACGGTATATGAAGAAAATATCAAGTAGGTCACAGTTTCCGCAGTCTGAACAGTGTGAAAAAAATTATCACGGTTGTATGAAATTACGGCCTTCTTTTCTTATGTTTATTGGTGTTTTCACAGTGTTCGTAGAAAAATTTATAAAATTTTTGAGAACAACTTCACTTTCTGTTGATTCGATTTTCTTTCTTTCAGGCCACCAATTGTATTAGTGATTGCAGTATTTTACCACCGTTGAGATGGGAATGCCTCTGTTGCACTTATTCATCATCCAAAAAGCTGAAAAATCTAATCGAAATTTACATTTTATCACTATGTATAATGATCTTGGCGGATTCTGGAAGGCACCTAATATATCAAATCAATGGTCTGTCATTAGGTACTTTATGTCTCGAATACGATTATAACTGTAATTGATCTTCGAGTGTTAATATTGTAATTAAATTTATACTTGTTTACTTTTGTTATAACTATGAATGAAATCAATCGGAATCAAATATGAATTTTATTCAAACACAGTTATAAAAAAATTACTATCAAATCAATATTGATGAAAAGCAAGGTTTTTTGAGTCGTAACTGTCTTATTGCTGAGGAAAGCTATTTTTAAATAGTGATAACAATAATAATAAAACTAATGAATATAGTTTATTGTATGATTTTCAGCTATAATATCCCAAGGACATTGATAACTAACGAAATAATTTTATCACAGTTTTCGAAAGCACGTTATTTGGTAACATCCCGACGCCGAAGGCGGAGGGATGTTACCTAAAATAACGTGCTTGAGGAAGTTGTGATAAAATTATGAGTTATTTATCAATGTTCGAGGGATATTCGGTGAGAAAATTTTTTGCAATTCGAACAAAATTATTTATTGAACACACAGTTATTAAAAGAACAATTCGTATAATGATATTCCGTTGATCTTGCTGTATTTGCCTCGGTTACTGCATAGGTGTTTCCACGCATACTATTGATTATTTGGTTATGATGTTCCTGATCAATATTCAAATAAGGTTTTATGGAATTTCCATTATTGTGCCCAGTAATTTTCAACAATTGCTGTTCTTGAACTCCACTCTTAGCTAGTTGACTGACTGCAGTTGCTCTATTAGAGTGATTGGTTATTTTCCTCTGTTTCGTATCCAAGCCAATTGCTTCAGTAGAAGATTTCGTCCATCCGTTGATTATATTTCTACCCAGAGGCATATTGTCATACCAGTTATCGCTTCCTGTCTTCCAGTGACGATTTGGCCTTAAAAATAGTCTATTTGTCTTGATATTTGTGCCTCGTTTTGATATTAATTTAATGAATAATCTGACAGGACAAGCATTGTTATCACTATTTTGAACTAACCATTTGCTAGAGGCGCAGTTCTTTGAACCCCCTTGGCAGGTTTTACTGAAAATTGGATTATATTCTATCCTATTAGTTGGAGATCCATTGTTGTCCTTTTCGATATGAAAATAATCAACTAAGCAAGCAGCACCTTCACCACCTCTCCAAGCCAATTTCACCGCTGCTATGTGATAAAATTTGCGTAGGAGTCCTATAGGGGTATTTTCATCCCAAAAGTTTATAATTTTACTCATTTCATTTGAAGTTAATGGTACTGAGCTTGTTTTGCGTTTAGTGGGATCTGTTTGTAAATTTCTTCGTGCTGCGTCGCGTGCATTCCGCGCTTGTTTGAATGCAACACTTTTAAAGGGGTCTAGCATGATATTATACTCCTTGTAATACTTTTCTTGTAATAATTTGCTTGTTATATTCCATACGGTTTTAACAGTAGCCTCCTTAAACTCTGTACTATCCTTTTTTCTCATATTAATCGCCCAATCCTTGAGTATTAATGCAAGCTCTTCGAGAGTACGATTTCCATCCAATTCATATTTTCTGGCGTCACAAAACTCCATAAATATTTTCCAAGTGTATTTTTTACTATTGACAGTATTTTTTGGTGTATTTTCTTCAATGATTTTGTCAATTGCCGCATCATTTTGAACACCAAAGCGAGGAAGTGACATTTTCGAAATAAATTGAATTACTGAAATGTCAAACAACTTTATTGTGTTGGTTGCTTAGCAATGTCATGACATAAGTGATAACTACCCGTGAAAACTATCCATGGGTAGTTATCAGTGTAATGATGGTTTCATTGGTTATTTTGACACACATGACTAGAAATAGACAAATTTGATAGGATAATTTTTTTGGCAAAAAATTTTCACTATAATTGGTTTTACAAAAACCGTGACACGTGTTTCGCTATACAATAGCTTTCTCATGCTTGAGAAACTTGTGTCGCGGTTTTTGTAAAACCCTTTATAGTGAAAATCATATAATAAACTATTTTCTTGTTTCAATATGGATTTTCATCAAGTATCGGCCAGTTCTATTCAACAATAATATTGTTTATTGAGTAAGTGAGTGCAATATGTACATGAAGCAAGTTTAAATGATTGAAAGTACAAAAAGTAAAAGAATAAATATAATGAAATGATGGGTATTGTGAACATTTATCACATAATAAATACAATGAAATTGAATTAAAATGCTACAATCAGTACAAAACACCTTCTCTCTCTGGTGCAAGTGTTTTCAGTTGCAGACCCAGGACAGAGGAATCAACCTGCCTAGGGACCTATGGACTGTATTCCAAGCGAAAATCTATGCTATTGAATTGTGTGTGGAGAGATTGGTACAATCGAACCTCACAAGTTTATAAAAATGTTCTCAGACAGTCAAGCAGCGTTGGAAACTCTTGGCTCCTACCGAGCAACGTCTAAGCTGGTAACAAATTGTCAAAAACGACTCTCGTCATTAGTAAGGCTTAATAAATTGTCTCTGGTCTGAATTCCTGGCTCCAATGGCCTGAAAGGCAATGAGGCTGATGACTCCCTTGCAAAGGAGGGTGCTACAAGTAGCTTCATTGGACCAGAACCTGTCATTGGAATTACTTTAGGTTTTGCCAAACAAACATCGAACACTTGGATGGCAAGAAGATTTAAAGACTTCTGGCAAAATCTTACAGGATTGGCTTTCTCCAAGGTGTTCATTCACCCTTCGAAGCTTGAAACCAAACAGTTGTTGGACTACAGTAAGGATGAACTACGATGTCTAACAGGCCTCCTTACAGGTCATTGTCCTCTGAATCATCATATGCAGAGACTCGGACTGTTTTCAAGTTTTCAGAGTTTGGTAGAACCACAATTCTACCATCTGACCTGAAAGATCACTCGCCATATAAACTAATCAGCTTCGTCAAGAAGCTGGCTGTATTTGGCCGAGTTTAAATAGGTGTGAGCCACAATAAACCCTTGCGGGTTGCGGTAGAGGGAATAATAGGCCCGCTCACTTTTGACCTAACCTAACCTAAGTACAAAATACTACATCATGAAATTTGTTATCATTCACTGCAAGGAGTGATAATAATTTTCAAACAAATTTTGTGAGTGATCATAATGTTTTAAGTGTGTGGTTTGTGATTCATAGAAGATTGCCATACCTGGTGCTATAATTATATGAATTTCAATTAGTGAGATTCAAAATATAGGTTGTATTTCACATAACAAATTCAATAATACAAATGAATGTTGTGGACCGGATTTTCTCCCAAATGAATGATGGTCTACAACTTGGTATTCATCACAAAAATCAGTACTTATGATGTACTGTTTGGAACCTTTGGTGTAGTAATGAATATTACTGGAGTTTTTTCCCAACACCAAATCGTTATTGTTAACACCTCGACACGTGTTTCGATCACCAAGTGAGTATACCTGTATGGTTTACCTGGATGATATATCTGTATAGCATAAATAGCTTTAGTTTAGCGAAGTTTCCTCTTGAAGATGATCACTTGGTGATCGAAACACGTATCGAGGTGTTAGAAATAACGATTTGGTGTTTGGGAAAAAACTCCAGTAATATTCTTTACAAAAATCAGTCTTATGATTTGTTTCTGCAGAACAAAAATTCCGGAGACCGTTCTTGTTCTTTTCTACTTTATCATGTTCAACGAAGATATTCAATAAATCTACAGATATTTTGCAGTTTTCAAACATAATAAAATACAGAACAATCTCGATTATCTCAAAGGCGTTTGAAATTATCTTGTATAAGCACATTTACTTGTCAACACACAACCAAATAAGCGAATTTCAACAACAAATAGTTTATTACAATGGATACAAATCAAACACAATAATTGCTAGGTCTGGTGTATCCCAAGTATCGAACTTGGGACCGCTGTTATTTTTGATATCTATAAGGATTTAAGGACACAAATTAATTTAATGAAGCTTTTTCTGATGATCTGAAAATACTGAATTCATTCCAAAATGTGAATGATTGCATACAACACTTCATATATAGATAAGGTGTTTGGCTTGGTGTAAAATTAATAACCTACATCTGAATATAGGTAATGATTGCATATAACACTTCAGATATAGATAAGGTGTTTGGCTTGGTGTAAAATTAATAACCTACATCTGAATATAGGTAAATGTAAAGTTATGTCATATACTAGAAAACATAGACATATTGAACATCCATAAGTATTCAAGGTAGTTTGCTTACCCGTTATGTGGAGACTAATGATTTAGGTGTATTCTTTGAATCCAAAATGGCATTTGCCAATCACATAAACAAAAAAGTTTCCGAAGGATTTATCGTACGAAATTGTCAAAACTTCACAAACATAAACGCTTTGAAGATATACCTCTCGTTATGTCAGATCCAAGGTTGAATACTGCTCAATTATTTTGAGCCCCTACTAGTTCTCCCATGAGTACTCAATTGAAAAAGTTTAAAGAAAATTCTTGAAATTCTTGTACTCTAAAAATACTGGAATTTATCCATCTAGGGGTTCTGACCACAATAGTCTTCTTAACGAATATTACTGGAGTTTTTTCCCAACACCAAATCGTTATTTTTACACCTCGACACGTGTTTCGATCACCAAGTGATCATCTTCAAGAGGAAGTTTTATCTTCCGAAACACGTGTCGAGGTGTAAAAATAACGATTTGGTGTTGGGAAAAAACTCCAGTAATATTCATTACTACACCAAAGGTTCCAAACAGTACATCATAAGTCTTCTTAACGACTTTCAATTAATTTTTTCATAAGAAAGGAGATGTGTTTCAATAACCTTTCTGCTTAAACTACTGCAATTATACTATCAGTTTTCTTTCTTTTGTTTTCTATTTAAAGTTATCATTGTCATGTTATATACATATTTATATCATGTCAAGATTGAACATGATTTGTTAATTTGTTATTTTATCTACTACTTATCAGTACTGATGTATTCAATCATGTCATGTAATTGGGTGTTACCTGTTGGGCAATAAATTATATTATTATTGATAGCCTCTGAATATCACTTCAGGGAGACAGAGAAAAGTATTTACCCAATATTACGGTATGTCTGCTCTAAGAGTCAGTTTCCAAATTATTAGAGGTTTTCGAGTTTTAGCAGGGGTCTGCAAGATTTTTAGTCTGGCATTTTGTCTGCAACTACGGTACATCTTGCATAGCTGCCGCAGTTGCAGACGAAACAGTAGGCTCATAAACCTGCAGACGACTGGCATACCTTAAAATAACAGCCAGTAATTTTTTCTATGCATGAATCTATGAATGTTTGAATTAAAAAAAATGAATAGATTTCTGTAGGCTTTTTCTTCCAGTTCGTGCCTGAAAGTTTTTTCTTTGCATGATCTACACATCTATGTAGTTGCATTACGTAAATATGCACCATTTTAACTTTCGAGAGCATATCCAAATGATAATATTATTGGATAATAATGTAAGATGTTACAGAAAAGCTGGTGAGGAATTCAACAAGAAAAATCCAAATCGTAGAGCCATTTCACATACGATGGCATCTACAGTATATGAGCCTTTCAGAAAAACTGGTTCTGAGAAATAAAGGTGGGCCAAATAGAAAAACTAAAAAAGAAATTAATAATGAGATATTGACTGCATTTGACGACAATCCACAATGCAGTATAAGGAAAGGAATTCATCCGGCGATTTGAATTTGGATGAAAGCAGAATATATAGCGTTGTTTGATAAAACATTAATTGAAACCATATAAGACAAAGTTTTTACATACCTACTCTTGAAGCTGGTGATAAAGAAAAAAAAACTAGATTACTGCTATTGGTTGTAAGGTGAATTTTGAATTATAGACATTTTTTTTAAACGTTTTATTCAGTCATGGGGCACATTCATAACAAACGGTGTAGTTTCAACAAAAAATGTGAAACATTGGGCTCAAGAAAATCCACATTTCAGTATATACTCCAAGAGGCGAAACAGAATGATTTGACCTTTCTTTTTACTAAATTTCAATTCAGAAAGGTTTGTTGCCCTTCACTGTAAGGCGAAATTTATATCTGCAATTGGATGGAATTTCAATGCATAATTCGGGAAAGGTGGATTGGAAGAAATAGTCCGACAGTTTGGTGGCGACGAAGATAACCTGATTTGACTCTCTGCGATTTTTATTTACCTACGCACTAATCGGCGTGCCAAGAATTAACACTCATTGAAAGTCTGAAAATATAAAGGAATCTAAAAAAATAGTTGAAGAATATATTTTTGTGAATGGACGGCATGTTGAGTGAGGCAAACTAACACCAAAACAAATAACTCTCTTTCTTTTTATGTCAACAGTGAGCAATAGTCGTTTGTATACTGAATGAAATGTATTTTCGTTATTACTATTTCTATGGTAGTTTTTTTTTCAATTGTGAGAATATTCATCGAAGAAAAATGTTGCCTCATAAGCCAACAGGTCAACATTATGCAACACTCAATGAATTTCTAAACAAATTGTTCGAATAGTATTTTCTGATAACGCATTTTTTTTCAAAATCGTTTGAATTTTTGATTCAATAAGCTATGATTTCTTCAAGAGATACAGTTATTGATAGGAAAGTATGACTTTGAAAAAATACAGTTTTCGAATACGACTATAACAAAAAATATACAGTGGTGATCGGAGTTGAAGTGATACATCCTGTTTATTATTTCAGATTTGGATAGAGAGGAACTTTCATACCTACATATCTGTGTAAGAGTTTTCATTGTTAATTCTATTTTCAATGGAAAAATGATATTTATTTATATATTACACTGAATTTGAGAACATTTGTCGGCTAAATCTGGGATAGAAATAAAAAAAAACAAGTTACTAAAGTGAACATTTTATTAATATCTAACAAAAGTTTTTGTCCTTGACAATCATAACTGAAATTGATATTGTCTGAATGTGGATGTAAAAATATTTTCTACACGACTTACAATATTTACAAGCATACAATAAGTTACAATAAAGGAATTTTTTGAAATTTTCCGAGTCATATCGAAAAAAAAATGAAGAAATCTTTGAAAATATTTATAACACAGTGGAATTGAAAATAAATGTTTACAAAAAATTCCTAGCTTTAGAAGATGTTCCGTATGAGTCGAGTGATAAGTCATAGCGAGCTAAGGAGCCTAATTGAGTAGGTGCGCATCTTATATTATTACCTAAAGGGGCTAGTTGTGAAATTGGCCCTGTCCAGGAATATTTCTCACAAGACCATTTACTGAATACATAAACTTTCAAAGAATTAGATGTAAAATTGTATTTTTCTATTTTTCAATAACACACTATGAAACTTTATCTGGACTTTTCTTGAAGACAGAGCATTGTAATTAAAATGTTCGAGTGTGTAATTGATGTGATAATACCGATCATTCATCAGCATGTAGGGTTAGGATGTTTCGTAAGAAGGTACATTTCATTGATGTTTTTTAGGATGAAAGACTAAGAAAAGAGTATATTCTCTCATTGTTGGTTCTTGCCTATTGATATTATGAAAAGTAGAGGTGATTTATCTTTCAATTTGATTTTGTGATCACGTAAGATCGTTTAATTTTACTCGACAATGAACTGAATCAGTTAAGTTACTTGTGAAATAACTTCCAACAGTATTTCAATACTGATTTCAAAAATATATTACCACTTTAGTTATTTATTTTCACTAGATAGACAGAAGTCAAAAATAAATGAATACGAGTTTGTTCTTACAGAAATATCAAATTAAATATTTTCAAAAGATGATTTTAATGGTGTTATACAAAATTGTATACCTTCGTTCACAATCATTACCGTAGGTACTCCAACAAGTACCTAATCCTCTCCACGATTTGGATACTACACACATCAAATTTCATGATTGGAAGAGTGGTATCCATTCTATTGTATTCTTTCATAGGTACATATATGCATGTATACATACATGTATTTTTGACAGTTTAATTATATACTAAACTATGCAAAACCGTAATTCAAACCAAATAACTGTTTCAGTCAGCTCCTTCCCTACATGTGTAAACTGCAGAAGTCTCAGAATTGAAAAATGACTTTAAAAATGTATTTGAAATGTTGGGAATATTCAAATATTGTTATTCAAGAAAGTTTTCCAACGTGACTACTCCTTCTTTCTAGTAGTTTTTTGCAATCAACATAATATTACCTTTAAATCTATAAAAGTAGAAGCATTCATCAAATCATTTGATTTAGCCTGTAAAGAAATTCGTCGTCGAGTATGGAATTTCAAACGTGTTGAATGTAGATTTGACTGAACTGAAAGATGAACTAACTTGTAGATTCATATTTCAAGATGCGAAAGCTGTTCAAAAAGTAATAGCTATAATTACTCCGGGAAACATTTGTTAGCAAAGTTTATAATACTGATGCATAAAGTCGTGTAAACCATTCATTAATATCGATTTAAAACGTATATGTTATGTCACAAATCGGCTATAAGGACGAATAAAACGTTGAGGATGCACTGCAATAATTTTAACAAACGGAATAAAGCGTTCGAAGATAAAAGATAGACAGACTATCGCTGAAAAACCGTGCGTGAAGCGCACCAATGATGTAAAGCAACGCTTCTCAATATTTTTAGCATTTAAAAATATTTTGCGACCCCCTAACCTGTATATTTGTAGTGATGGAGCAAAAGAATTGACTTTTCGAAGCGCACTAATGTTGTAGAGCAGTATTTCTTATTGTCTTTACCATTTTAAATAAATTTTGCGACCCCCAATCTTTGTAGTGATGGAGCAAAATAATCCACTGTTTCGAAAAGCGGATTCATTACCAGAGTAAAATAATTGATACCAAACACTCTTTCGATGCATTGCTTTCTTTACCGACCACAAACTTATCACGAATGAATAATTTACCAATATAATACAGAAAAATCGATACAGATACGAATTCTTTCGAATCGTTCGTGAAGATATGAATTATATGAAAATTGACCACTTCAGGTGTATTTACTTGAGGAAATGTAGACATTTTCTAAATTCTTGAAATTCCCTTTAAACCTAGTTTTTGTTTTCGACTCATTCGAGCATTTGAATGTTTTGAATGAAACCCATCAAGAGCGGAATGAGTTTTTTATTGCCACCAAAAGCCAAAATCCATAGCTTCACAAAAAAGCAATTTTTATTCATTTTCGTTGATTCAGTCGTTTATTGAAAAAGTGTGGTCGGAGATAAACATCATATACATGGTCTTGCATAATTTAAAAGGATAATTGCGTCATCAATTCTCGCTACTGGGCAGAAGTGGGACATTAATTCGTTTTTGAATGTAGCTTTAAGATGAGACAAGTTTGGCAATTGTCATAAAAGAAAATCTGCTCTATCTGTCGATGGAAAGTTGCTCTTAAGTATATTTTGATAGAAAGTAAATGCCCTTTATTTAACATTTTCGCGATCCTCGGTGACCCGCTTTCAGAGAGTCCGTATTCAGCCCTGAGGCTGTATGTTTTCCAATGTCTGCGTTTAATGGGTGGAAATTCAAATCCAACTGAGGTCGTAATAGCTCGGAAGCTGCTCTGCAAGGATTTCGGGAGAGGGGGGTTTGGACTGTTTGGAGTTTTTGCCACAAAGTGACAGGAAGGATAGAAACAGTGTACCTATTATATGTATAAAGAATGGTGAAATGATACTTCTAAGAGATGTACGTAGATTGGGAAGACCGAATAAATATTTTCTGTTTACCATTACTTTTCAAATAGACCTCGTATTCGTATAACAAATAATTATACATTAAATCTAGTTTATGTTGATATGTAACTTTAACCCGAGTGAACACTTATCCACAAATTATAATCTATGAAATGGTCGAACTCCTTTTTGCGAGTGAAATCTTTTACAGATATTATGCTTGAATGAGTTGAAGTGACTTGAAGGAAGATGCATTCAAACGAGGCTACTCTACGTATTTGAGTTAATAATAGGCAATCAATTGATGAATTGAGGAATGTTTCGACTGTTGAATATCAATCATAACGACACTACAACATAACACTAACTGTTTTTATTGACTAGTTGTTGCTCTATCTATAGTAATAATGCATGAATATACGAGACATCAGAGCAATGGATCGGCACTTAGTGAATTTCTAGAGAGGCAACGAGAACAATGATATTTTTGTTTATTAGGTATCTACAATGCAACAATTCACACAGAAATGTTTGGGGTCGATTCAATGTTTCCTGGTCCAAGGTGTTACAGAATTACCTCATTGACTTGTTTTTGAATTGTTATTCGAAATACTTCATTTTCCCTTCAATAATTTCCAATTAATTCTGATTCACTGGCTCGACTACCACTTCATTCATCATATCAGTTAAACAGGAAACCAGATACCTAAGTGAAGAGTTCTTCATGTTTTTTTTAATAGACTATTTCACGAATTGAAAAACAATGTGTTAATTCTAGCTACTGTGAAAGCCCACTGGATTCGTAATGACCTCCGCAAATAAATGATTTTAAAAGGTATTCCAAAAATCCAACAAAGGTACAGCAGATAAAAAACTTTCAAAGAGGAGAAAATTTACTAAAAAAATGTCTGCTCTGAAACATTTGAATTATTTTTTTTGTACCGACATTTATAGTCATTATCATGTTATGTATAGTCTTCGTTATTAACTCCGCTATTTGAAATAGGTATTATTTATACTTACTTTTGAATTTGAAAAGAGGTTTTTCGAAATTCTTCACTTCCTAGGAACTATTGAGTATGAATGATTTAAGCAAACAACATTTTTAATGGCTTGAAAACATTTTTTTTGTTTGAAGATTATATATTTCTGCAAGGTTTTGACTCAAATTATTATTTGATTTTAATTTTGGTACATTATACGAAAACTTTCTTTGTATTCAAAAGTATATTCACAATTCTTCTTGTTGGGCCATATTATATTTTAGTAGTTCTTTTTCCCTTGAAATTGTTTTAATGATTCAAATACATTTTTGTTGTTTGAGGATATTATTTAAAAATGTTGATCTTCAATTAATTGATTTTCAATTCTATACATAATACAAAAAACAGTTTTCAATTTGAAAATATATTTGCAATTTCCCTTGTTGGGAAATATATATTAGAAATTAGTTTTCCCTAAAAATCTCGATGGTTCAAAAACTGTTTTATTGAATGAGCCCAAAAGTCAGTTTGCAACTGTCTTTATTTGATAGTTGTGTTATTTATATTCTTCATACTTTTTATATTTCATATTTCATTTTTTACAAAATAATTTTCAACACAAAACCGCGTTTTTGGAAGAATCAGGTACTTTTTTACTTCAATTTATACGTGATTAACATTTATTAATTTTCATAGATTCGAATAAAGAAATTAAAAAAAAATAAATGAAACGGAGTTGAAATAAAATGATGATTGATGCATGTATTTCCAAAAAAACGTATTGAACACTAACTTTTTCAGGTTTCGAAAAAAATGGACTTTTTATCAAAATATTGTCGGCATTAAAATTTAATTTTTTTCAATTATTCATTTCATTCATAGGCAAAATTTAGATACCTACTGGTATACTGCTCGGATGTAGTCACCTCCCCTCTTAATTTTTGAACGAAACAAGATATCAAGATCGGACAAAATTTACGTAAAAAGGTATATCACTTTTAGTACTTTTTGATAAGAGGGGGCGATACCAACTTTTTTGAATAGGAAGGTGGATGTTGTGATTTGTGATAACTCGTTTGATAGGTATTTCAATTTCCTATCCACCTTGAGTAATTATCAGTTTTATATTGGGTCCATAGATTTACAAACAAAAGATAAATATTATAATTTTAAGAAAATATCACTTACCTACTGACAATAATAAAGTTTTTACATTTTGAGGGTGGTGGAAGAGTACACGCATGCTATCGGTACGAAATTCTGGTTAGACAAATGTATAACGGTCTATCTCAACGATGCGGGGACTACGGAGAGGATGTGCAGCTCGTAGCTGGAACATCCGGCACCATCTGGATGGCGTAGAGACGTATACTTACCTCGATGTGGAACAACGCCATTCACAAGAGATAACAGCAGTGAAGAACTCTTTCCGCGGCAAGTATCAGCACAAATTCTAACAGATCTGGTCATCGTAACTGTCGGGAACGACAAATTTGCTGCAACGAATATGCTTGCCGTTCCAATATTACTCTACTCGTTTGCAGTAATGAAGTTTGCATCCCAAATTGTCCGTTCCACGGTTGTAATTCCCCTGACAACAAGGAGGCCGTGGATTTTTCGAGTTTATAGTGTCTACATGATATTATGGTACTGAATTGAAGTCATCAGGAGTTCGGATTCTCTTCTCTGCATGATTCGCAACCATGAGACAGCAGGAATTGGAGAATTTCTCTTTAGGGTAGCTGCCGGAGCAGCTGGTAAACTCGGTTTATTTCTTGACACTGAACGAGGTGATTACAGTTATGTAACCGTGGGATATTGAATCCGTTGTGGGGAACGAGAAGTGCTGAAATTTTCGGAACTATTCATTTCCCCAACTCACTCTCATACTAGTTAATACGCCTGATGTAGTCCTTTTCGACCACCAGAACAAGGCGATATTTGTCGTGGAATTTTCAGTTCCTAACGAGACATCGTTCGAAAAGAGGAGGAAAAATATCTATATTTACTCTTCGAATTTCACCGACTCTAACCAAACCATTTTCTCACGGTTGATTATTGATACCCTCTCTACTTTTGATTCTCGAAATCATGACAACTTGCCGCACTAAGGCAGAAATTCTAGCCGGACCAATGCAGAAGACTGTCATTCTTGGCTCACTGCGCTTGCTCAGTGCTCACTTACCCCACGGCGTGGCAAGTGGTAAATAATGCTGGCGTGCCCTCTTGAAAGTATCGGAGATTCGAAGGATAGGGCCCGACTAGCGCAACTTGAGGTTCAAAATATCAAAAATAATAATACTTTTTTATTCATCGTAACCTGGAGGACGAAGTGTCGTTTGAGGAGAGTTATTATAACTTAACCCTGCAATTCATTATGAAATGCTTCTTGGTCAATGTCTTTAGGAGCACCTATTATTTCACCAATGAGACTGCGGTTGTGTAACGTAAACTTTTTCAATCATTCATTTCACTCGTCACAAAAATCTAAGGGTGTTATATTAGCAGCAGGTCATTCTAAGGGACCACGTTTACCTACTAATTGGTTTATATAATTGTCATCTAACCATTTTTAACGATATTACCCCAGAAAAAATTGGTGAACATACTTTAATATTATCAAGAGAGAATGATGCACATTTTAAATATACATTTGAATGAACTGAAGTAAGTTTTGAATAATTTTTTTCTTGAAATTATTATATTCATAGTTTGTTTTCAAATTATTAAAACGAATATAAAACTTCTAATCACTCAGGAACGGTTGATCCGATTTTCAAAAATAACGAAATGTTGGATAGACAATTACGAGTTACCACAAGGTTCACTTTCTATTTGTAAAAAGTTGGTAACGCCTTCTCAATAACGAGTGATGAGTGAGTTTTTAAGAACATAGGCTTTTATGATTAAACTTTGATAGTTTGTTTCTTTCATAAGTTAGGAGGAGGGAGACTGTTTTGCATCTGCTTTATATATTATTTTTTGGGGTGAACTTTCCATATATATATATTTAGATTTCAGATTGTAGAAGGATAAAAACTTTATATACTATAGATTGGTCTACTGTAGTTCTGGATTAACTTTATAAAACTATAATAGAAATGAAGATATGGAAGTCGACATTTTTTCCTGAATTCCCTTCTCTTTGAGAATTTTTTAAAAATTTCTCTAACTCTAATAATTTTTCAAGATATTGAGTTTTCAATCATTTATGTGCGGTTTGAAACCTTTTTATATTCACAGAATGAATTCACAGAAGCAAGAATTGGTAGGTTTTCAAACATGCTAAAATGTTTTGTCGGTACTGATTTAATGATAACTCTGTTAATGAAAAATTTGATTGGTAGAATTGAAACCTCTGACTTGAAATAAATCCATTGAAATTATTGTTTCCACATCAGAATAATAATACTGCCTTTTGACACGTGTTTTGCTAATCAAGTTGTATACATTCGGTCAAAATGTCACTATAGGTATGAGGGTCATTAAATTAATACCTGTATTCGTTATTATTTTAGTGGAAAAAGTGTTTTCAATAAACACCAAAATTATTCATTCGACGCCGTTGAACATTTTTAGCTAGTTAAACGCTTTCAATCTCTAGGCAAATTATTTATTTAAAATGAAATATTTTCAATTTTCATATACCTACATAGGTATGATTAGGTGCTTATTAGTTGAGTGAAAGAATATTTTGAAATTGAAGTTGGGCTCTCAATATTTATCTCAGAAACCGATAAACCGCATGGATATACTTCACAAGGTACTGAATTCCTATTTTAGAAACTTCCCGGTACTTTATTTTTTCATTCGAAAATACACGTTATATTCCTTTACCCTTATCACGTCTCATTTCTCTAATATTTTGTCCGACTTCCTACAATTATTTTGTATTGAACAATGTTCAACGGTTTTATAACCGTCTCTGGAAAATCAACAAGTACATTTTATTTCTAAATTATTCAGTATAGATTTCAACTGCAAGCCTATGCAGAATTTTTAGGGGAACATTTGATCTGCCTTAAAAATGTATAATTTCCAAAATTTACAGAAATGAAAACAATAACCTGAGCCGGGGCAAAAGTTCTTGCATGGCTTTCATATATTTAGATACTGATTACGACTGGGATCTGTCCCAACCAAACGCTATAATAAGAAATATTTCTCCATCTTTATACAAAAAATGTAGAAAAAAATGATCTACTTTCATTTCTTATTATACAAAAACACTTATTACTATTCAGTTTGTATTTCACAGGATTGCTATATGGTAAACGAAAGAGAAAAAATTTCACTTACATGGAACACTGTCATCCTCACTGGTGGAAATACGATGTTTTCTGTAAGACACCAGTACTAAATCTGGATATCATTATAAAAGATTTTTGGGCTTTCTACTTTTTCATTTTTATACAAAAAATGTAGGAATCTTTCAAAGAAAGAAGGAAGTAATCAATTTTAAAAAAGGTAACTCTATACAAAACTTTCTTTCCCAAAAATTAATCTTTTCTAAAAATATACCTTTTACCTGGAATTTGATGAAAAAAGCGAATGGATGTCACCCATTCGTGACGTAAAGTCGTAGATTTATGAATGAATTGAGTGTTTTTTCTTATAATGTTATTCAGATTTGGTACCGAGGAGCTGATAAGGTAAGTGCTTTACGACGAAACATCAGATGTCCACCAGTGAATATGACAGTGTTAATGAAATTTTACCTCTCTCATTTACTCATTGTTTAGCATATATATATATATATATATATATATATAATAATATATATATATATATATATATATATATATATATATATATATATATATATATATAAATATATATATATATATATATTCAGAACAGAAACTCCTTACCTTCACTCTCTGTGATTCATCATTTTACAGTTCTGTGAAATCTCATTGGCAGCAATGCGTTGGTCAGAACAAGAAATTCTGTCAAACTTAATGTTTTGTGTCAATCATGTCTGACTACTGCTATACCCGATTCATTCCCTACGTTATTCCTTAACTTAGCCAGTCGAGCTAGCCTTTCCTTCTATATATATATATATATATATATATATATATATATATATATATATATATATATATATATATATATATATATATACATATAAATTAGTTGACTTATGGAGCGGGAAGGTAAGATAGATCAACCGTACAAGAATAAATGAACCCACGAATTCTTACCGTATGACAAAATGACTCGTATCGGTATGAAAAATTCAGTTAACGAAAGCCGTATATGAATTAATCACCTTTGCATATATAACTCACTTTTTGCGTATGTCGTTTGGTTAGGAAAAATCCCAGTCCTAATTATTATCTAAATTTATAAAACACTCACAAGAACTTTCGTCAAATTATTAGTTTTACTTGGTTAAAACTCATTCTCATTTTCTACTTCTGACTATAAAAATAATATATTTTTGAGAGGTATCACAACTCCCCAAAAAATTTAGCACAGGCTGGCGATCTATCAAATTTGCTAAGCACCTTTCCAGTTCATTCACGTCAACAGATATTTCTCTGTGGAAATGAAGAAAGGCCGTTTCTTTCTTCTACTCAATAACTGTGGAAGCGATTTTTCTTCATCCTTCGTGTTTATGCTTCAGTTTCTTCAGAAGATTTGAGTATCTCATTTGTAGAAGACTATTGACGCTGTTTTTGTGAATCGGTATAGACGAAAGCTTTTCGAAAGGCGTGTGTTTATATCAGAAACCGGCTTTCATGAGACATTCCACGTCTTCATCCTCCTCGGAGCAATCTGATGGTGTTGGAGATGGTGAAGAAGCATTCCCTATCAAGGCCTCACCTAGAGACTGTTGACGTGAGAGACTAGGTCGCCGTGAGGTAGCATGGGCGAACCAAGACGGTCTTCTCAATGATGAAGTTGCGAAAACTTCTTCTGGTATGATGTCTCTAGTGATTGATCTACACACAAGAAAGCAGGGTATGATAACAATAACTGAAGGAGTTGAATAGGTAGAGATGTGCCATAATATATTGAATCATTCAGGTTTAGGAAGTTATTCTTCATCTGTAACATGAACATTGTTGATTTTATTTATCGGTAGAAGTATCGTATGTCCCTTGATGATTCAATTTTATATAAAGGAAAAATAGCTATTAGGAATGTTTCCCCGTTTTTATCACATTCAGAACCATGCGAAAAATAATACTGAAAAATAACAGTCGAAAAGTAGGTTATGTTCAATCTTAAAGTAAACCGATTCCACAATGATACTCGTATCTCTCAAGCTTCGGAAAAACACCGACTATCTATAATAAAATGTTTGAAATATATTGTAGCTGCTTACTGAAAAAATAAATGAATGTTGAGCGTGTTATTGGCCGGGAAAGTAGTTGTTCTCCGGTATGCATTTACCAGAACCTACTGTGTAAGTTCGTTGAAAGAGATATATGTTTTGAAATTTTATTACGAAGTATTCTTTTTCTCATCTACATATTATTTGATTAGTTACATTCATGAATTGATTTGAGATATTGTTCATTTCCCAAACAACTGAAAACTATTCAAAAAGTGGTCCTGTTGAAAATATTTAGGTCCTAGTACTGAATCTTTCTTCATATATAATGAAGAAGGGCTATGTTTAGCCTATGGTTTTCAACAATTCATATATAATCTTTTGAATTTAAAATTTGCTACTGAAATGACAAGAAACGACCAAGGTGATTAAAAGAACACGTTAGTGATCATTTGAGAAATCTCAACGAAAAATTATCGGATTTCTGTATACGAGGAATTTGGTCATAATTTCTTTAATTCTCAATATTTTCACACCTCATTGATCACCTTCAAAGTATCGACCACTGACCACGACGCATTACTTGAATTGAATTGTTCAAAACAGTTTTTAAATTCACTTTTCGAGATGTCCCTCAGGCCTTCCAGCATTTTCCACAGAGAACCAATCGCCTGTACACTGAAGAACTGTTCATTTCTTCCGTATACGCTCCCTTAAACTTTTCAAAACCTCCAAGAAGAACTTCTAGTTGACAGCTTGACTCAGAAGAACGTACTTAACGTGCACAACACTTCTATAATCGAAAAAACAAATGAACATCTCCTTGATGTTTGACTTCACTTGGAGAGCTTCTTTGGGATGAGGAGAAACACATGTCTTACACTGGCTTGATTGCTGTTTTGTTTCGGTTTGCTAATCATGGCACCACGATTCATCACCAGTAATTACCTTGTAGTCTTTGACCTGATTTTGCAACACAAAATATATCTGAAGTCAACGCTCTCTTTGCTCGTCTGTGAGAAGGCAAAAGACAAATTTGGCTGCAACCTTCTCATTTGCAACTCATCTGAATTGAACTATTCCAGACATTTTACTGAGTTTATCAATGGTTCGGGGATGGTTTTCACGAAAGGGTAGATTGATTTTGTCCAGGTTTTGGTCAGTTCTCCATTTGTAAAACATGAAAACCACTTGAAGATTCTGGTTTTACTTAGGGCGGTATCTCCAAATGCAATCTTAAGTATTTCATTAGTTTCCGGGGTCGATATCTCTAACAGAAAATAAAATTTCACTGCCGTGCATTATACTCGATGATCTGACAACTCCTCTTCGTAGGAATCAAAAAATTCTCACGCTGGCTCAGGGGGAATGACCCTAACAAACACTTGGTAGAACAATGGATTTCGCCACTCTTCCTCACCACCGCACCCTAGTTCCTTTTTTTTTGAGTTCCCTCTCGTATTGTGATATACCTACTTATTGTCCACCAAAAGACAATTCGGAAAGTCCTTACATTCAACGATGGCCACGAAAGTGGATGTTAAAATAAGTAATATTATAAGAAAAGCAACCATGCTTTTGCTCTTTCAAAGTATTGTGATTTTTTGGCTGAGATAGATTTTGCACATTTTTTGGTATACCAAAATGTCAATGACAATTCCTGCGTAAACGTCAGGAACGTGAACAGGATTTTTTAGTAATTTCATTTATACAAATTATAAAGGGGGGTTCCATTGGAGTTTTAACTATTTAATTCAGTAAGTAAATAGACTGAATGAATTTTTTCTCGACGCTTAGTTCAGATTTTTGATAATATAAACAAGTACCCATTTATTTATTTCAGTGCATATTGTGTTCATAATGTTTAACGTTGCATTCACATCATTCCCCAACCTATTTTTCCTCTGTGATATCACTTTTGAAATATCTTGAGAGATTCTTAAATATGGCACATCTCGTATATTCTCTGTACCGATATTTGATATATAGCTTTATTATGCTCGTTGACCATTGGCATTCCAAAAAACTTTTCCATATATCGAATATCAGGACAACCATTTTGTTTCAAGGACAGTTAGTAGATTAGTGGTCTATGAAAATGTAAGATTAAACGAATATTGTTAGACATGCTGACATATAGACAATTAGAGGATCATGCTTAGGAATATTTTCACCCTTTCATTTATTGAGCATGAGCAGGTATTTGCAACCAGAACAGTTCAATAGATTTCATTGATTGTTACCAAAACACCTTTCAATATTCTGTAACACCTCAGTCATCCAACATCAACTGATTTTTTTTCAAACTGAAAGTTATGAAATATAGGTATGGAAAAATGAAAATATTCGCCACCATTAGACTGATAAATGAATTAGTTTTTTATTAGTTCGCCATATTTTTTGTTGAAATATTTGTGTTTGGTTAGAATGATGTGAAATCAAAGCATGAACGACCCTAGTGACAGAACTGTATTGTCCGTGAAGTTGTTATTTAAGGTTATGCATGATTTTTTTCTTGTATATGAAGCAATGGTATTCATGACCTTCATCCAAGAAGAGCATCATGAGAGTTTCCTAGTCCCCAAATCAGTTACGCCCTGCAGATTATTCAAAACGAATTTCAATATCTTCCAAGCAGCTTTCTCTTTCGTGCAGTCCTTACAGCTTCTCAATTCACTTCATTCTTTCTTTTGGATTCCCTCGCACGAGCAGTTTCGAATGGTGAATTTATGTTTAGTTTTTCAAAAACCCATTCGTGTATCTTGTTCGATATGGAATAACAATAAATTTCTGAATATTATCTTGAAAATTCGAGGATTTGAGTGGGGTGTTGGAAAATCGAAAACATCCAAAAATATTGATTCCTTCTGAAAAAATGTATTAGAAAAATAATATGCTCAATTTTTTTCATATTTTCAATTTTGAGTTTTGAATAGTTGGAGTGCATCTAGAAACCTTATAACTTGATGAAATTTCTACACACTGCGATTATTAGCACATCCAACCCGTGCTAGGAATCGCCCGTTAAAAGGTAGGATCTCGTTAATTCATAGCTCAGACAAATTTCGACTTTTGAGGGTTGTCGTTCATAGGGAGGTGACATCTGGTTATCAGAAAACAGATATCAAGAGACAGAGAGTAGGCAGAAATAATGTCTTGAAAGTTTTCTTTCGATGGGTAATATTAAATGTTTACAAAATTTTTTTTAGGATTGCACGTAAGGATAGGCTTTTCAGTATCATCCACAAATCATTGTTTTTTTTCTACTGGATAAAACAAAATCATAGGTCTCATCATTTCCTGAGCTGCTGTGATTTTTTTATTTTTATTAGTTATACCATTATATTTATTCAAAATTGTGCTATATGCATGTATATATGTATTAACAGAAATTATCTCTATTTACAATAATCATGGGCAATATGACGCACATTTTGAAATGTTTGTAATTGTATTGAAAATTTGAAGATAGGTATTCATTTTTTATGTACACATATTAATATTTTTAATTTTTTTTTGACGCATTCATCGGAATAAATACTCTTCCACTCTTGTAAATGATTAAAAAATACTCTGTTGAAACAAACGTATCTATCTATCTACCCGCTGCAATCTGGAATTTTTAATGGGGATGGCATTCTGCACATTCTTCTTGGCTCCATTCTTGTATAGTAGTTTTACCTAAGCAAAACTGTTTTCACCAGACAGAAACTTCAATTTCCATTTGTATGTGTGCTGAACATTCGTAGTCGGATACTTTTAGGCTCGTCATTCCAATCATTTTAATATTATTCACCTCTTTTGTGATGGATATAATACTATTTTTTAAACTATTAACTTATAAATTTGTTATATGAACGTAATACAAAGCTGTATTTTACTATACACGGATGACTATTCAGTTCCAAGTTGAATTAGTAGTATAGTAATAATTGCAATAATAACATATATTGATCATGAAAGTTTACAACATCATTTACTTTAACTAAATTGAAACATTTTGAATGTTCGACCCAGAATATGTCTGTATCGTTGTTTGATGTTTACATTTGTTTCATTTTTCAATAATATACATTTGCAGCACGATGTTTGATTGTATTTCTGCTTTCATCTAGTGTGACAATTGAAACCTGAGTCTAGTTGAGCATATGTTCAAAAATATCTTGTTATATTTGATTTCACAACGGTCAAATATATGTTTGTTGAATTTTGTGTGACGCCCTCCGGGATTTTAATAAATTTGGAAGAGGAACATCAAACTAGTTTGATCTTCATCTTGAAACACGTGACGAGGTGTTGAAATAACGGTTTGGTATTGGGAAAAAACTCCAGTAATATTCATTACTACACCAAAGATTCTAAGCAGTGCATCACAAGCACATGAAATTCATAATGAACGTATATTTTTGAAGAATAATTCAAACATGTTGCATATGGCTCAAGTGCGACTCTGTCCATTCACGAATGATATGTGAATGAAGTATCCGAGCCAACTCAGGAGATATCACTAAGAAACCTTGTAGTAATGCAGGATCTTCGAACTGGGATATTCGCGAAAGAATTATTTCAACAAACTGGAATACAAACACTCATCGATGGTTTATAAGAGATTCAAATGCAACAAGTACTTATTAAATACAAACCGACATCGATGGCTTATGAGAGTTTGAAATGCAACAAGTATTAAAGGTTAAGCCGGCATCAATCCATATAAATGCTCTTTTGATACCTGTGCTAGAAGAAATGGAATTGAATTCAAGAGAAATTACTTCTTTTCGAAAAATCAACTCTGAAAAAAACTCAACGAAAAACCGGAGAAAGTTAGTCACCGTGTTGTTACAACAGTGGAGAACCAGGTATCTGTGGATAATTTGTTACAAATGATCAATCTTTCAAATTATACAATCAAGAAGTGGCGTAAATGAGGAGAAAGAGAACCAAATATAGAACAACATTTTTTTCAGGTGGTCAAGCAACCGAAAAAAAAAAGAAGACAAATCTCCAAAACTGGAGTCGATGTTATTGACCCTGAATAAGATAACAAGACATCGGAAGATAATGATTCAAAGTTGGTTAGAATTGGTTCAGAAATGGCGTTCGATTGAATGGCAGTCAGTTCAAGCTTTGAAGAAAGTTTGAGGATACTGGAACTTCTTATATCTAATCAATGACTGTTGGCATTGCAACTGGATAAGGCCACATTCGAAAAAATCCATTAAAGAAACTCTTTCCACAACAGGCTAAAATAGTGTCCCTTGACGAGCGTTTTGATAACCAAATCAGCATCATTAGGAGATTATGCGGTAAAAATGTTTTCAATAGATTGAAATAAGGGTATGAGTGTGAAATTTATTTATAATGAATTAATAGGCGGTAATTGTATTGTACGTCCCAATAAAACAATTTCACGAGTTTTTGGTATGAACTGACTATAGTGATGATTATATTTTGTCATTGCCTTTGTCATTGAAATGTTATATGTGACCTACATTGGAAGTTCTGTCATCTAAGACGTTCAAAGTCGAGAAAAATAGTTTTAGATTGCGTGCAGGATGACAAACCCAACATCCAGAGATAGCTAAAGATTTTGTCATTTCTTACATTTTCATCGAGGCAAAATTGTCACATATGATTAATGTACGATTCGTTAACACACCCAGTACTCAGCTCGAGCATAGAACCGCGTCGGGTTTGTCGTCTTTGCCCTGGAGTCTGAGGTGGTTGTGGTAACGGTGGCACCGACATTTGTTTATGAAGTACGCCTAGAGGATCGCTATCTGTATGACTATCTTCTATGAAAATTACAGCATTTCTTCCGGCGGAACCTCTTCTCTCCTTTTGTGGGGTCGATTCAGTGCTACAAGACGGTTCGGAGCTGATACTTTCTCTTCTGAAGAGACCGATCACAGAAGAACGGGGATTCTCTAAACCACCTGAAAAAAATATTTAGTTGAAACACATTTGTTTCTGATGTTGCAATCAAAAAAACTTTTTAACTCGTCTCGAAATATCAATTTATTTGAAAAAAAAAACTATATTAATTAAACTCACTTATTGATTTCAGTGTGTTGTGGATAAACAAATATCATTCAACCTACTCCATGAATAGAATTTAAAATGTAACCAACCAAGGGGCTCGCCAGCTTATGACTAAGGGGTTGGCAATGGGGCAATATTATGGAGGATAAAAAATATGAACGCCTGGTACAGTCGAAAGCATGAAGCGTTACATTTTGGAAGTCTTTGACTCGATGACGATTGTAATAAAAATGGTTCTGATATCGATGTATAATAACTAAATCAAACTTTTAAACATAGTAATAATTATTTATTTTAACAAAATAATATTTAATTTAAACATAACCTGCGGGGATTTTTTGCAAAACTTTCAACCACTTTATGATAAAAAATATTTAGGTTTATTTATTACAGCTCTGTGTACACATGGCCAGACCATTATGGCGATCTTCTGCCATGGTGCTACTTAGCCATGTTTTCAGTCTTCTGAGGCTGCTTGATGATCGCTCTACTGTACAGGTCGTGTATGGTAAATTTTCAATGCCTTTTCCGTTTCGGGAAAGAAGGAATTTGTTTCTTGTAGGACATCAACAACTGTAAGATTTGTTAGATTAAGCCTATCGTGCCACAATTGTTGCATAAGTTCTGCAAAAGTTCGATTTCATTCTTTGTTTGTTAAATCATAAAACTGGGCAATAGATTCACAATTTTGTTTCAGATTTTCAGTTGTCATCTTTTGTATCTGGGCCGGGTGTAACTTAGATAATGCGAATGATGGCGTGTTTTCTTCAGCAAAACGTACTTCAAGGGAGGTGATAATTGAATCCAAGTATGGTATTACTGAAGACCTCTTCCAGTATTCTGAAGGGCTTTCTGCTGGATGATTGCTTCTATGGCGTTGTTTCCACGTAATACGCGGCATTGATGTAATGTCCTCCTTAAGTTCGAATTTCTTCCCAACAGCAGTAGCTTCCTTTATAATTTCGTCTGTCACTTTTTCCGAATTTTCACGGTGGTTTTCAATTAAAAGTAAAATCCTTTCAACGTGTTCCGAGGCATTGACCACGTCCAAAGCTGCAGATTGGAGTACGTTGTCAACGGGTTCCATCAAAGCCGAGTATTTGGCTACCAACATAATCCCGAGAATGAAAGAAATTCTGGAAGTAGCCGCATGCACTTGGAAGGCACTTTTCCGAGTTGCACTATTTCCTTCCTGAGATAATGTTTGTAAGGCTTTCAGAATTATTGGAAGATTTTCTTTAAAAACTCTGATGGTTTTGTGTTTCTCACTCCATCATGTCTCGCAAAGTCTGGAAATATTAGGTATCAACTTCTTCCTCAAAACTGATTCCCGAAAAAAGTTTATAGTATCTTTGGTGGGTCTCATGGCATTTCTAATTTCAGGAAGTGAATTTAGATCATTGATAACTAGATTCAGTTTGTGGGACAAGCAATGAAAGTAGAGGACTTTGGTGTACGTAAGATCGCTTGTACCCCATACCCCTCCGTTTTTTCCCGACATCGTTGAACAACCATCAAAACCAAAACCCACGCATTTATTTATATTCAGATCTTCTTTTGTCAAACACTCATCTATGCTATGTGCAATCGATTTCGCATCCAAATCTTTCAGCTCAATGAATCCGACAAACATTTCTTGGACTTCCTGTGTTTCTTCATCAAAATATCGCTTCCCAATCGATAGTTGTTCAGTGCCAGAAATATCAGCTATTTCGTCTGCTAGCACACTATATGCTGCCGCTTTTTTCACTTTTTTCATAATATCAGCCTTAATAACGCTTCCACAAATACCAATAATTCAATTTTGAATATCCACTGAACGGTAGCTTGCATTCATTTTCCCTTGCTCAATGTGTTTCTTCAAAATCAAATTTCCCCCGCCAATTCGCAGCCTATATAAATCTTTGAGGATATCTTCATCATAATGTTCACCTCTGAGTGCTAAGTCGTGTGACCGGCAAAACATAATGCAGGAAATAATAGATTTTATAATTTTGTGATTTCCTTCAATAATTCCCTGGGAATATTTGTTCAGTTGCAAATCGACAGGCACACCTTCGAGAAAATATTTCGCAGCTTTTAATGCCTCCTTATGAAAGTGAGTTACAATGTGCTTTTTGCACTTCTCGTGAATATCTTTGAACTTATAGAAGGGCCTTATAGTAAATGATCCCAATATGCCTCTAAATGAATTTGGATTTGGTGGGAAAAACGTACAATATTTACAAAATAGTCGTTTTTGGCGCCTGGAATATACCAACCACGGAGAGTATGTTTCCAACCAACAATAATTGAATTTTCTCTTTAAATGTTTTGCATCTTCCGCAAAGTTATAGGTCGCGGAAGGGGACCAACAGTTTTCAATCAATTCCTTCTCCTTTTCGGTTGATAACATGTGTGCCTGTCCAACATATCGCACGATATCATTTTCATTGCAGTCATCTTCATCCATCAATGAATCAGGATTCGGTGCCAGAGCCAGATATCTAGAGGAACTTGGTCTAGGTAGTTTCTGCCGCTGAATATAACCTGTTGTGGTAACCGATGAAGACATATGCGATATTGTCGTTACTTTGTCTTGTTTGTCGTTGTTGCTACTCGATCCATCAGTTTTTTTTTTCATTCCAAACTTCCTGCAAAACAAAACTCTTTGATAAAACTTTATGTAATTGATTAAATTTTTACGGGAGAGCAGTTTTGTTCAGATACTTATAAACATTATCTCAGGAAGCTTTTTTAGCCTTATTTATATCAAGGATCTGTTTTAATTTATAATTAATAAAACCACAAATATAATTTATGTTTTGTTTTCATAATCAATTACTGAAAACGAAATCACCGTTGAGTTAACGTTAAATCCATAGGAATTGAATCAATAAACTCGTTTTTAATAAAATGATCGTTTTTCTTAACATTTCCCTTCCACATTATCGATACTTTCTTTCCACATCAAAAATATGTCAGATAAAATAAAAAATGATATTCTTAACGATAATTATACGTCTCTAGCTAGTATATCCTTCACCAAAGCTATAAGCTAAGAGAAATAAAATAAAAATTCTAGCTCTAAGTCCAAGATTAAAGCAGTACATAACTTACCAAAAAACTTTCTGATGTCCATTTTGATAAGATGATGGATGGAGACACACTCAGAAACTTCACAACTCAACACTGAGATGATGAGATCTTATATTATTCAATAAAAAATATAAATATCGATATTGACTAACACAGGCAAGCCGGTAGTCTTATAAGCGCTTTCCAATTCGCTCGTTTAGCATGATTCGTTGATCGCTTCCAATTAAAAAGTGACTCGCTCACAGCGGCTCATGTCTTTATATACCCAAACGAACATCATACTAGAATGTACAGTAACATTCTACCCGATCTAGAAATTAGAATGTTTGATACACAATTTTTATAGAATGGTTCCTTTATATTATTGAATTGAAGTATTATCATAAATAATGTTACCGGCTCATATTGAAATCAATCTCAGAGTCGTCCGATTCACACAAAAAACAATTTTTAGCCTTTTTTATATATATATAATATATAAACAATTTTTACTAGTCTGTCACTATCCTCAATCACACATTCACTTTCATCCAAGGGACGCACCGCACGCAGCTGCAACGCTGTGTTCCCTTCTATCAGGGAGGACAGTTCTCTCGAACTTCTTTGTTAAACACCTTTCCGTAATACAGATGGGTGAAAATTACTGCTATGGACTTACCTGTTCATACCTGCCAAGCCAAAAGTTATGATTGGAAAAGTTGCCAATCCAACGTTTGCATACTCTATAGGCTGCATACTTTCGATTTGTATAATATTTGTTCATTGAACGAATTAATGTAATGTTTAAAAAATATTTTTGAACTTTTGAATTAAGAATAGTTCCATAGCACATTTCATATTCTCATTCAAGACCTTCAAGACTTTTTTAAGGGCACAATTCTATTTGAGTCGGAACTTCATCAAGGTATGGGGGTTGTTCTTTCGTGCAGCAAGAAATTCCTGATTATTCTGAGGCTATAGTTTGGTTAATTCGACGGTAACAATATTAAAAATCTTACCTAAGAAGGTGGCAGATGGGGAATTATAGGCTAGATATTCCTTATTTGACGCCCAAGCTGGAAATTCATTTTGCTGGAGTGGGGCGGATCCCTCCTCTTCGCGTTTCCAAGGAAGCACCATTTCGGTAGCAGTAGGAGTAGATACTCTCATGAAGTCTCCAGCTGAAAATTAATTTCTTCACTGAGTTGAGCATCTCATTACATATTATTGTTATTGAAATTGTTGCTATTTCTTTGGAACTTGCTGATTCAAACTGATTCAAATGACCCATACTAAAATTGAGAATGAAACTATACTATAATTCCAAAATAGTAGTTACTAAATTCTCAGAAATGAAAATGTCTTAATATGTCTCTTGCGGTGGGGTATAGAAATTATACTAAGGAAATGAGGAAAAAATTCGTTTTAATGCAATAATATTTCTGAGAATTTAGTGGCTTCTATTATGAAATTGTACTATAATTTGCAATTATTTGAACTTACATCTATGACGTAGCGATGAGGCTTATGTCATCTTTTATGAACAGGAGGGAACGAAGCAGCACCTTGGATGTGATTTTTTTCTTCTTTCCTTTTTTTTATAATCTTAGTTCTTTAAATTGATTTGTATTTCATGATTGTTCCAAATTTCATTGTTTATTGTAATACTTAGATAAGGTACAAAACGTAATTTTGGGCCTCACATCTTCATTTTGATAATTGATAGTTCAGTACCGAAGTGAGTAGTTGAAAAATATGGTACTTTTTATTTTGTAAATTCTCATTGACACCGATATCAATGAGTCAGTTCTAATATTTATAAAACGGATCACATGGCGAAATGTCATTTTTCTCTTCTGTATCAACTTTGGCATGTTTGACAGAAAATGGAACAGAATTTCTTCTTCATTAGACTTGGATTGGAAATTCATTTCTATTTATCTTGAAGTTCCGAAATATCAAAAATAGGCTGGTGTTAAAATTTCAACTACTAACAACTGAAAGTGGGACCTTCGCTTTGGTGTAGCAGTTTGAAGTATTCTCGTGATTGTCTTAACTCAGTCACAATGATAACAATCCCAGTTTTTGTGCATTGGCAAATTAGTTCAACACATCACATTAATTCAACAAGTAATAATACTATGAGTACCTTTCGCATTGTCGAACACAAATGAGAACAATAGTTAATGATGGAGAACTATTTTTTTTCAATAAGACACCCTGTATATTCCTGCATATTTCAATAGGGCTTGAAACTACCTTCCCAAAAATGTAGACTTTGGACGATGCGGCGATAAAACAGAATGCAAATCGTTACTGGTAGCTGTCAAATTTTGATTTGAGCAGTAAAGGCGCTCTTCAATTAATGGTTTTGTTTAATTTCCAAACACATTCGCAATGAAGTATCAGAATTATGGAAACTGGGATATGATAGTCTGTTTTATACACACCAGGAAAAATGCAGAAGCAGCAATACATTTGAATCACGTGAGGTATGCAGAGAGAAGACAACCTTTTAGAGACATTTTCGAAAGATTGCGACAAAACCTAATTGATAGCGGTCAATTTGAAAAGAAAAGGCCAAAATTATATGAATCGAATAGGGATGAGGAGTTGGAAGAGATAGTCCTTTTAGGAGCTGTTGAAATATCAAATGTGATATACCTTTGGATTTTGAATTTATGGCTTTATCAATATCCGTAATAAAAAAGGCAGGTCCGTTTTAAAAAAAGTTGGTGATGATCATGTTGACACGACACGTTTAGTCAAATATTTATTATTGCATCATCATAGTACACTTCGAATACAATAACATTTTTTCCCATTTTTTGATATTCTTCGAAATAACAATTCCATTCGAAAAAAACAAAAAACCAGCATTTGTAGTTTTCTCCTTATAACTCGAGAAGAGCGAGATTCCCCATAAATTTTCTTCGGTCACTGTATTGTTTCCGATGACAGTTACGGTTTAAAATATATATATATATATATATATATATATATATATATATATATATATATATATATATATATATATATATATATATATATAAATAGATAAGTATTAATCTAATCACTCCCATATTGATTTCAATTTAAGAGCCACCGGTAGACAGCTGTTTCAGCCTATTGGACATTGTCAGTACCGGGCAGGCGGTCCTCGATTGAAGACAAAAATGTGAATAACCAAGAAAAGTACTTGATAAAAATAAATGCTTAAACGCGAGCGAGATATAAGTGGAACCAACCTATTGGTGTGACACCTAAGTCAACTTGCCAAGTTTTTTATGTCATTGTTCGTGGTTTGACCAATCAACCGACAACTGCGGTAGCAGAAATTCGGGAAGCTGTTCTGGAACCAACAAAACTGATATAAAAACTTGGCAAGTTGGCTTGGGTGTCACACCAATAGGTGGTTCCACTTATGTCTCGCTTGCGTTCACGCAGTTATTTGTATTAAGTACTTTTCTTGGTTATCATTTTGAACGCAATAATAACTCTCGCCAGCGACAAGATTATAGTCGAAGACTACCACACAGACGTCCCGCGTTCGATACCGCAACGGAGAATTTTTTTGTTAGTTAGGGAAGCCACAGATTATGCTGTAGACGACCCCTCCCGATATAGAAGGCCCCGACACTCTGTCGAATGAGGCCCTCATGTCCCCCGTTAAAGGATGAATAACTTCTTCATCCATCCCACCCCAGCCAGGTAGGGGTATCCCGTGAAGGGCGGCACTGATGTCTAAGGACTTCATGCCGTCATCCATCAGTCATGTACCCATTGGCCCATCTCAAGGCCAATGATCAGCCGAAAGGGTAGGGGAGCTGGTCTCCAAATCCTGAATGAACTGAAGATGATCGTCAAGCATTTTGAACGCGTGAACGCACCGTACTACATCCCCAACAGATTTATATACAGAGACTTAAATCTGGACACGCAATATGTGGACGTGTATATGAGAGAACACGCAGAAGCGTGTTCGATAGAATCAGATCGCACAACAACCCATCGCTACGCGATCTACACGACGCGTTGAATATGAATGACCCCAGCTTCCGAGAAAGGGACGAACACCCAAGGCCGACAAAGCAGAATCTATGACCGCCCCCACGAGTCGCCGTCAGGCGACTTCGGTAAGCATATTAATCAGACTTTCTTTCAGCAAGTTCACCGCAGAACAACTCGACCGCGACTCAAATATCCTTGGATTCACTGAGGAATGCCCGACGTAGGCAACAACAGCCGCCGATTAGTTTTTGGGGCCCCCATGCAAAAATTCAGTTAGGAATAGTCCCGACAAACTAATTTAACCGATCAGAAAGAATAGCACCTGAAGGCTGGCTTTCGACCAAAAGAGGTCAGATGTCAATCTTGCTGAAGTGCCCATCAGTAAGTCGAGGACCGCTCGGAGAGCGGGGGTGAAAGGAGGGGGGTATTAGGTTCTCCTTGCTAAATAGTTGGGGGGGGAAGCTTCTACTTCAGGGCACCCAACCCGGGAGAGGGGCATGGGGGGGCACATTTTGTCTTTAATCGATGACCGCTTGCCCGCTACTGACCATGTCCAATAGGCTGAAACAGCTATCTACCGGTGGCTCTTAATTTGAAATCTTCTAGGCACTCTTCTATAGAAGAAGCTCTATGACTTCTATGACTAGGCACTCTTCTATCTTCTATAGAAGAAGATAGAAGAGTGCCTAGAAGATGACAGCACGACCAGCTTTCGAAAGCGCTCGCAGATAATCAAATAGAGGTCATAGAGCTTCAAATCCTTTTTGTAACTTAAATTAATAGTAAAATACTGAATATATATATATATATATATATATATATATATATATATATATATATATATATATATATATATATATATATATATGTATACAATATATAGTGATATAAGAATATATAATATATAAAATTTCTTTCAGATATATTTTCTTCCAGGTGCAGCTTCCAGTTTTTTGAAATGTTGCACCGATTTCCTGAGATATTTTCGGCAGATCGGATTATCAGGAAATCTTGCATTGAACACTGTCTCATGAAAATTAGGACCGGCCTCGGCGTGAATAAGGATTGCTGTTTTTTTCCTTCAAAGATCTGACGCGAACGATTTTTTTATATTTGAACTGAATGAAATGAAGTAAACTCTCAGTATCAATAGTTACAGCTAACACAATACTCTCTGTTATTAGGGTGACACGTTGTGAATTCTTATCTACATAGTCGATCACAAAAAATCCTGAATCGAATTATAAACAGAAGTGCGCTTTTTTGTAAAATACTTTGATCCAATTTCATTTTTACTACCATGCATTTTCGTGAACAACTTCTTCCTTTTACACATTATAAACTTTGTGTAACCTGTTGTTAATAATTTTGGAATTGTTTCAGTGTGGTTGCGAAGTTACGAATTTACATTTTTCTTGATTTCCAATTTATGAATATCACTGGAGTTCTATCCCACCACCAAACTGTTATTTTCAACACCTCGACATGTGTTTCAATCACTTAGAGGAAGATTGAACTCAGTTCAATAACTTGAAGATTGAAACACGTGTCGATGTGTTAAAAATAACGGTTTGGTGGTAAGATAGAACTCCAGTAATATTCATCATTACACCAAAGGTTAGAAACAGTGAAGGTCGTTTGGTGTACATAATTTAAATATTTTTCGAGCGAAGGGTCATAAGACCCCCATTTTCATTGAAAAAAAAAAGTTGATAGTGCTTTCTCTGAGGCAAGAGATGTCACACCATTGGCTTTGTTTATCGAAAAGTACTAAAACCGATTATTTTCCATACAAATTTTCTCCTTCCATACAACTTTTGATATCTTCAATTTGCAATTTAAATATTGAACTGAATAAATCAATTTTGAATGAGAAGTTAGTGGTATCTCATTTTTTATTCCCAATAAAAGTAGTATTGGTCACTGTTTAAGTAACTTTTTACATTTTCATTATTATTATCATACAGGTTAGGAAAAGTCATTCCCAACCTGTATGATGATAATAATGAAAATGTTAAAAGTTACTTATAAACAGTGACCAATACTGGGAATAAAAAATTAAATACCACTAAGTTCAAAAAGATCATTGAAAATTTTAGAAAGTTGCGTACCATTCAGAATAACGGAAATTAAATATTCAACGAAAGTCATTTTTTGTGGAGGAGAATCAGTTTTTCATGGCCCTTTTTTGGGTATTTTTTATCTTCCACAATCTGAAAAACATAAAAATTATAATGGAACTTCATACAAGTGGAGAAAGGGCAAACTTTTTAGTTAACCCCGATAAGTTACTGCGTGAATTCGAAGTATTTTTCACAAAGAAAAATGTTCTATTTGCACTGATAGGAGACACGCCCTATTAGCCTTAAACAGACAACGTGTTACCTCAGGGCTAGTACTAAAGTGCCACCAAGATTTAGCCTCGGTAGATAATAACATTATCCTGGGGTGGGTTAAAGGGCACGACAGGAGTTGAGATAATCGAATTGTTGACTCTTTAGCCAAGGAAGCGGCTGGACTAAGAATTTCAGGACCCAGTGGCACCTACGGCCTGATGACTTCGACAATTGTGCAACTAGCCAAATGTTACACCCATGCTCAATCCCTGAAGAGATGGGATGCAATCTTGCCAGGATCCCAGTCAGAAACCCTACGCTTAACAGTAGGGTTTCTGACTGGCCACTGTCAACTATGGAAATACCTCCATAATATGGGGCTAGTGGACACACCTCTATGCAGGATGTGTGAACAGGAAGATGAGACTGTGAGGCATGTCCTATGCCTTACAGTCCCTATGCCCAGGGTTATCGTCAATAAGAGGGTGTGTGTTCGGTAGGTCTTGGCCTACACCTGCCGATATAAAGGAGATGTCTCCCAGTGACCTGTCCACCTTCCTGGAAAGGACATGACGGACGATGACCTAGAAGGACCACTCCTCGGGTGGATGTACGATGGGTCACATGTGGCCTAAGTGCTGTGGGCTTACACTCACTCTCCCTACTCTACAGATACAGACGATGGCTTTAGTTTCAATTCCAGTAAATTACTGTTGGATCTTTCTACATATCCTTGCCTTCTGCAAAACGAAGGCTACTTATAACTTTTGGACAGATCTTTTTTGTTTAGTAGATACTGAATTCAGTCTTTGCTCACAGGAGTACTCAATTTCTCTAGAGACTATATGAAAGTCTCAAGCGTAATGATTTACGGCTTCCAAATTTTACTCCTCTGTTTGTCAAGCTGAAAATCTTGCATTTAAAGATTTTATATTTGGAGTCTCCAGGTAATCTATTGGATTATCTGGCTTCATATATGCTGAAAGGTATTCAAAAGGCATTGAATCTCTCACGATTACATTCGTGTTTCCCAGAAGGGTAAGTTGTAAATTGTTGCTAGCAGGGTTTGATGATTAGCAGATGTTATTCGGTCTCAATTGATACGTTTTTAGGAGGACTCCCATATTCAACTCACTTGAAAAATGGTTTTTGGATAGTATTTGTTAATGAGGATGTAGGCTCATTGGTATTTTTTTACTTCATGAGTCCTGGAACAGGTCACAGCCTATCGTTCCTTCGAATACTAAATATACTGAAACGATGTTCAGAGACACAAAGTTATTCATCATCTATATTACTCTTTGATTGAGTTATGAGATTATTTCATCATGCTTGTAGCTGAAGTGACTATCACGTCGTCTACAAAACTTGGATCTATAGAGGTTAAAAACAACTAGTGGAATACTTCTTTTTCGTCACGTTATATATATTTATATTTATATTTATATATATATATATATATATATATATATATATATATATATATATATATATATGTTAACTCGAAGATTCTCACGGATAAAGTATGATGAGCTGTTTTCTCGGGTTTCGCTCCGTGTTCTGTGTATTTTCTCCCCATAAGGATTATTTTCACAACGTTTCGGCAAAGTCTCATTTGCCATCTTCTGGTGATGTCTGGTTTTTTCAACTAGACTGATTAATTCGAACTCTGTGTCTCAATTTATAGGGATGGATGTTTCCCTTTACCTGCGTTGCTGCCACTACCTGTGTTTGCTCGACTACCTGTTTTGGTCTTATTACCTGAGCTGCCTCTCCTGTCTCTGTTATTGTACCTGTATTGTCCTGTACCGAGTTTTGCCTCTGGAGTTGAGCAGTCTGATTGCTTGTGCGAAGTGATAAAACGGATCTCCATGTTGATGGTAATCTTTGCGCATCATCCCTCTTGTTCATATTATTAGGTCGTTTTTCAATTTCGATTGCCTCTCTGATTGTTCGTGAGTAAAAGTTTTCGTTGCTTGCTAGCATTTTTGTGTTGTCGAAATTGATGTTATGTCCTGTTTGAAGTACGTGTTGGAAGAGAGAAGACGTGGTGACTTTTCCCTTCACTGCTAGTTTGTGTTCATCTTTGCGAATGTTGATTCGTCTGTTGGTCTGGCCGATGTAAGTCCTGTCACAATCATGGCATGGTACTTCATACACTCCTTGTGATTCCAGTGGTATCTGATCCTTGGGATTACGAAGCATGGACCTTATTGTTCGTTCTGGTACGAACGAAGTTGATATGTTATGTCGGTGAAGTATTCTGCTGATTTTATCTGTTGTTCCTGCAATATATGGTAGTGTGGTTGTTATGACCGGTGTATCTCGAGTTTTTTGTTGTTTCCGTGTGGTCTTGGCAGCCGCTTTTATACTTCTTTCTGAGTAGTTATTCATTTGTAGCGTTGTTTCGATGGTGTTCAACTCTTGTTGTCTGTGATCGTTGTCTGCCAGCCTCCTCGAACGTGTAATGAGTGTTTTTGCCACCGCGTGAATTTGTTTTGGGTGGTGGTGTGAATTTGCGTTTAGGTACCTGTTCGTGTGTGTTGGCTTTCGATATACCGTGTGACCTAATGTTCCGTCTGGCTTTTTCATAATCAGTACATCGAGAAATGCGAGCTGGTTGCCTTCTTCAACTTCTTTCGTAAATTTAATGCGTGGATGGATTTCATTCAAATGATTAAAAAACCTGGAAAGTTCCTGGTGACCATGAGACCAAATCACGAAGATGTCATCGACATACCTCAGCCAGAGTTTAGGTTTCAAGGGTGACGTTGCTATTGCTTCGGTTTCGATTTCTTCCATAAAGAGGTTGGCAACAACGGGTGATAGTGGCGAGCCCATTGGTGCCCCTTCAATTTGTCTGTACCGTTGGTCGTTATAGATGAAGTAAGTGTTTTTGATGCAATGTTCCGCCAATGTGATGATATGCTCTTCCGGTTTGTATCTCTTTTTGATTATTTCTAGTGCCTCTCCGGTGGGTACCTGGGTAAATAACGAGGTTACATCAAAGCTGACAAGGATGTCGTCCGGACTAACGGTTTGTGTTTTCAATATGTCTATGAGGTGGTCGGCATTGCGCACATATGAATCGACCTTTTCCGCATGTGGTTGAAGTACATGAGCAACGTGTTTCGCTAATTGATGCACTGGTGAACCTACCGAGCTCACGATTGGCCTGAGTGGTGCCCCTTCCTTGTGGACTTTGGGGAGTCCATAAAGTTTAGGGCACTTGGATGATTTCTCTCTTGGAATCAGATGTCTTTTGATTTCGTCGTCGATAGGAGAATTATTGATGGCAGTTTTTGTGGTTTTCTCTAGATAGGTAGTTGGATATCTAACTATTTTCTTGTAGGCTGGATCCTCTAGTAGTTTCATCATTTTGGCTTCATAATCTATGGTGTTTAACACTAAAAAAAACCAGACATCACCAGAAGATGGCAAATGAGACTTTGCCGAAACGTTGTGAAAATAATCCTTATGGGGAGAAAATACACAGAACACGGAGCGAAACCCGAGAAAACAGCTCATCATACTTTATCCGTGAGAATCTTCGAGTTAACATTTTAAACCTTTACGGGGAGAAGGTATTCCAACAAACAAGAACATTTGAGAAACTTCGAACAAAGAGGTCCAGGCTTCTCTGCCAACTCACGTTCCTTCGACGCTGTAGAGAGCAAAAAATCATTCCAAACTGCGTAAAAATAAATTATCACCTCAAGACCCAGGCCACAGAAAACATCATGAGAAGAACAAGTTTTGCACTCTTACGAGCCAACATCCATGACGCCAGAAGACAACTAAACAAAACAGACACACAACGGCTTAGACTACACACAACTTTAAGCAACATAATTCATCCACTAATATGGGATAAGATTGACACACTAGCGGAATTCCGAGCGGAAAATGACTTCGATATCACAACAGAGAAACAGAAGGACAAGTTCAACCGTCTCAGTCTGACACAAACAAGGAAAAACAACATACCAAGGATTGAGGCCACCAGAGTGGTTTACAACTATTCTAGCCATCACCTAGATGAGGCATCCACTGAGGCGCTAGCTAAAGGTTTCAACTTCGCGGTCGCACCAGGCCGCATACCGGTTGAAAATATAATTAGCAATGTAGAATCAGCCCTGAATAGAATAGACGACAAGGAGACGCAAGAGTCAATTAGACAGGACATTGCACACGTACTCAAAAATGCAAAACCGCCGACCAGAAATATACCCCATAAAGAATACCAAGCACTGAAAAATCTACGAGAGAATGAGGATATCATCATCCTACCAGCAGACAAAGGCAATGCAACAGTAGTGTTAAACACCATAGATTATGAAGCCAAAATGATGAAACTACTAGAGGATCCAGCCTACAAGAAAATAGTTAGAGATCCAACTACCTATCTAGAGAAAACCACAAAAACTGCCATCAATAATTCTCCTATCGACGACGAAATCAAAAGACATCTGATTCCAAGAGAGAAATCATCCAAGTGCCCTAAACTTTATGGACTCCCCAAAGTCCACAAGGAAGGGGCACCACTCAGGCCAATCGTGAGCTCGGTAGGTTCACCAGTGCATCAATTAGCGAAACACGTTGCTCATGTACTTCAACCACATGCGGAAAAGGTCGATTCATATGTGCGCAATGCCGACCACCTCATAGACATATTGAAAACACAAACCGTTAGTCCGGACGACATCCTTGTCAGCTTTGATGTAACCTCGTTATTTACCCAGGTACCCACCGGAGAGGCACTAGAAATAATCAAAAAGAGATACAAACCGGAAGAGCATATCATCACATTGGCGGAACATTGCATCAAAAACACTTACTTCATCTATAACGACCAACGGTACAGACAAATTGAAGGGGCACCAATGGGCTCGCCACTATCACCCGTTGTTGCCAACCTCTTTATGGAAGAAATCGAAACCGAAGCAATAGCAACGTCACCCTTGAAACCTAAACTCTGGCTGAGGTATGTCGATGACATCTTCGTGATTTGGTCTCATGGTCACCAGGAACTTTCCAGGTTTTTTAATCATTTGAATGAAATCCATCCACGCATTAAATTTACGAAAGAAGTTGAAGAAGGCAACCAGCTCGCATTTCTCGATGTACTGATTATGAAAAAGCCAGACGGAACATTAGGTCACACGGTATATCGAAAGCCAACACACACGAACAGGTACCTAAACGCAAATTCACACCACCACCCAAAACAAATTCACGCGGTGGCAAAAACACTCATTACACGTTCGAGGAGGCTGGCAGACAACGATCACAGACAACAAGAGTTGAACACCATCGAAACAACGCTACAAATGAATAACTACTCAGAAAGAAGTATAAAAGCGGCTGCCAAGACCACACGGAAACAACAAAAAACTCGAGATACACCGGTCATAACAACCACACTACCATATATTGCAGGAACAACAGATAAAATCAGCAGAATACTTCACCGACATAACATATCAACTTCGTTCGTACCAGAACGAACAATAAGGTCCATGCTTCGTAATCCCAAGGATCAGATACCACTGGAATCACAAGGAGTGTATGAAGTACCATGCCATGATTGTGACAGGACTTACATCGGCCAGACCAACAGACGAATCAACATTCGCAAAGATGAACACAAACTAGCAGTGAAGGGAAAAGTCACCACGTCTTCTCTCTTCCAACACGTACTTCAAACAGGACATAACATCAATTTCGACAACACAAAAATGCTAGCAAGCAACGAAAACTTTTACTCACGAACAATCAGAGAGGCAATCGAAATTGAAAAACGACCTAATAATATGAACAAGAGGGATGATGCGCAAAGATTACCATCAACATGGAGATCCGTTTTATCACTTCGCACAAGCAATCAGACTGCTCAACTCCAGAGGCAAAACTCGGTACAGGACAATACAGGTACAATAACAGAGACAGGAGAGGCAGCTCAGGTAATAAGACCAAAACAGGTAGTCGAGCAAACACAGGTAGTGGCAGCAACGCAGGTAAAGGGAAACATCCATCCCTATAAATTGAGACACAGAGTTCGAATTAATCAGTCTAGTTGAAAAAACCAGACATCACCAGAAGATGGCAAATGAGACTTTGCCGAAACGTTGTGAAAATAATCCTTATGGGGAGAAAATACACAGAACACGGAGCGAAACCCGAGAAAACAGCTCATCATACTTTATCCGTGAGAATCTTCGAGTTAACATATATATATATATATATATATATATATATATATATATATATATATATATATATATATATATATATATATATATATATATATATATATATATATATATTTATTTATTTTTTTATAAGTTCATATATATACTTTCAAAAGCAATTACTAGAAATTTTCGTTATGCTGTTGTCTATATGAAATAGCTTTTCCACTAAATAACATAATATTCCATAATATAATGTAGTAATCGAATGCTCTCACACATACATACCCCTCTCCTTTTCGATGTAATATTCGTACGATAAAAGTTTTGATCATTCACCTATATGAAGAGTTAATAAATGAACTCACCATCAATAGAACCTCTTGACATGCGTTTTCCAGTATCAGAAAAAATGCTCTCATCTGTAACTAAAGAAAAACATTCAGTGCTCTTCAAAAGGAAAGATGAAAATGTGCATCGTAGAAAGTAAAAGCCAGTACCATGCAGCAGATAGCCTAAGTGGAAATATCAAATATTATGATATTATCCTAACTTATACTAATATATTCGAGCGACTATGAACATGGTGGGTGGCTACATATTTGTGAACTACTCGCATAACAAATCCTAGCTTGCAGTGTATGATTCAAATATATAAATGGAAAACCATTTATCATTTATCAAGTATACGGAAATACTCAATTTATTTTAACACTTATTCACTTGAAGAAACTCATATTATTATTCGATAGAGAATAGGAAAAATTGGCAATGTATTGATTTTTTTATACTAACTGTTGATTGTTCTCGTTAGGAATGTGTAATTTCCATATATTGATATTCAATTATAATTGGACTTTTGTTAGTAAACGAGAAAAATGGTAGCATGGAAGATCTTCATAAACGTTCATATAACAATCATTCAGCTAAACAGCCACTGGATAGAATTTAATAATTGAACAACAAATAATAATATAATGTTGGAATAAAGTATCATCAACATCTCGTAAATAATGGTAAATAATGGTAAAATGATGCAATTAATATAGAAAACATAAAATTAGAAACAAATCATTGTAAATGTACTTAATTATTTCCAAAATTCAATATTTCTTTCAATAAAAATTCTTCTGAAAAGGTTTACATATTTATAAATAAAACTTTCTCAGTCATTAGATTTTGAGACTATCCAAAAACTGAGAAACACGTTAACTTTAGCTACGTTAAAATCAAGTCCTTGGAAGTCGTGTCCTCCCCATAACAAGTGGGATGTTAAAAATTTCAAATGAGAATAATAGTCGAGTGACACTTAGGTTTTTCATTTTTGTATCCAACCCTGTAACATTCTCACAACGATAAGCAATATCAGAAGAAACAAAATAATTTTTTAATTTTGTATTGAATTCAGAAGTGAAGAAGCAAAACTAAATAGAAAAATTAACTAGTTAACTAGTTCAGTGATCCAATAATTTTTCTGAAGAAAGGTTGGTTGGGCTAAGAGGATCAATTTCTTCTTAAAAAAACAATTGTTCTCTTGTCAACGTAACGAGTTTAAGTAAATTCTTTCTTCGTATTGATATTACTATTTTAAAAACCATGTGACATATAAGATACATTTAAGAAAATAAAAAACATTGCAACAACCAAGTTTTCGAGACAACATCAACACAGAACGACATGAAACAAAAAAACAAACAAACACATGTGTTTCATGTCGTTATGTGTTGATTTTGTTGGTTGTTGCAACGTTTTTTATTTTTTTTTAAATGTATCTAATATGTCTAACGGTTTTTAAAATAGTAATATTATCACGAAGGAACTAATTTTCGAACACTAAAGAAGAATTTAATTATATTTGAAACGATGGCAAGAAAACAATTACAAAATTTTAAAAAAAATGTATCCTGTTACCCAACCAACTTTTCTTCAGAAAAATTTACTTTATCGGATGTTTGAATTGAGCATTGGGGATTGCACGTTGAAAGATGAGATATCGTTGATCTTTAGCTTGCACAAGTCTCAGGGTTTCCGTTCGTAGGGGGCGACAGCTGCTCAACGGAAACATGTTTCCAAAACAGACAAACAGCACCGTCAACCCGCATACAATAGTATAAACGAACTTCTTTTTCTTCCCTCACATTCTGAAGAATATCAGCACCTACAGCACCTGTTAATTTCTTCCGTATATTATCTACAGTAGTTGACTGCATTTCGTATACTTTTGATTTCAAACATTTTTATAGAATTGGATTCTATATCAGAATCTAAATACTGTTTGTTATTAATATCCTAGGTTTGACCGTTTTTGACTTATTTAAGTTTAAATGTCAAAAATGATGTTTGCAGACCCTACAATAGTTATGAATTTTTCCTATAAGGGAACCTTTATCCTTATGTTTCGGTCGGGATCCTTGTAAAGTAGAATCAATTTTAATAGACTTTATATGGAATTTCGATAATTATTAATACAATTTGTGGTCAAAGAAGAAGAATATAAATGAAATTTAATGAACCGTCTGAAGTGATTTTTTTTTAAAGGAAACCCCCCATTTTTATGATTTGATCGTATTGAGCATTAAAAATAAAAGCAACTTTGTATGAGGATACCTATTCCAAAAATTGATAGTTTTTGAAATATTTGCAATTTAATATTTTTCTAACGACAAAATACTTGCTATACGGTTACTAAATTCTGTCAGTTGACTATGACGGCGCGGCGTTGAAAACAATCAATTGATACGATAATGTCAGTACACGTTGTCATGTGCAATTGTCAATAATAAATCATGCCGGGACGATTGAATTACACAAACGAAGATTATTTGAATTTATTTTGTATTTACGGAGAATGTGATAAAATTATTTCAAGGACAACAGATATTCTAAATACTTCAAATACTAAATACTTCAATAATTCGACTGTAGCTTTACGGAAACCGACGTTATCTTATATCATTTTCAAAGCTCTATTCTGAATGTTTTGTGAACCATGAAACTTATTCCATTCAGTAATACACCTGGGTTGAATAATAATTTAAATATTTCATTTTTTCTAAATGTCCCTATTTTCAAGGATGACAAAGTCTAATTCTTTGGTCAATTTTTCCTGAAATGTATTCCAAGCATTTGAATTTGTCGAAATATTGCAATTTCGATAAATGGATCGAAATAGATTTTGAACGTTGTTTTAGATATTCAATTCAGAGCAGTAACTATTCGCTTAATAAATGAATATATTCATTTAGCTGTCGTTCTTGAATGAATGACGACGTGAAAATTGTGTGAATCAGAGATTTACGAGGTCCGACCTTTCAACGTGCGATTTCTAGTAGGTATCAGACGGTTCAGAAAGAACAACTATTGTTTAGGGATCGATCACAAATTCCAAAACGCTTAATTTAATGTGTAGAACTAACCACTCATGCTAACCAACCAACTACCGTCTGACCGATTGAATGGTGATAGCATTTCAATCTTTTCATTCACTTTCAGAATTCCGTAATAATAAAAAATCTTGTGACTGAAAAAGTTTTTTCTAGATTAGACTAAGATCACCTCATTATTATCGAATTCTATTTTTAATTAATTGATCTGTTGATGAATATGAACTGGAGTGTTCAAGCTATTTTCTGGGTTTGTTTGCAGTGGTCTAGATGTTTTCATTCCTGAAATTTACGACTGCGCTGGACATTATCAAAGGCGATGAGGCAGGGGACGAACTTTCTAGTTGTTCTAACAGCAAATACTACATCGACGGTTTGGGTCTTCGGTTTTTTTCCATAGGTGGTGGACGCGGCTTCAGTCTCATTGGTCGCATTGAATGATCTCATATAAGTTCAATTCAATACAGGTAACCAGACTTCATTTGTGTTAATTTCACCTTTCTCTCTTTGAAAATTATTTCTGGGTTCGTAAAAAATCTTGGATAGTAGCTACTGAGTTTTACTCACTACAGTCTCTTCAAACACGTTTTACGCGGTTACTTTCTCTGAGTAGATGTTCTACCACTGCTGATTCAACAATATACCCTCATGACAAAGACTGGATACATTTCTCTTCGTGTTCCAATGAACACCGATCCACAGCTACAAGTGATCCGGTATACTCCTGGTGGGGCTAACGGTCATCTAGAGTCTTTAACCCGATCTTAGTGTATCTCTGATGGTTTTCGTTGGCCTAAAGTATGTTTCACAAGTTCTTGTGTTTCACAAGAACTTTTCCAATCCGGTCCCCAACATTCGACACATATTCCAGGAATTATTTTTTACCTCGGCAGTCTGTTTCTTGGGTCGTATTTTCTGCTTGAGCGTATCTTCACTATATACAGATACAGATGCATCTAAATCTCGCAACTAAAGTTATAGTTACCATTCTTTTTTGTTGTGGCACGTGGTTAGAATTTTTATTCAGATCCATGTGCGTAGGTTTCCTGTAGTCCAATGCTCCATATTCACTAGAACATGCTAGAAGGCGGTTGTTACTGGGGATTTCTTCTTCATTGTGAATTGGACTTATGGATCAAGAGAATTTAGATATCAAAGAAACACGTTTAGTTTCTGAGCAACAAGATACACCATTGGTGTGTATCTACTGAACCTTCTTGTTCAGATCATAGATATATTCTTTTCAATATTGAAACAGGTCTAAGACCAGTAGTAGACTATCGCGACTCAAAATCTATTGATTGGAGTGGGTATAAAAACTCCCTCCAATCGTACTTTGAGGAAGAATTCATTACCATTCACATTTGTAATGAATGGATACAGTAGCGACGCAATTTCGCGAAGCAGTGATCTCATCCTATCATGAGAAATGTCCACTGAGGGTTAAAAGAGATAACCACAAATCTTCTTGGTGGAACAACGATTATTCAATCAAGCTAAAGAGTCAGGTAACTGGGAGCTTTATAAAACTACTCTAACGATATACAACAAGGAAATCAGAAAGGCAAAACGGGAATCTTGGAGGAAGTTCAGTGAGAATATCTCTGATTCACCTCGCAGCACAAGAATTCACAAGATTCTCTCTAGAGAGCCGACTACTGAAGGTCGCTTAAACGACCCGATGGAACATTTACGACTTCTAGTAAAGAGACGTTAGAACTTTTGATAAAAAACCACTTTCCTGGAAATCTGACTATTGATAACCACAGACCTCCCATCTTCGAGGGCCCTAAACGTCTAAAGAACTATTGGGAGATCGTCAAGAAGGTTATCACAGAACCGGCAGTTGAATGGGCTTTCAAGTCGTTTCAGCCTTTCAAATATCCAGAAGGGGATGGTATATTTCCAGCTCTTCTTCAAAACGGACTGGAAATAATTACCTATTCTCACAAAATTGTATAGAGCTGGTCTGGCACCCAGTTGGTTGGCAGCAAAGGTGGTATATATACCTGAAGTGGGTCGGAGAGACCCATACCCTAAATCGGTACGACCAATCAGCCTTACATCCTTCTTGTTGAAAGGACTTGAGAGGATACTGGACGGACACACATATGCATCTCCCCTGAATAACCACCAGTATGCTCATGAAACCGGCAAATCGACAGATTTAGCACTAAACAACCTCGTTGAGGAAATCTTCCAATTCCTTGACAACAAGAAGATTGTTATTGCTGTGAGGATCATTTGACAATGCACTATCTAAATCTATAGGATTGTCTCTGACTAGAAAGGGTATAGAATCGACCATAATTGCCTGGATCTATGCCATGCTAGTAAACAGAACTGCAACTACGACTCTTCAAGGCGAGGCAATTAAGTTCAGGGTCACTAGGGGCTGCCCTCAAGTGGGGGTACTATCTTCCCTTCTGTGGTCTCTCCTGATGGATAGTCTGCTTGATGCTCTCGACAGAAGAAAAGTTGATCTGCAAGCTCATGCAGATGACCTGGCAAGGTCCACGTCGGGAAGTGTATCTTGTAATATCCTCCAAAGCGCGTTGGACGTTGTTCACAGTTGGGGCCTGAGCGAGCAGATGTCTGTCAACCCCAGCAAAACTGTGTTAATCCCCTTTACCAAGAGAAGAAAATTGGACGATCTAACGCCACTTTCCTTTAATGGTGAGGTCATTCCATTTGGAACGGAGGTTAAATATCTTGGCATTATCCTTGATAAAAAACTCATCTGGAACGCTCAGTTGAATTTTTTTTACACAAAGCCAGACTATCTCTATGGACATATCGAAGGATGTGTGGTAAAACTTGGGGTTTAGGTCTTAAACAAATCCACTGGATTTATGTAATGATTGCTAGACCAATGATCACTTATGGTGAAACGGCCCAAGCGAATCTCTCTGGCCTACAGAGACAGGCTCGTCTGGTTATCAGTGGTGCCATCAGTACCACACTGTCAGCGGCCATGAAGATCCTTCTAGATCCACCTCCTCTCCACATTTTTCTGGAGAGAGAGGATAGATGGACTGCATACAGACTTGTGCACATTGTTAATTGCGCAAATCAATTTAATGCAGAGTGCAACAGACTGTTAGTTGACACTGGAAGTCACAGCTTTCTGGAAATGACCTCTGATTTCATGCCTCCAACTGTCAACTATGAACTTCCTTATAAAGTACTATTGCCGAGTAGAGAGGACTGGATCCTCCGGGAGAAGGAAATATCAAGAGCAGATGTATCAAAAACACCTTCCAGTTCTGGTGCAGGTGTTTTTAGTTGCAGATCCAGGACAGAGATATCTACTGGCTTAGGAACTATTAAATTGTGTGCGGAGAGATTGGTAAAATCCAACCTCACACATAAGTCAATAAAAATATTCTCGGACAGTCAAGCGGAGTTGGTAGCTCTTGGCGCCAACGGAGCGTAAATTGGTAAACTGCCAAAAACGACTCTCCTCGATAAAAAGACTTAACAGATTGTTTCTAGTCTGAATTCCTGGCCATAGTGGCCTGGAAGGCAACGGAGCTGCTGACTCCCTTGCAAAGGAGGATGCTACAAGCAGCTTCATCGAACCAGAACCTGTCATTGGCATCGCTTTAGGCTTTTCCAAACAAACTTTGAACATTTGGATGGCAAGAAGATTTATGGACTTCTGGCAGAATCTTCCAGGATTAGCTGACTCCAAGGCGTTTATTCACCCTTCGAAGCTTGATATCAAACAGTTGTTGGACTACAGTAGGGATGAACTACGATGTCTAACAGGCCTTCTTACAGGTCACTGCCATTTCAATTATCATATGCAGAGACTTGGACTGTCGGAAGACAGTGTGTGTCGCCTCTGTTTGGAAAATGTTGAAACAGCAGAGCATATACTTTGTGCCTGCTTCGCTGGGGACCGAATTAGGTTCTTAGAGTTTGGCTGAGCCTTCTCTCACAATCTGACCTGAAAGACCACTCATCATACAAACTAATTGGCTTCGTTGAGAAGCTGGGTTTATTTGGCCGAGTGTGAATAGGTGTTAGCCACAATAAACCCTTGCGGGTATCGCTGGAGGGTCGAATATACCCACTAGCTTTGGACCTAACCTAACACGTTCAGTTGCTCTCAACCGCACTGTCATACCCGAACGCATCATCACGTGATGCAGCCAACAATATAGTTTCACAGCCGATTACACTCATGCTACCACCAGCCTTAATGAGCTGCCCATTGTGGTATCAATCACATGTCCATAGAATAGGAGTGTAGTTTCGGAACATGAAATTAAAGAAACCAACCACGTTGTCGCGTTTGAAGAGACCCAATTATTCAGTAGAAATCAGGACTACGGCCAATAAACTCTGATAATAGCTTCGATGCCGTTATCTCCAGCCGTAAATAATACTCTTCTCGACGCGCGTTTCACCAATCAGTTTACTTCATCTCCTGAAGACGTTAAACGTCAACTTGGTTGATGAAACGCGCTAACAGTATTGCAGTTGTGATTGGAAAAAGTGCTTGTCTCGGATTCATTTTTCAAATTTACAGAACGTTTATGAGCAGTACCAATAATCTTAGAACTCATATAAATAATCACTCTACAATTTAATTTGTTTCCTAGCACAGTTGTAGCGTTTTCTTTTCTCCACTTAAATTATTCTGAATAATCGCATATAATTTGGTTATATTCAATTCTAATACTTGGGGAGAATGTTTTCCCTTTCCATTTTGTCGCAAGAATTCATCTCGAAATTGAAATATTACAATTATGTAAATATATTTTTTATACATTCCACTATCATAAACATGAATGCATTTCCTTGAACAATGCAATAATGTATTGGAGTGAAAAACATCAGCATACTGAGATTTTTTATTCTCAAGCAGTTCAAGAAAGAAAGCTATGAAAGTCGCCAACAAATCTGAGTAAAATACTATTTGAAAGATCATTATAGATATAACAGCACTAAACTAAATATGTGACATTCTCTAAAAAATACTATAACCAACACAATGCCTCAAACGTAATTGTAATAAAACTGAAACATATGTTAAATTAAAGCACTAAGGAGAACACGGAACTTAGGACTACAATAATCGAATTTTGAGGTCAATATTTGTCAATAATTAAATGTGTTACTGAATACATGGAAATCGTTATTTTCAGTACATTATATACAACAGCTTTCTGAAGCGTTTTCATACTGACTAAATTCCATTTAATTAGTGACCTTCTTGACCTGCCAACGTAAACGGGTAGAACTTTTTTCCAAAGAATAAAGAACAAAGCAGTAGTTTCCTGAAGGTGAATTTTACAAACCATCTTTTTGACAGAGGCGGATGAGTTCAATCACGATTATGAAGTATCACATTGCAAGGAGAAAGTTAAATTTTTTTATTTGCTTAAAAATTGATAGATTATGGAATTTTGAAAATTTACTGAATGACCAAATTCAATTGAACTCTTCACCTGTTCTAAATAAGTTTTCTGATGTGGAAATTGCTAATTAGTTTTTTACATGTTCATTCGAAGATTTTGTTGAAACTTTTCTTCATGGCGTTTCCAAAATTTTAATTAATTTTTACCCGAACTCATGTGGACTTGTTAAGGTCGTCGCCTACTTGTCCGGCACAGCACAGCACGGCGCTGTCCGTCGCGTCGCCTGATGGCAACGGGTAGTAGCATCGCCCACTTGTCTAGCTACAACCAGCATATTGAAGATGCTGTTTGTTCGATTTCAAGGAAATTTCAGTTGACAACGAGCGGTGACAGAAACATATCTATCACTAGCAGTTCTGACGAAGAAGTCGTCATTATAGTGGCCGTATTGTTGAATGTATTGAATGTAATAAGTAGGTGAAATTTGTTTTCATGATGTTGAAAAAATTTGAATTAATTGTTATCTGAACTCAAGTGAAATACAATTATTACATAGATAGAAAGTCATAAGAATTCAAATTATCGTTATATAGAGCACAAATTGAGTAATATTTAGTCAGTATGAAAACACTTGAGAAAGCTATTGTATAGCGAAACATGTGTTGCGGTTTTGAAAACAGTCTAGTGAAAATCTCACAATGGAGTATTATTTGAATGAATAGATAGATGTTCGACAAACTCGATAAGCTACAAGATTTTACCTTGTTGATATCGAGTATTTTTCTGTTGCATTGCCGTTTGCCATTAGCGTATGCCGGGAGTTAAAGTTATATTTTACAGCAGTGCTACACCCATGGCGAAATCGTTTTTCCCCAAAAAAATTGTTCTGCAGAAAACTGCAGAAAATATTCTGTACGTACATTTTATTTGTGTAAATTAGAAACTCGCAAATTGATACTTTCACAAAACTATGTCACTTCACTCATTTTCTTTTCCAGCCGGCCCATCATTCATTTCTGTGAATCATATTGAATTGAAATATTTCTTCTAGTAGTTTCGTTGTTAGTAATTAGAGAATCAGATAATTTCAAATAAATGCCAGCAAAAGCCTGTACCAATACTTATACTGAAAATGTATTATTTGAAGACGATTCACTGAAATCATCAGTTATATTTTAATAAGTGTTAAATATAGTGTACAAAACTGATAGATTCATTGAAAATAACTGTAACTTTGGTCCAATTTTGATACAGGCATGGTTCAATAATATTATTCATTTGATGAAAGTACTATCAACGAATACAATTTTTATATATTTTAAGCTATTATTTTTTTCTTATTTCATGAAAAACAACGATATTTCGTATGAATATTTTTCGGAAACCACTACGATAATAAACCACGTACGTATCAGACCAAACACCACTATACTTGTTTTTCTGTAAACAGGATTTCATCGGGATTTATGTAGACATTGTATAAAACGTAAATTGTAAATTAAAGTCTTTTAGGTCTTTACTTGTTCTGAAATTTGTGAAACGAAATGTGATTTTTCATTCGATATATAATATGAATAATATTGTTGAAATGAAACAAGCAGTGCTGAATAATGTCGAAAATGATGATCTTGAGGATTTATAAACAATTCCTAAACTTTTCCCTACTGCTAGTGCTACAAATATGACTATGAAAGTGAACAAAGCGGTACTACTTTTCCCGTACCATAACGTTCCCTTCGCCAAGGCAGACTGCCCTCAGCGGCAGTAGGTTTTTTACTTTTTGGTCCTATCAACGGAGCAATCTGACTAACTAAACTCCCACTCGCATCTGTCTCAGTACTAGCTAAATAAATGCAGGCAAAGTTATTGTGATAATTATTTGAAATTTTCGTGGATATTTTGGGTTGGGCAAAAAATTAATATTGAAAGTTGATGATGTTAATCTGTTTATTTCAAGAAATGAAAAGAAACGACGATAAAAGTAAAAATATACACTTATTCAGGATTGGCGATATGAATAAGATCAAAAACGGTTGAGTAGGATCAAAACCGATTCAATTTCTTTTTTTTTTATTTCTGCAAGATGCATTTGCTTCATAAATATAAATAACCATTCGGATTTACCGAATCATACAACCGAAGCTTTAAACTGTATTATAAGGTATACAGTTTGTATACTAATAAAAACAAATAAAATGTTAAGTGAATAAATTGAGGAATTATTATTTGGAACAATAAAATAAAGAATTCATAGTTATTGGAAACAAATCAGAAGTTCAATTTTATTTCTGAATTTTCAGTTTCGAAAGAGTATTTTCAAATACTTATTTTCATTAGCTTTGAAACGTAAAACCAGTAATAAATAGAATATCACTCATACTTAAATTATTTCCAGACAATGGGGTAGATTAAAGCTAGAAGAGAGGGGTTTTCTATTGGTAGGTACTCACGTGATGACTTTGCAGTGAAAGTAATAGGGCTGTCCCATTCCTCTTTAAAGGATTTCGGTTCGGTGTCGTCTTCGTTTAACACTTCGCTAATATAGTCTGAAAAATTGAACCAAATTATTATTCCTTCAGTAGACAAAGTGCGTTTGAGAGATAAGAAGTATTATTGAACATAAACACATTTTTTTTTCATATATTAATATTGGCAAAATACTTTCCAATATTAATATATGAAAATACTTTCCAATTCTTGGTGAATCATAATTCATTGAACATCCTTCATTTCATCAAATATGTTTATTAACTTTTTTATAGAGAACTTTCTGGATAATGAAGTGATAAGGATACATCCTCGGCATTCATTTGTAACAAAAATTACATCAAGAATAATTTATGTGAGGATATTTTGAATTTTTTTTTGTGGAGAGTTCATTATTTTTTCAACTCTATTGAGTTTTCACCATGAAAGAATTAATCAAACTTTCATGGTTTCCAACTCAATTCAATATAGAAATTAGTGATGCTTCATGTTCAGGAAAAATTACATGTTTATAATACAGAATACATGTTGACCCAAACCGGAATTTAAAAAATATTTGGATTGCAAAGCTCCCAAATGTTGAAAAAAGAACATTTTCTTCAATTTTTATTTCTGATTGGATTACTCTATATGCATTTTTTTCAGGAATGCCACTTGATAGTAACAGACATGTGGATCTCTGAGTCATGTTAAATGTTGTTTGTTTCATGTCATTTTGTCATGTCGTTCGTCAAGAAAGATTTGGATTTATTGTGTGGTCAGGTATTTTCAGGGGTAGCCTGTTGGCATGAGTGGTTTGTTCTACTTATTCAATCGGCCGTCAATTTTCACTGCCTATCATGCAACCCGTCCTAGGAATTGTACATTGGAAGGTAAGTCTTCGTCAATCCTTAGATCATACAAGTTTCGACTTTTGTGGGTTGTCGTTCGAAAAAACAGAACAGATTTTTTATCGGCTGATCTGATTTCCAAAAATAAAAAAGATTGTTGGATAGAGAGGGGGAACTGGGAATTTTGTTTCTGATGTGGTAGTGGACGGACGTGCTGATAACGACCGTTCATAACGGAGGAGATGGAACACAGTTGTGTTGTGACTATCCGTCGTCATAGAACGTGCCACCATCAAAATAAATATTTTCTCAAAAGTCTTATAGTTGTTTAAAGAGAAATAACACTCTCATTCACGCCGGTTAGAGGTCGGCGTGAAATGGATGTCCACGTGGGAGTGCTAAAATGGATTTACATAACACCTACCCCCATTCATGCCGGTCGAAAGATATGTGGTCTCCCGAGCAGTAGGCGACTTAATAAACGATTGAAAGTGTTTTTATAATAAGAAAGTTCGACAAAAAAGGGGTGGCAGCATTGCTTTGAGTAAGACAACCGTGACCCCCCCCCCCACCGAGGCACCTATCACCTTTAATAGGAGGAGGATGGACAAATGCGCCCGAGTGAGAAGCAACGTCCACTAAACCTAGAGAGAGAGGGGGTGGGTACTATATATATATATATATATATATATATATATATATATATATATATATATATATATATATATATATATAGAAAAGATCCGATCCCTGCTTTCTAATAATTTTGAATGGAAGGCGATCCGAAGTTTTGATGACTTTACTGACTTATTTGACTTTATTTTTCACGAGTTTTTAATATTATATATTTCTTGCGCTATTTTTCAATAAAATGCAGAAAATAATGTCTACTCACCAGTACAAAACTGTTTAGCACTGCCATTTTGCTGGAACTCCGGAAAGCTAACGTGGTTTTGTTTCCCATCCTGAAATAAATCAATTTGACTTGAGCAAATATTGAGCAATAACAATATTCATTGTTTGCAATCAATATTGTCTTCATTTGAAAGTGATTGACATTATGAAGACAGTGGTTGGTTGGTTTAATACTGAGATAGAAACATACCTGGAATATCAAAATATTCCAATTGTGAGACGGATAAAAAAGTTAAAATTATTTAGTTTCATCTTTTTCCGAATGTCCTGATTGGGATGGCCTAGATACGATAATTTTTCAATGTGAAAATAATTTCAAACTCAAATTGTAGATTTGTTTTTCAATCTGCTATTTTTATTGAATTTCATTGAAATATATCGATGATTATTCACAGTACGTGTTATAACTAATAATACTAATTATTCGTGTTTCAATGCTCACCTTATTGAATTTTTTGCTGTGCCTCTTGTGATGATGTTTTTTGTCTGCGACCAATCTTCTCATATTAAAATGCATCCTGTAATTGACTTGAGTCGATAGATCACGGTCGTTAACTGCATGTCGACTGTAACTTAGTTTGCGATGCTGAAATATTATTGTAGTTACTTATTCGGTAATATGAAGTGAATCAAGTTTCAAATGTTGTTATTATAGCTTAGTTTACTGAAGAAATGTTATCTTGAAATTAAATATCCATTCTAAAGAATTCAATTAGTATTTCTTGAATACCTGACAATTTTTTGAAGTAGTATTATATGAGATATACATTTTTTTGGTAAAGGCACTACTCAAGAACACACATGATCAGCCACCTGAACTATTCGAAAAGTATGCAAGAATTCGATTAAATTGAAGTTCTAAATATCAAAGCGTGCTGAGTTGTTGAAAAACAAGTTAGTGTTTTCGTTGGAATTCCACTTCGAGATTGAAACGAATGTTGTAAGTGGAATTCTAGAATAATAATATTTCATTTTTCACTCCTCCATCTCTATAGATAAAATTTGGGAATCAAAGGAAGGAAAAGATCAATTTATTTAATATAAACTGTCTACAAACATGTGTAGATCATGCAAATAAGTAACTTCCAGGCACAAACTGAAAGAAAAAGCCCTCTTGGAACAATTATTGATTTACATGGTGCATTTCTCATGAATGATACTTCTCTAATTTTCATTATGAGTATTTTATGTCCAACATTAGAGATAACAATCCCTAAATAGGAGGTGAAGAACTTGGAAATCTCAAAAAAGATGATTTTTCTTGTAAATACTACGATCATACGTAGACCAACTGAGAATGTTCTCGATTTTGTTACGGAAGTGAGTGGCGGGGGGCCACTGTCTCTCTCTTATGGGTGTTTGACAGTCCTCCGGTGCAGACCACACGGCACTCACCCAGTAAAGTTATCGGTCAACTACCCTATCCCGCATCTGCGGGCAACAGGCGTTGGCCGGTTTCAAGCTAGATGTGTGGTAGAGGTGTCTCGCAAGAGCCCTCGGCGGTTACTCATCCAACGCTGGAAAGGTAGCTTTCCTAACATGAGTGCCCCTCGGGGTAACGTAAGGGTATGCGGTGCAGACCACACGGCGTACACCCAAAAGTCGTAGATGAACCGCCCTATCCCGCACCTACACGGGGAATGGGCGCGACATCTTCGACATATGATGTGTGGTAGAGGATGCTCGCGAGAGTCCTCGACGGTTACTCATCAAACGTTGGAAAGGGAGCTTTCCTAACATGAGTTCTAGGGGGGAGGTGAGTGCCCGCTCGCGGCTGGAGGCTAGTGAGCCTCATCTCCAACTGGCGTTGGCCTCTTAGGGGCAGCGGCTCCGCTAGCGGGTAAAGGGATACAGGGCTGCGGTAATCCATTCATGGGTGCATTGCAGCCCCATTATGAGGCACTGGACGGCTTATGCTGTTCCGTGATCCTCGCCTGCTTCTGTACGGATCCAAGCGTTCGAGGTGTCGGGGCTTGCGGTCCTTCCGGGATCTAGTATCCGAGTCTAGCCTTGGAGGGCACCAAGGCAGACGCTTGAGGTGTCGGAACCCGGATGGACGGAGCTACTAGTATCCGAGCTTAGGACCCCGGCCGGTCACTTCCGGGACCATTGTCCCAATTGATTTGGCATGGCTGGCGGGGGCAGGTGTGCGACGCGAGCACTCTCTGGCGAAAGAAGAGCGTAGTTAACTTGTACGAACGTTCGGTCGAACGCTGCCGATGGTCCTGTCTCTTGGTTAGCCACACTAAGTAGATGTAAGGAAGCAATTCCGGGTTCGGTGAGCGGGAGGAAGCCCTGCGAAATCCTGTTGGTGTGGGGTGAGGGGCGGTACCCGCAAGGATTTCCCGAAAATCCACCCCTCCACGCCCGATCGCATCCAACGCCAGGGTACGTCTGGGGGGCCTAACCGGCCCCCCAGGCCCCCCGGTGCGGTCGTAACTATGACTCTCTTAATGGCCACTATCATTATAGACCAGTGTTGGAAGTCAATGCAAGTTCATCAGCCGTTCGGGCAGCACCATAAAGAGAAATGTTTCTGATGACTTCACAGGCTACATCCAGTACCATTATGTTATGAAGAAACTATAAATGAAACAACCCATGGTCTCCCTGTTCTCTAGGAAATTATAGGCGTCAAATGGACGAATTAAAACTCCTATGTGAATGCATCATTTTTCGGATCTTCTCGTCGACTTTATACAGCACCTTCCGAGTCCACTCCACTACTCTGAGTAGAGTAAGATTAGAACGGCAAGCATATTCTCAGCTTCAACTCTGTTCTTCCTCGACTGTACCGATACCAGATCTGTCGTAGTTTATGCTGATACTTGTCGCGAAGTTATTCATTGCAGTTACCTCTTGTATTATTATTATTATACTCGAGTTTGGGCTGGTCAGGCCCTATCTCCCGAAGTCCCGATACATTCGGAAGGGCGCACCAACATTATCAACCAACGACCACTCCCCACACCGTGGGGTAAGTGATCATTGGGTCCGAGAATTATGTGCCCAGAGCAACCGCGGTGGGCCAAGAAAGACATCCTTCTGAATTTGTCTGGCTTAGTGGGGCAAGACGGCATGATTTTGAGATTCGAGAGTAGAAAGGGCATTATTCCACCGAAGACTTCAATAAACAGAGAAACCAACTCGACAGAGTGGTTTGGTTAGAGTCTGCCTCATGTAATATTATTATTATCATTGTTATTATTGACCCAAACTCCAAACCATCACAATACATCTTTTGTCCAACTTATTGAAACCTTACATAATGAATAATTATTTCGTTAGTTTTTTAGACTTGACTCTAAAAGTATCTGTTCTGAATTTTTTATAGACATTTTTGGATATTTTCATCTCCCTTAATGTGAAAAATATGAAAAGTGTAATAGAGAACTTTATACACGTGCAGAAAGGGCAAACTTTACATTTCTCCCCGATAAGTTACTGCGTAAATTCAAAGTATTTTTCACAAAGACGTCGTTTAAAAAATTTTGTCTGAGCTGAAAAATTTTACAGATACTCATCTCAGCTCTTCGGTTGTGTATTGCTGATGTTCTCGGAGATCACTCTTTAATGTGTGTGGGTTTCTACATTTTTGCAATTTGTCTATATGTGTTCATTGAGGAATAATGAGGATTTTCAAACTTATTTTACCCGTCGCATTACATTTGCCTAAATTTATGATTATAAATGCGAAAGTCACTCACTTAACACTCACTTATTCATCTCTGTTTCTCCGTATTAGTCTAGGAAGCTAAAATTTGGTGTAATGGTGCTTCTTATATCTCAGATACGCACCAAGAAAGGATTTTCTAATATTCCAACTGGGGCACTCCCCGTGGGGGAGCACGTTCATAAAATAAAGTTTATTTTTCATCACAGTTTCTCCATGACCTTAAACTTCCGGTGAATTAATATATGGTATCACCGTTGCACCCGTGCGAAGCCGGGGCATGTCAATTGTTTTTTTTTTTCGTGAACTGGAAGAAAGTACAAGACACAAAGAAATTATGACTTTTCATAATATCTTCCGCTGATTCTAATGATAAATGATTGTTAAATGGAACTGTTCAATAATTTATCTAGCAACTTACCCTTCTATAAGGTTTCACCAACTCCTCAGCCAACAAATGATGGATTTTTGCATCAGTGAGATCTTTTTTAGAAGGGTTATATTCTAGTTCCTGCATGTCGATATTCCATGTACTGGAATCCAATTGACTGAAACTGGTACTGAAAAAAAATTACGATTTAATATACAATGTCGAGTGATTTATTAAACACTATTGTGTTTACTAAATGGCCCGTCTTCAGTCCTTATGGGATGAAATAGTGAGTGATAATGAAATTGACGAATCTGATGATCTAGATTTCGAAGATCAAAGGCGAAACTGTGGAACCTCCATCCAAAAGACCTAAACAAAATGGTCAAGGAAGGTCGCAAGATTGCCATCGTGCCCGTGGTCGAAATACAAAATACATTTGTTACAAATGCAATAAATTCATATTTCTGGATCATGCAGAAATATATTGCAAATCTTGCGTAGAAATGGCAAACGTTGATGAAGTGTAACTTTTTATGATTTTCAATACATTTTTTTTATTTCCATTTTATGATGTTTTATTATCTGTTTGAACCAGCAATTTATATGTATATAGTCGTTTTATGTGCAAAAGACTTCTTCGAGTAAATCTATATTTTTTCCATTAAAAGAACCCATTGTTTTGGTAAAGACGGAATATAACGATTTATTGCTCGTTTTGGTAAATCGAAAATTATTTTATTGCAAAAAGGGATATTATAGTATAGAATTCTCATAACAACTATGCTGCAATTCATAAAATTGTTGATTTCAACAGAAAAATCATATTGGGGTCTCACACACCCCACGTGTCTACAACTATTACAAAAGTCCACATGTCGGACGCAGGGTTAATAATCGCACTGTATCGCTTTCAAATTCCGCGCTTTGATTTGGAACTGTTTATCTGCCCGATGCGATCCGATTTATATAGTTCGGTTTTCGTTCATAATTTCTCTTCTTCTCTCAACAGCATTTTTCTTGTAAAAGATATCTATACAGAACTCTACTCTTGAAATGAATTCTGCAACTCTTCACTTTTTAAAAACATCTTACAAATAATAATGATATTCAATTCCGTCTTCGTCTTTAATTGCCATGGACTGAAATAATTTGTGTTTATTTCTCCTGGGTTACAGTGTTTTCAAAACACACTGACACTAATTTAATTCCGAATATTGATGACTACAACAATAATCCAAACGTTGACTGAAAACCTATAATAAAATTGATTGAATTCTGCATGTTAACTTTAAGAATTGATGACCATGAATTTAATCCAATCGTTCTCTATTGAAACTTGTTTGGATATATTTTTATTCATAAATTATAATTGCTTACTTATACTTCATTCCAAGATTTATCTTTGCCGACAGTTATTCTATTTCTTTTCCTATCTTGATATTACAAAGAGTTCATATAAATTCAATTATTTGTAGGCTCGACCTCAGTTCACTTCCAAACACATGTAAATTATAATGCTCTTAATTGAATAAAACAACACATAGTGAGAATCGATTATTCTTCATTTGTGGGTGTTATTAATGCAAAAGTAATTCATCAAAATCATGAAGGGGGTTCAACGGACCAACAATTGCTTTCGGTCCTATGTAAATTATTCCGATACTATTTTTGCCTCTGTTATTTTGGTATGTGAGCATATACTGACTGTCCAAATATTATAAATTTCAATATTGCCTTTTTTTTGAATATCATCTCGTATGATATTTTACCAAAAACAAAAATAGTTCCTGTTTTTTTCTATACATTTGTATCTACTTCATCTGACAGTTCTCAAAATTTTTGTTCTGCTCAGATCTGTATTTTACGGTGAACTACTGCTTGTTGTTGTACTTCCAGAATAATTAATAAAATTCTTTGATCTTGAATTTTGAACCACTGTTTAATAAATCCCCCTATCAGTTACCTCCTACTAGTTTTGCGGGCATTGAACCTTTAATATCATAATGAACGATCTATCTTGAGTTTGATGTGTGACATTGGAAAATATTTTTACACGCTTTATATTAGCTTCACCTGTATGTATGTATGTATGTTTGTTTGTTTGTAACTCTCAAGTTCGGAATATGTATTGACAAAATTATCGACATTATTGCTTGATCTATTCGCGGGCAGATGGTGCTGTACGTAACCTCCTTGATATTTCTTGATCTATTCGCGGGCAGATAGCGCTGTACGTAACTATCGACATTATTGCTTGATCTATTCGCTGGCAGATGGCGCTGTACGTAACCTCCTTGATAGGTTATCCAAAAGAAAATCAGTTACTGTTAGCGAAATTCAGTTACTTAAATATTTCATAAATACAGTTCAAAAAACTCAAAAACACGCTTTTATAGCATATAAAACTGAGAAGTAAAAAATAAATATAGTTTAAAAAAGTAAAAAACACGCTTTTACAGAACATCGAACAAAAAAGGTAAAAATAAATATAGTTTCAAAAAACTAAAAAACACGCTTTTAAAGAACATCGAACTGAAAAGTTAAAAATAATTTTCTTTTAAATAAGCTTAAAACAATAAAGATCGAAAAATACTAGTATTATTGTGAAAAAAGCCATATTTTTTGTATATCTAGCGCTCAACTTTTTAGTTCGATGTTCTTTAAAAGCGCGTTTTTTAGTGTTTTAAAACTATATTTATTTTAATTGAAGGGGTTATATTTTTTAGGAGTGATTAATTTTTGGGAAAGAAAGCCAAAAACTTTCTTTCCCAAAAATATATTTATTTGTTCTGCTTTCCTGAACTCGCATCGAAAAGTTGATAGTTCAGAAACTTCCAATCCATATTTAGTTACATTTTTCCTACACTGTTTGGTATTCTGATATACAAATAAGATTTGCTATTCAGTTTATGATTAATTTGCTTTAGAACTTTTGAAGGAAGTGGCTCTAACAGCTACCTTCACATCACATTGGAGGTTGAATATATTTCTTTTCTCACCGTCTCGAGATTATTTCCCGAAATATCTGAATTGAATGCATCGATATGAAAAAAATATTTTATTAATGACACAGATGTTGATTTCACGACTGTCAGTTTTATTGCCGTCAATTTTATCACTGTTCAGAAAAAGCGTTTTATCGATGTACAATTTTCTCATAGTTTTATCGCTTCGAAGGAAACAATCGCTGTAAAAATATAAAAGTTACCCAGCTTTCAACTATATCATCGTTTTCACACTGAGAAAATAATCAGGTGTTCTATTTTATTTGACATTTACTTCTTTTATTAACGACATATATTTCAGTGATAGAGTTATTCGTAAGTACTGAGCCATTTCTATCAAAAGTCATGTAATGACCTGTTCACTATCCAAATACCAACCAGTGTTTGATCTTTGGTTTGTGTGATGACTTTTTCTTGCGATTTTTCAGACCAATAATCACATTTAAAGTATAATAGATCTTGCAATGAATGAAAGTCTATATAACTTTCAGAGGATTTGTGTGGTTGGTGTTCATTTTCAATTCAGTTTACACACCTCATATACATATTTTCTTTTCAGATTTATATAATAATAATAATACATTTATCATTTCCAGCGACAATGTAACATACATTTTGAAAAAAGAATATACTGAGAATATTCCGACAAATAAAAATATGTAAAACTACAACATTGTCAATCTATTTCAATATATATTCTTTTCGGTCTATCTTGAATTTGGTATGATTAATTTTTTTTTAATTGTTGGATATTTTATTGTATACATTAACTTCATCATGAAAAATACATTTTTGACCAAATTTACTTTTGTGTGGTTGTGAAACTATTATTTTGAATTTGCCGTGTATTATGATCATGAATTGATTTGATTCCGTCGTTGATCTATTTTATTATGCTTAACATTATATACTTGTGATGCACTGTTTGGAACCTTTAGTGTAGTAATTAATATAACTGGAGTTCTATCCCAACACCAAACGGTTATTTTTAACACCTCGACACGTGTTTCAATTACCAAGTAATCATCTTCAAGATGAAAATTAAACTTTCAAGTTTATTCTTTCTTGAAGATGATCACTTGATGATTGAAACACATGTCGAGGTGTTAAAAATAACAGTTTGGTTGTTACGTCCACAATAAGAAGAAGGGAAATCGAATTATTGGGGCGTAATAAAACTAACTCAAAAAAAAACTCTAAAATCAAAATTGGTCAGCTGGTAGATGGTTCGTAGGTGAAATGAAATATCTGAAACTGAAAATATCAAAAACAATATTTATTAACATGGTGTTGGGATAGAACGTCACTAATATTCTGAAAATTATGAATGAACATGCATATTTTGAATTGGTATATTCCCCTAATATCAAATAATTTTCTGGGTTCATCCAGATTCCTGATCTTTTCTCTCTGATTCAGCTTATATATACATTTTATGATTGTATTTTGTAACCGTTGTTACAAACTAATGTTATGTGTTGAGAATTCGAATAGATTAGAGAAAAATAAATTATGGATCGGACTATCGCCCAGGAATTTTTGATAACATTGCAGGTTCCAGATGATTTCAAAATTTCAGGTCTTAAAAATTACGTTATTATCTTGATGAATAGAAGTTGGAACCTCTGGCATGAAGTAAATCTATTGAAAACACTACTCCTCAACCCGAACAAAAATGCAGTTATGACGTCTAACAGGTCTTCTTACAGGTCACTGTCATCTGAATCATCATATGCAGAGAGTCGGAAGACAGTGTAGGTCGCCTCTGTTTGGAAAATGATGAAACAGCAGAGCCTGCTCTGCTGGGGACTGAATCAGGTTTTTAGAGTTCGGCAGAGCCATACTCTTATCATCTGACCTGAAAAACTACCCACCATACAAATTAATCGGCTTCGTTAAGAAGCTGGGTTTATTTGGTCGAATGTGAATAGGTGTAAGCCACAATAAACCCTTGCGGGTTGCGGTGGAGAATAGATAGACCTATTCAGTTTGGACCTAACCTAACCTAACCTAATGACGCGCGTTTCGCAAACCAGGAGATGACTTCTGATGATGCTTCAGAAGTGTTTTCAAAAGATAAGTTATCATCTGATCTCACAAATTGAGTCTTTGAATGAAATCAGGTATAGCAACTATTTCGGGCATGGTTTAGTATTGGAGACCGTATGTCACGCAGGTTGCTATAGCTGTATCCGTAACTAAGTTGGGAGAATTCCTTGTAATCACAAGGTCTTCCGATGATAACATGAATCCGCAATCAGCACCTGATAGTGAATCCTTTCGATTGTTTTTGACCCTTTTTCGTAACCAAGTGTTGTCTATCCTTTGCAATTGGCTGTATCGTACTGACGAATGCTAAGTAGCCAGAAACACGTGTCTGTGGCGGTTTGCCCACTTCTCCATGAGTGCTTGTCCAAAAAATTTTTTTTTATTGATAATACCATAACACTTAATACCCATCATTTTTGTTTTATTTATCTTGGACCCGAATGTCACGCTATAGCTGCACCCGTGACTAGGTTGGGAAAATTTTTTGTAATCACAATGTCTTCCGACAATGACACGATTCCGCAGTTTTTCCTGTGATGTTGAATCCGTTTATTTGTTTTTGATACTTTTTCTCAATCAAGCGGCCGTACCGAATTATCCTGGCCTGATGAGTTTTATCCGTATCAATGGTTTTGGTGTATTTTAAGCTCATTGTGTAGCCGAAGTGATGTTTGAAGAGAGCTGGCTGAATCTGTTCACAGGCTCTGTTGAAAATTCTTCTATTGGTCTGGCCAATGTAAGTTCTGGGGTACTGTTGCAATACCTCTATTCTGTACGTGTCCAGGAGCATAAATACTGGACTTGAACAACAAGGTTATCAGTGTTCACCAGGAACTGAAAAAGGCAAGTGACAAAACTTGGGGGTCAGGTAGATTACGACCTCGTTGTCGAGCCATGTAACTTCAGTTTCAAGTGGTTATATGTATATTCCAAGTGTTGACTTGGATCTGAACAAAGCCATAAGTCCCATTATTACCCACATTAATTGGACTACGAACACTTATCGTAGATTGGGCATTTTTCATACGTTTTACAACAATTTTTTTTACAAATACTTTTGATTGAAAAATAACAATCAAAGGTAGATTTGTTTTGATTGCCTAGTTCCTCATTCATCTTCCAATACGTAAAAAGAATCTATCAGTTTTTTTAAATATATCTAATGTTGGGTCGCACCTGCCGTTAAGATTTCCTCCAGTGTAATTTTTGAATATGGCGGACATGCTCTCCGTTCCGGAAATGTTGCCAATGGTTGATGCATTTCTGCGCATGTATTCCATGGCGTCTCGCATAGCTAGCTTCGAGTAGGTTTCAAGGATCTTTTGTTCCGCTCCCTGATGATTCCTAACGAGGTAGGGGCGAATAAAAGCGTTATCGAATCGTTTGAATCTGGAAAATAAAGAAAAGTCAGATCAGATAATTATTTCTGGCTGAAGAGCTTCAGTCAAAAGTGATTATTTAGGTATTTGTTAATATGTCCTCAGATAGTTTGATACTTCGACTGAAAGGAAAGGCACATATGTGAGGTACTTCATAATAAAAATTAATTCATTTTGGCACATTTAATTTTTCGAAAACCAGTTGTTGAAGACATACAATCATAGAAAAAAAAAACATCAACGTATGTTCCAAATTTTTCTGATTTCCTTTTCAGATTATTCATGATGGATTGAATTTTTCCAGCTTGACATTCATTTAAAATACTTGCAATCATTACAAAATTTTGCTCGTCAAGAAATATGTGCGATTTTTGATTACCAAATTAACGTCAATGAAAAAATGGTTTCGTGAATTAGAGGTATTGTGTTTATTAATAATTATTTTCAACAAAAAACTGAAATTATTCTTATGGGAAAGGTCAAAGATGTGCAAAATGAACGGCAAAAATGTTCAATGAAAGATATTCCAACAATAATTTGAAACATAAATATGTCCTGGAATTAGGTGCTGAGTTTAACGAATCTGGTTCCGTTGCTAACAAAAAAATCGTCGTGTTTTGTATGAAGTAGTGCAAATAGAAGTTTCAGGCACTTTACTGCTGAACCCCCCGTATCACTTTGCATTGTGGCATGCCGAGTATGAATTTTCCATGAAGCAGTAAGAAAAGAACTGAAATCAAATGAATTTCAACTCTACAAAATTCTTCAATAGCTTTATGACGATGATTTCGACAGAAGAATGGAATTTTGTTTAACAATGATGGATTTCGTGAATGGAAATCAAAATATTTTTCACAAAATTCGCTTTACTAATATGTGTGCCTTATTTTCAAAGGGTATGTCGCTTCTGGTGTGATGAAAATCCGCTACTTTTCAGGAAAGATCATATAGAGTATAAAAAAAAGAATGTTCGCGCTGGTATTCTTGGGAGGGCATTGAAAATCGATTGCTTATGAAAGCTGTGGAAGATTTTAAAAGAAGAATAAGAGCTGCGTGTTTCAGGCAGAAGTTTTTGGATTGTCTGAGAGCAGATTTTATCGCTGTTTATTGCAAAACACACGATTTTACTCGATTTCTCCAAAAGTACTGACAGAAAATGTGAATTAGGTGGTATTTTTAAGGGCTTTAAAATGAGGTATTATACAACTACCCTTTTCATTCAATATTATTGGGGTTGACTCTCCCTACGCTAGAGTATCCATGTAATTTCACAGTCTACAAAGTATCCCCCTTGAAAATAAGTTTAGGGTGTTTTTGCATATGTTTATATCTTCTATAGTGGCCAAAATATATAGAGTGATAAGTTCTCAAATCGACACCCTGTTTGTAATACCAACAAAAATATATTTTTATTCCATTTGGATCGATTGTTCAAATGAGAGATTTCACTCTCATACATTTTTCTCTCACATTCAGATTTTGTTGGTATGAAAAGAATTAGTAATTTTGCTTCTTTCTATTGATTAAAACTGAACCTATTAGGTTATTTACATTATATGAGTATGAAAATTCGTTGAGAAATCTATCGATTTTTATTCCATCAACTACCACAAAACAAAGATTTTTCAATTCAGGTGTCTTGATTTCGTCACTATTTGTTAATCTTGAGGATGAAGCTGAAATCAGAAAGAAATTTATAACAATTTACCTGTCTCGAATGTGGTAATTACCATGCTGACCCAATATGTCCTCGATAGCAGCCATTGTATGGTCCATCAACTGAAATCAATACAAATTTTGAATAATATCACCCAATAAGAGGTGTTTGAGCCAAATGGAAAATTTTCGTAAATCACAGAATATATGAATATAGTGAGAGCGAACGAAACATATTCAGTAAAACTTCATCAGTGACTCCTATAAGACACTTGAATAAGACATTTTTGAGAAAATTTTCGATTCTTTGATTGAATGAAAGGGCCAGATAGGTACTCTTTCCATATTCACATGCGGGACCTTGTTTACAAGAGGAAAGAGTAACTTGTACTGACAATGTCTTTTTTAAAAGATTGTATGAATGTTATAAGTTGTTAATAGTTTTTCGTAATTATCGAAACTATAATAATGAGTTTGTATGATATTCTGAAATATCATTTTTCACTCATGTACAAGATTATATATCATAATTTCAATTCCACATTTTGTCAACGTTCTTGACATATATAAATTTTCATTTCCATAAAATTATTTGATAGAGTTGGTCGGTACTTGATGAAAATCAATAATGCATTCGAATAAAACTTTGGTGACGTTTTCATACATTTTTGTATGAGGAAGCTATTGTATAGTGAAACACGTGTTTCGGTTTTGTAAACAGTGAAAATGTGATATGTTACTTGAACCCATAAAATTATAGGGTTTTAGCAAGAATTATTTACAAGTTACATAATATTGTTGTCTGAATTTGACTTCCAAATAGGATTTAATTTGATTAAAATTCTCAGTCTCAGGGGAGTGAAAACTTATTTGCATCTACAGTACATCCGCCACTTTTTCTTGGAGAATGTTGTATGAAAGAACCGATTCAACAATATTTGATTCTCACTACTGAATTAGTGCATATGTGAAGATTCTTTTTGTCAATTCAATTCAATGTTTGTTTGAAGGTGATTGAAAATGTTTCATGGTGAATTTCATTAGTTCGGACTTCCATTGTCTAATATGATACTGCCCGTCATCACCCGAAGATGATTGTTGTGGAATTGGCCGCGGTGGTAGTGCGCTCGACTCACGATCGGAAGACCGTGGGTTCGATTCCTGCCTCGACCAGATATTTTTCTCGAGAGAATTTATCTGGTTGAAGCTGGTATGATTCTGCAACCATGTTAGGAATCACACGTTGAAAGGTAAGACCTCGTTAGTCCTTGGCTTGCACAAGTTTCTCAACTTCCGAGAGTTGTCGATCGTATGGGGGCGACAGATGATTAACGGAAAAACAGATTTTAAACAGATTCCAACAGATTTTAAACAGATTACGGATACTAACAATCGAAACGTCGTGAGGGAATTTTTTAATTTTCAGTTCATTTTGATTGTTCAATTTCTTGCCTAATTTTTATATTATTGTAATTCAATTTCAGAGCGTTTTTTGCTTGATATAATTATTATTTTCAGCTATTCATTTTAATTTTCAATTTTATTTGTTCTTTCAGGGATATCATTTTAGACAATGGAAGTCCGGACTGATGAAAATCAATTCAACTTTTTTGTTTCCAATAAACTACAAAGTTCATAAACTGAATAAAATTGATTCATCCACGATATTAATTTTACAATTTTCGCACTATAAGTTTTATTCAAGATGCGTTTTACTGAACTGAACTACCCTGTAGTGGAAAGCGTCTTGAATAAAATTTATAGTGGTAAAATTATATGATTTTTATCATGTATTTCAACTACAAGGTAGTTTCATCAATAACGGGTGTACTTATAATATACAGGGCGTTCCTCATTTATTTTTGGGAAAATTTGATCTCCGGGTATTTCTTTGTTCGACGCATGATTTTCACTCAAAAAAATAAAAATCGACAGAAAGCAAATTAAGAAATTAGATCAATTCTAAAATGAATGAGAATCTGAAAATTGCTTCATAACGCATTACCAATTCCCTAATAATATTTGAAAACATAATCTGCAAAAAAATAAATTTTTCACAAAAACGAGTTTTATTTTATTTTGTGACAGTAAGTCTAAACAAATAGCACAAATTTGTTAATTGGTAATAATACCAAAACTGATTATAAAAATTGTTGTGAGTGGCCACCTGCACTTAGTATGCATGCTTCTACCCTTCTACGCATGGAATTACGCATCCGTTCAAATATTCCCGGCGTATTTCGTATAGTTTCACACGAGACAACTATTCGCTCTCTTAAATCTTCTAAAGTATTAACGTGAGTTTTATACACAAGAGTTTTAAGGTGACCCCATAAAATAAATCTGAACTGTTGAGATCGGGGGATCTTGCTGGTCATTGCTGAGGTCCTCCGCGACCTATCCAACGATTAGGATAAACTGTATTTAAATGGTTTCGGACAATTACACTGAAATGAGAAGGGGCGCCATCGTGCATGTACCATATTCGATTCCTTAACGCAAGTGGCACATCTTCCAATAACCCAGGTAAGTCTTCTTCGAGAAAGTGTAAATAAGAACGACCATCAAGGCGTACTAGTAGAAAAAATGGGCCTATTAGATGATCACCTATAATTCCTGCCCATACATTAACCGAAAATTGGTGTTGGAAATGGGTTTCGGTTATTGCATGGGGATTTTTTTCAGCCCACACATGATTGTTATGGAAATTTCGAATGGCATTCCGAGAAAAATTTGTTTCGCCTGTGAACAAAATTTGTGTCTCAAATTGCGGATTTAGTGCAATACTTTGTAGATACCACTGACTGAAGTTCACACGCTGTGGAAAATCTCTGGGGAGTAATGCCTGCACTCTTGAAATATGGTATGGGTATAACAAAAAATCAACCAAAATACGCCAAACAATTTGATGACAAATATCCAGAGTTCTAGCGATCTTCCTCGTACTAGTCGCAGGATGTTCCTCAATTTCTTGCAGCACCGCTTCCTCAATTTCAAGAGTTCTTACTACACGAGGTCTACCTTCCGGAGTCCCTTTCTTGAAACTACCAGTTTCCCCAAGTCGACGATGAATATTTGAAAAGGTTCGGCTATCTGGTGAGGCACGATTAGGATATCTTTCCTGATAAATGCGCCTGGCTTCTGTTGCATTACCATCGGCAAGGGCATATACGTAATGCATTTCCGCCATTTCCGCATTCGTATAATTTACCATATTTACTGATATTCAGAAAAACAGCGGACTACCAAAATAACTTCAATAACACTTCAAAATCAATCAAAACGCGCTGTGACAGTTTTTAACACCTACACCTTACTTTAAACCAACATCAATATTAGCAACTGACGTTTGTACATACAGAGAATTCGTTTTTTATTGCTATGGTGGGTACGCTGTTTTTTCTGCTTTTAATCTTCAAAAGAAATCACATATTGACGAACTCCATATTTCCAAGAGGTGCAGTAAATAAATTCTGCTACACGTCATTTATTCCAGGATAACTAAATTTATGTTTTCAAAAATTATTAAGCGGTGCTGCGTTATGACGTAATTTTAATTGAGAACAGTGCATCTGACAACAAACAAATACCTTTTAGATCCTCAATTATTTTGCAACAAATCTGATCTCTCAGTTTGCTTTCAGTCGATGCACGATACCGCATCAGATTTTTAAGGAATTTATCCTTGAGTAAAGCGATTTTTAATTTTTTGAGCGAAAACCATGCGTCGGACAAAGAAAACCCATCAAATCAAATGTGCTCAAAAATATATGGAGATTTTAAAAATAATTTTTAATGCAAGATAGAGCAGTGGCGTAGTATTTTTTTCGCCAAAAATATACATTTCAAAACTCGTAGGTACGCCACTGGCAGAGAAAATTAAAAAAAATTCATATCAGAAAATATGCCTTGAGGCATGGAACATATGTACCAAATATGCCAAAGATGTCTACAAAATTATCTCAGTTATTATTACAAAACTGATTATATTTGAAAACTTTGCCACCCTGTATCTCAAAAGTTAAGGCGTTTAGGACATACGTCCATAGGACGTTTTTTACTTGAAATGGGTCTAAGAATTACCTCCTGAAATATTAGCATGTGTTTAAGGAACACCCTGTATGATTCAATGCAGTATGTATAAAATGAAAAAGAGAAAATTGAAACTTTCTATGTTTTTTACCACTTTTTTTTGTAACTAACGTTACTGCAGTTTCGTCCTATAAGGACATTCTCAAACTTATACATTAAACTAACAATTGTTTATTACATTAGCCCTGATATAGCACCCCTGTAGGTAATTATAGAGATACTTGGCTTGATTGAGTACCTGAATTTACAATTTACAATGCGGATATGCTGATTTGAAAACCGGTGAGTGAACTGAATCGATTTGATCATTTAACAGGTTGCACCCACAATGTTTATGCTTGTGAATTTCCAAGGATTCTAAATAATTGAATTTGTAACCCTTCCTTGCATAATGTAAAATTTCCGTATCGTTTAGATTCGGGAACTTTTGGTTGTATGCCATAGAATAGTTTGAAAACTTCGAATCATTTTTTTCTAGTCTGAAGGACCTTTCATGTTCAGCATACCGTTTTTGGAAATTTCGACCACATTGTCCTACATAAACACTATTACATTCCGAACACTCAAGCTTATAAACTCCAGATTTCTCCAACTTGTCCACCTTATCTTTGGCATTGAAAAGGAAATCAGAAGATAACCTGGCATGTGGTCTGAATGCCACTTCCACATAGCTTTTTCTGAAGAAACACGCGATTATCACTGTTCTTTTTCCAAAATATGTAAGAGTTATCCATTTCCTGATTTCTGGTTGTTTGACCTGAGGGTATATCAATCTGTACATGAATTTACGGCTTTGTTTTCTGACTAACTTCTGTATAGTATCTGCGTTGAAACAGTTATTGTGACCTATCTGTGTAATTATATCAATTTTCCTAGCTAGATTGTTAGCAGACAAGGCAGTGAGAATGCTCTGTGCAACATTGAATTGTAGGCAGCTAATTTATGACTGTCAGGATGGAAAGAATCGCTGGTAATGTCTGTATAGCTAGGTTTTGTGAAAACATTGAACTCAAATTTATTCTGATTGTGTGTAATGGTCAGGTCAAAGAAATTCATCTGTTTCTCGATCCCTGTTTCGGGTGTGAACTGAATGTTGCTATTGAGATTATTCATGAATGTCATAAATTGGTTCAGCTGTCGTGTAGTATATGATGAAAACTGAAATAATTTTTTTTTAATTCTCGAAAATGGCGCAAATTTTTAATTTCATAATAGGCTTGCACTCACGGTGAGTTCATTAAACGTATGATACCATAAACAAATACCCAAGGAAGAAGCAAGAAAAGAAAATAAAGAAAGGCTCACCGATTCGGATACATCTTTGTTTACTATTTGACTATTGTTTCAAGAGAAATTGTTTGACTTTATATTTGAATTTGGACAAATTTGTCACCTGCCAAACAATTGTAGATATCAATACCATCACGTAATATGGACTTTTTCCCAAAATTCGAACGTGATCTGATAGCGGAAAAAATTTTATATCGTCTTGTTCTATAGTAAAGGATGTTTCCTTGAGAAATAATTCTATTGAGATATTTTGTTTTTGATTTTACTGATGTTTGAAGTTACATATATATTCGAGTTATAAAGCCTTTCTATATCCGAAATATTATTTGGGTGGTATAAAGTGGCAGTTGCTTCAGAAATGATAATTTGAGCATACAATTCATGACTTTGTTTTGTAATATGTTTAATGGTTTCAAATAATTCACTCAAGCCGATCCTCAAACAGAAAGCAAATCATGTCATTTTGTAGGAATGTAGGCTTTCACGGCTGGCGTCAATGTTTTGTTTGGTTTTCGGGTTTTTGCCTTGGTCTCCTTTGATTACAATCTCCAAACTTTCCAACTGCAACTGCGTAGTCATCTTCAATGGCATGGTCGAAATACTCGTCTCGACGTGTCAACTGAAATTCTCATTTCTGCTTCGTCATTTATAGTGCTGATTTTTCAAGCACTTTTTGTACTGGCGGGTTCGCGCGGTGTGCCAGATATTTGGTAGATATGTTCTCTCTTCCATCCTGTTGAAGTTCTCTTGGTGTTTGTGTATTTCTATTGCTTCCAAATACATTATTGTTGAAAGATGATTCGACGTTGCTAGCCTCTCGAAATTTTCGAAAAGTATCTTGGTTTCTCCGTTGGGCACCTTATGGCCTAAATGATTACCTTTTTTTGATGACTAAAACATCAAGGAATGGGATTTGGAGGTTTTCTTCTAATTCCGTGGTGAACTGGATTTTTGGATGAAAGCTATTCAGTTCTGAAGTTCTTCTTTTCCATGACTATTACTCCATGACACGTTCGTTGTTCAGAGCCATGGAAAAGAAGAACTTCAGAACTTCCTGAATCATCCGAGTAGCTTTTATCCAAAAATCCAGTTCACCATATAATTAGAAGAAAACCTCCAAATCCTATTTATAGTCATCAAGGGAGGTAATCAACTAGGCCATAAAGTGAACAGAAAAAAACACACTTAGATCAATACCTACATAATGGATCCAACCAACACCCAAAACAGAAACGAACCATCATCAACACCTTAGTCAACAGAGCTTTGAGAATATGTGAAGAAAGGTACGTCAACGACGAAATGACACATCTAACAAATGTTTTACTAGCGAACGGCTACGACAGAGAAGACATAATTTGCGCCACGCGTCTAAGGAAGAAGAAGAGGAACACCAGTGAGGAGCAACACCAAGGCACTGTCTATCTGCCATACAAAGAAGGTGTCACCAATCGAATCGGGAAATTTCTAAAGAAGGAGAAATTAACACCGTCTTCAAACCAACGAGGACAATATCGAAGTATCTGAGATCAGCAAAAGACAGCAGAGATCCACTCAAATCATTGGGAGTCTACAGGATTCCAGGTAACTGTGGTAAAGTTTATATCGGTCAGACAAAAAGAAGAAATGGTACCCGCCTAGTCAAGCACAAACGGAGTTGCCGACTGAGATATACCGAGAAGCCTATTGTCGCTGGACATTCATTCTCCGACGGAGAACACAATATCCTCTTCGAAAATACCGAGAGGCTACCAACGTCGAATCATTATTCAACAATATGTATTTAGAAGCCATAGAAATAAAGAAACACCAAGAGAATTTTAACAAAAAGGAGAGAGAACATATCTACCAAAGATCTAGCGCACAGCATTGAAAGGCGCCAAAACGAAGCCATGTCATCCAAATCAGCACTATAAATGACATAGCAGATATGAGAGTCAGTTTTAGTTGACACGTCAAGAGAAGTACGGAAAACCAATCAAAACATGTAATTTTGAGAAGATTAACGAGAAATGAATGTTTTCCAAATATCTCGGTAAAATAAAAGTATAAAATATTCTATTCAATGGAGAATTTTTTCTGATTCAATCAATATAATCCTTCCAAATCACATTTTTATCGACAAAAATTTAAGAAAGTTGGTATTTTAGATTATTATCAAATGTAATTGGATTCATATTTTATTTAACTTTTGTTTTTGATATGAAAATGAAAGATAATTTTTCGAAATTCATCATAATTTTATCGTGCTTAATAAAAAATTCAATATAATTAATTTTTTTTGTTGTTCTGCTGAATACAGTTTTGAAAAACCTTCATAATGGAAAATAAATTTATATAATTCAAATACAATACATGATCTAGAATGAATCCTTGTGAAACACCCTGAGTGATGTTCGATGAAAAACTTCTAATATTTCGAATTTGAACATATTGCTATTTAACAATTGAATGATTTTTGAACCAAAAATGAATATTTCCCCTTACATCAATAGCATATGAGTCCTCTGAAAAAAAGTAGTGGTGACAACATCGAAAGTATTTCCATAGTTTTCATTTCCATCCAGTTTGATATCAATATTTATAATTGGATCTAATATAGCAACCTCTTTATACAGATAGCCTTGCAGAAACCTTATTCGATTCTGTAAAAACTTTAATAGTTTCAATAATTTTCCTAACATCTTAAAAACAGCTGAGTTGATGGTTTGCCTTGTACTTCTTTGATACCCATTCTCAAACTGTTCTTTATAAAATTAGAATTGGCACAAAAACAATTGAAAATATATCATCAGGTTTTTAACAAATTTTATCAGTTCTGCCATTGAGATGCGAATGTATCAATACTAACCCTTTCATGTATCCTTTCGTTCATCGTCGGTTTTCTCTTCTCGGCAGTTTTCACATTGAGAAATTTCACCAAGGGCTTTATGGATATTCCTTGAACGAAGACCGTGAAGTACACCACAACTATTGTTGTCGTCACGAACATGGGCTGAAGTTTTACGACTTTGGGATCTATCAGCAGAACAAGCGCAAATGCTACGGCTCCTCTGAGACCTCCGTAAGACATGACGAATTTTTCGACCGTACTCAGCTGGTGAAGTCGAAAACGATTGGCTATTGCTGTGAATATTATAACACCTAGAAGAAGGTGATCAAAATTAAATATACAAGCCGTGTTATGTTTGATAAAAAGACAGGTGGCGTGATATGTCAAATAAGTACTTTATTGTGAACCAATTGAAAAAGCTTTGTGAAATATGATAGTCCTTCGAAAAAAATACACAACCCAAATGATAACACTAATGAAGTCACACTACATGAGATTTTTCATTTATAGTAAATATAACTGGCATTTGATTTTGTCACTGACTTTCTTGACATCAGTTTTATACTTAAAGTTTTCCAGAACTTTGTTCAACCGAATGCATTCAAAACATGATTTAAAAAAATTAAGGGGCCTCCAGAATGTCTATTCTTTGGGGATAGTCTTTCTGGTTTCTCTATTTTAGTGCAAAATCATTAACTCGCATTCAACTCATCATTTTTTGAAAAATAAGCATATTTTGTTTTATTTTAGATCCTGTTCTATTCCTCTTCAAACTAAATATCTACATTTTCCAGTGGAAAAAATTAAAGGAGTGAGAGACATAAAAACAATGCATTCCCAATACATGAGATTTTGCAACTTTGACAAAAAATTGACCAATTGACCAGAAAAAATAAAGGACAATTCAAATATATGAGAAAAAATCTGCAGGTTTTGCAGTTATCAGAGGCAACTGGTCTGAATTAATTGTCTCATATGTGTTGAATGACCTTGTATACCAAATATTTTGAAATTCCAAAAAATTTTTATTTTTTATTCTATTTTTATAGATCTTCAACACGAATATGTGATCGTTTACTAGTTCAAAAATGGGTGGTTTCTAGTTGAGTAATTATAATTATATTTCTTGTTGAAAATGGAAAAAGTTTCGTTTTACTTCCTATCAATTTTCATACTTACCTACAACTCTATAAAATGAGCAGAATATAATCGTGAGCAGAACAAACCATGTATTCCAGTCGTAGTTATTGTTCACGGTAGCTACACCCAGAAACATAAAGATTATTGTTTCCGATGAACTGCTTAGCATTTTCATGGCGTACTTAATGGTTGTATGGGATTTGTTGGATATGTTGGCCTCTACATAGTTCTTCATAGTAATCCCACAGAAAGTTATCCTGAAATTAACATGTATGACACAATGACATTCAAAGTGACACTTTTCTGCTTTTCTTGTGCTAAAATGTATTAGAGTATAAACAGTTAACAACTAGTATCTTCACTTTCATCCATTTATATTTAATTAATTTCAACTGATTATATCCGACATACATTTATTTACCTATGGAAGATACCTCATAGACTTTAGTCTTGCAGAAGTTTCTCGTCAATTCAGCAGCAGGACCATACTGAAATCAGTCGAATAGATCACCTACAGATCGGTTTCGAGGTGTTACCTCCCATTAATGCAGGAAAGATCCGATCAAACAGCAGTGCGCCTGGGATTCGATTAATTTCAACGCGGCTCGACTGCATATATGAAACCTTCATCTGAAATCTAGCTAGTAATATCCCCATCTTGTGAACAGGGCCCTAAACGGGGAAGAAACATTCCATGTATCTGTTCTCTTTGAAGATTGTATCGAGGAGGAAAACATGCTGCTCAGCTTGCTGGTGGATGAACAAGAAACATCTGCAAGACTAACTTCTGTGAGGTATCTTTTATAAATGTCTGTCAAAAACAATGTCCAACGTGGTATTAGCTATTAGTTGTTTTCTGACAGACATTTACCAGAGCCTACTTTGTTGTAACATTGGGAGAGACGAATGTTTCAAAATTTCATTTCAAAATATTCATTTTCTTGAATACTCATGTGTTTTTGACACAATTTTCTACTAAATGGAATGGCAATGTGATAGAACTCCAAATTTTTAGGTGATGAAACACATTGAAAATTCAACTTCTGAAATGAATTTAGCGTTAGATTCACAAGACTTTTTTATTCAAGAAATTCTATATGAAAAGAAATGTACAATTGGATGATAAGATGAAATAAAATTTTTCCTCGCATTTCAATTCATTTCAACTGACAAAAACCTTAATACTGACAGTATGGAATGAAGCTCGAGTATAAATAAGCGTTTATAAAGTTACAAATGAAAAATTGCTCAAGAAAATGAAAATGATTATGGAAAACTTATTTATTTGAGAAATTCTATATGAAGAAGAAATGTATAATTGGACGATGAGATAAAAATAATTTTTCCTCTCATTTCCATTTCAATTGATTGCAACTGACAAAAACTTCAATATGGTATGGAAAGAAGCTCGAGTATAAGTGTGCGTTCATAAAATCAAAAATTTTTGGTGGCTATCCAATAGAAATATGGTCCGAGAAAAACAATTTTTGTGAAATACAAATGAAACGGTAGAACTCTGATTAATAGTTTATATATTTATGATTCAACTCCATATAAATGTAACACAAAATTCTCCTATTATTGAATCATACACTTAAATGTATCTTTCTGGGAGTATATCAAAATTTAATGGGATTTAACAAAAAGCTGGAAAGTTATGTTTTTTCCGCTGTGAATTAAATCTGAAAAACATGATACTGTATGGCTTCAACAGCTTCTTGAGGTGATGAAAATTACTGTCCCACGCATTTTTTTTGGCGTAGAGAAAGAATGCGGCATTCATCATCAAACGTTAAACGATTTCAAATATTATTTTCAGAAAAAGTCTACTTCAAGTCGAAAAACAGTATCCCACGGAAACCTTCACGAGTGTGTACTGTAGGTACAATGAACTATTCTGTAGTATCTTTTATGAAAAATATAAAACGCGTTTCGCTGCACGATAGCTTCATCAGTTACGGGTACATGGATACTCCATCTAATGATAAGTTAACATGAAAATTAGCCGAAAATTGATAATATCAATGGCATATCAGAGCACCTAATCATTTTGAATTCTTTCTTCCTTCCTATAAGTTTCTTGCAATTTTTTTTTCGATGTTTGAAGTTATTTCGTTCGTTCGCACGAACATGTCTATCTGATCCGTGATCATATATTACGCTCTATCGATTATTCACAAGTAACAGCATATCGTTTTTCATGTGCAACAATACTTACGCCAAAATACCTGACATGTGGAAGATCTCTGCGTTGAGGTAAGCTAAATAGGCCATCACAAATATGGAAATGGGTTCAATGACGCGCACCTCATTCGTATACTTGGTCACCAAAGCAGTTCCGAGGCCCCAAATCACTCCGATAATAGTACCGCCAACGGCCACCACCCAGAAGTTCAAGAATCCTGACACCACATCTATATACAATATATTTTCGAGGCCCATGTCGGTGTAGGATTCGAACAGATGGTACAAAACGACGGTCACAGCGTCATTGAGCAAAGACTCCCCGAACACCACTATATACAGAATCTCATTAACTTGAATTTCTTCGAATAGTGCTAACACAGCCACTGGGTCCACCGCGGAAATTAGAGATCCGAAAAGCAGCATGTCCAAGAGAGGAGTATCACAGGAGAACAGGCCTGTTAATCCCACTGCCCATAAGGAAACACCTGTAACATTAAAAGTTTACAAATTATTAATATAGGCACACATATGGAAAGAAAGTTCACCTAAATATATTACTAGTACATTCATTAGTATAATGTATCGTGCTCTGTTATATCAAGTAGACTATCTGATCATGATGCGATAATATAAAAGTAAAATTCGAAAAATTATACAGTCAAATGAACTTTGCAAGGTTTATAACATTTGTACCAATTTTCATGTCTTCAACCATTTGAAACGTTCAACAATAAAATATGTGAGTTTTTTTAAACAGCCTTCCCAATAGAAAATATCAAAATAAAAAACAAAGAACCGTAGATTTTTGCAGCTTTACGAATCTTCACTCTCCACTATATCAGAAAACATATTGTCAAAGACTCATTTGAAATTCAGTAAAACAAATATATGTTAAAGAATTCACCGAATGCTCAGAGAAAACAAAACAAAGGTTGGTATTATGATGATAGAATGAAGGAGTCTCATAATAGAATATCAGAAACTTATAAAATAGCGAACGAATTGACTGGTTTCATGAAGACTTTAATATCACCTGATTCAATACATAATTATTTTTGGTTAAGTACCTCTATGGTACTTAACCAGTACCATAGAGGTACTGGTTAAGTTAACAGCAACACTGGTGACGCAACGATGGCAGTATTTCGTGATTTAACAGAAGCATTTGACTGTGTAGATCACGGAATAGTGCTGCGGAAGCTCAGCCATCATGGAAATGATAATAAATGATTCCGCGTAAACAACATCAAATATAGAATAGGAGTACCTCAAGGTTCAGTTTCGGGGCCCCTAATGATTAATTTATACGATAACGACCTGACCACACTTAGCATCGCTGGTTCTTTTACTATTTTTGATGATGACACCACTTTGTTGTGGCATAATAAAAACTAGAGAGATCTCCATGAAAATGTCTGCAGAAATCTAGATAAAATAAAAATATGACTAGATTTAAATCTTTTGTTATCAATATGAAGAAGACAAACATATCATTTGAGTGCACCATTCTGGCACTGATGCTGGGAAATGATGCAGTGGAAACAAAAATAAGTTTTTAGATATAAACATAGGCAGAGACGTCAAATTTGAGGTGCATGTGAGAAATTTAAATAGAAAACTATCATCGAATTTTTATGCCCTTCGAATGGTCTCAAACGAGTTAGGGTAACCAGCATCCATTATTGATTGGCACTTTAGATATGAATTGATATTTTGGGGGGTATGCTGCAAAATAAACTGTTAGATATATATGCAAGGCAAAATAGGAGATGACTGTTTTTTCACTATCGACCTTACTTCTGTCTCATCTACATATATAATGTGAGTAATTCAAATAAAAAACTATCCTCGAATTGTTATGCCCTTCGAATGGTCTCAAATGAGTTAGGGAAACCAAACCGAAAAAAGCGTATCACTCCATTATTGATTCGCACTTGAGATATGAATTGACATTTTGGGGGGTATGCTGCAAAATGAGCTTTTAGATGTTTCAAATTCGATTCTCACCATTGGGATCTCGGAAAATATGAAAGATACGTAGATGGTTGCATTGAGGCAAAGTTGCGCATTCACCTGACTAACAATATGTCGTTGGAAAAGCTCTGAAAATCCAAGTATATCCGGAGATATCCGGAAAAAACAGAAATTTCGGAAAATTGTTTCTATTTCTTTCTGGCTTTATTTTTCGAAGGATTTGAAAATGAATTGCACTTCCACATTGTCACTTTTTTCCTGCTACATAATAGTGTTTTCAGATATGCTATCCGACGTTTCGTCTTTCGGCCACCATCATTTATTTTTTCTCATGGGCGCCACATTGAATTCTTTCTGTTTTGAATAGAACCAGATTTCACCTTTTCAATGATGTATCATGAGTTATCATTCTTTTTCGGAAAATTGAAGATATTGAAAAAAAATAATTCTTATCATAATAGGCTTACACTTTGATGTTTCTAAATTTGACTTTCAATTCGTTACACTCAATAACATTTTGTTATTGTACAAGTCATTGAATTTTTGGCGAAAAGTGGCTTTCACAAATAAAGGAAATAGAGATATGATACAAATTTATTACAAATACGATAGAAACAGTGTTAGGACATCGGAAATGTATTTGAACTTATATCCCAAAAGACGACAACCACATCGAGCTATATTCAAGTTATTGGATAAATGGTTCATTTGGAGAGCTATGGAAAAAATACGGAGACATAATGGACCACGAAACTAAAAAAAAATTGGTAATTGAGATATGTATGAGATAAGTTGGACATTGTGTCCTTTTCAATAAAAATTAATAATTTGCAGATAAACATGAACCCGGGGAAATCTACACGTCAAATTTCCTCCGAAATGAATATTTGTCGTATAAGTGCTTGGATACATCTCAAAAAAGCGGTTTGAAATATTACAAAATACACATATCTCAAAAAATGACATCCTGGTGATCCCGAAAGGCGATTATAATTTTGAAATTGGCTAGTAAGAGGAACTGATTTACCTGTTTTCCTGGAAAATGTAATTTGGACAGATGAGAGCACTTTTACGAATTGTGGGATATTCAACCGAAATTACGAACACATTTGGAGCATAAACAACTCCAGGCAGTTCCGAGAAATTCGACCTCAAGTGCGATTTAGTATTAACGTGTGGGCAGGAATTTACAAAGATAGAATTTTGGGTCCTCATTTATTTGACGGAATTCTGAATGGAGAAACCTAACACCAGTTTTTAATGTCGATGATTTGGATGATCTACCTTTGGCTAACTATAACAACATCTGGTTCCAACATGATGGTGCTCCACCGCACACTACCAGTCGAGTATCCAATCACCTGACCGAAAGGTTTGGTGACAAATGGATAGGGAGTAATGGGCCGGTGAAGTGACCAGCAAGGTCTTCAGGCTCAAGTGTTATGGATACATTCTCATGGGGTACACTGAAAAATAGAGTTTATGATCGGAGAAAATATCAAAATATTGAGAACCTTCAACATAGCATTGTTAGAGAGTTCGGAAGATTGAGGAGGAGGGAAATTAATCGTGCAGTGAATAATATTCGAACAAGAGCACAGCTGTATTCTTATGAACAAGGCCAGCATTTTGAGCATTTGCTATGATTTACTTTTGTCTTTACATTTCATTTAATTATTGTTATTTGTTCAAAGTTCTATTTTCATTGAATACTCAAAAACACCTCATTTATCAAATTTTGATTGTTGATTCTGTCTCCGTATTTTTTCTTCGGCTTTTCAAATGAACCAAACTCGTTGAGATTTTGATCCAATAACTTGAACATAGTTCGATGTGGTTGTCGTCTTTCGGTATACAAGTTTAAATACATTTCCGATGTCCTAATACTGTTCATATTTGTAATAAATTTTTATTCGTCATATCTATTTTTTCTTCATTCATGAAAGCCACTTTTCGCCAAAAATTCAATGACTTGTACAATAACAAAATGTCATTGAGTGTAACAAATTGAAAGTCAAATTTGGAAACATCGAAGTCAAAGCCTATTATGATAAAAATTAATTTTTTTCAATATCTCCAACTTTTCGAAAAAGAATGATAACCTATGATACATCATTGAAAAGGTAAAATATGGTTCTATTCAAAACAGAAAGAATACAATGTACCGCTCATGAGAAAAAATAAAGTTGATGATGGTGGCCGGAAGACGAAACGTCGGATAGCAAATCTGAAAACACCATTATGTAGTAGGGAAAAAGTGGCAACGTGTAAGTGCAATTTATTTTCGAATTTTTCGAAAAATAAAGTCACAAAAAAATAAAAACCCGGATATACTCGGAATTTCAGAACTTTCTCAACGACATATTGTTAGTCAGGTTGATGCGTAGCTTTGCTTCAATTGAACCATCTTCGTATTTCTCATAGTTTCCGAGATCCCAATGGTGAGGATTGAATTTGAAACATCCTGTATATGCAAGACTAAATAGAAGATGACTGTTTTTTCACCATCGGCCTTATTTCAGTTTCATCTACAAGAACAAAAATAAGATATTAATAAGATAAAGATAGGACTGTATTATCTATCAGATTTTGATGCAGTGTTTGGAACCTTTGGTGTAGTAATGAATATTATGAATTTGGTGTTGGGAAAAAACTTCAGTAATATTCATCTAATTCAAAAGTTTTGTCCGTTTAAATGTCATGTGTTTTTGTGGCTCCATATCTCAATATTCATTAATTCTACTGCATCGTGGTGTATATCGATCGTTAGAGGATTTTGTACTCTATATATTTATGCTGTTCATTTTTTCCAAAATTTAATTTATTGCCTATTTTCAGCTCATTAATGTCGTCAAGTGATTACTGTCGTTAAGCGATTTTCGGCCAATTTTTCTCTACGAATTCAAATTAAACCAAATCACTGCAGAAACAGCTCGCAAAATTTCCCAGGCATTTGGCAATGATGGTATTAATGAACAACGTTAGTTTGCGAAATTTCGTTAGGGAGAATTTTGCCTCGAAGTAGTTAACCTACATTAATCCTGGACGAGGATTCAAGGACCCTGGTAGAGACTGACCCACCACAAACGATGCGTGAGATGGCGGAAGAACTGAGCGTCAGCTCCCGTGCGGGTTCTGATGGTTTAAAATGTACTGGAAAGATCAAAACGCTCGAAAAGTGGGTGCCCCACGATTTGAATGATCGACAGAAATTGTCACGTTTCGAAGCCTGTTCTTCTTTGCTTTTGCGCAACCAAAACAATCCGTTTTTGGGTCGGATACTCACGTGTGATGAACAGTGGATCCGTCCGCACGTTTCACAAATCACTGTCTGAGAATTAAACGAATTGAGCGTCGAAGTTCTGCTTCATTCACCATACTTCCCTAACTTTCTCACCAGTACAACTTTTGTTTGCAATTCCGGATCAGGTAAAAACGGCTTCCGTCGCCTTCATCAAATCCCGAGCACACAGTTTTCATGCTGACGGCATTAATTGACTTGGGTTACATTGGCAAAAGTGCCTTGATTCAAATGACGCTAATTTCGATTAAATTGAACAAGAATTCACTGAGATATTACAGATTGAAATAGATTCATAAAAACGGACAAAACTTTTGAAACAACCGAATACAATGAAATAGAAGTGTTAAATGAACTCAGCAATAACAACAGTCAAAACAAATATTCAACAAATTTCTGGAACTGAAAAAGGTATATGATGAAATCGGTTGATATACACTTGATATCGGTTGATATACACTTGATAAAAATCAATGACAAACGTATATTCATTGAACAGTCTACATAACCGCAACACGTATTCAATTATAAATACCTTCTTGAGGAGTATTTGTGATGCCCTGTTAGGAACCTTTGGTGTAGTAATGAATATTACTGGTGTTTTTTCCCCAACACCAAACCGTTATTTTAACACCTCGACACGTGTTTCGATCACCAAGTATTCATCTTCAAGAGGAAAATCAAACTAATCATACTAACAAAGCTATCCCCATTTATACCATAGATACCTGTTCCAGGGACCTACGTCTTGAGTGTTTTAAATTAATTTTACAACGTGTCCTTATGTATTAGTCAGGTGAATCTAATAATTGAAATATTAAAGGCTATATAAAATAAATTTCACATGTTGCCTTATCTACTAGTCTTCAATAAATTTTACAATGTGCCCTTATGTGATAGTCATGTAAATCTAATGAATAAAATATTATTTTAACATGGTACATAGTACACTATTAGGTATTGGTCCACCATCACCATTCATAATATTATGATGTTTACTCATTTCTACACTCTCATAGGCATCTAGATGCCTGTTGCAAAATTTGATAAGCGACTGCTGATTTTTTAGGTCTCCCATATTTTAAGTGTGCTAAGTATTCCTTATATCTTTTTTCAATAGATCGTTTTGATTGTCCATAATATTTTGCATCGCAGTCCTTATATTCAACTAGTTGTTGCCCGCGGCTTCGCCCGCGTAGAATTTGGTAGTTATAGTACTAATTAGTACTATGTTGCTGTATCACTGCTGTTCCAATGTTTTGACAGAATCAGAATCAACGAACTTAGGCGTGCGCAGCGTTATAGAACAGTGCTTTCAAAAAATTGTTCTACAGCGCCATCTAGTGGCGAGTTACAGAAAAACTGATAGCCTAAAAACCTTCTCTATGAAAAATTATACATGTAAAGTTTCACCAAGATCGGTTGAGCGATGTAGAAGTTTATCACTTACCAATCAACCAACCAACCAATAAACATCTATTTTTATATATTACATTTCGTAAATTCCAGACTTTTCCAAATTCTCGACTTTGTCTTTTGGACTTCCTAAACGGCTCTGTAGTGTATGTCTTGTTTTAAAAACCAACTTTATACCTAGTTCCTTGAAAATCTGTCCAAAGTTCTTCGTGTATTGGTGGTATAGAACTGATATATATTTATCTTGGTTTTTGTACTTTGTGGAAGTCGAGATTTCGTTCATTCTCAACCTAATAAACTTCTCCTTCCTTATTATGTCATCTACAATACCCCTCGGGAAACCGTTAGAGGCTGCTATTTCCTGTAGTGTACATTTTTCTTTTGTGAACACCAATTTTGAGTGGTTTATCAAAATTTACACTTTAATTACTCAAAAACGTGAGATTCCATGTTTCATTGATAAACGAAAAAATTGCAAATCGAAATATACTACTATAATAAAGCAAGTAAGTTAATAAAGTTAATATTTAATAAGACATCTACAATATTTTGAAAGGTTGTAGAATCTTCTTCAAATAATATTTGTAGATGCCTATTTATTGCTGTTTTAAAATGTTTATCTTATAAGAAAAACAAGGACAAAATAATAAAAACTCAAATGAAAAGATTACAGTCACAGGGTTTTTTTCTGTAAACAAGTACAAGAATATGCCGATGCTGACATAATTAAGACCTCGATAGAAATTGCCCGAGATACTAATAAAACTGTAATTGTTATAAGTCGAAATATTGATCTTTCGGTCCTTTTTAATCAACTAAATTCAAATAATCATGACATTTGTTTTCTGAAACCAAGTTCTGGAAATGTAAAGGATCTATTTTTCACATCTAATCCTTCAAAAATATTGTTGCATTTATGAATTGTTTTTCCAGTGCGATACAACAACTAAATTTGCCGAAAAAGGAAAGAAAATTATTGTAAACTCATTACTAAACGCTAAAAATATGTTAAATTTGACCAATGTCTTTTTATAAGAAAGGTGCAATTAAAGAAGATATAAAAAAATGGATTACAATTAAATAAATCTATTTATAAAGATAAAAATTAAAAAATAACACTGAATCAAATAGGATTTCAAAAATATCAATTGGCAAAAATTAAATCATCATTCATTTTGGGAAACTTCCCACCCACAGAAGAAGTAGCAGAACAACATTGTTACAGGGCATATTATAGCTGGTTAAAATAATATTTTATTTATTAAATTCATCTGACTATTACACAAGGGCACATTGTGAAATTAATTTAAACAAGTAGATAGGGTAATATTGTGAAATTGAATTTTATATATCTTATAATATTTCAATTATTATATTCACCTTCTTACTATTATATAAGGACACATTGTAAAATTTATGTAAACTAGTAGATAAGGCAATATGTGAAATTAATTTTATATAGCTTATAATATTTCAATTATTAGATTTACCTGACTATTACATAAAGACACGTTGTAAAATCAATTTAAGACAAGTAGATAAGGCAAATTGTAAAATTAACTTAAGACACTCAAGACGCAGGTACCTGGAACAGGTATCTATGGTATGAATAGGGAGACCTTTTGTGGGATAGTTTGATCTTCCTCCTGAAGATGATCACTTGGTGATCGAAACACGTGTCGAGGTGTTGAAATAACGGTTTGGTGTTGGGAAAAACTCCAGTGATATTCTTAAAGAGTGTTCAAACGAATTATTCCTTTAATAAGTATGCCTGAAGGAGCTTTTGTATAGTAAAAACACGTGTTGCAATTTCGTAAACTGTTTAGTGAAAATCTCACAATTGAGTTTTATAGTTGTACAAACGGTCAAAATATTATTAGAAATAATGATTTTGGTTTTATATACCAATCGATATTTTGCGCTGTGGTCAGTACTATACGGCATTTAATTAAAAATGATTTGACTTTTTCGGTTTATTAGAAATATTTTCTAAAATATATACCTCTGAAACTATTTTGATATAACTCCCAGATGAAACGTTTTAAGTAATTGATATTCGGTGATCAAAATTGGATTTTTCAGCATTTAACTAAAAACTGTTTCTACTTCGATATCATATGTAAAATCTAGTATATTATGATGAATTTTGAGACAGAGGAATGAAATGAATTCAAAATGGATAAGAAGATATGACCAATATTGTATTCGCCATTAGGGAGGACTTTGACTTTTTTTTACATGTCAAGTGACAGTCAAATCTTTTTGGTGGGGGTTCTTTTATTCGAAAAATATTACTGGAAACAGACATGACATTGAACTGAAGTCTGAAGGACCTTTGTAGAAGGTTATTTTGAAAAAAACTGGTTCCATATCTGTGAAGCAAAACTGAAAGTAATGGAGTGATGAAAGTTGTTTTCACCACAATAATGGTCAATGATTGTTCTAAATTGATTTACTGCCAACGAAAAGTTACCTAAATATGTTTGTTTGAAGGTGATTGACAATGTTTCATGATGAATTTCACTAGTTCGGACTTTCATTGTCTACTATATAAAATGATTTGAAATCCCTAACAACTAAAAAAGAATAATTACAAATGAATAGTTGAAAATAACAATTATATTAAGCAAAATAAACCTGAAATGAAATAATAGTGAAATAAAATACGAGTAAAAATAGAACAATTGAATAAATAAAAATAAAGAAAAGAAAAAAAAAAAAAAAGAAAAACTGGAGAGATTCCAAGTCACGTTAGTTAACGACGTTTCGATTGTTAGTATCTACAATCGTCTTCGGGTGATGACTGGACTGATTCCTCCGAGAGATGACTATTTATAGGTCGTTCGAGTACTTTCCCTTATTCCCGCTTTCCATTTTCCGCTTCACTGGTTCCGTGGGAGATGACCGGTTGGCGGGAGTTGGCCATTTTTCGCTTGATGATGGGTTTCCATATGTTGCGTATTTCTACGCTGGCTTAGCTGAATACGTTGTTGGACAACATGTATGCAGCTTCCTTGAATTTTCTCCTAAACCAATGTTCCTTTCTGTGCAAGATCAAGATCAGCTTGGGACCACTCGATGTTATGTTGATGGGTCCAAACATGGTCTGTTATTCCTGATTTGCTGGTTTCCCCTCGCTGTGTGTGTTGGAATCTCTCCAGTTTTTCTTTTTTCATTTCGTTATTTTTATTTATTCAATTGTTTTATTTTTACTTGTATTTTATTTCACTATTATTTCATTTCAGGTTTATTTTGCTTAATATAATTGTTATTTTCAGCTATTCATTTGTAATTATTCTTTTTTAGTTGTTTCAGGGATTTCAAATCATTTTATATAGTAGACAATGGAAGTCCGAACTAGTGAAATTTACCTAAATATGTTATCATGGATTTTCATCAACTGTCGGTCATATCAATATCATGTGTTAGGCGTTTAGTTTTCAAAAACTTTTCAAGTGTATAGTTATTATAAATCCATTTGCATACCAGCAGTTGATTAATCTTCTACCGAAGACGATTGTGGATATTAACAATTGAAACGTCGTGAAGTAACTTGGTTCGAAATCCTTTAATTTTAATTTAATTTTGATTGTTCAATTTTCTTTTGTCAAATTTTCATTTATTGCAATTTCATTTCAAGTTTTTTTGCTTAATATACCTAATTGTTATTTTCAGCTATTGACTTTAATTTTCAATTGTATTTGTTCTTTCAAGGATTTCAAATCATATTTTATTATACTAGACCAGGGTCTCCAAACTTTGAAGTCTTCGGGCCATAATGATTTTTCAGTTTGTTCCAAGGGCCAATTTCTGCCCTTAACTATATTTCTAGACTAGGATAGTCGCAAAGTGCGTGACCTAAGCAAACTTACGCTTTTTTTGCATTTCAATTACTATTGTGTATTGTGACACTTAACGACACCTAGTGGCGAGTAGTGGTACTATGTACTATCTTTTTCAGCTACCCGCTAGGTGGCATTAGGCGTAATTAAATATTTGGAATTACCGCGTTGGTTCGAGAAAGTTCTGGTTCTAGCTAGTGTATTCCGATCACCTCGAGATGGCAGTAATAATTGCATATAAAAAGGCTAGTGACGCAAGTGCGAGTTAGTCTGCGTAGGAAAGGCGAAGGAAGCGAAACTGTCTCTTGTGAAATAAAGTAACACCCGTCAATAAAAGTATTTTGATTTTACTTATTGTTTTTATGTGTGATTTGTTAGTATGGAAAAGAAGCGAAAAATCGACAGTGAATTCAGAACGTTCCAAGAAAAATGGAACTTAAAGTATTTTGTGATTGAATCCAGTAATAAGGCGCTATGTTTAATTTGTAATGAAACCATGGCTGTTCTCAAAGACTATATATATCATTAAACGACACTATGAATCGAAACATTTTCAAAGTTACTCCAAGTATACAGAAAGTTTTCAGAAGGAAAAATTTGAAGTTTTGAAACGCGGACTCAAATCGCAGCAATCTTTGTTTACCAAAGCGAATACTGAACAAGAGTCTGCAACTCGCGCCAGCTTTAGTGTGGCCCTGGAAATTGGAAAACGTGGCAAACCATTCACCGATGGAGAAATGATAAAAGAATGCTTGATTGCAGTAGCCGAAGAAATATGTCCCGAAAAGGTAAATTTATTTAAAAGTGTCAGTTTGTCAGCAAACACCGTGGCTCGGAGGGTGCAAGACATCACAGAAAATATATCATCTCAACTGTCTGACAAAAATGGACATCATGAGTGGTTTTCTCTAGCATTGGATGAGTCAACGGATGTGTCAGATACTGCTCAGGTGTTGATTTTTATTCGCGGAGTAGATAAAAGTTATGAAGTGTATGAAGTACTTCTTGATATTGATAGTATTCACGGCACGGCAACTGGGGCAGATATTTTTAAGGAAGTTGAAAATGCCAATAATAAAAAGAACCTTTGATGGAGAAATTTGAATTCTATAACAACTGATGGAGGCAAAAATATGTATGGTAAAAATAAAGGAGTGGTTGCACTTGTGTCAAAGGCTGTAGAAAATGATGGTGCTTCAAAACCTTTAGTCTTACATTGTATCATTCATCAACAGTCCTTGTGCGGAAAATGTTTGGATATGTCTGAAGTTCTAAAACCAGTCATATCAGTTGTTAACTTCATCAGATCCACTGGGCTGAATCACCGACAATTCCGCGAGTTTGGAGACCCCTGTACTAGACAATGGAAGTTCGAACTAATGAAATTTAAAAATATTATATTCTGAAAATACAGTAATTCCCCAATAATCATCTTGTACATCTTGACAATGTAACGTAACAAAAAATACCAACCTATAGTTAGAGTATTAAAAATAGTGCCTATGACGGCAAACAACAGAATAGTGCCGATGTGGTCAAAAAAAAGTCTATTAGGCATGAAGTAGCCGGCATCCAGGATGATCGGTGGAAGCATATAAAAGAAGAATGTGTCCGGCGTTAACGGCGACATGTGGACGCTGTCCGTCACGTGGACCAGGATGACGCCGATCACAACTCCCACGAAAATGAGTAGGCACGATTCGGGAAATATTTTGCTGAGCTTTGGAGCCATATGGAAACCTGAAACAAAGTAAAGTCGATAACAGAACAGGAAACCGAAATAAGCTTTTAAATTTATTTCATGTACGAACATTTGGAAATAATGAGAAGTTGGTAATATAAATTTGCACTAATGTAATGTATTTATTGATCATCCATTTTGATTACAAATCTGAAAACATATGTAGATTTATTCCTGATTTGTCTTTAGATAATACTAAAACCATTAGACCGAGGGGTTTTTCGTTCATCAAAAACGACTTATTGAAACCGAACTTGACAACAAAGATATCCTTCGAAAATACTTGAAAAATGCAAAAAACGTTGAGGCGTCGTATTGACGGCGGCTGCATGCAAAAATCTAATACATTTTTACTAATACTCAACGGTGACATTTTGAACTCATTTGCTTGTAAAAAAGTAAAACATTAATGAAAATATATGATAGAATTGGCTTGATGAAAATATATAAGTAGCGTATTCCAAAAACAGCTTATTGTCAGATTTGCTCTAAAAAATTTTACAAAAACGCAACACGTGTTTCGCGATACAATAGCATGTCTTTACTAACAATATTCTACATATTCAATTCTTAATATACCTTATTTAACAATTTGAAGTACCTACGTTTCAAGTACCTACCTGATTTTTCCTAAGTTTGTAATGAATTAAAATACCTGAGCGTATGTTCCACATTTGAAAAAATATTTATTAACGGTGAATTATTCAATTCTAATTGATCATTCAGTAAATTACCCGAATTTCTGAATCTATCGATTTCTGAACATTCTAGAAGATTGAGTTTCAAACTCTTTTCTTCTGAATGTAACACGTAGTATTCATGATTGAAATCATGTCCTTCTGGTAATAGGTGGTTTGCAAATGTGGAATTGGTCTTTCTATTTAAAAAACTACTTCTATGCTTTGTAATTCTTCGGGAAAATATTCTCCCTGTTTGGCTAATATATAGTTTTGGGTGAGATCCACAAGTCAGATTATACACTCCTGATCATTTCGACACCGAAGTTTTGTCTTTAATGTTTTTTAATAAATTTACTTAGACTATTATTCGTTCTATAAGGTACTTTTACGCATTCTTTCTTCAAAAAACGAGCAATTTTATTGGTTGGTTCACCATGTATGACAATGTCCTATTCACCGAAATATGACAATGTTCTATAACTGACGTTATCATATCTTGAATTTGGATAGACCAGGTCCATGGCTTGCTTTTGTAGTTTTTTGGAAAGTGGCTGTGATGCATACTATTGAATATAACAATTTCATGCTGGTAAGGGTGAGTGGAGGAATTATGTATGATAATGTCCCTGTAAGATGGTTTGTGGAAAATTGCAAATTCATGTTTATTGTCATTTTTCGTAATGGTTCAGTCAAGGTAATTTACTGAATTATTTACCTTCCTTTCAGTGGTGAATTTTATCAACGGGTGGATGGAATTGACATATTCAATGAATCATCTATATAATATCTCAGTCTGTTTTACTGGTACAGATAGGCAATTAGGCAAGTTCATTGAATCCAATTCCATGAAAGACCAATTCCACATTCGCAAACCACCTTTTGGCAGAAGGACATGAGTGCATTCATGAATACGATGTGTTACATTTAGAAGGAGGAGTTTGAAAGTTACGGAAGCGTAGAAGGGCCACAGATTATTTGTTCATTTGATCCACAATAATTTCGACTTAAAAGTCGAAATTTCGACTTTTATCTCGTAATTTCGACTTTTATCTCATAATTTCGACTTTTAGCTCATAATTTCGACTTTTATCTCGTAGTTTCGACTTTTATCTCGTAATTTCGACTTTTACGTCATAATAATTTCGACTTTTATCTCATAATTTTGACTTTTATATCGTAATTTCGACTTTTATCTCGTAATTTCGAATTTTATCTCATAATTTCGACTTTTATCTCGTAATTTCGACTTTTATCTCATAATTTCGACCTTCATCTCATAATTTCGACTTTTATCTCGTAATTTCGACTTTTATCTCATAATTTCGACTTTTATCTCGTAATTTCGACTTGAAAGTAATGATTTTGACTCAAAAGTAGAAATATGGTTCCTTGAGTGCATAATAATTTACTAAGAGGTGATGTTAAGGAGGTTCGTGAAATTGTTGTGTGATCGAAATTTCAATGGAAATATGTGGTTGAAAGTGGGATCAACCTCAAGCGACCCTAAGGTTAGCGAAAATCATTAACTCTGAATCAATCAATACTTTCAACGATAATCATTTGGAACTGATGTTGAAACAAGAACACACTATTTATTATTTGTCATCTTCACACTTGACAAAATTTGTAATTTTGAAGATAATTGGAGGATATTTCTTAAAAGGAGGATGTCCCAGAACTTTACGAACCGATATGGGCACTGAAAATGAAGTAATGGAGAGGATACAAAAAGCCTTTCATGAAGTATTTACTGAATCAACAAATCAACCATGTTTTTGTATGGAAAAAGCATGCACAATCAAAGGATAGAATATTGGTGGTCTATATTACGTTAACATAATGCACAATACTGGATGAATTTATTTCAAACCTTAATAGAAGACAATTTATTTGATGCATCATTTTCGGACAAGTCTCTAGTTCAATTTTGTTTCATACCATTAGAACAAGTAAGAGATGAATTGTTGTTAATGAATTTTTAATTATAATTTTTATTTCAGTGTGATCTTGATCAAGTATGTTTTGAATGGAATATTCATAGAATACGAAAAACAAGAAATGCTGTTGCTCCAGCAGGGAGGACAAGTATATTGTATGCGATGCCTTCCCTTTATGGAGTTACAGATCACCTCACCAAGATTCCATCATTCGCTTTTAAACATTTTTCGTCGGAGTGTACATATCCCCGGACAGCCTGTGATGAAGATTTTTGAAATTATGTTCAATTTTTATGAAATAAATAATTACACAAGGTCCCTAGATCCTTATGCCACAATTGAATTATACATTAACCTGAGAAGTGAATAAATTATGTTATTTGAAAAAATTTTAGATTGATAATTATGCATTGATATTATTCAGTACCTTTTTGAAAAAGTGAATGCTTTCCGCAGGAGTAGGAGAAAGTCGACTTTAAGTCGAAATTATTGTGGATCAAATGAACAAATAATCTGTGGTCCTTCTACACTTCCGTAGAAAGTCAATCTTCTAGAATGTTTAGAAATCAATAGATCCAGGAATTCCTGCAACTTACTGAATGATCAATTAGATTTGAATAACTCCCCGTTACTAAATGTGGAAACTGGCACATTAGCTCAGGTAATTTAATTTAGGTATATTGAGCATTGACTATGTATAATATAGTTAGTAAAGACACACCCGAAGAAGCCATTGTATGGCGAAACACGTGTTGCATTTTTGAAAAATTGTTTAGTGAAAATCTCACAATAAAATGTTTTTTGGATACGCTCATGAATGAAAACTCAATTTTTCAATGACTAAAAATAATTAAGAACTAATAAAATTTCAATTGTGAGATTGAATCAGAAGACAAATCAAGGATTATAAAAAATATTTCTTGACCACTTTGAGATCCACCTTAATAATATGTACACTTTATATAAGAGAAATTTTTTGATACGGGAATTATAGAAAAACACATTTTATTTCAGGTGATTTGAATTTTAATATTTTGTTGACAAGTATTGGTTTCATGGGAATAAAATAATTCAATAATATTCTAAACGGCCACAAGAGGCTCTTAGATTTAATAATTAGTTATATTCATTTGGCGGTAACTCGTGAAGATTGCCTTGAGTAATTGAAGAGTAATGTATAAACATCAATATTCATACTGTACGCTTCGAAATCGAAAATCATACAACTCCAAGAAAACTAACTATTTAAACTATACAATACTTTTTTTCTTGCCGGATAGACGTTTTTTGAACAGTGCTTTCACACCAGATCTTATGAAATTCATGACGTTACTGTCCCAGTCAATGAAAATTTCAAACGAATGTCTAACCTGGTATACATGTTACATTATTGGCCTGATTTCAGAGAAAAATATTAAGTAAGTACAAATTGAAGTTAAATAAATACTACTTATCTGCAAGCATTCGAATCCCTTCGATCAACAGTTGAACAACGAATTAGAGAAACTTATGATATGATCAGTATTTACCAAAAATAACAGTTCAATTGGGCAGTCATCCAAAGTCTTTTTGGTTGATCATTCACCAAATAAATAATACCTACGTCTAGAATTTTGAGTTCGAAATATCATGAAGGTGTTACATATATGTATTTCATCAGTTCGGACTTCCATTGTCTAATATTATATAAATTGATTTGAAATCCCTGAAAAAATAAAAATAAAAGATTAACCGAAAATAACAATTTTATTAAAACAAAAAATTGAAATTACAAGGAAATAACAAACAAGCTACACCAGAAAATAAAAAATTGAAATATTGATAAAAGCTGAAAATATGAAAATAAAAAAATATTATTAACAAAAATGAAAAATAAAAATAAAAATTGAAAGATTCCAAACCAAGTTACGTCACGACATTTCGATTGTTAGTATCCACGTTCGTCTTCGGGTGATAACTGGATTTATTCCTCCGAGATCTGACTGTTTATAGGTCATTCGGGTGCTTTCACCTATCCCTCTTTCCTCTTTCCGCTTCATTGGTTGTAGCGGGAGATGACCGTTTGGCGGGAGTTGGTCGTTTTTCGCTTGATAAGAGGTTTCCATATGTTACGTATCTCTACGCTAGCTTGACTAAATGCGTTGTTGGACAACATATACGCGGCTTCCTTGAATTTTCTCCTAAACCAGTGTTCCTCTTTGTGGATGATTTCAGCTTGAGCCCACTTGATATTATGTTGATGAGTCCAAACATGCTCTACTATTCGAAAGTGGCGATCCCATTGGCAGTCCCTTATCTTGTGTAAAAAATTCGTCCTTCAGTTGGAAGTAACAGTTTCCTAGTAATTCCATGATTACTTGTATCGGTAAGTTTGTTCTATCTTTCAGGTCTGCATCTTCGGATAGCTTCTTCTGTATGATTTGAAGTGCTTCTTCGACAGGAACGTTGGTGTAGAGGCTATCCATATCGAAACTGATCAGTTGATCCAGCTCTTTCACTTCGATTTCCCTTAGTAGTTCAACGAAATGTCTTGAATTTTTCACAAAAGATGATGTTTTACCTTGCAATGGTTCAATTATTGGTAGTAAAAACCTTGATAAGTTCTGAGTGGCTGAATCTCTGGAGCTAATGATCGGTCTGAGCGGAACATCCTTTTTGTGGATTTTGGGTAGTCCATACAAGTGAGGTGGCTTACTGTGGTGCGGTCTTAGCGATGATCGCTCTTTTTCCGAAAAATAGACTTGGTGTTTTTTCAAAGTCTGGTACAACTTCCTTTCAATTGATGTAGTAGGATCTCTTACAATTTTCGTGTATTTTCCTTTCTGAAGCACCTCTTCGATCTTCTGTTCGTAGAGATCAGTATCCATCACAACAGTAGCGTTTTCCTTATCTGCAGGTAAGATCTTGATGGTGTCAGGGCTCTTTGTTCTTCATGGCTGACGTTAGGAGTTGGAACTGGTTCTCGATCAAGCTGTTCTCTGATTTTCAATCTGAATTATTCTGCCTCGATCTGATCCATAAGGGAACTGGTGGATTCTATTGCAGTTATTATTTCCAAAGTGGGCACAGATGTTGGTGCAATGGCGAAGTTTAGACCTTTCCTCAACAAAGATTCCTCTACGTTCGTGAGCGGGCGGGAACTCATGTTGATGACGTTGGTGGCTTCATAGTTGTCCTATTCTCGTTCTGCATTTGGACATTGTTTCCTCACCAACTGTCCCCACTTCCTGTTGTGGGTATTCTCCATGTCTAGTCGGATCTTCAAGCACGTGCTTTCAATCTTGGCAAAGATTGGTCCATGATCCTCTTCCAAGGTCTCTCTTCTTATTTTTTCAAATCGTTGTTGCATCGTGCATCAGAGTTGACCTCTTCCAATGGTGGTATTTAATTTGAGACCTTATCAGTGCTCGGCTGGCGCGTTCCAATATGCGTTTGGCCCTCTCTCCTGGGATTGGCGATTTCAGCAAAAAACCTTTGGGTATGATATTGTTGTCTCTAGCTCTGCACAACCAACGACCAACACCCGCCAAACGGTCATCTTTCGCTAAAACCAATGAAGCGGAAAGAGGGGATAGGTGAAAGCACCCGAATGACCTATAAATAATCATATTTTGGAGGAATAAGTCCAGTTATCATCCGAAGACGATTGTGGATACTAACAATCGAAACGTCGTGACGTAACTTGGTTTGGTTTTATTTTTATTTTTCATTTTTGTTAATAATATTTTTTTATTTTCAGCTTTTATTAATATTTCAATTTTTTATTTTCTGTTTGTAGCTTGTATGTTATTTCCTTGTAATTTCAGTTTTTTGTTTAAATAAAATTGTTTTTTTCGGTTAATCTTTTATTTTTATTTTTTCAGAGATTTCAAATCAATTTATATTATATTAGACAAAGTAAGTCCGAACTGATGAAATACACCACGAAACATTGTCAACCACCTTCAAACAAGTGTTAGATATATGATAAACTTCAATTAATTTTTGATGCTTCCGAGTCTCTGTATATGATGATTCAAATGAGAGTAACCTGTAAGAAGGCATGTTAGACTTCGTAATTCATTCCTACTGTAGTCCAACAACTGTTTGGTATCAAGGTTCGAAGGGTGAATAAACGCCTTGGAGTGAGCCAATCCTGAAAGATTCTGCCAGAAGTCCATAAATCTTCTTGCCATCCAGGTGTTCAATGTTTATTTAACAAAGCCTAAAGCGATGCCACTGACAGGTTCTGGTCCGATGAAGCTGCTTGAAGCTTCTTGCAGCGCCGATACAAATGAACAGTAGAAAATGACAGCTTTGTTTCTTAAATAACTGTTCACATTGAATAAACACTTTGAACGTCTAGTAGTAAACAGCTAGTGATGACAGCTGTGGTTCCGACTTCGGAAGCATGTGGGCATTATTAATCCTTGGTAATTCAACACACTGTATAAGTCGCTAATATTTCTGCAAAATAATGCTCAATTACTGAACCAAATTGAGGTTATATTCAAAATGTTCAGTATTATGATACTCTTACATATTTCAGTATAAGTGATACTGTCTTCTAGTTCGGAAATGTCATCTTGCACATTATTCAAGGTTATGTAAACTAGTTTCGAATGGTTGAGAATAATAAAATAAAATGAGTCCATCCTGAAAACTGAGGACGCGACACCTTCTTAATGTCGTCACCAAATAAATCATATTGACCGACTTTTCATTGTCGACCTAAATAACCACCTTAAACATTTTTTTTCTGAAAGGCGATCGAAGGAAAATTCCATTCGAGAATTCGTAGTGCATAACTTGGAGACAATCGATATCTCGTGACCTCATACTCTGCATTACGGAACACCGCTCGCTTCTAGAAAGGATGATCATATGGTAAGGTTTGTATACCTAGGTGTAGTGAAACTCCGACCACAACTAATTATACAAACTTAATTCAATTTCACTAGTTCGGACTTCCATTGTCTATTATATAAAATGATTTGAAATCCCTGAGACAACTAAAAAAGAAGAATTGAAAATAAATAGCTGTAAATAACAATTATATTAAGCAAAAAAACCTGAAATGAAATAAAAGTGAAATGAAATACAAGTGAAAATAAAACAATTGAACAAAAAATAAAAATAAAGAAATACAAAATGAAAATAAAGATAAAAATAAAAAAGTTAAGAGATTTCAAGCCAAGTTAGTTCACGACGTTTCGATTGTTAGTATCCACAATCGTCTTCGGGTGATGACTGTCATCACCCAAAGATCAGTTGATGGATAAGGTACATCATCAGAAACTGCTTCAGATCCGGAAACACTACCCGTAGCAACCTCACGAAAACCACCTAACGCTGACTGCGATTCCAAGAATTGCATTTACCGGATACCCTATGAGTGCAGAAAATTCTAAATCGGTGAAACAAAGAGGTCATTGAACGTTCGCATTGCCAAGAACACGAAACACACACAGCGAGGGAAAACCAGCAAATCAGGAATAGAAGAGTATGTTTGGACCCATCAACATAAGCTGAGATCATACACAGGGAGAAACATTGGTTTAGGAGGAAATTCAAAAAAGCCGCATACATGTTGGCCAACAATGTATTCAGCCAAGCCAGCGTAGAAATACGCAACATATGGAAACCCACAATCAAGTGAAAAATGGTCGACTTCCGCCAAATGGTCATCTCCCGCTAAACCGGTGAAGCGGAAAGAGGAGATAAGTGAAAATACCTATAAATAGTCATCTCTCGGAGAAATCAGTCTAGTCATCACTCGAAGACGATTGTGGATACTAACAATCGAAACGTCATAAAGTAACTTGGTTTGGAATCTCCTTATTTTTTTATTTTTTGTTCATTTATTCTATTTTATTTCACAGTGATTTTATTTCAGAGTTTTTTTGCTTAATGTAATTGTTACTTTCATCTATTCTTTTTTAATTTTCAATTTGTATGGGTTCTTTCAGGGATTTCAAATCATTTTTAGACAATGGAAGTCCGAACTAATGAAATTTATTTTGTTTTGTCGACTACATTGATTGTAGATTGTGTTATATTCACACTTGCAAATTGCAATTTACGTCTTACAAGTGAGTAATACCATAAAATCAAAAATAATAGTATTCTTCAAACGAGTTATTGTGATGATGCTGCAATTCTTAATACTAAATTTCAATTTTTTTGTGATGGTCCATTCATAAATACTGTCGATGTCCCTTTGCAAATTAACAAAATCCCTAACTATTTTTATCTGTTTATATATTTTCAGATCATCGGCAAAAAGCAAATATTCAGAAAATTTCAAAACGGAAGGGAGATCATTCACGAATAGAACAAATAATAGTGACCCAAGGGTAGATCCTTGAAGAACACCAGAGCAAGCATGAAATTTACCCGATGTGTTACCCTTGTATTTATTCAATAATTTCAATAATATTGACAAATTCTCAGAAAATACAATTTTATTTTATTTATATAACAGAACATCGTGATCTACTTTATCAAAAGCTCTTCTGAAATCCGTAAATATAGTATCGAGATTACTCTTTGAATCCAGTGTATTATATGCATAATTAGTAAAACTGAATAGATTTGTACTGATTGATTTATTGGTAACAAATCCGTGCTGCTTTTCCGTGGCACACAGCGTGACTCACGGTGGTAGGTTAGACATTTATGATAAACTCATAACAGGATTTTTCTGAAAATTTCTTACATTTCCTTACCTGTTCGTTGCCACTTCCATCAAAAACTTTTAATAACTTATTTTTTTATGGAACACTCCGTATATCAACACATTTTTTGAATCGCTATTTTGTTATGATACTTTTATGTTGAAACCTATCTCTATCGGTTTTAAATGAAAAATAATTTGATCTAAATATGGTCCAAAACATAGCCTCAATTGAACTTAAATAGGTACATCAGTACTTTCAATTCATGGAAAGTTAATATTTTAATGATGATTTGGACTTGAAATATATAAATAACAAGAAATCGACTCCATATCATACAGGGGGTGCTAAAATTACTATTTTTTCCATTATGCATGCTGCTCGTAGATATATTAATCTTCATCCAAATCCCGATTCAAAAATTTTCCTGAAAATAGACTTCAAAAATGCCTTCAATATGATTGATAGAAACATCATGCTTCGTAAGCATGGGATTATATCCCTTCTTAAAACAGTGTTACAAATCAGCCTCCTATTTGAGTTTTGGTGAACATCTGATTTTGTCTGAGTCAGGCGATGTAAATGGCGATGTAAATAGTGTTTCAAAGGATTTGGAAAAAATCATTGATCATTCAAAACATCTTGGACTTGAACTAAATTTTGAAAAATGCGAGTTGATTACTCTTCCAACTCCGAATAATTTTTCCGAATCCATTGTGAAATTGGCTCCTGGCATAAGAATTTTGGAAAAGTCTAAATGGAGTCTTCTGGGTGCTCCTCTCTTTAGAAATTCACTTTCAGAACATCTTCGAGAAAAACGGGAATCACTCAAATTGCTGACCACCAGATTGAATGAACTTCCAAAACACGTTGCATTTTTTCTTTTGAAAAATTGTTTGGCGATTCCAAAACTCATGTACGCCCTCAGATGTTCCCCCACTTGGTCAAGTTAGTTAGAACTGGACTAATTTGATAATTTACTCCGCCACACGACGGAATATGTTACAAACAATCATTTCAATAATGATTCATGACTCCAAACAACTCTTCCTGTAAACCTTGGCGGATTAGGGCTACGTTCGGCTTCTTCCTTAGCTTTACCAGCGTTTCTGTCATCAGTCAATAGTGTTTTCGATCTTATCGATTCCATCCTTCCTTCCATATTTATCAATATCAAAGACGTTTTTTATTCTGAAGGTGAATCGCTTTGGCATGCTGCAACTAATATTGCTCCTCCTACAGATAAAAAGAAAATACAAAGTGTATGGGACCGACCTCTCCTGAACATTATAACTGATAAACTTCTGAAATCTACAAGTGTATACGATAAGGCTCGTCTGAAAGCAGCAATGACTAAGGAATCGGGTGCTTGGCTGAATGCTTTACCTGTTGCATCTCTTGGAACACTATTAGACGATGAATTTTTCAGAATAGCAGTGGGACTTAGGATGGGTTCATCTATTTGTGTTTCTCATACTTGTGTTTGCGGTAGTATAGTTGATGAGAAAGGTACACATGGTTTGAGTTGCAGGAGAAGTGCAGGGCGTATATCTCGACATCACCAAGTGAACGACATATTGAAACGAGCTATGTTGTCAGCGGATGTTCCTGCAATTCTGGAACCCTTAGGTACCAGTCGAGATGATGGTAAACGACCAGATGGCATGTCTCTCATATCATGGAAATACGGTAAACCTGTGGTATTGGACTTTACTTGCGTTGACACGGTCGCGGCTTCCCATCTAGCCGAAAGTTCCAAGTATGCTGGAACTGCAGCATTGTCTGGCGAGAAATTTAAAAGGAAAAAATACCAAAATCTTGAAAACAACTATCTGTTTCATCCAGTAGCGGTTGACACTTTTGGTGTTTATGGACCGGAGTCTCGGTTATTTGTTCATGAACTCGGAAGGAGAATAGGCCAGGCAACGAAAGATCACCGTTCTACCTCTTTTTTGATAGAAAGAATTAGTATTGCTATTCAACGTGGCAATGCTGCTTCAGTACTTGGAACTATTCCTCCTTCACATAATTTTGATGAGATCATGCATTGCCCTAATTTCAGTACGGAACTGTCGAGTAGTCGTGTTGTACAGACGTGTGTGATTTCGCTCCTCAATTCAATTACAAATCTCAGTGAATACATTTTTGATCAAATACTCAATCGAAATGTCAGCAAAATGTGCCAAGTGTACAAAAACAACAAATGAAAAGGCGCCAGGTCTACAGTGCAGTTTTTGCAGTAAAGTTTTTCATTGCAGATGTTTGGGCCTATCCAAAGAACAACTCGCTTTGTTTACCGATACGCAAGGAACATTTTACAAATGTGAGGACTGTAGACAATTCATTGGTGGAGATCCAAATATATCTGTACGTACAGAGTGTGCAAACTGTCAGGAACTGACTCAAGCAATAAAAGACCTCAATGCCTTGGTCAAAGGATTACAGAAAAAAATAAAAAGTCTGAAAAATAGGAAAAACTCAATGTGCACTGAAACTATTATCAATGAAATCTCTGAAAGACAACATAAAGAGAATATTATCATTTATAAATTGCAGCAAGTTGATCCAGAGACAGATAAGAAAAGTACTATTGATATTATAAAGGCTATTGCACCTTCGATTAATACTGATAGAATAAAAACATTCAGAATAGGACGAAAGGAAGGTAGTAATATCTTTCCACTTAAAGTCGTTATGAACAATAGAGAAGACGTCAACTGCATCCTGAAAAACAAGTACAAACTAAAAGTTTTGAATATTAATGTCCAAATCAGCACCGATAAAACAATAATGCAACGTGAACACTTGAAAAAAGTAATTTCAGAAATGAATGAAAGCAAACACAAGGGAGAGGATAATCTTTATATAAAATATGTCCATGGCATTCCTACTATCGCTGTGTCAAAAAAGTAGAATGCAAAATAGGTCACTTAAACATTCGCTCCTTAAACAATTGTTTCGACACATTCAAAGATTGTGTTATAGAAAATAATATTTCTCTGATTGGGGTTACAGAAACTTGGATTACGCCTGGTACCTCTGAAAACTTCTTTACAATTCCTAATTATAGTCTAGTACGATTGGACCGAGACGGAAGAGGAGGTGGAGTGTGTTTTTTCTTGAAACACCTCTACAAATACAAAATATATTACTCTTCTACTTCTCCTAGTGGACTGGAGCAGCTCTGGTTGATTGTGGATATGAACAAACAAAAAATTGCCGTCGGTGTTGTTTATCGTCCGCCAGGAACAAATGTTGAAAACGTCGTGCAAGATTTAGGGGAAATTCTGGAACGTGTTTATTTAGAAACTTCAGTGGTGGTGTTAGTGGGTGACATTAACATCAACTTGTTAGCCCCCTATTCCAGATATGCTGAACTATTTTGCTCGCTCATTTCCAATTTCGATTTATGTCAAGTTGTGAAAAATCCAACTCGAATCACTTCTACTTCTGAATCCCTCATCGATATAATCTGTGTAAGCTCGGATGTTGTGGTGCGGAATTCGAATACTCTGGACGTGAATGGTATGTCTGATCATATGTTGGTATGTTGTGACATAGATCTAGATGTGGCCGAAAAATGTGATAAATTGATTCTTTATAGAAATTTCAAATACTTAGATTATGACAATTTTTCACGTGATGCCAATAGCCTACCTTGGGGTCATATCATCAACTTGGATGAAATGAATGTCAAAGTAAATTTTCTCAATGACTGTATCCTATTTTTATTCGATAAGCATGCCCCCGTTTGCTCAAGTAATAAAAAATATAGAAGTCTTCCTTATATAACATACAACCTCAAACTAATGATGCACATTAGAGATAGGGCCCATGCCAAATATTTGAAAAGTAGAACACCTGCTAATAGGAAATATTATGTCGATTTACGTAATTACATCAATGATGCGTTGAAAAGAGAGAAAAAAGCGTACATACAGTACGTTCTAAATAAAAACAAAAATAACAGTAGAATGATATGGAAAACATTTTCTAATTGGGGTATTACTACAAAGTCTGGCGAGCAAAATACTTATTTACCTGAGGAGCTACAAAATCCAGAAGAAATCAACGATTATTTCCTGAATGTCTCAGGTAACACTTCAATAAACAATGATACTTTCGCTTTCTATAACAGTAATAAATTGAATCACGAATTCAAGTTCTCTTTTGCTGAAATAACATGCGAAGACATCCTTAATGCTGTTAGAGATGTCAAATCCAATGCCTTAGGAATAGATAACATAAATATTAGGATGATTTCTCTTGTTATTCCTTTTTGTGTCAATGAAATCAAACATATCTTCAACGAATCTCTTAATCAGGGTGTGTTTCCCGACATATGGAAAATGGAAAATGTCATACCCATTCCAAAAAAAAGTTCGCCTTCCTCTCTCAATGAATTACGTCCAATAAATATTTTGCCTGCTTTTTCCAAAATATTTGAAAAAATTATCTCCAATCAAATAAAATATTTTTTGGAAAGTCATAGAATTCTTCCTGATGTACAATCAGGGTTTCGACGGAAACATGGAACTCAAACCGCTCTCTTGAAGGTGATTGATGACATTGGGAAAGCCAGGGATAAATCATATATCTCACTCTTGGTTTTACTCGATCAAAGCAAAGCCTTCGATTTGGTTAATCACAACTTATTACTTACCAAAGTCAAGTATATCGGCTTTGACAATTCAACACTGAATTGGATGTCTAGTTACCTCACTGGTCGAGCTCAGAGAGTGAAACTTGATCAAAATATGTTATGCTCCTCTTTTAGGGAAACCTGTTCGGGTGTTCCTCAGTGGAGTATTCTTGGCCCTCTTATGTTCTCGATTTTTATTTTCGATTATCCTTCTTTTATAACTAATTGTCATGTTCATCTATATGCAGATGACTTTCAGTTATATTTATCTTTTAAACCCGACGATATAGAAAATGGCATTACATTCATAAATGAGGATCTTCAAAATACTTCAATCTACTCAAATAATCATGGGTTGAAAATTAATCCCACTAAAACAGTCGCCCTATGCTTAGGATCTCAAGCACAAATCACTTATGTACAAAGAAACCATACGCTTGCCTTAGATAACTCTGAAATAAATTGGGTGGATTCTGCAAGAAACTTAGGTGTCATTGTAGATAACACTTTGACTTTCGATGACCATGTGAGAAGTATATGTAAAACTTCGTTTTTCAAGCTAAAAAACTTGTACAAATTTAAATTTCAACTTTCCTCTGACACGAAACTCAAATTGGTCAAATCACTAATTTACCCTCATACTGATTATTGTTGCATGGTGTATTACAACTTCTTACCAGAATATAATAAAATGAAATTGCAACGTTTACAGAATACATGCATGCGATTCGTTTGTTGCATACCGTATAGAGAACATGTTACGCCTTACATAATGAATATGAAAGAGTTGAACGTTAAAGCTAGGGTAAAATATTTCACTTGTTTATTCTTGTATAATTTGTTGAAAACCAAAATTCCTTTTTACTTGTTTCGTTCATTAAACAGACGGTCTGACATTCATACAGTAAATGTAAGAACCGATTCCTTCTGTGTTCCTCAGCACCTAACTACAAAATTTGAAGGTTGTTTCTCATGTTTTGCTCCTTATAACCTGAACAATATTCTGTCATTACTTAATAATTCGTTTAACCTCTTCAAAAGAGAATTAAAATTAAAATTGATGAATACTTAGATTTGATATATTTATTTATTTATGTATTTATTATTCCTATTATATTATATTATTTTATTTCCTATTATATTGTGAAACATCTTCTCCATCTGAATATGATATGTATATTGTCTGTTTATGTATTAATACTCTGTTACATCATAATCTTCATTGTAATAAAAAAAAAATTCCACTTTGAAATGTGTATGTATATGATGTAGTATATATATGATCATCTATAGTTATATCCCTCTATATGAGGGATATCTGTGTTGTATTTGTATTTTATTTTAGTTTATAATATATCATATTGTATTACACATGTCAGTTATGGGAAGGGTGGAAGACAGCCTCCGGCTAACCCGATCCCCTTTGTGTCTAAAATGTATTTTTTATGCACAATAAATGTATTATTATTATTATTATTATTATAACTGAAACCTCTTCGAAACAAGCCAAAATATGTGGATATTTATCAGTCTCCTATCAAGGTTAATTCACAAGTGATTGATCCACCTCCTTCTTTTTCAGTGCGGTCAGTGGACTCAGGTCATTCTTGGCCCCAAAAAATGAGTTGCATTCCTCGTAGAATTGGTACCATTTCAGTGGAAGCGCTTCTTGAAGGAAGAGCCGAATCAATCCCTCTACGAAACCCTTTTTCACTTGGAAGGATCGATCGCAGCTTCAGAAATGGTTCTTATGGAGATTCTGTGAAACGTGTTCTTCCTTACGAATCAGTAGAGAGTTGTCCTGAAAATCTAGAGAAGAAAATTGGATTGGATAATTTAGGAAACACTTGTTACATGAATAGCATTTTACAAGTGTTGTTTATGACGAAGAATTTCAAGAACGAAGTTTCAATGATGAACGAGAACGGTAATGTTTCCTGCTTATTCATCAAACTCAAACAACTGTTCATGCAGCTGCAGTTTCGTAAGAAGGTCAAAGAAGAAACGGACTGGTTTAAGTTTGACGATAGTCGTGTCACGAAGTGTTCTGGCGATGCATTGAATTTATTGGAGCCTCTGGAGACACCCTACATTTTGTTTTATGAGAGAGAGGACATTGTTAGATCAAGATCTTCAGATGATGTGGCGCTGCAGGTTTTTCCGGGTTTTCCTGCAGCTGAAAAAGCAAATGCGCCACTGGAATCAATGAAGTCGCCCCGGAGCGCCAATTACTTTTTATTGTTGTATTTATTTTATTTTTATCGTTGTTTTAACAGATTGTAATAATTGTATAAATATATTATGCATAAAAGTGCCCAAATGTACATTACTCGATTAATTGAAAGATGATGAAAAATGCTTCAAGATAATATATTATGTCCCTATACTTCAATCATAAAGTTTTCCTAATAGAGTCACTTCTTCTGGAAAAATCATTTTTTTTTCAGAGTTTGGATTTAGGTAGACGTGGAATTATCAAGCTTATAACAGTTTGGTTACTTTTATGAGTAATTTACAAATAGTTATCGATGGTGTTTCAAAATATATTCCAAAATGAATGCAAATATCGATTATTCAAACAAAGTTCTTATGAAATCAACATGAACAAAGTTATCAAATCATTGTCAAAACTTGCAGAAAATTCAACCAAATGAATCCTGAATTAACACCACTGATCGAGAGAAAGTTTGTAGGGTTTCAAAATAATTTCCTTAACTATGGCTCAAAGTTTCCGAAGAACAACTGTACCAAAAATCAAGCATTTCTAGGTAAAAAGTAAGATTTTCTGGGTTATAACATCTGAAAGTAAAAAAAATAACAGAATGAAGATGATGATGAATTAGGAAAATAATAAAATTGTCAACAAAATATAACATTTTTACAATAAATGCTGGAAATATTGTCCATTACATGCTGAACATTTTAAAATGTACTTTTGTACGCAACTTGTGGTTGCTCTTTCAATTTCATGGGGATCCAGATGCAACCTTTTTTTTGAAACACCCCATAAAAAGTCAAGTGGCGGGAGATCGGGTGATCGCGGTGGTCAATCCCAGGGCCTGAACCAACGTCGTCAAACATTTCGTAAAGTTTCCTGGAAACTTCCTAGGTGGAATGAGATGGCGGTCCGTCCGGTTGAAACCACGAATTCATATACTCCTCTAAAGGCAAATTTTCGAGGAAATCGGTAACAATTGTCTTCAATATTCGGAGATATTTATCTGCATTCAGTGAATTTTCATAAATAGCTAAATTCATTGTTCTTCAAAATACAGAATAATTTTTCTTGAAAACCCATTTCTTTTGTCACATGAGGATTATGATCAACCCAAAAATGTTTATTCTTTCTATTAAAAATGCCACCCCTTGTAAATTTCGATTCGTCGCTCCAAATTATTTTTAACAAAAAATCCCAATCTTCGTGTATATGTATTAAAAGGGGTTTGCAAAAATGCACTCTACTTTCAGAGTCTTCTGCTTTGAGATCTCCCAACAGTATTTATGATAAAATTTTTCAACTTATAGGACCAGATTGAGGATATCTTATAAACTGTCTTTGAAGTGACAAAAATTATTTCTACAACAGTGTGAAAGCTAAGAATGATTGCTTGTTATTGTTGCTTATCTTTGCAATCTTGGTCGGTAGCTGGGTGGTTCGACGTGGTTGATTGTTCACTCAGTTAATCGGCAGAGTCGAGTGTGAGTCGATGGTCGATAGTGGTCGTATTTTCTAATGCCAAAAGAAAAACGAAGGCAACTGTTTTGGCTTCATTGAAGACGAAGAGAAACAGATTGAAGTAACGCATGACCATAAATGCTATCACAATATGAAACTTTCGAAATGATTAGCGCCTCACTTAATTTTAGTTTGAGTTTTTTGGTGAGTAAGTCCCGATTTAGTAACAGTTGCCTCAAGATGTTAAAAGACGGACCAGAGATCGTTACCGCCGACTTTTTGGATTTAATTTCAACTCATGAGCTGATGGAATATCAAAGATGATCTGTAGATCACGATTGATGAGGTTTTGAGTGGAATCAATGTCAGAGAACTGAAAAGAGAAGTAAAGTTGAGTATCATCTGCGTTATGGTGAATGTTGCATTTTTCTACTGACTCATGGAAGTTACAAATATAAAAGCTAAATAGTTAATGACCAAGAATGGATCCTTGAGGAACACCTTTGGTTACGGGCAGAGTCTCTGAGTTGATCCGCCCACCTCTTTGAGTTTGGTTCGATAAGTAATTTCTGTCACAGAATGTCAAAGTCAAGAGTGTCGAAGGCTTAGCTGTAGTCCAGAAGTACTAAACAAGCTAATTTACTTTGATCGACAACCTTGAAGAGGTCATCGGTGATGGAAAGTGAAGATGATTATGCTGTGTTGAGGTCTGAAACCTGACTGCACGGGTGTGATGATGTGGTGATTATTCATGAAGCTGCAAATTTGGTGCTTCATGATCATCTCAACAACTTTTGGAAGACAAGGTAGGATGGTGATAGACCTCAGGTCAGAGAAATCCGAAGGGGAGTTGCCCTTAGCTAAAGGAATAATCACACCGTTTTTCCAACAACTTGGGAAAACACTCTAAGTTGAAATGGCATTGGCGAGAAAGTTTAACGGATCCAATAGATGACTATCTAAGAGATGGATCATCAGGAGAAAGATATTGTCTGAGCCGACTGCGTTACTTTTGAGACGATTCAAGCAATTCTGTATAACTGTAGACGAAACCGCACTGAAATGAAAAGGAGAAAGGTATCGTTCTAATAATGACATTTGATAGTTTGAACGCTCAGGTAGGGGTATTGAACTGGAGTTTATGTTAATGAGGTTTGCGTTATTCGAAATTTCTGTATTGTTACTTTTTCTCAAAATTTCTAGCGATGTCAATGTATACCAAGGTGCTTTAGAATTTTTCTTCGCAAGAATGAAATCGGAGTATGCTTTATTCCCACGACGAATAGCTCTGGTTGTGTAATTCCAAGCAGTAGGAGAATGATTTCGCTTAGATTTCTTGAAGGCACGGTCTCTGAGCATTTCCTTGATAGTGTAAGTAAGCCAAGGGACTCGTGGCTTACTGACTTTTTTGGTAAGGATGGGGGCGTATGTCTGTCAAATATTTGGATTATATTTTTATTCAGAAGCATTGCCAACTCGTTAACATCATCAAGCTGATAAAAGTCAACTCAATTAATATTCTGGTTATCATTACGGAATAGCTCGTGATTGAGTCTGCAAAAATCACGATAGGAAGTAAATTTGACTTTCAAAGGTATATGGATGGTGATGATTCCCCAAGAAACAGCTATATGGTTGATTATTCCACCTACGTCAGAGACTTCAATACACGACATTCTATCTTTGTCCGAAACAAGGATGATATCTATCAGTGTTTGAGAGTTAGAAGTTAAGCGAGTAGGCACCTCAATAATTCAATAAAGACTGAAAAGAATTGAATAAATCTAGTAGGAGGTGGCATCGTCGGCCATTTGTGAGTATGTCTATATTGAGATCACCGGCTGCAAGAAAAAATCGGAGGAAGGTAATAAATTGGCCACACTATCTTCAAGTTTGCTTGAGCACTGTATTACATAACCGAAGGAGGACGATAAACTTCTTCAAAACTATAAGTCTCACAACGAAAAGACGTAGAGATCCATAGCTGCTTGAGATGCGAGCTAATATGAGAGTAGATTGATTCGAAACTAATTTTATTACTGATGAAAAAAGCGACTCTTGTACTTCTACCATCTCTATCGCCACGTACTAACTGATAGCATTTGAATTTACCTGCATCCGAGCTTGAATATAAATTACGCCACGTCTTAGTAATACCAAAAATATCCATGTTTTCTCTAAAAATATTATCATTTAGTTGATCGAACCTAGTGAACAGGAATCTCACATTGAAAAGCGCAGAACTGAAAGATTTTGCCATTGAACTTTGATTCAGTAGTTAACAAAAGACTTTGTGGTTAATAATGTAGCACAATCAATCTAATTTACGAGTGGGAAAATAAGATAAAATAAATAAATCGATACAGGTGTTAAGCGAAAAAGCACTATCAACCGCTTATTTATCTTGTTTAGTGAAATTAATCCGGATGGAATGGCACATGTCTTCTCGGGCTAAGAACGATCTTTTCTTATATTTGCTCCTTCGTCTTCATCTTCTGAGTGCTTTTCTCTACGCCTAACCTCAAATTTCGTTTCCAAGTCTGTTGAAGAATAGGTATTTTTATTGATGACCAGTAGGTTATTCCGTATAGATGCTTTTATTCCGTTTTCCTTGGTGGTATTAAGATGTTTCCTCAAAGATCTATGGACGAGCTGATCTTCAGGGCTCCAGTCGTTAGCTACAAAAATGTTTTTGTTTTTCAGTTTTTGAGTATTTCGAAGTATCTCCATTTTTTCCAGTAGAATAGCAATTCAATTTTAAGTATGTTCCTATTCTCTTTGATTGTGAACATGGATAAGTTGGTCAACTCAGGCAGTTTAATTTGTATTTGTAGCAGGCTACTGAGTAGGACAAGTGCTTCTAGTTCATCCTCGAGTTGGATGACAAACATCACTAGGTTAACGAATGCTACCTACATTTTTCAATTCAGCTAGTGTATCCTGGGTTTTGTCAAATTTCCTTTGGATCCCAAAGGGGGATCCTTGGATTTATCAGGTGTAACGTTAGTCATTACGTTGACATCAAGCTCCTATACTAATACTGAATATTTTGAGCCGCATCTTTATTGCCAGGCTACCTTTTTGTTCAGAACCATAGGAAATAATTTTTTTTTCTAGTTTAGAATGATTCGGATGATATAAAGTTATCGCGCAAGTAACTAATTTGCCCAGTAACTAAATTAAATTACGTTCTCACCTTTCGTGTATTGGGAGATTAGCAAATGATCAATAGGACACTTCAACAACGAGAATTTTGCATGGATATGAACGAAAGAAAAAGGTGAATAAGCTGGAGCACGAACAGACTGCCAAATCACTTTGAACGATATCGATATATTATCTGAAATATAGTTATTTATCAAGAGAAAAATTTATATTTTATAATGGAAAAAAAATGGAAATCACAATCTAATACAATCTAATAATATTGGAAAAATATAGCCGAAAACAGGCACGAGAAAAACTTCATAAGTAGTCCCCTGAGAAAATAATGAACTGCTATCTAAGAAATCATTAATCAAAACATTGTATAACTATTGAACGAAAGTCACTTTTTGTAGAGTAAATGAAATTTATTTATTTATTTCATAGACTTTTTTTGTGTATTTTCACCTTTTACAATCTGAAAATAATATAAATTGTAATGAAGAACAGTTTAGAAATAACTATTCTCAGTGACTTTAGAATTCAAAGACTTCTATAATCATTTTCTTGTTGAAATATAACATTTTATTATGAGAATGTTCAAAAATGAAACGAACTACAGACCGATATCCTTGATATCAAGTCTAGCTAAAGTTCTAGAAAAAGTAATAAAGGTCAGAGTCAATACATTCCTTGAAAAAATAAATTACTCTCTAACTCTCAATTCGGATTTAGGGAACATAAATCTACTCAAGATGCGATACACTCCTTAACAAACACTATTTACAATAGCCTAGATAAAGGAGAACCAGTAATAGGTATTTTTCTAGACTTGGCGAAGGCATTCGACACCGTTGATCATTCAATACTTTTAGAAGTACTAGAAAATATGGGAATTAGAGGTACAGCACATTGTTTATTCAAAAGTTATCTAGAAAATCGAAAACAGCAAGTTAAAATTAAAAATAAATTGAGCAAAACACAAAAAATAACATGTGGTGTGCCTCAGGGAACGGTGTTGGGTCCTTTGCTATTCACTATTTATTTAAATAATCTATTTCTACTTGAAAAAGATGGCCAAATAACCAGTTTTGCCGATGATACGGTTGTAATATATAAAGACACGAACTGGTATGACTTGAAATTGAAAATTGAAAATGATTTCACAAAAATAAAATCTTGGTTAGATAATAGGCTTTTATCAATCAATTTCAAAAAAACATTTTATCTACCATTTAGCAATTTTGAAACTTCCCTCCCAAACTACAACATTACCATACAGAATTCATTTGTTATACGACCCACAAATAAACTAAAATATTTAGGAATTATGTTGGATTGTTGTTTTAAATGGAATATCCACATTGACTATCTGATACAAAAACTGAGATGCATACTGTACAGATATAAGAAAATAGTAGAATATTTGAATTCAAAAGAAAAAATCATAGTGTATCAGAGTCTTGTGAAATCACATTTGAAATATGGGATTATAGGTTGGGGCAGTGTTTCAACAACATATTGTAATACGTTACAAGTGTCCCAAAATAAATTTCTAAGAATCCTGTTGAACAAACATCGAATGTACCCCACAGAATTACTATTTTCTGAAACAAATCTTCTTGACATTCGACAGCTGTTTTATATGCAGGTCAACATATGGCAATACGCAAACAGATTCAAATTACAACGTATCATTCATACTTATGAAACAAGAAATAAGGATAGATGTGTTGCACCTACTATGAGAAGAAATATCGGACAAAGGAGTTATTCATACCTGGGAGTGAAATTTTATAACAACCTACCGGAATATGTCAGAAGTGAAAATAATATAAGAAAATTCAAAAGGAGCCTCATAGCTCATATCAGAAGTAGATCCAGGAGAGAGATTCGTGAGTTGATTGAAATACAATAATGATAATGATAATAATCATAAATATAGCTACACATCGCTGAGTGATTGTCAAGATAATACTGGCAAACCATAATTGAATGATGCTGTCTTGTTTCTACAATTCAAATTTTACCTTTTATTCTTCTTGTTTTTTATACAAATCTCTTAATTTTTATAATTGTTTTTATATACTTATATACAACAAGTTGTTGAAGCTCTCAACAACTTCTGTGGGTTCATTGTAATGTTTATTGTTTTTAACGTGTATTACTTTAGTATGTTCATTTACTATCAATAAACAACATTCAATTCAATTCAATATGTGTTTCTGTATCACCCTGAATCGTAAGTCCATATATTGTTGAAACTAGGTTACTTTTTATGTATGCGATTCATGTTCAATTATTCACATTCTATTTGAATATTCAATCTCATACTTGTTATGCACTGTTTGGAATAATGTTTGTAGTATTGAATAATACTGGAGCTTTATCCCAACACCAAACCGTTATTTTTAACACTTCGACACGTGTTTCAATCACCAAGTGATTTTCAAGTTTAATCTTCCTCATGAAGATGATCACTTGGTGATTGAAACACGTGTCGAGAAAATAACGGTTTGATATTGGGAATAACACCATTCATTCAATCTCATATCCATGTTGTAGAATTGAAACCAACAAAAAACTGCAAGTTAAATCAGAATTTCTTAAATTCTGAAGACGAAGGCAGGTTTTAGCCTCCGAAACGTTGGCTCCATTTTGATAGGCAAACTTTGTTTTTTGTAGAAAATACTTTGAAGTTCAGTAACATATTGAGGCGAACTGAAAAGTCTGCCCTGTCTACAAACATCCTCATATAGTTCTACAGTACAATTTAAATTTTTTTCAGATTGAAGATATCCAGATATCCAAAAAAAAGATTTTATAACTGATATTATACCTTCCATTTGATCGTACCTATCATTTGCCAATCATTTCAAGTTTTCCGCAAAAATTATTCGTTGAAAATTATATGCATGACTTATCTCAATTTTATTCCTGATTCTCGTAATAATGAAGCCATTAATGTGATTCAAAATAAACAGACCTTGGTCTCTATCAACTAAACTGCTCATTATTGAAGTGATAAAAAGTGGTGAAAATAAAAAAGACTCCTGTTATCGAAATGGCGGAATATGAACTGTTACTGATAATTTCACTAATTCTTTTTCATAAAACTAAATTACAAAAAATATTGGCCTTACGTAATTCATTCAGTGTTCAATTTATCTGACTGATTTTTTCATATGTCAGAAATAACACTGATAATGTGGGTTTTTAAAGTTCACCTTTGAATTGGTTATTGTTCAATGACAAGCTTTCTTGATTAAATTTTCAACAGAGGAATATTTACGCTACGTCGGTAGATAATGACGTCACAATCTGGCAAGACTCGTTTTCAAAATCATCGCTCTTATGATTCAAACTGTGATACTGATTTTGGTGTATTGCTTGCTCAAACATGGCAAAGAGAAAAATTTTGTTTCATGAAGACAGCTCACCGTATCACAAGTCAATCAAAACAATGGCGAAATTGCTTGAATTGGACTTCGAATTACTTCCCCATCCACCATATTTTCCAGGTTTTGCCTCCAGCGACTTTTTTCTGTCCGCAAACGTCAAAAAATGCTCACCGGTAAGAAATTTCGCGCGAATGAAGAGGTTATTGCTGAAACTAAGGCCTATTTTGAGGCAAAATATAAATCTTTCTACAAAAGGGGTATTGAAATGTTAGAGCGGCGCTGGAATGATTGGGTGGCTTTAGATAGAGATTACGTTGATGAATAAAGCCAATTTTCAACAAATAAACAGGAAAAATTGGTGTGATGCTAATTTATTAAATTTCACTAATTCGGACTTCCATTGTCTACCATATAAAATGATTTGAAATCCCTGAAACAACTAAAAAAGAAGAATTCAAAATAAGATAGCTGAAAATAATAATTATATTAACCAAAATAAACCTGAAATGAAATAATAGTGAAATAAAATACAAGTAAAAATAGAACAAATGATTGAATAAAAATAATTGTTCTATTTTTATTTGTATTTTATTTCACTATTATTTCATTTCAGGTTTATTTTGGTTAATATAATTATTATTTTCAGCTATCTCATTTTGATTTCTTCTTTTTTAGTTGTTTCAGGGATTTCAAATAATTTTATATAGTAGACAATGCAAGTCCGAACTAGTGAAATTGATCATGAAACATTGTCAATCACCTTCAAACAAACGCTAATTTATTATACTTGAATATCTCCAAAACAAATATAATAACATTTAAATGTCTGCTAAATGATATCTTGGAAAACAAATTTTTTTTGGTGCACCCGGTTGAATATCTTGGATAATTGACATGTTCTAGCCTCACAAATTCCATCAAAATTTGGTTACTTGAAAGAAATGAAGTGCCATTATAAAATTTTATTCGATAAATTATTATCGATGTAATTCAAATCAGCTTGAACAAATTCATTATTTGCCGTTCATAACATAAATTATGAACAAAATGTTTATTGAGTTTGAAATAGTTTCTATATAGACCGCTTGGGTACAAATGCAAGACTTGGGGGCAGTTTTGCTTCTCTTCTCCTTCTGTCTTTCACAGTTAAAAGGCCACTATATCAATCCCCACGAATGAAAAAGAAAATGATGGATTCTTTCATGCAATGCGAAAATTGTTCGTGAAAAATGGTAGGATTGTCATCATAAATGAATTCTGAAAAATACTCATTGATCCGATACCTGCAAAAAATTACTCGGTCAAAGGTCTCCAAAACGGTTTTTGCGACTTTCAGCAAAACGGTCAGTTTTATCATAAAATTAGTTTTTACAAAAATTGTAGATCAGATGATAAAAAATTTCTGGATACTTTTTTCCTTAGAGCAACCGTTTTTGAGATAACGATTCAAAAAGTTGGAAGAGTTGCAATCGTCATAATATGTACCCTTTCCGTTTTTCCCCGGTAGGCCTATTCCATAGATCTGTTGAAATTCTGTTTGATTTGAAATAATAAAATAACAAAAAATATTGGTAAGGGTCGAAAATGATGAAAACGGGGTAAATTATTTTTGCTTCCTTTTCTCCTTACTTCTTGATCTTCTTCTACTTCTTGTTCCTCTTCTTCATCCTTGGTGCAAGTGAATTACCTCAATAGTGAAACATCGCATGTATATAACCATAGTATTGATATATATATATATATATATATATATATATATATATATATATATAGGATAATTAAGCCACAGGGTTATTTACCTCCACAAGGAGTTATCACCAACGGAATTCGCTTAGCAATTAGCAATTAGCTTATCTTCCTTCAACCTCATCGGCTGCTCATCAACATCTTTCACGGGTATATATCCAAGTTGAAACGTGGTTTAATTATCCTATATATATATATATATATATCGGCTGCTCATGAGCAGCCGATGAGGTTGAAGGAAGATAAGCTAATTGCTAATTGCTAAGCGAATTCCGTTGGTGATAACTCCTTGTGGAGGTAAATAACCCTTTTCAAAAACTTCAGCACATTGAACTAAATTTTGTTTGTCATACATTTTGGGGAATATTGTTTTAACCCTTCTGAAAAATGCAGATGTCATATCTCAGCCACTTATTGCGTGAATAAATAGTACATGATTTTGATACTTTGCAAAAGTAGATGAACTGTTTGATGAATATATTTCCGGTTGGTATTGAGCTTTGACCAAGTTAACAAAAAAATGTTTTCGATTGAAGTTCGAGCAGTGAGTAATACAAGTCAGTCTACATCTTCACCTACAACAATAATTGTATTCGTTAAACTGAATTGCTCTATTGCTGTTTCAATTATCATTACATCAGCATCAGCTTGTTTTACCAATATATTTTCAGAATCAAACTTTTTTTTCCGAGATTTGTTGTGAGTATTTGCAAGAAATTTCTGTTGACTAGAAGGAACTGAACTGATCAAATAAACCATCAGAAGAGGTTGTTCTGCGGCTTTAATATCCCTCGTAAAATTATTATAGCCATCAAATACCACTAATGCAGAGACCAAAATGTCGACGTACATACTGAACGTATTCATCTAAGATAACGTTGATGTTTCTTCTATCCCACAAAACGCGATGCAATAAATAACCTCCATCATTTATGTTGTTGATATTTAATAGTTCCAAATTAAACAGAATCACAATAGTTCCGTGAAATGGGCCTACCGGGAAAACCACGTTGAAAGAACGCTCTAAGTACACTACCCCATACGTAGCATGGAAACGTATGCATATTATGATGATTACAAATCTTCCAAGTCTTTGAATCGTTAAATTTCAGAGACGGTGGCTAATTTTCGTCTGAACTGGTTTCATGATAAAACTCACTGTAATTTTCTTTAATACCAACTTTATTTTTCAAGAAAATACCAAATTTTACTTTTTGACATCTATTGACCTTTTCTGACAATCAACAACAACAGAAAATATACTGAATGATACATGAATTACATAGATTTGAAAGTAACAAATAAACAGAATATATAATCTGTAACATTCTCCTTACCGTGAAAAATCTTAAGAATTTCTACCAAATTCAACATCCACCCTACAGATTTTGGTTACAGGACGTTTGAAGACCCCTGTAGATGTTTTCACCTCGACTACTCTTGTAACATTGTCTTTTCCTGGAAATACTGCCGTGATCCTACCCAGTGGCCAAGTATTTCTCGGAAAGTGATCACCTGCAATTACGACTACATCGCCAACCGCAACGGGTTCATCATCCTTGGATCCATTTTGCAGTCTTCGATAAAGTTTGGGACTTCTTTCACTACTTTTTTAGGTTTTGTTGGAAATGGAATTTTGTTGAAAATGGATTCTCTGAGAGTGAACCAATCAGAAGACGATTTGGCGTTAAACACTGAGGATCGGATGGATCAGCCGAAACATGAATTAATGGTCTACTATTAACTGCATACTCAGCTTTCGCGAACAAGGTTATTAGTATTTCATCCTTAGGAGATTCTTCCTTTGAAGTAACCCCCAAAATTTTCTTGGCCAAGCCTATTAACCTATTCCAGCATTCACCCATATGCGGACTACCAGGTGAAATGAAGTGATATTGTATCTTCTAGCTCTTAGTGATCAAGTTCACGGTACAATTTCAAAAGTTCTTTATGTGCTCCCTTGAAATAAATTTGTGCCATTATCTGAATAAAGACGTCTGACCGGACCCTGGCGTGATATCATCCTCCTTATGGCCATTATTGTACTATCAGCAGTGAGGGAATGTGCGATTCTCAAATGAATTGCACGAATTGTCATACAAGTGAAAATAACTCTACACCATTTTTCTTTATGCCTTCCAATTGTGACATACAAGGGTCCGAAATAATCAAATACCAGTGTAAGTGAATGGTTTTGATTCTGGTGTGAGGCGCATCAATGGCAAATCTCCCATTTTTGTTGTATTTGGTTTCTATTGTTTCAATTTACAGTAACAATACCTATAATTTTTCACAGTTTGTCTTCCTTTAATTCGATATTTCTGACTTATACCATTCAAAAACATTTCTTTTCCCTGATGATTCTTTTCATGAAAATGTAATATCTGATCAACAGTAGTATTTTTCGGATCTAAAATCACAGGTTTCTTCAAGGGCTCACCTAAACAAAGAGCCTGGCTGATTCTAGTTTGCATTTTTAGAAGTTCATCATCATCAATGAACGCTGAAACAATAAAAAGCGAGCTTTTTCTGTCGAGTTGACCCTCTGCTTTAAGTAATTCAATTTCCTCGCCAAAACTCTTCTCTTGACTTCTTTTGAGGCTCAATGTCTTTGCATCATCTATTTCCTTGATAGTTAATTTCCCAGAAGAAATATCTATTTGCCCACGATGTTCTCCTAGAAGTCTGCAAAACCTTAATACCCATGCTGCACTTCTCACAAGTCTTCGCCATTTGGAAACCCACTTATGACAGGTAGTTAAAAGATGGAACAATGAAACTAACAACATTTTCAGCGGATTTTCTCTCATTTTTATCGTCGAGATGATAATTTGAAAAACCGAATTGTGTTGGTGAATCATTCAAATTCCACAAAAAATCAGGACTTCGAAATCAACAACTATTATAACTTACACCAATATTTGATGAATTTGTTAATCTTGTTGCTTCGTCAGCAACGTTTAATTTGCCAGGGACTTATTTTCATTGAGCTGCAACTGTTAAATCTTGTTTTTCACCGATTCTATGTGCGACAAATTGTTTATAATTTCGATCCAACACAGAACTGTTTTGGAATCTCTCCACAAAAAAGAACCGCTAACAGGAAAATCAACTAAAATGTCAAGAGCTCTTCTATGAGCAATATCAATGAATCCATTATTAACGGAAACGCCAAATGATTCGGTACTAAAAATATTCCCTGACTAGACGATTCAGTTCATCATTGTCTATCACAAGTTCAAATGTGAAAGTTACATATATTTCAATCAGATACCATGGATAACGCATACCAAACTAGTTTCATTGGCAATTGGACTTTGTTCAGGACTCTGATAAACTTTTCTTGCTGTTGAATAGATATTGTCCAGACCTATGAGAACAGTAGGATTTGTAACTAACATATTTTGAATAGGTAGTCCCTGAAGATGTACATAATCTTTGAAATTATCCATCTCTATGGTTTGAGAAGGTAAAGATGCGTTTGTTACTGTTCTTAAACCGCTCATTTGGAAGATTCTTGCCCCTTCATGAACTCCAGAAATTTTCATATTGATACATTTTGAACCTTCATCATATGAAACAATATTCTTATCCCATTGCAGGCATAAAGATGTTGTTTCCCCTGATAAACCTAGTTGTTCTGCGATCTGACTTTCTATCAAAGATATGGTTGATCTCTCATCGAACAGAGTATTTATATACCCTTTTGGGCCATAAATTTTGATAGGAGCTATCCTGAGAAATACTTTAGAATTAATGTTGAACTGTTTGAACACTTTCATCAATTTTTTCAGTATGAGAAAGTAAATTAGAAACTTTACTTTTATGCAGAAGGTATGGTGGAGTAATTTGCATCCTTCAAAGTCGCAGCTTTGTTTTGATCTACAAAAACTCTTTGAATGACCAGTTTTCAAACAACAGAAGCAAACTTTGGTTCTTTATAATTTTGACCAACGAATATCTCCACTATCGTTTTTCAATATGGAACAATTGTAAATTTCATGACCAGTTTTATTCCAGTAAAGATATTTAGGGTCATCGTTTGCTTGATTTGTAGCATCTTAAATTATTTCTGATTGTGTGTGGCAGTAGGGAATGTTCTTTGACGTACGTAACATGCAGCTGAAGATTATTCATCTGCCCAGATTCCAAAATCTTTCAAATTCACCTTACCTCCTTTTGGCATCATCTTCTGTCCCCATTTTGATTTCAGAATACTGGGTAATTTTCCTATCAACTGTTTCAGTATAAACGGATTATTCAAATTATTACTTGCCTCAAATTGCTCCAACATAGCCATTGGTTATTGACGTGACATGAAAATTTAACAGAATTATTAAAATCGCCATCTCTAACAAATTGCAAATTCTGAGTTTTGTTTATTGAAGAACTTATAACGTATTCTGGACGACCGAAACTCATTTCTAATGTTTCAATAACATGAATAATATGTTTAGGGTGCAATATTTAGCCCCTTACTGTTTCAAGAGCTTCTCCTTTCAGACACCTCTGTATAGCACTTCATCCTCTGAGTATTGATATATATCAGTTTTCCTGTTGAATTGACTAATGGATAACGACCAGTCTTCTGGTTCGCTATCAAAAAAAGGAGTTCCTTAGCAATGCATGATTATTATTCGAACAATTTCCTCTCTGTTGTTTCCGATGCCACTTCTGATGGCATCGGAAACAACACGACATAATTTTGAAATGTCATTTTCCTGTGACATATTTGTGTTTTGAATTTTGGTTTTTTTCTGGTGGAAAATTAAAAAAATTAACTTCACACTTATCGAACCATTCTTGTACTTCTCTGAACATGCTTTCTTTATCTGCAAGCGATTTTCTCGAACTGATATCTCTTGTAGAGCATAGCTTTTTCTCATCAATTCTAGTTTCAGCTAACTTTTTCTGGAAATCTTCTAGAATCCTTATTTGATTTTCGAATTCGTGTTTTTTAATTTTCCACATTAGTTCAGTCCTCGCGACCTCAGTCTCCAACGCCAAACGCTTCCTTTCAATTTCTACTCCTTTTGAAGATACCTTGGATTCATTTGAATTCCTTGCCGATTTTCAAGTAGAATCTGATACTTTTGAGGAATACCTGATTGATTCTGGATCTGTTCCATCCCTATTGCCAGTTCAATTAAATAATATTTCTTCCTAATGCCAGCGGCCATAGAACATAATCATAAAAATTATTGGTCTTGCCATTTGTAATTTCCTTTAATACTTCATTTTCCTAGAAAATACCAAATTTCACTTTTTGACGTCCATTGACATTTTCTGACAATCAACAATAACAACTTTTTTTATAAACATATCTCATTCGCTCATCTAACTAAATTGAACAAAAAATATACTGAATGATACATGAATTACATAGATTTGAAATTGACAAATGAAAAAAATATATAATCTGTAACACTTACTGTTTTGTTGAAAATCGCGAAAGACCCGTTTTTGTGACCTTCGACCTTGAGTAATTTTTTTCTAGGTATCGGATCGTTGAGAATTTTTTAGTTTTAATATATGACGGTGTTTCAACCATTTCTGACAACTTTGAGCTGGGTGTCTAAATTGACCCGATAATATTTAAAAAATTATCTTGGGTAATCTACTTGGAAAACATTTGGTACCAGAGACAAGTTAGAACTCTGAAAATATACGTGTATATATATATATATATATATATATATATATATATATATATATATATATATATATATATATATATATATACACAAAAAATACAACAAATACAACAAAAAAGTCACACGTATGTGACTTTTTTGTTGCTGCTGAGAAGGGAGAAAATCACTACATTACAGTTCAAAAGTTCAGGTATTATTTCAGAATCCACTCAAAATTTTAATTAACTAATTTCATTAACGAGAGACAAAACCGAAAAGTGAACATATGAAAAAAGTCATGGAATCTTTTTTGTTTCCTCTGTAATTATTTTGTGTTCAAAGAATAGAAGAGTACTCAAATATTTGAGTGCCTCAAAATTGTTAATCGACTCATTGGCTGGAATCAGTGAGTTATGGCCAGAAACACGTGTCTGCGGTTTCCATATTTTCTGAAAGAAAGGTTTTGCCTTTCTACTTCTTTATACAAAAAAATGTGGGATTCTTCTGAGAAAGAAAGGAAGCAATCAATGTCAAAAAATTAACGGACGTAAAAAAGTCCTTCCCCCTCTTAAATTTTGAACGGAACAAGCTATCCAGGTCGGGTTAAATTAAGGTAAAATGGTAATACTTTTACTACATTTGGCATGAATAACCTAAATAACTCTTAATTGCAACAAAATTTTGAGTAACAATTTCAACTATTTCAACAAGTGCTCGAAATGTTCACCGTTCACTTTTTGACAGAAAAAAGGTGATTTTGGAATTGATTCCGAACGTTAATAAATGTTTCCGGGGTAATACTGTAACACACATCTGTTATTCGGTCCATAAGTTCCTGGAGTGACTGAGACTGTGTGACGTACACCTTAGATTTTATGTACCCTCACATAAAGTCCATGTGTGTCATATCAGGTGACCTAGCTGGTCATTCAATGGAGCCAGGTTGGCCTATGCACCGTCCCGGAAAATTCTCGTCAAGCCATTCTCGGACAGGTCTGTAATAGTGAGGGTGTGCACCATCCATATTAAATTCATTTGGGTTTGTCCCAACTACTTCTTGAATACTGTGATGGATCTGATTTTGAAGCATATTTAAATACAGATGTCTAGTTACATTTTCTGCCATAAATATTGGACCTACGATATGTCACTCAAAATACCAGCCCCTTGGTTGATCTTTTCCGGAGTTTGAGTATGACCCTCTCAAAAAACGTGCGTATTTACGTCTTACCAATAACGCTGTTCCTTTCAGGAGAACCTACTTTCATCACTAAAACAAATAGAGTTAATGTAACCGGGATTTTGGTTTATGCGGTCAGACATGACCTCACAAAACTGCAGTCTTCTATACGGGTTGCCTTCTGTCAATTGATGCAAAATTTTCAAATTCAATTTCAAATTCACGAACAGTTCATTATGCCAGTTCATTATGCCAGAGCTGTGAGGCAATGGCTCAACGAACATTTTCCAAACCGATGGATAGGCCGTGGTAGTCCGTTTATAGAGTGGCACCCAGATCTCCAGACCTCACAGTTTTGGACTTTTTTCTCTGGGGACTTCTCACACAAAAGGTTTGAAAAACCGCTCAAGAGATACAAATGAACTTTGTGCAAGAATTCGACAGGTATGTGCAGATATTAGCCCTCAAGAACTAAGGAACGTAATCAGAAACATTCGTAAGCGCTACGACACATGTATCTAGATACGTGGTGGATTAGTAGAAGCTACAAGAATATGAGTTAGAATTATTTGTTGCACTGAATCGAAACATTTCAATAATTAGTTTTAGTTACGTTTATTAAAATTTTTTGCTTCATTGTTAGTTGAATTGTGTGAATGTAATTCTGTTATTTTCATTAAAAATATTTACCCTATTTGTTTTTTTTTTCATCTGGCGGCACTTTATTGTTGAAATCATTAAAAAATGATATATTGTGACTCTCAGCTGTGTGAATTTTCGAATTTTTGAGGCATAGTGATTTTTTTCAATAAAAAAATTGCTAATAAAAAATCCCGATTTTCGACTAAGAAAAAATATCGTAGTATGCCCTGAAACCTTATTAAACATTTCAAATATTGTCTCAAGGTAGACCTTTCAGTACTTGATATTTAAAAAAAAAATATTAAAATTGATTTACAACTTCAAATTTTAGGGGGGTGTTTCCATTAAAAATGGGTTACACTATATATATATATATATACAGGGTGTCCCTGGACTTCCTCTTTTCCTCTCGGGAATGTATAGATGGGGTCAAAATATCACCAGTACTTCATATAACTTTTTTTCCTAAAATCCTTCGTTACCAAGTAACGGGCCCTCGAAGTTACAAAATGAAAAATGTTTTTCTTTGATAACTTTTCAAGTGAATATTCAAAATCATCCAAATTTTGGTAATTGACTAAACAAATGAATTCCTTCGATGAGCTTTCATGCAGGAGTCAGTTGTTTTGCTACAAAGTCAGGAACGGACTACCCCCGATGGTCCACACCCCAAAACTTTGAAATGACAGATATTTTTCAATATTTTTCAACAAATTAAGGTTACTTGGACAATTTTATGAATAAAAGTACTCGTGTGGAAAGTCGATCGGAGCAACGAGTCTTGATAAAAATGTAGTTTCACTCGACGACATCAAACCCGCTCGTCCACCATTATTTGAAATGAATAATTATCAAAGCAGAAATAATAATGATAACGTTGATTCAACAACATTTATCCTGAGATGTCTATCATTATTCGAAAATATTAGTTTTTAAGGAAAATGGAAATGATAGGTAAAATGTTCATAACGAATTTTTATAATGCAAACACGTTTAACTAACGAAACTCAAGAGCCTCAAGAGCAAACAGAAATGAAAAATCCGCTACAGAAACTGCTCGATATGACCACCTTCTCTCTCTATTACATTTTCTTAGTCTGCGAAGACACCCTCTCTGTACTTGAAATAGCATTCCAGGGTCGTTTCGTATGGCTCCACAATGTAATGTTATTCTATTCAACAATGCATCTCTTGTGTGAATAGGTGAAGCGTAAACAAGGCTTTTTAGATGCCCCCACAGAAAGAAATCCAATGGATTTAAATCCGGAGACCGCGATGGCCATGAATATGGCCCACCTCTACCAATCCATCTATTGTGGAAAATATGGTTCAGATGGTCACGCACAATTAAACTAAAATGAGGAGGAGCGCCATCATGCATAAACCACATATCTCTTCGGGTTTGCAATGGAACATGTTCCAAAAGTCCATTCAAATCGTTCTGAATGAACTCCAAATAACGTTCTCCATTCAATCGGTCCTGTAGAACAAATGGTCCTATAAGATGGTTTCCTATGATACCAGCCCAAACATTCACGTTGAATTTCCGTTGGTGTTTGGTTTGCAATATCCCATGTGGATTTTCTTCGGCCCATATATGGAGATTATGAGAGTTGATAACTCCATCTCTACTGAAACCTGCTTCATCAGTGAATAAAACTCGATTAATAAAAGTCATATCCTCTCTTTGCCTATCCATGAACCAATTGGCATATTCCAGTCGTGCTGGAAAATCTTGAGGTGTCATGGCATGTACCTTCTGGATGTGAAATGGGTGGAGCAGTTGTTCCCTAATTATTCTATGATAAGTGGACTTGGATGTATGGAACTGTTCTGATAGATTTCTGATGCTCATTGAAGGATCATCAGCGACGGCTTCCAAAATATTTTCCTCCAATACAACGGTACGTACAGTCATAGGAGCTCCCTCACCACTTCGTTTTGGCAAAACTGTACCTACAATAATATCGAAATAAAACAACGTGCTCAAATTAATTATCAATTATTACATACCTGTCTTCCTCAAGCTGCGATCGACACGCTCGGATGTTTCTCTTGACGGTACCGTTCGATTGGGAAAATGCTCGGAATACAGACGACAAGCTTCTGCAGCATTACAAAATGCTCGTCCATAAAATACATGCATATCTGCATATTCATTGAATGTAAACTGTTCGGCCATATCAAAAAAATTCAAAATATCCTATAGAATATTGACAATACAATGATAGTCATATGACAACGCACCACTCAACAAAACAAAATCGCATTCCAGTTTCTCATTTTTTATCAAAACTTTCTAAAAGGTTTTTTTGTCAACATCTGTGAAAGAAATATTATTCCCTGGATATTTTTCACCTGATCATGTGCAGCCGTTTTTGTAGTTCATTCGTTTGCTTTTTATTAGTATAGTAAATATTTTTCCGATGTGCGTTTTTTCAGCTAAATTTAGATTCGTGTTGAAGAATTTTTTCCATAAAATTTTAATTATCAGTGAAACTCCTCAACAGTTTAGCTGTGAAGAAGAATTTGAAACATTCGAATGTTGAGTTTCATGAGATTCAGATAACTGATCAACACGAAACGTGATTATTCCACACGTATTATGTACATACAACATATGGAATGAATTCGATATTTCATAGTAGAGTAGCTTGTTAGTTTAAAAACACCACGAATCTACAGAACTTGATATTTCTTTTGAAAAAATATCTGCTATCACAATTGTGACTTAAACTTCCATATAGGTACTGCACTTTTTGTTTACGGCTTCATTTTAGCATACTTTGTATTATTCCTGTTATAAATGTTGTGGAATTAACGTTATCATTATTATTTCTGCTTTGATAATTATTCATTTCAAATAATGGTGGACGAGCGGGTTTGATGTCGTCGAGTAGAACTACATTTTTATCAAGACTCGTTGCTCCGATCGACTTTCCACACGAGTACTTTTATTCATAAAATTGTCCAAGTAGCCTTATTTTGTTGAAAAATATTGAAAAATATCTGTCATTTCAAAGTTTTGGGGTGTGGACCATCGGGGGTAGTCCGTTCCTGACTTTGTAGCAAAACAACTGACTCCTGCATGAAAGCTCATCGACGGAATTCATTTGTTTAGTCAATTACCAAAATTTGGATGATTTTGAATATTCACTTGAAAAGTTATCAAAGAAAAACATTTTTCATTTTGTAACTTCGAGGGCCCGTAACTTGGTTACGAAGACTTTTAGGAAAAAAAGTTATATGTAGTACTGGTGATATTTTGACCCCATCTATACATTCCCGAGAGGAAAAGAGGAAGTCCAGGGACACCCTGTATATATATATATATATATATATATATATATATATATATATATATATATATATATATATATATATTTATATATATATATATATATATATATATATATATATATATATATATATATATATATATATATATATCGGACATTGAACTTGAAAAAGTGGCAAACCATAGATACGTGTTTCGGGCTTTTGGCCCATCATCAGTAATGTGCAGCCGAGTGTAAGGATGGGCAAAACTTGGTTCGTAGTATTTCTTGGACCCAGATGTCACGCAGGTAGCTGTAGCTGCCTTCGTGGTGATTTCGATAGTTTTCTTGTAAACACAAGATCTATTTACAAATAACCACAAATGTGCGGCTGGATCCTGCTGGTGGCTCCGTGCAAGTGTTGCCCATCCTTACACTTAGCTGCACCATACAGATAATAGGCCAAAAGCCCGAAACACGTATCTATGGTTTGCCTCTTACCAGGTGTTTCAAATTCGATCCTCACCATTGGGATCTCGGAAACTATGAAAAATACGAAGATGGTTAAATTGGGGCAAAGTTGCGAATTTACCTAACTAACAATATGCCGTTGAGAAAGTTCTGAAATTCCGAGGATATCCGGAGATATCTGGAGAAAACAGATATTTTGGAAAATTATTCTTATTTTTCAGGCTTTATTTTTGGAAGTATTCGAAAATGCTTGTAAATTGCACTTCCACATTGTCACTTTTTCCCTGCTACATAAAGGTGTTTTCAGATTTAGCATCCGACGTTTCGTCTTCCAGCCACCATCATAAACTTAATTTTTCTTATGGGAGCTACATTGGATTCTTTCTGTTTTGAATAGAACCAGATTTTACCTCTTCAATGATGTATCATAAGTAATCATTCTTTTTCGAAAAATTGGAGATATTAAAAAAACAATTAATTGTTATCATAATAGGCTTTGACTTTGATGTTTCTAAATTTGCCTTTTTATTTGTTACACTCAATGACATTTCACGTATGAAGAAAAAAGAGATATGATACAAATGTATTACAAATACGATAGAAACAGTGTTATAGTTCATTCAGTATTGTCTGAGAGTAAAAGAATTTCAAGAATGCAAACATGTCGCTACATCAAAGAAAGCAACATAGTCGTCTCAAGCAAATAGCACTGCAATTCACCCACAAAATCATTGAGATATATGTACCCTCTATATCCCAGAGAACGCGAAAACACCGACAAAGAAAATGAAAATACCGCCAAAAGAACCGCTCGATGTTTTTTCTGATATTAGGTTTAAGATAATATTAATAGGCGTCGGACTGGGGGTATTGATAATAATTTTCCATTGATATCTGTTTTAAAAATCTGTTTTTAAATCTGTTTTTCCGTAAATCAGCTGCCGCCCCCATACGAACGACAACTCTCAGAAGTTGAGAAACTTGTGCGAGCTAAGGACTAACGAGGTCTTACCTTTTAACGTGTGATTCCTAACACGTATATATTCTGTATGATGAGAAGATAATTAAAATATGGTGAAAACTAATTGTATTTAAATATTTTATTTTGGGAAGGACAATTTATATTTTAAATAGAATTTAGAATTGTTACCTTCTACAGATCTATAATCAGAATTTTGAATTTACAAATAAATACAAATGTAGAAAGGACAAAAAGTGACTGCATTTGATAAATAAGCTTTTTGGGAAAAAATCAAATTTGTCATTAACTTGAATTTAAAAAATTTTACATATCAAGAGAAATATGTATCATCTGGTGACGTTTCAAATACTCTATCCATTTTCTTTATCCAACCTATTTGAATCAAAACATTATAATTTGTAGTTATGTTTCGTCTTTTGATGTAAATAAATTGGATATTATTATTATCATTATCATTGACACTGATAATATCAAATTGATCGTCGGTAGGATAATGACGATGGATAAGTATATCACCAGATAAGTATATAAAAAGAATAGATTTCCGCGGTTAGAAATTTGAACATCTGATTTCGAGTTGAACCGCGTTCAAAACTTTGCGTTGTTCGACGTTTCGCCTTCGACTTTGACATTTTCAGGAAGTAAAATAATGTGGCTGCACTCAGAGATACACTTTATATATTCTTGTTGGCTTGGAAATGAATATTCATCTGTCTATCTGTATCTGTAGAGTAGGGAGGGTGAGTGTAAGCCCACGCACCTAGGCCACATGTGACCCATTGTACATCCTCCCGAGGAGTTGTCCTCCTAGGTCATCGTCCATCCTGTCCTTTCCAGGAAGGTGGACAGGTCGCTGGGAGACATCTCTTTTATATCGGCAGGTGTAGGCCAAGACTCGCCGAACACACACTCTCTTATTGACGATAACTCCGGGCACTCGCACAGGACATGCCTGACAGTCTCATCTTCCTGTTCACACATCCTGCATAGAGGTGTGTCCACTAGCCCCATATTATGGAGGTGTTTCCTTAGTTGACAGTGGCCAGTCAGAAATCCTACTGTAAGGCGTAGATTTTTCCTGGTCATCGTCAGATATTTTTTCGGCGCCAGCTTCTCAGGGTCGCCCAAGGTGATCCTGGCAAGATTTCATCCTTTGATTCCATCCCATCTCTTTAAGGATTCGGCATGGGTGTAACATTTGACCAGTTCCGCAATTGTCGAAGTCATCAGGCCGTGAGTGCCACAGGGTCCTAAAATTCTTAGTCCAGCCGCTTCCTTGGCTAAAGAGTCGGCAATGCGATTACCTTTACTCCTGACGTTCCCACCCACCTCAGGATAATGTTATTATCTACCGAGGCTTTGGCTACATCTTGGTGGCACTCTAGTACTAGCCCTGAGGTAACACGCTGTCTGTTCCAGGCTAATAGTGCTTGTCTGCTATCAGTGCAGATTGTTATGTTTTTGCCAGAAATTCCTTTCTTGATTATTTCTTTTGTGGCGATTGGCCAGTTCTGTTTGGACCACGCTGGTATTTCTTTCCATTCCCCACTTAATACTTAGGCTTAGTGATCTGGAGTACACTCCACATCCTTCTTTGGTTTTTGAGCCGTCTGTATAAATCCGTATTGCATTTGTAGCATCTGACTCTGTGTTCTGCTTAATTTGTATTTTGTAGGGTTTATTAAACACAAACCTGGGTTCAATTGCATCACTTGTTGCCTGCAGCAGAGGTTGCGCAGTAAGCGCTTCCCGCCATAGGCCCAGCCTCAATTGACCCATTCCTACTTTGAGGTTTACACCAGCCGTGCGCAATCGTACCATGGCCATTAACGCAACCCCCTTAACGTACAGATCCAGAGGGGTCAGACCCGTGATTAATTCCATTGCCGCGGTTGGTGTTGTTCTCATGGCTCCTGTGATGTTTAAATAAGCCAGTCGCTGTATTTGATGTAATTTTTGAATGGCCGTTGCTTGTAGAACTTTCGGTCCCCATGCAATGGCTCCATACGTTAACATAGGTCTTATTATTGCAGTGTAGATCCAGGTGACTACACGGGGTTAAATACCCCAAACGCGTCACACTGTCCTCCGACATTGCTCATAAGCCACGTATGCTCTTTTTGCTCTACTCTGTAGATGATATTTTCATGTTAGCTTTTTATCGAGGATAGTACCAAGGTATTTCACCTCTTCAGAGAAGTTTAGTTTGCTTTTGTAGATTTCGGGAGGTTTTAAGCCCGTTAAACTTCTTTTCCTGGTGAAAAGGACCATCTCAGTCTTTTTGGGATTGATCGACAGTGAGTGTTCCTTACACCATGTTTCTATTAATTTGAGCCCATCCTGCGCTCTACCGCACAGTGTGTTTACAAATTTGCCGGTCTGCAAGATAACTATGTCATCTGCGTAGGCAAATGTGTAGAATCCATTTTTGCTAAGGTGATTAATTAGGGTATCCAGAACTATGTTTCAGAGAAGGGGTGATAAGACCCCTCCCTGTGGACATTCCCTCATGACCAGTCCTTTCACTGTGATGTCTTCTAAATTAATACTTATTGCTCTACTAGAGAGCATCTGGAGTATCCATTCTCCTACTACCAGGGGTGCATTTCTGGAGTGTAGTTGCTGGGTAATTGTTGGAAAGGTTGCTTCATCAAACGCTCTTTCGATATCTATGAATATACCCAGGGTGGATTCTTTGTTGTCCATTGATCTCTCGATTCTGCCAACCACATGGTGAAGGGCCGAATCAGTAGACCTTCCCGGAGTATATGCATGCTGATTTGGATGAAGTGGGTTGTGAACAAGTACTTCATCTCTTATGTACCGCTCACATGGCCTCTCCATGGTTTTTAAGAAAATGAATATTCATATTCCTGATTGTATTTTATAGCTGATTCAGAAACAATTTTATAGATTTAATGGGAATACTTACTTCGAATGAGACATTGCGATAATTTCAATATATATATATATATATATATATATATATATATATATATATATATATATATATATATATATATATATATATATATACAAAAAACAATTTAAAAACCCGCATAGCTCTTCATGAAAGTAATTGTAAAAATTTAAAACGAAATTCTTGTGCACTCACACAACATGTTCTAGATAATGATCATTCAGCCAATTATACTAACACCAAAATTCTCCATTTCGAACCAGATTCAAATAAAAGGCAATTTCTGGAAATGGCTGAGATCAAAATTAAAGAAAACAATATCAACAAAAAGACAGACATCGACAACCTCAGCAAAATTTATTCATTTTTACTAACAAAAAATATAAATCTGAATACATCCTGTAATATTAACACAGTATAAATCCCCATAATGAACGATAATAAAAAATTTGAAAAAGTATTTCACATTATTCAATGTCAAAAAGTTGACATTTTGATGTTGAAGACTTCTTTCAAAATTGAAATTTTCAAATTGAATATTCTCACATAGCACAGGTATTCTGTTTTATCCGTTATTATGTTATATATATATATATATATATATATATATATATATATATATATATATATATATATATATATATATATTATGTCCTTTTTATATTACAGCCCTCGATAAAGCTAATAAACATGAGCGAAAGCTCGGGCAGCTAAAAAGAGTAAATATTTATTCTAATCAGACCGAATCCCCGAAAAACTACTATTCTATATATACATATATATATATATATATATATATATATATATATATATATATATATATATGTATATATATATATATATATATATATATACATATATATATATATATATATATGTATATATACATATATATATATATATATATATAAATATATATATATATATATATATATATATATCTCATTTCTGACCAGATTATAGGACATCGGAAAGTATTTAAAGTTGTATCCCGAAATACGACAACCACATCGAACTATGTTCAAGTTATTGAATCAAAATCTCACCAAGTTTGGTTCATTTCAAAAGCCAATGAAAAAATACGGATGAAGAATCAACAATCAAAATTTGATAAATGAGGTGTGCATGAGATAATTAAGACATTGTGTCCTTTTCAGTGAAAATATAACTTTGAACAAATAACAATGATTAACTGAAATTTAGAGACAAAGGTGAATCACAGAAAATGCTCAAAATGCTGATAACACAACTGTTCCCTTCTTCGAATATTATTCACTGCACAATTAATTTCCCTTCTCCTCAATCTTCCGAACTCTCCAACAATGCTATGTTGAAGGTCCTCAATATTTTGATATTCCATCTGACCATAAACTCTATTTTTCAGTGTACCCCAGAAGAATGTATCCATAACACTCAAGTCTGGAGACCTTGCTGGCAACCTCCCCGGCCCATTATTCCCTATCCATTTATCACCAAACCTTTTAGTCAGGTGATTGGATACTCGTCTGATAGTGTGCGTTGGAGCACTATCATATTGAAACCAGATGTTGTTATAGTTAGTCAAAGGTAGATCATGCAAATAGTCTTCGAAAATCGACATTGAAAACTGGTGATAGGTTTCTCCATTCAGAATTCCGTCAAATAAATGAGGATCCAAAAGTCTATCTTTGTAAATTCCTGCCCACACGTTAATACTGAGTCGCACTTGAGATCAAATTTTTTGGAACCCCCTGGGGTTGTTTATGCTCTAAATGTATTCGTTATTTCGGTTGAATATACCACAATTCGTAAAAGTGCTTTCATTTGTCCAAATTACATTTCCCAGAAAAACAGGAAAATCAGGTCTTCCTGTCAGCCAGTTACAAAATTCTAATCGCCTTTCGGGATCACCTGGATGCAATTTTAGAGATATATGTATTTTGTAAATTTTTTTTGAGATGTCTCCAAGCACTTGTATGACAAATATTCATCTCGGAGGAATTTGATATGTAGATTCCCCCAGGTTCATGTTCGTATTTGTTACAAATTTGTATCCTATCTCTTTTCTCTTAATTCGTGAAAGCCATTTTTCGCCAAAAATTCAATGATTTGTATGATAACAAAATGTCATTGTGTGTAACAAATTTAGAAACATCAAAGTCAAAGCCTATTATGATAAGAATTAATTTTTTTCAATATTTTTCGAAAAAGAATGAAAACTTATGATACATCATTGAAAAGGTAAAATCCGGTTCATTTCAAAACAAAAGAATCCAATGAAGCGCCTATGAAAAAAAATAAAGTTGATTATGGTGGCCGGAAGACGAAACGTCGGATAGCAAATCTGAAAACACCATTATGTAACAGGAAAAAAGTGGCAATGTAGAAGTCCAATTTATTATCGAATCCTTCGAAAAATTAATCCAGAAGAAAAAATAATTTTCCGAAATTTCAGTTTTTTCCGGATATCTCCGGAAATACTCGAAATTTCAGAACTTTCTCAACGTCATATTGATATTCAAGTAAATGTGCAACTTTGCCCCAAATCAACCATCTTCGTAACTCTCATAGTTTCCGAGATCCCAATGGTGAGGTTCGAATGTGAAGAAACACCTTGTATATCAAGACAGTCGATAACCTTCATATTTAAATGTCAGTAATTATGCAGTAGGCCACATTCTGAAATATTCGTTTTAGAAACAAATATGGAGGCGATAAATCAGAAAAAGATATTTTTTATTAATACTTGAATCAAAATATGATGACTAGACAATGGGAGGAAATAATTTTCTATGGTAGATGTTCAACTTCACCAACTTCCATATAATGGTACAAACGAGCTTCCATTGCCGCCCTCATATGGTTGAGAATCTCAGGAGTTATTTTTCTGCAATGCCTCATGTTATTCCCTCTTAAATCTTCTGATGTTTTTGATTGTATCTCATACACTTCAGACTTCAAATGTCCCTATAGAAAGAAATCTAAAGGAGTGAGATCCGGAGACCTTGGTGGCCATTGTGTAGGACCTCTTCTGCCAATCTAGCGACCAGGAAAATGATCATCCAAAAATTGTCGCACTAGAGCTGCATAATGAGAAAATGCACAATTTTGCTAAAAAACTATTTCTTTTTCAAATAAATTTATATTCTCCTCAATTGTCCTATTGATGCGCGGTATTATTCGATCCTCCAATATATCCAAATATTTATCATTAGTCAAATTATCATTAATAAAAAAAGGTCCTATGCTGTGGTCACCTAAAATTCCTGCCCAAACATTCAGTTTTTGAGGTCGTTGGGTATGAACTTGATGGTATAAATGAGGATTCGTATCACTCCAATATCGATAATTTTACCGATTCACCTCTCCATTCAAACTAAACATTCATTCACCCGAAAAACAAATTTTATACAAGAAATTCTGATGCAAGTTGATTCGTTCGCTGAGACTTCCACAAAACTCGATACGTCTATCGAAATCATCTAGTCTAATCTCATATGGATAAAATTTATACTTATAAGGATCTCGAAAACATTTGTACTAGTAATTCTTGATTCTCGAGATAACTTAGTGAGAGATTGCGAATTTACCATTAGTCCAACGTGCCCAAAAACTGCAGTACAAATAGCTTCATCGTTGAAAACTCCTGAACGGTTATGGTTTTCATTGTTGACAGATCCAGTTTCTATAAACCTGTTCAATAATTTCAAAACTTATTTGTGTCGTACATTTCTTCCTGGATGATTATCATTGAACATTCGGGAAGCAGCTCTAGCACTATTTCCATTCTGGTAGTACAAACTCACTATTTCGATTCGTTCTCGAAGCGTATAAACCTTCGCTTCTCAAGAATTCACAAAAACAGAAACATCAATTGTAACTTCACCTGGTAGGTAATTGTTATTGTAGAATGAGATAAATACAAAATGAAGAGAATATCGAATTCAAACTTAACTAGGCAAAATAAGACTTACTTGTAGTATATTTCACAGAAACACCTATGAAACCTGAGTAGCAGATTGTACAGAAGTTTATTCAGGGTGGCTCGTTCTCAATTCAATTAATTTTTAGCTTCCAAACAATGAGCTTCAGACGATAATGTATTCTACTTTGTTGAAATGTGTTCATTATGGAACATCACCTAGATCACATGTGTATATGTCAAAATGTGTCTCCCTGTATACTTTTGTTGAGGTTTTTTTTAATTTTTTCTGAAAATCATTGTTCCAAAAGTTATTCAGGTGGCTCGTTTTCAACTCATATAGTTTGTAGCTCCCGAACCATAAGCTTCAGACCATTTGTTTTATATTTTATTGAAATCTCCTCATCATGGAGCATCTGATAATGCGAAACAATATAGGGTGATCCATAAAAAAAAATTGGTGACATGCTCTGGGGGTGGGATAGGGGAAGTAACATCAAATGTGGATATGGAAGATTAAACTCCAAGAGGAAGATTAAACTTAATCTTCATCTTGAAGATGATCTCTTGGCGATTGATACACGTGTCGAGGTGTTGAAAATAACGGTTCAGTGTTGGGATTGAACTCCAGTAATATTAATGTCCTTCACTGTCAAGTATTTGGCATGACAACGACAAGCATATGAAATTATAAAACCCTAAGCAATCACAAAACGGATTATTCAAGTAAACCAAATCTGACGTCATGACTGAATCTGATAACAAGAAATCCATCTATTTGAATGAAATCTTTTACAAATATTGAATTCCTGATTATAATGTTTGTTAGATTGTTGATTTAGAAAAAACTAAGTTATACTGTGACACAAACTCCTACTCTCAACTACAAAATGAGATAACTCAATCATATTATGTTAAAAAGGTTCGACACATTTCCTTCGTTTAAAGTACTAATTGTGCATGGAAAGATATCAGAATTATCAAAATACATTTTATACAAAAGTCAATAGATATTGTCCGGGATCCCTCGCCATTTTTCGTTAGGCTGATTTTCCGCGACTAGCTTCATTTTGACGAGACGTCCAGTATTTGCCAGTACAAAAAATTCATAAGTGGTAGCTAACAGGGGTAATAAGAACGTAAAAAGGGACCGGAACCTGGGAAAATCGGACAGGGCTCGGCGAAGGCTTTGAGACCAATTAGTCTCATGTCATTTGCGTTGAAAACGCTAGAAAAACTACTTGACAGGCATATTAGGGACGTGACACTGGCTATAAGACCATTACATCGAGATCAATATGCATACAGGTCAGGTATGTCAACAGAAACGGCTCTATGTCGGGTAACAGAAAAAGTAGAATATACCTATATACCTTAGCTGCTTTCTTGGACATTGAGGGCGCATTTGATAATATGTCGTTAGAATCAATCATCCAGGCGTCGAGGAGAAGAGGGATCGACAAGACAAGCTGCAGGTGGATAGACTGCATGCTTAGGGGAAGATTGGTATATACAACCATTATGGGGGAAACAGTCGTGGCACGGGTAGCGAGGGGCTGTCCACAGGCGGGGGGTTCTATCCCCTCTGTTATGGAACCTTGTAATGGACGAGCTACTATGTCTCCTGGACCGTAATGGGTATAAAGCACTGGGCTATGCAAACGACTTAGTCATCCTAGTCCAGGGTAAATACAATAATGTAGTGAAGGGATGCATGCAGCAGGCCCTGAACATCATAACAAGATGGACCGAAGAGGAAGGGCTCAACATAAGCCCATCCAAATCGACCATAGTAGCATTCACCAAGAGGACTAAAACGGAGGGTCTCGGAACTCTAAAACTTCGAGGTGAAGAAATACAAGTGTCGGGGGAGGTTAAATATCTGGGAATAATCCTAGACTCCAAACTGACCTGGAACCAACACTTGGACAGAGGAAAGCGGAGGTAGCACTGATGCTCGCCAGACGCACCTATGGAAAAACATGGGGACTAAAACCAGACATGGTATATTGGCTATACACGATGGTGGTTAAACCCATGATAACATACGCATCTCTGGTCTGGTGGCCAAAGGTGAAGCAGGCGACCGCCATCAACAAACTAGGCAAGGTGCAAAGACTTGCATGTTTGGGAATGACGGGAGCAATGAGAACTACCCCAACAGCTGCATTGGAGACACTCCTGAATCTACCTCCTTTACACTTTGTGATAATGGGGGAGGCCAGGATGGGCCAATTCAGACTGAAAAACTCACCGAACTACAGAAGATCGGACCAAACAGAAATTTCGGAACAAGTGGAGGAGCACATATTGAATATGTGCACGGACCACATGACACCGAAGTACACCTTTAACACAAACTTCACGGCCAAAATCATAAGTGGTGAAGAGTGGAAGACCATTAGTCATCCCGAAAACATGTTTGGAAAAAACACCTGGTATACAGATGGATCGAAGACCAAACATGGAATGGGAGCTGGAATATACCGAGTGGATAGGAATCTAAACTACAGCTATCCGCTAGGACTATACACATCCGTATTTCAGGCGGAAGTGTATGCTATCTTGCAGTGTGCAAGGCTTATTAAATTGAGACCTCAAAGAAATGAGCGGATCAATATTTTTACAGACAGCAAGAGCGCACCAGGGGCTCTGACAAACCCGAAGGTCAAATCAAATCAAATCCTTTATTTTCCTGTTCGACAATTTCATAAGTAATTGTATTAGGAATAGTCAGTAAAGCTAAAATTATAAACTACTACACTAAAACTAGAAGCACACACGAAAACGCATGCACACACCACACATGCACTTACGTTAAATAATCATCAACACTGTAATACGCATTCAGAACTAAAAAATTTTTAATCTTTGTTTTGAACATCTCTAATGTTTTGCTTTCTTTTATTTCAGTTGGTAAAATATTGAACAAACGAGGACCTGCAACATTAGGACCTTTAAGAGCAATCCGCCCTCGAGCTAGAGGAACTTGATATATTTTTTTTGGCCTAGTGTTAATTGTATGAGTAGAGCCTATTAAAGGAAATTGACTTTTATTTTGAAAAACGTAGACACAAATTTCCATTATGTACAAGCAGGGTAAAGTCAGTATTTGTAATTTCTTGAAAAAAGGTTCACAGGACTCCATGTAACTTATACCAGTGATACTTCTGATGATGTTTTTTTTAACCAAAAAAACTTTACCTGCGTTGGTTGACCAACCCCAGAAACGTACACCATAGCGCAATCTCGACTCCACTTCAGCATAGTATATAATTTTTAGTTGATCTAGACTGAGAATATAGCTAAGATTTCGTAGCTTGAATGCTAAAGAATGCAATTTTGGTATAAGGCCATCACAATGTACTTTAAAATTAAGATTTTTGTCAATTTCAACACCCAAAAACTTAGTACTTTTTGACAATGGAAGCAGCTGATTATTCACATCAATATATAGTGGGTCAAGAATTTTTTGATAATTACAAAATTGAATAATTACTGTTTTATTTGGATTGAACACAAGCGAATTACTGGAAAACCACCAGTTCAATGATCTCATTGTTTGCTCGCATTTTCGTTGTATACTTGTTTGGTCGGAGCCTGTTACAATCGTGGCAACGTCATCAGCAAATTTCACACACTTTGCATCAGGAACAGATTCGTCAATTTTATCTATATATACTCGGAATAGTACATGTCCCAAGACTGAACCTCGTGGTACTCCGAGTGATAGAGGTATCCATTGAGAGTTCATTATTCTTTTTTTACCAATAATTACATTGGTGATGGTTACATATTGGCTTCTGCCAAACATAAATGAATCGATCCAATTATTCCAAATTTCCCCAAAACCCAGCTCATGTAACTTTCTTGATAGTACCTAAGGATTGACGCAGTCAAATGCCCTGCTGAGATCGCAAAAAATCCCAACAGGTGACATCAAAACTGGTCTGGGAATGCCATGAAGAACTGAATGAACTTGCAAACAGGAACAAATTAACTTTGTACTGGGTGCCAGGGCATTCAGGAATCACAGGTAATGATAAAGCTGATGAATGCACTAGACGCGGATCATCAACTTCATATATAGGTCCTGAACCAGCTCTGGGGGTATCAAAATCACTGGTACGAAACCAGATTAGGATGTGGACCAATAAGAAGCACACAGAGTACTGGACAAAAGTACCTGGCAACAAACACAGTAGAACCTTCATTGGGGAACCGTCCGAGAAAAGAACCGAAGAACTACTTCAATATAGTAGGGATCGGCTCAGAATAATTACAAGGTTACTAACCGGTCATTGTCCGCTCAGAGAACACCTGAATAAAATGGGGCTGTACAATGGAGACCTCAGCTGCAGATTATGCAACGAAGGGATAGAAACAGCTCTACACATCTTATGCGAATGTGAGGCACTGAATCACAGGAGACAGGCAATATATGGACGTATGAAATTACATTTGTAAATAGTACATGTTGCAAAGGGGAGACTTCTTTGATCAAATCTAGCATTATGTAGGGCAACTATTTTTTCGGCTAATTCAGATAATTATTTTCAGAACTATATGAAAAAAACCCAGTTAGTAATGAATTTTTGACAACCGCCAAATCAACAAATTACATTCTTATTACCCCTGTTAGCTACCACTTACGAAATTTTTGTACTGACAAATATTGGGCGTCTTGTCAAAATGAAGCTACTCACGGAAAATTAGCTTGTTAGTAATAAATAACGAAAAGGGGCGAGGGATCCCGGACTAATATTCAAGGACAGGTGCATTCGCTAGAAGTGTGTTATATCGGAAAGTTAGAAGACACGTGGCTTTTTTGAATTTGATACAATAGAAAAAAAAATTAAAAAAATGGATGTTATGCTTTCAAGCCTAAATGCATTATGCAGTTAGCACGGTATTTAACACAAACTATTTTCAAGCAAGTTTCATTATGAACAATAGATAAAGATACAAATAAATTCAATTACCAATGTTTTATATACATTATTTGTACTTTTATTATTTAAGAACATTAATATGAAAAGTACAATTAGAACAACTGCTGATTTTGATACTTTGCGATGTTGAAGAGCCTTGAACTATTTGAGTTGATAATTTCATGTGTTTAAAATCTGTTTAATCGCTGTTTTTCCGTTAATCAGCTGTCGCCCCCATACGAACGATAACTCTCAGAAGTTGAGAAACTTGTGCGAGCTAAGGACTAACGAGGTCTTACCTTTCAACGTGTCATTCCTAACATGGTTGCAGAATCATCCCAGCTTCAACCAGAAAAATATCTGGTCGAGGCGGCAATCGAACCCACGGCCTTCCGATCGTGAGTTGGGCGCACCATCACCGCGGCCAACTCAACATAAACATTTAATAAGTGAAGAGGGCTATGCTGTAACGCTGTTGGGATTATTCTTTCAACAATAACCTTTTTATAAGAAACAGATTGATCGATGTAACCCTCAGCTACTGTTATAGACTACCATCCTCCGTACTTTTCAATATCCGTTATATTTGCTCCTGATTCTGTTAGCAAAAAAGCAGAAGGCCTTCCGAAACAGTGCCCTGTATATTCCTTTGGTTCCTGCAGGTTCAGAAACTAAGCAATGGTAGAGGGCATTTTCCCAAACGTGTTTATACCAACTGGGTTGGCACTGCATTTATAATTTGAGTATTTCAGAAAAAAAAGTTGATGATTGATAACAGAAGGGCGTAATGCAACGTATTTATTAAAATAGTTTATGTTTTTTCTAACAATGCAAAAAGAACGACCTATTTTCGTTTTTGTATTTGTAATTTAAAAAATCAATGATTTATTCATTAATTTAATGTCTTCTATTAATGAATGGCACAGCTCTTCACGCCGACAGGCTCCATATATTCCGAAAATAGTAGCAACTTTTATTATCAAATATTTTCATCTGGACTTGTTCAAACGTGAGAGTTCTTGATTTTTTGAGCCTATAAGTATCATTTTTCTGCTTTAAGAATGCTATTAACTTCAAATATTCGCTTGTAATAACACCATTTTTAAACAGCGCACTCGACTTTATCATCAAAAACTTGCTCCACGAAGTTGATGAGTTCCATATTTTTCGACGTTTTTAAGTCTACACTAGCTAAGAAAATTAGATTATGTGATGTCGTACTGTTGAGCCGATTTTTTTAGCAGCAATTCAATTGAAGCTCTTTTTGCAGCCTCTTAAGCCTCAGGAACACACAATGCATCACTATTATTCTTCATTATGCAAGACATTAAACACCAGCAAGAACTTTGGATGTTACTTTGAATAAAACGCGTGAGCTCTAAACAATACTGTTTGTTGGTAACCAGGCGATTTGGCGTCACCTGACACGGCCACTTCACAGCAAAGGCGATAACATGAAAATGGTTAACCGACAAGACATTTCAAAATGTGTTTTTATAAAAACATTAAATTTATTTATTTTATCATGAAAACAGGATAATTGTACAAAATACTTTGTATGATATTTGTGTTTAAAGTTTTATTTTGTTCGTGAAATTGCTTAACTCGACACGCTCGTTTCTCAAACTTTTTCATTCATAAAATAAAGCCTTACTTTTGACACTCATTTCATAAATATCCATCATTTGATTGTTTGAAATTGTTCATTTTTTTCCACAAAAATAACATGACAAGAATTTCAGTGGAAATTTGAGAAAAATTAATTTTTTCATATTGATTTGTCATTAACTTCCAACATCATTTCTTGATAGGTACTGTATCAAATTGAAAGAAGTAGGTTACGTGAAAAAGATAAATCGATGATCTCTCAATCGAGGTATCACCCAACTTCTAATCCTAATCCAGATTTGAAAGTTGGATGGCACCCAATGGAAGAGGTGGAATTTCTTAAATTGAAAATATGCTTGAAAGTTTTCTCCCTCAAAATGGAATTTTTTTTCTTAACGCCAAGTATGACAAATCAGTCTTGTTTCTGTTTTATTGGACCTCCTTGTAAAAGATAAACGTTAGCACTTTGTCGCTGAAAATGAAATTTGAGGCCATGGTAGTTATTGCCGTGTCATGGAAAATAAATTGACTGAGTATTTGGCTACAAAAGTATTCAGTTCGTCACCTAACACAGTTCTAAAGTATATTGAGGGTTGATGCTATGAGAAAAAACATATTCCTCGTCACTGGTTTTTCATTCAAAATGATTTTTTCTTTTTCTAAATGAATGATTTACTGAATGAATGAAGTTATATGCAATAATTGGGTTATTGTTATATGTGAAATAATTATAAGGGTATTGTGACATCTTTACCATATGAAAGATTCCACTGAAAACACTTTTCCCTCATCAGATCAAAAATGCATTCTCTCTACGTATGTTTTGCTAACAAAGTTATCATCTTCAGGGGACGTCTAAAACAAAGAGACATCATGTTTTCGAAAGATTCTTTTTTCGCCAAGGTTTCAAATGCTACTATCAGATATAAAAAATTATCAAAAAAAACAACTCACCAATTTTGGCTAGACTTGCACATAATATCCACAAAGCTATGATGAAGGGAGTTTCGACTCTGTTGAAGGAGACCGATATCACCGGGTACCTTGTCACGTGTTTCTTGTGGGGTTCTTCCTCAGCCGGGACAACTTCCTCCATGGAGGTGCTGATAATTTCCGCAGTCTCCGTAGACAAGGAATTCATCTCGGGTACTATAGGGGTTGGAATCTCCTGGTACAAGCTGTTGAGGTCGTAGGAATTCGTGTCCAGGTTCACGGAGGGCAGTCGCCTGCTGTCCGATGCATGATCCGGGGGCTTGCCGGAGCCGCTGCACAATCTTCCCAACAACAACATTACCAACACTATTCTGCATGCCCGCCTAGAGAGATTGACACTGTGTTCTAAAGAATACCTCATAGCATTTCGGTCTAGAGCCGCCGAATGACTGCCATTGGCAGCCTGTCGCAGGTAACGTGCACCTGCCAAGACTGGGCGTCCGATCCAGCTGATGGCGGAGCGTCGCGACGCTTTTATGGACGCACGCGCGCCGAATTTTACTGGAGTCGTTCAATTCTCCGGTTCGGTTTGTTTGCTTCGGATTCATTCGTGGGGATTTATCGTTTCGAGTTTTTACACAGAAGTGGCGTATATTTCATATATGCGAATGCAAAACTGGCAAACAGTTATGTATTCGTTCTTGATCATGCAATTCATTCTTTGAAATGAAGAATGTGAGAAAATAATTTTGAAGAAGAACATGCTACTACATGCTACTGCTATAAGTCAGGTAGATGACTTATTACAGTACGAGTCGTTTTACGGACAAGGCGACCTATTATCCGGTCAATTTAAATATTCGAAGGTACAAAAATTCGCACCTAGCTCAAAGTTGGTAGGATTGTTCAAATCACCATCATAAATGAAATCTGAAAAATCCTCATCGATCCGATACCTGGAAATAAATTTACTCGGGGTCATAGGTCACAAAAACAGGTTTTTTGCGATTTTCAGCGAAACGGTTAGTTTTATCATAAAGCCTATTCCATGGATCTGTTGTGATTCTGTTTATTGAACTATTGAATAATAAAATATATTTGCAAGGGTTGAAAATGATGAAAGCGGTGTATGATTCATAGTTCTCTGATAACTTCTGTTTTCTGTTGCTCGTGTTCTTCTTCTTCTCCTTGTTCTTACTCATCCTCGGTGCAAGTAAATTGCCTCAATTGTGATACATCTCATGTCTCCTCATTGGTATCAAACGAATACTCATAACAAATCACGGTTCATTTCAATGTTTAAATAAATGTTTGATGTTTGATGATGGTAATTGAAACAGCAATAATTCAACTTAACAAATACAACTATTGTTCAAATCATCTGAAGGAACAATTCGTTCAGGCCAGTCTCAACTCCCTACACTGTAAGTTAATGGACTGACATCTATTAGAAAACAACTACTCCCCTGGCTAATACCACGAAAGGCGTTCGATTATATCCGACAGGATATAATTTTATATCATATCAGTGCAGGATTCTTCACTGAAGTTATTCCTGCATATGTTCTTGGCAATACAACAGTGTAGGGAGTTGAGACTGGTCTGAACGAATTGTTCCTTTAGATGATTTGATTCACAGCCAGTCTTCAAGTATGCCCACTGACTATATGTGGAGACAACTATTGTTGTAGGTGAAGATGTAGACTTACTCGAATTACTCACTGCTCAAATTTCAATCGAAAAAACTGTTTTTTCAACCTGCTCAAATTTCAATCGAAAAAACTGTTTTTTCAACCTGGAAAAGGTCAACATCTATCGAAAAGTTCATCTACTTTTTTATCAATAAACAACGATCAGGGTTTAATTTTGCCTTTGGGTTACATTTTCCAAAGTGTCAAAATCTTGTACTATTTTTAGACGCAATATCTGGCTGTGTGTGATATGGCATCTGCATTTTTCGGGAGGGGTAAAACAATAGTTCCCAAATTTAGTTCCCAAAACAGTCATTCAACTCCACAAGAAGTTATCACCAACGGAATTTGCTTCCTTCTCTCTATGTATAAAGCTCCTTAAATAACTACGTGCTTAGATGAGTTTCGATTTGAACGCTTCGTTAAAAATACTCGAAATAACAAGCAAGTGCAATTAGCTGGTCTTCTTCCAACCTCAGTGGCTACTCATCAACATCTTTTACTGGTATATTGATGGCTTGGTTATCAGCTAGAGCCAAAAGACTGGGGTTGGAAGTTGGTCGACTAAATATTAGAATCAGTTCAGACTTTACTCCCATCTGCGCCGGAAAAACTGCTGACCACAATTTTTTGCAACTGTAAAAAGGGATGTAGTGCTGAATGTGATCGCATAAAATTTGAACTGTTTTGTTCTCTAGCATGTACGAATTGTCGAAGCAGATCGTGCTCCATTGTTGAAACACCAACAATCGAGGATGCGTTTGATACCAACGAGGAGACATGCGATGTATCACTATCAAGGCAATTATTTTGCACCAAGGAGAAGAAGGAGAACAAAAAAAACAAGAAAAGGAGGGGGTAGAAGTATTAATGAATTATGAATGAGACAAATGAATATCCCAATTTTTGTAATTAAACCGCTTTCATCATTTTCAACCCTTGCCAATATACTTTATTATCCAATGGTTTCAAATTGAACAGAAGCACAACAGATTCGTGAAATTGGCTTACCGGGAAAATCAAGTCAAAAAAACGCACTAAATACAGAAACGGTGGCTCTTAGGGAAAACATTTTTCAAAGATAATCATCTGATCTACAATTTTTGTTCTAACTAATTTCGTGATTAAATTGACCGTTCTGCTGAACATCATGAAAACCTTTTTTTGTGTCCTTTGACCTCCAGTAAATTTTTTTCTCGATATCGGATCGATGGGGATTTACCAGATTTCATTCATGATAGTGTTTTGAACAATTCTACCAATTCTCAACTTGGTGTAAATTTTTATACTGTCACTCATATATTTTGGTCTGATTCGATCGGATGAGTGGGGTTCGAATTCGGAATCCGAAACGAGTACTGTCATAACTCCTAACTCCTATCTGAATCAGAAAAGGATCAATCAGTAGTTTGTTTAGGTAAATATAATTAGTGTAGGTTCTTTTGACAAGAATTTGACAGTTGTGTTACACTGTGAGGAAGAGGCACTTGTGTTGAATGGTTTTGTCCTTTTAGAGAGGGGGATAAATACTGGAGGCTTTAGACCAATTCATCATCATCAAAAGAGGAAGGAGATACTTATAAAGAAGTGGCAGTTAGATGGAAAAGTTACTTGATGGTGTCGATAAAGAAATTCGGGAAGAATTATTGAAGAAATAGCCTGTTCCTGAAGTTGTGGAGAATTCAAAAACCTCTTTTTTAAATCCTGAAATTGAATTATGTATTTCTAAAGAGGGACACTTACGAAAAGTACTAGATCTGTTTAAAAAAATATCTGTTTTACCGTTAACCAGCTGTCGCACCCCTACGAACGACAACTCTCAAAAGTCGAAACTTGTGTGAACTAAGGACTAACGAGGGCTTACCTTTTAACGTGTGATTCCTAACACGGGTTGGACGATAGCAAGTGAAAATCGATTGTTCAGCCTGGGGCTTGAACCAGCGACCAACACGGTGGTCGATTTGACTGAGTGAACAAAGCACCCACGTCGAACCGACCGGCTACCGGCTACCGTGAAGTGAGTAAAAATTATGCAGGTTCAGTGGAAAATTATTTGAATAAATGAACTGAAATGACCAGTTATATTTCAATATTGAATTGAGTTAAGGGCTAGTTATTCCCTTATCGAGAATTCCCTATCAATTACATAAGCCAGTGGTAAGCATATCCGAATCGAAAAAACACTTGAATGCGATAGGGCAATAAAATACATCGGCAAACAAAACTGAATTATGAGAAGTTAAAAATATCATTTATATATTATAATGAATAGCAGTGGCCCCAGTACTGAGCCTTGGGGGATCCCGTGCTTTACAAGTTCATATTGAGGTATTGAATTATTGCGGTTAACTGTCTGATACCGATTAGATAAAGATGTCTCAATGAGAGACAAAGATACCCCTCCGAAACCATAGTAGTAGGTATAAATTATCCAGTAGTATTTCATGAGAAAGCTACTACCCCATTTCGCACTATAGGATCTAAGTGTATGACGTTGTTATTGTTTGGCATAACTTGACTATTCATCGAATTGAAATATCCTCCACCATTTTGGTTTATTTTCAGAAAGAAGTTCAATAAACTGGTTACCCAGAACTTTTACCCAACACTCTGTTTTTCAGGATATTGGGTGTGAATTTGAGGTGCATCAATAGTATTCAGTATCAAACATTTTGAGGATTAACTTGCCCGAAGTTGCTTCCATCCAAGAAACATGTGGTGTATGACAAAGCCAGATTACGGTTGGAAAAGATCTAACACAATTCAACGACGACACATTTGTGTCGATGAAAAATTCTGAGAATGTTTGTGCAACTCACTCCTGAAGCTTTGACAACTTAGTCGTCAAATACTGCATATTTTCCATTAAGGCGACGTTGCCTACAACTGTATTAATGTATTCGTTATTGACTGTTCCTGAACGGCCATGTTGTCTGGCATTAACGTTACCAGTTTCCATGATTTTAGGTTACAATTCAGTTACATATTTATGTCCACCTCACAACTACAGCCTACGGCAATATATAAATAGACAAGTTCAGCTACCAAGCAGAACACATGTTCATGTGTAGGTAGCTGGAGCTGTTTCGTGGTAACTAGTGATATTTCTAACCCAAGGTGATCTGACCGAAACCAATAAGAGTGCAACTGACTTCTATTAATGACTCTGTGCATTTGTGTTGTTTCTGCAACCAAGTATAGCCTAACCTTGCACTTGGCTTCGCCCATGAGTTTTTCATGTTTTTGATTATACAGTGTGTCCGCAAAGTATGGAATAAATTCGATATTCCAAAACCAAAGGTTATTTAACAAAAACCTGAAACACTTCGATTTTTAATTTCAATATTCTACATTTTGCAACAAAATTTCATTATACAGGGTGATCCATATAAATGTGATGACATCATCGGTAATTTTTTTAAATGCAACACCCTGTATTTGGTGTCAGTTTTAGATAATCCGTAACGAGCTGATTCCGAAAAGGTATGATACTTGGTGTCCAACGGACAGAATTTGTAAGATGTGTGCTTAGAAAATAAATTTTATTCATAACTAATAAAAGTAGAAATTAATTAATTATTTTAAATTTTTTTCTAATGAATAATTCAACAATGGGAAAGTAATCCAGTAATAAATACATGACTTCATTTTAAATGTTCGAACTGTAGTCCTTGCTGTATTTGACAGTAAACTAAACGTTGAATACATTCTTGTTGAACCTTGTTTATTGGTTCTTGAGGAAAATTGTTTATTTCTGTTCGAAGTATCTCTTTTAATTCTTGAATATTTACTGATTTCGTTTTATAAACATCCTTCAGATGACCCCATCAAAAGTAATCCAATGGATTTAAGTCTGGCGACCTCGCTGGCCATTCAATATGTCCACGTCTACCAATCCACCGGTTCGCAAACATTTGGTCGAGATACCTTCGAACATCTGCAGCATAATGTAGAGGCGCACCATCCTGTTGAAACCATAAACTTTCATCAAAACTTCCAGGATTAATTCTACTGGGGAATAAATTAATTAAAGTAGGTATGAGATATCCCCTTAAAAACTGAAGGTATGTTGGCTCGTCTAAAGTACAGTCGAAAAAGTAGGGTCCGATTATCCTGTTTCTTACAATGCCAGCCCATACATTTACCTTTTGCGGGTATTGTGTATGATGCTCACGCATCCAGTGGGGGTTTTCTTTGGCCCAGTACCTACAATTCTGACGGTTGAACCCACCATTTAATGTAAAAGAGGCTTCATCAGAAAAAAATATATTTTTACGAGGAGACGGTCTCGGTAACAGTTATTCATCATGGCTTCACTAAATTCTATTGTTTTATTTGGATCATCCTCGTTCAATTCTTGTAGAAGTTCGGTTTTGAAGGGATGCCATTTTTCTAATTTTAATACTTTGTGTACAGTTGTTTTACTGACATTGAAATCATGACTAACCTTACGAACAGAAGTGTGCACATCTTCTTCAAAAGCATGTAAAAAATCTAGTTTTGTATCATCATTTACAGAAGGACGACTTGATTTGTGTGCATTTTCAACTGTACTAGCTCTCGAAATTTCTTTTCAATCTTACTCACTGCTGATTGCGTTATGCATCTTTCTAGATATTTTTCATTGAATAAGTTACACACTAGTAATATAGCTGCAAGAGTGCTGGGCCAAAATCCCATGTATTTTCTTATGGAGCTAAATTCTGGACATTTTTGAGCCTCAGGCTCACTTCACACGGAAGGGGCAAAGGTCAGCGCCTTGTCTCTGCCAGACGTCCATTATGTATAAACTGAGCCTTAGCCTTCAAATCCCACTTCTGACCATCTCCACTTCTCCACTTTTACCGTTATATAGTCGACCAATCAGAAGCTTCCGCGCATTCAGCTGGAAATTCAAACCAGTAGATGAACAAACTTGTTCCTGGCCTACTTCCAGGTCGTGCGTCGCTGGTAAGTATTTCAGAGGGAGAGAAACGTGTGACGTCATCGACGCAGAATGGAATGAGTATCGTAGAGCTTGGAACTCGGCCCTCTTAGTACTCCGCCCCTTGGCCCCTCTTGCGACTTCGCCCCTTGTCACGTGATCCTGATTTAAAAAAAACAGTTATGAGAATCGAATCCGAGTCGTCCGCGTGGTAGACATTGTCCTTAGCCTTAACACCAACGTGAGATATTGAAAGTAACTGCAAATGATGGGTATTTTCAGCGTAAGTTGTGTAAGTTCATACACTTGGCCGCATTTTTTCATTTCCGTAGAATGTTTGGAAAGTTGTAATCGTCATTATCATGTTGAAGATAGGAAAGTATACCTAGATTCGAGAAAGAATTGATATTTCATATAAAGATGTGTATGTGTATGTAAGAGCGAGAGACGCGTGTGACGTAATCGAGGCAAAGAGAGATGGAGATGATATCAAAGTTTCACATTCCTAGTGCAGCAGGTATTGCCGGTTGTAAAATAAATCGTTGTTTATGGGACAATGTAGCGTTGCTGGTTTTGTAATTAAGCGTGAACGACTCGATGAAAATTGGAATCGCGAAAGTGATATATTAATAATAATGGATCAGATTTAGAAAAAAATTTAACAACACCTGCGATCCCTCAATATGTACGGGGTGTCTCAAAATACATAATTGAAAACAAACATGGCGTTGCAAAATACATTATTTAAGAAAAAACATAACAGTTCCACGAGACTGTAAGTTTTCAACGTGCGATCCCTCAATATGTACAAGGTATCTCTGAATATATCATTGAAAAACATGGAGTCGGAGTGTATAGGGTACGTCAAAATACATCATTCAAGAAAAAAACATGTTGGTTTAAAATATGATATCAATGTGTATAGAGGTCGTTTCAAAATACATCATTTAAGGAAAAAACATGCCGGCTTAACAGAAGTCTAGCGTTCCAACATGTCGGAAAAAAACTAAATATCGTAACTTTGTTAACCAAGTTAGCATCATCAAGAGAAGGAGGAGATGGCACCAAAGTTGCCGAGGAGTTATGTGATGTGAAGTTAATATTCGAAAATGGGAAAAGCGACCGTTTTACAAGCGTTTCAACCGTTTTGCGTGCGACCGTTTTGCGTGCGTTTATTCGTTATCGTTTCTTCACAGAAGTTATTTCTGCATATGCTGTTGGCGATACAACTGCCGTAATAGATTTTCAATTATTGGAACACACTTGCAGACCAGTTTCAGGCTGTTTGGCCACTCGTCAGTGCAAGGTAGTATATATCATCAACATAAAGTCGATGATTTTCGATAATTGAAAATCAAATTCCTCCAGAGTATCAATCCTCGAACGGACTGTTTGGCCACTGACGAGTGGCCAAACCCGAAACCGGTCTGCAAGTGTGATTTATAGCCAGTCTACAAGTATGCCCACTGACTATATGTGAAAAATATTCCATAATAATGATCAGATCGTCGCGTACATCACGTCAAATGAAAGGATAAGAAATGCAGAATTCATCAACAAAGAAAAAGCAAAGATGATGCAACATGTCAGGAAAGCATTAAGCCAAATCTTCGTTAATGATAGTTGAATCTCAACATGCAGCACATCAAATGGAAGGGAAACGAATACAGAGTGTACCGACAGAGAAAAAAAAAAAAGATGGCGTAACGAATATAATATCCAACGCCTGATGTGAAATGACATAGGAAGAATTGCAAATTCAACAAAAATCATTGAACAAACTTGGAATTAAAAATATTGGGTTATGAACAACTATAAGTTTATTCCAATCGCAGACGCTTGATTCAAAACGCAGAATTTATTGACAAAGAAAATGAAAAAATCATTGTATACTGAAACATATGATATATTTGGATTCCTTAGGGTGAGAAGGTTTCGAATCCATCCAAAAACGACCACTTCCGATTTTCACTTCCGGTCGACCGATTTCGATGATTTCGACATCAATGGATTCACTTATATGTCATGGAACATAATTATTCATTTGTCGGAGCCAAAAGGACCTTATAACCTATTTTCATTATACTAGCCGCAACAGACCGATGTGGGTACTCATTTCAAATGATTTCATTTGTAGATTATGAATAGTATAATATACAGCGTTTAATGTGAAATAGCGTTGAAAGAATTGCACATTCAAAGAAAATCATTGAACATACTTGAAATCAAAAGTTGTTGGGTTATGAACAACTACGAGTTTTCTGTTCAAAATCTGTTTTTCCGTTAATCAGTGTAATTCAATTGCAGAAGTTTGATTCAAAACGCAGAATTTGTTGACAAAAAAATGAAAAAATCATCGTATACTGAAACATATGATATTTTTGGATTTCTTAGGGTGAGGAGGTTTCGAATCGGTCAAAAACAGGTCACTTCCGGTTTTCACTTCCGGTCGTCCGATCCCGATGATTTTGACATCAATGGATTCGTTTAGATGTCAAAAAACATAGCTAATCATTTAACGAAGCGAAAACGACCTCATAATCTATTTTCGCTATACTAGTCACAACAGGTCGATGTGGATACTCACTACTAATATCGAGTACCTAATGTGAAACACCATAGGAAAAATTGCAAAGAAAATCATTGAAAAAACCTCGGATCGTCACGTACAGCATGTCAAAGGAAAGAATAAGAATTGCAGAATTCATTGACAAAGAAAAAACAAATACGGTGCAACATGTCAGAAGGGCACTAAGCCAAATCTTCGTTAATGATTGTTGAGTCTCAACGTGCAGCACATCAAATGAAAGGAAAACGAATGTGAATTCATCGACAGAGAAAAAACAAATATGACGCAATGTGTCAGAAGGGCACTAAGCCATATCTACATTAATTATTATCAAATCGTCCCGTACAGCACGTCAAATGAAAGGAGAATAAATGCAAAATTCATCGACAGATAAAAAACAAAGCTGGCGTAGTATGTCAGAAGGACACTAAGCCACATCTACGTTAGTGATAGTGGATCTCAACGTGCAGCACATCAAATGAAAGGGAAACGAATGCAGAATTCATCGACATAGAGAAAAAATACGATGCCAAAAGGGCACTGAGTTGTATCTTCACTAATACTACTCGCATCGTTACATACGACACTTCAAATAAAAGGAAAAAGAACGCAGAATTGATGTGTTTGTAGAACTTTTCTATTCATACCCAAGGTGACATGGATCAATGTCAACGCTGAATAGGCATCTGACAATACGCCTCAAAACGACTAAACAAAGACTTTTTGATTTTCTTTGTTTCATTTCAGATTATATCATCACAAATTTTTATATGAATATCCAAGGTGACCTTGATCACTGTCAATGCTGAATCAGAATTCGGAGATACGTAGTTCTCAAAGCGGGGAAACAGACTTTTATTTTTTTTTTTTTTTCATTTTGAAATATGTCACCACTTATTTTACTATAAATACGTCCTGCATGGCGAAATTAGTTAATTGCATCCGTTGAAAGTGATATCAGTGACGAGTGCACCGATTCTATTCGAAAGTAAGTATTTTCACATTTGACTTTTTCCTCAGATGAATGTATTCAAATGTAATTTAATTTTTTAATTCAATTCCAATATAAAAAAGATTCCTTCTGGCTGGGATTCAATCAAATAAGTGAATGAATGTCATTACGATGTCATCGATGATATAAGTGGATCAAACTTATTTCGTGACATAAAAATCGTAATTTATGAATGAATTGTGTAGTTTTTTCTTATAATACTATCCAGATCGGACCTGAAAAGCACTAAGGCGAAACATCGATGTCTACCAGTGGAGATGACAGTGTTTCATGTAAGTGAAATTTTTACCTTTCATTCAGTATATTGTGTGGAAATCCTGTGAATGATATCTGATATAATTTCTTGAAAATACAAACTGGAATACAAACTGAATAGGGTGAAATGTATTTTCATAAGATTCCCACATTTTTTTGTATCTAGATCATGAAATACTTATTCGAGACATCAAAAAGAACTTCTGGTGAATAGTTAGAAATATCTATTTTGAATAGTTATCAGATAAGATCAACCCCTGATGACATCAACTTGGTTGGTGAATTGAAACAATTGCTTCGAAAGAGTTTTGAAAAAAAAATCTGGAATTTCATCAGAAATTCAGTCGAAAACTTAATCTAATTTTGGCTCTCAAAGTTTCTAGAAATAGAATCCAATATAGTGGACGCTATCACGAATGCTATGTTGGTCAAACCACACGGTATCTTAAAATATGAGGTTCAGATCACATGAAAGACTCTAAGAAACTAAATATAAAAAACCCCACAGCCCTCGTTGAACATGAAAAATAATACATATCCTCAAATGCGATAGTGTTGACACTTGAAGAGATGTCGATGGCCTCAATACTGCATATTTCAATTTGATAAGTAAAATACCTGAATAATTTACCTTTTTTTATTCTTCTCCTTCCTGTCATTGGTTAAAAAACAGACACCACCTTATCAGAATCAGAGATAAAGCCATTCGTTTGTTTCATGTCGTTTTGTGTTGTTGTTGTCTCGGAAATTTGATTGTTGGGATGTTTTTTTTAATATGTATCCAATATGTCTGATGGTTTTTAAAATAGTAATATTATCAACACGAATAAACTACTTTTCGGTAAGTAATTCAATAAGTAATTTATTATTTCTTGTAAAATTGAAACGATAATAACGATAATAAAGTTTTGTGGAAGGTATGTTCATGAAAATTCATTGTTACAGAGCTCTGAAGAAAAATTTAACTAAATTCGAAACGTTGGCAAAAAATAATTGTTTTTTTTTCAGAAAAAAATTGATCATGTTACCCAACCAACATTTCTTCATGATAATGTATATTTGATTTCGAATGAGTTTAATTGATTTCACGAATGAGTTGTGAATCGGCTACATATTTACAGTTTTGAAAGAAAAATGACAATAAAATAAAACAGTTTTCTAGTTTTAAAATCTGTATGAAGTTTAAATTAGTATCACAATTTTTTTCACGGCAAAAAACCATCACTTTTGCAAGGAGTAACGATAAACTTTTTGTTCCCCAAAGAATACTGTCTACTCGTACTAGTAGAGCTGTGCCCTGATTCCATACTCAAATTGAGGTCCTGTTTCGAAGACTGTTCATGTTGTTTTTTGATCTCCGGGGGAAAAATCTGAGACAAACGTCTATGGTGACTAGAATCTTCGGTATTTCTGCTAGATTGCACCATGGAAGATCCGTGTTCCTTCATTAGTTTCTGACAAAGATTCTTTAAAGCCCCGGAATCAAGGTCCATACAAGGAGACCAAGTATATTGGGATCTGATAGGGTTATTCTTCAAGCATTCCGTTGTCAAGTCAGTGGAGTGGTTAAGTGGTTCGTGATAACCGTATTTTCGGTAGTGTGCCAATTCTTCAGAAAGTTTTTTGATCATGCATTCACCGCTCATTCCTTTTTGTATAGTTTTGTTATAGTCGCGTGCGATTTTTATATCATGCTTCCAGAATCTTTTTCGGGCATTATCTTTAGGATGGATCGGTGCCACTTCTTTGATCTGTGAAAATAAAATCAGAAGATGCACTAGCAATTTGAGACAGTTTTTGAGTATTATTCGTGAGGATTTACTATTCACCCAGTACTTGAAATTATCAGTGGAGAGAATAATCACTGGAGTTGAATTGAATTTGTAATGTCATCTATATTGGTGCTGAAGGGGCAATAAGGCAAGAGTCTTATTCCGAGTATGACAGTGTTCAATGTAAGTGAAATTTCAACTCTTCTATATAATATATTGTGTTGCATTCCATAACGAATGTTTGGAGTACAAACTGAATAGGAAAAAGTTTTTGTGTATAATTCATTGTTCATGTAAAAGTAGTTGTTTCCAAAGTGTTTTTTCGTGTAATTCAATGTTTATATGAAAGTAATTGTTTCGAGAGGATTTCTTCTATATGGTTATATCTTCTTTGGAATATTCCCGCATTTTTTGTATAAAGATGAAGCAGGAAGTCAAAACCTTTCTTTCCAAAAAATGAATCTCTCCTAAAACTTTACACCTTTCAATTTATAAAAATTATATATTGTGGAATGCAAGAACTAAGAAAAAAACTGATAAAAGTCAGGATAAAGACAATACTCTGATTATCTTCGAACATCTTCATAACAATCGAGCAGGTGTTCATGAAAGAAGAGAATTATTTCTTGAATTTAGGACTGTTTCTACTGAGTCAGCTGTCTTTGAAATTTTCAAGTATCATATAGGATCTTCCAACAGGGACGTCCAAACTTTGACAACACAATTGACAACGGCCATCTTGTTGAAGCTGCATCATAAACGGATATAGCATTCAACAACACCTGCAAATTATAAAATTGTTGTATCGAAATGAATGTTCTGTTCGAACATCGTACCGCGCACTTTGCCCATCTTACGGTCGCCATACTACTGAGAGGACTACTCGTAATATGGTGGATAAATTTGAGTTTACCTGTTCTGTATATGATCGACCAACACGCAAAATCTGTCGAAAACATCGCCACTGTCTGTGAGAGTGTGCAGAAGAATCCGAAGCAGAACCCGGCCCTTCGCAGACTAAAACTTGGCGAAATTTGCGTTGTGAATCCGTACAAAATTCAACTGATCCAGGAACTGGATGCAAACGACCATAGACAACGACATGTGTTCGCTGAATGGGCTCTGGAGCAATTGATAACTAATCCTATTTTCACCGAAAAATCATCTTCAGTGTTGAGGCCCATTTCTGGATGAATGGGTACCTGAACAAACAAAATTGTCGAATTTGGGACGATACCAATCCACATGAAATCCAAAAGCATCCATTAATCCCGAAAAAGTAACTGTTTGGTGTGGATTTTGGGCTGGCGGCGTCATCGTTCCATATTTCTTTGAGAACGACGTTTGCCAGGCCATCACTGTCAACAACGGATGATTACCAACTTCTTTTGGACTGAATTGGATGATCTGGACATCAACGACATGTGATTTCAACAGGACGACACAAGGTGCACACAGCTCATAGCTACATGTATCTTCTGCACGAGCGATTTGAGGTAATGGTCATCTCACATGGAGGTGATGTGAACTGGCCACCGAAATCGTACGATTTGATTTCGTCAGACTTTTTCTTGTGGGGTTTTTTCAAGTCGCAGGTGTATGTGAATAAGCCACAAACCACAGTGGTCCTCAAAGCCAAAGAAGACGTGGCGGACACTTGAACGATATATTCCACAAAGAATGGCATCAATAGGTGTTTCAAACGAATGAAAAATCTCGATGATATCTCACACACACTTTGTTTTATTTAAATTTGAAGATTGTTAAACCGGTTAAACAGGTTAAACCGAAATTGTATCCTTCACCAACTTGGAAACTGACAGTCGCAGCATGTGTAGAAAATGTTATAATCGGACATGAATTTTCACTGAAGTTTCGCCCCGATGAGGGACGAAACCTTCAGTCTGAATTGCGATAAGAAATGATGCAAATCTCTGAATTGTGATAAATCCGTTCGACAACTCCACATCTACAACGAGTTGGAATGGTCCAATGTCGCAATCGACTAATCTGTTATAAAAAAAAATCGAAGGGACTGAAACAAAATGGTCACACTATCTACTAATAAGGCTCCCTCGATGTTGATCAACGGGGGGGAAAAATGATCAGAAAGTTGAATAAAGCCAACCAACGACAAAATGGAGAAGAGTTTCAATATAAGCCACTCGAATATAAATTTGTATCTAATGCTTTTTGACTCGGACAAACTAAAAAAAGACGTAAACCATAAGCTCCAGAGAAAGTAGGCAGAGTTACCATATTGTCCCAAAAAATAACTTAGTAGCATCCAGCTCAATGAAAAGAGTAAGATAAAAGTCCTATTTGTAGAGATGCTGGCAAATTACCGAGGATAGTATCCGCTAAGTTAGTCCAGGAGAGACTCTAACGATGAAAAAGACATTGTCCGAGAATGAAAAACGATTTCAAGTAGAACTGTACAGATCTTTCAATAACGTCAAATATTATATGTCCATAATTATTGTGACTTGTCTTCTATTTATTCCAGAATATTTTTTGAGCTTCAATGACGCTGAGGCAGAAATCAAGTTCAAAAGAAAGCAGTTGTGAAGAATGTAGGTTAAGAATTTTTGTCTTGAAACATACTGAAATAATAGGTATATCTATGATGATGAAACAATTTTCATACTGATAACTTTACTGAAGACGTGTTTTGCTACATAGTAGCTTCTTCATTCGAACAAAAATCCTCGATATATGTGTCACTTGTCAAATTATTTAGGGAGTATTTGCATCTTTCAAAGAATTATTGTGGATTGAGGAGTAACAATAAATATTATGTTCTTTCAAAAGTTTTGTAAATTTTTATGAGTCTATTTTAAACAATAATATTTCAGGAATACTCATTGGAATGAGCGCCATTTGAATTAGTGCACCTTTTCCAACGTAACACAAGTCGAATAATCCCATCAACATCCTCGGGATTCGATGATCTTTAACTGTCAGTAGGCAACCATGAATTCAATTGATACTACACGTTGTTCACAGTCATGCTCATTTTGTTGTAACGTAGTTCTTCCGCCAAGTTCTTCCGGCATCCCACGCACCATGATGGGTCAGTCTCTACCAGGGTCCTCAAATCCTAGTCCTGGTCAACCACTTCGGGGCTCATCTTTGAGGCTGAAATCTCTGGAAGAAAAGTTCGCAAACCAACGTCGAACAGTGCATTCATTAATACTATCATTTCCAAATGCTCGGGTGATTTTTCTGGTGATTCGATACAATTTGAATTCGTAGACAAAAAATTACCAAAAATCGCTCAGCAACGTTATACAGTGTGTAAAAGCCAAATGGAATAAATATATTATTTAGGTTACTGTACATATTGAAAAAAGATCCCAGAACACGTCAAATGTAAATTATAATTTGACACTCTTCAACGTAAAAATGCCACCCCTAACTTCAACCCCCTTCGAATGACAGGTACAACCCACAATTTTTCAAATGGGAAGTATAGGTTTGTGATATATCGTTTAAAAGGTCTCTTCATTCTCTATTCAAAAATGTTATCGCTTTCAAGTTTATTGCAACAATTAAGATAAAATAAAAAACAACATGTGGTTACCGAAATTGATAAAATACACTCAAAAACTAAAATGTAATGCAAAACGTAATGAAATGTTGAATAGGAAAAAGAACTATGGATGTTAACGAAGTAGATGTTCAAAATATTCACTGTGAACGGTTCGGCAACATCCTAATCTCAAAGGTATGGTTTTGTACACATTGCTCTTTACATATCCCCTTAAAAAGAAATCTAATGGTAAAAGATCAGATGATCGCGCTGGCCATTCGATCAATCATCGCCTTCCTATCCACAGATTGGGAAATGTTGTATCGAGGTATTGCCGGACCTTAACTTGGTAATATGGTGGTGCTCCATCCTGCTGAAACCATATCGCATTCACTGGAACTTGAGGGTTTCCTGGATCAGGATATAAATTTGCTGAACTTGAAATGACATCATTTGAAGTGATGCCAAATAATTATCGTCATTCAAGTTTCCCTCAATGAAAAAAGGACCAATGAAATGGTTCCCTACAATCCCTCTGCCCAAACATCAACATTTTGAGGATATTGCGTGTGTTCTTCTCTTATCCAGTGAGGATTTTCCATTGACCAGTAGCAGCATTCTTGCCGATTAGCATGACCGTTAAGAGACACAGTACACTCCTCAGAAAATATAACGTCTTCGAATCGGATCATATTGTTATCCAACATGTCCATCATTACTCACAAAAATAAGTTCTTCAATCAAAATCGTCTTCCATGAGCTCCTGAGTAGGTATCATTCTATACGGATGCATTTTGTTTTCTTAATTCTTTAATATGTTTACTATCGATGTATGGGTAACATTGAATGTAGTGGATGCCTGTCTACTCGATGTATGTGGATTTTCCTCAAAATCAAGCATCACATCTAATTGGAGGTCATCACTCATTGCATTGGCAGCTGATTTTTTTATCTGCCCCACATAACCAAGTTCACGAAACTGCTTCTCTATTTTACTTATTATTTCTTGAGATATGGGCGGTAAATTAGGAAATTCCTCATGAAATACGCGAGTTACTTCCTGTTGTGTTCGGGTTTCATCTCCATAACCAATCATTTGATAAACTTTTATTTTATGCATTTCCGTTAATCTAACCATTTGTCAGACTTGAAGTTAACGAACTTTGAACTTAAATTAAAATACTGACAACTAATGTTGTAACATACAAAACAAGTTGACAAGGCGTTTTAAACTAACGTTGCCACGGAAATTATGAACATTTTTTTAAAGGATACCATCTAAAACGAACATTGGCATGGTTTTTGCTTACTTTCTTATTATCGATACCTCAACATGAAATTTATTTTATCTTAATTGTTGTAATAAACTTGAAAGCAATAACATTTTTTTAGAGAATGAAGAGACCTTCCAAACGAAATGTCATAAGCTAATACTTCCCATTTAAAAAATTAGGGATTGTACCTGTTATTCGATGGGGGTTAAAGGTAGGGGTAGCCTTTTATCGGTGAAGTATGTCAAATTATAATTTAAATTTGACGTGTTTCGGGATTTTGTTAAAATATGTTGAATAGAACTGGCCGATACTTAATGAAAATCCATATTAAAAAACTTATTAACACAGTTTATTGTATGATGTAGGGTTTTACAAAAATCGCGACACGTGTCTCTAACCTATTACCTACTCGTCTGCCTTAATAATGAATCTACCTGAGAAGGTCACCTATGAATTCATTTAATATATCAATAAATTTTTCGAAAGTATACCTGTAAATATACCTAACTATTTTTACCTCCAAATGAACAGATTCAATGATGGCGAATTATTCAATTCAGTTTGATCGTTCATAAGATGTTGAGAATTTTTGAATTTATTTATTTTCATACTCTCCAACAGGTTAAGTTTCAAACCTTTCTTCTGGAAATGGAGGGGTTTGTATTCATAGTTGAACCCATGTCCCTCTAAGATTAAATGACTAGCATATGTGGAATTCATTTTTCCATTCTGAAAACTATATTTGTGTGCCTTAATGTGGGCTTTGAACGCCCTTCCAGTTTGACTTATATAAAACATCGGACATGACTCGCACGATAATTTATGCATTCCTGATTTTCTTGAAACTGAACTTTTATCTTTGTTATTCCTAATGTACATGCCTAAGTTGTTGTTGGTTTTGAAATCAGTATTTACACCTTTGCTGTGCAGAAAATCTGAAATATTTATAGTGTGTTGGCCTAATTATATTGTATTTGTAGTAGTGGTTTGGCATAATTCGTCCACTTACCCATATCAGCATAAGATAGCAGCTTTCAACAGTATGACCCACAGACTGATAAATGTGCTCTTGTCAGAGGCGAATTTCAATAAAGAACTGAATATAATAAAGCAAATAGCCGTCAACAATGATTACGATAGCGGTCTAATAGATTCTTTATTATCAAAAAGTTATACAGTCAAGCTTAGAAAGAAGTATACCCAATTAGAAGAGGGTATAAGTTATAGAACCTTAACCTTAACAGAAACATCAATAATGTATAAATTATCATGTGGTCATGTCCGAGGTTTTATGAAGGTCAGGAAGCCCGCATAAAGGAACACAAATATAGTTTTCAGAATGGAAAAAGTCCACATATGCCAGTCATTTAATCCCAGAAGGACATGAGTTTAACCATGAATACAAACCCCTCCATTGAAGAATGGTTTGAAACTTAACATGTTGGAGAGTAAGGAAATAAATAAATTCAAAAACTCTCAACATTTTATGAACGATCAAACTGAACTGAATAATTGGCCATCATCGAATCTGTTCATTTGCAGGTAAAAATAGTTAGGTATATTTACAGGTATACTTTCGAAAAATTTATTGATATAGTTGATGAATTCATACCTGACCTTTTGAGGTAGATTCATTATTTAGGCAGACGAGGTAATAGGTTAGAGTATAAAATGGTTCTAATTTAGAAGTAACTCTCAGTTTATGCTTGAGGAAGCTATTGTATAGTGAAACACGTGTCGTGGTTTTTGTAAAACCCTTTATAGTGGAAATCATACAATAAACTGTATTGATTATTTTTTTTTTGGTAAGATATGTACCGTAACCGAAATAATTAATTTATTCAATTTCGCTTTTACACACTGTATAGTAATAGGCTGAAAAGAAAAAAAATAAATTTGGAGGAAAGAAATGATTGGCATTAATTTAATGAGTACAAAATTCTCTATCGAGCAGTATATACCACGACACGGTAGAATAAATATTTATTGAGTATGGAGCTATAAAAACACATGATATTTAAATAAACAAAACTTTTGAAACAACCTAATAACAGATTTTAGGAACTGATTTTCCAAAGGTTTTTTTTATTGTCATGCAATCAATATTCACCTTGAATACTATAATCCCAGCTGCATAGATGCAGATAATGTTGGTGAAAGTGATGCAGATACTGACCGCTCCTAAAGCAATCAGTTCACTTATTGGATCATCGAAGTAGTAATTATGGAGCGTGAGCTGTTCTAATCTTGTGGTCAGATCTCCTTTGAGAAAATAAATGGAAGCGAGGGACCAAAGCAATCCCTGTAGATAAAATAAATTAATTTAAAATTTTGTTTATATATTCAGAATAAGGAATTTTTTGGGGTGAACATACTAAACTTAGCTAGAAGGACATGAATTAAATACTTAAACACATTGTTGGATCTTATAAATCAAATATAAATTTTTATGTTTTTTCTCCTCAGTCTCTCGCTTATATGATATGCTGGGCTTTCAAGACTAGTTTTTAATTATTATTCATGTTGAAGTAAATAATAAAAATATGAAGTAGTGTTTACGTCTCTTGGTTAGGTACTTCGGCAATTCGGGACTATTGCACTTTCATATTCAGAATATACATAATGATTGGACTCGAAGGAAAATGTCTGGGTTGAAATCAAAATGAAAATATCTCAACTGTACTGTAAAATATTACTGAAACTGTACCGGAGCGGTATAGTTTCAGTAATATTTTCATTCGAGATTCTTCACTTGTTTCATTTACTGACTGGATATTTCATTGAATTATTTGCTGGTTGAAATATATAACAACGGAAGTAATAATACACTTCGAAACAGTATCAATTTGATATGGCTTCATTTTGAACATGTGATTCTTAATGTGATAATTTGACAGTATTTAAATTTCTCCAAAACATATCCACTATAATTGTCGTACGTCTCATTACGTCAAATTTTTCTTCAATTCTTTAATTCTCACAACGTCGAAACCAATGTCTTCAACTGTAAATCACGAACGCTGAAATCATCAAATTACACCAAATTTCATGCTAGACCGTATTTCTCGGGTCCTCTCTTCCGGAATCCATGTTTCTTTCACCACAGAGATCGTACAATATGGTGGAGCCGTATGGTGATGATGATATCAAAGGAAAGGAAAAAAGGGACATGCGTTCATTGAATGAACAATATAAAATGATATATAACCGTATTTTATATTCATTCCGTCATAATTTGGATTATGGATAAATTATTTCGATTGCCTATTCGTCATCGTCACAACATCCCTGAATGATCAATCTTTGAATGTTCGCTGCAGACCAACTTTTTTGTCAATATGAAACTTCGAAATTAAAAAAAAATTACGATGACTACTACACTTATCGATGAATTACACGAAATTACAAGTATATTTTCATTACACGAAAACGGCATGCGAAGTATCAAAATTACATCATTTCGTGAAATTACACGCAAAATGGAGACACTGGTCGAAACCCATCCAATCCACTAACGTCACCAGAATACAATTCGAAGTAGCTGGAATTCGCCATAATTATCCGGTCAAATTAGACCAAAAAATAGGAGTGGAGGTAGAAAAATTTGCGCTCTGCTCATAATCAGTAGGATTGTTCAAAACACTATCATGAGTAAAATCTAAAAAATCCTCATCGATTCGATATCTGGGTTTAAGTTCAAGACCTTCAATTTAGTTTATATGAGTTTTAAGTTACATTGGTTGTGGCGGCCCTTCTATAGGTTCATGCCTCTTCAAGCAAAGGTCATAAAAACGGGTTTTTCGCGATTTTCAGCAACACGGTCAGTTTTATCAACAAGTTGCTTTCGACAAAAATTGTATATCAAATAATCATCTATGAAAATGTTTTCTTTGTTTTTCTGAGAGTCACCGTTTCTGAGATATAACGATTCAAAAAGTTGGAAGAGATGTACTCGTCATGATATGCACACGTTTCCACACCACCTTTGAGGTAGTGTACTTAGCGTATTTTTTAACATGGTTTCCCCGGTAGGCCTATTTCACGGATCTGTTGTGATTCTGTTCAATTTCAAATTATTGAATGATGAAATATATTGGCAAGCGGTGTGAATTAAAAAAAGTAATAATTCGTTTGATTGATGATTTCCTAATACCTCTGCTTCCTCTTCTTGTTCTTCTTCTTCTCCATGTTGTCCTTGTTCATCTACATCCTGGGTGCTAGTGAATTGCCTCAATAGTGATACATCGCATGTCTCCTCGTTGGTATCAAACGAACTCTCAACTGTTGGTGATTCAACAATGGAGAATGACCGGCCTTGACAATTTGTACATGTTATAGAACAAAACACTCCAACTTTTTTGCAACCACATTTAGCCTTAAATCCCTTTTTACAGTTGCAAAAAATTGTGTTAAGCACTTTTTTCGGCGCTACACACCCCTTTTTACAGTTGCAAAAAATTATGTTTAGCAACTTTTCCGGCGCATGTGGGAGTTAAGTCTGAACTGGTTCTAATGTTTTGTCGGCCAACTTCCAACCCCAGTCTTTTGGGTCTAGCTGAAAACCATGTTTTTTATTTGGGAACATGCATATCGGAAAATACATATCGAAACTAATCTAAGCGCATAGTTTTTTTAGGAGATCCAAGGGACGAAAGCGAATTCCGTTGGTGATAACTTCTTTTGAAGTTGAATTCCTTTTTTGAAAACTTCAGCACATTGAACTAAATCTTATTTTTAAAACATTTTGAAAACTATCATTTCACCCCTAATGAAAAAATGCAGATATCGTATCACAGCCAGTTATTGGGTGTAAAAATAGTATATGATATGGACACTTTGCAAAAGTAGATAAACTTTTCAATTAATATATTTTCGATTGATGTTGGACTTCTCCAGATTGAACAAATAGGTTTTTCAATTGGAGTTCGAGCAGTGACTAATACAAGTAAGTGTACATCTTCATCTACAACAATAGTTGTATTTGTTGAATTGAATTGCTCCATTGCTGTTTTAATTGCCATTACATCATCATCACTATTAGCTTGTTTTACCAATATATTTTCAGCAGTAAACTTTTCCTCCAACATTAAAATGAAACGAGATTTCTTATGAGTATTTGCAAGAAATTTCTGTTGACTGTAGGTACTCTCATAGATTGACCAAATAAAATATCAGAAGGTGAAGATGTTGCTAAAGTTCTATGACGTTGTTCTGCGACTTTAATATTTCTTTTAAAATCATTAAAGCCATCAAATACGCAAATAACTCTGGGACTAAAATATCGACGTATACACTGAACGTCATTATCTAGGATAATATCCTCCATCAATGATGTATGTCGTATTTATGTTGTTAATATCAATATTTACCTTTCTAAAACAATCGTAAATGGCAGACTTTTATGTTTTACGCATTCCAATGTAATCAAACAATGATAAAGGGTAGTGAGCCAATTCGTATTCACGAAATTTTTTAATTTTATCTTGAATTGCCGCAGTAACACTCTTCTGTTGTAAGTTGTAACAATAATACAGGGTCAACGGGTACTTTTTTATCGTGAACTGATATGGTGCTACTCATATCTAAAAGAGGGACTGCTTTGTCAGCCCGTTTTAATTCAATATTATCTAATGTTAGTCTTGTTATTTGCAATATAGAGTCAAGCCCAGTTTCACGAGCTTCATAATAATTAATTTTATTACCACCAACGACACCACTTGCTATAGATACAATTTTGTCAACCTAAAAGGATCATGAGTCACTCAAGAAGTGACGGTATATCTTTTGCAATTTTTTTACTGCATGGTCAATAATCGAAATCTTTTAATCTTTCACAAACAATATTCACGTCATGCATACTATAAACTCATTTACTATTGATCTATCTGTACTGTTTTTCCGTTAACCAGCTGTCGCCCCCCTAAGAACTACAATTCTTAAAAGTCTAAACTTGTTTGAGCTGTAGACTAACGAGGTCTTACCTTTTAACGTGTGATTCCTAACACTTATGACATTCTCTTTCGTACTTCTACCTCCACTCAAGAAGTTTCCGTATATCTTTTGCATCTTTTTTACTGCTCGGTCGTATCCATTCTAATATTAGTGAGTATACTATCAATCTTTCACAAACAGTAATAATTACATTTATACTCTAAACTCATTTACTTATGACAATGTCTTCATATATAGCTTTCATCGTTGACTGCTTGATCACCATATCTGTTGAAGTTCCACACGGTAATTTGTCTGAACGTGTCCAATAAGATTAATCTTTAAGATTAAACTGTTTAATCTTCCTTTCGAAGATGATCAAGATGATCACTTGGTGATCGAAACACGTGTCGAGTTGTGCGAATAACGGTTTGGTGTTGGGATACAACTCCAGTAATATTGATATCAAGTGAAAGATTTTTCACAATATGGCCCATGTATTGAAGATAAGAATAAAATACGAGCGACAGATTTCGATTCTTGCTCCATCTATCAATATGGATACAAATTTGGGTCAATCTCATTTCTCATGTCGAAAGTTTTTGACAAAACAAAAGCAAATATGTTCAAACAAGAAGGTTTCTATGCATATGTAATAGGACATACCTATATACACATAAACCACAAACCAGAATCCATATAAGCTAGGTGAGATTGCATTTAAATAGAACAAACAATCTTTTCAGAATTAAATAAAACAAATTCCGGGCTACTGCGGCAGACATCATCAGTTGTATCTACGTTGAATGTAAGAACGAAGTTTAAATGTCGAAGTTATAGCACAGAAAATCGGAACTACACAGAAGCGAAAGTAAAGCCACCTTGCTCGAACGCTCGAACTATACTTTTCTAACAATAATTCTGAAATGGTATCGAAAGGTGGTACTATATATGTTTATCATGGTTGTTCTTTCAGATATAACCAAGAACGAATTTGTTTGTTTTTCTTTCCGAAAGACCCAGTGAGGTACATATCAAGTGTATTAATAAAATGGCTTTGGTTCTGAACCACAGTTTCTCTTGAAAGTCAGTGCCACTGAATGGTACTATGGAAAAGGCATAGTTCTCTGCATTGAACTGTATTTCTGAAGTGAGATTTTGTATTTGGTTCTGATTGTGATTTTCCGTCTAGTATTTTCGAAGAATTTCTTGCTTGAGCATTCATTCTTTCAGGTCTGAGAAATGGGCGAAAGCATGTAATAGAGAAGATTTGCTTGTAATAAACGTGGACACTCGGCATAAATGTGAAAAACAATTTGAAGAAAAATATATATCCAAAGAAGAAACGCGGAAAATTTTATTTGTTCAAGCTGTTCCAACATTATTTACGCACACATTAAAACGAGAACAAACAGGGCATAAGGAATCTGCAGAAGCAAACAGAAAAATGATTATTCTATCAGGTAGAGTATCAGTTTAGTTCTTTTTGGAAAATACAAAATTACAATTTCATCCGATAGGAGTTCCTTGGATGATTTGGTACGTCAGACCAAAATCTCTTCACCACTGCTGTCTCCCTCAATTGAGATATAGACACCAGCTAATCCTCTACTACTACTACTCCTACTACTATTACTCCCACTCCTACTAATACTCCTCGAAAAGTGAAGTAATAGAAAAATTCAATGAACTTATTGATTTGTTGAAACAGTCAAAACAATTTCAAAAATGTTTTTGATGCAGCCGAATACCAGTTCGATTATATAGATGAAATAGTGATATTCTTTAAAAAATTGAAAAACAAAAATGAAAAAGATGCAGACATTACTTCAAAATGTAAATCAGTGAAGTGTTGGATTATAACCATAAATGGAGTCGAAAAATTGTGGGGCAAATTGTTATTGGCAGATTTTAAATATCTGCAAACTAGAAGAGTAAATTCAGATGGTGTTGAAAATGTCTTTGGAAATATTAGAGAGCAAGGAGGCAACAGTATAAATCCAACACCAATACAATTCGAGAGGGCATTCAGAAAACATTTTTGCCAAAATTATTTACATTCAAATCATATGAATTATGTAGACGATCACAACTATAAGTGCACCCTCCTCCTCCCCCACTGCATCTCCAACAGCAAGGGCACTTCCTGCGGCGAGCGCTAAGAGCTCCGCCTTGAATAAAGGCAAGGAACCGGCTGCCCCTGCAGGAAAGCTCCCTTACTTGTGCACCTCCACGGAGGGAACCCCAAGAAGGTTGAAGGCCACGGTGAGGTACCAGGTTGCCAAAGAGAGTGTGTGTTCGGCGAGTCTTGGCCTACACCTGCCATTGGTCTACACTAACCCTTCCTACTCTACAGATACATATGTGCGTGGCTATTTGATTAAAAAAACTCTCAACGTTCATACCTGTCAAATAAGTATCGACTTTCCCAAAGAATGTGAAGAATTGGATGCGAGTCAATTATTCACGTATTGTAAAGCTTATGATTGCGATACAAGTATATATGGTAGATTGAGAGTTCCGAGTGAGTCTTTTGTTAATTATATTTATAAATTAGAGACATGCTTTTCTTTCATGTTTGATAAAATTAGTTATACTCAGGGAATTTCTCATTCCTACTTTAACATTGAAAAATATGGAATATTCTCACCCTTGCTCGACAATTTTATTTGTTAATTTTATGAGATTTCAGGGCAACTCCCGATCCAAATATTTCGCCGTTCCGGGCAAAATAATATTTGCCGCCTTTTACCCATGCGTTATTCCATAGATCGTGTAATTTTTGTGATCTACTAAAATATGATGTGAACTTTCAGTGATGTCAATATTAATATATTACAGCCTAACAACTTTTGTGTAGGGTGTGTTTTTTTTTGTTTAACCATCTTGCCAATTTTCGCCGCCGACGCCGCGCCGCCCTCAATTTTGCCACCCCTCATTTTTGCCGCCCCGGGCAATTGCCCGGTTTGCCCCTCCCTATATCGGGCGCTGTTTCAGGGATATTGTGAAATAAATTATGTCTACATACTGGGTTTTATTTGATAACTGTTAGGCTTTGGCTCAATAATACAGTGAAAATCTGAGAATCATCAGTCAGCCTTCATTGTATACTTACTGAACTCTGAATGCAGATGAATATTCTGAATAAATATAAATACTGAGGTTTAGAGAAACGAAATACTTATTTCATATTCAACTTGAATACCTTTTGAATATGACGATATATGAGTGAAATAATGCCAAGTCTGAAAATGTTTTGACAAGAGGGAATTTAATTTCATCAAAACTTGTAAATAAAGTCTCAACAAATTTAAAAAACTTGTCAGAAGCTTTTTCTGATCCACTTATAATCATATACAATTCAAGAATATTTCAATGTGTGAATAATTTTTCATGTGAAACCTATGATTGACGTTAATTCGATTTATTTATTTATTTTGTCTCTGTTTTGTAAACGTATAACATTTTCCGAATATATTATTATTTTCTATTGGATATGTACTGTATTTCGAGAAGGTGAGGGTACCTATTATATTTATTAATAATAAATTGATGGATGTAGCCGTTAACTACATGGTAGGAAATCATAATGAAAAGAGAAATGAAAATTTCTATGTTTCTTACCACATAGACATTTTCATTTCTCTTTTTTTACTAATAATGATTGGATAACTCTTAGAGAATTATGGAATGCCTCTTTGAATTATTCATCAAAACAATTAACCGTTTATACCGTCATGAAGTACCTACTGATGTTGTTTTGAATTAGTTTTCTGTGGATAGCAACTTTTATTTTTGAATGATGAATATAGTAATTTTTCTCATTGTGCTGAGCATAATTTCACTCAAGATATGATTTCAAAGTTACTTAAATTTGCCCCCTCAACATGGAAGGTGCCGACTTTACTTTCGCTACTATATAGTATTCTGTAGTTATAGCAACGACTGACATCGACATACGTTATTCTTTGGAAAATATTTCCAAACTTCTATACTGTTCTTTGTATTGATACCATCAGTTATTTCATCAATCCTGTTTTATTTTTCATGTCACACAAATATCCAATCTAATTCCAGAATTGAGAGATGAGTTGAATTATTTAGGTAAATTATTTTCTTTGCAAAACTTGGTTTCTCAAGAAAAACTATTAACCAGTATTCTTGTTTTTACTTGTTGTTGAATTGTGCCTTTAGGATTCACTGAATGGGATAAGACTTGCATATACATTTGAACAGTGACTTCGCCGATTATATTACAGTACTATCTAAATTATCCAAATCATTATCAACCTTAGCAAAACCATGATGAAATTTCGTTACTACAGACAACAATTCGCTGTACTGATATTCCTAATTTCTTTACGACAGTCAGACAATTGTCAATTATAATTCTTTGTTTTTGGACAAAAAGGATTTAGTCATGTTTCTTGTATAAGCAATCAACTCTGAGCATTTTAATCGTTATCCCATAAAAATAGTACTAAGGTGGAATTACCTGACTTATATCCCTAGAAACATAAATCAAAAACGATTTTTCTGACTGAAACCATTCGTATAATTGAGAGAAGCAAAGTTTCTCAATCGGGAACTATCAAAACATGTGTTTGGGAAAAATATGACTTGTCCCATTTGTACAAACAACAAAGACTTAGTTAGTGACTCAATGAATATCCCAAGATATATTTGTGACACACTATTTGGAACCGTTGGTGTAGTAATGAATATTATTGGAGTTTTATCTCAACACCAAACCACCATTTTAACACCTCGTCACATGTGATATCAAAAATCATGGAGAAAGTCGTAAACCACCATATCCTCAAATATTTGGAAGGCTTCAACATCTTGAGCGATCATCAATATGGCTTTCGGAAACAAAGATCAACAGGCGACCTTCTATCTTATGTCACCCATATTTGGAATAACGCAATCGAGAAACACGGAGAATCAAGAGCTGTTGCGCCTGATATTTCTAAGGTCTTTGACCGTATGTGGCATGAGGCTTTGCTGGCCAAACTTTGATGCTATGGCTTCGTTGGATCATTTTTGTATATGACTCTTCAGCTTCCTGAAAGAATGTTCCCCGCAACTGGCCGTCACTGGCCGGCTCTCGAATACTTTCACCATCAATGCTGGTGTTTCCCAGGGATTCATATTGTCTTCAACCATCTTTTTGTTGTATAGCAACGATTTATTTGAAAAAACCCAGAATCCAATATATTGTTTTGCTGACGACAGCACACTTGTCTCGCCATTCCATTTGGATTCCAGGACATCGGCTATGGAGGCACATCTTCACAGGCAGCAGGAGGTTGCACATCTTAATGAGGATCTAGAACTGATTTCGAATGGGGTGAAGGTAACCAGGTTCAATTCAATGCCACAATAACCCAGGCATCCGTTTTCTCTAAGAATATAAATGTCTCTGAATCGGATACAATGATGTTAGGTCAGACAATCCTACTTTCTTCTTCGATAACTTTGTTGGGGGTTAAAATGGACACCAATATGTATTGGCATAATCATGTCGCTGGAATTGCAAAGGCTGCTCCTCAAAAGCTTGGAACATCGAAGAAAGGTTGGAGGTTTGTCTCTCTTCTATAGATACTTTCACGGTAAGTGTTCAAGTGACTTGGCACATTTCATTCCACCAAGAGCGGTACATATTCGCGACGAATTGTATCTGCTCATCGTTTTGAGGTTCAACTCAGTACACCTCGAACTTCACTGTTTAAGAACTCTTCCATCTGGAGAACTGCGTTTATGTGGAATGAAGTTCCCGAGAACGTTTTTCCAAATGAATTCAATCTCCAGGGATTCAAATCTAACGTGAATCACTACTTTCGCACAGGCACCGCTCTTAGAGCACCTCAAGGAATTTCCTGTAGTGCTTGTGTTTTGTCCTTAATAAAAACCGAGTGATCATGAGGAAGATTGAAATGTTTAATCCCCCTCTTGAAGATGATCATTTGGTGATTGAAAAACGTATCGGGGCGTTGAAATAACGGTTTGGTGTTGGGATAAGACTTCAGTGATATTCATCCCAAGATATGATAGAAGGTGTATGAAACAAATTTCTATTTTGTAATACATAAAACTCACTGCATTTACAGCTGGTGGTGTTATGGACGTTGAAATGGCAACTCCAACAAGAGACGCTATATTGTCGCTGAGGACTCCCAAAGCAACGACAGCTCCAGATAGTAGTGCGATCAAACATCCTACCCACAGGTATCGAAGTTCACCTCTGTTGAGAAAATGTTCAGTTACTAGTAGAACACTTCTTAGTCATTAAAATTCGCATTTTGAAGTCTTAATCAGAAATACCTTTTTATTAGCAACCCCTTTATCTAACCGTGCTATTTATTAGCTTGAATTTTCACATCTTATGACTAAATATATTCAAACTTTTGAGAGATCAGAATTTTTCAACTGTGTGGGACCCTAGAAGATGTGCCTACTTTGTTCGATGATTTTTTTTGGTGTTACTGTTTGTGACTAAGGTGAGTTTCCTAATGATCTACTTCCAATTTATGTAAATGTTTCAATATCCGCGAGTTTTCTTCATAAGTATGTTCATTAGTGCTTTGAAGAAGTGGAAAATATATCTGTGAAATGAAAGCTAAGGCGTAGATTGATTTTTGTCAAATTTCTGTAATATCTTTCGATAAAAATTATTATATTCTGACATAATTCATTTTTTTCCAAACACAAAAACTGAAACATAATACGGAAGTGCAGAAGAGCCACATATTTTTTTTTTTTGAAAATTAGAACTTCAAAACTCGAAATTTTCAACCTCAAATTTCAACTTTAAACTGGACATTCAACTTTGATCTCAAAATTTTGAGTTCAATCTCGAAATGACGACTTCAATCTCAAATTTTCAACTTTGAACCCGACATTTCAATTTCAAACTCGAAATTTCGATGTTCCAAATTTAACTTCAATCTCGAAGTTTCGATTTTGAACTCAAAATATCGAGATTAATCTCAATTTCGAGATTAACCTCGAAATTTCGACTTTAATCTCGAAATTTCAACTTCAACCTCGAAATTACGACTTCAATTTGATGTGTACGAGCAGTTTTGAAAACAACTTTCATATTCAATATTTGAAAAATTAAAAATAATCCGTTCTCGTATTTTGGTTTGTATTAGAGAGAGGACAATTTCTAAATTTCCTCTTCCTATATAATTGAATTATCGACGATGTTTGCAGGATAACCGCCATTTTTGATTGTCTGCAATGGTTTGAGCTGTCACGGATATATCTGAAAGTGCCAGTATGTTTTCTATATATATATATATATATATATATATATATATATATATATATATATATGATGTGTTGTTTTACCGGGTGTTCATCCGTTGTGTACTATTCGATAGTACACAACGAAAACACAGAAAAACAACACATCATATTCTACCATCCGTGAAAACCTACATTGTAATATATATATATATATATATATATATATATACATATATAAAGATATAGATGTTATTGAGTGTGTATGATATAAATCAGTCAGAAGACCCAGAATTCCCAGGCTACATCTGACTGGAACCACAAATGTGCGGTTGGCTCCTGTTATTGACTCCGTACGTATGTGTTGCTTCCTATTTTCGGCAAACAAGTGTTGCCCATTTTTGCACTTGGCTGCACCGCGCTGATGAGGCCAATAACCAGAAACACGTGTCCGCGGTTTGCCCACTATTTTGGAGTGTTGTGTCCATGAATTTTCATTTTTGATTTATATATATATATATATATATATATATATATATATATATATATATATATATATATATATATATAACCTGTGTTTCACTAAATAAATAATTTTTAATGTAATTAAAAATAAAATATGTCCAACAGTGATAATTTATAAAGTGAAAGTGAGCAGCATCATGCGAAGAAAGCAAAATCACACTATCAAGTCATCAGTAAGGTAATTATATTTTATAATTGAAGTGTGCATTCAACTGTGCATTGAGCCCCCGTATATTTGGTGTGATCCAAGGATCAAATTTACTCTCTTGGTAGATTAAAATTCACATAATTTTCATAACATATAATATTTTCAAATTGATTATTAATTTATTTTAATTTAATTCTTGTGAAAAATAATGCACTCAAACACGTGTTTGAAGAATACATTTCATGAAATCTGACAGAATTGTTATTCAAAATCAGCTGAGAGGAAGTGGTCCACGAATGTTTTTCTCACTTGTTATTAATAGGAACATCAAAAAAGTATTTAATTAATTTTCTAATGATTGTGGAATCTATATTGAAAAATTCATTATTGATATTTATAATCTATGATCTTTATTAATATATTTCAATATACTACTAAGATTAAATTGAAAGGGGTATATTTTTAGGAGTGGCTAATTTTTTGTAAAAGAAAGTTTTTGGCTTTCTACTTCTCCATTCTGGTACAAAAACATGTAAGAATATTCCGAAGAAAGGGAGGAAGCAATCAATTCTAAAAAAGTAATTCTATACAAAGATAGATCATTACAAGAAGTAACTTTCAGACACAAACTGGAAGAAAAGCCTTCTCGAAATAGCTATTTTCATATAAACATTGAAAAACACGAAAGAAAAATACATTCGAAACAAATACTTTTATATGAACAGTGAATCATGCAAAATTCATTTTTCTCTATTCAGTTTGTATGCCAAACACTCGCTATGGAATTGAATCAGATATAATTCACACGATTCCTATACAATATAGTAAATGAAAGAGGTAAAATTTCATTATTTTCTAGACATTCAATAAATTGCGAGTTCTAATATTTTTTCAATACAAGGCAAAGTGTTGATTGGTCTAAATTCCCAGGATTTATTTGTGTTAGGGACTTTCAGAATTGATACAAGGACACTGGTCTTGAGCTCCTTCGGAAATCTGCCAGTGCTCAAAGATGTATTTATAAGTTACACAAATCTACTCACTCCAACACTTTTAATTTCTCGAAGGAGTTGTTAATCGATATAACATTGTTCTCATGAAGTGAATCAGTTTGATCAATAGTGTTCACAATTTCTTGTACGCTATCAATAAAATAATTGGTAAATGATTCTGCAACATCTAGATTATTTTTATGAATGACTGACTGGCCATTTATTTTGAAATAAATACCATCAGTAAACGTATTGCTGTTAGTCTTTGGCCTTACAAGCTGTAAGGCCAAAGGTAGTGTAAGGTAGTGTTTCCCACATAATGCTCTGATTTGACCTATTTTGACCAATTTTATCATAATAGTGAATAAGCCAAAACCTTTCCTTCCCAACATTGGATACTAGAAATTAATTGAATGATAATGATTCACATGATAATGATTCGTCTAGATGTGTATGAAAACGTTACCATAGTTGTTAGAAGAGTAGTCTCAATCATCATCTGATGATGCTAATTTCGACTTTAATCTCAAAATTTCGATATCAAATTCGAAATATCGATTTTCAAATAGTTAGCACGAGTTCAAAGTCGAAATTTTGAGTTTAAAATAGTAATATCGAATTTAAAGTCGAAATTTCTAGTCGAGATTATAGTCAAAATTTCGTTTTCGAAGTCGAAATTTCAAGATTGAAGTCACAATTTCGAGTTAAAAGTCGAAAGTGGAAAGATCAGCTTTTTATAAATACATTTTACAGATAATTGTTGTATGTATTGGCCTGTAAAAATCTATTGTAGTGTAAATTCTAACCTTGAGAGCATTTCATAAGTTGGCCATGTTTGAGTGCCATATATATCTGTGAAAGCGCAAATTACAGATCCGTAACAAAAACCTACGAGGGTGGCTATTCCCATTCCAATAATTTCGTTTCGCACGCCAATTTTCAATAAGCCCCTGTGCTGGATGACTGATCCAAATGTACCTGCCATTACAGGACCCTAAAATCGAAATATTTTTTGCAAAATCAGACTGCAAAAATATTAATGTAGGTATCATATCGCGAGATTTGGGTTCAGAGTGAGTGGTAGTTTCAGTATTTTCATCCCAAAAACTTGATCTAAACGGTTCAGCGATTTGATTGATTCACAATCAGAAGGAAGTTAGAGAGTTATTCGTTTATGTGTGATTGAAGCGAGAGAAGGGTTTCACCCTGTTCAATGTTAATAGAGTGATGAATCGATATTAATCATCTCCTGATACTGTCAACTTCCTTTAGGGAGCAAAGTTTAGATTTGAATGTATCTGATAATCATAAACTATTCAAAACAATTTTCAGTCTACAAAATCTTTGATTGCAGAAATAAGTGTGTCAATACAGGGTGAGTCATCAAGATTCCCTCGGTCCATTGCAATCAGAGAAAACAATTTTTCGAACTGCTCAATTTTTTTTGCAGTCATATCTATGAATACTATCTTTCAAAATTATTTTCTCGCATACTGGGTGATTCAGTCGAGCGTGGCCAACTGAAGTTATATTTTTTTAAATAGAACACCCAGTATATGAATTCGTCATTCGATTCCATATTTTTTCAGCTCTCTAAGGAATCTTTGTTCTCGAATTTCCATTGCGGCATTGCCAAGTTATTCCAGAAAAACCTATTTTGCAGACAATCTTTTTTTAATTCACCACCCGCATGTCTAAAGCAATTGATTTGATTTTTTAGGAATGGTTAGTCAAGATCACTCTGATAATTTCTAGAATCCCAACTTTCGGAAACAATATATAGTGTTCTCGGTAAAACCGGCCAAGTTTCATTCATTTTCAAACAGACATAATTCAACTTTTTCAAATGGAACACCCTGTTTCAACATTTCACGAGATTTCTTATCAGCAGTGTACTATACGAAAAACTGATATTTTACAAATTACATCAAGTTTTAGTAATAGTTGTAATCACAAAAAAAATTATTTTTTTACATTTACTCAAATTTGTTTTTCGAATATTCCAACTAATCGCTAATACATTCACATTTTTCATACCATCTAGTGATAGTTATCAGCGGTTTCAACGGTAAGAAATGCGTAAAAAACTAAAGAATATTTATACTGCTTATTTCCGAAAAAACCCAGAGATCCATAAGTAATATCAAAAAATGAATCTCGGAATTCGTCAATAACGCCATGTATTGAAGTTTCTTTCGCGTGTAGATTGAATCATTTTCACTATGAATTATGAATTGGAAGATATGGTGCAAATGATCTATGCTTTGTGGGAAAGTGACGGAAGCTGCCTCCTTGCATCTAAGATTTACAAAGAGAAGTTCCCCGAAAGAAGACAACCAGATGGAAGGGCATTTCAGGCTCTAAAAACAAGATTTGAAAGAACTGGTAATGTTAATCACGAGAAGTTCGAACGTGTCTGTCCTGTAACAAATGAAGAGAATACACTTCAAATTGCTATTCACCTTGTTGAAAATTCTCATGTGAGTACCCGAGACCTGAACAGGGAATGGGCATTTTCTCAAACCAGCGTGTCTCGAATGATATGAGCAAGCAAATTTTATCCTTTCCACATGCAATTGATGAAGAGATTTTAAAAAACGTATTCAATTTTGCCGATGGGGCTTAGAAAAGATCAATCAGGAAAATAATTTTTTCTATTCAGGGTTATTTTCTGATGGAGCGACTTTTCATAAAAATTGAAACTGTGAATCGGCATAATATTATGCAACGGAAAAACCGCATTCTGTTCGTTGCCTGAACCATCAAAAGCGTTGGTCACTGAATGTTTGGGGTGGAATTCTCGGAAAAAGAGTTATCGGTCTGAATTTTTTTGGTAGGCATCTCACTGGAAGAAAATATGTAACATTTCTTCGGCATGAGTTTTCGAATTTATTGGACGGGGTTCCATATGAAACAAGACTTAGAATGTGGCTACAACAAGACGGTGCACCACCACATTTTAAAACTGAGGAACGGGAATACCTCAACGATCATTTCAATAAAAAATGGATACGTAGGGGTGGGCCTGTGGCGTGGCCACCAAGATCACCTAACCTGATCAAAATGGGTTTTTTTCAATGGGGGTATATCAAATGGATTGTCTACCAAACTCCTCCAACATCTATAGAAGACAAGAAGATTGGTTACAACAATTAATAAAACTGGGTATAATTTGTAAAATATTTGTTTTTCGTATAGTTTACCTACCTCCGATAAAAAATGTAGTGAAATGTTGAAACATTTCACACAAATGAAAAAATATAGGGTGTTTCATTTGAGAAAGTTGAATTATGTCTGTTTGAAAATGAATGAAACTTGACTGGTTTTACCGAGCACCCTATATATTATTTCCGAAAGTTGATATTTCAGAAATTATCATACTGATTTTGACTAACTATACCTAAAAAAATCCACTTAATTGTTGTAGACTTGCGGGTGGTGAATTAAAAAAATATTGTCTGCAAAATAGGTTTTTCTGGAATAACTTGGCAATGCCGTGATGGAAATTCGATAAAAAAAGTCTTTAGAGAGCTGAAAAAATATAGAGTCCGACCTAAAGTTCGGTATCGATTTCGGTCGAGTTTCGGTAAAAAAACGGGTTTCGGTTAAATTTCGGTTTCGGCGGCAAACCTGCTGAAACTACGACCGAAACCAAAACTGCATTCGGGAGTTCTCGCGGCGGGAGTTCATACAAGCGGCGGTCATTTTGCCGCGTCCACGTGCCTGATCATGTCGTTACTCACTTTGTGATTTACTTTGTTTATTACATAAGTATTAAGTACCTACTGTAACATTAGCTAAAAACTTAAAAGTGATTTTATGTTTAATATTTCTGAAAAACCATTAATAATATTAAAAAAAAAGAATCTACACCTATTCAAATAAACACCTCACCTATTTTAAGTATTTTTAAGGTGCAAATAATATTTTTTCTCAACTAAGGGTTTCTATGTTGATTATCAATAAGTGAAAATGTCGAAGACTGCATAACGGTTGTGATTTAAAGATAAAAAATAAAGACTGACTGATTATAATAATGTTTTCTTTAAAACATAATTCTTCTAAGGAAGTTTCGGTTTCGGTCGAAACTGAGACCGTTGCCGAAAGTCGGTTTCGGTTTCGGTCGTAAAAACCAGTTTCGGTCGAACACTGAAAAATATAAAATCGAATGACGTATTCATATACTGGGTGTTCCATTTAAAAAATATAACTTTGGTTGGCCACGTTCGGCTGAATCACCCTGTATGCGAGAAAATAATTTTGAAAGATAGTATTTATCGATGTGACTGCGAAAATAAAATTTCCCTGATAGCAATTGATCGTGGGAATCTTGTTGATTCGCCCTGTATATTCCAAAACTGTTTAAGAAAAAATCTGTTTAAAATCTGTTTTTCTGTTAAAGAACTAAATCAAAGTTTTGAAAAAGTAGCTCTTACTTATCAGTAGATGAAGGGAAACATATCTCCAGTGGCAGAAGCTACGTAAATATTAGGTTGTTTCAAAAGTTCTGTCCGTTTGAGTACCATGTGTTTTCGTAGCTCCACATCTCAATAAATGTTTACTCCACTGTTTCTTGGTATATACTGGTCGATATACTCGTAGATTTAGTTATGTTATACGTTGATGGTATTGACTTTTTTCCTAATTATAATATTTTGACTTTCTTCAGCTCATTTACTACATGATATCGTTAAATGATTTTGGGCAAATTTTTCTGCACGAATTCAAATTGAACCAATCCCTGGTGGGGACTGACCCATCACAAATGGTGCCTATAATGCGGTTTTTGGTAGTTTCAAACGTATTGGAAAGGTCGAACAAACCGAACAACTTTTGTATCGGATCGTCACGTGTGATGAAAATTTTATCCTCTACAATAACAGGAGACGTTCAGGACAGTGATTGGACACCGTTGAGCCATCCAGGTAACTTTCTAAAGGCGAAAACTTACCAAAAAAGACCATGGTTACTGTATGGGAATCAGCAGCTGGTATGATGAACTATAACTTTCTATTCGAAAATGAAATGAATTGAGCGTCGAAGTTCTGTCTCACCCACCATTCTCCCCAGAACTCTCGCCAACCGACTACCATTTGTTTCAAGCACTTCGATCACTTTTTCGCCGGTAGAACCTTCGTTAATCAGAACCAGACAAAAAACGGCTTTTGTCGACTTCATCTAATCCCAAGCACAGAATTTTTATGCTGACGGAATCGATCGACTTGTGGTACGTTGGCAAAAGTGCACTGACCCAAATTGCGCTTATTTTGATTGAATTGAATGGGTATTCACTGAGATATTACAAACTCATTGAAACGGACAAAACTTTAGAAACAACCTAATAACCGAAATGCAACCTAAATTTTTTGGCGACGTTTTTTGACTCTTTTCAGTAACAAATCGACTCACGGGTGTGAGTAATGAATGAGTTTGCGGGTGTAAGTGTAGGTGTTTGTGTTACCTGAATCATATTTGAATTCGGAGTTGAATTTTTGCAATGAGCCTTTTTCCTGAGAATAGTACAGCGAACGTGTCACGAGAGGCCGCACTATTAGTAGGGACAAACATTAACTATTCACATGTAAATACGTAATATTAATTTATTATTTGAAAATATAAATCTGATATAAAAAATTATTTTGTGCTAGTATAATGCCAACAAAGCATTGTTGTTTTGCGAATTGTACGTCGGATAATCGATATCCGGAAGAAAACGTGTTTTATATACCATTTATAAAACCTCATATTAATGATGTTAGATGTAAGAAATGGGATACATGCTTCGAGGAGAGTGGATTTAACAGTGCCAAAAATAAATAAATATTCATATGTATGTAAACATGAAATGAATATTAAATTTTTCATCGTTAATTACCATTGATTGGAATGAGTTATAACCTCAATCGTTTATTGAATCATATTCATTTATTATATTCAATTTCATTCATTTCATTACCGCAGCATCTATATTTGATTCATATTTCAGTCGGGAATAAATCTGAAATTCATAATTATTTTTAATTTCATTTATTACAGTTTGAAAATACCGCTATTCTTTTACTAGAGTCTGTATACTAACCTGTCTATTAATTCACTTTTTTCCAGTTACTTTCAAATTATGGCATGCTAGCCAACGTTTCAATGTTACAACATTGTTATTCTTCACAGTTGCAAATTTTAGTTTTACTCTAGGAACATCTTCTTCCGTTAAAAACATTCTTTTTTAATTGTACTTTACCATATATTTATATGAGGATTAGGCATTGTTTGTCCCTACCGAACAACTAGCGCTGCGCTAGTGAGTCACTTTTCGTACTTCAGGAAAAAGGTTCATTGAAAATAATGATTAATTGTAAAAATGCTATTGTTAACTTACCATCATTGGACAAATAACCATACTGGAAAGAAGATAGACATTGCTATTTTCAACTAATCCAATTGCACACATGGTTCTGAAACAGTATCAAATGATTTCAGCAAAATGGAGAACGGCAAAATTGTATCCATTCATGAGGGTGTTCAAGTAGCGAGGAGTCTTGAACATGAGTATAACAAACCAGTCTGAAAAAACTGCTTCCGTAGTAACGTTATTTCTGCACAATGTTTTTGATTGAAAACAGAAACGTTCGGCTAGTTTTTCTAGAAGACAACTATTACAACGAAGTGTTGTATCTGAGTAAGATCTATTTATGAGCTCTCAAAGATGTGTCTAACTTGAAGGAGTAAGGGCCGTTAATCTCTTTTAATCCCCTTTGGTTGTATTATGTGATTTTGGTCTCTATGTTGACCTATCGATCAGCTACTAGAGACAAAATAAAATGAGGTTTTTGCTGAATTATTGAATTTTTATATAGAAAAGTAACTATATAAAAAAGATATGCAGATTTGAGTGTTTTCTCAGAAAAGAGAAAAATATTTTCAATCTTTTTCACAAGCAAGTTACTTATTCAAAACTGTCAACACTAACATTCGTCAATAGTAGCACACCTAAAAGTATATGAGGTTTACTCGTATTACAGATACCATTCTGGAGTAATAACTCATCTCAACAGTTGTATTATTTTCCAAATGAGTATATTTAGAAACTTCAAAAAGTCAGTTCAATATTTATCTAATATAATGAATATAACGAAAGTAAGCCAATATAATGGTAATTTCTTTTTATAGATATATGAACATACTAATTAAAACACTGTGTAACATAGATTAGAGTTTTATGGATGTTAAGTGACACTTTCTCATGTTGGAAATGTTTCAATTGGAAATAGAAAATAAAGCAGTCCTTTGAACAATATTTTGAATCAATTACGAAGTTACTTACGTTGAAATCAGTATGAGAAAAATGAAATCAAATGTTAATGAAGCATGCATCTTAACATTCTCTACGACTTGGGCTACGGTCAGTCTTGCTCTGATCGATGTAATAAATCGATGCCATCCAGTTGTTCTTTCGGAGTTATCTCTTAAAAAAATCAAAGTGTCATGAAAAATTTATTTATTCCAAATGGAAACATCTTCAGGTGACCCAGAGATGATAATTCATGCCCAGTGAATGACTGACTAAGTTTCATATATATTCATCATTACTTTATGAATGGAATGAAACTCTAATAGATATCAAAATCGAAGAGAGTTACACATGTATTAAGAAAATATGTATTTCCAATTGAAATTTGAAACATTCCCCTTGTCAATGACCCTTCACAGTAGGATAAGGCAAATATCTTCTGGAAAATGAATTTCCTCCCAGAGTGTTCACCTATAGACCAGTTTCGGAGTGTTACTCCTCATCAATGCAAGACAGATACAACCAAGACAATGATGTGGGTGGCACTTGTCTGATTTTAGCGTATCTCGTGGTATATATGAATCCTTCGTCTCAGAAAGAATATGTTGACTACAGTGGAGTAACATGAGTTCAATTCCGAAAACAAAACCGTAAACAGGAAAAGAGCATCTCCTAACATACATTAGAATCAGTTTGAGGACTGTTTTGAGCAGGAGATATACATAAGTGTTAAGATATGAAAAGATTCACCGCTCCCAATGTCCCTACACAGCAGAATACAGCAAATGCCTGACGATTAACAACCCTGAAGAGCTTATGCAACATATTTTGTTTTATTAGGATTTTGGTATTTTTCTGGCTATAAATGGACATTCACTGGGCATCATTTTATTTTGTATTCGGTACAAAATTGGAAGTTTTAAGTATGAATTGGAAAGTTACACTTACATATCAATATCTTCATCTTGTTTGAACTCGAAATCTTGATTGGCGTGATATTGAATAGAGCAAGGAATGACGCTGACGACAGAATTGAATCGTTGTCCGATTCCATTTTCTTTGAGGACTTCCAAAATTTCATCGCATCTGTCACTGGAGTCTATGGGAAAAATAACCAGTTGATAGTTATCTTGTTCTCTTCCACACCAAGTCGAATTGGTTATGTTCATTTCAATTAAAATCGTTTGCAGTGCCTGAGAAAAAGAATGATGATTTTACCTCGAAAGGTTCAACACTATAAACTTTACTGTGATCATGAATAACATAATGGTATGGTATTGTTTCATAAATTCCAAACACATTTAGATATGATGATATATACAGGGCTATTCAAATTCGTTTCTGTACATGGGGATCTCGTAAACGATAGGAGATACAGTGTCGGTTAAATTATGGCAAAGTTGCGTATTTCAGAGACCTATTCAATGATGTGAAGAAATCGAATATAGCTCTTTTGGATCTGGAGATATACAGGAAAAACCAAAAAATCCCAAATATTTTTTTTGCATTTATCTCCTTAATTCGCAGTCATATTGAAAATCTGTCCACATTTTGCTACTGGCACTTGATGTGGGCTTTCAGAATATATCCATGAATGTTTTATACACGGTGTCATCTGACTTGGGCCACCCACATGAATTTTTGAATACGGACCTGTATTTTTTGTTAATGTTTTTGAATCGTAGACGTTCACTTCATACTGAGAAATTAAATTAAATTTTATATTTCAGAATTTTCCGGTAATATTCGATTATAATTGTGTGAATTATTCCCTTTTAAATTACGGCCCTGGAAATTGGTTGACTGAGTTGAATAAAAACACAATAGCAACTTTCACGTCTCCCTATGTACCATAGAGTTTTTCGAGAGTTTTTTTTTCATTTATAGGTACCTATTCATATTTTTCCATTGCTCTGAGCGTTTTCTACAGTGAACTTCGAATAAGAAATTTTTTTATGATTATCCGAAACATATCTACAACAAAAATATAATATATGTGTTCTGATGAGCAGAAAAAAAATGGTAGCAATAGTAACATCCGAAATGGACACAATAATTATAATGAAAATTGAAATGAAGTAAGTAATTTATATACAAAAAAAATTAATTGTGCAATAAACGTTCGAATTGGAGTCCTTCTATTTCGAGACAAATAATAGGACAATAAGATGGTCTGCAAAAACCAAATCTTACTATTTTGGACTATTTTCTATGGGGGACATTGAAAAATAGAATTTACGGTGGCAGAGAGATAGAAAATGTGAAAGAGTCGAGATTGAGGATTTTGAATGATTTCGCAACAATGCAGCAAATAAGTGTATTAAGGGCAATAAATAATATGAAAAACCGAGTTTAAAAATGCCTCGAAATGGAAGGACTCCAATTCGAATATTTATTGCGCCCGTAATTTTTTTGGGTACCTATATAAATTACTTCATTTCAATTTTCATTACAATTATAGTCTTCGTTTCGGATGTTATTATTGCTATAATTTCTTTTTCTGCTTATTAAGACACATATAATATATTTTTGATGTAGATATGTTTCAAATAATCATAAAAGGTTTTTTTATTCGAAGTTCATTGTAGAAAACGCTCAGAACAATGGGAACAATATGAATAGGTACCTAAAAATGAAAAAAAACTCAAAAAAACTCTACGATACATAGGGAGACGTGAAAGTATATATATATATATATATATATATATATATATATATATATATATATATATATATATATATATATATATACGCTGTGTCCAAGATAAGAATGAACAGCATGGGGATATCGGATACGGGGTCGATTGAATTAGAGAAAAGTAGTGCATTTATGTGCCTAATAATATGTCATTTAGAAAATCTTAATATTCTGAGTAGTTTCGGAGATATCCATGAAAAACCGATATTTGAGAATTTCGTTTTTATTTTATCCTAGCTTTATTTTCAAAGGAAATGTAAAACAAATAGTACTTTTCCGTGGACACTTCTTAAGGACTACAAGATAATGTAAGCAGAATTTTTCCGCAATGTTTCGTCTTTTAGAAAACATTATCCACTTTATATTTTTATATGGGCCGAAACTAAAGTATACCCAGTATGCGACTCCATTTTTCATTATAAATACAGCAACGTATAACACAATATGATTTCATACATTTCTCGCGCAAAATGAAAAGCTTTTTTTTCTGCTGCTTTTTTTCAATTTTAGATAGTACCTCCGCGCTGGCAAAAATTACACATAATGTTCTGATGTCATGAAAATACTGATGTTTGGAAGAATTTTTGACGTATTACCCTTCCTACTTTTACATCTCGTTACCTACATAATTTGTGTTAAAAATGGAAAACAGCAGCTTTTCGAATACTGAAAAATTTCATTTGTTGTCCTGTTAGATTTTGTGCCAAAGAAATTGTGTTGATGCCAAACGTGCGTACTCTAATAAGTATCCAGAGAGGCAACAACCCGGTAAATCAATATTTAGTTCCTAATCTAAAAGAATACGGCTCATTTAAAAAACGTGTGGTTTCCCGACAAAATCAATCTAATGAAGAAAGTCAGCGTGATGTGTTACAGGCCGTTGTTGAAAATCCTGAGACATCCACTCGCACCATTGAACGTAACACAGGAGTAGCCAAATCCACCGCTCATTCATTTTAAGAAAAAATAAATATCATTCATATAAGGTCATTTAAGACGGAGTGAACCATCTGAGTATCCCGAACAACAAAATTAATTCCAATTAGTTCGAGTGGTTCGTGCAACTTATAATACTAATAATAATAATAATAATAATCTATTCTCCTCTATCCAGATCACTCTGTCAAGATAGTTGTTCTGATTATTGGAGTCCTTGGTGGAATGATGTCTTCACTACTCTCGAATTTTAAAATCATACCGGCTTGCCGCACTAAGGCAGAACTCTCAACCGCACAGATGCAGAAGGCTGTCACTGCGCTTGCTCAGGGCACATGATTCTCGGACCCAATGATCATTTACCCCACGGTGTGGGGAGTGGTCATTGGTAGATAATGCTGGCGCGCCCTCCCGAATGTATCGGGGCTTCGGGGGATAGAGCCTGACCAGCGCACACTACGGTGAAAAAAAAAATAATAATAATAATTCCGATCGACCCGCTTGGAGGGGTCAGAGGCAACGTGGTGGGGCCCATAACGATGATTTGCCTACCAATGACAACCCTGGGAACGACAACGGACGCTTTGAGTGGACGCATGAGCTGAGAGATAGCCTTATGCATTGCTACGAGAGTAGTGAGCCCGCGCGAAGAGGATACATGGCGAGATTGCATGCTCTGTGGTGTGAAACACATCCGGAGCATGCCGCCTTTTCCGCCCAAAATCTTAGGGATTACGTATCCTATCTTCGGCGGCAGGGCTATATAGCTCCTCCCAGCCTGCTAACGAAGTGGTAGAAGTGACAGTTCTACCACCCGTTGGCACGGCTGGAGAGGAGACTCGCATCATGCCACCAATGGAGTCAATCAGAACACGCAGGGCGCTCCACAGGATTAGGCCCCTGAAGCCACAAGAACTAGCTTGTTTGGATGCGGAGGTTCATAGTGTTCTAACAGAAGAGGCTGACATCTGGCAAATCAACACCGCTGTGTATAACGTCGTCCAATCGCTTTCCGAATCGGAAGGACGAAATCCCGGCCTTGCGGTTCGGGAGATTGAACGGCGTGTACACAATTTCGCATGAGCTCATCTTGCATTTGCTCAGATGCCTTGCGGTACTCGATAACATAGTGAGATGCATTGAACAACTGATACCACTTTGGCGAACTCGCTTCACCATAACATCTGGTCAAGCAAGAGTCCAAACAGGGTGGGTCACTTTCAGAAGGGGTGTATTTCAGGGTGATTCTCTCAGTCCCCTTCTCTTCTGCATCTCACTATTGCCATTATCCGTTGCGCTCAGAAATACTCAAGGGTATAACTGTGGCACCCCCGGGAACCGGAGGCACATGGTCACCCATCTGTTTTATATCGATGATCTTGAACTTTATGCCTCTGGAAAGAAGGATCTCCATCAGTCCTTGAGGGTGGTGGAAGAGTACACGCATGCTATCGGTATGAAATTTGGGATAGACAAATGTGCAATGGTCCATCTCAAAAGAGGACGGTGCGGGGAATACGAAGAGGATGTGCAGCTCGTAGATGGAAGCATCCTACACCATCTGGATGCCGGAGAGACGTATACTCACCTCGGGATGGAACAACGCCACTCCCAAGAGGTAACAGCAGTGAAAAACTCTCTCCGCGGCAAGTATCAGCAGAAACTTCGACAGATATGGTCATCAGAACTGTCGGGAAAGAACAAAATAGCTGCAACAAATATGCTTGCCGTTCCAGTCTTACTCTACTCGTTTGGAGTAGTGAAGTGGACTCGGGAGGAGCTGTATCAACTCGACCTAACAACTAAAAAAATGATGCATCTCTATAGGAGTTTGCATCTCAAATCGCCCGTTTCACGCTTGTACTTCCCCCGACAACAAGGAGGCCGTGGACTTTCGAGTTTGGAGTGTCTACATGACAGAATGGCACTGGATACAGCCTGTAAAGTCGTCAGGAGTTCGGATCCCCTTCTCTGCATGGTCCGTGACTATGAGAGAGCAAGAATTGGAGCATTTCTCCTTAGGGCAGCTGCCTGACGTTTGCTTTTCTCAGAGCGAGTGGGCTGAAGTCGGAAACTGAGGAGTTCATCATGGCTTGCCAGGATGGTGTCTTCAACACCTTAGTCTATCGCAGTCGCGTGATGGGTATAGAGGTTCCTGACACAAGGTGCAGGGCCTGCCGCGAGGCTCCCGATACCCTAATGCACTTGCTATCAGCATGTTCATCATATGCAGTCTCGGCCTATATCCATCGACATAACGCGGCCCTAAGAGTGCTATATTATCATCTACGGCACTCTCACAGTATTGACGAGACACCGGTGTTGCTCTACGCTCCGGGGGATATTGAATCCGTTGTGGGGAACGAGAAGTGCCGAATTGATTGGAACTATTCGTTCACCACCCTCAGACTCATACAAGCTAATAAGTCTGATGTAGTCCTTCTCGATCACCAGAGCAAAACGATATTTGTCGTGGAGTTTTCAGCTCCTGGCGAGACGAATATCGTCAGAAAAGAGGAGGAAAAACGGATAAAATATCGAGATTTTCTCTTCGAACTTCGCAGACTCTATCCAGATCACTGTCAAGATGGTTAGTCTGATTATTGGAGTCCTTGGTGGAATGGTGTCCTCTCTACTCTCGAATCTTGAAATTATACCGGCTTGCCGCACTTAGGCAGAAATCTTAGCCGCACAGATGCAGAAGGCTGTCATTCTAGGCTCACTGCGTTTGCTCAGGGCACATGATTCTCGGACCCAATGATCCCTTACCCCACGGTGTGGAGAGTGGTCATTGGTTGATGATGCTGGCGCGCCCTCTCTAATGTATCGGGGCTTCGGGGGATAGGGCCTGACCAGCGCACACTACGGTGAAAAAAAAATAATAAATGGGCTTTATTCATTGGCATACATTGTTTATGAAGAAGAAGTAAATACAAAAATCAATGAACGGGCGAAGTTCAGCCGAGGCTGTTTTACAACTTAACCTGGGGGATAGCATGTTTTATATAGGAATATAAAAATAATTACCTAGTATACATTGGTGAGTAGTTCATAAATCTTTGTGAAACTAAGAAAAAACAAAGGTTATAAATTCCAATGTAAATATTGAAAATCTATTTATCCTAAATGAGGTAAAATATATAGCAAAACATACACACATGTAGCACATAATTTTTAAAAGCACAATCAAAAAATAGGAAAGTTTGAAATATATGATTGTTTTTGTAACTTTTAGCAGTTTTAAAAAAAATTCACGTTTGGGAATTTGTTCTTAACAAATTGTTCGGTTGACAAACAATAAAATTTTTGATAAAATTTTGTTTTGTTAATTTATAGAGGAATGTCACTTATGAATTTTGAAATTTCCTAACTAATTATTTGATCATTTGAAATATGACGAAAACGATCATAAACAATTAAAAATCATTTCATTATGAAGACAACAAAATAACGATAAATTAATTGGCGCTCCGGGGCGACTTCATTGATTCCAGTGGCGCATTTGCTTTTTCAGCTGCAGGAAAACCCGGAAAAACCTGCAGCACCATATCATCTGAAGATCTTGATCTGCCAATGATCTCGCTCATAAAACAAAATGTAGGGTGTCTCCAGAGGCTCCAATAGATTCAATACATCGCCAGAACACTTCGTGACCCGACTATCGTCAAACTTAAACCAGTCCGTTTCGTCTTTGACCAAGGCGTAATAATGACCAAATTCAACGACAGAACCACAGTGAACAATGACTGCATGAATATTATAACAGTGGTCTGCTAGATTGAAATGTTCATCTATTTCGAACCTTCGATTAAATTGACTGGTGCCTTAAAACAGTCAGTTAGTTTGGCGCATGTTTGGCAATACAGTCGAACATCACCTGTTAAAAATATCATTTTCAGATGATTTAACAATAACCTTTGCACAGACTGGTTATTAGTTATATTATAATTTTTACAAATACTCACATAGTCTATTTGTTTATGAACACTTTATAAAAGTTTTTTGTTCATCTTACCGAATGTCTTCATTTAATACGAAAACAGGAATACGACAATGAATATTAAAAAATGTATAAAAATACGTCTATTATTCATGTTTTGTTACTATTAAAAATTATAACTAACAAAATATTAAAATGTTTTGAAAAAGCAAATGCGCCCCTGGAATCAATGAAGTCGCCCCGGAGCGCCAATTGATTTTTGTTGTTCCATAATTTCATGATTTGTATTACTTTCTTTGAATAATGAATTTCGATTGAGTACACTAATAAAAAGAGCTCCACGAAGGAAATTATTTAAACATTTTTTAAGGTCTTAAATGCAGCCGCAAGTCAAGTAAAATATTACTGAATAAAATTAAGATTAAGATTATCTTCCAACTAGAATCAATTTTTTATAGTATTCAGAATACACCCTGAATTTTATAAATTTTTAAATTGATATTTAATAATTAAAAATTTTTCATGTTCTCGCCGCGTCCCCAAATTATGATTAATAAAGATAAAGGTCAGACTTTTTTGGAAATTTCCTCCTCTTTGAGGATCTTCGTTTTAAATTTATCAATTCTTTATAGTTTTTGAAATATTTGCAAATACCTAAATACCTTCAATTTGTTTATACTTTTCACAATTTTTTATGTGCTAGAAAACGGTTTATGCAAATTTTTCTATATATTTTTTCAGATCTCTCTTCTTCACCATTTTCAACTTGTCAATCAATAAACTCACCATGAATATTACTGGAAGTCTATCCCAACACCGAACCGTTCTTTTTTAACACTCCGACACGTATTTCGATCACCAAGTGATCATCTTCAAGAGGAAAAAAATTTTTTAATCTTCCTCTTGCAGATGATCACTTGGTGATTGAAATACGTATCGGGGTGTTGAAAAAGAAAGGTTTGGTGTTAGAATAAAACTCCAGTAATATTCATTACTACACCAAAGGTTCCAAACAGTGCATTACAAAAACTCACCATCTGCATAGACTGACTTCCTTTGCGTTTGGTCTCATCTGAAGGAAACAATGGTTTTTTGATTGACTTCCCTTTTTCACTCCCACATTGTTCAACGTGTATCAACTCAGGAAAGTCAATTACTGTAACTTTTTTCTTAATATCTTTTCGCAAGTATTTCTCGTGAGCTTCCGTAGGAATACTAACAGTAAACACCACTCCCGACATCCCGAAAATCAACCTAATTCTTCTGCCATTACATTCGAAATACTCGTTCAAAATAAAGAGAAGTGTTTTTTTAGGTGGTGATTTTTTGTCAACTGAAACAAACAATTTACCGAAATGTAAATAGTCCAGTGAAATTGAGAATAGTAATAACTGAAATCTGAAGATGCATATAAAAATATTCACTAATATTAAACAAAATATTATTATTTGAAATTTCAAAATATACTCAATATCAATACCTCATTTTGTCCAATGGAATATTGTTGCAGTGCTAACTCATATTATAGAGATACATGAATATCTTAGATTATATAATGTATCCATGACTACTGGAAAAAGCATTTATTATGTGACTAGTTCTTGTTAGCTGAGTAGGTAATGGTCTCAAATCTCACTGACGGTATACTATTTTTTCATCTTTTCCACCACCAATTTTAAAAAATTTCAATATCAAAATTGAATGAAATAACAGAAATTAGAAGTATTTTTGATTTTCAAATTATAATCATATTACTCCTCGTATCCCAAAGATACGAGTCATAGAAAAAGTACAGTGCTGATACAACAAATACCATGTTACCTTAATACGTTCGATAGTTGCTCAGTTCTATCACGTAATTAATTGATAAGGTAACTTCTAACATTTCAACCTTGAAGTAATCACAATATATATTTTTCGGGAAAAAACTCTTGGCTTTCTATTTATACGTAATCATACAGAAAGTGGAAAACTTGCAAAGGAAGGAAAACACTTTTCCATTTTCTATATAATGATGGAGAAGTTGAAAGCTATAATGTTTTTTCCAAAAAAAAATCTTATCTTTACTTTGAGAAGAGCGCCAGCACACAAAACATATTCCTAAAAACGAAAACCATTTTCTGAAACATTGAACTAGTTTTCATAGTGTTTTTAATTATTAACACTCTTTTATTAGCTTCACCTGTATGTATTTTTGTTTGTCAGTTTGTTTTTAACTCTCCTTTTCATTTCATATTCATTCCCGTTTGAATGCTCGGGATCCGTATTTGACAGAATTATCGACATTAGTACTTGATCTATTCGCAGACAGATGTCGCTGTACGTAACCTCCTGGATATGAATCGAACTCACTTTACATGTATTTTTTCATTTGAAAAAAGTATTTTTTTTATTAACACGCGCGCCTGCTGCCTTATTTGTAACCCTCCTTTGCGTGCCTGCTGCCTTCCTTGGACTTGGTAGCTGATTTTTAGGCTCCCTCTCCGGAATCAGAAAATATCAATAGTCATTTTTTTAAACAATATACGGCTGATTGATCTCAAAGTTTAGATAAAATAAATATAGTTTTGAAAGACCAAAAACACGTTTTTATAGCTTACGAAACTAAAAAAATGAAAAATAAATATATTTAAAAAAAAACTAAAAAACACGCTTTTAAAGAACATTGAACTAAAAAGTTGAAAATATTTTTTAAACAAGCTTAAAACAATAACGAACGAAAAATACTAGTATTATTGTGAAAAAAGCGGGGGCGCTTTGTACCATATTTTTTGTATATCAAGAATAATTTCGAATTGAAGGGGTTATATTTTTAGGAGTGATTAATTTTTGGGAAAGAAAGTTTTTGGCTTTCTACTACTCCATCTTGATACAAAAAAAAGGGATGGGGGAATCTTCCAAAGAAAAGAAGAAAGTAATCAATATGAAAATAAGTAACTCTATACATGGATGTGTAGATCATACAAAGAGGTAACTTTCAAACACAAACTGAAAGAAAGTCCTCCTGAAACAGCTACTCTCATATAAACATTGGATTACACGAAAGAAAAAAATTCTTTCGAAACAAATACTTCTATATGAACACTGAATTATACAGAAGATACTTTTCTCCACTCAGTTTGTATTTCAAACATTTGTTGTGGAATAAAAATCAGATATCATTCACATGAGTTCTACTTTGAATGAATGGTAACAAATTGCACTTACATAGAACACTGTCACCCTCACTGGTATACACCGATGTTTCGCCTTAAGACACTTGCCCCAAGGCTCTTCAGTACCAAATTGGATAACATTATAGAAAATACACACAATTCATTCATGAATTACGATTTTTTAATGTCACGGAATAAGCTTGATCTGCTTATGTCATCGATGACATCGTAATGACATTCATTCATCTATTTGATTAAATCCCAGCCAAGAGGAATCTTATTTGAATTGAAGGGGTTATATTTTTAGGAGTGATTAATTTTTGGGAAAGAAACTTTTTGGCTTTCTACTACTCCATCTTGATACAAAAAAAGGGGGTGAGGGAATCTTCCAAAGAAAAGAAGAAAGTAATCAATATGAAAATAAGTAACTCTATACATGTATGTGTAGATCATGCAAAGAGGTAACTTTGTGTATACCAGTGAGGGTGACAGTGTTCCATGTAAGTGCAATTTATTACCATCCATTCAAAGTAAAACTCATGTGAATGATATCTGATTTTTATTCCACAACGAATGTTTGAAATACAAACTGAGTAGAGAAAAGTATCTTCTGTATAATTCAGTGTTCATATATAGAAGTATTTGTTTCGAAAGAATTATTTTCTTTCGTGTAATTCAATGTTTATATGAAAGTAGCTGTTTCAGGAGGTCTTTCTTTCAGTTTGTGTCTGAAAGTTACCTATTTGCATGATCTACACATCCATGTATAGATTTACTCATTTTCATATTGATTACTTTCTTCTTTTCTTTGGAAGATTCCCTCATCCCCTTTTTTTGTATCAAGATGGAGTAGTAGAAAGCCAAAAACTTTCTTTCCCAAAAATTAATCACTCCTAAAAATATAACCCCTTCAATTCAAATAAGATTCCTCTTGGCTGAGATTAAATCAAATAGATGAATGAATGTCATTACGATGTCATCGATGACATAAGCAGATCAAGCTTATTCCGTGACATTAAAAAATCGTAATTGATGAATGAATTGTGTGTATTTTTTATAATGTTATTCATTTTAGTACTGAAGAGCCTTGGGGCAAGTGTCTTAAGGCGAAACATCGGTGTATACCAGTGAGGGTGACAGTATTCCATGTAAGTACAATTTATTACCATCCATTCAAAGTAGAACTCATGTGAATGATATCTGATTTTTATTCCACAACGAATGTTTGAAATACAAACTGAGTAGAGAAAGGTATTTTCTGTATAATTCAGTGTTCATGTAGAAGTATTTGTTTCGAAAGAATTTTTTTCTTTCGTGTAATTCAATGTTTATATTATATGAAAGTAGCTGTTTCAGGAGGACTTTCTTTCAGTTTTTGTCTGAAAGTTACCTCTTTGCATGAACTACACATCCATGTATAGAGTTACTCATTTTCATATGGATTACTTTCTTCTTTTCTTTGGAAGATTCCCTCATCCCCTTTTTTTTTGTATCAAGATGGAGTAGTAGAAAGCCAAAAACTTTCTTTCCCAAAAAAAGAATAATTTCGTTAATTAAAATATTTTTCAAATATTCATGCGAAATTTGAATTCAAAAAACCTCATACCCTCATACTGCTTTCAAATTTTCAGCAGTTGCATTGAATGGCTGCCTCAAAAGCTAGATAATAGGTATATTGAAGTTGGCAATGTAACAGAATAGAATCGAATTGATTTGGGGAGTGTCTAGAGGCGTTCATGTTGATAAGTAGAATATGGAACCCCTGGCGTGAATTTTACTCATCTTCTGATGGTACTAACTAACTTGGTTAGCGGAACACGCGTCGAGATACAGCATTTTTGTTCTGGTGAGGGAAAAGTGTTTTAAATGTTATGAAATTATATTTCTGTTTCAGATAGGGCCAATGTCATTCCAGTTGCATTAGCATCTTTATTACTTATTACAAATATTTAATTAAAAATTTTTTCCTTCATTGAAAGGTAATATATTTAAAAAAAAATAAACAAGGAGTATAACGATGAGAGTGGAACCTTTGGTGTGGAAGTTGAATAATTCTCAGAGCTGAAATCGAAAGACAATTCATCTTCGGCCCCTGTTCAATGCCCATTTTTGTCAGTTTCAAGTTAAGAACTCATCTTAGGCATAAATTATAGTACAAAGTAATTCCGACTCTAATTAGAAAGGAGTATATTTTCAGGATAGAACAGTTTCTGGGAAAGAAAGGATTTCAGCTTTTTACTTCTCTATCTATATACAAAAATTGTGGTCAACTTTCAATTGAAGAGAGACATTCAACGAAAGTCATTTTTGTGGAGGAAAAATCAGTTTTTTATCGACTTTTAAAGAAGGTAACAAATACCCAAAAAAGGTCGATAAAAAAGAGAGACATCAATTAAGTTGAAAATGAACGCTTCATAGAGATGTGTAAATCATGCTCAGAAGGTACTGTTAAGATTCAAATTGGAAGAAAACAAATCCCAAACAATTACTTTCACATTAACATTGAATTACATAAAAAAAGGTCTTTCGAAAAAACTACTTTCAACTTCATAACAAATGTTTTGAGAACAAACTGAATGGGAAAAAGTGATTTTCGTATAATTCAATGTTCACGTGACAGTAATTTGAAGGTGATTGACAATGTTCTATGGTGAATTTCATTAGTTCGGACTTCCATTGACTAATATGATATAAATGATTTGAAATCCCCGATGGAATCAATAAAATTAAAATGAATAGCTGAAAATAACAATTATATTTAATGAAATTACAATAAAATGAATACAAGCAACAATTGAAAATTAAACAATTGAAAAAATTTGAATATTTCAAGCCAATGAACTTCACGCCGTTTCGATTGTGGATACTAACAAACACGGTTATTTTGCTTAATATAATTGTTATTTTCAACTTTTAATTTTAATTTTCTCGATACTTGTTTGTGAGGGCTTTTACCTGATTGTAATTGAAAGTAACTTCTATGCACGATTCAACCATCTTTGTGCGGGGTTTATTTTGTACTTAATAGATTCCTACCTTCCCTCCAAACTTTCCCACATTTTTTGTTGAAAGATAAAGGAATAGATAGTCAAAAACCAGCGGCGGCTCGTCAGAGGAGGCAAGGGAGGCTTAGCCTCTACATAAAATTTGAGGCTATTCAAGGCAATAAATTAAAATATATTGACAAATAATTATGATTATTTTTTTCTAAAAATGCTTGGGTATCATTACTTCACCATTAATTTTTAATATAAATACCTAATATGCCCGAAAAAACACTATCACTCACTATGTAGTACGTACCACACTGCATCAACAAACCTCAAACGCACCGCCCATGAACGAATAACGAAGAAACCATCAACCCGAAATAATAAACGCCATAGATAGATAGATAGATATATTTAATGAAGCTTTCAATTTGAACAATTGATGAAACTCAAGTCATATAAATGATTACATTAACAATACAAATGACAGTTAATATTAATATAAATAAAAGCACGTGGTATAGGTAAATGCAATAAGTATATGAAAATGACAGGAACAAATAAGTAAATATCGCAGATACGTTGATACGTTGCAAGGGAGCCAAGCCTCCGACCGCTTTAAAAAACACAAGCTCCGCGAGACCGATCCAACCAGCGACATACGTCCCGATTTGTAATTTCAGTTGCAGAAATTATAGCGTTAGAGGAGGCTAGCCTCCAGTTGGTCTCCGTTAGTGTACGACTGCGTTTGTTTTTTATTTAATTATTCAGAAGGGATGCTGTGAAGGACCGGGACTGAAAAATATTTCGGTGAATCGTTTTAGTGTTTCTTGATGTGTTTTTAAAGTGTTTTCTTTCAATTTCAAGGTGTTTTCAGGTTTTCACTTTTCGGTAAGTTTTTTTCCATTTGTTATGGATAAGTTGGACGAAATTAAAAATCTGACGATATAGTCGATTACTTGCTGACAAATAATTTTAAATCTTTATCTTATGATGATAAATTTTACATTATTGAAACTCTGGAAAGGCCTCAACCAAATTTGATTTCAATTAAAGCGTCAGATAATCGACAAAATCGAGGATTTAATATTAGTTGGTACGATAAATGCGATTGGTTAACTTTTTTGTTGGCCCTGTGTTTTATTTTCCGTACAAACCGAATACCAAACGTGATCTAAAAGAGGATACTCCGATTTAAAAAATCTAAGGAGCATATATTTTCGTATTATAAATTAAAATTGTTTAGCAAAAAAAATATAGCAATAGCTTTAGATACAGCTCAAAATAGGCCATAATTTCTTTTAATAATCAGGTTAGGGAAAATCGGTCGAATTTAAAAAGACTTATCGATATTACAATTTATTTGGGTTCCCAAGAATTAGCTTTTCGCGGACACGATGAAACCGAAGATTCGATTAATCGCGGCAATTACAATGGACTTTTAATGTTATGGGGCAAATATGACTCACAATTTGGCACTTTTTTAAACGGTAGCGTTTCTTCGGGCACCTCAATCAGCATTCAAAATGAGCTTATAGACAATGTGGCATATATTATTAAGGAAAATATAACCAAGAAGATTGAAAGTGTTTCTTTTTTTCCATGGGAAATTGATGAAACTACCGCTATTACCTGAACATCACAAATTTCAATCGTTTTTAGATATGTCAAAGATGGTAATGTGGTAGAACGTTTTATGGGTTTTCATGATGTTTCATCTGGGCGCACAGCACAGACATCCCTTTTTCTTTGTTTTTTTAATGGTCAGTTTTATAAGTATAATTTTCGGCAATACGCAAGTTTTTTTTGCATTTATGCAAATATTACGTATTTTGCTTTAAATAGGTGCAGTACCCCAAAAAATTTCCGCACCTCCGGCGGGTTTTTCTGTGTGTATATAGTCTTTATGACTTTAGCATCCCCTGTTTTCCAATGCACGAGCCGTCACTGCCAAAAATCTTTCATCATTAGATTCGGTATGATTGGGGATCTGCGTTACCCAAGACGGCGTTGGTGAACATTCGTTATGTCATAGAAACAGATACCCAAGCAATTCCTTACTTTATGTAATATTCATTTTGATGTAGAAACTAACGTTCCTAATCCTGCATCTGTACTTCACTTCAGTGATAGGAGTTAGTTTATGAACGTAACCTTAGATTATTTTAGGGGGATATGAAAGATCACCTCGCATTCAAAAATGATTCAACATGTCAATTTTTGCTTCGGTGTATATTCAGGGACCACTAAGTTGTTTTTTATTTTATATTACGAAATCTCATTCATGTTTTTCATTCTTCACCTCTTTTAAAATCAATTATGAAACTTTGTCAAAGGTTAAAAGTGTCATCTTCAAGTTATTATGGTGAAAATAATAGTATAGTCCAGTCCAGATGAACTTCATAATAATAATATTTATTTACTTCTTGGCTGCATCCACAATTTTTGTTATTAAATAGTAAATAGAGAATATACAGTGTGACCCATTTTTAATGGAAACACCCCCCTAAAATTTGAAGTTGTGAATCGATTTTAATATATTTTTTTTAAATATCAAGTACTAAAAGGTCTACCTTGGGACAAAATTTGAAATGTTTATTGAAGTTTCTTAGTCGAAAATCGGGATTTTTTATTAGCGATTTTTTTATTGAAAAAAATCATAACGCCACTGGATTCAGAGTGCCTCTAAATAGGTGTGACCAAAATTTCATGAAAAAATATTCATTATTAACAAAGTTATGACAACTCAAAAATTCAAAAACTCACACAGCTAACAGTCACAATAAATCATTTTTTTTATAACTTCAACAATGAAGTGCCGCCAGATGAAAAAAAAACGAATAGCGTAAATATTTTTAATGAAAATAACGGAATTAAATTCACACAATTCAACTTGCAATGAAGCAAAAAAATTTAATAAACGTAACTAATAAGTAATTATTGAAATGTTTCGATTCAGTGCAACAATTAATACTTACTCATATTCTAGTAGCCTCTACTAATCCACCACGTATTTCGATACATGTGTCGTAGCGCTTACGAATGTTTCTGATTACGTTCCTTAGTTCTTGAGGGCTAATATCTGCACATACCTGTCGAATTCTTGCACAAAGTTCATTTCTATCTCTTGAGCGGTTTGTGTGAGAAGTCCCCAAAGAAAAAAGTCCAAAACTGTGAGTTCTGGAGATCTGGGTGGCCACTCTATAAACGGACTACCACGGCCTATCCATCGGTTTGGAAAATGTTCGTTGAGCCATTGCCTCACAGCTCTGGCATAATGAACTGAACACCCATCTAACTGGACAATTAAATTTGATCGTTCATTGATTGGCAGCTTGTGAATAGCATCCCAAAACTCTGTGTTTAAAAATGCTAGAAACCTCTGCGCACTAATGTTTTCCTCAAAAAAGAAAGGACCAATAATTCGTTCGTTCAATATCCCACACCAGACCTTGATTTTTTGGGAATACTTGCTTTTACAGTTTATTACCCAGTTAGGATTATCCGCTGCCCAATAGCGACAATTCTGTGATGACACTACTCCATTTGTAGTGAAAGTGGCTTCGTCGGTATATAAAATATTTTTTAGCAAATTTCTATTGTTTAAATATTCCCCTTGGGCCCATAAACAATATTCCAGGCGTCTTGCTTCGTCGCCTTCTTAAAGTGTGTGTAAAAATATTGGCTTGAAAGGTTTAATATTCTTCGCCTTGAGACATCTCCGAATAGTTTCTCGTGGAATATTCAAATCTAAAGTGGCATTCCTTATACGGCATTAGGATTATTTCCGAAATAATCTAAAATGATCTGATCATTCCTGTCATTCCTGTTTCGTCTTTGGACGATTACTTTTTAACATCATTTTTGATACTGCACCAGTTTCATTGAATATTTTATTTATTTTATTTACCGTACCGCAGCTAATACGAGGACGATCTGGATGTCTCTCATTGAATACTCTACAAACCTCTCTAGCACTTCTAACGTCATCTCCCGAAAGGCGTACAATTTCAATTTTCTCTCTTACGCTCAATCTTGCAGCCATGACACAAAATAATTCGAAGAACTGTAAGGTGAATATTGTTGACAATAGTACACTTAAATCTTTCACAAGTGTCAAACTATAATATCATTTCCATGGCAACTAAGATTAAAATTGAAATATTAGGTCTTAGTTTTAGTTAATTTGCGTGAAAACTTGAATGTAATTCCGTTATTTTCATTAAAAATATTTACGCTATTTGTTTTTTTTTTTTTTCATCTGGCGGCACTCATGCCGCCATATTCTCATGGCTATATCTGTTGATATAGGGTGTTTTTTGTGACTGTTAGCTGTGTGAGTTTTCGAATTTTTCAGTTGTCATAACTTTGTTAATAATGAATATTTTTTCATGAAATTTTGGTCACACCTGTTTAGAGGCACTCTGAATCCACTGGCGTAGTGATTTTTTTCAATAAAAATATTACTAATAAAAAATCCCGATTTTCGACTAAGAAAAAATATTGTATTATGCCCTGAAACTTTAATAAACATTTCAAATTTTATCCCATGGTAGACCTTTTAGTATTCGACATTTTAAAAAAATAATATCTAGTAGACATTTCCACTGCATCCTGTACAAAACCAATGAACTTTTCGGTCGCCACTTGAGATTCTGTTGCTTCGAAGACTTCTTTCCATTTTACTTTTTCCATATTTTGTGTTAATATTTTGTCATCTACAATTTTATGGTACTCTGAATGATCTCTTTGGATGTGTTCTAGTTTTCTTACTCCAGAGAAAACAATTTGGATTAGAATCGTAAAGTGATCAGTTATGCAAGTTTGTATTGTCATTGGGAGAATGGTGTCATAAGTGTTGTTTTTAGCATATTAAAAATGTGATCTAGACAAGTAATAGATTGTTTCTGACATCGCGTTGATGCATTTATAGCTAAATTAAAACCGTGTTCATAGAGGGTGTCTAAATAGTTTCGAGAATCATTATTATTTTCTAAAATATCTATATTCATGTCCCCAATCAGAATATTGTAGTTATAATTTTTCTCTTGTTCACTAAGCACTATACTAAGCTCTTCTATGAATATGTCAATAGAGGTTGATGGGGATCTATAGAATGCATTTATGATGATTTCTTCATTATCCAGATAGCTTTAAGGCATGTCATGTTAGTACCACTAACTTCTTCCAATTCATGATACTGGTAAAGTTCCGATTCAATAAAAACTACAACTCTATCATTCTGGTTGAGTTTTCCTGAATTGTAGAGTGTTCTATAACCATTTGAATTGCATGTGGTAATATCTGGTATCAACCAAAATTCACTGAGCACAATACAATCTAGAGACGTATCTATTTCTTCAAGCAATATGATGAATTCATCGAAATTTTTTGATAAACTTCGAATATAAGTATGCATTATTTTAAAATTATTATGTTCATTATTGACTTTCAGGATTTCTTTAGCTTCCGAAGTATTTTGAAGTTCAAATGTGTCCAATTTATTTAAAGAAAAGTCTCATATATACGGATCCATAATTAATTCTATAAGATTCTATCTCAATTTAATATGTTTCATTTGACTATAATATAGAAATAGAGTTCTAGTGATATTATCATTACAGCCTCGTGGGTATTTATTGTGATTAGTAGGAGGTTTTCTTTTTTTCTTTGTCACTTATTGACCTTGTCCTCACTTTCTCGGTGATTTGGTTGGTCGTTTGCTTCTGTAATTATTTCCTGTTGGTTTCCGCTGTTTTTGGGGGTCCCAATGTTTGGTTTGATCTTTTCTTCCACTACTTTGGCCGTTTCTTCCTCAAATACTTCACGGAGGAGGGTATTTGGGTAAGTGTTCATGGGACACTATTTATCTTAGTGGCTTCTCGTTGATTTTCCTCGATATTTTCAGCTTCAAGTAGTTGACTCACCGTATATTCTGCACCATCAACTATCTACTAGTTTATTTCCTTTAATAAAAGATTTTCTGTTTGGGTTTTGTCTCTGGATCTGTAGATTCCTTTTCGGGACTGCCTGTTCTTCTCTTTGTTGGGTAGTGAGTTCCTGTGATATTGATATTTTGGTTCCTTTCAGTTTTTTGCAGTTTTGGTGAGATTTGATACAAATTTGATTTTCACAGGACAGTTTCTTTTCGATCCCAAGCCATATATGTCTTTTATTTCATTTGCTGCAATATCTACTTGAAGTAGTGACTTTATCTGATCTTGAATAAAATCAAAAGTGTTTTCGTGACGTTCTCTATCGAGTCCGAATATGACAATGTTATTTGATTTCTGCTGCCGCTCTAGTTTTTCAATTTTCTGCTTCAGGAAAGAATTTTCCGCTTCCATTTGTCTGATTCTCTCATATGACTCTTCTATTCTTAATTGAATTCGTGCTTCACTTGCATCAATAGCACTCTCAAGTTCTGTTCTATTTTGCTGAATTTCGTCGATTATACGTTTTGTATCATGCTCGAAATTGTAAAAGTTTTTGGTCTGTTTTGATGATTTATCGAGCGAGAAAAGATAAGGCGATTGTTTTAGGTTTTTCTATATGCACAGCGCTACATTAACAATCTCTCTTCGATCATGATTTTGGGTTGAATTTCGTTTATTTCCTTCAAATTGTAGTTGGGTGTGATGAAATACTCTACTTATGAGCCTACCTTGTTTGGGGTATTTTCTTCGTAACTATTTCTCGAGATTTTCAATTAACTTCACAGAGCAACAATTCGAGTAACTTAACTGTTAGGCGGACCACATACTATTCTCCATTAATAAAAATCAATTGATGTAAGTAAGGTCCGCCAATCTCGACGTCCAAGCAATAGATTCTTCTCAACCAATCCACTTATCAGGAGACATTACATCAAACTTTTCTCGTACTTCCTCCAAAAAATATGCTGGTGTCCCATCTTACTGAAATGTATTTCATCTTTGACATGATTAACCAGATGTTCGATCAACCTAAGAAAGTCTTCTCTGAGGAATCGAACGAACTCTTGTCCATTCAGTTTTTGTTCGAAAACGTATTGGTCGAACAACGTGATTATCCACAATACTGTCATAATACAATATGACTCAATTCATGTTGATGACCATACGCATACGCAATTCATGTATATTTTCAGTACTCTAATGATTGTAGTTATACTTACTGACAAATATAATTCTGTGAGAGGTACTTTCATCGGTGAACATTATGCTCAACGGAAATCTTTTCATTGTAACTACTACAAAAAAATCTGCTTCTATCAGCTCCTGGTGTAGCTGTATTAGGAGCTGCTATTAGATGTCTCTGAATCTCTGCTTGTTTCCCCTAACATTCGATTCAGTATTTTCTACCACTGTAAGACTAACAGCTAATTGATTTTGATGAATCAATAGTGTTTTACCACGACTTTTTTTCGTATTTGACAAGACCTGTGCTGACAAATCATTCCTTCAATTATCCAGAAAAAATTTCACCTACGGATGCTGTCTGTCAGGATATTTTGCGGCATTGAGATACACAAAATACTAAAAACCGATTTTGTTCACCTCCACCCATCAAACATCATTCCAATAAATACTTCCTTCATAAACTAATACAGTTTTCAAGCAAATTACACACCCAGCTATTTTTTTTAATACCTTCATTCAATAAATATATGTATATACAAAAATATACCTACCATCTATCTTATAAACTATTTATATACATATGTATTTATAGTTCAGGCATTTATAATTCAAACTAAAAATAAAATATTTTATTTGAAAAATTATTTATTTCCTCTGACTTAATTTTACGCCACCTATCCACTCTGAGCATATCAATAAAATCTTCTATGTGTTTATGAACATCTAAATTGTAATGAACAATTCCACATATTGCCCAAACCCACACTCTTCTATCCAACATATTATCAATCTTGACATTCAATAAATCTTTGGGTTCGGTGTACATAGTTGTCAATCCATATATCCTAGTTTGTTTCTACTCCACTCCCATATATCCCTTGCTGGACCACACGTTGTTAACCTATGTGCAATATTATCAGTTACATTTACTGCAATCCGCACTAATGCTCAATGCATGTGAATACAGTTTTTCTGCCATTGGAAACACTTCATTTATGGCTTTATAAGCACTGGAACGCCACCTTGTTGGTGTATATGTGTTTATTAGGATATTTGACCAGATGCGACTCCAATCATATTGGGGATGTTTGAGTTGTATTGTTGGGGTTTTATTTCCCTTTCCCATTATTTGTCTATATATAACCTTAGAAGTTGCCAACTCGTTCTTGGTGAACACAATCCCTAAATCTCTAATACTTTTACTAATATTTTTTTGATCAAGTTCAATCCTCCTTTTTTATACGGCAGGTACAACTGATCTCTAGCCACCCTATATAAACTCCCTTGCCATATGTAATTTCCCGTGAGAAGTGTTATTTTTTGGCTATATTTTTCGGGAGAAGGATCACCTGTGCCAAATACCATAGTTTAGACAAAACATATGTATTTACAAACCACACTTTCCTAATTAAATCCAAATCTCTCACATAGTTCAAGAGTAAACACAGCCTTATATTTTAACTGACCTTGTCCCAATTTTCATTCACCATATCTCGAAATCTGTTTGAAATAATTACTCCCAAGATTTTAATTTCTTTTTTTTACTGGAAAATTCCTTATGGCAGTTTGTTGTAACTCCGTCATTCGCCCAAGAGGTAAAATTTCGGATTTATGAACATTTATTCTAGCATTTGCACCTTTTTCATATATCCTGATTATTCTGTTTATAGTATCTACATCTCTTTCGTCTTTGATATCATCCGCATACGCCGATATTTTCCTCAGACTATCCCCAATGTTGATACCCTGCAGACTGAAGTCAGCTATTCTAATGAAAGGTTCTATAGATAAACTAAACAGTGTCATTGACATAGGACAACCTTGTCAGATCGAAGTTCGTATGTTGAAACCATCTGACAGATATCCATTCAGTAATATTTTTGAGCGAGCACCCTTATATATATTTTTGAACATCTCAATTATGTTCCCATTGAAGCCCATTGCTCCCATTACAGCCAACAGGTATTTATGATTTACCCTGTCAACAGCTCTACTGAAATCCAGTGACAGTGTCGCACCTGCTTGTTGTTTATCTTTTTTGAAAAATAAAACTGTGTCCCGCACTAACAACAAATTATTGAATATTGATTCATTGTTACCACCTACCTGTTCCAGTCCAATAATATTTTTTATATTTTTCATTCGATATGCAATTATTTTCATAAACAACTTGTAATCAGTGTTGAGCAGTGTGATTGGTCTAAAATAGGACAAATCTTTTGCGTTCTTTACTTTGGGGACAAGGGTAATGACTGCCTCTGAAAACTCTTTTGGTATTATTGTCTTACCGGAGAGTAGCATGTTAAACATTTTACTGAGCTCATTTCCGAGTTCATCGAAAAACGTCAAGTAGAATTCATAGGTGAGTCCATCTAAGCCAGGTGTTTTTTTCTTGGCCGTTCCAACAAGCACCCCTTTCACTTCATCCACAGTTATTTCTTTTTTCAAAAACATGTTATCACGATGGGATACTTTGTTTTTAATATGAGCAAGTAGACACCTGGTGTCCCTGTCATTGACTTGTGGGTCCTGTTGATTATCATTAAACAATTTTGAATAAAAGGTATTAGCATAGTTGATCATATCTTTAGAATTTGTAAGTATTTGACCATTTTCAGTTTTTACGGAAGGAATGATGGATATTTTGTTTTTCTTTTGCTTCATGAGATCATACAGGCTGTATCTCTCGTTTATACCTTCCTTATCTTTATTTTTGAACCTAGTGTTTAGTTGTTGTTCTTTCAGCTGTAATATTGTATTTTTAATCTCCCTATATTCATTCAAAACGTTTTCGCCTCTGTTCAACTTTTCATTTGTTTCAAAAAGTGCCTTTTGATAAAAATCCATCATCTGCCTATTCTCAATGGCCTGCTCTATTTCGATGGACTTAAAATAAGCTGTAGTTCTTTTTTTAAAACATCCAAACCACCACTCTATGAAGTTTCTATTATATAGTTGATTTGTTTTCAAAGATCTTATTTCTTCTCGCAATTGATTCCTCAGTCATAGAAGATCGTTTCACTTTCCAATAACCCCACCCGTGACTTGTGACCCTGACTTTGTTGTTGGGATTCACCTGTATATATACAATGACCGCCTTATGGTCTGAACAGGCGATTAGCTTTATTTCACATCTATTGATTGAATCTGTAATTTCCTTCGATATGTATACTCTATCTATTCTAGATGCCGTATTTTCTCTAACAAAAGTATATTCTATTTTATTTTTTTGATTTAAATCCCAAGTATCTTTTAGATGCAGCCCTTGCACGAGATTCAATAAAGGTTTACAAATATTAGTTCGATTCAGTGCTTGATTTTGTTGTACGATGGTATTAAAATTCCCGAGTAGAAAGATCGGCAGATTGCAATTCAAATGCATTGTGATTTCGTTTTGAAAAAATCTATTTCTATCTTTTAGATGCAGCCCTTGCACGAGATTCAATAAAAGTTTACAAATATTAGTTCGATTCAGTGCTTGATTTTGTTGTACGATAACATTAAAATCCCCGAGTAGAAAGATCGGCAGATTGCAATTCAAATACATTGTGATTTCGTTTTGAAAAAATCTATTTATCTCATTATAATTTTGAGATCCCGATGGTGCATACACATTTACATATCTCATGTTATTGATTGTTGCTGAAATAATTCTTCCGTCTGTGGAACAGAGCACATCTTTAATATCAAACCCGTGTCTGCAGATGATTCCCGTTCCTCTCTGCATTTGCCCAACATTACTCAGAAAAGAATACCCAAAAACGTTATATAAATGCTCTGTAATCAGTTCTTGTACAAAAATCAAGTCTATATCATTTTTCTTGATGAAATCATGTTTTGTGTTATTTTTCAAACCATTACAATTTATAGTAGCTATAGTTTGTATGTGCGTCATTCGGATCTCAAAAGAAAAAAAACATAAAATAGCTAGATATACCTAATATATTAATCAACATCTGAAGGATATCCACGATGGGACAAAACAAACAATATCCTTGCTTTATTAACGGGTATATATCACAAAACTCACTCAGATTTTCACTTACTCAGAAAAAAGGATCTTCACTATCCTTAGACTGTTCACCCTTTTCGTTCTTTCCAGATGTTACCATGTTCCGCTTGCCGCAGTCGGTCCAAGTTGTTCCAGCTTTTGCTGGAAGTTTGATAGTCAGCTTTGGCACTTTCCTCTCCTCTTCGGAGCTGGGATCTGTTTTTTGTCGCTTTTTTTCCTTAAACCGGCCATTATCTTCGTAACGTCCTCCCAACTACCCGGTGTCGGTGAAATTATATCACTAGGTGATTCAATCTCCGATTCTTCTTCCGGAAAATTTCATTGAGCTCTTTTCCTCCTTCCGTTTATCATTTTGTCCTTTTATAGTTTGATTTACTGGTGTGGACTCATCCATCTGAGTTTCAGGAAATTCCAGCTGCATCTCTGTGTTTTCCGTCTGCCTTTCTATATCATCAGATACTACTGAAGCGTTCGGTCTTCTTATGTGATTTACTCTATTCAGCGGCCTTTTTGGACACTCTTTTCTTTCATGTCCTGGTTCTTCACGAATCATACATGTGCGTACCTGATTGGAATACGTAACCAATGAGGTACACCCTTCGATCGACACATAAGACGGTACTGGTTTTTTCATGGCTATCCACATTGCTCTTATTCCAGTTTCCACGTTGAAGAGCCCATCGCCAACATATTTCTCATTTCGAATACTTTTGACAATTCCATAATTTGACATCTTCTCCTTGATTTTCTGGTTGTCCATTTCCAATGGGAAATCGTAAATCTTCACTAATGCATCGTCAGTATCCTCTGTTATGAAGACATCAACCTCCTCGCCTTCATCTCCTACGTATTTGGCTATTCCGTCACTGAACTCCTGCAGAATTGCCTGCATCTTCACGTTTGATACCAACTTGAGAAACACTTTATGCCTAACATGATCAAATTGTATTCCTACAATTTGATCCACAGTACACTTCAACACATTCTTTATCCACATATGAAGGTTTGTGTTCGACGGTTTTTTCCGAACGTTCTTAAAATTTAACGTTAGCGTATTCACTCTCTTAATCACCATACTGACTCACTGTTATTACTTGCACTTATCACTCGTCGCACGTCTGTACCCTACGGTGTCTAATGCAAGACTGATACTATTAACAAAAGTCACATTTTAGTTTTTGTTGCATTTGTGGTAGGTGCGTATCACTACGTCGAAATCTCGCTACGTCTAAAGCCATCCGTTTCCCTGAGGTCACCTAAATATTAAAGTTGCCAAAATTCAAATTAATTTCATTTGGCGGAAATTCGAAGTAATGAGATTTCGACGTAGTGAGAATTCGACGTAAGAAAAATAATTTGCCTAGAAGCAAGGAGTCTCACTACGTCGAAATTTCATTTAACCTCTGCATTCACGCCATCAAAACGCGAGTTATACCAAAACATTCCTCTGTAATTTTACATTGTATTTCTAATAAATACTGAGAGAATAAAATGTAGGATTATTTGTAAATTACAAATATACGATTGTTTACGAAACATGTTACAAACTTAACCCGCCATCAGTCGCGTGGTCAAAAGTTACGCGATAGGTCGCGTGTTAGATTTCATCTAACGTACCATGATTGAATACTAATGATAAAAAAAATAACATTCTAAGTGTAAAATAATAGGGAATGTTGCTTCAATACTCTAAAACAGTCTCCAAACTACGGCCCGCGGGCCAAATCCAGCCGGTCAGTGTCATTAATCCGGCCCGCGACAGCCAATGATTTACTGTCATCAATCTGGCCCGCGACAGCCAATGATTACCTAATTGTTGTTACTATTGCTGTGATAAGCTGAAGAAGAAAACACAGGATGATACATACTCGGTTTTATTTACTTGCAAGGTAAAACTTAACGACATAAATGATGACAAAGGAAACTTAAGTATCTAAGTTTAAGCATATTAATAACTAACAAATAATTGAAATGAATCACAGTAAAACAAAAACACTAATGAAATTTATGTTATTGTGATTTTCCACCGACAATACTTTGTAGTTGTGGATCAATTTCACTTGTACCAATTATCAAAAGGGATTTAAGATGCTCATCGGTTAATTGAGATCTGTAAACATTCTTTGTGTACTTCATCTTGGAAAACGTTTTCTCACACAAGTAAGTAGTACCAAAAACAGAAAACAACCCACGAGCAAATTTATGCAAATTATCAAATTGTTCCAGTGGAAGACTCTCATAAAATTCCAACAAAGATGAATTTTGATATTTGTTCTTAAGCATATCACTGCACCGTAAATCAATGATTTCCATTTGGACTTCCGGAGCAAGGGTTTCAATGTCAGAATCAAAAGGATTTTGAAAAAGCTTAATTTCATTCGCAATGACATCAAAATCTGAAAAACGAGTATCAAAATTTATCTTCAAAGCACTCAAAGTTTCGATTCCAAAATTGACGGGAAATTCAGTCTCTGTAGTGTGGCTGAATATTTCACATGTTTCAAAATGTATGAAACATTTTTTACGTAATTGTTATTGAAATAGTATTATTTTCTGCCTGAAGGATTTGATATTGGTGTATAAATCAGGGAGAAGCTGATTTTCTCCTTGCAATCTCAAATTCAGTTCGTTCATATGATTTGTCAAATCGACATAGAAGGCTAACTTCCACATCCATTCACTATTTTCTAAATCGGCAAAAGGGCGCTGCTTCTCATTTGAAAAAATTTCGATCTGTGCTCGAATTCAAAAAAGCGCTTAAGGACTTTTCCGCAACTAAGCCAGAGTACGGTAGTATGATATGGTAAATCATTTTCTCCAATCTGTTGAATAAACTCACGGAATTGTCGGTGATTCAGCCCAGTGTATCTGATGAAGTTAACAACTGATATGACTGGTTTTAGAACTTCAGACATATCCAAACATTTTCCGCACAAGGACTGTTGATGAATGATACAATGTAAGACTAATGGTTTTGAACCACCATCATTTTCTACAGCCTTTGACATAAGTGCAACCACTCCTTTATTTTTACCATACATATTTTTGCCTCAATCAGTTGTTATATATTTAAAATTTCTCCATCGAAGGTTCTTTTTATTAATGGCATTTTCAACTCCCTTAAAAATATCTGCCACAGTTGTCGTGCCGTGAATACTATCAATATCAAGAAGTTCTTCATACACTTCATAGCTTTTATCTACTCCGCGAATAAAAATCAACACCTGAGCAGTATCTGACACATCCGTTGACTCATTCAATGCTAGAGAAAACCACTCATGATGTCCATTTTTGTCAGACAGTTGAGATGATATATTTTCTGCGATGTCTTGCACCCTCCGAGCCACGGTGTTTGCTGACAAACTGACACTTTCAAATAAATTTACCTTTTCGGGGCATATTTCTTCGGCTACTGCAATCAAGCATTCTTTTATCATTTCTCCATCGGTGAATGGTTTGTCACGTTTTCCGATTTCAAGAGCCACACGAAAGCTGGCGCCAGTTGCAGACTCTTGTTCACTATTCGCTTTGGTAAACAAAGATTGCTGCGATTTGAGTCCGCGTTTCAAAGCTTCAAATTTTTCCTTCCGAAAACTTCCTGTATACTTGGAGTAACTTTGAAGATGTTTCGATTCATAGTGTCGTTTATTGTTATAGTCTTTGAGAACAGCTATGGTTTCTCTCTTCTTTATTGGCCGATGCTTCCTGTTCAGGCGCAATTGGGAGCTATGGTTTCATTACAAATTAAACATAGAGCCTTATTACTGGACTTAATCACAAAATACTGAAAGTTACATTTTTCTTGGAACGTTCTGCATTCACTGTCGATTTTTCGCTTCTTTTCCATACTAACAAATCACACATAAAAACAATAAGTCAAATTAAAATACTTTTATTGACGGGTGTCACTTTATTTCACAATAGACAGTTTCGCTTCCTTCGCCTTTCCTACGCAGACTAACTCGCAGTTGCGCCGCTAGCCTTTTTATATGCAATTATTACTGTCATCTCGAGATGATCGGAATACCCTAGCTAGAACCAGAACTTTCTCGAACCAACGCGGTAATTCCCAATATTTAATTACGCCTAATGCCACCTATATAGCGGGTAGCTGAAAAAGACATTACATATTAGCACTTTGCGACTATCCTAGTCTAGAAATATAGTTAAGGGCAGAAATTGGCCCTTGAAACAAACTGAAAAAATCATTATGGCCCGAAGGCTTCAACGTTTGGAGACCCCTGCTCTAAAATAACAAATATACAGTACAAACTATTTCAATTTGCAAACACATAAAGAAAAAAGCTTGACTAATTTTATAAGTACCAGTAATATTTTAAAATTTGATACTTTAGATTTAATTATCTTCTTCGATGTTACAATGAGAACAGGAGAATGCAGTAACAGCCGTCTGTTCATTGCAAATTGATTTTGCAAAAGTTGTACATCGCCTTTTCGAGAACCTAATTTTGCGTACCTACTGCCTAAAAATGGCATCGTGCCCTCTCTTCCGGTAGAACTGATGCAGTATGTCCACACCAGCTAAATATAACATTCCCAAAAAGGCATTTGTTTTTGAATTACCTGCAAATTATTATGTATTCCGGGTCGAAGAACGAAATTTTATATTCTTTTAGAAAAGTCAGACGTCTTTCAAAAACTTTACTTTTTTTTTTTCAACAACTCATATTTTCACATCAACGTTGATCACTACTAACAAATGTCAACTAAAAACGATATACAGGGTGTAATCACATAACAATGATAAATCTATAACATTCTCCCCCTTAGTAATTGAATAACAAATTACTACTATTTTATAACATCTAAAACGATGAGTCTTGAAACTGGTCGTCGAAAAATCGTGCCAGTACTATTCTTCACATCGACAATCCTGATTTTACCATCTTTGGCAGGATAAACTTCGTTGATAATACCTCTCTGCCAAATATTTCTGGGTCCATTTGGATCTACCATTAAAACAAATCTCCTACACGGACAGATTTTGAATCACCATGCCATTTTGATCTCCTGATCAAACTTGGCAAATACTCCTTTGTCCATCTGAACCAGAATAAATCAGATAATTTCTGTGCAGCACGCCAACTGGACATCAAATTCATATCCCTATCGCTGGTTTCGGTACAGGAGAGTGCAGCATACGACGGACCGATGAGAAAGTGATTAGGAGTCAATGCCTCTGCATCTTCAGAGTCCAACGAAACATATGTTAAAGGCCTAGAATTTAATATATTTTCGCATTCAATCAAAAAAGTTCTCAGAATATGTTCTGGATAGTACTTTGATTTTAAAATTTCTTTTAAAACCTTTTTTATACTTTGAATAAGTCGTTCCCAACATCCTCCCATGTGAGGTGCTAGAGGAGGATTGAAAACCCATTTAATTTTTTTCATTGCACAAAATCGTAGTATTTCATCCTGGTTCAACTTCTTCAGTTCTTGAGATATTTCCTTTTCAGCTCCTATAAAGTTTTTTCCATTATCACTATATAATTCCTCAGGAAATCCTCTCCGACATCCAAACTGACGAAGTACATTGATAAATGAATTCGTACTCAAATCATGTGCTATTTCAAGATGAATAGCTCGAGTGACCATACAGTTGAAAATAACACCATATCTTTTTTCTCAGCTCCTCTTGACTGATACTTCTAAAGGTCCGAAATAGTCAACGTCTGTTTTAATGAAGGCCCTGATTGTGGGTTCAATCCTGCAAGGGGGTAGTTGTCCCATCATTGGGATTCTCGGTAAAGCTCTTTGATTTTTACAATGTTGACAGCTGTTCCAAGCACTTCTTACCGCTTGCCTCATTCTTAATATCCAAAATCTCATTCGCAGATTATTCACTACCATTTCTTGACCATGGTGGTGAACCATTTCATGATAATGTTGGATCAGAAGTTTAGTTATTCTGTGGTTAGGATCTAAAACTATAGGACGTTTTGCAGAGTCGGTCAACTGAATTGACTGGTCCAGTCTTCCACTGAGTCGTATGAGTCCATCATCCTCAGAATAACTACAAGAAAGAGTGTAAAGTCGACTTTTACTTCTGATGGGCATTTTATTTCTAAGAAATGTCATCTCTTCATTGAATGAATCCAACTGAATTTTTCTGAAAAGATGAACTTCAGCTTTGCAAATTTCCTCTGCAGTTAATTCGGACTTGAATTTACTGTGATTCTTAATAATTTCATAAAACCTAATGACATAGGCTGTAGCACGTAACAATCTCTTCCATTTAGAGAACCTATTCGGGTCAGGCACTATGAGATTATCTTGAATGAAATGATAGAATACAAATTCGCAAGGTCTTTCTTCCAAATGATCAATATTTACTTCCCTTTCCATTTTTTCTTTTGGCCACTGATCTGGTGATAATATCAAGAAATCTGGTCCGGTAATCCATCTCCGGTTATTATCGCTAAACGTAATTTTTTCCAATCTCTTCGTAGCTTCATCAGCCACATTTTCTTTGGAATTGATGTATTTCCATTCTGAAGAATTCGTCAAGTCCTGTATTTCTCCTAGTCTCTGGGCAACAAAAACTTTGAATCTTCTAGCTTCAGACCGTATCCAATACAAAACCGTTTTCGAGTCGCTCCAGTATCAAATAGCTGAAATTTCCATGTCTAAGGTTTTCTTCAAGAAATGTCCTAGGCGCGCTCCCATCAGTGCAGCTTGTAACTCTAACCTAGGAATGGAAAGAGGTTTTAAAGGTGCCACTCGTGTCTTAGCAGTGATAAAACTTGTCTCAACTTTCTCTCCTTGTTGAATTCTTAAGTAGGCTACAGCTGCGTAACATTTTTCAGAGGCATCGCAGAATATGTGGAGTTGAATCTCACTTTTTTGTCTATCCAAAGTGAAGTATTGTCTGTGAATCTTGAAATCGTGGATAGTTTTCAAATCTGCAATCCACAGTTGCCACTTTTCATCCATACAATCTGAAATTTCATCATCCCAGCCAATTTGACTTCTCCAGATGTCCTGTAGTAAAATCTTCCCTTGAAATAAAAAATTTGCCAGAAATCCTAATGGATCAAAGATGGACATCAAAACTTTCAAGATTTCCTTTTTTGTTGGTCGTCTTAGGTGTTCCAAAATATCGCTGTCAATTTTCTGAAATTTTGTTTGAAAGCTGAACGTGTCGTCATGAGGATTCCAAAAAACTCCTAAAATTCTTTCCAATACGAATTCTCCATTCTTTTCCATATTCTTTCCACCTGAAGCTAAGAGTGAAACATCAATACTTTGGCTGATTTTTTCATGATTCGTGATCCAGTTACAAATGACAAAACCTCCTGCTTTGTGTACATGAATCACATCCTTAATAAGACTTATTGACTCTTCGAGTGTGTCTGCCGATCCCAAATAATCATCCATATAGTGTTGTTGTATGATGGCAGTTGCTGCTTCTGGAAATTCTTCTCTGAAGTCTTCGGCATTTCTGTTTTTAGCCTCCTGGGCTAAGCAAGGTCCACAGGTCGATCCAAAAAATACGACAACAATTTCATATGTATCAGGTTCAATTCGTCGATCTTTACCTCGCCATAATATTCGTTGTGCAGAGCAATCTTCCGGTCTTACTTTAACTTGCAAAAACATTTCTTTTATATCAGCAGTGAATGCATATCTTTTAATTCTAAAATTCAACAGAATATCATTCATGGAGTTATACAAATCGGGACCTGTCAATAAATTATCATTTGAGGCTCACACCGTGACTTCTGACTGAAGCATCAAAGACAATTCTTAATTTATTTGGTTTGTTTACATTTGTTACCCCGAAATGTGGCAAATACCATGTTTTCTCATTCACATTATTTGCTTCTTTTTTTGTCAACTTCTTGATATAACCTTTCTTCGCAATATATTTCACCGTACTTCTCATCTCTATCCATTTTTCGTTCAATATAGTTCAGTCTTTTTAGCGCATTTGTTCTGCTTTCAGGAAGAACAATGTTATCTTTTTTCCATAGAAGTCCTGTTTCAAATCTCTCTCCACTTCGTTTCATTGTTGTGTCCAAAATATGCTGTGCTCTCTTATCTTCAATCGACAAAACTTTATCAGACATACTTTGAACAGTTTCCAATTTCCAATTTTCTTTAACCATTTCGTGTAGAATATCCAAATCATCCTTCTCATTTCGGAGATCGTGGGTACTGATATGACAGACGATATGTTCATTACTGGAGACATCCAAATTTCCATGAATTACCCATCCCAATAATGTTTTGCTCAGGGCGGGTCCATTCCATGGTCCAGAAATGAGTTTTCTGTTAACTAAAAGTGGCCAATTATCTTGTCCGATGAGTATCCTGGGTTGAGCATCTTTCAAGGGTGAAATCTTGTCCTGGATGTATGGATACTTCATCCTGATTTTATCGAAATCTACTGTTTGCGAGTGAAGAGAAAGTTTCGTTGTTCGTACATGGCGCATCTGAAAATTGGGACCATTGTCTTTGGAACTAATAGTAAATGAAACAACTTTAGAATCATTTTGTTGATGAAACAAATCGTCATTAGTCCATTGTAGAGAAAGACTTTGTATGGGACCGTCAAGACCAAGATAATTAGCAAATTCTTCATCTATTAAAGAAATTGTTGATGCGTCATCCAAAAGTGCATAAGTTTCGACTGTTTTGTTTCGACAAGTGACAACTACGGATTTATTATTGAAAACGTGAGAATTTGTTCCAACAATGGCAGAGTCATCAACATTATTGGCTTCATTAATAGTCTGAGGAACGTCTTTATGTAATAACTTATGATGAAACTTTGGACATTGTTGGACTCCACATACCTTCCGTTTTCTGCATTGCTTTAGATTATGATAAAAACTCAAACAAGAAAAGCATATCTTATTTTCCGTTATTATTGACCACCTACCATCTACTGGCATTGACTTGAATTCAGAACACTCTGTAAGATGATGCACATTTTTCTTACAGCAAATACAAGATTTTTTGCTCGTTGCTAAAGTAACTCATTTTTTGACATATTTTGATTTTGACGTATTTTCCTGAATGTCATATTTTGGAATTTGAATTTGACTAGCCGCATTTGCCTTTTCATCAAGCCACTTTCCTAATTCTACTAGTTTGAATCGTGGTTTTTCTAACTTAGAAAGGTGTTCTACCCATGATAGCTGATATGAGGTTGGTAATTTACTCATTATTTCATTCACTAGAATTGAATTATGTAAATGTTCTTCCTCATTGAGCGATTCTATAGTAGCTACAAAATTTTTGATTTCATCACAAAACTCTATGAATAACTCAAGCTTTTCTTCTCTCACGGGTGGAAATTTCTTTATTTTCTCTAACAACATCATTATTATATGATCTGGCCGACCAAAACGATTTTTCAGTAAATCAATAACTTTGTCAACATTTTGTGGCATTATTAAAAGGGATTAAACAATTTTTTTGTGCCTTTTAGGCACTTCTGTAGTCTAGATTGATTTTCCTCGTTTGAAAATCCACAAATAGCGTTATAATTATTATAATGATAAATACAATTGGGCCATTCACTTGGATTTCCGTCAAAAATGGGAAGTTCTCGTGGCAGAGATTGCCTTGTTAATATTTTTGTCATCTGAGGAAGAGTCATTTGATACATATTGTTATGAAAGAAAGGGGTAGAATACTTTTCCGGACTATTTTTAGAATGAGAATCTCTTACCAATTCATCTTCTTTTACCATAAATATCGAATGCTTATCCTCACCGTCATGCCCGTTTGTCCATGGAGTTTTACCGTCGATCCAATCTTCCACGTTAGGCTTTTGGGACTGATGCATTGACATTGACTCACTTTCATCACTATTCTCTTCAATTTCTGCTACTTTCAGGGCTAGTTCTAGATCTATAAGCTCTTTTTCTAATGTTTTCTTCTTTATTGCCGTTTCGATTTCCAATTTCTTCAGTCTTGAAGCTTGACTACTCCTACTGCTTCCTTTTAGTTTGGAAGGAGATTTTCTGATTGCTCCTTGACCTTCAACTGCTGTCACGACTACATCAGATTTAGCCTCTAGCTTCTCTTTCTTTTCTTTCAATCTTCGACTGTACCTCAGGTTTTGAACAGATTTGCTTGCATTCATGCTATCCATGGTGTTGTTTCTTTGCATATCTCGAAGGACCATATGTTTTTGAATCACCTGCAAATTATTATGTAATCCGGCTCGAAGGACCATATGTTTTTGAATTACCTGCAAATTATTATGTATTCCGGGTCGAAGAACGAAATTTTATATTCTTTTAGAAAAGTCAGACGTCTTTCAAAAACTTTACTTTTTTTTTTTCAACAACTCATATTTTCACATCAACCTTGATCACTACTAACAAATGTCAACTAAAAACGATATACAGGGTGTAATCACATAACAATGATAAATCTATAACAGCATTTATTTTATCAAAATTGGGAGCAAGGCAATCTCTTTCTCTGCTAAAAAAGGGTCCATCTTGTTAAGTTGTTTATTGGTGCGATTTGTTATATACTCAATAATTTTGTTTGGGAAATGAAATTTCCAACAATCTATTTTTGTTCGTGAATTTTTAGCAACTTGCTTCACACCAGGAAGCTGAGTAACTAAATTTTTGCTGAGAGTTTTTCGTGAATGTGGTTGCTTGTGGACCAACCATTTAGTTCCGACTTTTCCTGTGTATACTAAATCGCTTGAATCACTAAAACAGACCTGTAATAATTGTTGATCTGTATTTTCTTCGGAATTTGATTGCTCTGAATCGGTGTTGTGTAAACTGTGCTCAGAAGCTGCATTTTCATCGTTGGACTCTAAATCAGGATCATATATGATACTCCTGCTTCTTCTTCTTCCAACATTTCATCCCACACAGCTTGCAGACGCTTTTGATCTTTTTGGTACCACATTATACAATGCATAAATTCACAAAAAAAAAAATTTTCACAATTCGAAAATGGCTTTTCCCTTTGAAAAATAAATAACATGCACGTATTCTCCGTATATCATGCAAAACCAAGCTTTACTCAGCTCGGCTCTATAATCAGGATCAGCTCAACTGTTCATATAATAATACTCATATTATAATACTTATAATGAAGCCCAAAATACATTCGGCGGGCGACGTCTGAAAATTGCTAGAATTCTTCAAGTAAATAATGCTCACCACGCACATTAAATAGAGACAATAATTTTGAGTTGAAATAAAAAATGAAAATAAAAAATTGTGCAATTCAAGTAAAAGGCATCTTAGGTACAAAAAAATAGAAAATAAAAATAGAATTACTGCAAATTAAATAGGATAGTGAGAAAAAATTAAAAAATTAAAAAAAAATATGTTGAACGGTTCTATTGAAAAAAAGGTAATGATGTAGATAATGCGCTAAAAACTAAAAAATAATTCGGAAGATCCTAAGTAGCAGTCATGACACACTTTGAGGTAGTTGCGGAACATATGTAATCCACCACTTTGTAGATGCGCCCATTTGGATTCACAATGATACAGAATTCATTAAATTGTATTGTGTGTATCAGATCAATCTGTCAACAGAAAGGAGGTCAAACTTCAACTACTGAATATGACTCAAACAAACAAACAGGGCAAGTTAAATAAAACCGTTTAAATCTTGATAGACTTTTGAAGTACTTTTGCATCGAATCTAACCCATTATACACTTGATTTTTACTTTAAGAAAGTTATCACAGTGTAAATTAATTGAAGGGTTCATACAACATAGTCATATAAATGCTAAGATACAGTAAAAAGTAAAATAAGAATTGCTTTCGTTAGGTAGTGAAGTTAACACAAGGTCGGAAAGTTGATATATAAATATCTGTTATTTGTACAAATTTTCGTGGTACTTGTCAGTCCAGACCGCAGATAGAAAGTTGGGTTAGGTTCATAAAAGCTTGATTTGAAGGCTCTAAGCCGCCAAAGTCGCGAGCTCAACTTTAAGTGATCTCAGGGCTAATGCATTTAAAATTTACAGTTCAAACAGATTTTTTATTTATCATAACTGTTGATGTCCATGTCCAACACGATCCTATGAGCATACAAATAAACAGTGATCAGATGTGATCTTCATTTTGAAATGTAAGATATGACAATAACAAACACAGTGCATAAAGTTTCTATCAAACTTCACGTGCTTCTGCAGTGGTTGCCTATGCAAATATGACTTAAGAATATGTGGCCGTAACAGTATTCCGTGACGTGACAGATGTTCTATGGCATGACTACAATGACAGTTTATTCAATATTTTATGGAGGGGGTGACATGTGTACGAATTCGACGAATCGAATTTTCTCTGAGAAGTTCCACGTAGGACCACATAGCGGTAGCGGGCAACTAGAAAGTTAATGGGAGAAGTCAGATTTTGGTTGATGTTACGTTGATGGAGTGTCGTGTGTGAGAGATCAAGTGAAATCGTTAGGTTATTTATTCTTTAAAAAATAGTTCGTCTCCTGAGATCAATTAAAATGAAATTCTTTTTGTTTGCATTATTAGTTTTACCAGTTGTAATTTTGACTTTCGATAATGGTAAGAAAAAACTCTTAACAAGGTCTTTCAAGATACTCTTTTTTTCAAAATACGTGGCGGTAATCAAGCTGCACATGAATCATATTTCATCATTTAATGAACTTATTCCACCTAGTCTTATTTATTTTCCTATTTAGCTTGAATATTTTTAATCATTTCATTCAACATATGGAAAAAAATTGTTCAATCCTGTTTTCTTAAACAGGTAAAAGGGTATTCTCCTATGCTGAAGAAGATCCTTTAGAAGATGAGATTGATGTTGAAGGAGAAGCCGAGGTAGAAGAAGTTGGAGGTGTAGAAGAGGAGGATGAAGATGATGGTAAAACGCTTTCTTCACCAGATGTAGACACCACATTGTTATTTGTTCGACCCATACCTACTGGAGCATCACAGTTTGGTAAGATAAATTTAGGCCAATATACATCAGTTCTCTATACATATACATTTTTTTTAGAAATTCCTGCTGGCTTACCAGTAGAATTCTTGGTTGGATTCCGTAATAAAGGAGATCAAGATTTCATTGTTGAATCAATGGAAGCATCATTTAGATACCCTATGGACTTCAATTTCTTCATTCAGAACTTCTCTGCTATTGGCTACAACAAAATTGTCCCCCCTGAGCAGGAAGCTACATTGCATTATAGTTTTTTGCCTTCTGAAGCTTTTGCTGGCAGGCCATTTGGTTTGAATATTAACTTAGCATACCGAGATGCTGCTGGAAATGCTTTTCAAGAAGCAGTATACAATGAGACTGTCCAAATCGTGGAGCTTGAGGAAGGTTGGATTTTTTTTTCTTGCGATAGAAGTTTTTTGTATTCTATTAATTCAATATTTTTTATTCTCAGGTTTAGATGGAGAAACATTCTTCTTATATGTTTTCTTAGCTGCCGGAGTTGTACTACTATTGGTCATTGGACAGCAAACATTGCTCTCTGTTGGGAAGAAACGCACAGGTGGAAGTGGTGGAAGCAGTAGAAAGGCAGCACCTGTGGAAACTGGAACCAATAACCCAAATAACGTTGATTATGACTGGTTGCCAAAACAAACTCTTGCAAATTTGAGTGAGTAAATATAATTAAATGGAATGCATTCAGCTGTCTTTCTGTCTAAACAGTTGACCATTTGTTGACTGAGCAAGGCCACAAATTAATATGAGTTGGTGCTGTGCTGTGAATAGCAATCAATTGCATAGTGAAACCTACTTATATCTCAATGTTTTCAAAAAATATTGTCTCTACATGTTAAATTTTGTGAAGAAAGAAAATGATTTTATTTTCACATGTGGAATATTTTTTGTTGAATTATAAATAAATTGGCAGTAGTAAATAAATGAAAAATAAATATCAGTAAATAAGTACATGATATCAAAAATTGAAAAAATAACCTTCAGGTGTAGTTAGCTCTTCCTTTCCTGAAAGAGAAATTGTGCCTCTCACTTACTAGAGATTGCGCTAAGATCAACGATACATATGAATCAATGAACTTATCAAAGACAGTACTTTTTCAACTTTTTCTGCTTCAAAGAGATATATTTTTATATCTATCTCTTATTAAAAAAATTTCATAGAGTCCTATTTTGGCCTTCATATGAAAAGTCACATTCAAGTATTTTTTGGCAGGTATAGTTTCTACAGATCATTTCATATTTATTTTAATGGATAATGACAGGTTTTTAGTAGCGGGTGGAAAATATTGAATAAAGAAACTCCCTCACCATGGCTCTCTGTTCAGAATAGACTGGCATATATACAGTGCGTCTCACTTCTCGTGGAAACACCCCGGTATCTTCCCTAATAATTGAGGCAGAATGATGAAACTCTCAAGACTGATATAATGTTTCAAATGCACATACCAACTAAATGGGGTTGGGCAAAGTGATATACACTGCCCGCTACTCGCAATGGAACAACCCTTTTTTACGGTAAAACATACTAGGGGGCAAAATAGGCTAAAAATTCCTTCAGATTCGTGATCAGGACTACCAACTTACTATGAATACACTTTTTCCCTCAAAAAATTTCAGTCCTGAAAAATCCTAATTTGTCTCACTTCTCATGGAAACACCCCCGTATCTTCCGTAATTATTGAAGTAGGTTTTTTTTTTGTTTTGACATCAAAACACGAACCCGTCCCAGAAAATCAGAATTTTTACATGAAAAATCAATTGTAAGAGAAACTTGACTTTTGTTTCTACATAAATAATTTATTTTTCACCCTTTATATTAGCTTCACCTGTATGTATGTTTGTTTGTAACTCTCCATTTCATTTCATATCGGGATCCGTATTTAACAGAATTATCGACATTATTGCTTGATCTATTCGCAGGCAGAAGGCGCTGTACGTAACCTCCTTCATATAATTCGAACTCACTTTACATATATTTTCTTCATTTGAAAAAAGTATTTTTTTAATTTTAATTGATTATTAACATGCTTTTATTAGCTTTACCTATATGTATGTTTGTTTGTAACTCTTCTTTACCGTTTGAATACTCTGGATCTGTATTTGAAAGATTTATCGACATTATTGCTTCCTCTATTCGCGGGCAGATGGCGCTGTACGTAACCTCCTTGATATATCGACATTATTACTTGATCTATTCGCGGCAGATGACGGTGTGTGTAATCTTGATATATCGACATTATTGCTTGATCTATTCGCGGCAGATGGCGCTGTATGTAACATCCTTGATATAATTCGAACTCACTTTACATGTATTTCTTCATTTGAAAAAAGTATTTTTTGTTATTAACACGCGCGCCTGTTGCCTTCCTTGGACTTGGTAGCTGATTTTCAGGCTCCCTTTTCGGTATTGGAAAATATCAATGGTCATTTTTGTAAACAATTTACGGCTGATTGATCCCAAAGTTTAGATAAAATTAATATAGTTTAAAAAGACTAAAAAACACGCTTTTATAGCATACGAACCTAAAAAAAGAAAAGTAAGTATAGTTTAATAAACTAAAAAACACGTTTTTAAAGAACATCAAACTAAAAAGTTAAAAATAATTTCTTTTAAATAAATTTAAAACAATAACGAACAAAAAATACTAGTATTATTGTGAAAAAAGCGTGGGCGCTTTGTGCCATTATTTTTGTATATCAAGCGCCCGTCGCTTCTTTTACAATAATACTTATTTAATAAAAATATTTCCAAATTGTTAGTTCAATGTTCTTTAAAAGCGTATTTTCTAGTTTTTTAAACAATATTCATTTATTTTGGTGTCAGGAAAGTTATTCCTTTTCGCAAAGTCAATAAGAGAGGAAATGTTAATTTTATAAGTGGGATGGAGACATGATATCAGTGAGGGACTTTTCAGGGCTGAAATTTTTTAAGGGAAAAAGTGTATTTGTAATAAGTTGGTAGTTCTGATCACGAATCTGAAAGAATTATGAACCTATTTTGCCCCCTAGTATGTTTTACCGTAAAATGGGTGTTCCATCGCGAGTGGCAGGCAGTGTATATCACTTTGGCCAACCCCATTCAGGTGTAAGGTGCATTTCCATCAGTCCTAAGAGTTTCATCATTCTACCTCGATTATTACGGAAGATATGGGAGTGTTTCCATGAGAAGTGAGACACTGTACAGTATCTTAGATTTTTATGATTAACGTTTTCTCAAGAACCCTTATAACTGGAAATAATGAAATTATTGTACACAGCGCCATTCAGTTGTTTGAAATTCAGAAAAAAGGTATAGGTAATTTGAACTAATACTTCTAATGATGAAACAAATGAAAACGATATAACACAAATGACTATTTCTATTCAAAATGACAGCATAGGAGCTATTTTTCCAAATTTATTGGATGGCTCTATGATTTATTTATATATACGGGTAATCCCCATGAGGTAAAATTAATAATACAAATAGTTTTTCCTTTAAAATAACTTAACCTTAATGTATGTATAAATGTATCACTGTAAATATATAAAATTTAAATGATGTTAACTCAAAATCATCATACTAGCTGGTTATCTATTATATTATGTTGCTACACTGTTTTTTGAAAGTGTTCAATGGAATTCCTTTAATGTCACAATTAAAATGGTTGGCTTCTCGCATAAACCTTGATATAGGTGAGAGGTATCCATAGTTAGTATGGTGATTAGGGACAGCAAAAATATCTTTGTTCCTAGTTGAAAGAACAGGTACTCAGAATGAGAATTCATGTAATAGATAATTAAAATTAATGTCACTTGATATAATTTTAAATAAGGTAATGATATTTTTATTTGTTATGATGGAAATATTGTCGAAACAACTTGATGTAGCAAACGAATGAAAAAATACTATTTGTTCCAGTTTCTGTCTAATTTAAGCATGGTAAAAATATCATAAAATTTCGTTTTAATAAGCAGTTAGGCAAATCCTCAAAACTGTTTCACAAGTCCCAAAATAGAACAAAACATGTTTTCCAGGCACATACTTTTCAAGAGATTTAGAGCCGGACCCTCTGGGGTGTAGGGGGCTCCTGTTCAAAACCTAGCAGAGGACCCCAGAAGGAGCCAGTCTGGGTCTAGTTGTAATTGATTCTTGTGGTTATCGAAAGTGATGTGATATAATAAACAGTAGTGGTATATGGGAACAATGTTTGTATTGGATTCATTGTATGTTAGACATTACAGTTCTACATTCCAATTTATTTTCAGTGTAATGAACAAAATTCAAACACAATCTTGAGCTTATCAGTTTATAGAGGTTAAACCAAAAGTCTTCAGGAGACTAAATCTTACTTTTCAATATGCACTTCCTAGTAAAAAGTAATTCCCGTTATATAATGTGTATGAATACTTTGTCAGTAACCGTGTTTCATTTATTCTCCATATTTTTCATTACAAATAATGCATCTTCTGCTGGTAAAAGTTATTTGCTTTTTCCTAACCACTTTTCTTGCCCATCTTTTTGTTTTGACAGAAATTGATAGATAGAATCAGTGAAATGTTCATTCAAGTGTGTTGCTAATTCAACTGGATTATTCAACATTTACTTTTCAATACTGGATAGAATATGTTCCTATTGATGAATTGCCACATCATTTTAGATTTACTATCCAATTTAACTATTTTTATAGTGTTCTGTTTTGCATCGTCTAAGACGGTATTATAACTCTGTTTTAACCTTCATACCGAGGGACAATTTAAGAAATAGAGTAGTTAGGAAAACTTCTTTTTCATCTCTTCAAATCTGGCAAATTGAAAAATGATTTTTGGTTACTTTTCTTTGTTTAATTGATTTTAATAAAAATTGAAATGATGATTGAGAAGGCTTCATTTATATTATATTTTATATAGAGTTCCAGGCAGCCTTTGTCAAACATATGACTCAACACTTCTCAAGTCCGGATAATTGGTTTTGACCAAAAAGTTTTATCTTGAAAAGAAAACACCCAAGTGACAGAAAAAGATAAGATTTAGAAAATCATTTCATTATTGTATATATTGAAAGGACTACAGTGTAGTGAAAATAATACATACTTATACACATCTACAAAATAAAAATTACTACTCTAAAAAGAAAGAAAAACCATAATGAATGAAAAATGATGTTGAGATTTTATGGGAAATATATATTATTATCATTTTATTCAAGCATTGGTATATATGTATAAATAATTGACTTTATTCATTTCAGATAAAGAAAAGCTTCAGAAGTCCCCTAAGGTGAAACACCAGAGTCCTAAACAACGAAAAGTAAAACGTTCTACAGGTTCAGAATAGTGATATGAATTGACTGATTCTCTCAAAAGATTTCACTTCATAAAATTGATACATTTCATTCATAAATCGTACATCAAATGTGACATAGATATAAATCCATTGATATTTATCAGTCGATAGGGAATAGAGTTGATTTTCTTGATTCACCAAGATAATTTATTGTTGATGATGTAATATATTTATAAATTTTTTAAGTGAGTTGTGAATTTATTTAGTTATTTCCTGCTGTGTAATAGCATAATTGAATTTCAGTTAAATAACGAATTAAAAGTTGACAATTTTTGTAAAATTGTTTTTCATTATTTTCTATGAGAGTATTGACAGAAAAATGAATTGTTATATTCTTAGTAATTTGCAGGAAATAGATGAATTGAAATAGGTTTTAGGAATCACACGTTAAAAGGTAAGACCTCGTTAGTCCTTAGCTCGCACAAGTTTCTCAATTTCTGAGAGTTGTCGTTCGTATGGGGGCGACAGCTGATTAATGGAAAAACATATTTCAAACAGATTTTTTTTTCAAACAGGTAACTCTCTCCCTATGATCATTTTGAACCCTTCTAGCGTCACGTAACAATAAGTTACAAATATATTTTTGCTTTATGACTAATTTTCCATATATAATTTTTGTAGCTTCTCCCCGATGATGAATGTTATCGAAATATAGAATAACTTTCAAATATCCTAAATAAGCTGTTTTCCGGGTTTTGTTCCATATTCTGTGTTTTAGATCCTCACAAGAACTATATTCACAAAGTCTCATTTACCATCTTCTAGACTGACTCAATTGAACTTTGTTCCTCAATTTATAGGGTTGGATGCCACCATTTTCCTGGGTCGATCTGTTATTTCATTGTACTGATAGCAGTTAAGGAATTTTAAGTTCTAAAAAGTAAAATTACCAACGAGATGAAAAAACGAAAATATGTTTACTTTGAATCGGAATAGCAAAAAAATTGTACTAATGTAAGAAAAACAGTGGGGTGCCATAAACATAAAAATTGAAAAGAAAGACCAAATCAAACAAATATGGATGACAGATGGTGATTTATAATCCCTTCAAAGTAGCAAACTTATCAACATAGCATAGGTCAGTCAATTATTTTCGAATTTGATATGAATCTAAGAAAAGATAAATTTTAATGAATTATAGTGTGACAACTCATTATATTTACTGGGATGAGAGATAGTCAATAATGAAGTTCTGTTTCTCTTGGATAGGCCAGAATGGGTGCTGTTGTTAGCCTTTCAGGGCTCCAATCGAACTGAGTGTTGTTTTCTGATAAACAATGAAGGGTTTGGCGATTCGTCCGATGTCTCACAATTTTTTGAAGTATGCACATAATCCAAAGAAGCTACAGACGGACCAAAGCGTTAATTCCTTAGTCTAGGCCATTTCTTCACAACCTCCATCTTCAAGGGGTTGATCTCTATTCCATTCTCCGATATTACCTGCCAATAAAATTTAGTTGTTTCTGGAATATCGTACACTTTTTGGGGTTCAACTTTAGCAGGAATTGGAAATCCTAAGTAAACACCTCTAAAAAAATTTCAAACGTTTTCCCTGTCATCCAAATAGACAAGTCAGGTTTTCCAGACAAGACCTCTTAGAACCAGTCCCATCAATTTGTTAAAATGGTCGAGCACACTGTGAGTGGAAGGACTTTGAACCAGGGGTGGATGTACCTCAAGTACAGTCGTACGCTGAACTAACAGATTTTAATAAGTGCAAATAAATACAAAAAATGCTTACTTTACCTAGATATTCATCATTATAATATATTTTTATAATAATCAACATCTATCAAATCAATATTAACGAAATTATATCGGAACAATTTTATGCTCTTTGTTAGAACAAATAAGACTTATTTTCGCTATAACAAAAATTTCTCGTGCTCTAGACTAAGGCGCAAGCAGTACGCAGTATGCTCATAGAACTTCTACGCGATAGGAGCTAACACGCCTGGGTCGTAAGACAGACATAGTTTAATAGAAAATGTATGGCGATTGACCCGAAGGTTCCCGGGAACGGACAAAAATTGACGAAGTTCGCGCGTGCCGACCGGCTCATTATCAGTGTATCAAATCACGGTTGTTTGTGTGTTATATTAGAAAAATCAATTCACAATAATAAAATATTGCATCAGCCACTACGCAGTTACCCAGGAAATACTCTACATATTCAGCACATTTGCAAGGTTTTTCTAGAACATTCGAAGAAACGCACATCTACATCAGCAGTTCCTGATCCTATAAATATGGGAGAACAAGAGGACGCCGCATTCTTGACTATCTTCGCGACTATCCATGTTCGTTGAAATCTTGAATCATTATTGAATCATTATTGAAACAAGCAAGTTTGTTATTGCTGGTAGGTATATTAGGTATATTCTGCGGGCTAATCGATTTTGTGTCCGAGTTGAATATAGCGATAAAGGAGCATCTCGCATCGTCTACAGTGTTCAAAGGTGCGTCAAAAAGTATTCAAAACGATATTTTGGACTCCATTTTGTTTGTATCTAACAAAGAATTGTTGGAGATCATGAAAAATGTGATAACGTAGCAGTCCGAACTGATGAATCAACCGATGTATTCACAATTATGCAGATGGTAGATATTTTGAGATATGAAGAAGACTGACTGGTTCATGAACGTTAGTAGAAATATATTACGCCGATGAATGAGTGTAAGCCAAAACAAAACCGTACAGCAATTGTTTGCCAATCTACAAGCTTTTCCAAAGTTTTTTTCGCGATCGTTTGTTTAAACGTACAGAGGTTTTGAAAACAATTGTGTCAAGGAATATTCCAGCTGCCTCACAAACTATAAGGAACTTCAATTCGCGCACGGTCAACTTTGTAAATATAGCTATAAGGAAGCCTTAAAATACTGCATGACCACCATTGATGAAACTGAAAATGACGCTAGCTTTTTAAATCAGGCCGATATGCTTCTAAAATATCTAAACATCACTTTTTTATATTGATTTGATTTTTTTCAGTCGATTCTATCACAGTGAAATTTTATTTAAACAGTTGCAAAAACGGAATATGATGTAGTTTACATAAAAAAAAAGTATTAACGAACTTGAGGTCAGTATACAGAATGCACGTGATTCCATAAATAAAAATGAAGAACCACCTCAAAAACGGATTAAATAGTCTACTTACCCTACTTTGGGCCAATACAAATTGAAGAATGAAATCTCCACAAAATACAAATTCAGAATCTGTAGCACTACTTCGTATTCGCTGTATGGTACCTAGGACTTCAGTCAAAAGCGAACGATGTTTTTCGACACTGAGGAGGATTGATGTTTTTCGACACTGAGGAGGATCAATTTTTTTTTTCAGAAACATCATGTCTCAAGATCGGTTAAATGTACGTTATGTCCTTACAATTGAAAAGAAACTCATTCAATCAATACTAGACTTCAATATGAAAGTGATCGAACACTTCGCATCGGAGAAAATCGGTGATACGATTTAATATATAAAAAATTAAAAGTTATTAAAGTACCTATAACTATCTTATTATAAAGAACCTCAACTCTTAATTTTATTTTTAGTATCTATCTTTCATTATAGCTATAACGATTGTTATAATACACACTCTGTATAAATACTCAGTGAACTTCCAAAAAGTGCACCACCACTGATATGACACACCAGCAGCCACTGCTTTGAACTGAAAATGCTGTTTTCTCTTTGTCTTCAGGAGAAACTTTGACTTATTAGCAGTAACCACTTTTCAGGTCTAACAAAGAGAATCACTTTGATTCAGCAAGTGTAGTGAGGGTGTCGTCAGTCGTGGGAAATGGATAAATATCCTTATAGCCTATAGTCTACGTAGAAGCGGGTTGATCCCGCAGTCATCTCCATCACTGGAGATGACTGCATGGACTTGCCGACCCTTCGACGACATCTTTATCGAGCATGTTGTTGATCATGCCCCTTATTTCTTTTTGCTTGGCAAACGGAAGTCTTCTTGGAGCCTCGACAATTACCTGTGTTTATTCGATGTTGTACCAGGTTTATTCGCTTTTTACTTTTTTCGTCCAAAGTTTTGAGTTGTTCGGATTTTCCAAGCATCGTTTCAACTATTTTGGTTTACACATTCTATTCTTTGACTTTTTTGCAGTTAGTGACTAAAGCCATAGGTTTGCAGAATCCCAAGGAGTCGTATTGTTAGTTAAACATTGTGCTTCGTTATGTTCGTAACTCTTAATTGATATTCGATTGTCAACGTTCACGAGGGCTCGGGCAATTAACATTAAGTCTTTTCGATGTTTCTTTACTTCCACTATCCCTGTGCTGAAATCTCCAGGTTTCCTTTCTACTCTCTCCATTATAACATTTTTCGGAGGTTTTGAAGGTCTGGATGTCTTCGTCTATCACGATTCTGATTTTTTAACTTTTATTAGCCCCACATAAATCCAAGAAAATTTCTTTGATGTCGATCCTCAAAATAAATCCGTTCCGTTTAAAGATGGCGAGACCGAGGATGTACTCCATACATGATTTCGGCTACTGAGAGGACATTCAATAGTTGTTGAACCTAACTGCACACGCTCAAGCCCAAGGACTTCTCCAATTACGGGTTCCGTTTGTTCTGTAGCTGTTTTCACGAGCAAGTTCTACGGAACTCCAAATATTTCCGTATTATGCTAGGTCGAAAATCGCTCCAAAGGCTCTGTGCCTATGTTGAAAGTATTTTCTTTATTATCCTGATGAGCTTGAACCTGTAGTGTAGAAATATAAATCCTGAGGCTTTGTGCACCGCATGCCGACACACGCTCCTGAGTTTCAATTACTATTTGTTTTCCAGACGCTTGTTTGAGAGCCCCCCTCGCCTTTCAAGTGTTGGTGACCTTCGCCATTTTGCTTTCACCTTCAGCTTGTTCGACTTTTTCAGATATTTCTTGACAGGGCCAATAATGCAGAAAGTCAACCAGTTACAAAAAGAAAGTATCAAGTTGAGAAATTTTTTAAAATGTATGTCAACGTCTGGACATCTTATTTAAAAAAAAAAACTATCAAAAAAAGACGACGCTGTCATGTTTGAATCAACTAGAAGATAAAATCGACCGATTATCTGTCACGAGGGAGTGTCAGCTATGAAAAAGTCATGAATCAATTGAAACTATATAGGCTTGATAGGGATGAATTCTTAATTGAAGCAAGTGAGGGAACTTCTGAATCTTGTTTTTAAACAACAGTCAATGGTGCAGAAAGCAGGTGTCTTTATCTTAAAATGTAATTTAAAGCTCTTGAATCTTTGGGTATCACCAATGACAAGTACGGGGAGATGTATCCTCTAGCAGAATCAGTTTTGCCAAAAATATTTTCGTGATCTGTGAACGTCATCGTACTTCAGTCTCTAAAAATAAATCAGGCAATGATAATAAGGAATCTTTTATTTACTTGAATCCTTCGTTAGATTATCTGAGAGCCGAAGTTGAGATTGAAGAAAGGATGAATTTAGCACACAAGTCTTGCAGGGAAAAGAAACAGAAAAAATACACAGGACGAACAAGGTAAAACATGGAAAAATGAAAATGTTTGCTAATGATACATTTCTAATATACAGGGCAGTAATAGAAATCAACATTGATATATTGAATGAATTATATTGATTAAAATTTTGTCTTGGCTTATATGTCGCAAACTATTTTAAAATTTTGAGAAATTTCCATTCATGTTCATTTCAAAAAAATACAATATTATTCAGTCAAAAGATCAAATTGAATTGAATAATTATAATGAAGTTTTTTGTATTATAAAATTTTCAGGAATATATGTTAAATGAAAATTTAAAGTGGGTTAAACATATACCTACATATTTTGAGAAAGCAAATTTCTCTTAATATCAATATATCTTTTGAATAATGCAATTTTCCGCATTTGAAATATATGAATATAATTTTTTTCTCACTGATATACCCTAAATTTCAATAGAATGATGAATGTAGCCGTTACTATGTGGTAGGAGATCATCATGAAAAATGAGAATTGAACTTCCTATGTTTTTATAGCCGTTTTATTTGTTACTAACGTTTCTATAGTTTCATCCTATGAGAACATTTTCTAAGGAATACAATGAACTGAAATAATTAAAAATGTAGGCCCTTATATACCAATATAACCACTCTCGGTAATAGACCACCCTTAATGACTTTATTACCTGAATTTGGTTTACCTGTGACAATGTTGGTATGCTAATCTGAAAACCATCAAGTAGACCAGGTCAATTTGATCATTTAGTAGGTTACATCCGCAATGCTTATGTTTATGAATTTCCAAAGATTTCAAATAATTGAGTTTCCAACCTTTGCCTGCATTTCCGTATCATTTAGATTCGGGAACTTGAGCTTGCATTCCAAGGAATTGTTTAAAAAGGTCAAATCGTTTTTACCTAGTCTGAAGGACTTATCATGTTCATCATACCTGTTGTTGCTTTTAGTTGATTTTAATCATTTAGTATGTTTTTCATGGCTTATTTATCCTGGTTTATTCACAGTAGAACTGACTAGTCCAAAGAATACTGTTTTGAGAAATTTCGGCCATATTGTCCGACAAAAACTATTTCACTTGAGCTTGTAAAAGGAAATAAGATAACCTGGCATATAACTTGAATGCCATTTCCATTTTCTGAAAAATCTCGCAATTTATCTGTGTTCTTTTACCAAAATATGTTCAAGTTACAAATTTCTTGACATCTGATTGTTTTATCTGGGGTATATGAATGAATGAATGTTGTTTATTGATAGTAAATGAACATACTGAAGTAATACACGTTAAAAACAATAAACATTACAATGAACCAACAGAAGTTGTTGAGAGCTTCAACAACTTGTACGTGGTAACACAACACATATTTACATCTTTTACAATAATTAATTTAGTACACTAAACACAATATTCTATCACATAGGTTGTATATAAGTATATAAAAACAATAATGAAAATTAAGAGATTTGTGTAAAAAACAAGAAGAATAAAAGGTAAAATTTGAATTGTAGAAACAAGACAGCATCATTCAATTATGGTTTGCCAGTATTATCTTGACAATCACTCAGCGATGTGTAGCTATATTTATGATTATTATCATTATCATTATTGTATTTCAATCAACTCACGAATCTCTCTCCTGGATCTACTTCTGATATGAGCTATGAGGCTCCTTTTGAATTTTCTTATATTATTTTCACTTCTGACATATTCCGGTAGGTTGTTATAAAATTTCACTCCCAGGTATGAATAACTCCTTTGTCCGATATCTATACATAAATTTGTATTTGTTTTCTGACAAGCTTCTGGATTGTGTCTGTGTTAAAACTTTCATTCTGACCTATCTGTATATTTTTTTTAATTTCCCTATCCAGATTGTTAACAGACAAAAGATAATGCTCTTGTGGAACATTGAATTATAGACTGCTAATTTATGACTGTCGGGATGGAATCACTTGGTATTGTACTGTCTGTATTGCTTGGTTTTTTCAATACATTGAACTCAAATTTATTATGATGAAATGTGATGGTCAGGTCTAAGAAATGATTCTGTTTCTCCGTCTTTGTTCCGTAGATGAAATGTATGTTTCTATTAACGTGTGATTCCTAACACGGGTTGGACGATAGCAAGTGAAAATCGATCGTTCAGCCTGGGGCTGAACGATCGATATCGATCGGGATATATATATATATATATATATATATATATATATATATATATATATATATATATATATATATCCCGCATTTTGAAAGGTGAATTAACAGGTGTATTTTGTAATTTTGGATAGGAAGGAAAAAACTAAAAAAAGAAACTAAAAGTAAACATAACATTCGTTCCTAACAAAGACGAACAAAAACTCAAAAAAACAAATTAAATATAAAAACAAACGAAAATATAAAATTAAAATTCTTTGATATAGTCAATTACTTCCTCAAAAAATCAGGGGTTGCCTGTCACTTCTTTTATATAATATTTTTCAATTGAAGGAAGAGATATATTACTTAATCTATTTTGAGTCATCCAATTTCTACTAAAGGATTTAATTCTTTTCAATGCTGAAAAATTTCTCTCAACTGACGCTGATGCTATGGGAATTATCACAATTATAGATATAAGTTTATATAACTCAGGCGTGCAATCTCTCAAATCATTTTTAAACATAAAATTTTATAAATCTGAAGACTTGCAATTCTGAAAGGATCGCTGTACATTACGATTAATTCATTTTTCAGTTGAATAACATCGAAAAATGGATACTGAGCTATTAAGTCGTTATAAAGTTTTTGGGGAAAATCTTTGGTATAGGATGAAAATTTTTCAAACAACAACAAATCAAAGTAGTTTAATTAAAGTAAATCTTCAAATCTAACTTTCATTTGCATTAAAAAGTTGTCCAATGTTTCATCATAAATCTGTTTATAAGTTTGTCTTAAATCGGGTAAGTCTAAATTGGTTTTTCTTTTTTTCGGCGCCATCGGTTCGAGAGTTAAATCAATTGATTCGAAAATATTAATGAAAAATGTATCGTTATTCCTAGAATTCATCAAAATTTCCATTGAATTGTTTAACCATTGTTTTGAGTTATTAATATCTGTTGATTTATTTTGAAGAATAGAAAAAACAACACCGGTATGTTCAAATATTAATTTAAATATTTCTAACAAGAAACAAAACTTGTGATCATATTTAAAATATATTTGAAACCTGTCGCCTCCCTAAGACTTTGGTCGTCGGTTTTAAAATCGTCACTGTTTAGGATAAAATAAAAGACATAAATGCCACCGTGTCGATAAGCTCATTTTGGATGGTTTTTGATGTGCCCGAAAAAACGCTACCGTTTAAAAAAGTGACAAATTGTAAATCATAGTTACCCCATAACATCGAAAGTTCCTTGTAATTGCCGCTATTAATCGAATCTTCGGTTTCATCGTGTGCGCGAAGAGCTAATTCTTGGGAACCCAAATAAATCGTAATATCGAAGTCTTTTTAAATTCGACCGATTTTCCCTAAACTGATTATTTAAAGAAATTATGGCCTCTTTTTGAGCTGTATCTAGAGCTGTTGCTATATTTTGTTTGCTAAACAATTTTAATTTACAAGACGAAAATATATGCTCCTTTTGGACATTGGCAGATCAAGATCTTCAGATGATGTGGTGCTGCAGGTTTTTCTGGGTTTTCCTGCAACTGAAAAAGCAAATGCGCCACTGGAATCAATGAAGTCGAACCAGAGCGCCAATTAATTTTTACTTTTCTTTTTATTTTTATCATTATCTGTAGAATAAATTATATATACTATACTAAAAATAAAGTACTTCCTTAGTGTAGAACAAGAACAAGGTAAATTTTTTAAAATCCGAGTATCCTATTTTAGACCACGTTTGGTATTCAGTTTGTATGGAAAATAAAACACAGGGCCAAAAGAAGTTTTTCTGGTTTAATGGAGCCGATTAACCAATCGCATTTATCGTACCAACTAATATTGAATACTCGATTTTGTCGATTATCTGACGCTTCAATTGAAATCAAATTTGGTTGAGGCCTTCCCAGAGTTTTAATAATGTAAAATTTATTATCATAAGACTTAAAATTATGTGTCAGCAACCAATCGACTATATCGTCAGATTTTTTAATTTCGTCCCAACTTATCCATAATAAATGGAAAAAAAAATTACCGAAAAGTGAAAACCTTAAAACACCTTGAAATTGAAAGAAAACACTTGGTAATATTTTTCAGTCCCGGTCCATCACGGCATCCCGTCCGAATAATTAAATAAAAAACAAACGCAGTCGTACACTAATGGAGACCAACTGGAGGATAGCCTTCTCTAACGCTATAATTTCTGCAATTGAAATTACAAATCGGGACGTATGTCGCTAGTTGGATCGGTCTCGCGGAGCTTCTTCTTCTTATGGCTCTGCCTTTTCGGCAATTTGCCAGTCATCAGCTCTCGCGGAGCTTGTTTCTTAGAGCGGTCGGAGGCTTGGCTCCCTTGCAACGTATGGCATTTATTATTTCGGGTTGATGGTTTCTTCGTTATTCGTTCATGGGCGGTGCGTTTGAGGTTTGTTGATGCAGGATACAGTGTGGTACGTACTACGTAGTGAGTGGTAGTGTTTTATCGTGCATATTATGTATTTATATTAAAAATTAATGGTAAAGTAATGATACCCAAGCATTTTTAGAAAAAAATAATCATAAATATTTGTCATTGTCTTTTAATTTATTACGATGAAGTGCCTCAAATTTTATGGGGAGGCTAAGCCTCCCTTGCCTCCTCTGACGAGCCGCTGCTGAAGTTAATAGTATCAAAGATTCTTCTGAAGTGAAAAATAAGAAAATATTTATGATGGTGGCTGAAGGGTCATCCATATCTATCAAATAAAATTGAATATACAGGGTGTAACTAAATAAGTGTAAAACATTTAAGGAGGTGATTCCTCATCGAAAAAAAGATAGGATCTTTCATATAAAGAAATTTTATTGGAGTATCCCTTGTTAAGATACAGCCCCTTAAAGGGGGTACATAAAATTTGTATAACAAATTTTTTCACAAGCACTAAAAAAGTTACAATATTGAAATTAACCTGACGTTTTGTACTACCAAAAAGACGCTTAGCCAGACATTTATTTGGTTTACCCCATGCTTGTAAGGGGTGGAAAACGCTACCCCTAAAATTTATTTCCAATACAACTTCCTGTCTTATTATTTGTTTACCATTTAAAAATTTATTTCCGATAGCCTGTTTCATTCTAAACAAAATATGTCTCTTGGGTTTTTTGCCCAAAATAAACCAGTTTGCAGCAAAAAATTATTTTAGGAACAACTACAGAGATACATCGTCATAAATGCGAAAATACGAAACTAATCTATCTACTAGGTCGCTATTAGCGATAGTTACAATTAAATTGGTATGACGCTGTCGGTTTGTGAATTTTCGAAATTGAATTAATACTAATTGTGTGTTGTTGTTCTGTTCTTATTTTGTTACTTCAATAATTCACTTGTTATTAAAATGGCATACACAAATGAGGAAATGGCTGATATGCATTACGTTTACGGTCTGTCGCAGGGGAATGGGTCAGGAGCTTCTAGAAGATATGCTGAAATGTATCCTCAACGGCAGCATCCTTCACATAGAATATTTGCTCGACTTCATCAACGATTACGAGAATATGGTTCATTCAACAAAAAAACGCAGGATTGTGGTCGCCATCGAGAAGTACGAACACCACAGCTTGAGGAAGCAGTACTTAATTTGCTTGAAGAACAACCTACTACCAGTACTAGAAAGATTGCTTTCCAGCTAAATGTTGACTCTTATACCCTCACCATCTGCAACGAGTACAGGCATTGTTACCGCGAGACTTTCCGAACCGTCTTGAATTTTGCAATTGGATGATGGAAATGATTAGAAGAAATTGTGACTTTCTGAAGGCGATAGAATTCACAGAATGTAGTTTTTCTCGGGACAAGATTATTAATTTTCATAATTACCACATATGGGCTGATGAAAACCCTCACGCTATTGTCGAAACTAACCATCAAGAACAGTTTTCTCTTAACGTGTGGCTCGGAGTTATTGGGGATGATTTAATTGGGTCTCATTTTCTATCTCCTCGATTAAATGGTGAGGCAAACGTTCAATTTTTAAGAGAAGTGCATCCAGTACTGCCGGAGGAAGTTCCTTTGGGCGTCGGAAGAGATATGTTTTTCATGCATGATGGGGCTCCCGCCCATTTTAGTCAATTAGCACGTCAGCATTTAACTGAAACTTATGCAAATCAGTGGATAGGCCGAGGAGGACCACAGAACTGGCCCACTCGATCCCCGGATCTCAATCCTCTCGATTTCTCTATTTGGGGTCATTTACAGCATTTGGTTTATCGTACTCCTGTTCGCGATGTAGAGGATTTAAGAAACCGCATCATGGATGCGTGCAGGGTAATCAGAGAGACTCCAGGAATATTTGAGACAATACGTGGCTCAATGCGCCGACGTCTAGACGCATGCGTAATATCTGAAGGTAGACATATTGAACATTTACTGTGATTTCTACATATTGTGTCTTTTGTTATTAATAAATTAGTTTTGTTTATTGCCCTTCAATCGTTTGATGCAGGTACTAACTACAAAATAACAATAAATCCAGTTCGCATTTATGACAATGTATCTCTGTAGTTGTTCGTGAAATAATTTTTTGCTGCGAACTGGTTTATTTTGGGCAAAAAATCCAAGAGACATTTTTTGTTTAGAATGAAACAGGCTATCGGAAATAAATTTTTAAATGGTAAACAAATGATAAGACAAAAAGTTACATTGGAAATAAATTTTAGGGGTTGCGTTTTCCACAAAAAACGTACAACTTACAAAACGTCAGGTTAATTTCAATATTGTAACTTTTTCAGTGCTTGTGAAAAAAATTGATATACAAATTTTATGTACCCCCTTTAAGAAGCTGTATTTTAACAAGGGATGCTCCAATTAAGTTTCTTTATATGAAAGATCCTATCTTTTTTTCGATGAGGAATCACCTCCTTAAATGTTTTACACTTATTCAGTTACACCCTGTATAAAAAATGCTCACATTTTGGATAATCATAAAGTTCTTGAAGGGTGAGAACAAAAAAAGTTCTGAATGAAGATAGAAAATTTTGTCATTTATTCAATATTTTGTTGAAACTTCTTGAATATTGTGAAGATGAAGATAATCGATTACTTATAGAGTATATTAATATTAACTGATATCAATTGTGAAGTAACTAGCTTTGTCAAAATGCTGGACCTAAAGGAAAATTGTGTGATAATTTGCTCACAAGTAATCAGTTACATCAAAGAGTCCCAAAAAAGTATTCTAAAACTTTATATGAGTTTTATTATACTGGGTGAAGAGAAGGTTTGATCATCATCAGATTCTTCATAGTACTTTATTTTCTGAACAGAATGTTATTAACAACTTATTTATAATTAGAAATTATTAATCTTGAAAATCTTAAATACCTATTTTTTATAAGAAATTATTATTCTTGAATATCTTAAATACTATTTTTTTCCCAATTTATTATTCACGTGTCTTCTAGGTGTCCACCTGAGGGCACTACTGTCGACACACAACCTTGGGCGTTTATACTGACTGGATTTAATGTGTTCCTCTACCAATTTTGGGGTTACACATATCACATGTTGCCCTTTCCAATATTTAACCATATTCATACTTTGCAACGTTGAGATTATATCAGTTTGCGTTATACTTGTCATTTGGCTGCAAAAATAAAATCAGATTAATGACAAATATTGAACAATTTGAAATTCACCTCAAATCCTTTATAGATAATGTCCCTCTGAAGTCCCTCAAAATTTCCAGCAAAACCCAACTCCAATAACTCCGATAACTCAGCTTTCCTAGATCACTTAGAGGTTGCTCTGGACTGCCAACCATACCTTCCAGTCTAGTTAGCTCATAACTGAATGCTATCAATAGCTTACCATATCCCTGCCTTTGGTAAGGTGGTAGAGTCAATATACAGGCTACATTATTTGAATCTGGCGATTCTTTCTCCTGTAAAGCATTTTAAATTTCATTATTTTCTCGAAAAAATCGGTGAATTATTACCTTCGAAAAATATCCTACAATATGAGCACCTTGTTTGTCGACTTCACACAGAATGTAAAATAAAAATGGTTCCACATCAAAATATAAGGTTTTGTGATCCAAAAAAAGCTTTGCCAGCAAACACAAATTCTGGCAGTAGACTTTATGATCTTTGCCATCCACTTCATAAACGGACAGAGTTCCTTTTCGATAAATTTCTTTTCCTACAGGCTGACGCTGTGTGCATTCACTCTGAAAATTAGTTTCAGATGTTGAAGAAGAACAAGTTTGCAATAAAAAACAAGATGCCTTTCAAGTTCAAGGGTGCATGAGTATTACGAGATGGAAAATACATTTTTCGTAATTTTATTGTGAAATATACAGGGTGTACGTTAAAATATTTAAGTGACGTATTCTTGAGACAATTTTAAGGAAAAAGTCTATATAAACTAATGTCCGAAAATGCTTCGTTTCGGAGATGAAGGGTGTTGGAATTGAATTTTTTATTTTTTTTTTAAATACTTTTGTAAAAATAAGCTATTTGCACGAAATTTTGTACCCGGGGTTCTTTGACATGAAAAATAATATTTTCGTTTTAATTTCCATGTAACATTTATTTCAATAACTTTTTTGACAGTAACTTTTTAATACTTTTCATAAAAAAACCTAATTCCCACATCTTTTCACGACGTTTCGGCAAAGTCTCATTTACCATCTTCTGGTTATGCCTGGAGTAAAATAAAACTTTTCCGAAATGATTCTTGTGAGGATCAAATATATGTGGCCCATTAGTGTGAGGGAGTACAGTATCTCGCCTATAACAAGGAGTATGATGAAATGGTTCAAATAAAAGTTATATTGTTTACTTTTTTGCTTATTTTAAAAATATTTTGGAATATCAGTGTTTCTTTGAAGCGGGGCAATGCAAATCATTTTGTCAAATGGACCCCCCTCTGAATTTTTTCACCGTTGTACTGAGCAAAATGTTTTACATAAGGAGATATTTCCATTTTTCGAAAATTTTGCGACTTAAAATCTATGGATGGAATTTAAGCAGAATTATTTGAGACATGCTTACCAAGAGTGAGTTGAAATGTTGGTATGGACTGAAAGTTACATTTCTCAAACAGGAGATTTTATGCAAATTCATTAACTTGGTATTGCATGTCTCGAATATTTCTGCTTAAATTCTACTCATAAAGTTTTTATGATGGCATTTACAGTGGACTGTTTTCCTGAAATTTTCTTTCCTCCGGCAATAATTTGACGTCGTAAAATTTTCAAAAAAAGGAAATATTTCCTTATGTGAAACATAAGCCGAGAAGAGTAAATTTCTGGTGATTGGAAAAAGTGCTTGTTTTGGATATACTCTCGAATTGATCAAGGAAACCTTATGATTTGCGGAATCACATCTGATTGTTTTTTAACCTGGCAAATTTATTTCAGAATCATCAATTTCAGATGTATTTCGGCTTTCGCTAAACAACATTGTAACGTTAAATTGAAGTAATTAATTCACTATATATTTTTTTAAATTTTTATTAAAACAACGATAAAAATAAAAACAACAATAAAAATTAATTGGCGCTCCAGGGCGACTTCATTGTTTCCAGTGGCACATTTGCTTATTCAGCTACAGGAAAACCTGGAAAAACCTGCAGCACCACATCATCTGAAGATCTTGATCTACCAATGTTCTCTCTCTTATAAAACAAAATGTAGGGTATCTCCAGAGGCTCCAATAGATTCAATGCATCGCAAGAACACTTCCTGACACGACTATCGTCAAACTTAAACCAGTCCGTTTCGTCTTTGACCAAGACGTAATAATGACCAAATTCAACGCCAGAACCACAGTGAACAATGACTGCATGAATATTGTAATAGTGGTCTGCTAGATTGAAATGTTCATCTATTTTGAACCTTCCAAAGAGTTTCTTGCTTCCGTCAAAGGTTGAGTTTTGTTTGAAGATCATCAGTGTTATTATTAGATTGACTGGTGCCTGAGTTATACTTGTTTCCTTATAACAGTCAGTTAGTTTGGCACATGTTTGGCAATACAGTCGATCATCACCTGTTAAAAATTTCATTTTCAGATGATTTAACAATAAGCTTTGCATTATTATATTATATTAATGCATACAATGTCTGATTTCAATGGTATATGATAAGGTTGATTGATTAGGATCTTTGGTGTTTTTTTTTAAATGTATTTTTGTTAACAATGGTTGGGATATTATTTATATATTCAATTATCTCCATTTGCTTCTAGCTTCTGTAATTTTTTTTTAATTAGAAGAAAAATTCTCTCTGTTGTTTTTTTGTTTCATCACTAAAGAGTCCCACCATCTGGGAAATACTACCTCAATTATTTTTATGCTGTTTAGGATGGTAATTGCATCAGTTTCATTCTGCATTATTACTGTTAAAAATCTATTTGTGTTAGGGGTAACTGGCCTATCTATAAATACAGTTAAGTCGTCAAGATTTACATTATGATTCTGAAATAACTCTTTAAATGATTCCAAGTCATCTTCTCTGCACTGACCTGATGTGACAGCCTGCGACTCACGTAAATTAACTATCATAATATTTGGATCCCGTTTTTGACATTTTAACAATCCCACGATTATGTTCTCATTTGATATAACTTCACAATTTTCACCATCTTATCTCTGCACCATTTCCAGTTTGAGCTAATATATTTATTAGGAATCACACGTTAAAAGGTGACCTCGTTAGTCCTTAACTCGCACAAGTTTGTATGGGGGCGACAGCTGATTAACGGAAAAACAGATTTTAAACAGATTTTTCTCCGTAATCCGTGAATCTACTTCTTTTTTCAAGATCCTTGATTTCAAGTTACAGAAAAGTAATTTCAGTTCTGAACTGCTTCATTTCTCTCAAAAGCAAAGGGCCACTATTGAAGGAAATGCGAAATTCTTCACAGAAATATACCAATGTTTTCTTCGCAAATATTACAGCTCTGTGTTCTGATGAACCTAAACCGGCACAAGATTCTATGTGATGTTGAGAAAAGTGGCACAAATAGCACTTTTTTTCCGCAAGAACTTCCTTGCGCACTGTACAAATATTGCTCATCTTGATGGTAGACAAAAAAATGATCTTTACTCCTGGACTATAATGGTTTGAAACTTGCAGGTTTATTTTTATTCTCACTGACGGTTTTTTCAATCGGGTTTTTATTTGTTGAGTTTTTCTAGTCAGTTCTCCACTGCTAATTTATTTCAATGATAAATTGTGAGAAAACGCACTTATATTATAAAGTTCTTTATCTTTCCAATTTCCAGGCACTAAACTTGATGTAGTTATCAATTTATTGGGTTGAAAAACGGTAGCAAAATACTAACTGATACACATAACACTGTGGCCTTGAAAAATTGAAATATCAGGAAACTTGGAGATAAATAGAGCTTTGAAAACAATTTGAAGAAACAACAAGTAAACTGGAGTATGAAGAAGTGGACAAACTTCATCAATTATTGACAACTGTTGGAGGAAACTATGCACTATGAATGAGAACCGAAAGAGGTCATGATTACAAGGTAGGAGAATCAAAGCAACTTGAAGAAACTACATGTAATCCTTGTGATGCACTGTTTGGAACCTTTGGTGTAGTAATGAATATTACGGAGTTTTATCCCAAGACAAAACCGTTATTTTAACACCTCGACACGTGTTTTCATCACCAAGTGATCATCTTCAAGAGGAAGATTAAACTAAATATACTTACAATGTTATCCTTATTTGGATAGAAGTCGAGAAAAGTCTGGAATTTATGAAGTTGAATGTGAGGACTGCGATGCAAAATATTATGGACGGACAAAAAGATCTAATAAATCAAGATATAAAGAACACTTAGCACACGTGTTAGGAGCCACACGTTAAAAGGTAAAACCTCATTAATCCTTAGCTCGCACAAGTTTACTTCTGAGGGTTGTCGTTCATAGGGGTGCGACAGCTGGTTAACGGAAAAAACAGAAACAGAAACCTAAAATATGGAAGACCAGAAAAATCAGCAATCGCCCATCATATTTTGCAACAAAACCATTCCATAGACTTTAGTTCGTTAAGATTAGTTAGACAAGTTAACAACAACAGGCATCTAGATGCCTATGAGAGTATAGAAATACATGAATATTACTGGAGTTTTTTCCCAACACCAAATCGTTGTTTTTACACCTCGACACGTGTTTCGATCACCAAGTGATCATCTTCAAGAAGAAGATAAAACAGTTTTGGTGTTGGGAAAAAACTCCAGTAATATTCATTACTACACCAAAGGTTCCAAACAGTATATCACAAGTATAGAAATACGTTAACATAATAATATTATGAATAACGATGGTGGACCAATACCTAATAGTATACTATATAGCTTGTTAAAATAATATTTTAGTTATTAGACTTACATCACTATTACATAAGGACACATTGTAAAATTAATTTAAGGCTAGTAGATGAGGAAATATTGTGAAATTAATTTAAGACACTTAAGACGCAGGTACCTAGAAGAGATATCTATGGTATAAATAACGATAACATTGTGAATATATTTAGTATAATCTTCCCCTTGAAGATGATCACTTGGTGATCGAAACACGTGTCGAGGTGTTAAAATAACGTTTTGGGGTTGGGATAAAACTCCAGTAATATTCTTTACAAGTAAACCGTCTGAATATGAAGAAGACATAGGAAAACTAAATGCTATTATTGAAAATATGCTAGTTGAGTATAGATACTTTCACAAAGGAAAATGAGCTTCACACAGAAAAAACTCAAAATATGGGATTATCATAGAAATGGTAAAACACTCAAAATTTCCAACTCTCTCAATACCCCAAAAAAATAAAAACTTTTGGTTTCTGGCATTTATGGTTTCTGGCATTTATGGTTTCTGACATTTATGGTTTCTGACATTTATGGTACAGACAAAAATTTTGAAACAACATAATATATCATACCTTTCAACTGTTATTTGCCATATGAGCATTGATTTGACATTTGCAAAATACAAAGCAAAAACAAAATAAATGAAGGAATTTTTATGGCAGAAATTCCTTCATCATAAACAAGATATATTGAAGGTAGATGATAAAATGTTCAGAATGGGTTTTTTTACCTAGTAATACATCAAATCTCTTCAGGAAATATATTTCTTCATCAATACTTTATTTTTGTTTCAGACTACACCAACAAATGAACATTAGGAACTCCCTTTCCCTTCGAAGTTTCTACAAACTGTGAACGATCTTTAAAATAGCTTTTAATTAAATTTATAGTAGGTTAAGTGAACCCGATGAAGTTCAAAATTGCAACTAAAATTGGATAACTAATAGTATCAAAAGCTTTGGAGAAGTCTATAAGTGTCAAAGCAGTCGTGTTACCTTTGTCTGCAGCTTCGAAAATATCATCAGTTATTTTCAGTTGTACAGCTTTGTTCTTTACGAAATCCTGACTGGTTGATTGGTAAAATATTAAAGGAATTTAAAAAGCATTTGATTTGATACTATTTAGATATTTTAGGAAGAGCCAGTATTTTAGAAATCTTCCAATGCTATTATTGAAAATATGCTAGTTAAGTATAGATACTTTCACAAAGGAAAATGAGCTTCACACAGAAAAAACTCAAAATATGACAACTGAAAGGATTATCAAAGAAATGGTAAAACACCCAAAACCTCCAACTCTATCAATAAAAAAAAAGAAAAGTGTTGGACCCCAAAAAAAATAAATACTTTTGGTTTCTGGCATTTATGGTTTCTGACATTAATGGTACAGACAAAACTTTTGAAACAACATAATAAATATATCATACCTTTCAACTGTTATTTGCCATATGGGCATTGATTTGACATTTGCAAAATACAAAGCCTAAACAAAATAAATGAAGGAATTTTTTATGGCAGAGATTCCTTAATCTTAAACAAGATATATTGAAGGTAGATGATGAAATGTTCAAAATGGGGTTTTTTACCTAGTAATACATCAAATCTCTTCAGGAAATATATTTCTTCATCAATACTTTATTTTTGTTTCAGACTACACCAACAAATGAACATTAGGAACTCCCAAGATTATCAAGAAAATGAATAGCAGATGTTTATTAGATTGAAGTCACTAAATTGTGTACTGGTATTTTATAATTTATTCAAATAAAACATCTCACAACTGTTCTGTTTAAGGTTATCGAAAAAAAATGGTTTTATTTGAACTACATTGGTAGAGCTTCTTAATAGAGTACACTTATTGAAAAATCCAGAGGCAATATTAGAGGCAAAATTTTCTGGAACAATATACTTTCTTTTATAGAATTATTTTAATGCATATCATAAAATAAAATTTTGTACTCACCATGTGATATCTATAACTTTTCTCTAATCTCATATATTTCAGACAATATTCACAAATCCAAAGTTTACTTTGTCGCCCATAGTCTTCAGGATAAGGACTAAAATACCAAGTATCAATTTCAAACCTGCCAATTTGTATCTTATCTATATATTTGACTTTTGTAATTTGTTCATGTTCTTTTTCTAGAGCTGCTGTAGTTGGGTCCATTTCAGCATACCTATAATGGAAATACACTATACTCTCTTTGTACTTAACATCTTGAGAATATGATCATAATCGAGATCATACTACAATTGAAATATCTTTTTTTAGACTCCATTTGTAACATCTGAATTCTTTTCGCAATAAAGTTTAGAAAAAGCCTATCACAAAACTACTTTTCTGGTTGAAACTATAGGGGCTCATGAAATAAATCCAATTATAATTTGTGTAAGGATCCTCAGAGATCATTATTCTAGATGATTTTCAATAACCAGATTTAGATTTGATGAAAATTTGATGATAATTACAACAGTCATATGTTAAAAAAAATGCTAAAGAAATGAACTTTGAACATTCAAGCTAGTCTCGAATATACCTACACAGTAGGCTGAATGGACTGATGCCTATCAGAAAACAACTACTCCCCTGGCTAATACCACGAAGGGCGTTGGATTAAATTTGACAGGCGTCAATGCAGGAATCTTCACAGAAAATTTCCTGCATATGCAATTATCAATACAACTGAAAAGAGTCGACCTTCAATTTTGGAACGGGCACACTTGCAGACCGGTTTCGGGCTCATTAGCCACTCATCAGTGCAAAATAGTGGCCATCATCGACCGAGAGTCAATGATATTCCATAATTGAAAATCGGAATTCTTTCAGAGTATTTCATTCCACTTCCTAAGTTGGAGCGAACAACAAAATGTCACTCCATTTAGTGACCGAAGTACTAACCAACTGAATATCAGTGGGCTATGCTTGAAGACTGGCAGTAAACAAATCTAAAGAAATGAACTTTAAACGTTCAAGCCAGTCTCGAATATACCTACACAGTAGGTTGAATGGACTGACGCCTATCAGAAAACAACTACTCCCCTGGCTAATACCAGGAATCTTCACAGGAAATTTTCTGTGAAGATTCCTGCACTGACGCCTGTCGAATATAATCCAACGCCCTTCGTGGTATTAGCTAGGGGAGTAGTTGTTTTCTGACAGGCGTCAATCCATTCAACCTACTGTGTAGGTATATTCGAGACTGGCTTAAACGTTTAAAGTTCATTTCTTTAGATTTTTTTACTAAAGTCTTCAAGCATATCCTACTGACTAATAAGAAAGTCATAAATCAAATATCAATAATGAATTTACAGTAAGGTAAACATACCTTTTGCCAACCACTCGAGAACTTGGGTAACTTACATTCTGAACAATAAATAATTTATAGTTTTTTTTTACATTTATTATGAGTAAAATCTATAATGAAAACCTAATTTATTAAATATATTTAAAAAAATTAAATTTCAATCTATATTTTTTTCAAAAAAGTTTGAAAGAAATAAATGACTATATACCAAAATGCACACTTCTCCGACAGAATACTAAAATATTTCAATTACCAGATTATCATCATTATGATCAACATTTGTTTGAAGGTGGCTGACAATGTTTCATGGTGAATTTCATTAGTTAGAACCTCCATTGTCTAATATGATATAATATGATTTGAAATCCCCTAAGACGATTGTAGATACTAACAATCGAAATGTTGTGAAGTAATTCGGCTTTTGATATCATTTGATTTTTATTTCATATAAATTCAAATTTTTTATTGACCAGTTGGGTAAAAATTGTACATATGGCAAGTCATAATTTTTATAGTGAACAATACACCCACAATATATCATATACATCATATTCTTTTCAGTTAACAATATAATTATGTATCAGACATACACGTATCAAATTCACAATATAGAGACATTCAACAGTTACAATCATTCAGGAATTATTCGCAACTGTAGTAATATTTGTCTAGTAAGAGATTTTCAATGCTCCTATTCAACAACTTGTCTGTTTTAATTTGTGTAATAGCTGACAGCAGCACATTGTAAAGGCTGACTGCATTATATAGTGGTGATTCTTTAAATTTCGAGCTTTTATGTCTAGGCACCTTCAATAAATTTTCATTACGCATTGGATATCCATGACGATGAGGTTTTTTCAAGCAGTGACTCGTTTTTTCTAGCGTAGTTCACACATTCATATATGTATATGCAGGGAGCTGACAGAAGCCTTTCTCTAATGAGTATTGGCCTACAACTTTCTAAGTATTTCATATCAAATATCAGTCTCACTAGTCGTTTCTGTAATACAAAGATCCTGGTGAAGTTTTTGCACTTCCCCAAGACATTATATTGTGAGAAATGTGTTAATAAGAAGCCATTGGATAGTGGAAACTCAGCAGACTTGACCTGCTTGAACATTGCTTCATCTGTTTTATTGCAAAATATGCTTTGTTCAATTTACACACAATTTACACTATCAATATGCAAATCCCAAGTCAGTTGTTCATCCAAAATCGTACCCAAAAATTTACCAACAGTTACAACATCAATATCAAGTGAGTCGCATATGTGATCTGGAATATTGCTCCTTCTGTTATAGAATCTCATAGAAACAGATTTGGTAGTGTTCAAAATGAGGTGATTAAGTTGATTCCATTCTGATACATTTTCAATCACAAAATTAATTTGTCCTATCAATATTTTGTGATCTCTTCCTCATAGGGCGATAGTCATATCTTCAGCAAACATTGTGATTTGACAATTTTATAAGTGTTACGGCAAATCATTAATAAAAATAAGAAATAATATAGGTTCGAATATCGATCCCTGGGGAACACCTGAGTTTATGTTGAAAGATTTGGATAAAACATCATCATACTTCACAACGATGTTGCGCTTTTTCATGTATGACTCTATCCACTTGACTAGGTTTTGTGGAAGTTGGAACATCGTCAACTTCTCCATTAGCAATTCTGATGAGACCATATCAAGACCCTATTGTTCAGTTTTCAATTTTTTGCTTAATTTTTATCTCATTATTATTTCATTTCAGGTTTTTTTTGCTTAATATAATTGTTATTTTCAGCCATTAATTTTAATTTTTTTTTTAGGGATTTCAAATCATATTATATCATATTAGACAATGGAAGTCCGAACTAAAATAATGTTCTCTCGAGAATTATAGCTGTGAAACTAGATAAACCCAATGAGTTTGTTGAAAACGGAATTGTGTGTATCTGGTAAGAAATCCAAATTTTTAATCTTGTTTACAAATGTGATTTTCCCACCATTTATTGACAATACCCATCTTCCAAAAATTAATATATTTATTTTCAAATGAAAAAAAAAATAGAAAGGATCCAAACCTCACACAAGCTTACTGTGAGTAAATTAATTCATATTTAAAAAACGGTTATTTGAAGAAACTAATGAAGCATTAATCGAGATACCTAACCTCTGAACCTCATGAGATTCCGAATTGGTTTTGATGAAGACATGTGAAATGTTTCACAAAGTGAAAATCTGCCAAGAAGATACGTATGCCCAGCTTATAGTATGGAGGAATTTCGACTCCCACATAATATCAGAGGTGATAAGAATTCAACTACTACAGCATAATCAGCTATATTCAGCCTATGGATTCTTGATATATAAAGTATAGTATGAAAAACTGAAATGTCTAAAGGAATGATTGAACAATTATTCATTTTCTATATTTTATATTACTTTGGAGACACTCATCTGATTTTTATTTGTATTTTGGTCAATAGTGCATGCAGCCTCTTTGTTTTATTACTGAAGGACAAATTGTTGGCAATTTGCAAAATATAGAATCAGCTGAGGAGAAGGTTTCTGGCAGTGATATTATAAGCCCCCATACCAAAAGAATATTAATGAATACTAATAATCATTAATGTGATATTTTCTTGTTGATGCAAAGATTTCATTTCTTGCTGAATTTATTAAGAATCATTTCAACTTTTTTCTTGAACTATATTTATATTGATAGTTTTGATCTTGAAAGATATTGTCAACCCTCTTTTTATAGGAATGAAAACTGTCAGAATAAATTCAGACATTGTGTCTGGTATTAAATACAATATTCTTACGTTTTCTGAATGTGATTGATTTCATCATGTCTCCGTTTTTGGTTACGTGTAATTTTTCTATCGGAATTATCACCTAACATATCAGCAATCACTGGGCGATCCTTCCATACTTTCATATCCATAGAAGACTTTTGACCACTTTCCATCATATTGAATCTCGAAGACATTATTCTTCCTCTTGGAACCTATATTTGAATTTGTAATGAATGATCTCATTTTGTTTCTGAAATAGAAAACTTTACCCATTCATCCAGTCTCCGATTATATCCTTCATAGTGAACATAATACTCATATTGCCTTTCCAAATCATTATAGCGAGATTGAATTATTTCCGCTGGATCTGAAACAAATTTGTCAGTAGGTAGGTAAGGTAAGGGAAAATCAAATTATATTAGTAAACATAACAAAGAGGTTATGTTCGGTAAAATGAAAACTTACGCCAAGAATCATCGGATCTTCGTACCAAATAATGTTCACCAACGTCCAACGGCTGTTCTTCAGTACTCTCACTGTCCTCATCTTGTTGCAAATTGGGTTTGGATTCGCTTTCCGATTTTTTACGCATTTCATCAACAGAAACATGTATTTTATGAAATTCAGACATACCTACCACTGTTGCCCCAATGTAAATATTTGAAATGTCAATTTTCAGTCAACCAATGGCAGGGAATTATGATTCAAATAAACCAATGAAAGAATTAACTGGTGAAATGATTTAGGCAGTTACACATCATTATGGACTCTGAGCAATTGCTGAATTTACTTATCTTTTACATTATGTACCCCAACAGGGCAACAGAACTAATAGTTTCTTCAGGTTTTTAGAAGCTATAATGAAACTAGTATTACGGTTTCGTTAACTGTATAGTGAAAATATCACAATAAAGTGTTGTTTGTTCATCTCAAAATATGCCAAATTTCCTGACTATTTTTTCCCATTGAAAGTATATTTATGATGTTCACTTCAAGTCTTTAAAAATCAATTGAACAGGCTACAGCGTATTTGAAGCTTTTCTTCACCTTACCATTTTCTTTATAAGTGCCAGATTTTTTACATCTTCTTCCTTTACATTTCCTTTATATTCATTGAATATCCGTGTGTTGTCTGGGATATTAAGTTTTTATACAAAACTTATGGAAAACCGGTTTCGGTGAAAATCACTGAAATTTCAATATGACGCATCCTGAACAAAAGTTATCATAGCGCCAACTCGCTGAACCCCGGCGTTTGGATTCTACAGGGTTAAAGTTTGATATTTTGACGATTTAAAAAAAAACAGAATTTCATTTTCATCATATTGATCTGAATTTTTATAATGAAATAGTTAGTAGACAATATGTGTATCAAGAAGTTCGAATGACAAAAGTTTCTAGAAAGAAAAAATTGGCGGGTATACAGAGGGTTAAACTTTGTTTTTTGTTATTATTATCGAACTTATTTCGAGAAAATATTTGTGCTCATTAATCTGAATCCAAATAAAGTTGCGGCGACGATCCAAAAAATATGGAGAAGGGATGTTTCGGAATGATTTTGAAATGTTTACTATCTGTTTATTTTCTGACCTAATGTAGATAAGTCATTCTTGATCAAAAAGTTTCACAGTGCCTACCTCACGAATGCCAGGGGTTTAAAGTATAGTTTTCATTGATTTCTCGAATAATCAATAATTCCTTTGTAACGTAAAATGATATTGTTTCCTAGACAAAATTCGAAACATTTCAATGACAAAATTATCCTGAAAATGAGAAAATTTGTACTGCGTTTTCAGGCCTTTTCGGATATAAATGTTGATATATGCAATGACATATTATTCAGATAAGCCTTGTTTTTGTTTTTATAGAGATGTAATGGATATTCTATTTATGTTAGATATGTATATTGTTTTTTGTTTGAAAAATATATTTTTTTATTTATCAAACGAAAGTATGAGGAACCGTAAATAGGAAAACAACAAACAATGGCACAGATCTTGCTAGTATCGAGAGACATTCCTTTCTTCTAGAAGATATTTCCAAAGAATTCCCACCCAGATCAGTGGAATTGAGAGATATATATTTAAAAACATTGTACTCGATAATCCTGGAAATTCATTGAAATAGTAGAGATGAGAAACCTAGAAAAATCACGAATTTCGTTATTCGACGGTAAGAATTTCGAAAATACTCAAGGGTTCTCAAAAATAAACTACTCAAAATGAATATAGAGACATGTCCTTAAAATGCAATGAGTAAAAAAATGTGTATTATTTTGTCAAACATTTATATTTATAAAATAATTTATAAGTGCCTTTATTAAATTTAACTTACATTGTTTTCAAAATGCTGTTTAGTAATACGATCAAAAACAAAAAACAAACAAGAACAAATGAGTGTCATGCAAAAACAAATAAAATTTATTTCAGAAAAAAAATAAGAAAAATGTACATAAATAGTGACTACGTCCTCCCCTGGCTCTAAGAAGTTCGGCACAACGATAAGGCATGCTTTCCACCAAATTTCTAATTATTTGTTGTGGCAACTGCTCGTAAATCGTCAAAAGAGCAGCTTCAACTTGGTTCAGATTTTGGAAGGGTTAATGATCCTTCAAACGTCTTTCCAGTTCATCCCAGAGCTGCTTAATATGATTTAAATCTGGACTATCAGCTGGCCATCTCATGACATTTATTGTGCTCGTATATGAAATTTCTCACGACCCTGGCTACGTGTGGCCTGGCATTATCTTGTTGTAAAATGAACCCAACGCCCATATTTTGGGCAAATGGGACGACATGAGGTTCCAATATCTCCTCTATGTAACGGACAGCCGTTAAAGTCCCTTCCCAAAATACCACAAGGTTCGTGTGTCCTGTCATAGTTATACCAGCCCCTACCATTATCGATCCACTTCCAAATGGAACAATTTCTTGCACACAGTCATCCAAATAGCGTTCACTGGGACGTCTCCATACCCGAACATGTGCGTCGTTGTTGAATAACATGAATTTTTTTTCATCTGTAAACATTACATTGGCCCATTGCTCTAAATTCCAATTATGATGCTCTTGACAAAAGTTTCTACGATTTCCTCGATGAACTGGAGTTGATCTAGGGGCTCTAGCAGGTCGTCTTGCATGGAGTTGTACTTCGTGAAGTCGGTTTCGTATCGTTTGGTTCGAAATTCGCGTTCCCGTAGCTTCTATAAGGCGATTTTGCAGCGTTCTAGCAGAATCGGTGCGACCCCTAACTGTCCAAAGTCGTAACAAACGATCTTCTCTGCGGGTTGTTGCCCTTTGTCGATTGGGATAAGGGGCTCTTTTTACTATGCCATAAATTTGGAAGTGATTCCAAACTCTGGAAACCACAATGACTCACATTAAGCATTTGGGCTACACGACGCCTTGAATACCCTACTTTGATCAATGCCACTTCTCTAGCAACTTGAAATTCGTTGAGGTACACCCTACGTATCCTCCTTCTACCCAATACATCAACATTCATTGTTTAAATTTTAAAATTCAATAGCTATCACGAACTAAAGTAAAGTGAAATTAAATACCTACAGAATTTTTCATTTTAATGATTTTATAGCTAAAAGTACGAAAAGAAGTAAAAAAAGTGAACAACAACCGAATGGAACATGATAAGAATTAGTATGGAGTACACACCAGAAGTTTTTATCATGAAATAATACATATTTTTTTACTTATTGGATTTTAAGAATGTGTCTCTATATTCATTATGAGTAGTTTAGTAATGAATATAAAATGGTTACTACTTTCGCGGCCAAGTATTTCAGTGTCATTATTTTTTGGGTTAACTTCTTCAGCCTCTGAAGAAGCTAGCACTCGCGCCAGCGAAAATTCAGGAAAAAAATCCAAAAACCAACGGCCTTCAAACCCGAACTGAATAATAATAAAAATAATACGGAGAGACGTATACTTACCTCGGGGTGGAACAACGCCACTCACAAGAGGTAACTGCAGTGAAAAACTCTCTCCGCGGCAAGTATCAGCACAAACTTCGACAGATCTGGTCATCGGAACTGTCGGGGAAGAACAAAGTAGCTGCAACAAATATGCTCGCCGTTCCAATCTTACTCTACTCGTTTGGAGTAGTGAAGTGGACTCGGGAGGAGCTGTATCAACTCGACGTAAGGACCCGAAAAATGATGCATCTCTATAGGAGATCGTCCGTTACACGGTTGTACTTCCCCCGACAACAGGGAGGTCGTGGACTTTTGAGTTTGGAGTGTCTACATGACAGAATGGTACTGGATACAGCCTGTAAAGTCGTCAGGAGTTCGGATCCCTTTCTCTGCATGGTCCGTGACCATGAGAGAGCAGGATTTGGAGCATTTCTCCTTAGGGCAGCTGCTCGAGCAGCTGATGAACTCGGTATAGTTTTCGACTCTGAACGAGGTGACGACAACTCTGTCACCGAGTTGGAACCCGTTCAGCAAAAAGCTCAGATAAAAGCCGCAGAGATCACCTTACTTCTGCGGAGACACAAGGATAAGCCAATGCATGGGGTCTTCTTTAATAACATTGGAGACCTTGGCTTATCAAAGCGCCTGACGTTTGCTTTTCTCAGGTCGAGTGAGCTGAAGTCGAAAACTGAGGGGTTCATCATGGCTTGCCAGGATGGTGTCTTCAACACCTTAGTCTACCGCAGTCGCGTGATGGGTATAGAGGTTCCTGACACAAGGTGCAGGGCCTGCCGCGAGGCGCCCGAGACCCTAATGCACTTGCTATCAGCATGTCCAGCATATGTGGTCTCGGCCTATATACATCGACATAACGTGGCCCTAAGAGTGCTATATTACCATCTACGGCACCCTTACGGTATTGTCGAGACACCGGTGTTGCCCTACGCTCCGGGGGATATTGAATCCGTTGTGGGGAACGAGAAGTGCCGAATTTATTGGAACTATTCGTTCCCCACCCTCAGGCTCATACAAGCTAATAAGCCTGATGTAGTCCTTCTCGACCACCAGACCAAAACGATATTTGTCGTGGAGTTTTCAGCTCCTGGCGAGACGAATATCGTCAGAAAAGAGGAGGAAAAACGGATAAAATATCGAGATTTGGAGTCCTTGGTGGAATGATGTCTTCTCTACTCTCGAATCTCAAAATCATACCGGCTTGCCGCACTAAGGCAGAAATCTTAGCCGCACAGATGCAGAAGGCTGTCATTCTTGGCTCACTGCGTTTGCTCAGGGCACATGATTCTCGGACCCAATGATCACTTACCTCACGGTGTGGGGGAGTGGTCATTGGTTGATAATGCTGTTTATTCTTCTTAAAATTCACACAAAATCGGTCATTTATCCATATCAGATCAATTGACGAAGCAACACAAAGCAATCAAAATATAACTCTTGATCAGAACTACCAACAGATACGATACTATAAAAAAATTAGCTAGGCAGAGATATAATCTAGCATCTAGTTAAGTACAATTCCCAAAAATATAAAAACCTGCACAACTGTAGAAAATCCTCTAACTTGCTTCAATCGTAAAAGATAAGAAAACACCTAGGTCAAAACAATGACAACAAAATAATCAACAGCTTCCTGAATCAAATATTCAATTTCTTTCGATGTGTTTCTTATACGTCGCAGTCTCAATTCTTAAAACAAAGAAAACTTGGAAAAACTCCTTGTTTACTTGAAACCTACTATATTCCCGAGACTATTGCCTGAAGCGAAAAGGCTTTTGACTATTCATCGACACATTGTGGCCAAATGCATTTGAATCTTCTCTAAAGACAACTAGTCATGAAAAAAAGTATTCCTTGATGGATTTCTTGCTGGGTATTTACCCATACCAGTTTCGACCGGTGAGTTATCTGAAGTACGGATTGGCCCACTTCAAGGCGTTTGTCTACCTTTCGAAGCTTGATACCAAACAGTTGTTGGACTACAGTAGTGATGAACTACGATGTCAAACAGGCCTTCTTACAGGTCACTGTCATTTGAATCATCATATGCAGAGACTCGGACTGTCGAAAGACAGTGTGTGTCGCCTCTGTTAGGAAAATGATGAAACAGCAGATCACATACTTTGTGCCTGCTCCTCTGGGGCCGAATCAGGTTTTTAGAGTTCGCCAGAGCCGTACCCTTACCATCTGACCTGAAAGACCACTCACCATACAAACTAATCGGCTTCATAAAGAAGTTGGTGTTTGAGCCACAATAAACCCTTGCGGGTGGAAGTGGAGAGACGAATAGACCCACTCACTTTGGATATAACCTAACATAACCTACCTGTATGGAATGTACCTCTTTCATTTCCAATCTTTAGGATTCCCAAACTTGCCAAGTACTGTGGTCCCACATACTCGGATGTTCTATTTCGACACGACTCGTAATTCTTCTTTAACACAAAGCCCCTTTCGCTATGAAACTAGCGGTTTTCCCGTTTTATAGGGATCACAAATCCGTTCGGGAGTAATTCCTGCGTAGCTACACGCTGTACGTTCCAGTGATCTTTCATTAGGGCGTAATATTTATACCAATACTTCAAAATTAAAGCTTACGTCGCTATAAAAATAATGTTTTTTTCATCATATATCCCGACACTTTGAGTGTCTATCCAAATTCTTATACTAAGGATAATTTGTGTATATTACTGGAGTTTTTCCCAACAACAAACCGTTATTTTAACACTTCGACACGTGTTTCGATCACCAAGTGATCATCTTCAAGAAGAAGATCAGTTTGATCACTTGGTGATCGAAACACGTGTCAAGGTGTTAAAATAACGGTTTGGTGTTGGACAAAACTCCTGTAATATTCTTTACTACACCAAAGATTCCAAACAGTGCATCACATGATACTTTGGGGGTATATACAACTTCTTCCACTGAGGATACAAATCGCTCGTAATCCCCAAATCGCTCGTCTCTGAGGCTACCCCTCGGTGCCCGCCTGTGAGTGATAAAGGATCAGATTATCAAAAAAAAAATGATCATCAGAAATTCTCGAGCGCGTTCGTGATGAAGATGAAGATGATGATTAATTAATCAATTAATTGATGGATATAGCCGTTTCTACGTGGTAGGAAATCATAATGAAGAAAAGAGAAATTAAAGTTTCTATGTTTTTTACCACTTTTATTTGTAACTAACGTTACTGCAGTTTCGTCCTATTGGAAAATTTTCAAACTTATACAATATATAAGGACATTTTCGAACTTATACAATATATAAGTTTGAAAATGTTCTTATAGGACGAAACTGCAGTAACGTTAGTTACAAATAAAATGGTAAAAAACATAGGAAGTTTCATTTATCTTTTCTTCAATAATTACTCAATTGATTATATAAAATTAAATTTTTTTGAGCATTTTCAAAAAATTATTCTACTTGAAAAACATAAACTTATTTATTTGCATGCTATTTCCTAAGCTTTCCAACTAATTAAGTTCAATGAGTTACATTTTTTTTTAATATTGTTTTTGTCAGATTAAGTGAATCCCTCTAGATAATCGTCAGATTATGAGACGGCACGTCTAAAACATAAATATGAACCATATATATCTTAATCTGATGCCCTTGAGTATTTCAAAATGGCAAAATTTTTTTTGCACATTATAATAATGGCCGCAAGTTTGCGTCAGATCGAAATCGTCAGATTATTGAATGAGAGCTTTTTTTTGTTGCATTCAACACCCCCTTAGAAAATCTGACGCGCTCGATTAATTTTTTTTTCTTTTAACCCTTACGTACAACCACCCACATCATGCAAACGATCAGATTAACATACCAACATTATTAAAAATACATAGGACATTGATGCTATCAATTTCTGATGCGCTAGAGTATGTCAATGCAACAGTATTTTTTTACATATTTAAAAGTCTATAGCCGCTTCCTCCACCGATGAAAAGGTATATATTATATAACATTTTTTTCTTCTTATCATCTAAGCTTTGCAACCTAATATGTCTCAATGACGCTCGAGTAAATCCCCATTTTGCATCGTGGGCTCCCCTGCTATTTTTAATGACCCATGGCTATTATCAACATTCATAAAAGTCAGGATACTTTGACGGAGACAAAGAGCTCACGAAATTCTGACAGCGTTGAAAGACATTGTTTGCCATCGTACCCTATGCCAACCTACAGTCATATAGGTCGGAAATTCTTTCCTTTGATGCAGAAAGTCGTGCATATTAAAACCATCGTATTGTGTAAAGATGAAAAATCGATACAATGAACATTAATTGGAGGAAATGGTATCCGTTTAACGGGACTCTTACCCCCACTGTCGATACACCACGTAGGGTGTACAGCTCTCGCAGCAATAAATCCGTCCCGTAAAATCCTAGTCACTTACAAAAACATGAGGTGTCTCAATATCCCAGATATCAACAATCCCATTACATTGACTTTCCATCGGAAATTTACATGACGCAACTCCAGCTAACAAGCGTGCTTTCAACCAAATCAAATAAGGGCATCCAATATCGATGCGAAATGAAAACATCGAAGGAACACTCATCAGTTTCTCCCATTGCTTTGAATTTAAAATACTTCCAAACCCTTTCAGCCACATATCTAATCGCGTTCGTCGTTAAATACCTCACAAATACTTTCGCGTTTCCTACTGAAAACCTTTCAATGTAGTTCCTAGCTCCCCTAGGTAGTACGTCACTGGCCCCAAAGCGTTTTGGTGGCTCCGCTGGCATCGTGGAAATGGTGATTCAGGTTGCTTAAGCGTTAACAAAAAATAAAAATTGCTATTTTTTTTGGCTTCTTTGATGACCTGGAATGTAGCCTAAAGCAATTTATCTGTTTTGAAACAACAAAAATCTACCGTTTCTAAAACCTATTTTCGGGCAACAAAGCATTTTTCTAACGAAGCGTAGAAGGGCCAACACACACAAAATGATTTTGACATGGCTCATATGTGCCCTCCAACTATATAACCATTCACAAATGTATATTCAACTTATTTAACGCACCGTATATGCACTACGCTACACAATAAAATTATGTCTCTCTTTAAAGTCTATTGGATACACCTAGTATATGCCGCTCGAGTAAAGTTATTTATCTCTCTATTGAAGAGTGACTCCTGTGACTCTTTTTTTATAAACTATACATTTCCTTCTTTTAGTTGCTTTTCTCAAAGAAAAATCGAAGTTCCGGCTAATAAGCATAATCAACTTTGGTAGTTGAAACTCCTTCTTAATCATTCATAGGTACTTTCCCTCGGCAAGCGCTAGAATTTCATTTCATTTATTTTTACCTAACACAAGTTAAAGTACCAACAATGCAAAACGAAAATCCAATCTATCCAAAACAAATCCAAAACAAATTTTTTTAAAAAACTTTTCGGGGGAGCATCTTTCGTTCACTTCTCATGAAAATTGATTAACTAACTTAGACTCTTTCAAAATTACTTCACTGTGTCAAATACTTTGTAATAATGATTGATAGACATTTAAAATGGAACCATAAAATGCATTATTTTCTAAAAAAGAATAAACAAAACTTTTTCCAAAATTTAAATTTGTAAAACAAATTTTTAATAAATATTCTCTTCAGATTATTCACTTTTCTTTAACACAATCTCAATTGTGTTCTGGAATTTCACGCGGAATGGTGTTGAAGAGATACATTCGAAACAATTAGAAATTAATATTACTGGAGTAATATCACCAAGTCATCGAAACACTTGTCGAGATACCTCTTCTAGGTACCTGCGGAACCTGTGTCTCAAGTGTCTTAAATTCATTTATCAATATTGCCTTATCTACCAGTCTTGAATTGATTTTACAATGTGTCCTTATGTAATAGACAGGTAAATCTAATAATTAAAATATTATTTCAACAAGATATATAGTATACTATTAGGTATTGATCCACCATCGTTATTCATAATATTATTATGTTTAATTATTTCTACACTTTCTTAGGAATCTAGATGCCTGTTGTTGTTAAATTGTCTAACTAATCTTAATGAACTTAAGTCTATGGAATGGTTTTGTTGCAAAATATGATGGGCCACTTCCGATTTTTTTAGGTCGTCCATATTTTTAGTGTGCAAAGTGTTCCTAAAATCTCATTTCAATATATCTTTTTGTCTGTCCTTAACTGCGACTCAAAATATTATGGACATATTATGGAATATTACTGGAATTTTTGATAAATCTTATTTTATTCGGAGTTAAAAATGTGTTTTTCTCGTCCTTTTCAATTTTTTTTTAACTCTGATTTGATTTTTGGACAGTTCGTTCGCAAACCTCTGTGGCCTCAACTACTCGTTTTCGAACCTTCAAAGTTAAATCCGATGGATTCATCAATTGGCATATTTGAAACCTTCATAATCCATCGGAATTTTTATGATCTCGACGAAAAGATCATTTAAGTAGACATTGTTGGTTCGAACCCTGATAAAATCCGTTTTCTTATTTTCCTTAGTGCATTTATTGTAGGCTAGGTTGTTTAATTGAAAATTTTCCGTTGAAGCTATTATATTACTGCATTTTTTTAGAACAAAACACAAGCACTACACGAAAATCCTTAAGGCGCTAAATCTCCAACCTTCCTTCGATGTTCCAGGCTATCAAGGTTGCAAGGGATGTTCGCGTCTCCAATCAGGCGGACAGCTCTTTTCTGAATGGAATCCAGCAGCTTCAGGGTATGTTTGGGGACGGAGCTCCATACATGAGAATAATATCAACCTACTCCAAAGATGGTGTTATCTGAACTTTATAAAGCCCCAGATGTTCCTGAGTTGCATACAGTTTTTTGGTTCGGAACAGTGTTCCAAGATTTTGAGAAGCATCCTTCTGATTTTGCCAAGACATATTGGTGCATTTCTATTTCAACCCGCAACAAACTTATCTGACCTGACATTATTATATCCGGTTTGGAGACATTCATCTTCTTGGAGAAAACCGATGACTGGGTTTTTGTGGCATTGAAATGAACCTGGTTTCTTTCACCCCAATTCGAAATCACTTCAAAATCCTCATTAAGATATTCAACCTCCTGTTGCCGATGAAGATGTGTATCCGCAGCCGATGTCCTGGAATCCAAATGTAATGACGAGACAAGTGTGCTGTCATCAGCAAAGCATTATATTGGATTCTTGTTTTATCCAATAAGTCGTTGATATATAATAAAAAGAGGGTTGGAGATAATATGGATCCCTGGGGAATACCAGCGTTGAAGGTGAAAGTATTCGAGAGATATCCATCGACGGCCACTTGTAGGGAAAGTTCTTTTAGGAAGCTGAAGCTGAAAAGACAATAACGTTCCTCACAAAGCTTTTCTTCCCTACATTAAAGGTGTAACTGACAAAATTGCCCGAATTCTCAAAAAACAGGACATAAAAACGATATTCACCGCCAACAATCAAATTTCCACATTCCTCCGTTCTCCCAAGGACAAAATTGTCAATGAATCCCAGGATATATATGAAATTCCATGCTCCGATTGCGATAGAACATATGTAGGCCAGACGAACAGAAGTGTGACAAGTAGGGTATATGAACATCAACTTGTCCGAAAATCACACCCATCCTCAGCCCTGTCCAAACATCATCAAGAGACAGGACACAACATAGACTTTGCGAACACTAAGACCATCGCCACAGCGTAAACACTACAAGCTCGAATAATTCGCAAGGCCATCGAAATCGAAAAGCGACCTTTCTGCCTGAACAAACGTAATGACGGTCAGATACTTCCAACTGCCTGGAAACCCCTAATTTCCCGAGGCTCACCACCCCCACCAGTACGTCCGGTGATAGTAATTACCCGAAGCCCCGCCTCCACCTTTCCGCTTCAGTTACTTCCGTCGATATAAATACCACCGATCACAAATCGACACGCCAGTTCAATCTAAGGAGTAGGCAGATTGAGGCCCCGGCGTCAAGTCACAAATTCTTGAGTCGAAACGTCGAACACAAAACTCCAGACGCGGTTCAACCCGAACTCAAGGACAACATATATATATATATATATATATATATATATATATATATATATATATATATATATATATATATATATCCTTGGACTCTATGTTGCTGGTACACAGCGAGATAATACCAGATTCCTTTAATTTGCATTCTTGATAATATTCCTCTAGCTTCGAATTCGAATATGATTGAGAACACGTCATGCAACAAATTTCTTGGGTTATTAATTGATAATAAATTGAAATTTGAAGAACACATAATATCTCTCAACAAAAAACTTTCATCTGGATGTTATGCTGTAAAAATAACTCGAAAGCACGGTCTAGTAGAGTCTTGATGATTCCTCTCTTAGTCGATTGATGGTGGTTGGATTTCTGGTTCAGATACTGTGCTGTGTCCTCTTCACCAATACGTCCAAGAAAGGCAATTCGTGAAGAGGACCGACACTAAATAGGAATGACCAATGAAGCGGGAAGAGGGGATAGGTGAAAGGTGAAAGCACCCGAGTAACCTATAAATAGTCAGATCTCGGAAGAATAAGTCCAGTTATCACCCGAAGACGATTGTGGATACTAACAATCGAAACGTCGTGACGTAACTTGGTTTGGAATCTTTTAATTTTTATTTTCATTTTTCATTTTTGTTAATAACATTTTTAATTTTTTAGCTTTTATTAATATTTCATTTTTTATTTTCTGGTTGTAGCTTGTATGTTATTTTCTTGTAATTCAGTTTTTTGTTTTAATAAAATTGTTATTTTCGTTTGATCTTTTTATTTTTTTTCAGAGATTTCAAAACAATTTATATTATATTAGACAATGGAATTCCGAACTGATGAAATACACCACGAAACATTGTCAACCACCTTCAAACTACTTACTAGCTTATATTCTGATTTCATGCATTCGACTATGTTTTTTCTTTCTCTAAATATTCACCAAAGATTTGTCAATGAGAACTTTTCTTTGGACAGTAAAGCATATTTATTATTATCATTATTCATTTGAAGCATCCGTGGTCTGTAAATTTTCGGTGCAAGGATTGATGAATATGCCAGTGTTCCAATTTTCTTCAGGGAGAGCACAGAAGTCTTCGTATGTCCCGTCTTTCCTCAGTTGTTTTCTTCTTGATATCATTTTTTGCTCTCTCTCACAGTTTTCGCATTCCATGTCTGGAATATAATATTCTGCATGCATTTTCTGTTTCTCTTTCATGGTTTTAATCTGTTTTCGTAGTTTCTCGTTTTCCATCAGTAGCTTCTGACGGGGGTGAGAGGCATTGTCAGTATCGCCTAACCAATCTCTAGGACGCATAGTTTCCAGCTTTTCTACGTGAAAGCTGAGATCGCTACTGATCTCACAGATTTTCGGTTTTGGCTTGTAGGTTTGTTTTAAAACTTGCTCTCATGACTTCACTTGGCTTGTAATCTGCCTCAGCACTTTCATCAGCTTATGGGAATCACTTTTCATGCTATGATCTATAGCGATTTCTACTCTTTTTCTTTTTCCCAATTTTTCTTCCACATCTGAAAGTGAAATTGTTCTTGGTCTAGGAGGTGTCCTAGCTAAAACGTTTTTTATCCTAAAAGGGTTCTCTTTTTCATTGAGTGACTCTTCTCCAACTTTAGTCACCAAGCTTTCATTCATTTGATTTTCACGAGGTGGGTCGGTCATAATGTCCTGCATGGCAGGAATATCAGTATTTTTGTTTTCATGTGTATCAATCCCCATTTGATTCCCACGAGTAGGGCAGAAAGTAGGTCAGTCACATCAGTGCTCCCATACTGCGACAAGGTCTATATCGCTACCGGAACCGACCATATATGTGTGTTTCTTGTGCCGAGCACAAGAAACACACACAGCGAGGGGAAACCAGCAAATCAGGAATAGCAGACCATGTTTGGACCCATCAACACAACATCGAGTGGTCCCAAGCTGAGATCTTGCACAGAGAGGAACATTGGTTTAGGAGAAAATTCAAGGAAGCCGCATACATGTTGTCCAACAACGTATTCAGTCAAGCCAGCGTAGAAATACGCAACATATGGAAACCCATCATCAAGCGAAAAATGGCCAACTCCCGCCAAAACGGGCATCTCCCACGAAACCAGTGAAGCGGAAAATGGAAAGCAGGGATAAGTGAAAGTACTCGAACGACCTATAAATAGTCATCTCTCGGAGGAATCAGTCCAGTCATCACCCGAAGACGATTGTAGATACTAACAATCGAAACGTGGTGAACTAACGTGACTTGGAATCTCTCCACTTTTTATTTTTATTTTCTTTTTTCATTTCTTTATTTTTATTTATTCAATTGTTCTATTTTTACTTGTATTTTATTTCACTATTATTTCATTTCAGGTTTATTTTGGTTAATATAATTATTATTTTCAGCTATTCATTTTTAATTCTTCTTTTTTAGTTGTTTCAGGGATTTCAAATCATTTTATATAGTAGACAACGGAAGTCCGAACTAGTGAAATTCATGAATTATTGTACTCGACAGTGGACCTTTCGCTAACTAATCTTTTATTGGCGTGGCGTTATCCACATATTTCTGGCCACACATGCTGACGTAGAGGAAAATAAAAATCTGTGGTTGGGATACGAATTTATTAGCACCCGCAATAATAACTGTTGCTGGTAATACCTATCACTATAGGTTGAACGAGGAATTATTAAGACTATTTGGTGTATAACTTTTTTATAGAATCTTGAGTAGATTGACGTGTTGATAAACGTTTTCTCATTAACAATACAGATTTAGGAAAGAATAATATTGGAAATATCAGACTTACTTTCCAATACCCCATGTAGAAATGATACCCGGTGATGTGCGTTCATCAAAATCATACAACTTCCATAGTTTCTTGGGTAGATCAACATAATGAAAACCGTTTTCTCGTCACCCATACAGATTTCGAGAATAAAATTGTTGGAATGATCAAACTAACTTTTTAAACCCATTGTAGACATGGAACCAGATGACGTGCGTGCATAAAAATCGAACAAGTCTTATGGAATCTCGGGTAGATTGACGTAGTGATAACAGTTATCTTGTCACCCATACAGATTTACAGGAAAAAATGTTGTAACAATCAGACTCACTTTTTAAAACACCTTGTAGAATCGGAACCAGGTGATGTGCGTTCATGAAAATCACACAACTCTTATAGAATCTTGGGTAGATCAACAAAGTGGAAACCGTTTTCTTGTCACCCACTCAGATTTCGAAAAAAAATTGTTGCAACAATCAGACTAACTTTTTAAAACCCCTTGTAGAATTGGAACCGGTGATGTACGTGCAAAAAATTCGAAAAAGTCTCATGAAATCCCGGGTAGATTAACATAGTAATATTATTTTTCTTTTTACTCAAACGGATTTCGAAAAAAAAATTGTTGAAACAATTAGACTCATTTTTTGAGATTCCTTGTAGAATTGGAACCAGGAGATGTGCGTTCATGAAAATCACACAACTCTTATAGAATCTTGGGTAGATCAACATAGTGAACACCGTTTTCTTGTCACCCATACAGATATCCATAAAAACTTGTTGTAACAATCAAACTAACTTTTTTGAACCCCTTGTAGAACTGGAACAATATTATGTGCGTGCATGAAAATCGAAAAAGTCTTATGGAATCTCGGGTATATTGACGTAGTGATAACAGTTATCTTGTCACCCATACAGATTTCCAGGAAAAAATGTTGTAACAATCAGACTCACTTTTTAAAACACCTTGTAGAATTGGAACCAGGTGATGTGCGTTCATGAAAATCACACAACTCTTATAGAATCTTGGGTAGATCAACATAGTGAAAACCGTTTTCTTGTCACCCATACAGATTTCGAAAAAACATTGTTGCAACAATCAGACTAACTTTTTAAAACCCCTTGTAAAACTGGAACAAGATTATGTGCGTGCATGAAAATCGAAAAAGTCATATGGAATCTCGGGTAGATTGACGTAGTGATAACAGTTATCTTGTCACCCATACAGATTTTCAGGAAAAAATGTTGTAACAATCAGACTCACTTTTTAAAACACCTTGTAGAATTGGAACCAGGTGATGTGCTTTCATGAAAATTACACAACTCTTATAGAATCTTGGGTGGATCAACATAGTGAAAACCATTTTCTTGTTTCATGAACGCACATCATCTGTTTCCAATTCTACAAGGGGTTTCAAAAAGTTACTCTGATTGTTGCAACAATTTTGTATGGAAATCTGTATGGGTGACAAGAAGACGGTTTTCACTATGTTGATCTACTCAAGATTCTATTAGAGTTGTGTGATTTTCATGAACGCACATCATGTGGTTCCAATTCTACAAGGTGTTCGAAAAAGTGAGTCTGATTTTTACAACATTTTTTCTGGAAATCTGTATTGGTGACAAGATATCTGTTATCACAACGTTAATCTACCCGAGATTCCATAAGACTTCTTCGATTTTTATGCACACACATCATCTGGTTCCAATTCCACAAGGGCTTTCAAAAAGTTGGTCTGATTGTTGCAACAATTTTTTATGGAAATCCGTATGGGTGATAAGAAAACGGTTTTCACCATGTTGATCTACCCAAGATTGTATAAGGGTTGTGTGATTTTCATGAACGCACATCATCTGGTTCCAATTCTACAAGGTGTTTTAAAAAGTGAGTCTAATTGTTACAAATTTTTTTCCTGGAATTCTGTATGGGTGACAAGATAACTGTTATCACCACGTCAATCTACCCGGGATTCCATAAGACTTTTTCGATTTTTATGCACACACATCATCTGGTTCCAGTTCTACAAGGGGTTTCAAAAAGTTAGTCTGATTGTTGCAACAATTTTTTTCCGAAATCTGTATGGGTGATAAGAAAACGGTTTTCACTTGGTTGATCTACCCAAGATTCTATAAGAGTTGTGTGATTTCCATGAACCCACATCATCTGGTTCCAGTTCTACAAGGAATCTCAATAAATGAATCTGATTGTTTCAATAATTTTCTTTTTCAAAATCTGTTTAGATGACAAGAAAACTGTTATCGCCAAGTTGATCTACCCAAGAAACTATGGAAGTTGTATGATTTTGATGAACGCACATCACCGGGTATCATTTCTACATGGGGTATTGGAAAGTAAGTCTGATATTTCCAATATTATTCTTTCCTAAATCTGTATTGTTAATGAGAAAACGTTTATCAACACGTCAATCTACTCAAGATTCTATAAAAAGTTATACACCAAATAGTCTTAATAATTTCACGTTCAATCTATAGTGAATATGTATTTCCAGCCACAGATAGTAGTACGGGTGCTTATAATTTCATATCCTAACCACAGATTTTTATTTTTCTCTACGTCAGCATGTGTGGCCAGAAGTCTGTGGATAACTTCACGCCAATGAATCTTTTCTATTAAAAGACCAATCAGTTTACACTCAACATCGTTAGGTATGTTGTTGTTTGTTACATCTCATAGATCTTTTTTATTAACAGACGCTTCATCTTGTATTTTCAATTCTGAAAGTTATGGCTGTGGAATTTTTCAATCGCAATTCATATTCCCCTTTCAAAAAATTCAATGTTCCTTCTGAAATTTCCTTCCGTTGGGGTTACGTTTAATGTCTCCTGACTGTTGGGCCTATAAACTGTTGTACACACCAGCCGCTAACCATCATACAATAACCATGGTCATTTTTTAGTGAGTTTTCGTCTTTAGGAACTGCCTGGGTGGCGTTTCGGTGTCCAATCATTGTCCTGAATGTCTCCTGTTGTCGGAAAGGATCCACTTTTCATTATACGTGACGAACCGATCCAAAAAAGGATCGTTTTGGTTGCGCAAAAGCAAAGAAGAACAGACTTTGAAACGTGATAAAACGTTTTGAATTCAAACCATCAGAAACCACATAAGAGCTATAACGACCAGTTCTTCCGCCATCCCACGCATCGTTTGTGATGGATCAGTCTTCATATCCTCGTCTTGGCCAAAATCAAGGGGACGAAATTTTGCAAACCAAAGTCGAACAGTGCGTTCGTTCATTAACACTGTTATTGAAATGCCTGAATAATTTTTCGGGTATTACGCCAGCGAAACACATCATATAGTAATAAGTTTGAAAGAGGTGAAAAATTAAAATTTGAAAAAAATGAACAGCATCAATGTATAGAGTACAGAATTCTCTATTGATCAGTAAGTATATACCACGAGACAAGAATAAATATTTACTGAGATATGGAGCTACAAAAACACATAACATTGAAACGGACAAAACTTTTGAAATACTAATATTTTAGGGAGAGATCAGATTGGAAAAAAAGTTTTTTGAAAGTTTGTAATTTTTTTTTGATGATGGATATGTAGAAAGCATAAAAGCTTTTCCGCCAAAAAATTAATCTGTTCTGAAAATATTCCCTTTTCAATTATTAGGTCCGACTTACGCTCGCTTTCCTATTCAAATATTGTTCCAAATCTATATATGGTATTTTCTAACTTAGATTTGCTAATTTTTGTACAGAAACGAACCAAATGTCCGTTGGATATCTTTTTTCGAACATTCATTCAACATTTTCAAAACTCAGATCATGCCAAGTTGTTGATCAGACTCCTTATTTGGGCAACATGAAAGTAGGTTTGTTCTGGTCTTATGAAATTCAGGTTCTAGGATGTCAGGAGCATGCGCAGTTGATATAGAGCGTTCTGGTTCATTGAGGATAAGTTCGGTTATACTTTCAAATGCGAAATGATCCAAAACTGTCTTGATCCGTCCCAAATCCTTTTAGCTCTCGAGGCTGAACTGTTGAGAACTGTTCCTGTTGCTCATTCGCATTCATATGGAAATTTGGTTGGGCTATTTTCCTGGGTGTTTTTTATTTATTTCATTTGTTATGAGTAAGCATCCTGAAGAATCCAACTATTCTATTCACGATACTAATGATTCTTATGGAGATAAGTGAATGTGAAATAGAAGAGGAATGTGTAGCGTATGAGATTAGAGACTTCTTAATATTTATTTATGAAGAAGAATACTTTGTTGGTTAGATGATGTCTTCAAACGAAGAGAGTGTCTTTATGAAGTATATGCAATAATCTTCAAAAGATTGGAATTGATCCAAAAAGAATGATTTAAGTTTATATTTATACAAAGATATTAAACAAAAGAATAACATTCCAGAGAAAGTTAATACTATAAGAGAAGTCTATTCTGTTCCCGAAATGGCTAAATATTGGCCTTTTTGTTGAAAGATCTAAATTTCCTACAAGTGATCTTCAAATAATATAAATATATAGGTAGTTCAAAGTCTAAGTAAATGAAAAAAGTTATTTTCGTCATTTTAAGTTGTTCCTACTGACAACCGAACATTGTTCAAATAAGTGAAAACTTATTAAATTTGCGGTCTAAAATGGGATACAATTGATAAAGAAAATGATGAGAAACAGGATTTAATTAGAATGAAAATCTATCATCATAAGTACAAATAAAAAATAAACTTGTTACAGCAACCGCAAGTGTTTTACCTTCCTTTGATGCTGGTATGTCCAAGGTATAACTTGTATACTACAAGCTTCACCAAGGCTGTTGTACCTTGGACAGTTTTCCTTTTTTTAGCGGTGTGGTAACATTGCTATATCCTAAACCGTAACAGATACGAAGACGATTAAATTGGGGAAAAAGGTAACTGTCATCGGAAAGAATACAATGGTCTAAGAAAATTTACGGGGACTCTCGCTCTTCTCGAGTTATACGGGGAAAACCAAAAATGCTGTTTTTTCGTTTTTTTCGAAAGGAATTGTTATTTCAGAGAATATAAAAAAAATGGAAAGAGAAAATGTTATTGTATTTGAAGTGAACTATGACGATGTAATAATAAATATTCGATAAAACGTCTCAACATGACCACCATCAACTTTTTTTTTAAAACGGACCTGTCTTTTTCATAACAGCTATTGATAAAGCGATACATTCACATTCCAAGGGTATATCACATTTGATATTTCTATAGCGTTTCATTTGAAATAACCACCATCATCAGTGACAACAATCAAACAGAAAAACACTAGGTATATTTGATCATGAACTTTTGGAAAGAATGAAACCAATACGTAAAATAAAAGCAACATGGAAATCTACATGAATTGCTCGAATTGACGAACTCTTTGTTGAATGCACATAAGTTGTCGGTCCGGACAATTTTCTAGCATAATAGGTGTAATACTAATACATGCATCTCTTATTTTTTGTTTGAAATGGTCGATATCTGTACTTGGTGTTGAAAAAACTTTATCCTTTATGCATACCCAGTTAATCGGTCTATATTTCCAATCCATTTTTTGGGAATATTGCATCTTAATGTTCCCTTACTTTTGCTACATTATGGGGAGGAGCGCCGTCCTGTTGAAAATATTGTATTTCATGGTGGATATTCAGTGGCAATTCATCTAAGTAACCATCGAATTCATTGAATAGAAAATGAAGATACATTTCACTATTCAGATGATCATCGTAAAAATAAGGGCCAAGGATATTTGTTCTCACAATTCCAAACATTTATTCCGAACCTTTCTTGGAAATTGGTTTTCCAAATGTTCATTTGTATTATATTTGTATTATTCCACCTATAATGGACATTTCTGTTAAACCAACCATTGTTGGTGAATTTTGATTCGTCCGTCCAAATTTATTTTTACAAATATTTCCAACTTCCATTTTTCTACGTCTTAACCACTTCGCAAATTGTACTCTTTTTCCGTACTCCCTTTCATTGAGGTGATTTGCGTATCCTGTAGCATTTATATTTATTCTTTTTCAAAATAGTTCTGGTGGATTCTACAGAAATCCCCATTTCTCGTAAAGAACATAAATGGCCAATCCTAAATAAAAAAAAATGTTTTCACTGTGTAAATTTTTATGTGGTAATATTTGCTTACCCATAACATTTATTCTAGTATTTAACCACACATTTTCTTGTTTTTTTTATGTCTAATGCACCATAGTCCCTCAAATTTCTTGCTAATCGTCTAAACATTTGGATGTTCGGAATACGACGATTAGGGTATAGCTCAACATACATATCTATTCCTTGCCAAAAGAGGATTTCTATTTGATTTTGCGTAACTAAATAGCATATCAGTCCTTTCACCATTTGAATACATCTTTCATATGTTCATGAACGTCTGACAGTTCTCAATAGCTATCAACAACCGCATTCATTTTCCCTGCCATAGAAACCAAGCAAAGCCTACGCGTTTAAGATGGTAAATGAATTGAGATGCTATTTGATCATACCAAATTATAAAACAATCGAATTTTGACCAAAAACTGATATTTTCGTCACTTCCAGGATTGGAAATTATAAAAATATTATGAATTATAATTCATTAGGGGCAAGTAATCCTTCAAAGAAGGATTACGGGAATACAAAAATTTCCAAAACGAAAAAGTACGAATTTTCAATGTGTTAGGGTACCTACTTGTCGAATTAATTGGGTTGTCTAAATCATATTTTGAAGAAATCGAAAAAATTTACAAAAGAAGTAATGACAGGACCGTAATTTGAAATTGTTGTCACTGATGATGGTGGTTATTTCAAATGAAACGCTATTAAAATATTAAATATGATATACTATTGGATTGTGAATGTACTGCTTTATCAATATCTCTAATAAAAAAGACAGGCCCTTATTGAAAAAAATTGATGATGGTGGCCATGTTGTCACGAAACGTTTTATCGAATATTTACTATTATCGTCATAGTACATTTCGAATACAATAACATTTTTATTCCATTTTTTTATATTCTCCGAAATAACAAATCCATTCGAAACAAAAACGATAACAGCATTTTTGGTTTTCCCTGTATAACTCGAGAAGGGCGAGAGTTCCCGTAAATTTCCTTCGATTATTATATTATTCCCATGACAGTTACCTTTTTTCCATTTAATCGTCTACGTATCTGTTACGGTTTAGAATATAGCAATGTTACCACATGCTAAAAGAAACGGCCTGTATACATATTTGACATGTATTGTTTTCACATTACATTAAAAAAATATTTGAATAGAATTGGCCCATATGTAATAAAAATCCACATTAAAACTCATTAATACAGTTTATTGTATGATTTCCACTATAAAGGGTTTTACAAAGACCTGTTTCGCTATACAATAGCAACTATTTTATACTCTAACATATGACATATTTGTATGCCTACTTTTTAATGAATCTACGTGTAAAGGTCAAGTATAAATTCATTAACTGAACGAATAAATTAAATTTTTGAAAGTACAAAAGAACTGAGCATAATAAAATACATAGCCAACAATGATTACGATAGCAGTCTAATACATTCTCTATTATCAAAAAAGTTATACAGCCAAGCTTTGAAGGAAGTTTACCCAATTCATAGAGATGAGGATAAAAGATATAGAACCTTAACATACTCAAGCAAACATATCCAGTAAGTCTTTAAAATTTTCTACACAACAAAGGTGTAAATATTGCTTTCAAAACCAACAGCAACTTAGGCATGCACATCAAGAATAACAAAGATAAAAGTGCAGTTTCAGAAAAATCGATGTTTCATATAGGTCAAACTGGAAGAACGTTCAAAGCCCGGATAAAGGAACACAGAAATAGTTTTCAGAATAGAAAAATTAACTCCACATATGACACTCATTCAATCAGAGAGGGATATAATTTCAACCATGAATTCAAGTCCCTCCATTTCCAGAAGAAAGGTTTAAAATTTAACCTGTTGGAGAGTATGCAAATAAACAAATTTCAAAACTCTCAATATTTCATGAACGATCAAACTGAACTGAATAATTCGCCATTATTGAATATGTTTTCTTCCAGATGAAAGAAGTTAGGTATAATTGTACATTCGAAAATTTAATTTATTCATTTTGTTAATGAATTTATACTTGACCTCTTCGGGTAGATTCATTTATTAGAAAGTAGGCATACAAGAAGGTGAAATATTAGAGTATAAAGTAGTTGTAATTAAAAAATAACCTATTATTTTACGCTTGAGGAAGCTATTGTATAGCGAAACACGTGTCGCGGTTCTTGTGGTGGAGCTATGGAGTGGAAATCATACAATAAACTGTATTAATGAGTTAAAAAAAAAAGAAATGTTAGAAACTGTCCAGAACAGAATCCACAGAAATCATTAAATTTCGTGGTGGAAATTAAAAAAAAACGTATACACATACGTCTTCAATAACCTAGGTAATTACTGATAATATTTAGAACGAAAGTTCAGTGAATGGTGGCAAATAAAATAATATATGAAAATATATAAAGACAAAGTCATAAATTCATTGCATAGTAAATGATCATGCTGCACTTTCAGTTAAAAACTAAATTATGGGATACACGACGAGCATCCATACATTTTGCTTGAATTGAACTTATTGTATTATCAGTTTTTGCTTTATTTCCCATAAATCTCCTCACAGTAAATGGAAAGGAAAATGTCTTGCAATAAATGTCTACTACAATCCTTGATTCTCAAATCTCTAGTTTTGGGAGATTTCTGCAAGAATGACGTTTCAAAGAAGAAAATAAGAGAAAGGAAAATAATCTTATTATTTGTAGGTCCTCTATTCCAAATTCTTCTTGTAATTTAATTTTTGCTTATTTTCTTCGAAACCAGAATATTTTTTCCAATTCTTGAACGAAATTGGTGCACTAATTACTTTTTTCGTTCCTTTAGTCGGGCCTCCCTGTACTTCGAGAAATCTCCCATGATATCTATTCCTTCTAGATGTTCTTCCGTGGTCACCATCGTCACGGCTTATGGTAGGGGACCCACTACAAGGCCCGCTCTCCCAACACTCCACTTACCAGTCGGTCAGCACGACGGTAGAAATCGCTGTCCAACACCTAGAGATCATCCTCGCGCTCCTAGCTTTCTATTTTTATACAGAGTGATTCGATAATTCGCGCCGCCATGGAAAAGGAAGCGCCAGAATCGATGGCAACTGTTAACATGAAGCCGGAATACGCTCCTTCCGAGGTGTATTCATCTTCTGAACCACCACCGGTGAGTGTAATTTTTTCAAAAATATTACCGAAATCAACAAAATAGGGTATTGTTGGAATTACTCAGGTAATTGATGCTACAAGTTATCATTATTAAGGATACAATTTCAAGATTTTCTTGAAGTTTTTTTAAAAACGTGACATTGAAAAACAAACATATATTATGATTGATATCAGTTGCAATAAACGTCTCAGAATTATTACTCAATGATTTGGTTTTGAAAGTAATTTATTAGATTTCTTTTATGGGTTTGATATTAAAAATAGGTTTGTATATGCGTTATGAGATACTAGATGAAATGTTCAGATTTCACCTTTTGAAGAAATATTTTACAGACGAGTGAGTTACCCGCAATTACATAATTTCAAGTTGGTTTTCAAGAATCTTGAAGACAAGTGGGTATTACGTAATTATGGGTATCTTGTTGCGCAGTTCTAGGCTTACTGAAAATCATTCTTTGATAACGATGGCTACATGTGCAAATTATTGAATCATTTTATTTATTCATGAAAGTTTCTTGATTTTGAAAATGAAAGAGTTTTGATCTAAAATTGTTTTCTAAATGACGTTATACAAATATAGGTATTCATATTTATTTAATGTGTGATAGGAAAATTTGTATATTTTGTAATGATTATGGATTATTGAAATATGAGAGTAACTAATTTATCCAGAATACAGATGAGTAAGTGTCATTATCCTTACAGATTCCAGAGATTTTACATCAAAGAAAATCGATCAAAATATCATTGTTTCTGAAAATAATTTGGAGAAAGAATCTGAATTATTTGAATAAACGTCGTGGTCATGAAATATCTAAAAACTTCAATCATTCACATGTTCCATCATTTCATAGATTACAGTGTTTTTTATTATGATTATTTTCCAAATACAAATGTGATATACTGATTGATATATATTTTTCAATGAACATTTTTCTTTCCTTACCTACTTGATAACAGGAAATGTAGTAGATTTTCAATGGACTCCAGGAAACTAGGAAATTATTCTTCATGAAATAGTAATAGCAAATTGAAAGGAATATATTTTTAGGAGGAAAAAGTTTAGGTTTTTTTCTACTTCTCTTATTTATTTATTTTTTTTTATTTATTATTTTCATTATCGGATACATCAGTAATGACTGGTCGATTGTAAGACCAAGACAATAGGCTGATGGTATGAGAAATAAGATTCATATGTTTTCGCATGATAATTAGCGAGATACCTAGAGAGAACTGCATTGATTGCTGTTGTCTTGTGATAGGCTCATTTCAGTTATTATTCATTATCTTGTAGAAAGTTTACCAAGAGTTGTCCATCTTCTGAGGGGAAATTGGAATTGAAATCTCTTGCTGAACATATGATAATTTTCTCCTAATTCTTCAGAGCCTACTCGACCGTAAAAGTTTGCTCCCACCTCTCTCTTACTCTCTCTCTCTTGTCTCTACAGTAATATACGAACTTCCGTTCGGCTCTCCCGATCACACTTTTCGTAACGCTCTCGTCACTCATCCACTAGCTTACTCCCCAAGTTAAAACTCGCGCAAAGGTTTACTTAAAAAATGTGGAAATCTTCCAAAGAAAGAAAGAAAGCAATTACAGAATCAACTATTTACAAAGATATGTAGATCATAGGAAGGGTTTATTCTGTAATCACTTGCGTTCTTTCAATAAATTGATGGATGTAGCCGTTACTACGTGGTAGAAAATCAAAAATGAAGAAAATAGAATTGAAACTTTCTATATTTTTGACCACTTTTATTTTTAACTAACGTTACTGCAGTTTCGTCCTATAAGGACATTTTCAAACTTATACATTAAACTAATTAACTTGCGTTCTTCCTTTTTTGAATGATTCCCGTTTTTTTTTGTACGAAGATGGAGAAGTACAGAGCCAAAACCTTTCTTTTCCGAAAAGTAATAGCAACAATTAAACATGAAGTAGTAATAGATTTTCCTTGATATTTTGAAATATTTTATTCTTTAAAAATGTTGCTTGCAAAGTAATTGAAAACTTGGAACACAGGTACACATTCATAATAGTTTTTACAGGAAAATTTTTCAGGGTTTTGTGACACTATGTTGTGGAGAATGTGACAAAGAATATGTTGACAAACTAAATCATTGAAACAAACTAGTTTTGAATAGAACTCAATGAAGTAGAGAATCGTAATGCAACTAACAACTATAATATGTAGTTATTGGATAAAGAACACCATATACGAATATTCTTTTGTGGGGTCAGCAATAAAAATATTTAGATAAATAAAATGATATTAGCAGAAAAATGGTATATCCTGTATATAGTTTTGATTAACTTCATATTATTGAGAAGTATTTGGCATTCTGTTTTTGGAAATGCAAATAGTACTTCATCAGTTCATTACATAAATGAAGTAATGTAGCATATAATAAAAGGTACTTTGAAAAAATAGCATCAAGTGAGAAAATTCATTTTCTCATTGATTTGATTTTGCAGAAAATCTGTTTTTTATTGCATAAAATCAACAAGCTCAATGAATGGAAAAATATAGATGGAATCACAGTCATATTACAAACATATTTTGTTTCCTGAACTAGATTCGCGAGAGATCGTGAGTTAATTACGATGACATTAATTTGTTACGGTTTATCGAACTACAGTTATGAATCATGTCCATGAAACAGAATATTGAATTGTTTCGGTTAGATTTTCAATTACAGAGAAATCAATAGATGTTTCAGAACTGTAACGGTTACAATTATAATTCAATTTTATTTTTTGTCATAGATGCTTAAATAGTTTATAAATGTATTGATCTGGATCCCTAGTAATAATGAATATCTTGCAATCTAACAATTTAGTACCATTCAAAATTGTAACTTCTCTACTCATTAATCAGCAGGAGTTTTTGTTCGTGTTCTTGTTTCAATTAGGGGTTTACGCTTGATTTTATAAATGAAAATTTAAATGTACAACAAATCACCAACAATAAAACTTTCTGTATATTATTTTTCATTGTTTTCACGTATCTTTCTCATTTTCAAAGCAAAATATGGAATAGGTGGAAGTGATGATTGAATTTCAACATTATCGCTTTCGTGAATGGAAAAATTATGAAACATTGATTGCATAAAAAAATATAAATATAATTTTGAATCTGAATTTGAAGTTGGTAATCTTTCGCTGCTACAAAATTGAAAGATATGAGCCTTCATAAAACAATTGAGAAAATATTATTACTTTAGTCGAAAACTACTTAAATTTTCATTACTTTATTTTCCATTCGTAGATGAATCATTTGATGAGGAAAAATTGAAATGTTTTGAATAGATAATAGTACTTCTATTCAATCAATTAGTAATAAAGTTCACCTGTAATCAAAGTAATAAAACGGTTGATAGAGGTATCTATAATTCATAGGCTATAAAAACCAAAAACTGTGAATCCGTAAATTTTTCAAGGATCCCAATAACGTGATACTAACTCTATTTAGGGAAAATATCAATTATTTCAATTATCAAGACATGTATAATCGTATAATCACTTTAATTAAGTAACCTTCAAACTAATGACTAGAAACTTTCCATAGTAGTTGCTTCATTCTAGAAACGTCTCAGCGAGAAGTGTCTAACTGTAATCATAAAGCAACTATTGTTCTTTGTTCTTTGTTTTCAGAATTTGTCACCTTCAATAACAAAGCCTATGTGGTTAGTAAATATAGAAGACAGGGGCGACTTTAATTGATTCAAGTGGCACTATTGCATTCTTTTTTGTATACAGATTTTATTTGATGAAATAGAAAGCGCGAAAATAACTCACACAGAAAAAATATGTATGTATTAATAATTTTATTATTGACTTCTCCATAGTTTTCAGATACTAGTGACGTTTGTTTGAAGGTAGTTGACAATGTTTCTTGGTGAATTTCATTAGTTCGGACTTCCATTGCCTAATATGATATAAATTGATTTGAAATACCTGAAAGAGTCTGTAAAAAATTAAAAAAGATTAGCTGAAAAATAACAATTATATTAAGCAAAAAAAACTGAAATTACAATGAAATAAAATACATATTCATGTTTATAAAGTGTAGTAATGTCATTTAAATGTACAATTTGTCTCATTACAAATTCCAAAATTCGTAGTGCCTAAGAAGCTATGTAATCCAAATGTGGTTCATACGAGAAGGTGGTTATGGTATATACCCAAATCCTCGATAGTCTCTACCCTGAATAATTTAATACCATCCATCAAATAATTGTATAGTGTCTTAGCTTTCGGGTACAAAACAGGATAAAACATTTGGATATATTGAACGGAAGCTCATTTTTTACTCTCCATCGATGAACACTATTGATGTCCTCTTTTGAGTTACATCATTGATGAATGGAAGAGAAATTGATGGACCCAGGTTTGATCCTTGAGGGATTTCAGGGTTTGCTTGATATTCTTTATTACACAAATGGTTATATGATCGTTCCCCCACTTTTACAAAACATAACGTGGAAGGCTACTTCATTAAAGATTCTGAAAAAAACAATCTAAAAAATATCAGATTCACTTTGAATCTGCTGTTTCAAAAGAAGTTATCAAAAATTTATGAAGGAATGTACTGACTGATTAAGGAAAAAAATGATATATGGATATAAAATGAGTGTATCCTTGTATGGAAACTCACTCTTTCTTTCTCAGCTTAATTACTAAAGATTTTGTATACAATAGCATTCATCGAAAATTATTAATACATGAGTAATTGATATTGGAATTTTACCCAACATCGAATATGTGTTTCAGACTATAACCAGGAAATAAAAGTTAATATAATCTCTCACAAAATTCAATAATTCCAATATTGAAATTATAAAACAACAACAAGAATTAATTGGCGCTCCGGGACTTCATTGATTCCAGTGGCGCATTTGCTTTTTCAGCTGCAAGAAACCCCGGAAAAACCTGCAGCACCACATCATCTGAAGATCTTGATCTGCCAATTCCTCTCTCTCATAAAACAAAATGTAGGGTGTCTCCAAAGGCTCCAATAAATTCAATACATCGCCAGAACACTTAGTGGCATGACTATCGTCAAACTTAAACCACTCCGTTTCGTCTTTGGCCAAGGCGTAATACAGACATAATATGGTCTGTATTACGCCTTGGCCACAGTGAACCACAGTGAACAATGACTGCATGAAGATTATAATAATGGTTTGCTAGATTGAAGTGTTCATCAATTTCGAACCTTTGTAAGAGTTTGGTGCTTCTGTCAGAGGTTGAGTCAAAGTTGTATGATTTTGATTCTTCTTCAGTATTTATTGTATGATTACCTCATTTACCGGCAGAACTATGTACTATGACAATTTTAAAAAGTATGACATTTGCATATGCTCATGTGAAGCTCGGAAATTTAATATTTCTACCTTGATCCCACATAACCATTTTTGATGCTTCATTGGTTGGTTTAACTCACTACAAAAATGAAAAAAATTGAGTTATTTTCATTTAGATATTTCAATATTACTGGAGTTTTTTCCCAACACCAAACCGTTATTTTAACACCTCGACAAGAGTTTCGATCACCAAGTGATCATCTTCAAGAGACAGATCAGGTTGACCTCCCTTTTGAAGATGATCACTTGGTGATCGAAACACGTGTCGAGGTGTTATATTAACGGTTTGGTGTAATATTCATTACTACAGCAAAGGTCCCAAAAAGTGCATCATAAGTATAGATATTTCAACATATTACTAGTACTACTGCAGGATTTGTTAGATCGTATAAAAGGATATTCTGAAATTGAATAAGTCCAAACATAAAAAGTGGCAATGAATTTGACCTATGAAAAAACCGAACACAACTAATTTATATCTTTTGGATTAATGTATTTAAACATTTTTAATCACTCTCTATTCATGAAATGTACCTTTTTTGTTTAGGCTTCGTAGTATAAATTATAAATCACTCATTCACTTATATAAAAATTCACATACAAAAAAATGTAAAACAGTTAACTACCGGTTATTATCTACTACCAGAGATATAAATGAATATATTCGATAGGGATTTCCACTAATACCTACCATAATTTACTTTTCAATTGCATATATGCGTAGTTAACAAACATACTTCAAAGAACGTGGAAAATGTTTTCGTTTCTGGGAGATGTCGAAATTTACAATGACCCAGGAATTAAAAAAAATTTGGTATGGGTTCAATGAATTCTATATGGAAATATTTATATAATAGGCAGCGAAAGTTTCATCGGTTATTTCCAATATTAAATCCAAATGTTGAATGTTTTTCCCGTAACCAACTGCCGTCTACTCACGGACCACAAAAACTCACAAATCGAAACTAGTGCGAGCCTATGATTGACGTACCTTAACTTTCAATCTCAATAATCTCAGGTGTAATCAAAGCACATTCATATGTTATGTTCTGTTCTGTTGAAAGATTTCAGAATTAACTTTTCAAATAACTCCATGAAGAAGTCCAATTGATTCAAGTCTGTTGATCTATGGAACCGCGTCTGCCTATCCATTGTCCTGGATATCTGTGAATGAGAAAATCTCTAATTGGTGCTGTAAAATGAGAAAGTGACTCATTTTGTTCGAGATTGTTATCGCACCAATACCTCATTGATCTCTTGAACAAACTTAATTTCATTGAGGTGGAATTATGTGATTTCAGAATTCGGCTAACTCCTGGAATTTTATCAATTATTGTATTTACGAGGAAATAAATATTTCGAAATAATCTTCGAAATAATAATCTCTCCCAACTACCTACACAGTAGGATGTGGTGAACGTCTGTCGAAAAACATCTACTTTCCCGGCTAATACTACGCTGGATATTGAAGTATATCCGACAGACATTTATGCAAGATTCCTCACAGATACTAGTCTCTGAGATTTTTCTCGTGCATCCAGCAGCAGAACCATGCTGAAATTATTCAAGTATATCACCTGCACACCTACTGTGTGAGTAGATTGTAGAGATTAATATTTCGAAATTTATGTCGAAATATTTATTTCCTTTTTTTTAAAGACAAAACATAAGCACTACAGAAAAATCCTTAAGGTGCTCCAAGAGAGCTTTGCCTGTGCGAAAGTAGTGATTTACATTTGATATGAACCCTTATACGTATGTATCCTTCCTCGATAGTTTTCACTTTTAATTTATGGTATTGTTTTCTAGTATTATCATTATTATTGATATGTTTCTATGTGACATAGATCTCCATTGAATTTCCCTTGCCACCAAATATGCACACTAAGAAAAAGAGATTTGAATTTCCTGTTTTAATTTAGGTTGTTAGAGTGATTAAAACTTTGCAAACTATAATATGCTATTTAGGAACATCCTTGAAATGATAAATCAACATAATAGATTGCCACTGAAAAAAGTTGAGGGGGCTGCAGCTCAAAGTGGAACATTTGAAAAATTGTTAGTATTCAGTTCCAACGACATTATTACCGCTATTGTGTTCTGGGTTGATGAAACTTCTGAAAAGATATTATTATTCTATTCGAAGATACCTATTTGAAAAAGTTGAATGGGGATCTGGGCCTGGGGGAAGTGGAGCTATGAAGGTCTCACGGGCATGAAAATGGGACTCTTTGGATACGGATGTCGGGGTTATTCCATATACATTTTGGTCGAGTTATTAGTTATCACATATTATAACTACTTTTTGTAAACATCTGCATGATAACGTTAGACGTGATTCTTTCTTCGGCGACTTTTGTAGCACAAATTGATTGTTAATTTTGGCACGTCCAGAGTTTGCCGTATCAGCTTCCTTGTTCCTTATTTAATTTTTTGTAGATGAGAAGTGAATGAATTGATTAGATTTGTTCAATAGGTGAAATTTGTTAGTCTCAGGTTATGTTTGTCTTTGTAGCTTATACTGATTTTCCATTATTTTACATCATAGAAAGTTACATTTCAAAAAAATATTTCAAGTGTAAATTTATATTATTCTGATTATAATAAAATATTATCCAAAAGGTGATAATTTCAATCTAAGAATAATTTTAGGTGAATTTTTTGGTAAAGGTTGAGGAATATACACCAAGTTGAACAAGAGAATTGAAGTTTTGATGCCCGACCGGATTTCTTAAATAATTTGTTTTTCTCGAATGTTTCGTTTCCAACCAATATAGCAGTCCTTTTAGCTACACTCAATGAAAAAATATACAACATAATTCTAACATTAAAAATCAATATAATTATCAATAATAATAATATCAATATAAAACGTAGTGATTCAATTTATTTAGAAATTTCTGTGGCAAAATAAACTCCGGTTTGATGCGGGATGTACCCCCCCCCCTCGAAAATGTTTAAACAGTATTTCTGTAACAGAATATATCGATAATATTCAAACAATAATACTAATATGGTAAATGAAATGATGAAAAATGCAAAAAAATTTAAAAAAATGAAACCAAGTTAGTTCACGATATTTCGATTGTGATTGCTTGAAAAAATTTGGAACATCGTGAACTGACTTGTTTTGGAAAAGTTTTCCTTATTTTTTATATTTGGCCTTTTTCGTCATTCTTCTTTCTTTAATTTTCATTGTTTGTGTAACATTGATATTGCAGTTATCATTCAACCCATTTCTCAATTAATTTCAATTAAAATGCAGTGGAAGACAGGGTATGAATCTCTCGGCAGAAACTTAGCTTCGCAACTGACCGCCTTGGGGAGCCTCGTTCATCTTTGATAATCGAGGATTGAATTCCCTGTCGATCCCATAGATGGCGTCTTCGTAAGGAAAAATGACGTACCCCTTGTTTACTCAAGCTTGTTCTTCAAGGACAGTTGTGTCCAGTAATGCATTTATGGTTCAGCCTAGTAACACTGATGAGTCCTATGGCGGATCAAAAAATTGCTGTCTGGTGTTGAATTACAAATGCATTGTTTGAAGGTTGTTGACAATGTTTCGTGGTGTATTTCATCAGTTCGAACTTCCATTGTCTAAATAATATAAATTGATTTGATATTCCTGAAAAAATATTAAATAAATTAACCGAAAATAACAATTTAATTTGAACAAAAAAACTGAAATTACAAAGAAATAACATAAAACCAAACAACAACCAAAAAATAAAAATTGAAATATTGATAAAAGCTGAAAATTAAAAATTATTATCAACAAAAAATGAAAAATAAAAATTAAAAGATTTCAAACCAAGGTATGTCACGACGTTTCGATTGTTAGTATCCACAATCGTCTTCGTGTGGTAACTGGGTGATAACCCAGTTGATATGTAGATTCTTATATACATTGAAACATACTCTCTGTGTTTCAATATACAAATGCATCCTAATCTTATTCACTGGTATCTCTTTTTCGCATTGTTCACCAGCGCTATTGGAATCACTACACAGGAAAAAGTCTGCGTTATTATCACACTCGTTATTACTATTAGAACTTGTCCAAGGACGCCACATTTTAAACAAATAACAAAAACTTTAAGTAATTATAACTTCACCAATATCGAATTTTAACACTCAAATCGCGATCAGTTCCTGAACTGAACGTTGACAACAAGACTCTGCTAACCATCCTCACATTCTATTGGTCACCGTAACACGACTTCAAATTTCATTTTATGACTCTTCAGCCAATCATAAAACTCGGTTAGTAAAAATTGTCCAATATGAACCGCCAATTCTTCAGTCCACGTGGACTAATTCATAGCGGCATAATTTCTTTTTATTGGTTTTTTTGGCCTTTGAGTTCGCGGAAGCTTTAAGAATTACTGTATCGGTTACTATTGACAACAAGACTCTGCTAACCATCCTCACATTCTATTGGTCACCGTAACACGACTTCAAATTTAATTTTATGACTCTTCAGCCAATCATAAAACTCGGTTAGTAAAAATTGTCCAATATGAACCGCCAATTCTTCAGTCCACGTGGACTAATTCGTAGCGGCATAATTTCTTTGTATTGGTTTTTTTGGCCTTTGAGTTCGCGGAAGCTTTAAGAATTACTGTATCGGTTACTTCGACTATACAGTCGAAACTCTTTCTGACTAAAAATGAAAATAATTTTACTGCATTCTGGGAAAAATTTGATATGTGAATATTTCGAGCTTATTCCAGAATGCAATTCTCAATAAAAAATTCGTAACTGCGTTGTATAAATTGATAAGACGTTATATAGTATTTTCAAATTATTTACTTCCTGGAGTGAAATAAGCATAATTTGTATTGAATGACATAAAATGAATACCAAACAACACTATTATAAAATAGAAACAACTAGTGAATTTTGAGCAAGGCCATTGTTTCCGGCTGGTTCGTAATTTCTGTTATCGTGTGCCTCTCGAATCGATTAAGTTAATTGCAAGTATCATCAATTAGTAGTTTAGATTCGCCTTCTTTCTTCCGACTTTAGCTACAACTCTCTAAAGATGTTCTGTTTTGCATTGAATCGCTCCTGCGTGTTCCGTAACTTTCTAAAGTGCAGAAAATCTAGCACAATCTTGACATTGCAATTTGGATGAGTGGGAGGGACAGGTCCGGACTGAACTCAAAATTATGATAGTATATCGTACACATCAACGAATTTAATAAATTTTATTGAGGATGGGTCACAGACACAATTTGGAAATATTCCATATTCTTTTGTATTGTCACTTGAAAGGGGTTAATCTCTCCTAAACTGATTATGAAAAATACATCTAGGTTTGAATGTTTTTAATATCCAATGTGAACGACATGTTTTAAATAATACTACATTCCAAATTAATAAACAAAACTTTCGATGTTTTTCGGATGAATTCTTGATGTTTGCATTTCTCTGAAACCTATTTCAATTGAGTCTTTTTTAAAGATAGTGCCACAACTCAATTGAACTGGCATCTCCATAAGGTGGTTCACATATTCAATTCTCATTTTTATGAAAGTCTCATTCATATACATTGTGTCCAGCTTTCAAGTTTGCGAAATTTGTATTTCACTACCACTAAAAAAAACCTAATATTGAATTTCAGTACATCGGCAGTAACTTAGCTCGATGGCCCTGAAATATTTCTGGTCATGTTAAATGATAGCATTAACAGAATTATTCAACTTACTTTTGCTGCCTACCAACAAACGATGTGAAAAAAAAACAAAGACTTCGAAATTTGAAACATAAGAGCACTATTACAGATGGTTGAAGACATAAATTTAGAAGATATTTCAGAAATTAGTAACTATAAAGACAAAACAAAGATTTTTCATTATATGAATATGTTATCTTCATCTCTTATGAATAATTACGATAATATGAACACGTTGATGACCTGCGATATTGATAATTGTCATTGAGTATGGAATGATGACGAAGAAATTATTTACCTATGCTCTTTCCGCGACAAAATTCTTCTTGATACGCAAACTTCTCATCTGGATTGAAGTATATTCTCAGAGTTGATAGGAGATGTTGTTCCTTATATATTATTTTACTGAAAATGACATATGATGTTTGCATAACTTTTTCTGACTTTTGCTAGTTGCCACTTCTTTATCGTCTCTTAACCTACATTCCAATTTTTGCTCCGAGAGATATTATGAGGAAAAATATAAAGCCAGATTTATTGGACATCTTGAAACACTTCTTTCAATATGTGCTTGATATGGAATTAAGATTTTCTCAAGAGTTCTTTCCCATTCTTTCAGGATCACATTAGCCCAGTTCATCACTGTAGACGCTTCTCTCAATGACCTTCTTTGACTTTTAGCATTCGTATCGGATCTTCCTTTCACTCGCGAAATTAATATTATTCATGCCAACGTTGAATGTAAAATTATGTTTGTTTAGGATATTAGCAACTCGTATAGAATTGTACAGTATTTGTTTTTAATTCTCGGTGTTTCTTGAAATATATGACATTTTTCTTGTAAATTTATTTTTTAATTTCTTGGAATAACTAAAAGCTAATGTCCGATTATGTGACAACTTCAACTGCTGTTGCAAGTTCATTGTTCCTTGTAAACTTTATTCAATTTCTTGTACGAGCATTAGCTTGGTTATTTTTTCTACTGTTCAGTATGTAACGATAAATGAATTAATGTAAATCCCTATGGTCAATACTTGATATCTGCTGAATATTGAACCAAAAAATATCTCATTACGTGTGTCAAATACCACTAAGGGTATCGTATCCACCTCTCCGGAATATATTCATTCATTATTCTGCCCAGACCCGAGTATGTGTTTGTGGAGTTGTTCCAAAATTTGCCAGTTTTCGTCTGAAATGAACCACCATGCACTGACGAGGAACTAGTATCCCGAAACCACTTTTTTTATATGTATGTTATATGTTTGTAGGTACGTGTGGCAGACCCGATGGAAAAACAACAACTAACCCAGCTAATGCCTCGCAGAAAGTTGAAGTGAAATCATCAGACATCTGTACAACGTCGAAAGTAACTTTCTATATATGAAAAACATAAATTTCATTTGGTCGGTACGACCACCAATAGACCGGTTTCGATGTACTTGCCCCTCGTCAGTACCGGGCAGGTCATTTCAAACGAAGTGAATCCGAATCCCGAACTGGCTGGGGTGGGAACCGAACAAATAAAATTAATTTCAACAAGTTATAAGCTCTATCTGCAGTTGAGTTAGTGGGATGTTTACTGCGCCACCTGCAGACAAAGTCCGGAAACAACTCCACAAACACATACTCCGGGGTGGGATATTCTGGAGAGGTGCATGATATGCCTATGCTCAGGTGAAAAACACCTCACCCATTGTCTCTCATGTGAACCTACGACTTTGTAGTCACGTGTGGTTGAAGTGAAACCGTGATCACTTGTGTTCATATAATGCATAAAAACTGGTTTTGGTATGAATGATTGGGATTTTTTTTTAAAGCGACGACCTGAAATAATTATCTGAAGCAAATTCTGAAATAAAATGGTGGAAAAAAATGACACTGATTTTCATTCAACTGGAGTAAGGCAGTTTACACCAATACTGGTCAAGGTTGAGTAGAAACTCTACGAATGAACAAATTGACAATTTGTCAAATATTTTTTTCACACTGTTATAGTCACTACAGTATTTTGAGAAAATCCTCAAATTGACGTACAGGTTTGATATGTAACTTTAACTACCTTGTTGTTTGGTCATGGAACCTATAAAATAATTATATTTCATCATCTCATTTCTTGACATTGATCCAAATTTATGTCTTATGGAGCAACACAAAAAATCTTTAGGTAGATGTCAAAATGGAAATGGATTTTGCGAAAATAAACTCTTACAATTAAAAGACCCCAATCGAAATAGTAGCTATCAATATTTCTTTTTGCATTTTCAATAAATGATATAACTTTAAACAATGAGCTATATGATTTTTTGAGCAACATTTCTTATACATTTTTTTAAGTGGGTTAATTTGTATGGAGCAAATACTGATCATGCAAGTAGGACAATATTTATATTCGCAAAAAATCTACATATACATAAGTAATTTTCAATATCAACACGTACCGAAAGATGCAACAACGAACCTAAAAAAGAACAATGGAGTGTGAAAGGTTATTCATCATGAGTGCAATAGAGTAATAGCCGTGCAAGCAGACATTTCAGGCCGTTGAAGATGCCAACGAACCCAACTTTCTATTTTACGATTCTCACTCCATGACATACAAATCACTCATTCTATGTGTTGCCAGTGGCTTGCACTTGGGGATTATTTGCACAATAATGTTTACCAACTATGAAATATAGACTTTGATTTCATTCTACTTAATCTAATAGGTAATATTAACCAAATACACTCATGAATCTCTCAGCCATCTCCCACCATTAAAATGCGATGGAAATGAATGATTTTCGAATTGCTTCAAGCCTTCGGTGATATCTTTTCAGTAATTGACTAATTTTTCCGTAAAAATATAATAGATATAATTCATGGACATTTTGTACCGTTTCGAGCCTGCCAAATTTTCACAAATTCATGTTTATTATAATATGGTAATGTATGGTTACAGTTAGGTTGAATCAGATAGAAGTCTCGATTTCATGAGCGCGAAAATTCCAACATAGTTGTAATACACACAGAAATACGTTTTATTTACATTTCCCAAAGAAGTTATCCAATATTTTCCATTTCAGTTTGTTTAAAGTTGGTTCTATAACAGAAAATCCATAAGAAGTGCAATTTTATTGTGTTGAAATATATTTTTTCTTGCACTTCACTGACCTATATTCAATTTAATGGAAGTTTTTTTTGAATTCCGTTGATTTTCGTACTTAAATATTCATCTTACCTTTCATAGAGTGATGAAAATTTTTCAAAACACAAGTACCTATTTGTCAAAGAAAATTAATAAATTGATTGATGTAGCCGTTACTACGTGGTAGAAGATCATCATGATAAACGAGAAATGAAACGTTCTATATTTTTACCACTTTCATTTGTAACTATCGTTACTGCAGTTTCGCTCTATATGGACATTTTCAAACTAATACAATATGTATTAGTTTGAAAATGTCCATAAAGGCAAAACTGCAGTAATGGTAGTTACCAATAAAAGTGGTGAAAAACATATAAAGTTTCATTTTTCACAAAGAAAATTAGACAAAAACGTCCTTTTTTCAAAGTGCGCCTGCACTTTTAATTTCACTAAGTATGATATTGTTTTGTTGAAACCATATTTGTATATGCGCCATAGTTTTTTTGGTTCCATATCGGGATTTTGGATAAGTAGGTTATCTAAAAGAATTACTATTTGCATACTTACTAAAGTTGTTCCCGTAAAAATCATTGACATGTGTGACCTGTGTGAAATGTGTAGTTTCTTTGATAACTACTTTTCCATTTATGTCAAGTGCCTTTATATGTTATTCAGCTACCTTTCACTTCATTTATTCGTGTTTTCTGTACTATATATATTTTTATTTATTTGATTGTATCTTATAGTCAACCAAGACGAAAAGTTTGCTGAACAATTAAGATTACCATATTCATAGAATTAAATGTTAACGTTGGTAAAAAAGTGGATGATAGAACTTGGAACAAACTTTTCATATACCTTTCAGCTTTATGAAAAAAGTGGACTTTATAATATATCACAGAAGTATATCATATAATGATCAGAACTTCCTTTCAATTCAATCTGTATCACTAAAAATTCAATTGAAGGTATCACTCTGACAGGCCATTTTCTCTAGGTTTTCAACTTCAGTCTATCTGTCAAAAACAACAACAAAAATTAATTGGCACTCCGGGGCGACTTCATTGATTCCAGTGGCGCATTTGCTTTTTCAGCTGCAGGAAAACTCGGAAAAACCTGCAGCACCACATCATCTGAAGATCTTGATCTGCCGATGTCCTCTCTTTCATAAAACAAAATGCAGAGTGTCTCCAGAGGCTCCAATGAATTCAATACCTCGCCAGTGATTGTTGAGTAGAAAATAAACTTTTATTTGTGTCAAAAGGCCACAGATAGTTCAAATATTTTGTCAAAAGTTTTAGACCTTTGGCACTCTTCATGAAGAGATCCAATAAATGTCGGTATTTCATTCACAGAGTGGTAAGAACACACTAAATGCATATTAGTGTTTCTTATAGGGACAGTCCGAGAACAATGAAAAATAGTAGCTCAGTTGAACCTTTGGAATTTATACCAGGGTCTATTTTAAATAACCAGTTTCAACCAATTTCAACAGTCCTAGAATCGCAATCGCGCATCCGATTGGTACGAACTTGACCATGTTATAAATAGAAGATGCAAATGACTATTAGTATTTTAGGGATTAGCGCATATGTACGGTAATAATTGTTTCTCGTTCTCCAAACTGCAATTTTTATATTTATAAATATTTCTTACTTTCATTCACCAGTTTATGAAACTGAATTCATTCCTGTACTCAAAACTGGAAATATGATTGCACTACGGATTTCGTTCAAAATCAACCTAAATTTATCATGATGAGCTTCAATATCTACCTACTATCTCTTCAAGTTTATGAGAGATCGTCACCAAATTGTGTTCAATACTATAGAAAAAATACCAACTGAGAGGCGATAAATAACTACTCAATGAGGACATGGAAGTGAATGTGGAATCGAAATGAAATTTTGGAAAATACTCCCATATTCAGAATTTGAGAATTTGTTCCATACATATGAACTCGTCTAAGGAAGCTATTCTATAGTAGAACAAGTTGCGGATTTGTGAACTGTTTAGTGAAATTGTGATTGCAATGAAATCGTGATTGATGAAAATTAATAACACCTAGTTTACTGTTTCGCAAAACTCCTTGATGACTTTGCGCCCAGTTCACCTCCGCCCGAATTAACCGATCCAATTTTATAGAAAGTAATTTCAGATGAGTATTTCCCAACTTCTGTATCTGTATCTGTAGAGTAGGGAGGGTGAGTGTAAGCCCACGCACTTAGGCCACATGTGACCCATTGTACATCCTCCCAAGGAGTTGTCCTCCTAGGTCGTCGTCCATCCTGTCCTTTCCAGGAAGGTGGACAGGTCGCTGGGAGACATCTCCTTTATATCGGCAGGTGTAGGCCAAGACTCGCCGAACACACACTCTCTTATTGACGATAACTCCGGGCACTCGCACAGGACATGCCTGACAGTCTCATCTTCCTGTTCACACATCCTGCATAGAGGTGTGTCCACTAGCCCCATATTATGTAGGTGTTTCCTTAGCTGACAGTGGCCAGTCAGAAATCCTACTGTAAGGCGTAAATTTTTCCTGGTCATCGCCAGATATTTCTTCGGCGCCAGCTTCCCAGGGTCGCCCAAGGTGATCCTGGCAAGATTACATCCTTTGATTTCATCCCATCTCTTTAAAGATTGAGCATGGGTGTAACATTTGACTAGTTCCGCAATTGTCGAAGTCATCAGGCCGTGGGTGCCACTTGGTCCTTATTTCCCAACTTTTTATTGCTTCTTAACCCTCAGTTGTTTATTTTATTCCTTTGGGGAAACGCAACATTAGACAAAGAAAACAGTGGTTTTCCTGTTGTTAAAATTGAATATTATAATTGTTCTTTAATGATTTTCTTGAAATAATCAAAGTTAATTTCCTGAATCCAATTATGAAACAAAGGATTTCTCTTAATGAGTCTCGTAATAGTTATTGATGAATAAAAATAACCAGTTATCAAGCAACACGGGATGATTTGGCGGATTATGTTCTTTATATTTGCTGATGAACATTTTTACATAATGCAGGAATCACGTATAACCACTGGTCGTGGCAATTTGTTAAGTTGTAAAACAATAACAATACGTGTCATTCATCTGAAAGGATAACATTTGTGGTAACATGACATATGAACGTCCCCACTAAAGAAAAAAATATTCATTTTCGATCACAAGATATATCAAAGTTTTACAGAAACTTTCATTTTCACAAACTTTTATTTGTATTCAGTTAACTAGTTTAGTGATCCAATAATTATTCTGAAAAAGACGTTGGTTGGGTAACAGGATCAATTTTTTCGAATTCAATTACATTCTTCTTCAGGGCTCTCTAACAATGAATTTTCATAAATATACCTTCCACAAAACTTATACGATTATTTTCGTTTCAATTTCACAAGAAATAATGAGTTCATAATTAAATTACTCACCGAAAAGTAGTTTTTTCGTGTTGATGATAATACTATTTTAAAAACCATCAGATATTATTAGAATATTATTAGAATTTTCAAGAAGGAATTTTGAAATTTGAGTCAGAGGTGAAGTTCATTCACATCTAAACCTTGCTTCACAACATGGTCGAAATCTCTTCACTGGTAATTTTTTTGACTTCCTATTTGTCATTGAAAATACCTTGAAAATACTTCAAAGAAGTCTTTCATGTTTGTATACTCAGAGCTTTCTGTAAAGTTTCAGAAATAAATTTTGAAAATTATATCGGCGGAAAATCAATTTTGAGACTTTTCAAACACATGTGTTAATACCACAATTACTCATTTTTGGAATAATCAATATGCCACGAGCTACCCCAGAATAAATGAAGAATCATCAAAATCGGTTCGGAACTGATGTTTCCCCAGAGAGTTATCCCCACTCTTGAGCTCTGCCCGGGTTTATGTATTGGTCCAAAAGTTTTAACACTGTTCATAAATGCATTTTTCGAGAAAAAATTGTTCGAATATTCCAGTATTCGAGTATTCGAGGAAATTTTTGTCCTTAATGTTCATAAATGAATTGGTGGCGAATTATGAACAAAAAAATCATTCTGGCTCCTAATTCAGCTAGTACTTTCATTTGAAAAATATGTGTTTTTGTACATTTATGTCTTGAACATTCAAAAACAGGCTCCTGAATTACCTCACTTTCCTAGACGTCATTTTGGTGTTAAAAATTGAAAAAATCTATGTTTAGTTTCAAAAGTTTCAAAGAAAAAACTCACAAATATAACCCTTACTGGGATGTGTACAATACGCTTTGCTCGTTATTCGCGAACATTCTCAATATTCCGCCATTAAAAAAAATTAATGAATGAAACTGAAAGACATTCATGCCAAATTTCAACACCTTAGGTGTGATTCAGACGAAAAAAAAAATTTGAAATTCCCTGTATTTTGAATTTTCAATCTTACATCTTATCCTTTAAGCTTACATCTGGATCCCGCAAAATAGTCGTCCTGAAAAATTCTAAAATAGCTGGAGTTTTGGTAGGGCTTTCTATAAAGGAGCCGAAATGCATTGAAAAACGTTTTTTCGTTATATCCGAACATTTCTTTCATGTTTAAACAATGTTCCCAGTGTTTGAAATGAAGGCTATTTCAACACGTTATTCAAGTTTAAGTTAAACCCGCTATCGATAATGGTGTGAAAACCTGGGTCGAAATAGCAACACTGATGGACAATAAACTGAAACAAATATCATTTTTGCTATGAGTATGCCAATTATCACTAGACTTTTGTCAGTGACTTTAAATCAGAATGAGGTCATTGGATAACACACATTATATAGGAAACAAATGAAGGCAGTAATTACTATACTTTCAGTGCTATGCTGGTTATTATTATGCAAGACACAATAACACCGGATTCATAGTATAATCACAATAATTGTTGATGTAAAAACAAAAAAGTTGGTTTAATGAAAGGATCCAACAAGATCGGTAACCTGTTATTGAATAGGAAGATTAGTATCTTTTCAAATAGTCGGATGGACTTCTCGATTTCATATTTACAACAATCTCCAATATATTTTCAAATATTCTTTAATTTTTGACAAATGGTTGAATTTGATTGTGATTGATTGTTGAATCAAGGTGAGAAAACAACACGAACACGAAACATGGAAAACATGTTCAAACACAAGATCTGCGAAAAAATTTCAAGTTATTTAGGTATTCAATTCATTTTGGATATAAATTGCGCTAGACTGTATTTATTTCGAGAAACATATTCCAAAAATGTATTTAATAAGGATAACGTTCTCCAAATGAACGAGTTTTCGAAACGGTTACTGACATATACCGCTTTTGGTTCAAAATTTTTGTCCGTTTTTATAAGTCTAATTTAAACTGTAATATCTCAGTGTATACTTATACAATTTTATCAAAATGAGCACCATTTGAATCAGTATACTTTTGCCAACACACGTCGTTTAATTCCATCAGCATAAAAATTGGGAGATCTTGATTCGATGAAGTCGACGACGCTATTTTTGCCTAGTCCTAATTGGCGAAGGTTCTACCGGTGAGAAAGTTATCGGAATGCTTAAAAAGATGGAAGCCGTTGGTGAGAGGTCTGTGGAGTATGGGGAGTGAGGCAAAACTCCGACGCTCAATTCGTTTTATGTTCGAATGATAATTTGTGAAACGTGCGGATGGGCGTAGTCGTGAAGCAGGATCAGACCCCTTCTGTTGACCAGTGCTGGCTGTTGCTGGCGCAATTTTTGGTACATTTCGTAGATTTTCCCACAATAGGACTCTGCTGCGATGGTTTCGCCCGGTTGCAGAAAGGTATAGTGAATCACAGCAGCCGCTGACCACCATACAATAACTATAGTCTTTTTTGGTTTTCGCCTTCGGGAAGTGCTTGGGTGAGTCATCGGTGTCCAACCACTGTTTTGAACGTCTCCTGTTCTCGTAGAGGATCCACTTTTCATCACACGTGATGAACGGATCTAAGAAAGAATGGTTTCGGTTACGCAATAGCAAAGAACAACAGACCTCGAAATGGGACAATTTTCAATACGTTTGAAACCATCAAAATCAGCATGGAAGCTGACGCCCAGTTCTTCCGCCATCCCACGCACCGTTTGTGATGGATCGGTCTCCACAAGGGTCCTCAAATGCTCATCCTATAAAATCTGTTCAGAACTGAGAGACTACAGCAGTATATCTATATCTATATATTTTAGTGCCATAGGCGTACTGCTTTCACATTATTTACTCTCAACGAATTGAATAAATGAATTTGTACGACGAAAATACAATATTTATTCTTGAAAAATATCATTCATAACAAACAAAATAACAAATCTACTATGACAAATGTTAAAATATGTCCAGTAGTAACCAAGACATTCTCCAACAAATAGGTATTTAGTTGAAGGGGATTGTTTTCATGAAGGCGGTATAAATAGATATTCCTTCGAATTATACTGTTATACTGTCAACAGACACATCGCACCCATTAATAAGACCGACTTGGCTTTTTAGCGGGGTTATTCGTGATATTCTTCAGTTTACTTCGAGAGCGCGTTGAATAAACAGCTATACAACATGTAAGCTAGTTGTTTGGGAATCGAGAAGCGTCCGAAATTGTCACCATTAAATATGAGTGAAAAAACAATTGTTATGAATGTATATAATTCTTTAAGAATACAATATACGCCTGAAATAAATAGTAAGGAGAAAGTAATGCAAAAATGCGCGAGTATGACCGGTATCAATAGATCGACAATTTTCAGAATTCTCAGAGAGTTTTTTTCCTGATATAAGAAGAACTTGATTATGGAAGATATTACATGAGCTGAATTTCACTTTTGGAAAGCAAGATAGAAAGAGCATGTTAATAAAAAAATTAGAGATTGTGGATTGGAGAAGAAACTATTTAAGAGAAATAAAGAAAGCCAGAGCACTATGTAAATCTATTTTTTATTTGGATGAAAAATGGGTCAATGAGGGTCATACCGTCTCGAAGGTTTGGCAAGATCAGAACATCAAAAGTGGAAGACAAGCCTTTATGGAAGGTTGGTCGACTGGTTTGAAAATTCCAGTTGGAAAAGGTCTTCGTCTTATCATCACTCACTTAGGCAGCAGTGAAGGATTGATGAAGATGAAAGATGGATTGATGGTGTTTGAATCGAAGAAAAATGGGGATTATCATCAAGAAATATATACCACAGTATTCGAAGAATGTTTTAAAAACATACTTGTAAAACTTTCGTAGGGATCCGTAATAGAAACGGATAACGCAAGTTACCACAGTTGACGAGTCGAGAAGCTGCCGACGTCGTGTTGGAAGAAAGCAGATATTACTGAGTGGTTGCAAATGAAAAATATTCCTTTTGAATCGACCATGTTAAAAGCGGAGTTTCTCAACTTGGCTAAACGTCATAAGTCAAAATTCGTCAGATATATCACGATGGCGAAGACTAAAGAAATGTTGGTTCTTCGGTTGCCGCCTCATCACTGTGAATTGAATTCAATAGAGTTGGTTTGGGCTCCAGTTAAAGGATTCATTGCAAGACATAATAAGACCTTCAAGCTGTGTGAAGTAAAAAAATACCTATACAGTGCTCTGGAAACAGTCGATCAAAAAGCTTGGGAAAAATTTATCCACAAAACAATCCGAATCGAAGCAGAGATGTGGGATCTGGATGATCGCATAGACTTATTATTAGAAAAAATTATTCCAGTTGTCATCAATCCTAATGAAACTGATTAATACAGTCAAGCATGACTCAACGAATCCCTGTACACCTTCTTCAGATCAAAATTATCGCAATGTCTTATTCGAAGTGTGTATTCCCGTTAAATCTATAAAATTGTTTCTGAATCAACTATAAAATTCAATAAGGAATATGAATCTTGATTTCCAAACCAACAAGAATATATAAAGTGTATCTCTCAGTGCAGCCACACTTTTCCACTTCCTGAAAATGTCAAAGTCGAAGCCGAAACGTCGAACAACGCAATCTTTTGAACGCGGTTCAACTCGAAATCAGATGTCCAAATTTCTAACCGCGGTAATTTATTCTATTTGTATACTTATCTAGTGATGTTTCGAATACTTTATCTATCTTCATTATCATACCGATGATCAATTTGATATTATCAGTGTCAATGATAATAATAATATCAAATTTATTTACATCAGAAAAGAAAATGGATAGAGTCTTTGAAACGTCACCAGATGATACGTATTTCTTTTAATATGTAAAATTTTTTAAATTCAATTCAATGACAAATAAGATTTTTTTCCAAAAAGCTAATTTATTAACTGCATTAACTTTTTACCCTTCCGACATTTGTATTTATTTGTAAATTTAATATTCTGATTATTTTATAGATCTGTAGAAGGTAACAATTCTGAATAATGAAAAACTATTTCAAATATAAATTGCCTTCCCAAAATAAAATATTTAAACAAAATTGTTTTCACCATATTTTAATTATCTTCTCATCATACAGAATATATCAATGGAAAATTTATATTAATACCCCCAGTCCAACGCCTATTAATATTATCTTAATCGTAATATCAGAAAAAACATCGAGCGGTTCTTTTGACGGTATTTTCGCATTCTTTGTCGGTGTTTTCGCGTTCTTTGTCGCATATCCTTATTTTAATGACTCGTTAGCGGCGTCCTCAACGCATATAGAGGGTAGACATATCTCAATGATTTTGTGGGTGAATTGCAGTGCTATTTGCTTGAGACGACTATGTTGCTTTCTTTGATGTAGCGGCATGTTTGTATTCTTTAAATTCTTTTACTCTCAGACAATACTGAACGAACTATAGTCGACCACTTCGGGGCTCATCTTCAAGACTAAAATCTACGAAACGAAATTTCGCAAACAAACATCGAACGGTGCGTTCATTATCACTATCATTGTCTTACTAATTAATTAATTTTTCGGGCTGTTTCGGCAGCTCTTTGGTTCAATATGAATTCTTAGTGAAAAATTGACCTAACAACTTCATATAGATAAGCTGAAAAGAGGCAATTAAAATTTGGAAAAAAAACGGCATCAATTCATAGAGTACAAAATTCTCTATCGATGAGTACGAGTATATACCACGACAGTGGTATATTTTTGGGATTTGAAGCTACAGAAACACATGACATTATAACGGATAAAACTTTTGAAACAACTAACGAAAGATGCTGGGATATAATTTTTAATTTCGGAATATTATTTCGAATTTCTGAAATCTGCCTTTGCCTTTGCCATTCGAATAACGTACTGGTAATTGTGGTGAGACATAATAAATAGGCTATTCAATTTGACATTCAACAAATTAACCGATGCAGCTAGCCAAATTGTTTACCCTGGCATTGCTACTTAGAGAAAATTGATGCCCGGGTTATTTTAGCACAAGCAATACATTCAATTTTTAATCTATATTTAATGTTTGGAGATAATATGAATCCCTGTTGAACACCAACCTTGATAGTAAAAGTCAGTGTTTCCCGATAGAATTTTTTCAAAGATGTGACAAATGAAAGATCACCTGTTGATCTTATGAAACGATAAGTTTGAAAAATTCCAAATATTCGGAAATCTATAGACTGAACTCGACTGATATTCTAAAAAGACGGAAAAATCGCATTTTTGTAAGACATATTGAAGAGAATACAAAACACTAGTGCAATTTATATTTTTCGAATAAATAACAAACTAATCTGTTTAATTCAATGAGATAGATATTAGTTTTCGAATAAAACATTATAACAAAGAACGTGATGAACTATAAAAAAAGAAAAAGTAAATAAAATACTTCAGTATAAAATATGTGTAGATCATGCCCAAACTTTTCTTTCAAATATAAAAAGGAAGAAAAAGTACAACTGAAATGAATAGTTTGAAACATTTGAACATCGAATTATACAATTTTCCCATTCAGCTCATACTTCAAACATTCATATTGGAATTGGAATAGATATACATAAGAAAGCTACACAATATGTGAAGAGTATTGATATACTTATCTACCAAATTTTGAGGTGTATTTCGAACTTCTTCAACTTCTCATCAATACCCTCCTGGAAAACGCTTTGCCCAAAATTTGCAGAAAATACCGTATAGGACTCTGTCACCGGAAGAGATTGGAGCCAATTCGCCAGCGCCAATTTGCTAATCACTAAATTGTATATAGATTCTCGAAACTTCGCAACGGATTATATGCGGGTTATTTTGAATAGAGAGAGTGATTCAAGAGGAAGGTTTATATGTATATGACATGCATAATATATTGGAGAAACACTGATAATTTTAGCAAAGCAAATGCTGCGCTGACTGAACCCTAGGAGGATCAAAAATATACTACAGTACACCTTAAAAAGATCTACAAAAAAATCTGCGACTGTATATGTCTATCTCTTAGGAATAACCCAGAATAACTAGTTTCTTTCTCGAGAAATAATGGCTTATTTACGAAGCGATTTTATGTAATACAGCATTACTCCTAATCCAATTAAATAACTTAAATACTTTATGCATTTGATATAGATTAATATGGAATTTCACAGAATTTCATATTTCACATCGAAGATGTTACAGATTTAAAATGCAGGGACATAGCGGTTGCGGCGGTACCGGCACTTCATGATTAGCAGCGATCGCAAGCGTTTATATGTATGTTTAGTATCAGCATTGCACCCGTACGGAGTCATTGATATTCGAAAATTCGAGCCAGTTGATATTGTGGGCATCGAAATACCCAAGAAGGTACAGGAATTTCTGCACTGGAGTGATTGATTTGTAAAAAATCAGTGATGATCACAAGTGAACAAAATAGTGCCCTGTATTGTGTGTCGCTTGTAGGGCGATTTACACAACAAATCAATCTTGTGATTTTATGTGACGTTATCTCTAACCGCATGAGATCAAAGTTTTGATTGAATTCAGCACTGAAGTGATTGATTTTGCAAACAATCAATGACGATTTCGAGTGAAGAAAATAGTGCCCTGTATTGTGAGTAGTTTGTAGGGTGATAAATGCAAGTTAAGAATTTAGTGATTTTATATGATGTTGTGTTACACAACATGAGATCAAAGATTTAAAGTTTCACTATTTCGTCTCGTTGGCAAGAGAGGTCAATTCAAGGGTCTATTAGTAAATACTGTTTCTTGTAGACTAATGGTAAAAAATACCATGAATAGTATCATTCAAATAACTTTTGCAGGATTATGTTTGGTCTCGCATCGATAGGGAAAAATTTCTACCGATGATGGCGCTACTCAAACATCCATAACAAGCTAATCGGAATAACTGAATGTTGAACATGGTTTATGTTTATTGTTGTGGGTTTTTCGTGTATTGAGTTATTTAACTGTGAAATTGTGAGATCAATATCTTAGTGAGTTCATTATAGACACGAGAAACTGATGAATAGGTAAAATAAATTACTTGCACTCACTGGGAGCACAAGAAACCACAATGATACGACAACAGCTGACAAAACTTCGTTTTTGTTTCACCATCTGGCTTAGTTTCTATAAATTCGGTAGATGACGTATCTGGACGATTGAAGAAATTCAATATGAGAAATTCAAATACATATATAAAAATTATATCTATCATAGTCAGTGAAGTCAATTTTTGCTTATTGGATAAAAAATAGGATCAGTTTGATCAAACAGATCAATTTGATTTTTCAACTATTCTGGAGATAATTACCAATTAAAATTTTTATTTATTTTTCTCATGTCGTGGTACCATCACCATTAATTGTTCTTTGGTTTCTGTATGTTCGCATTCATTATGGAGTGGTGCTTGTTATTTGTTCTCCTTTGTATTCGTATTGTTTTTTGTATTATCAGTGAAGGCGATTTATTATTATTTTTATTATTATCAACTTCCCAATCTCCATCTAGAGATGCGATAAGGGTTCTTCTTCAGAGAGAGGGTTACGAAGTGATTTTCGCCTCCACGTTTGTGATGCCATAGCCCTAACTTTGAACTGGTGCGGTATACATATAGGTAATCCATTTACTTCCTATTCGAAACACTTATAACTCTGCAGATATTTAGAATGGAGGTGGAGAAACTATAATAGATGAAAAAAAAAAAATTTGAAAAACATTAAAACTTCTTCAATAATTGTATGAAAACTGCAACGTACTCATGTTGATCCAGGCAACCACAGTATGCGAAGATATCCACAAAATGAAATTCTCACAAATCAGAGAATGTTCCTATACTGAATACTAAAGGACGATATGCTATAAAAATATCAATGAAATGAATTCTTTTCACAATATGTTTAAAATACAACGCCTCTCAGAAGTCGAAACTTGTGCGAGCTAAAGACTAACGAAGTCTAACCTTTTAACGTCTGATTCCTAACACGGGTTGGACGATAGCAAGTGAAAATCGATCGTTCAGCCTGGGGCTTGAACCAGCAACCAACACGGCGTTCGATTTGAGTGAGTGAACAAAGCACCCACGTCGAACCGACTGGCTACCGACCCAAAAACTTGAGTAGTTTTAAACATAATAGGACTAAAAAGTTATATTTATTTTTACTTTATTTAGCAGTTCACTCACAAATGTAACTAACACTTGAACTACAAATGAGTTCTATATAGATGTATGAAATATTGAAAAGGTGAGATTTATATTCTTTCAAAGTTTATGTGCATATAAATAATAACAATTCCTAAATATTACTGGAGTTTTTCCCCAACACCAAATCGTTATTTTTAACACCTCAACACGTGTTTCGATCACCAAGTGATCATCTTCAAGAGGTAGATTAAACTCAGTTTAATCTTCCTTAGTTTAATCTTCCCCTTGAAGATGATCACTTGATGATCGAAACACGTGTCGAGGTGTTGAAAATAACGATTTTTGTTGGAAAAAAACTCCAGTAATATTCATTACTACACCAAAGGTTCCAAACCTAGTCAAATTTCTTTCTGAAACTACCGTTTTCAGTTACTGAAATAGATTATAAAAACAAATCCAAGGTATGCCTTAGGGTAGCTCTGTGTTTCCCATCCTCGCACAATAGGTAAGTTATGGATGATTTGGTTATTTCATGGTTAGAAAACGTTTTTTTTTTTCATATAAGTACCCTTTTTAAAAAATGTGGAGATAGCAAGATGAAACCGAGGAGGTCCTTTAAGTATTCAACAACTATGACCAAACATGATTATTCACCACCACAATTCATTTCTCGATACGAATCTTATAAGAAGGGATGACAATACTGCCATCATTCAGTGGTATACGAAACCCGGCTCGTCTAGAAGATTTTTTCGCTTCTAGTCTTTTCTTAATTATAAACAAAATATTAATCTGTTTTCAGGAGTGAAGAACAGAGTTGTACTTACCAATCATTCCACCTTGCGTACATCAAATTTGCAAAAATTATCTAAGTAACTCATCCTAAGTGGTTAACCAGCTCGACTCGTTGATACGTTACTGTTAACCGTTACAAACCAGTTTTCTAAAGCCTTTTGAAATTGATATTAATAGAAATGGCTCCTTGAAATGTGTCTTCAAAACTATTACCAGCATGAGCATCATTTTTACTTCCATGAATCCTTTAGAAACTCACTTTTCCACTGCTCATGTGAGTGTTCTTACAAATTTTTACGGATTTTTACAAATTCTTATAGTAAAACTCTAAATCTGAAAAAAATAAAGCCAAAAACCATTCAATAAATTATTCGAATTAAAGACGAATTCCTAAATTCATTGATGAGTCCATTGCGATGTATTTATCTATTGGTCCATTCGAAATGAAGGAGAAGTAATAAGCCTTTCTATCTTGGACCCATGTCGTTCCATAATTCTATAAATCTTCGACTTCGAATGAAATTAAAATTCATTCGCTTTTTATGAAATATCAAGATGAACTTTTAATTTGCGCTTAACAGACGACCGTGACCACGTTTTCATGGAAAAATAATGCTACGGCTAATTGAATAATAAATAAACTTATTTATTTCTTTAGATTCATAACGTCGCCTACCTGTACCTGTCGTACCTGGTACGGTTGACGTTATGCGAAGTAGGCAAACATTAACCTGGTCGCTTATTAGCAACTAATAACGTTGACGAACGCCAACGTTAATGTCTGAAATGTGCTATGAGTAATAAATAATTTGAGAATAATTAATGGATAGGTGAATAAATCAATCGAACATATGTTTGCATAAAGTTTTAAACAGTGTTTTCAAACAATTCCAACACTTCGGACCGACCAACAATAATATTTTCATTTTGTGTTTTTCCAATTACTAACGAAACCTTATTATCGATAATACAGTAATTATGGATGCAAATATTATAGATAAGGAAGCATTTCAATATACGTAAATTGATGGTATCCAAAGCAAATAATGGTGACCTTTATTTAAGGCAAAATAAAAATTCGTATCCAAATCCAATACTGATTTTGTAACATTCGGCATATTTTGAGAGTGAAACAACTATACTCATCTGAAGATTCCACTTCGGGATTATATTTAAAAAAAAAATCTGAAACAGGTTTTTTGCTATTTTCGAGTTTCATTTACATCGCTAATCGACTTTCGGGCAGAAATCGCTCAGGTGTCTGAAATTGAAACTTTTTCCTTCAAACCTCAAAGTGAATTAATTATTCAGATATTTTGTCAGTTGAAATTTGATTCGATTAGGTTTTTATGAATCCTAATATATATATCAAATCAAATACCCTAAGTTTCATCATCCTATCCTCACAACCGTGGAACTCTTTGGGGGAGAGAGGTTTGGAGGAATTTGGATTCTTTGTATTTTTTGATCGTGAAGTTTGGGGTGTGATGTTCAAAATAATGAGATTTAGGTTTTTTGGGAATCAATAGATTTCGGATTTACGTTAATTTAATGAATTGCAATCGAACATATTTTCAAAGTGAAATAGATATATCATTAGATGATTGAACCAGTTTTGTGTGAAAAAATTAAAAGACAATGTCTTATTACCTGAAATATAGAATGAAAAGGGGAGTTGATCCCTCTCAGATCGAAATATTCCAATATCCTGATGTAATTCAACAACTCTGGAGTCTGATTTGATGGAAAAAAGATTCATTGATATTTGGTTTCTGATTTATTTTAATACCTATACATTCCAACTACTCGAAGGATATTATATCGGAATAACAAATTCTTGAAATTTTGAAATTGATTTTTTTTCGTGCCTACTACTAATCACTTAGAATTTTATATATAACAAATCGAGAATGTTTTCCTCCCAGTAGTGTGAGAAATTATCCAATAATTCTTATTTGTTCTAGGCCTACCATAGATCACAAAGTTCGAGTGTGCATATAGCTAAAATCATTGCTGTAACAGTGGTGGTTTGTTCTGTGATATTGGGAAGCTTTTTATTGGCTTCAGCTTACGTTAAAGCTAATGCTTCCTGCAGGCACCTTGAACAGGAACTGGAATTTTTAGGAGAAGCCGCCGACAGGATCCAAGGACCTTTACAGCCGGAAGCACTTATTCAGGTGAATATACCAGATATTTCAGATTTGATGACAAACAAAAAGTTTGCAGTATTTCACAAGGGATGCGAACTTTTTTGAACAATCAAAGTCATAAACATATCATTCGATTATTTAGAAATTGAAAACCAAGGAAAATTTCTGGATTATGAGAAATTACCTTGATTTTATTTTTTTTGTGATTCGTATTTTTGAATGTTTAAAAAACGATTCACTCATTTTCTTTCAAGATTTTCAAGACCATCGGAATCAAGTTCATTCTATCGCGATAATAACTTCAAAACTGGATTTTTGTTTCGATTCCAGCTCAGTCATGAGGATTTGATCAATAGAACATGTAATTTTAGTGTCTTCCACTTTTTATGAACAAAGTGATGTTTCGGAATTCTCATGTTTTGAATAAATAGGGGATTATCTTCATAAGTGAAAAAAGAGACAAGTAACTTGAAATTTAAAATATTTTTGGAGACCTTCACTAGAAATATAATCACAAAACAATAAAATGGTTCATTTTATGAATAAATCATACATTTAAATATTTAGCACAATACATTAAAAGTGTGTTTCTATAAAATGTTGCTCTGAGGAAGAGAAATCATACATCTGCAAATATTCAAATGTCAGTAAAAAAATTCTATTGTTCAATGAAATGTACAATTCAATAATCCAGTTAACATATTGTTTCCATAAATATTCGGAGGAGTTAAAGCTATAGGGCTTCTTAAAATATTTCATTTCCTTTGAGTCTGAAAATAGTTCGATGGAACAAATCCCACATAACATGTCTTTAATGTCCCCCCATTCATTTTTGAGCGGGTCAACTCGAAAAATTGAAATTTGGCATAATAAAATTAATGCATGAATACTTTATTTTGAAGTGAAATTGATAGATAAAACTTTCAAGATGGTGACTGGGCGCCTTCTAGGAAAAAAATTAAATGGAAAGAGGGATCTTGTGATACATTATTTTGAAGGTTCTGACGAAAACTTCACAACTCTAGAATATGAAGTGAATATCTTCAACTACTACAAAATGGCGAAACATTTAATAAGTTCCTGAAGACAAACACATTAATATCGATATTTCTAGAAATAATCCTATTTATGTGCCATATGGCAATTCCAACAACCCAAAAAGGTTTGTTAAGTTATTTTTTGTTTATAAAAACGACAAAAAATGTCAGTACGACAATGAACATCATTGTTCAGTTAGGTATTCTCATTTAGTTTTAGGTTTTACTAGTAGAAATCGACCACGTCAACAATCTCTAAAATGGTTAATTCTCGTCCATTGGAAGATAAAATTGAAGCGATTTTTATTTACGGTGCGACGCGTAACTTTCACGAGGCCGAAAGGCTTTTCAATGAACGTTTTCCGAATCGCCCTATCTGTAGAAAATATTTGAGGGAACTTGTATTCAAACTCACAACTACCGGTAAGGTACATAACAAAAAGCCCCAGGTCATCCGTCCATTCCGGGAATGTTTGTGAGGTATCTCCTTCTACTATGTGGAGACTTTTGAAGAGCAATAGGTATCATCCATACAAAATTAAAATGGTACACCAATTAACTGAAGATGACCCTGATCGAAGAACAGAATTCTGCGAAATCATGACGGAAACCATTGCAAGGCATCCTACCCATCTCTACGATATTTGTTTTAGTGACGAATGTACATTTTTTCCAACGGCAATGTTCGCAGACAAAATTGCCGTGACACCAACCCTCACGTTTTCCGGGAAACACATATACCCAATATCCCGAAAAAATTAACCTTTGGGCAGGAATATTGGAAAACCATATTGTAGGACTTGTATTGCTCAAAATTCAACAGGCGAACTGTATTTAAATATACCGGAAACTACTGTTGACCCTCTCATCACTGAAATCGTCGAAGCGAATCCTAATGAATTCGATGTGGATATTGTATTCCAACAAGATGGAGGATCACCACATTATTCCAGACAAGTAAGAAACAATTTTGATACTACTTTTCCCGGTCGTTGGATTGGCCGTCGAGGTCCTACAGAATGGCCAGCCCGCTCGCCAGATTTGACACCTTTGGATTTTTTAAGGGACTATTTGAAGCAAAAGTTGTACGAAACTGAATCTGCTCCAATATTGGATATACGGCAGAGAATAATAAATATTTGTAGTGATATTGACGTTACTGTGATAGAAAATGCTCGGCGTGAAATATCGGATAGGCTTGTCATATGTCAAGAAGTTCAAGGCAACCATTTCGAGCATCTTCTGAACTGACCTCAAGCTCATTACCTCATATTATGTAGTTAAATGTCAATGTATTCAGGCAATTATTGAAAGTGCCGCCATTTTGTAGTAGTTGAAGATATCGACATTATATTCTAGGGTTGTGAGTTGTGAAGCATTTGTCAGGAGCCTCAAAAAGATGTATCACAAAACCACCCTTTCAATTAATTTTTTTCCCAGATGGCGCCCAATCGCTATCATGAAAGTTTCATCTGTCAATTTCACTTCAAAATAAAGTATTCATGCATTGATTTCATTATTCCTAATTTCAATTTTTTGAGTTGACCCGTTCAAAAATAAAAGGAGGGGACAGAAATGCACTGTAAAGTGACTTTTAATCACTGTAGGAAGAAAAATGTGGAGTTTTCTGAATATTAAAACCAATCCAACAAATTTATTTTTGATACATCGTTAACCTTATGATGCCCTTCATGAAATATACATTAAATACTCTTGAAATAATATGTTCAAATATTGTAAAAAAAATTTTTTTTAATAAAATTATCATAGACTCATTTAATATGTTCAATATAGTTTTTTAAGCAAATGAAACATTTTCGAGGCTAGTAGTTGTAAAAAAGCCACTTCTGGATTTCTCAGAAAAAAGTGAGTATTTTCGCTTGGTCACTATTAGATTTTATAATAAGACTGAAAAAATTAACAGGAAGTTTGATACCCTTTTGAAAACGTTGCAAAATTTCGGAAAATGATAGTACTTTTTTTTTAAATCACATTAGCAAATGTGTGACTGTATTTCTGCAAACAGCCGTTACTCATACAGTCACTTACAACAATGAGATGAGGTGTATTTCCAACGTTAGTTGAGTATTCACAAAAACCACAAATTATTTCAATAAATCACTTCCTCTCTGATTTAGTATTATTTGATTTTTGAAAACTCCAACCTCATCAATCTGCATATTGAGTTTTCCTTATATTTTCTGACCAATTCACTCATTTAATGATTTTCAAGTTATGAACTCAAGTTTTGTTTTGTTTAAGAATTGATAAAAAACAATTACCGTAATCTTCATACTTTGTTACGTTACCTTCAAGAGGCCACACTTATTTAGCCAGTTGCAAAGTGGCTAACCTTGAGATGAGGATATTTTATCATGCATGTTACGTCACCTAAAAGTGATATGAAACGAACGGTTATGTACGGAAACGGGTGAAGCCGCGAGTGGTTTCAATTGCTGTGCTATTATTTCCATCAATTGATGCAATAATAATTCTGGTGGCTACTTCAATGTTGAGCTCCCACTTCATATGCATTGTGAGACCTCGTGCAAACATAAACATATATTCAGGCATGAAGAAAATATGTTTATTTTCATATAATTTTATGTAAATTTCACTTTCTGCGTACTCAACTCTAAAAAATTAGTGTAATTATATTTTATTATCAAACCATACGTGTTTTTTTACAATGATTTTGAGATTAACTGACCGGTTCGCTGAGTTTTTGTTACTATTTTGATACATAGGATTGTCTTGTATACAAACTTGGTCCGAGTTGCTCTCAAGATTGTTTCATATTTACAATATCTAGCCAAAGAATTTCTGAACATACCTTACATAAACGAACACTTTGAACCACTTCAGTAGTTTATCGAAGTCCAATAATGAATACACAAATAAAAACTAAATTATAATTCATCGAAATACTCAATTTTGCACCATAAAAGCTTCTCAACTAAACTTTTAGTCAATGAATGTTTGCCGTACATCTAAATTTCAGTTGGTCAAAAAGAATGATTACTCCACAAATTCAATAAATTTTCAACTTCCGAGTTGATTGACCTCATGTAAAAGAATACGTAACGTAATTGGAATCATAGTTCACAATTATTATTTACCACTGATAGTAAGGCTATAAAGAATAACACTGTGATATTCTCAGCCTCCGTCTAACTGGGTTTAAAAATCAAGTAGTACTCAGTTATTTGCTGAAATTCACTTTTTGTCAAAGTTGACTCATTATTCTCATAAAAAAGCTGAGTGGCAATAATGTTATATTTGATTGCCTTTAATTTATTGTAATTATACCTAAATGTAAGATTAAAAAGGAGTTTGAAAGTGGTGGAAAATTTCAAGCTTTCTAGATTTTAATAACTTTTCTTCAGAAATTCTTGAGGTATTGATATAAAAATTGTAAAAAACAAATTCAAACCAGTGAAGTGATACTTGCGAGAAGTAATGTTATATTGAATGCATAAGCCGCAAAAAAACATTTAGAATGTTATAACATATTATTAATGGGCTAGGGATCCATGGGCATTAGGACATGTCACTACCAACTGTCATGTCAAAAATGGTAAAAATAGTATAACCCCAATGATCCTTAGTTCAAAGAAGTTTTAAATTTCAACTGTAGGGAGATTTTTTCCGTAACGCTCATTTTTTCATCAATTTTATAAATATTGGACTAAGCTTCTCAGTGATTTCATTCACATTCTCGTGTAGACTTTATGATCAAAAGAACTCATGGATGTCTTGCTGCGCATGATCCATATTTCAAGGAACAAAACTTTGGATATGTCAGTGCTCACTATAAACTTTCGACGAAAGATTTTTGATTACGTGACCGATGAAAACAATTTGGGTACAACAGCAGGCAGTATAAAAAATATCCATTTGTGCTTCCTGATATCAAAACTATTTTCTTATAATCCTATTTAAAGAGAAACTCATGATAATAACTTGAAAAACTTTCATTATTTTGCTACGGTGGGTAATTCGTACATTGGCAGTAAATGACCTGATTCATACTCTCAAATCAAGTGAAATTATTTTAATACAATAATTTAGTTGATGTAATCGTCTAGGAGTCGTAGATTTGGAAAAGAATATTTTTAAAATATGGAATAAGGAAATAATAGCTAATGAAGCATGTGAACTGTATTATCTATTATATAGATAATAAAGAATTTGATCCATTGAAGCGGAGAATTTAAAACAATTAACATCAAAAGTATTTTTTCTAAGGACAAAACACAAGCACTACAGGAAAATTCTTAAGGCGCTCTCAGAGCGGTGCCAGTGCGGAAGTAGCGGGAGAACTACGTTTATTCCACATAAACGCAGTTCTCCAGATTAAAGAGTTTTTGAACAGTGAAGTTCGAGGTGTACTGAGTTGAACCTCAAAACGATGAGCAGCCACAGTCCGTCGCGTATTTCTGATATGTCCGCTCTTGGTGGAATCAAATATGCCAAGTCACTTGAACACCCCCAGTGAAAGTATCTATGGAAGAGAGACGAATCGCCAACCTTTCTTCGATGCTCAAGGTTGCACGTGACGTTCGCCTCTCCAATCAGGCGGATGGCTCTTTTCTGGATGGAATCCAGCAGCTTCAGGGTATGTTTGGGGGCGGAGCTTCATACATGAAAACAATACTCCAAAGAAGGTTTGAACTGAGCTTTATAAAGCATCAAAAGTTGCTAAGGTGTGTACAGTTTTCTGATTCGGAACAGTGTTCCAAGATTTTGAGAAGCAGCCTGTGCAACTCCAGCGACATGATTGTGCCAAGCCATATTGGTGGCCATTTTAACCCCCAACAAACTTATCGAAACAGAAAGCGGAATTGTCTGACCTGACATTATTATATCAGGTTCGGAGACGTATCTTATTGGAGAAAACCGATGTGATTGAATTGAACCTGTTTAATTTCACTTCTAGATCCTCATTGAGATATGCAACCTCCTGCTGCCTCCGTAGCCGTTGCGCTCTATATTTCTAAGGCCTTTGACCATGTGTGGCATGAGGGTTTGCTGGCCAAACTTCGATGCTATGGCTTTTTGGATCATTTCTGTGTATGGCTCTTCAGCTTCCTGAAAGAACGTTCCCTGCAAGTGGCCATCGATGGATATCTCTCGAATACTTTTACCATCAACGCTGGTGTTCCCCTGGGATCCATATTGTCTCCAACCCTCTTTTTATTATATATCAACGACTTATTGGAAAACCAAGATCCAATATATTGCTTTGCTGACGACAGCACACTTATCTCGTCTCGTCATTCCCGGAAAAGTATATAAGATATTAAAGGAAAGGAAAAATGTGCTATAAGTTGTATCATATAGTACTAAGTAATACATGGCATGAATTTGTTTTGTTCTCTCAAATTCTAGTAAAAGTTATTTTCCAGAATGTCGATATTAGTATAATTTTCACTTTAAAATTTTTTGTTAGGAATTAGCCGTGAAAATGTGACAGAAAACAGTAATAATTTTGTTGTGGTTGAAAATAAAAACGAAAGGAATATAATTTAGATGAAAATAATAATGTCTTGACATTTTTGATTTATGGAAAAAAATTATATATGATTTATTTTCTTTTTGAATTACAGGAAGCACCGATTGCACCCAAACATCAAGCAGAACCTCTCGTTACTGATGAACCTCCAAAGAATACCAAAGAAATAGAAACTAACAGCATCGATGATACAGAATCGAGCTCTGAGAATTCAGATAGTTCCGAATCCGACGAGAGCGAGCAAGAGGTCCACTTGAAACTACCCGTTCAGATGGAGCTCGAAGACGTCATTGGATCTCTCTTAGAGAAAAACCAGAAATCCAAGATGAATTGTATTGTTGAGAAAAAGAAATCTGAAGAATTTGTGGATCATCAACCTAAGACTATCACATTGCCTTTCGGACTCAACTTGACGACCAATCCAAGATTTGAGAAACTTAGTGGAGAAAGGATGGTGATCATTTGTGAAAGTGGAACTGTTCAGAAGTACGTTTATCTCATTTGTTTTTCAAAAGAATGAAGATTATTTACCCTGTTTTATTCACAAGTAATGGCACAATAACTTCATCCAACGCAACAACTTCTCCCACAAACTAAACTTTGTTGTTCATTATATCAATAATGACGCAAAAAAGCATTTAGTTCTTGTGTGTGAAAGCAGTGTTTGTGTTGTTCGAAAAATTTCAGGGAAAGATTGATTCAACTCTCTAAAGAAATCTATCATGAATTATATGAAAACAATTATTTCAGTCGGAAGTTTCCCTCCTTACATACAAGTAGGCAAATGGGTCCAATCCAAAGTAAGTGAAAATATTCGAACTCCACTGCAATCCGCAAAGGTTCATTGTGGCTCACACCTTTCCAAACTCAACCAAACAAGTCCAGTATCTTGACAAAGCACATTAGCTTATTTGGTGGGTGATATTTCAGGTCAGGTGGCAAGAGTGAAACTAAGCCGAACTCTGAAAATCTGAGTTTGTTCACGGAGGTGCAGGCACAAAGTATGAGCTCTGCTGTTTCATCATCTTGCACGCATCGTCTTCCGACAGTCCAAGTCTCTGAATATGATTATTCAGACAACAGTGACCCGCAAGTAAATAGTCTGGTACGCTGCGCATAAGCCTGTTTTGTGCAATTGGTAATATGCCCAAGTCTGTATGATGTCCTTCTAACTTCTACCTTCAGAAAGATGTAGGAAGGGGGGTAAATCTTGAAGGATTTCCATGGCTGCTGATATTGGGGTGCTAATGGCACCAGAAAATGGCCGGCAAGCCAGTATGTAGAGTCACCAGACAATTATCACATATATACATTGTATTCGTGATATGTAATGTGTGTGTGTGAGCCCTTAAATTTTGCAAAAAACTTTTGACATGTCTATAAAGATAATCTGGCTTTATGTAATACCTTTTTCAAGTGGGCGTTCCAGATGAGATTTTATCAAGAATAATACCTAGATAACCTCGCCATTGCAGGAGAGTGGAGTTGAATCATCCAGATTCATTTTTGTGGTAAAGGGAACTATGCAGTTTTGTTAGGATTTACAGACATTTGTTTCCCCTGACACTGGTATAGGAGTAGGAGCCAAAACTTTTTTCCCAAAATCTAAAATATCAAGCGTCATCGTTCCTTCGACATTGGGAACCATTGATGAGTGGAATTTTAAATTTTTGATATTATTGAATACGCTTCGGAAGAAAAGTCATCATGCTCACTTCTAGTCAAGATTTCTTTCGTTGAGCTGAAATGATATCAAAAGTTGAATTATTGTACAGATTTATGACGGATAGAAAAAGCGCTGTGTAGTAGTAAATTTGAGCAGTAACACTATCTAGTCGCCTGCTTTAAAAGCTGCAGGAAGACAGACGAAAACAGTTTCTTCATCAGATGTCAAAGCTTTGCTTTTCTTTAGACTCCTGTAGGGACCCTCGTGTCCCATTCATGAGCGAGGTCGATGCTAATAAATGGTGTTTTCCCTTAGCATGAGGTTATGCCCAATTCATGCTCGTATTTCACTTCTTCTGACAGAAATTAAATGTGGCATAATGACCTTTTTCACAAACTTATTTGTGGTGCAAATAATATGAAATTTTTTCAGTGTCATGAGCGTAGTTTATTATTTTTAACACCACTGAGTAATTATCCAATACATCTGGACTAAATTCATATCAGGAATTTTTGATTTCATTCTAATAGAGAATGAAAAATTAGGAAAATTGTGAGGGGTGAAATGAAGATCAACATCAACTCATTTTATTTACTGTTTCTGGGTCTGTAGGTTTTTGGGCCTGTGGTCTGTGGATTGAACCTTTAAATGTGTAGTCCTCTGCCATCTATGATTTGCAACTTCTATTAACTCTCCAAGGTATTCATAACAGTAAAGCCTTTCCTATGAATTTCAATTTTAAAATAAACTCACAGATTAAAGAGTCTAAGTAAGGTCAGGAGTCCTGAGAGGCCTTTGAATACGGACACGCATTTCTATACCATGATTGAACAAAAAGTCCCCAGAAGCAACCGTATGCTGATAGGAACCCATTGCAGTAGATTTTAATGAAAAAGTTGTGAGATATTCATGGCAAGTATTCAAGTAGTCCCAAACTGGTATACAATTGTATTGAACGAAGGTGTGACGTCTTCTACTGAGAAAACAGCCATGTTATAATAAATCCATTCACTTCTATTCACTACATCTGAACTTTTCATTTTTCAGCTTACAAAAAATTCCCGTACAGTTGGTACATTATCTTTTACTAAAAAAAAACCAATACAGGCCGTTCCATTAAAAAAAAAAAATTTCAAATGTTTTGTTGTTTTTTGCATCTTAATAAGTGTAAAGACTCATAGTTAGCCAATTTAACCAAAATTATCAATGCTACACCTTCAATTCAGATAAAACAATATATTAAATCAATAAAAAAACATCAACTAAAAGGATAATTTTAGCCCAGATATTGCTGGTATTGAACCATCCGTTTTTTTTCATATTTGCTGAAAGACATCTTTTGGTATATTTTATCTACTTCTAGTTTTCTCAGAAGAGTTTCTTAAAGTTCAATGTATGCGAGGAAGAAGAGAGCAGAAAAAGAAACACATCTTTTAATATTCATGAGACACACTTTTATTCACAGAACTCTATATTTCTGTAAATAATATTACGATTTATCATCAATTCAACAAAAATAACAATTATCAGAAAATTATTCTTTCAGACTAAGGTGACCGCGAAAAAAGTATACAAACTAATTTATTGTTGAATTCAAAAGTTATTCTTCTTTGAAACCAAAAGACTTTCACAAGTTAAAATGTTGAAATCTTATCATAATATCATTCTGAAGTTCCAGATCGGATTAGTCATATTTCATATATCAGTTCTAGGTATTCTGAAAATCCGATGATATATTTTTAACGTCCGTTATTTCGTTGATTCATTTGTGGGTACAGGCAGAAAAGGATATTACCTCTTAGTAACTTTCAGAGTGTTGCATTCTACTGTACATAGGTTTTTGTCCGCATATTTACAGTTTATGATAGTTTCATATGAAATTTTATTTTCACCTTCACGCAAATCTTCAGCATGATGATATTTCAGAGCCCAGCCACCTCAACGTGAAGATGATGACGACCAGGAAGAAGATACCATTATGATTCAACCAGTCATGATCCCAATCCCGCAAACCCCCTTCCGCACCCACATGCCACAACAGATTTCCCCAATGATTCAACGAGTGCCAGAACAAATGCAAATGCGACCACCAGTACGCCCTCCCATGTACCAGATGGAAAACATTAGGCCACCAATGCCACATGTAATTCAACAACAGTTACCACCCATGTTCCAACAGCAACAGCAAGTTCCACCTATGTTGCAACAGCAAGTCCCTCTCATGATTCAGCAGCAACTACCCAGACGAGAACAACAGTATCCACGAGTACATATGCAAATTCAGCTGCAACCACAGATGCCCATCCAATCGCAAGGACCGCAGATTCAACAGAATGAATTACCCCCAAACCCCATTTTGCATCACATTGTGCAACAAATCATCGCTCAGAAAATCATTGAGAGTCAGAAATTGCGAGAAGAGCAGATGAAGGAAGAGCAGGCACAGGTACAACAACAGCAACAAGAAGAGCGACAACCGCAGGTTGAGATGGAAGAGGAACGTCCACATCGGTTCGAAGTTACTCCTCAGGTCCCTCAAGTACCTTCACAAAATCTGATAGGTCAGAGGATCCCAATTCCCGAGGAGGTCTTGACCCAATTGAATAGGTAAGATTCAACATTCTCTTATCATCGGACATCTTAATATGAGATGAGCATGATTTATTAAATGATCAGGAAAAACTATAGCTTTCTGAAATCTCACAGAAAATGCAGGTATAATTTTAAACGTAATAATCGTGTATTTGAAATTAGGTTTTCGCAGCCCTAATAAAAGCTTTTGATTCATTGTTGTCAAGAAACATGACGATTTATGGAATTGTAATAATTTAAATATAACACTAAAAACACTAGGCGTGTGACTAGTATCTATTTCATTGTATGATACTGTAAAGGTTGCACAAGACCTTTTCTTTTGGAATATTATTGTTACTTCAATTCAGTATGGGTTTTTGAAAATTGAGATAAATTTTTGAAATTTATTAGACCTTGGATTGCGAATAATTACCTAAAATTCGTGTATTCCAATTCTTCATGTCAATTTTTCAGTTGAAACGACATGATCAGGGCCTCGTGGTTTAAAAATCCTGAATTCAACACAATATATACCATGCGGTGGAAAAACTTTGAAAAATTCAATGTTCACAACTTAACCTGAAAAACTAATATCAGTTATTGTCGAAATGGAATTTTAAAGTTTTTTAGGGTGATCCATCTAACATGAAAAAATTGTATCAATAAATGATTAGCGTTTTCAATAGTTTTACATATAAGAAATTAAATATTAAAACAGATAGCAAGTACTAATTAAATTGAGCCTAATAATAACCTTTGAGGGAGCTATCATCTGAAATTAATGATAATAATAATAATAATGAGACGTGTATTAATCCGAATTCACAATTACATGACAAGTATGATAATACATACATTTTGTGATATACAGATCAATTGGCGTATTGTCGGCTTTCTGATTCGAAATTGAGGCCCAGAGGGAAAATGCTTATATCTAAGCAAATGGTAATTGACTAAGATTATTATATTTCGAATATTATGAAAACTGCCAGTTGAGTACTAGGTATTCTAATGTTGGGATAGATTCTCTTTTATTATTCTTTTGAATGACGCCATCGATTTTGTGAAGTCAGTGATCCGGAATTTATTCAGAATATTTGTCGTGCAGTATGTGAAAGAACGTTTGAAAATTCCTTTCTTATGGAAGTTATAATTCCTCTTCTACGAAAATTGACATTATGAACATGACTTCTAAAGATGATTTTTATGTGTAAATGAAACGGTTTTTCGTATTTTAAAATGTTATAGAAGAAACAGGTTGTAAGAAGTAGTCTTCGATTATACATATGCGACACTCTCTGTCTTCGCCTTATACCAAATATCAGTCTCAAACAAGAATTTTGTAATTTCTGATAGCGTCCGGAATCTCTATTATCTAAACACGGCCCATATATACTATCACAGAAGTTCATGTGTGAGAGACAATTCAATCACATAGTTCTTTCTTTGATTTAGACATTTTCTCTGAGGGTAGATCATTTTCAAATTAGCATAGCCAATTCTCAACTTTGACGTGACGTGCTTCGTGAATATGAGTTTCTTGCCAATTATCAAACCCAGTATCAATGGGTTAAAGGAAAAGTATAGCTGCGTGTCGTCTGATTATAGATGATGCAACGAGTTAATGACTTTACGAACTGGGCCGTATAAATTACATAAAATAATGGACCCAAAATACTTCCTTGAGGTACACCAGTGGTGACATTAATCGCAGTCGATGTCTCATTTTTATATACTCTGTAATCTGTTCGTTAGAAATGATTTTATCAAATCGCAAGCTCGCACAGAAAAGCCGATATGAATTGCCAATAGAATTCTATGATTCAACATATCGAACGTTTTTGTGTAGTCTAAGAGTACCAGGATCGTTGCCTTACTTTCGTCCATTCCCCTCAGAATATCATCTGACACATCAGTCCATGCAGAGCTACAGCTGTAATCTGGCCGAAAACCTGATTGTTTCGCTGGTAGATAATTTATCGAGTTGATAAATGGTACTATTTGAGACTCAATGGCTCTTTCGAGCACTTTTGAAAGAACAGGTTGAATCGAAACTGAACGTAAGTGTGAAAACTCTGATGGTGAACTTATTTTCGGCAGAGGATTGACGAGAGCTTCCTTCCATAACTGTGGAAAATAGAAGTTTTCTATACAAGAGTTAATTATATAGGTCATATGTGGCACAATAAAGGGGCAGCATAGTATTATTAGGGACTTAGACTTAGACTTAATACTTTTCAAAGTTTGAAAAACAAATTCTTCATTCACCCCACGAATGTAAAAAAATGTAATAATTTTTCAGCAGTATATTCATCTAGTAAACTAGTGCTTGGCTGGCGAGAGTTTTTACACGAGTCAACAAAGTACAGTACAGTACCTCCTGTAGTACTTCTGGTAAACAAGCATTGTTTTTCTTTTTAATGCTCAGTTTTTTCACTTCTTGCAGTTTTTGTTTTTAATTGAGTTTTTTTGAATTACAGTTCAGATACGCTTTTTTTTCGGCCTTACAGCTGCAGTGACAAAATTTCTCAGTTTTGTAATGTTCCCTATGTTCTACCATTTTTGTTAACCGATAACGATTGAGTGATTCATACCTTAGTTTTTGCATTCTGCGAGTATTATCGGTAATCCATGGACTATAAGGTTTTCTTTTGTTTTCTACATGTCGAACAGGTGCATGATGGTTGTAAAGTTGCTGTAAGTTATCTGTTAAAAAAATGTTTTCAATCGAGAACAAAATGTCCCATGCTATGTTTTCGAGATCCCTTTGAAAACAGAGCATGTCTATGTTACGTAGAGACCTAAAACTGAACGAATAATCGTGACCGGCTTTCAGTTCTACATTCATGGAACAGTAAACGAGCATGTGATCAGATATATCAAGATCCCAAACGCCAGAATCAGAAACATCTTGAGAATTGGTGAAAATCAAATCAATCAATGTTGAAGAATTTCCAGCTATTCTAGTGGGTTGGTTGATAATTCGTAATAAACCAAATGTGTCTGCTATATTCTTAAGAGTAACCACATAGTTATCATCATTCATGATCATATTGACATTGAACTCACCGAATATCATAATATCATCGGTTTCAGTGAATAATTCAGTTAAAGTATCTTCGAACTGATCTATAAATTGTGATCTATAAAGTTCGAATTGGGAGAGCGATATATATTTCCTATGATAATTTTTCTGTTTGGAATTGTAATTTCAATCCATACCTGTTCCAAAAAGTCTTTGGAATTCTGATTTCAAATGCTTTTTTATCTAAATTCCAACACCTCCACCTCTCCTATTCCGATCCTGCCTGATGAAATTATAATTTTTTATTTGTACAATTTCTCCACTTATACCTTCATGCAACCAGCTTTCAGAAATTCCCAGTATGTCATATTTGAAATTTTCTAAATGATCTCTCACAATATCAAAATCATTGAGAAGCGATCTCAGGCTAATATGTCCGCAATCAAACATTGTCAATGAAATTTCAAGATTGATTGAAGAATACAAAAATAACGTGCTATCCAGATCGAGACGTACAATCAAAAGTGTTTTTTTACGTTTCCTTATTATTACGAGTCACGATTCTTTTTTCTGTTTGTTTTTTAATCGATTTTCTGTTCGAAGTCGCTTCTTCTTTTTCTTCTTGTGTTGATTTTGCTTCGTCCTCATAATTCGAAACTTCTTCGGGAGCAAACTTTTTCCCATCGATTATTGAATATCTATCATTATTTTTATACATATACCTTCCTGTAACGAAGTGTGTACATGTGTATTTGTTCTAGAAATAACTATATTGTATCGCGAAAATATTTTTTCCGAGCAACTTGTTCACTTTCAACCAGAATTGAGCAATTCCTTTTTGAATCGTTATGAGGATCAGTTTTATGGTCATATTGTAATATTTTTTATTCTCAAATTTTTTGTTTGTCTAGACTCCCTAATCGTGATGTGATCGTCGCCGTTGCCGAAAATGATTCCGAAGAAACACCACAGGATGTTCGTTTCGTTCAGGAACAAAGACAAGGTGCAACCGAAATGAACGGTAGACAGACTTTTGCTCGTGGTCTTCCCGTGAACATCCCCATAGCGATGATGCCCCAAGAGCATGAATCTCAAGAGCAAGAGCAGCAGGCAGCTTCTTCAGAAGAATCACGACCCCACTGTAAGTAAAATTGATTAAGTAGTTCAAGCATAAATAGTAACAGCATGATTCATAACTATTTGATTTCTTTCCAGTTTCAATAATGTATTTGGGTTGTTTCCACATAAATATAGTTGATGATTCCAATAAATTAACTCATAAACTCGTCGACAAATAGTTACCACAAAAAATATTCGGATTGTTAATGTATTAACGAAAATTTCGAAAAATATTCCTTAAATATAAAATTTCGTAACATGAAATACATTTCACTAATCGATTATAACTAATTCATTATAACAGATGTTGCTTTCAATAACCAAAATCGAAGTAAATTCGTTTTTGGAAATATTCTCTCCAAATTCATTTCAAATTCCATTTCAATTCCTTGCTAATGAAGCCAATTTCTGCTTTGAGAAGCCATATCACTTTTCATTAAATAAGATATGAAAGTTCTAGATTTGGACTTTTGCAAGAAGTTCCATTAATCCTTCAAACAATTCCATAATCGATGACTAACTCTTTATATACTCGTAGGACAGGTTTTCAAATCAATAACATATCTGTCCATGTATCTACAAAAGGAAAAGTCTCTCTCACACTTTTGCGAAATCCTATCAAAGGACTTTTACGTAATAATTGAGTTGAAGAATCTTACCATTAACCTCTGAGAAGAAGTTTCCTTTTTCGGAGATAGAGTGTTTTCATGTTTTTTACTTTTGGTGTGAATCTACTGTTAATGTTTTTTCATCAAATAACACTGAGTCCTTGTGAAAATATAATTTTTTTTCGAATTTTAAATTTTTTTTATCATTTTTCTTATGAGGGGAGCCTAAGATTTGACCAACAAGGATTTGATGGAACTTGTGTTTGGTGATATAGTCTCTCACTTTATAAAACTTTATCTCAAGTGGGGGCCTAAATCTACTCGAAATAATCACTTCCGATTGTAACTGGTGAATTATTCTGAAATCACGCTGTACATCATAATAAATTGTGATCAAACAAAAAGAAAATAGGGGATAGAGGACCTGTCGAAAACACAAGAACCCTTCGACTGAAGGGAGACATTCTTGCCCTATACTATTGACTCCAACAATTCTACCCCCAAGGTGGAAATCGAGGTTGACGATTGATATACACTCCAAAATTTTCAAATGGCAAGGGCTCGAGTAAGAAGTCCTACGAATTATCTTTCAGTCTTTGAATTTTCAAAATCTGTGTAATAGTTTTGTGAAAAATAACTTTCAACAGGTTTATACTTTATCGTCATTAAATGTTCAAACTATTTCCATATAATAAATATTTCGTTAAATTTTTTTTGCAAATTTCGAAGCATTTTCGGATTTATTCAACCGTACTTTCCGTCAAATATCATTCAGTGCTGTGGAAAATGTAATAGAGCACCATTCTATAGGAACTGCAAATGACCATCATAATATTGATTTACAACAATAGACAGTATGGAATAACACTCACTGTCACAGATTTCTCGCCAATTGGTAGGTACATGGAAATGTAAGTCTTTCGGATATACGAGAAAGTTACATATGAAATAATAATTACTTTATCGATGCAGATGTTCATCATTTCAAATATTCCATCAATAGAGTAGAAAGGAAGCACCTGAATAAATATGAATCAGGAACAATTCAAAAATTCAACGAGAATTTCTAGAGCTGCAAATGACATATTACAATGTTTTGATTGTCAAACTTGCTTAGGGGTGGAAGAGGCGGAATAAAAAACACCGGAAAAGATTGACCTTCTTCAATTGAAATTGGATGTGCTGTTACGTTTTTTCAGAATTTTCACGCAGTCACTGATAACGATTATTTTTAATTTTCGTGTAACTACACTGCATACGAAAGAGTATTGATATAAAATTTCACTTACAGGGATAGAGTTGGACCCCAGAGTTTCTCGTATACAGGGTAATTCAAATTCGAATCCCACCATTGGGATTTCCCCAACTATAGGAGATACGTCAAAGTTTAAATTGGGGCAAAGTTGCATTTTTTTGTGCTTAACATCGGAATTTTGGCTGCATTCATCTACAAAAGTACCAAAAATAATTATACCGCTTCGAATATGGAAAAACAATTATTTTAGTTCATTCTTGGTTTTTGAAACCCACCGTACTAAGCTAATGCAACTCTTTCCCAATTTAAGCTTCGACATATCTCCTGTAGTTTAGGAAATCCCAATGGTGGGGGTCGAATTTGAATTATCCTGTAGACACTAGTCCATATTTTGAGGAGACATTTTATTTATGTTTTTTCCTATACTTGGGAATTCCTATTTTTATACCGGCTGGCTTTTTTGTGTCGGCTCCATTAAAATTCGGAGAACGATCGAAGTCTGATGTTGCTTGAATTACAAAAAAAAATCGTTTTCAAAAACAATCAAACGGGATGATGTAATCGAAAACAGCAAAAGAGTATTCAAAATCAAAATTTTCGATTTCAGTTCTTTGCTAGAGGCTTTCATATTGCAAAATATCAGAAAATAAAAGAGGAAATTTTTCATGTTTTTTACATATATTTCCATTGGATGAAACTTTATAAAATGCTTTTTGTTCGATAATGGCCACCTTCACCCTTTTTTCGAATAAGGACCTGTATATTTCTTTGTAATTTTTTGGTCATTTCTATATACTGCATTCGGCAATGAATCAGTTTTGTTCTTTCAATAGTTTCATTCCATGGCGACCGATGAAAGACCTACGAGTAAAACTCGGACCTGAAATAAGGGGTACTACTTATATCTCGGGAGTAGCAAATAATAACAAACATTTCTTAATGACAATGGCTTTATTGTTTTTCGAAATATTTCTCCTGATGATTAATATACTTTTGCATTCGTTCAAACCATTTCTTCAAAGCATTTTTGCCATTCCGTTTGAGACACCTCCAAAACATGATTTTTGAACGCTTGAACTTCTTCTTCGGCCCTGATAAATCGTTGACCACGTAGTTTACCTTTGATATTGGGAAACAAGAAAAAGTTATTGGGTGCCAAATTAGGACTGTACGGGGGATGAGTCATCAATTCGATATTTTGACTACTCAAAAATGTACCTGTTTGACGAGATGTGTAAGACTTCCAGCAAAAAAATGGTCTTGTACCACAAAATTGGCCGTTCTATGTTGCTCAAGCCGAACAATGGCCACATGACCCATTCGACCGAAGAAACAGGTGACTATTTGCTTCGCTGTGCATCTGCCACGAACAATTTTTGTTGGATTTAGCTCGTTTTGGAATACCCACACGGTCGATTGCTGTTTTGTTTTCGGCTCATACGCATATATACATAATTTTTCACCTCTCATGATTTTATACACGTCTTTTGAAGCACCACGGTCGAACTTAATCATTTCCTTACACCACTTGACGCTTTTTTTTGAGCGATTGATGAATTATAGGGTATCCAACGAGAACAATTTTTTTACAACTAAGTGTTCATGCAAAATCGAATGTATCAAAGTGGAACTAATGAGCAAAGATGCCTCTATCTCACAATATATCACATGACGATCTTGCATTATCAGTTCACGCACTGCATCGATGTTTTGTGGCACAACAACCGATTTTGGACGACCTTCACGGAATTCGTCGGCGACCGAACTACGATCAGGATTGAATTCACTATACCAGCGATAAACTGTGGTTTCGATGGTGCTTTATCGCCATATGAAGAACTGAGTTCATCGACACATTCTTGTTGAGATAATCCACGTCGAAAGTTGTGAAAAATAATCCAACGAAAACGTTCCCTTGAAATTTCAATTTTTGGTCAACAACAAAACAAATAGCACTTGTACATCAAAACGTTGTGAGTACGTTTACGCTAAAAAAATGTGAAACTTTATTATGGTGTTCCCACATTGTACCCACTTACATTAGTGTTGGCAGTTCCTGAAATATAAATAGTCCCCCATCGTATGCCATTTCAAACCTTTTTTTATTTGATTCAATATTTTTGACCATCATACTTTTCTGTCTATCAAGTTTTGTTTTTAGTACTGGAAATTAGGGTACTCTACGAGTTCAACAAAACTGTAAGAGAACTGTAACTGTGAAATTTCATTTTATTAATTTATCCATTGAATTGAAATTAATATATTTTCAGGAGAGATCAATTCTTGAGCAGGGGAGGTTTTGGTTTTTAACTTCTTCATCTTTATACAAAAATTTGGGAAACTTTCGAAGAAGAGAAAAAAAATTGAAAATAACTTCCAGACATAAACTGAACGAAAAAAAGCTTCTCGAAACAATTACTTTCATTTAAATATTGAATTATACTAAATTAACATATACTCAATGGCGGACTTCCGAAGTTTCAGAATAAGATCTGGATAACATTACAAGATAAAGCATTCAATTCCTTCATAACATTACGACTTCATGTCACGGATGAGTTGAATGTAGTCAAGTCACGAAGATAGTACGTAAAGACATTCATACGCTTATTTGATCTCATCCCAGCCATAGGAATCTTGTTTAAATTGAAGAAAAGATTAGTTTTCGGAAAAAGAATGTTTTGGCTTTTTACTTCTTCATTTCTATAAAAAATATTATATTTTTTGTATAATTGTATTATTCTAAAACTTCGAAGTCCGCCATTCAGGATGAAAGTATTCAACAGGATTAATATTCAATCGGGGATTATTATTTTGGTAATTTGGAAACGGAAAAGTAGAACTTCACCAAGAAAGTATCATTTTGGTGTCATTGTGATAAATTTGTTTATATATTGTATTCAGAATAAAACATTTTTTGTAGCCGCATTTTTTTTCTTATATACACGTACTCAAAAGTTAAGATATAACTGAAAATATAAGCAATTTTTAACAAATCATTGTCTTTACCAATATTTATTCATTTCGGCGTATACTAGGACGGAATTGGAATATCTGCTCTGGTTCCTATGAATGATATCTGATTCAGTTCCATAACGAATGTTTGTTTGTTTGAAGGTGATTGACAATGTTTCATGATGAATATCACTAGTTCGGACTTCCATTGTCTACTATATAAAATGATTTGAAATCCCTGAAACAACTAAAAAAAAGTAATTAAAAATAAATAGCTGAAAATAACAATTATATTAACCAAAATAAACCTGAAATGAAATAATAGTGAAGTAAAATACAAGTAAATATAGACCAATTGAATAAATAAAAAAAATAAAGAAATGAAAAAAGAAAAGAAAAAGTTTAGAAGTTTTCTCGATTTTGTAATAGTCCTTAATGTGGATGTTTCCGCACCAACCCAAATTCAATTTTCTTTTTCACTGTTATTACATTAATGTCATTTACTCCCTGTTATTGACATATGATGTTTCTCGAGAAAAATAATGTATTTTCCATCCAAAAAGTAAAAATAGAACAATTGAATAAATAAAAAAGAAGTAATGAAAGAAGAAAATAAAAATAAAAAGTGGAGAGATTCCAAGTCACGTTAGTTCACGACGTTTCGATTGTTAGTATCTACAATCGTCTTCGGATGATGACTGGACTGATTCCTCTGAGAGATGACTATTTATAGGTCGTTCGAGTACTTTCACTTATCCCCGCTTTCCATTTTCCGCTTCACTGGTTCCGTGGGAGATGATCGTTTTGGCGGAAGTTGGACATTTTTTGCTTAATGATGGGTTTCCATATGTTGCGTATTTCTACGCTGGCTTGGCTGAATACGTTTTTGGACAACATGTATGCGGCTTCCTTGAATTTTCTCCTAAACCTAAACCTCTCTGTGCAAGATCTCAGCTTGGGACCACTCGATGTTGTGTTGATGGGTCCAAACATGGTCTGCTATTCCTGATTTGCTGGTTTACCCTCGCTGTGTGTGTTTCTTGTGCTCGGCAATGCGAACATTCAATGGTCTCTTAATTTCACCAATATAGGATTTTCCGCACTCACAGGGTATCCGCACTCACCGGATACTAAAGTACTCGAATGACCTATATATAGTCATCTCTCGGAGGAATCAGTCCAGTCATCACCCGAAGACGATTGAAGATACTAACAATCGAAACGTCGTGAACTAACGTGACTTGGAATCTCTCCACTTTTTATTTTTATTTTCTTCTTTCATTTCTTCATTTTTATTTATTCAATTGTTCTATTTTTACTTGTATTTTATTTCACTATTATTTCATTTCAGGTTTATTTTGGTTAATATAATTGTTATTTTCAGCTATTCATTTTCAATTCTTCTTTTTTAGTTGTTTCAGGGATTTCAAATCATTTTATATAGTAGACAATGGAAGTCCGAACTAGTGATATTCACGAATATTTGTACTTCACAAACCGAATGAGAAAAAGTAATTTTTGTATTACTCAATGTTCATTTGAAAGTAGTTGTTTCAGGAGGACTTTTTTTATATCAGTTTGTATATGAAAGTAACTTCTATGTGTGATCTACACAGCTTTGAGAAGAGTTTATTCTGAATTTTCGTTCGGAAGTTCCCCACTTTTTTATATAAATATGGAAAAGTAGAAAAATGTTTTTTATAATTTTACGGATTTGTGAACTTTTTTCAGTGGGTGATTGAAACAAGTTTTTATTAATTAATGACATACTTCGATTTTACAGATGTGCAGCCCAGATCCGTCTAACAAGTAAACCTTTGAAAAGAAGAGGAACTTGTGCTCTAACCCATAATACACAAGGCACCAACTACCAACCATCACCATATAATCTTTTTATAATCAATAAGTATATTCCATAACTTTCACTAATTAGTTTTCTTCGATGTAAATACCTGCTATGATTTAAAAACTGTTTATTTTCAAAAACTAGTAGCTGTGTTTATTCCAATAATGAAATACCATTTTATTGTATAAAATAGGATTTCTTAAGAGTAAATGTTATGTATATAAGTTAATTTTAAAAAGGTTTTTTCAGGTTACAATTTAGTTTCTTTTTTCCACCTTTTGATCATTATCGTAATCATATAATTATGATTTGTGAATTGTTTATTATCAAAACTTATATATTTTGAATTTTCCTGTAAGTTTTCAATCGTTATTCTTCCTAACCAAATTGAATAACAGGTTTCAATACGCAACTAGATGAACCTCTAATTGATCTGTAAATTAATATTCAATGAAGAATCAATATTTTGGTAATTTTGAAACGGAAGTGCAGAACTCTACAAAAAAGTATTATTTTGGCTTAATTGTGATAAGTTTGTTTATAGATTATATTCAGAAATAAAAATATTTTTTCTAGCTGCAATTTTTTTCATATATACACATATTAAAAAATGAAGGATACAACTGAAAATATAAGCAATTTTCAACAAACCATTGAACTTACCAATTATTCATTAATTTCGGCTTATACTGGTACGGAATTCGAATATCTGCTCTAGTTTCGAATTTCAGCTATTGATCCATATATTCTGTGGTTGTATAAATGAAAGTAACATTTTTTTGTATTTTTTGCAATACTAGCAACACATATGCAATTGTTTGGATGATTTCATCTCAACTATCATCGTTTAATTTCAAAAATACTTTCAATACAAATCAACTAACTGAAACTGAACTGAAACTTAGTGGAAAATAAAATCAATCTGATATGCTTCGAGAGTTTCAGATATCGTGCCCCGAGCTCTTCAATAATATACTTCACAATGAAGAGTACCCAATAGAAGCATGACATATCAGTAGGCTGTTGATGCTGGTTCTCGACCTCCCCCTCCCCAACTGACCTCCACCTTGAATTACGTCACACGACCTCTAGCTATGAACACGTCTTAGAGATCTTGAACATTATAACTTTTTTCCTAAAGTTGAAATAAAATCAAAGATATTTTCCTGATGAGCGCTTGATAGACCGTAGATATTTTGAATGCAAAAAATTGAGGTCAAATTCTAATTGACAATGATAGCCATATGGCAGTTTCATCTGAACAAAAAAACAAATTTTTCTGTCACGCCAAGACTCAACGTGAGTTAACAAAATATTCGTTTATGTGTACCTTGAAAGCTACACTGGGAAAAAGTTGAATAAATCTTACTAGTGACTAGCTATAATCAACCTTGAATAATATACACATATACAAAATGACTAACATACGGACATGTCCAGGGACATAAATACCAGACCAGAACCGATGGACCAACAGTTGATGCTTGAGAGTACGAAGATTGTTTGTTATTGATATAGAACTCGGATGTGAACTCACCAAGGAACCATAAAATATAAGGAACCATAAAATATTATTTATACGCGAACAAGCCTGCCGGTTGTCAAAGCCTCGACATCACTCTACTCATATTGAATGATTATTACTGGAGTTTTTTTCCCAACACCAAATCGTTATATTTAACACCTTGACACGTGTTTCGATCACCAAGTGATCACCTTCAAAGAGGAAGAATAAAACTAGAAACTAATGCGAGCTAACCCTATTTATGTTATATAGGTACCCATACAGGTAAACCATCCAGGCGTACCAACCATACAGGTATACCAACCTAAATTAATTTTACAATTTTGCCTTATCTATTATTTTACAATATATGTTTATATAAAACAATTTTCAGCTATATAAAAATTAATTTCACAATATTGCCTATCCAAATTTATTTTTGCAATGTGTTCTTATGTAGTACTCAGTAAACCCAACAACATTATTTTATTTTATTTCAACAAGCTATATAAGTATGCTCTTTGGTATAGGTCCGTCATCGTTATTCATAATATTATTATGTTTACATCAGCACCTCTACACTCTCCTGCAGCAGGGGACGTCAGAATACCTCTGCCGGGTGATATTCATCTGTAGAAGTGTTAGTCCTCCCGAATAATGCCTCAAGCCGCAGTAAGTATCCGTTTTGGGCGCCCTCGTCATAGAAAGCATTTTACGGTAATGTAGGTCTCTGCTGTGATGGACCTTCCCGAGCTACTCAAGAAAGAGATACTCAATACTAGATACTAGAAAGAGATACTCAATCCTTCGGCTTTTGAGCTGAATTTATAGAGGAGATGAAGGCTGGTCTAACGACTACAACAATCACCCCTTCAGCATCGGAGCTCCTCGGTTCTCCAGTACTTGAAGTTTTCTGGGATAGGAATTTTTGATCAATATGTCTCTGAGAAGTCTGAGATTTTTTGCTTGAGGGAAGGGTGTACTAATTTTTCTATTCTTTTTTTTAAACACAGTATTAAATTGATTTTAACTGATTCTTTATGAAATGAATAGTAATTGATACATCTTCTTGACTTAGTAGGTTTGATATACCAATCACTGGTCAAGGAATTGTCAGTTTGATGGATAACTCTTGTATCAAGAAAAGGAAGGGTCTGTTTATTTTATATTTCGATAGTGAATTGCAATTTTTCATCATATCTATTGACAACATCATGAATTTCGTGAGATTTTATATATCTGGAGTTTCTTTCCCAAAACCAAATCGTTATTTTTAACACCTCGACACGTGTTTCGATCACCAAGTGATCATCTTCAAGAGGAAGATTAAACTGAGTTTAATCTTCCTCTTGAAGATGATCACTTGGTGATCGAAACACGTGTCGAGGTGTTGAAAATAACGATATGGTATTGGGAAAGAAACTCCAGTAATATTCATTACTACACCAAAGGTTCCAAAACAGTGCATCATAAGTTCATGAGGTTTGTCATAAGGTAATGCACAAATGATATCGTCAACGTATTTCTTTAAAAAAGGAATTTCAAAATTTACTTTAGGAAGTATGTTTTTAAAAAGATCGTCCATTACGTATTGAGCTATAATGAGAGAAATAGTAGCTCCCTTTGGAGTACCAAGAATTTGTTTATAGTATTCATTTTCGAAAGAGAAATAACTAGAGTTGAAAATGAAATCAATTATTTCAATACATTTTTTTTGGGTTATTGAACATTTTTTATTTATATCATTCCATCTTTTGATAATACTTTTCTCCACTAAATTCATACGTATATTGCTGAAAAGTGAAATCACATCTAGGCTGATCAGAATATAAGCTATAATTCTATATCACACAAGTATTATGGACTCCCTAAAATACATAAACCTGATATGAAATTGATACCCAGTATTTCTTCCATTGACGCTCCAAATAGCAAAATTGCCCAAATGGTAACTAAAATTCTCACTGATGCATATAATTATCAAAATGACCTCTATATTGAGGATTCTTTCGGTTTTTCCAATTTTATAAATGAAAAATCATTATCTCCAGGTTATATTCTGATCAGCCTAGATGTGATTCCACTTTTCAGTAATATACGTATGAATTTAGTGGAGAAAAGTATTATCAAAAGATGGAATGATATAAATAAAAAATGTTCAATAACCCAAAAAAAAAATTATTGAAATAATTGATTTCATTTTCAACTCAAATTATTTCTCTTTCGAAGGTAAATACTATAAACAAATTCTTGGTACTCCAATGGGAGCTACTATTTCTCCTATTATAGCTCAATACGTAATAGACGAACTTTTTGAAAACATACTTCCTAAACTAAGTCATTTGTGCAATACCTTATGACAAATCTAATGAAATTATTGATGTTGTCAATAGATATGATAAAAAATTGCAATTCACTATCAAAATAGAAAACAATCAGAACCTTCCTTTTCTTGATGCAAGAATTATCCGTAAAACTGATAATTCCTTGTTCACTGATTGATATATCAAACCTACTAATTCAGGAAGATGTATCAATTACTATTCATTTCATAAAAAATCAGTTAAAATCAATTCAATACTGTGTTTGAAAAGAAGAATAGAAAAATTAGTACACCCTTCCCTCAAGCAAAAAAATCTCAGACTTCTTAGAGACATATTGATCGAAAATTCCTATCCCAGAAAACTTCTTAATAAAATAATTTTCAATACTAGCAGTAATACAAAGTCCGATGTAATCAACAGAAATTTATGTAATGATAGCTCACTTATCAATTTATCTTATAAATTTATACATAATTTTGGAAAATTATCTTCAAATATCATACAACTTTTTCATAATGAACAAAATATCAAAATATGCCAAAGAAATATCAAAACTATCAACAATTTGAATCGAGGAGAAGAGGGATCGACAAGACAAGCTGTAGGTGGATAGACTACATGGTAGTAGGGAAGATTGGTATATACAACCATTATGGGGGAAATAGTCCTGGCACGGGTAGCAAGGGGCCCTCTGTTATGGATCCTTGTAATGGACGAGCTATTATGTATCTTGGACTAATGGGTATGAAGCACTGGGCTATGCAGACGACGTCATCTTAGTCCAGGGTAAATACAATAATGTAGTGAAGGGATGCATGCAGCAGGCCCTGAATATTATAACAAGATGGACCGAAGAAGAAGGGATGGGCGTAAGCCCATCCAAATCGACCATAGTAGCATTCACCAACTTCGAGGTGAAGAAATATAAGTGTCGAGGGTGGTTAAATATCTGGGAGTAATCCTAGATTCCAAACTGACCTGGAACCAACACTTGGACAGGATAAAGAGGAAAGCGGAGGTAGACTGATGCTCGCCAGACGCACCTATTGAAAAACATGGGGGCTGAAACCAGACAGAGTATATTGGCTATACACGATGGTGGTTAAACCCATGATAACATACGCATCTCTGGTCTGGTGGCCAAAGATGAAGCAGGGGACCGCCATCAACAAACTAGGCAAGGTGGAGAAACTTGCATGTTTGGGAATGACGGGAGCAATGAGAACTACCCCAACAGCCGCATTGGAGACACTCCTGAATTTATCTCCTTAACACTTTGTGATAATGGGGTAGGCCAGGATGGGCCAATTCAGACTGGAAAACTCACCAAACTACAAAAGATCGGACCGAACAGAAATTTCGGAACAAGTGGAGGAGCACATATTGAATATGTGCACAGACCACATGACACTGAAGTACACCTTTAACACAAACTTCATGGCCAAAATCATAAGCCTTGAAGAGTGCATGACCATTAGTCATTCCGAAAACATGTTTGGAAAAAACATCTGGTATACAGATGGATCGAAGACCAAACATGGAACGGGAGCTGGAATATACCGAGCGGATAGAAATTTAAACTACAGCTATCCGCTAGGACTATACACAACATCTTTCAGGCGGAAGTGTATGCTATCTTGCAGTGTGCAAGGCTTATTAAATTGAGACCTCAAAGAAATGAGCGGATCAATATTTTTACAGACAGCAAGAGCGCACTGGGGGTTCTGACAAACTCGAAGGTGACAACAAAACTGGTCTGGGAATGAACTGAATGAACTTGCAAACAGGAACAAATGAACTTTTTACTGGGTGCCAGGGCATTCAGGAATCACAGGTGATGAATGCGCTAGACGCGGATCATCAACTTCATATATAGGTCCAGAACCAGCTCTGGGGGTACCAAAATCATTCATACGAAACCAGATTAGGACATGGACCGATAAGAAGCACACAGAGTACTGGAAAAGTACCTGGCAACAAACACAGTAGAACCTTCATTAGGGAACCGTCCGAGAGAAGAACCGAAGAACTACTTCAATATAGTAGGGACTGGCTCAGAATAATTACAGGGTTACTAACCGGTCATTGTCCGCTTAGAGGACACCTGAATAAAATGGGGCTGTACAACGGAGACCTCAGCTGCATCTTATGCGAATGTGAGGCACTGAATCACAGGAGGCAGGCAATAAATGGTCGTACGAAATTACGTCCAGAAGAATATGACGAACATCCAACACGGAACCTCTACAAACTAGTACAGGGAACGAGACAGATGGAATGGGTGTCATGAGAAAATGGGAGAATAAAAGGCTGCAGTGTTTTCTGGAGACTTGGACTAAATGGATAAGTCAGACAGCTCCCAAGGTATCAAAAAAAACTGTTGTTGATAGCAATGTGCTTCATATAAATCAGTTCTCTCTGAAAATTACTTTCTGACATATCTGACATATCATTACTTTCTTTCACATCCGTATAAAATGGTTTGTGTGAAATTGCGAAATCGTGTTTATTATAAATTTAAGTACTTTTAAGAACCTGGTACTAATAAAGTTTTTTTTTTTTTAGTTGAAGTTACTGTCCAAATTTTCGTTTTCTATTAGCGGCAATTGTTTTCTAAGGTTAAGTGTTCCGTTAAAAATTTGTTTTATTGGCATTCCCTTATTTATAATTTCGCATTCTGATATGAGTTGATATAATGGGTACATTGTTCTTGTGAAGAAACAATGTTCACATATAGAACTTTTCGCTCGAATGGTTGGTTAATGTTAACTTGAGGTTACACACAAAAGAAACATGCAAATAATTTCAAATAACAGCGACTTCTGGTGAAAAAGTATATAATAATCAACACAAGAAATTCATAGGGAAAAACGGTAGGTATTTGGCTCTTACTTCACTTCACTGCAATGTTCATATGAAAGTAGTTGTTTCGAAAGAGCCTTCCTTTCCAGTTTTTATCTGAAAGTAACTTTTATGCATGATGTACACATCATTGTGAAGAGTTTATTCTGAACTTGATTGCTTTAGACCTTCCGTTGAAAGTTTCTCACAATTTTTTTGTATAAAGATGGAGAAGTGAAAGCCAAAATCCATGTCCCCCAAAAACTAATTTCTCCTAAAAAATATTCCTTTGTTCAAACAAGATTCCTATAACTGTGATCAAATCATATAAGCCTATGAATGTCTTCATAATATGAGTAGATTTTTCTGTAACATAAAGTCGTAATGATAGGAATTAAATGAGTGTTTCATCTTGTGATATTATTCAGGTAGTTACTCATGAGGTGATAAGACAAGTATCTCATTCCAAAACTTTGAAGTTCACCATTGAGGATGGCTATGTAAGTGAAATTTTATACCTTAACTTTTCCATAAACCATATTGTGTATCGTTTCTATGAATAATTTCTGATTCGATTCCATAACGAATGTTTAAAGTACAAACTGAATGGGAAGAAGTGATTTTCCTATCATTCTATGTTCAATTCAAGTAGTTGTTTCCAAAGTACATTTTCTCTCGTGTAATCTACTACTTTGAACTAAAAATGAAATCTTATGTTTTTATATTATAAAACTAGTTATTTCGAGTTCATTTTTGAAAGTAACTTCATTTTCTGTGAAAGTTTCTCACAAAGTTTTATAAAAGATGGAGGAGTGGAAGCCAAAAAACTTTTTTCTAAAAATTAATATATGTTTAAGAAAACTCATTTCGAATTAAAAAATCATAGTTCTAAATATATCAAATAAAATCGCAGACTAAAATTAAATTATTATCAATAATACATTTGTTGATCATGCCCTAAAGAAAATAACGCCGGCCGCCACTGGTAACCATAAACCAATCGTGACGTAGCCAACAGCGCGCGAATGTACGATGTTCGCTGGCGCTCTAGATGTAGCGAGAATAATGCTAGCGATTTCGATGGAATTTCGGCGAATATTCTGCCGTATTCGATTACGATATATAAACGCTAGCCAGCAGTAAATCGACACAGTCAGGTGGAAGTTACAGTGCGATACGCAAAGTGATCTAGTAAGGCGAGATACATTCGAATAGTAGTTGTAGTGTTTGTTGTATTTAAAGTGAAATGAAGTTGAGTTTGATTATTCAGCGTAGTCAATTATTGTTCAACCCACGGGGAAAAACGAAACGATACTTATGTAAGTTATTTGAATCGTTAACATTCCCCTATGCACAAGTTTTTCCCCTATGCACAAGATATATACTTACAGAAGCCCAAAATGTTACACTTTGGAATATTGTAACTTGTTCATTTGTAACATAAAAAATCATTTGATTTGATGGACAATAGTGCCATTTCACTTTTATGATTGCTAATTGTTGATATTAGAATTGAATATTATACCTTCAATATCATATAATTTATATTTATATTTTTCTACATCAATTATATAATTTCCTCACCACATTCAAGCATCTGATGATTTAGTGGGCTGCCCCATATTCATTTGTATACATTTTCTTTCTTTATGAATTATTATAATTATTATATTATTATTATTATTACCTCAACAAAATCTTTATAATTTTTCTGGGATGATACTGCATGATGGTAGGAATTCAGAACACTTTTTATTTTTTGTCGGACTCAATTAGTTTTCGAGATATAGGCTGTCAAAGTTTGTGTGATGTCATATTTGACCTTTTTTTTTAAGCAATAAACGATTGCAATTCACATATATTTTTTTAACACAACTGTTTCCATATTATCGCACCTTTTTCTATCCCTTTTAAATCACTTATTGCCGAGTTTCCTGAAATTAGAATAGAATTCCATAATTTGTCAGGTGCACACATCGACATAACCTTATAGGTTATGTCGTTCCTTTTAGAATTCAGAGGTCAGGTTAGATTTTGAGGAAACATAGTTTTTACAAAAGTAAATATTCGAAAATACGTTCCTTTTAGAATTCGGAGGTTAAGTTAGATGTTGAGGAAATATAGTTTTTACAAAAGTAAATATTCGAAAATACGTTCCTTTCAGAATTTGGAGGTCAGGTTAAATGTTGAGGATACATAGATTTTTAAAATTCTGAAGTAAGGTTAGGCTGAGTTAGGTTAGGTTAACTTAGCATGTGACAAATTATGGAATTTCAATCTAATTTCAAGAAACTTGTCGATAAGGGAATGAAAAGGGATAGAAAAAAGTTTGATGATATGGAGAAAGATGTGTTGAATAAAAAATATGTGAATTGCAATCGTTTATTGCTTAATAAAAAAAGGTAAAATATGACATCATACAAACTTTGACAGGCTGTATCTCGAAAACTAATTGAGTCTGACAAAAATAAAAAGTGTTCTGAATTCCTACCATCACATAAAAAAACTCGAAAATTCGTGAGTATCCCATAAAGTAAAATTTTACCATAACTTTTTTGCTACATCGATAGCTTCGACTACAATGTAATATGCCTTAATTTCTGGATAGGCTATATAACTCATCTATCAAGCTAGAAATGATGAAGCTAAATAAATTCCGGCAAGAAAATCAAGTCGAAAGCAGAACCTAGGGTCGAGAACCGGACACTTAACCACTGTGTCAATTCGCTGTTTCAAAATATTATCTACATGGTTTTTCATCAGAGAAGAAGGCATTCGACTCTGAATGTGTTTATCAATCATTTTTCACTTTCCTGCATCTTAACGAGCATAAAATTGTTGCTGTTACGAAAATGGTGTGAACTTAGTTTGGATCAGTCTATATATAAATCTGCCTTTTGATTCCTCAAGAATTTAAATTGTCAATCAATAGTATTACTATCATTCCACTCTCGTAAGCTCTGTTGCCATTTGATATAAAAATTGGGTATGAAACTGTTGAAAGAAATAATATCACTATTTGATAAAACATTAATTTTAACAGCATAGTCCTTTGGCTCATAATGCCTTGAAGATAACCCACTCTTTTCCGTGGATTCTTGTTCACCTCTTGATAGGGTTTTCCAACCACTTACTTGTTAACAAGGAATGAAATGAGCATTTTAGTCAAATTGAGTTTTGTTTATTCAATGGAAATACTTTCAATTACAAGCCTCTTTCAAATATGCTATCAAATCTTGCCTCTCGCTTTTCTTTTTCAATCCCTGGAAAACCATCTTTGTCCCTGGTATATATTTCTTTGGGTCCTCGAGATACTCATCCATAGTTTGTTCCGTCCAGATGATACCTTTATTTTTGTTGGCGTCACTATACGAGTAGCCACTAGCTTGTCCTGTTTTCCTATTGAAAAGACCGTTCAAATTTGGACCAGTTTTGTGTTTGCCCCCTTTCTCTACTGTATGACACGAGGAACAAGATCGCTGAAATATCTTCCTACCCTTTTCTACGTCTCCCATAGACAATAAATTTGTGTTCCTATAATCTGCAGCTACTTTATGATTGAAGTCTGATGGAAGAGTTTGAACTGTTAGGTACTAATAATTTTTGACGTTTATTCTGACATTTGATTTATTTAAAAAGGTTAATAATGACTATATTTATATTGATATTCTCAATGTTATAAACGAATTATGATAGAAACGGTTTCAATCTATTCCTCAAAGAGATCTATGTTGAAGTAAAAAAAAAAGGAAAAATGATTTCAATTCAAGTAAAAAATACCAATAATTCCACGATTGTATATAGTATACAGAATAGAATCTAGTATATAGAATTACAATTAGAATTATATATATATATATATATATATATATATATATATATATATATATATATATATATATATATATATATATAAAGTTGAGAATCTTAGCGACTGGAGATATGTCCAGTAAAATGGAAATAACGGGGTCTCTCAGTCAAAAAATCAAAAATCAAAACTCTGCAAAGTAAAAGAGAGTTTTGATTTTTTGACTAAGAGACCCCGTTATTTCCATTCTACTATATATATACATATATATATATATATATATATATATATATATATATATATATATATATATATACAGGGTGTTTCAGAATTCGACGGACAAACTTATACCACGTCATTCCTCTTGCAAAATGATGAAAAATGAGGTAGGACATGTGTGTCCGGAAATGAGCCGTTTCAGAAATACAGGGCGTTGAAGTTGCAAAATAAAAAGACCCTTTTCGTCGTAGCTCCCGGACTAAAAGGAATAAATTAATGAAACTCAGCAAATCGATTACGAGCTAGAATGTGCTTCCTCCAGTGGTATGTTTGCTTCAGTATCAGTAGCCAGTGGCGTTCCAGCGGGGTGATAGCTTATATTTCCCCCCTTATTTTTTACGCCACTGACTTTATATCCACAACCGTCTTTTTTTTGAATTCCTTGATCAATTTTACGTAAAAACCAAATTAACATTCCCTATGAAAAAACCAGTAATTTTCGAGAAAAATTGAGTTGAACTGATACGTGCATTCTTATATGGGAATAATCGATTAAAATAATCGAAATTCCAAAACCAAAATTATTTGAACTCTTTTATGATTTTACCATTAATTTAGCGCTTGCAAGTGATGGTAATTATTGTGGGTTTTCTATCATCGTACCAATTTTTGTTATGTTTAGCATATTGTAATGACAAATCATAACTCTTGAGGCTTATTTTCGTGCTTGTCAATAGATTTCATTGTTGAAATGTTTTCATTGTTCTCAGATCTTCGAGTGACTTTGTGATCTGAAAAAAAGTGACCCCAAATAAAATTTGCGATCATTCGGAATCTCGACTGAGTTAGGCTCCAATAATCCTAAAATAACACCATTATTCTGGATTTTGGGAAAATTATTTTTTGTTCACAATTATCCTGTCTTTCCCATTCGTGAAATCACACTTCTCTTTGTAGAATCGTAAATATCTTGAAGAATATTCATTAATAAGAAAATGAAAAACATTCTCAAAGTATACAGTGTTTTCAAATTTTCACAGATGAAGCCGAAAAACAAAATTTTACCAGTAGACTCTAATTATACGCCTGAAAAAGAGAAATGTATTTGGAAGAAGTCAATTTATTTGAATAACCATCTGATAAGATCTTCGCTAACTCTAGTCAGTAAATGAAGTTTTTTAAATAAATTAAGAAATGGAAGTTGTCTATTTACAGCTAATTACATAACTCTTAGTTGGATGTCGGTACTCATAATTCATCTTTGAGTAGAAATATCATGTTCAAAATATACCTTCTCTACACATATTTTAGATAATGTGATAAGAAACAATACTGTTGAAATTCTAGAACAGTGAGTCATAAACACGAATTTCTTTTTGAAATTTACATTGAAAATTCAAATGTGCTTTTGAATAATAATGAGAACATCTGATGAATAATCAATAGGGTAATTGTTCGAAATTTTTTCCGTCAACACTTATACACGATCTGCAACGGCGCAACATAGAAAATCGCACTTTTTCAATTGATTCTAAATTTTCGGCAATCGTTATCGATGCAGCTTGAATGCGGGCGACTAATTCTTCTTGGCTTTTTGGTTCTGTTTCATAAACCAGTGACTTCATATGACCCCAAAGAAAATAGTCAACAGGATTCAAATCTGGTGATCTGGCAGGCCATTTGTGGGGTCCACCTCGACCAATCCAATTGTCACCGAATTTCCGATTTAGGTACTCTCTAGCAGCTAACGAAAAATGAACAGAAGCACCGTCGTGCTGAAACCACATTCCATTCCGGATATTCAGAGGAACATCTTCTAACAATTCAGGCAATACTCCTCCCAAGAAAGTGCTATAATTGTCCCCATTCAAATTATTTGGTAAAAGATAAGGACCAACTAAACGGTTTTCTACTATTCCTGCCCAAACATTCAATGAAAATTTTGTTTGATGGCCATGAGGATGAATAGCAAAAGGATTTTCCTCGGCCCAAATATGGCTATTGCGAGAATTGAAAATACCTTTCCTTGTGAATTTTGCCTCATCAGTGTATAACACTTGCTTGATAAATTCCGGATTATTTCTCCACATACTTAAAAACCATCGAGAAAATTCAATTCGATCTGGATAGTCCTCTGGTTTCAGTGCCTGAACTTTTCTCAGTCGATATGGGTATAACTGCTGTTCATGCAAAGTCCTCCAAACGGATGATGAAGACACATGGAGCACTCTAGCTATAGATCTACTACTTTCAGACGGATGTTCAGCAGCATAGTTCAATATCTCCTCTTCTGTGATATAATTTCTTACAGTTCTCTGTATACCTGCATTCCTTCTGGTAATTAAAAAACTTCCTGTTTCCCTGAGTCTTCTGTCCACGTTTTCGAACGTTTTCCAATTAGGAATTCTATTTCTTCCAGGAAAATTTTCACGATACATTCTTTGTGCCAACCTTCCATTTCGTCCCGATTTTCCATAAATAAGGTGCATGTCCGCTAACTCTTCGAATGTAAAATTCATTTTTATTATACGAAATACACAATCAAACACTTTCTGACAGCTACGTTAACTTGGAAGTGTCATACGAATCTCATTTCATTTCCACAGCCCCCTAACAAATTTATTGTTGTCAATGAATAAAGTAATCCTCATTGCTTAGGTGGATCAAAGATTGTTATAAGTCACGTGAATGTATTCTGAAACTATTCAACCAGTGGCTGAAGAACTCGAGAATATCGGTACAGTTATCTGACAAAACTATAATAGATATGCCCAGGAAACATTGTAGATGGCTAAGGTTGAAACAAGTAATGGTATTTTGGTTAATCGATAAAACTTGGATTTTTACCCAGTGAGAGAAGATAATTCGATAAAACATTCTGAGTTCAGTTTTGCCAACTATTCGTAATTGTCTTTGAAAATCGTTTGGATGGAACATTTTATTAAAAAATAACGAGATTTATAGGTAAAACCATTCAGTAGGTCTGTGGGCTCACAACATATCTGCAAAAAAAGTTGGTAAAATGGTAGAAAATCCGCAATATGTTGCCGAAGTGAATAATTTTTCAAGCACACAATGAATGGTAGAATGATGAAAGAATTCAAATAATTTCGGTTTTGGAATTTCGATTATTTTACTCGATTATTAATATTCCCATATGAGAAAGCACCTATCAGTTTCAACTCAATTTTTCTCGAAAACTACTGGTTTTTTCATAGTGAATGTTTATTTGATTTTTACGTAAAATTGATCAAGGAATTCAAAAAAAAGACGGTTGTGGATATAAAGTCAGTGGCGTAAAAAATAAGGGGGGAAATATAAGCTATTACCCCGCTGGAACGCCACTGGCTACTGATACTGAAGCAAACATACCACTGGAGGAAGCACATTCTAGCTCGTAATCGATTTGCTGAGTTTCATTAATTTATTCCTTTTAGTCCGGGAGCTACGACGAAAAGGGTCTTTTTATTTTGCAACTTCAACGCCCTGTATTTCTAAAACGGCTCATTTCCGGACACACATGTCCTACCTCATTTTTCATCATTTTGCAAGAGGAATGACGTGGTATAAGTTTGTCCGTCGAATTCTGAAACACCCTGTATATATATATATATATATATATACGAGTGTATACGTAATTTAGGTAGACAGTTCCGGGTTGACAGTCTTAAAGCAAAATTTCTCACAAGGACGCATCTTTCAACGTTGTACGTTGGACATGGGTCTCAGAAGGCATTAACAGTCAGATTTAGCCAGTCGTAGAGAATAATAATAATAATTTCGTTTTTATTGCAATTTAATCCCATTATGGGTTTGATTCTGCAGGAACCAAATTCAACGAATGTTTGACGATCTATAAGATATAATCGAGTGATGGATAATAGTATCAATAGTTGAAGTACCGGATTTATGGGTCAGCCATTAGATTTGCTTTTTTTTATTGAACCGGAGATAAAACACGAGTATGTGCTTTATTAAAATCACTGAGTAAACGCAAGCGAGACATAAGTAGAACGATCTATTGATGTGACACAAGTTTGCTTGCCGACTTTTTATGTCGACGCGACGTTGGTGGTTTGACCAGTCTCTGAAATCGACAACTTTGGGAAGCTCTCCTAGAATCCCATCGGAAACAAAAAAATTAGTCCCCATGTTTCTAGAAATGGTTTAATATTATATTTAATATGTTCAAGAAAAATATTTCAAATAGTCAATTTTTAAACTTCATCAACTGTTTAGTGTGAATGGAATAAACTCCTTTTATTTTTTTCTCGAAATTTATTGAAATTCTGAATTCGAAGTCGGAATTTAACGAAACTATATAAGACTCAAATCTCGAAATACCTACTGTTCTTCCGACTTCGATCTCGGAATTTTGTTTGGAAGCGCAGAATTTCATTAGGTTCAGCTTCAAAACTTAGAATTTTGTTAACTTCCAACTTTGAACCCAGAATTTCATTGAATTTCAGAATTTAACAAAGTTCCAAGTTTCGTCTTAAAATTTCAACAAATTTCCACTTCAAAATAATTCAGTACCTAAATGTTATTTACGCCTTCCTGGAATACTACGAGTATATATGAAAATCTTCAATGAAAATAACTGCGGAAAGAGATGCCTTCCAAACCATGCAGTAGAAATGCTAAGATTTTTATTTACTCTTCTATTCGCAGTTAATTACGACTTTGCGACAACGTCTAACCCGTTACGTTATTCCATTTAAACTGTTCATGACTGGTAATACCGGATAGTAATTTCTTTTTTTTTTCCAATTTAAATCTAGACTAGAATCCCGTATAACTGGCTAATGTTGTAATAAGTGACAAAATCAACAAGTTAACAAAGCACGTGCCCGTTCTGTAGAAATATTCTCTCACAAATAATTTTGTTATAAAAGAATGATTAATAGCCGAATGATGTGAAAGTTGTAACATGTTAGGATGAGGTACTAAATAAATTTTCACATTATTTACCAAGTCTATATCGTCATATTCATGTAAAAACCAATTCCTGCAAAATTAGTTGAGAAATCTTCCACAGTTTTGATATCATTATTTCAGGAATAATGTTGTGGATTGGAAATCCTTCCTCATATTTTCGAGATGAATATGATGTCTCATACATGATCAATTTAATCAAAACGAAGGAATTGCTGTATATTATAAAAACTTACATTTAATTCAAATACTCCGTAGTAAAAATATCTCATTTCGATATTATTGATATAAGTTAATTTTTTTACCAAAACTAATATTAGATTAGCTAGTATATATCTATCACCGTCTATTGATATGAATAATTGATATAACGGGCTATCTGGAAAATGAAAAAAAAATTATGTAATATAGTAACTTGATGCAACACACACTACTGTGTATAGCATAAATCATAAAATAAGGTACCACATAGTAAAAATCTCAGAATTTCTCAAAGTAAAATACATGAATAAAAATCTGATACATGGGTCAAAACAAAACACAAACATTTCATCAGTTTGGACTTCCATTGTCTAATATAATTATAAATTGATTTCAAATTCCTGAAAAATTATAAAAAGATTAACCGAAAACAACAATTTTATTTGAACAAAAAAACTGAAATTACAAAAAACCAAACAACAACCAAAAAAAGTATAACATCAGGACCTGCTTCCATCTGGGAACACTATCCGTAGCAGCCTCACCAAAAGCAGGCCACCATACGCGGACTGCGATTCCAAGAATTACATTTACCGGATACCCTGCGAGTGCGGAGAATCATACATCGGTGAAACTAAGAGGCCATTGAAAGTTCGTATTGCTAAGCATAAGAAACACACACAGCGGTGAGAAAACCAGCAAATCCGGAATATCAGAGCATGTTTGGGCTCATCAACATAATATCGAGTGGGCTCAAGCTGAAATCATCCACAAAGAGGAACACTGGTTTAGGAGAAAATTCAAAGAAGCCGCGTATATGTTGTCCAACAACGCATTTAGTCAAGCAAGTGTAGAGATACGTAACATATGAAAACCTCTAATAAAACGAAAAACGACCAACTCCCGCCAAACGTTCATCTCCCGCTAAAAACCAATGAAGCAGATAGAGAGAGAGAAGAGGGGATAGGTGAAAGCACTCGAATGACCTATAAATAGTCGGATCTCGGAGAAATAAGTCCAGTTATCACCCGAAGACGATTGTTGATTCTAACAACCGAAACGTCGTGACATAACTTGGTTTGAAATCTTTTGATTTTTATTTTTCGTTTTTTGTTAATAATATTTTTTTAATTTCAGCCTTTATTATTATTTCAATTTTTATTTTTTGGTTGTTGTTTGGTTTTATGTATTTTTTTTGTAATTTCAGTTTTTTTGTTCAAATAGAATTCTTGTTTTCGGTTAATCTTTTTAATATTTTTCAGGAATTTCAAATCAATTTATATTATATTAGACTATGGAAGTCCGAACTGAAACACCACGAAACATTGTCAACCACCTTCAAACAAAACACAAACACTTAAGACAATCGTACAGCTGAAGATGTGTCTATTTTTAAAACTTATATTACATACACACACATATACATAGTCATCATTTTACAGAATATAGATGTAATGTATATATGTAGAAATATATTAGAATGTACAAATTGAACACTTATGGTTTTGCACACACTCAACAGGAGAATTTTACTACAAGCATCGCGAGCATGTTCAAAATTGCATAGGAAAACACCTGAGATGTTGAGTGAACTAAGAAACCGAGTAAAAACAATGTTGCAGATTTTTTTTTATTTTTCATTAATGAAAGTAAATTAAGAGTCTTTGTTTCTGTTGCTAACATATCATAAAGATTATAGTCCAAATAATTCTTTTGAGAAACAGGAAGCCGGTATTTTCGTAATCAAATGAAGTTTTCTTGTCTTGTATTGTAGCCATGTATTTGAAATTGTCTAGTCAACCTACTTATTCGTTCAATTATTTATCTTAGATATATATATATATATATATATATATATATATATATATATATATATATATATATATATATATATATATATATATATATATATATATATATATATATATTACAATGTAGGTTTTCACGGATGGTAGAATATGATGTGTTGTTCTTCCGGGTGTTCATCCGTTCTGTACTATTCGATAGTCGACGTTTCGCCATCATCTCAGATGGCATTATCAAGACGAGTTACTGCTTCGCTTCGAGAGGTGTAACTGAGAGTTACACCTCTTTTTTTATGAAGAGGTATAACTTTGGTGTATTTCAATACATCAGGAAAAATACCTGTACATATAGTGACAGGTCATATCAATACAGATGTAATCAATACGAATGACCTCTCCACCAAAATTCAAAGCTACGCTGACAGCTGACACCCAAATTTATAAACGATTTTTGGAATCTTCTGTAGCACTTGCTTGTGAGCAAATAAATGAAGATTTAAAATCCTTACTCACAACCTCAAAGAAGCCCTGCCCTCCAAAACAGTAGTAATGCTATTTGATCGAACAGCAATGAGGAAAAAATGTGAGAGAAATATCGATATCGTTCTGCGCAAGCATCAGTTGCCTTTGACAGGATCTACGAAAAATCTTGATCTCATAATTGACCAATCCCTTAAATTCAACTCTCATGTCCCCCAAATTATAAAACGTGGCTATAATAATTTAAAATAACCTACCATAAGATTATAACAACAAAAGTACCCCTTTATCTTCACGACAAAATAAGATATAGAACAGTCATCCATAATTTGAATCTGAGATTCAGAAATCAACCTACTACACCCCGCCACAGAACCGAAATCGAATTTCCAATTCTCTAAAATCACCTTCCGCGCTAGATTATAGAAATAAACTCAATACTTACTTACTGGAACACAAATTGCCTCAACTCCTCTGTCAATGAAATAATTTTAATGTAAATGACCATTTCATACAGTTTGATTTTCATTAGTTTTTTTTATGGTTGTTAGTACTAACAGAAATGATTCTGGTGCATTTGGCACTCAAATATATCTAGGATTTACGTATGTTGTGCATGTACCATTTTTTTTCTCGAAGTTGAATGGAAGAGCAACTTCTAATTAAGTCATTCGTGACAAGATCAGAAAATGAATTCTGCCTTCTGCTAGGTACGTAGCTGGATTGTATATATTTCATTCCATACATTGTATTTTTTTCTTTCCTATCAATAAAAACAATTATTATTAAAATTATTATTTTTTACCGTAGTATGCGGTGGTCAGGCCCTATCCCCCGAAGCCCCGATACATTCGGGAGGGCGCGCCAGCATTATCAACCAACGACGACTTCCCACATCGTGTGGTAATTGATCATTGGGAACGAGAATCATGTGCCATGAGCAAGCGCAGTGAGCCAAGAATAACATCCTTCTGCATCTGTCCGGCTAAGATTTCTGCCTCAGTGCGGCAAGCCGGTAGGATTTTATTCGAGAGTAGAGAGGGCATCATTCCACCATTCCACCATTATTATTATTATTTGAATGTCTAGAGTATATATGGTTTTCAGTCTCACATCACAAATTACACTAGTAGGTATGTAGATAGAATATCAACAACCATTAGCATTTTTACAGACTCAGAAAAGGCATTTGATATGTCGGTCAACATCAATTAGGTATTTGATGTATTGGCAGGGAATATCATACATATATTAATGAAAAACTATCTAGCTAGCAGAACGTAGTATGCTAAAATTGGGCATATTCTTCTGAGTAAACATAGATCAATGCCATTTGCGGTTCCTCAAGAGAGTTCTCAGGTCAATTATATTCAATGTTTACTTAAATGACATTTATAAATTACAACTTAAGGAAGATATAATTAGCGTTGCAGATGACACGGTTGTAAATTTACAAAGGAAATTCATTTTCGGTTTAGAAATATATTGCCTAGTCGCTTCTAACAGTGAATGTTGATAAAACTGTTTTCATGGCTTTCTCCTCATTCCAGATGAATTTAGCCATTTTTGATGAAATCAGCATCTCCAATGCAAAAAGTGTCATCAAAATTAAATTCACGGACAGTCTCAAATACTTTGGAGTATATGAAATGAAATTCACGTGATATACTCGAAACAAAATACTTTAAAATGTCTGATGAAAAGTCCTATGAATTATGATGTTATTGCTGGGGGATTTGAGAATAAAAATCACATAAAATCACTACAATTGAAAAATTGATGGATGTAGCTGTTACTACGTGGTAGGAAATAATAATGAAGAAAATAAGATTGCTCCTTTTCTCATCACTAGAATTGATTCAAAGAATAATATTGAAGAGTATATATAAAAAACCGTATACTTGTGACAGAAAAAATGTTTTCAGGAAACAGAAGTATTCAATATGAGACACCTTTTGTTTCTGCCATATTGTATTGAGACAACATATCCATCGTGATGAATTCCAAAAGATTGATCATTATTATAGTACCAGATATAAAACAAATTTCGTACACGTACCAAAAGCATAAAAAATATTATCAGCGATCATTTCATTCATAATTTGATTCCGGATTCTATGAAACAAATCAGAGTGATATCAGTGTTTAAGAAAAAAATTAAAAACAGAATCGAACAGCAACCGCGCATAATTATTCACTAATATATAGATATGAAAAATCCATATTATGGAACTGAGACCATGGTTTTGGTTAACATTATTCGAATCGCATGATCTTGACCAATCAATCAGCTTATTTCTTCAAATCATTCTAAATGCATTCAGTTGCTTTGTCCCAATCAAGAAGGTGAGACAGTCTCATTCACCACAGTGACATTCGTCAGAACAAATGAACCTAACCATAATTAAAAAAAAAAGTTTGCGCTGAATACGAACTCAAACACATACATAAATTGAAACTTACACAAATAGAAATTGTGCAATTTCACACTATCTGCATACTAGAGAGACGTTTACTTACCTTGGTGTGAAACCACGCTTCTCCCAAGAAGTAAATACTTTTTCCGAGAAAAATATCAGCACAAACTGAGAGAGTTGGCCATCGGAACTGTGAAAAAAAAGTTTCTACCACAAACTTACTTGCTGTTCAGATTCTATTCTGTTCTTTTGGAGTGGTGAAGTGGTCTTGATGGAAGCTGTATCAACTCGTCCTAATCACATGTCGAAAGGTAAGACTTCGTTAGTACTTAACTCGTAGAAGTTTTTTAAACAGAAACTTTCAATTCAGAAAAAAGTTAATTATTAATAAATGCATAATTAATGTTAAAATTGGGATAACAATTTTTTGACTGCGGATTATTGTTTATTGATGTATCCCAACATTACATGATTTTTTTCATTTCTCAATATTCGCATTTAATATGTTTAAATATTTTTTTTTAAGTCAGAGTGACGGAATGCGCGCGGAAGCCAGACTACCCGTTGTTGGCTCTATTTTCAGGGCTCTGTAAAAATTATAAATAATTGAGATACAGTTTCGGGAGACGGGACTTTTTTACGCACATTTATTGATCTTTTCAGATCTTTTTTCAAATTTCAAATTTTTCATCGATTAGTACACTCTTTTATGCAGGCACAATTAACCATCTTAAGCAAGTCATCAAAAACCCCAGTTTTTCCATTGTTTTTATTAGCAGGAACATTGTTTCAGATTTGATCCAACCCCAATCTTCCGGATTCAAATTATAATTACCAATCCAAAACTGAACTTGATAGTACGTTCTGAATGAGTGTAAATGTGTTGCTATTGTTGTTGGAGGTAAATTCGCTAAGTTGATCGCAGTCTTTGGTTTCGCAATCATACTTAAAAATCGAGAAACACGACACTGGCCTGATGCACAGATTAAGTACAGATGCGAAAGCTAGGCCTCCCGCCAGAACCTAGTTTGTATACACATGTGCGGTTACAGGTTGTTTTAACTTCAACCTCACTTTTCACTCAACGTTCATTTGTTATTGTTTACAACTTTTATTTTAATAACTATTGGAATATAATAAAATTTGTGAATAAGTGAAATATCTTTTACACAGGAGAATGTTTCGCAAAGGAGTAACAGTTTGTGTTGTTCGTGGTTGTTTTACAAAAACTGGGGAAAATACAAGTTCTTTCAGAATTCCAGAGGTTTCTTCAAGGTAGGTGAATGTTAATAATTTTCATTTCACAGCATTATCTCAACGCAGCTTTTTGAATATTTTATTTATAATCATTTGGAAATGTCCCATGCAAATAAATTGATATTTTGTTCATGTTTTTTAGGGCTGCTTGTTGGCTGCAGTTATGTAACAGAGAGGATTTATTAGGTAAAAGTATCCATGCCTTGCATAGAAACTATAGGGTATGTGAGAAACATTTTGCCAAAGAAGTCTGCAGTTCCATCCATATTTCCTCACAGTGCCAAAGCACTCCTTGGAAGTTATCGATGATGAAAATTGCGAAGGACCTCCTATGAAAATTGTTGTCTTGGATGGTGAGTACCATTTTGCATGTTATCAGTACATATTTTTTTGATGAATCCCTGTGTTGTGTCCCAAGTTTACAAATTGATTGTAATATCTTCTGCATTTCTAAATAATACTTTATTATTTTTACTTCTCCTCCAGCTACAGATATGTCAGGTATGTTTTTATGAAATATGAGGAAAGAAAACAATATCAATTATTATTCTATGTGGGGTTATTTTGATTTCCTTTAACTCATATATTTCTTTACACACATGATGTATGTACCAGTTTAAAAAAAAATTAGGGTGAATCAAAAGTTTTATCAAACATATGTATCCTCACTATATCAATTAGTTACATTAGAGTTTTTTCCCAGTCCCAGGTCAGAGTTCTTCACCTTCTTCAAGTTGTATGGTCTCCCAAACAACTAGTACTCAAACACCAGCATTTTTGAGCTGTGGAACTCCACGAAAGATGAAGTTGCGTGAGAAACTAAGAACTATGACAAGGAAAAAATGCTACTTATCTCTGTAATCAAATTTGTCAATATGCGAGTTTCTTTATTTCATTATAATGTACCACAAAAATACCATCACTTTGTCTGTGAATAGCGAAAGCATGTTTTTTCAGTGTACATTAAGAGGAAATCGTTGAAATCAACCAAACCTTTTTCTCCGTGTATATCGAGGTGGTATACACATCATATTCAAGGTTACGAATTTTGAGCCATCGAACATCAAAGGCGGCATCAAAGCTTTCGCATTTGTACTTAATCTGTGCCTGATGTTGAATTAGTATCGAATTGACCGTACAAGGCCAGCATAATTCGCTCTCCAGCTAGTTCGATATCTTGACGAAATCTTCGATATCTTCTGAACCTTTCATAAGATTTGACACTACGAAGATTTTCTTCGTAGCCATCAAAAATAATATGGTGAGATTTGTTAAAACTGCATACACGTGACTGATAAATCAGGAAAGGAATCGTATTTCGTGTAAAAAAATTTTTATTTGTAAATTACAAAGCGCTTTAGGCTGTAACGCCATCATCAGTGCGATACCTGCAAGTAAGTAATATTCAATGATATTTAGAATTACTTACTCGTCAATTATATACAAGAAGATCCTGCTGTCTTAAGGTACAACAACTTTAGTAAAAACCACTGTGAGTGGACATGAACATCACAATAAGCAAACATTTGCACAAAATGTGAATATTTCTGTTTGAATATTCAAAAAAATTATTTTTAAACAAAACCATCTCCAACGTGCCGAGTACGAGGAGGAAAAGGAAGTGAAAATTTGACATTGACACAAAGTCTTCAATTATTACAGAACATATTTGGTTTGACAAATGATATATTTAGTGACCACAGTACGTAAAGTTTTCCAAAGTGAGCAAAGAAACATTCAATTGGGATTTTGAGAAATGTTGATTTTTGAAATGATTAATTTAATCGTCTATGTAAAGGAATATATGATCTATTTAATTGTACTTGCGTTTTCAGGCAAAAGGAGTTGTTGTGTAATTCTTTGTCTGGAATATATGATCTATTTAATTGTACTTGCGTATTCAGGCAAAGGGAGTTGTTGTGTAATTCTTTGTCTATTTGTAAATCATCTAGAAAATCCAACCTATTGAAATTTTTCGAATTGACTTCTTTTAGAATTTGTGAATTACGATTGGGGCTGAAATTGTGTTTATTAAATTTGATATGTTGACCAAATGCTGATTTGTCAGGTTTATTCAGGTGTTCATTTATTCGAACTTTCAAAGGTCTACAAGTCCTTCCAATGTATGAGGCCTCACAATCATTGCAATTAAGTTTGTAGATTCCACTTTTTGACAACTTATTGATTTTATCTTTTGAGTTAACTAAATGTTAATTTATTGCTAATTAGACTAGAGACAGGTATCACACTGATGATGGTGTAACAGCCGAAAGCGCTTTGCAATTTACAAATAAAAATTTTTACACGAAATTCGATTCCTTTCCCGATTTATCAAAAATAATAGACGTTGTATTGTTAAAATGATGTATGGTAAAAATGTAAGATTTATAATAACCAATTATTTCACCAAAAGTTTTCTTTACATTCCATGGTAATTTGTGTAAAAGAAAATCGCCATCAACAACAAACATACAACCAATCAAATCATATGAACGAAAAGTCGTAGTTTTCAGTATGTCATACAATTCCGATTTTTTAGACTCTCGCATGATACCCTTGTTATCAAATAAAACCATCGGGAAGGGAGCGAGTTCATAGAGAAGAGTCATATCTGCAATAGTTTAAAAGTTATTATAATTATAAAAGCGGAGGAGCGGATGAAAAAGACAGGTATCAAGGTATCACAATATTGAAAGTTTGAAAAAAATTTAAAAAATTTTTAATTGTTTATAACATTTTTTTTTAAATAGACAATTAAAAAAGAATACAAAAAATATTTTTCAAAATCTTGAAGAACAATAGAATTTATGATTTAAAAAAACCGGTTCGTTGATTTTAATATTTAGTCACAAAAAAACATTGTTAATCAACAAACGCTGTTTTTAGCAATAGAGAAATTTTTTAAGGATCCAAGTAGTTGTTTACAGCTGATTCTCGGCCTCCCCCCACCACTATGACGTATTAATTGCTTTTTTTATTGGTTGTTGTTTGGTGAAGTTTTTTTTTGTTGTGCAGTGAAGTCAAGGCGTTGTGACCTTGAAGTGTCTGGTGCATGGATCGTTCAGATTTTTTTTTTCATATGAGATTTTGTGTGTTTATGTGTGTGTGTGTGTGTAGGAGAATGCACGGTACAGGGTTTCATCATGTGCTTGTTTGTCTATGTACAAACATACGTCTGCATACTTCGAAGATCCTCCAAGTAATAAATGCTCCATCGGTGTTAGGGCACCAAGTTAGTAGTGGAGTGACGTCACAGCAATAACCGTTCAACGGCTAGAGAGCGACATGTTCACTCCACGACGTGTGGCAGAGTAATGCGTATTCATCGGTCTGCCCTCACCTCTCCCGAAGCGATGAAGGTTCGCTCTAGCCCCGCTATCGATGGTGACACAACGGCAGCCGAGGACCGTTTGCCTAGCGTCTACCCTCTCCGAGACCGCAACGACCACTGCTTAGTGCTTGCTCGTATATCGACATCTGTTATCGCATTCAGTTGGGAGGTAATCTTGGCGCATGTAGTTGAGAAGTGGGGTTGGCTATGACGTCTTGACGGGTCCTATCAGAGTGTATTTAAAAAACGTACGAGTGTTGGCTATGTCAGTTTACATCAAGTGAGTTAGTGAGAACTATTATATAAAATGTATTCCTGTGACTGTGGTAAATCTTTCACTCGTAGTGATAATCTTCGTCGGCATCAGCTCCAGAGTTGCCAAGGAGGGCCTGCAGTGAAACGGGTGAGAGTGGATAATGCAACACCTATGTATACGTGCAATTGTTGTAATGTGACAATTCCTATGACCCAAGTGAATTCTCACCGAAGAACCATGAGTCATAAAAATAATGCATGTGTTCAATTGTCTGACGGTGTTCAAATTATAACGAATGCATTCAATTGCCGCATTGCTACATACAGGGTGGAGAGTTCGATTGTAACCAGTGACTACATGTCATTTTTCAATAAGATTAGGCAGAAGGTCATTGAATTACTGGAATCAGCCATCAGGATCCATAAAAGCATCAAGGTGAATATGGAAGTTTTTGGGAATTATATTCTTCAGACTGATGATTCGAGGGACACGAAGTCATTTAATTCCCAAAATAAAATAGTGGACCAATCTTCAGATTTGAATGCTGTTTTTGATGGATTCCGTGATGTAATTGTGGCTCAAACGACTGAGTTCCAGGATCGTGACTCAGGTATTTATTTTTTAAAAATTTCAATAAGATTGAATAGTAATATTTTTTTTTTTATAATTCAGGTTGGACTTGTGAAAAAATATTGTTTCTCGAGGTCAACATTAATAAATACAGTCCACTGGAAGGACGTTCATATGTGAAGCTGCCTCAATGTATTCAATGGAAGAAAGCTGTTGTGAATGTTCGTAATGAAGATCAATATTGTTTTGCTTGGGCTATAACATCAGCATTATATCCTGCAGATAGTCGAGTGTCCGAACTTACGTCATATCCACATTTTTCCACTGTTTTAGATGTCACAGGTATGGATTTTCCGGTTAAAGTTAATAATAAGAGTATCGAAATATTCGAAGATAGGAATGATATTTCAATTAATGTTTACGGTTTAGAGAGTACATTTGAGAAGGGTAAAATGAAGTATGAAGTGATTGGTCCATTGCGATACTCACAGAGAAGACTCCGGAGACATGTCAATTTGTTGTTTATAACTGATGACTCCGGTAATGGTCACTATTGTTGGATCAAAGATCTTTCAAGATTAGTTTCTAATCAACTATCAGCTCATAGACAGAAAAAATATTTTTGTGACGGATGTTTGATATATTTTTCTGATGAGAGATTGCTTTTACGTCATAATATGTATGATTGTAATCACATTAGTACCACAACACCAACTACTAATTTAAAGATCAATAAATATGGTAGAATGGTTGCGGAAAATAAACTAATGTTTGAAAACTTTGAGAGGCAAATGAGGGTGCCATTTGTAGTGTATGCTGATTTTGAATCAGTGCTTAAACCGATTCATGTGAATGAGCCAAATCCTGGAAGTTCATACACGATTAAAACATTCAAACATGCCCCATATTCATTTGCTTATTTGATAAAGTGTTCATATAATGATGATTTGACAAAATTTGTTACATATAGGGGTGTAGATGCAGCTCAGAAATTTGTGAGTAGCATTGAAGATGATTTGAAAGAGATACATGAAAATCATCTCAGAAACCCTAAACCAATGGATACACAAACTGTCGAAGAAGAAGAACAGTTTGTTGCAGCCAGAACTTGTGGTATATGTAATAAAGCATTTACTGATGGTGACGTCAAAGTAAGAGATCATTGTCATGTCACAGGAAAGAAAAGATCACATGCCGCTCACTCGAAATGTAATTTAAATTTCAAAATACCAAACTTCATACCTATCATTTTTCATAATTTGAATGGTTATGATTGTCATTTATTCATAAAAGAATTGTATAGGAATAAAGAGAAAGTTGATGTTATCCCGCAAACTAAAGAGAAATATATATCTTTCACGAAGCATCTCTTTACACACAGCTATACCGATAAAGATGGTGTGGTTAGGAAGAATTATCTCAAAATGAGATTTATCGATAGTTATAAATTTATGACTAATTCGTTGGAGAAGTTGGGTGCAAACTTGACCTCCGATCAATGTTTGGAGATGCACAAACATTTCCCACAAATTGAGAAATTCAATTTGATGAGACAGAAAGGTGTATTTCCATATAGTTTTGTTGATGACATTGACAAATTGAATTATCCATTACTTCCGACAAAAAATCAGTTTTATGACACACTCAATTGTGAACATATATCGGAAACTGATTATGATAGGGCTAGAAAAGTTTGGAATTTATTCGAGTGTCAGAATTTGGGGGAATACTCTGATTTGTATTTGAAGTCGGATGTATTGCTACTATGTGATATTTTTGAAAACTTCCGCACCACAAGTTTAGAGATATATAACTTAGATCCGGCACAATATTACACTGCACCTGGATTATCATGGGATGCCATGTTGAAGTTCACTAATGTTGAATTGGAATTACTAACTGACATTGATATGATTCACTTTTTTCAAAAAGGTATACGAGGTGGAATTAGTCAATGTAGCGAGAGGAAACATATAGCAAATAATAGATTTTTACCCAATTATAATCCCAACGAACCTTCCACATTCATTACATATTTAGATGCAACAAATCTATACGGTCACAGTATGTCACAACCTCTACCAACAAGTGAATTTACATGGTTGACACCAAATGAAATTCTTAATCTCGATGTGATGGATGTGAGTACTGATAGTCCGTATGGGTATGTATTTGAAGTGGACATTCATTATCCACAAGAGTTGCATGATAAACATTCTGACCTTCCATTTTTAGTCGAAAAAATAATACCACCTCGTACACAATCGAAAATTCCCAAATTAATTCCAAATTTGAATGATAAAAGAAAATATATTGTTCATTATAGGAATCTACAGCAAGCTGTCAAAAATGGATTGATTGTAATGAATACACATAGAGTATTGAAATTCAAACAATCATGCTGGATGAAACCCTATATAGATCTTAATACTGAAATGCGTAATAGGTCTAACAACAAATCTGTTAAAGATTTCTATAAACTAATGAATAATGCGGTGTATGGAAAGACAATGGAGAATGTAGATAATCGAATTGATGTTAGACTCGTTACACATTGGGAAAATATAAAGAAAAATATAGGTGCCAGCACTCTCATAGCCAAACCAAATTTCAAAAATTGTTCAATTTTCACTGATAATTTCGTTGCCATTCAATTGGGTAGAGTGAAGGTTCATTACGATAAACCATTATATTTGGGATTTTCCATATTAGAATTATCTAAAACAGTCATGTATGACTTTTTCTATGGATGCATCAAACAACACTTTGATGAAAATGTCTCTTTACTTTACACAGATACCGACTCGCTCATTCTTAAAGTAAACACAGAAAATTTTTATGAATTCATAAAAACTAACATAAGTAGATTTGATACATCCAATTACAGTATAGTTAACCAATTCAATATTCCAGTAACAAGTTCAGTCTTGGGTAACTTCAAAGATGAATTTCCAAATGATCCAATCATGAGTTTTTATGGTACAGGTGCTAAAGCATATTATGTGAAATCTGTTGATGGTGAATTTAAGAAAGCCAAAGGGGTTAAACGATCTGTAATAAAGAATGAATTGACATGCGAAGATTATCAAAAAATCGTCGAACAAGGTGGTATGATATTCAGAAAGATGAATTCATTTAGAAGCGTGTTACATGATATGTATACTGAATTAAAAAATAAAGTTGCATTATCATATCACGATGATAAATGATTTATCATTCCGAATACTACCCACACTCTTCCTTGGGGTCATAATGATATTGAATTTTATGAAAACGATCCAAATGAGAACATTCGTTGGATAAGTAATATTATTCAACAATCACAATCTCAGGAGACTCCATTGGATCAATTGATTAATTTATTATCTGCCGAGATCAATGATTGAAATATCATTCAATATCTTCAAAACCGGAAAATTCAATATTGATATTTATGTAGCCATTTATAATTAATAATATATGATAGAAGTAATGTGATATTAATGTATTATGTATGTATGTATATGTATTACTGTAATGAATATAAAATGATTAAAATTTTATTTGTATTATTTCTATTTCCCTAATCAATTACTGCAATATATAGTATAATGTAAATGACAGAAATATCAGTTTGAAGAGAATCATCGTAGAGTGCACAATGTCTAAAACAATCGATAAGTTTGGTAGAAAAAGAAAATGGGGTGGTAATGTCATTCGAGGTCCTCCTGGGAATGGTTTTAAATTAACAAAAGATGGTCATTATGACATGCAAAGGAAAATATTGAAAAATACAAGTGAACCAATTGACAAGAGTGATTGTGTAACTGTATCATATCTTGAAGGGGAAATTAATGGAGCAAAGGAAGTTATACTTCTAGCCCTACAAGCTGCAATACAATCCACAATAGGCAATATTGCTCGGGACGCCCGGCAAGCATTTGACGATAAAATTGCAGAGGCTCGGATAACTTTCACTCGTAAATTTGACAAACTTACAAGTGATGTAGACATAAAAATGTCTGACATAACAGCGTCTACAAATAAAAAATTTGATGCTATGTCAAACATAACAGGGACTACAATGAAAAAGTATGATGTACTGGAACAGAGAGTTGAAGTATTGGAGAAAAACCATAAAGAAGTTTTGGAGAGAAACTATAAAGTCAGGCCATCATCATCAGGTGGACTGGGATATCCAGGACTGAACATTAATCCAAATCATAGAATAATACAACCAAAACCAAAACCAACTGATGATGTATTAATGGAACCAACATGGTGAATGTATTCCCTCGTTAGGTTAGGTTAATAGCTACGTTAGGTTAGCTGCATACTTACGTTAGGTTAGGTGTTAGGTTAGTATTCCCTCGTTAGGTTAGGTTAATAGTTACTGTAGGTTAGGTTAGGTTAGGTTAGGTTAGGTTAGGTGTTCGGTTGCATAGCGGTAGGTTAGCGTACTAGGTTAGGTTACGTTAATACATACGATAGGTTAGGTGTTCGGTTGCATAGCGGTAGGTTAGCGTACTAGGTTAGGTTACGTTAATACGTTAATACGTTAGGTTAGGTGTTCGGTTGCATATTATGTTACGAACGCGCGCGCGAAGAGGGCGTAGATGTCTCTCCAGATGTCCCGCCTACCTGGGGCCGGAGGCCCCACCCACCTGGGCGGAGCCCAGGCAGTGGGCGTGGCCCGTTAGGGCCACGCCCCCCCCCCCCCCGTCGCCACCAACTTTTCGGATACCCCGCCCCTTTCCGAAGCCCCGCCCCTCCCCTCCCCGAAGCCCCGCCCCCCCGACTCCCAACATTTGCGCATGCACACCCCTACCCTCATCGCGCATGTGCGCTCCCACCATTTTCCCACCGCTCACGCATCGAAGTCGATACCCTCCGGAGAGCACTCCACAACATTCAGTTCGAGAAGTCATCTCATCGAGAGCAGTCCACTCCACAACAAGGCAGTACGTTCCAACGACCAACTTGATATTTGAGTAAGTAAATTAGGAATGTTATTTTTTATATCAACTAACTTTGTATTATTTCTTCTTTTTCAGAATGGCAACCAATACACAGGAGGTGAATAATGCTGTGGCGTCTATTCTGCCGGTGTCCGCTGACCAGGAGGAGGCAGCATCTTCGAGAGCGGTGACGGTTGACCAGCCAACCACTTCGCGTTCGCGAGTTAGGTGCAGATCTTCTAGCCCTGACTTATTCGAGGAGGAGGAGGAAGTCAGGGCTGTGAAGAAGGTTTGCCAACGACCTGCAGCAAAGGTTGGTCCTATTTCAAAGTACCGAGCTACTTGCAATAGGACTAATCCTTATGCAGGTAGTTTTTCGACCTCTCGTAAGAGGGCCTCCACACCAGCAGCAGCACCAGCAGCAGTGGAAATTCCGAGGAGTCCTTCTCCGGAGTTGGTGATATTGTCGCCGTTGGTGACGCGACTACCACCGCTGCCAGCGACACCGGCGGATCCTGAGGTGTTGGTGCCACAGCCTATCGGAGAGGTTAGTGAAAAGATGAGTGTTTTTCTGCAGAGATGCAAGAAAGCAGAACGAGCTGCCCGATCTAGCGAGGCCGCGTTGGTTACCATGAAGCGACAAATGGCTGAAATGGATAACCGACGGAGGGAAATCCAAAAGGAAATGGCCGAAATAGATCGGAATTATGCATCTCTGCAGGAAAGGTGTAAAGCAGAGACCTCTTCGATAAAGCTGTACAAAAAAATAGTGACAGTTATGGACACTTATTTTGTAGATGAAGTGTAAATGTAAGATTAGTTTTAGGTTAGTTAGGAGTATTTAATTATGGTAGTTTTAAGTTTATATTTGTTAAGTTTATATTGAATAAAGGAAAAGGAAGTGAAATAAAGGGTGTACACTGTTTTTTGGTTTGGTACACATTGAACAATGCGATGGTTGGAGCATTTTTCTTCACTTCCTCTTATTATTATTATTTTTTTTATTTCAATTCCAAGTTCTTCTAGACAAATACCTCACATCAATTTTTGTGTCCTCTAATCACTTGTAAATAATTTCATGTGAAGAAAATTTAAAAAATAAAAAATAGACATGTTTCATAGTGAAATCGACAAGTATATTTCATTTGTATTTTATCCATTCAAGTATCTCTTTCATTGAATATGTCTTATGTCACTTTGCAATTTACCCCTACTCATTGAATATGTCTTATGTCACACTACAATTTACCCCTACTCAATGTTCCACTCCTCTCCCACTCCCTCTCGAAAGTATAAAAGTAGAAATCATCTGATGAAACATTCAGTTGATCAGCTAGCATCGAGATGGAACCCGATTCAACCTCCGAACCCTATAGCTGCCCGGATCAGGGGTACAACTTCAATTACTGGGATAACAGCCAGGTACAGGTAGTCTCTTCCACCACGGAACCCCACAGTCCGCCATACGAATACCGGGATCACGACATCAGGATGCAAGTTCAACATGTCACTGGCAGTGACGAAGGACACTTGGATGACTCGGAATATCCAGATCCTGACGGATGGTGGGACCCTGCTTATGATGACATTGTCCCAATGAGTAGCGACGACGACGATGATGACGACGACGACTCTGGTGATGATGCTGATGACGAGCTTGACGTTAGACGTCCTCCACCATCCCCTATCCTCATCGAGGATAGTCCTCCGCCATCCCCAATCCTAATCGATGATGATGTCCTCAATTCCGATGATGACATATAATCATCTACTCGTCCATCATTTCCTTTCCTTTCCTTCCACGGAGTACACACTTTTTGGTTGGTGTACACGAGGCACTGCGAGGCTGGGGCAGTGTCTTCCTCCCTTCCTCTCCCTCTTATTAGTTTTTTTTCCATAATAATCACTAGAATTTCTCCTAATAATCGCTCAGAGTTTCATTCTTGATGTTTTCGAATCTCAAACACTGTTCTACATTTCACCCCCTCCATTTCATTTCTTCCAATATAAATATAGCAACAATCCCAGTTCTATATCATTCTTCCACAATGTCGAGTACAGGACCCATCCAAGTACATGAAATAGATTCAACGTCTGATCATTTGAGTACAACCTTCGCTCAATTTCTGCAGCGAATCTATGATCTTCCTGATGATTTCGCAGAACGAGTGGAACAAGGTATTCAGGACGACATAGATGCTGTTGACGATAATAATGCGGATGATGTGATTAGTATATCATCTGATTCAGCTGATTATGACGACGACGACATCATGAGTATATCATCTGATTCAGATGACTACTATGAGGATGATATCATTAGTATATCATCTGATTCAGATGACGATACCATAATTATTGTTTCTGATGATGAGGAGCGTTAGTCCATATCATTGCATGGATTAATAAAAAAATAACAGCCCTTTTCAGGGCTACAATTAAAGACTGAAACAATAAAAAAAATAGCTCTTTTCAGAGCTACCATTATACTTTCAAACAGAAACAGATTCATACCATTGTTAACATTATGTTAACATTATAATCTCAAACGAAATATATGTATGTGAAAGTATTCATCATTATATGCATATGAATGATTGACAAATGCCAACTTCAACTTTCATTTAAAGTAGTACTCATCATATGCATAGATATTCAATGACTATCAAATTCCAAATTTCGACTTTTCAGTCAAAGTAGTAATTTATTTGTCATATAATGTATAGATATTCAAAGACTAACAAATTTCCAACTTAGACTTTTATTAGTCAAAGTATTCATTTGTCACATAATCTATGAATACTAATACAACTAACTACTGTTTGTGTGAATAATGTAGCCCTGAAAAGGGCTGTTGTTTTTTTTTGACCAGTAGGTCCACGGTTATTGTGCCACAGGTTGGACATTATTACATATAATACATGTAGATACTCGGGTGAAGTTTGTTAGTGGCCTCTCGCAAGCTTCACACCAATTCTGTCCCATTTCCATAATTGAGACAGTGTTGTGGGTGTTGACATGGGCATACCACCCTCCATTATTGTTTCTATGCGAATAAAACCGAAAGCAGCACCAACATAGTTTTTTGTTCTCTCCATCTATTGTGCTGATCAATACGTATGCATCCAATGCACAATACAAATCCAAGGGATCTTCCAGTGTCTCACTGACATTGAGTGTTCGCATACCGATCCTCATAGCACCATCACCTTCAGTTGTGTCAGCTTCTATCCCTTCATCATCTCCTTCTTCATCCATGACCCTCTCAAACTCCATCACGTCATCATCTTCGTCGCTTTGGTTGGCCTCGTTTTCAACTTCGTCTATCTCATCTTCATCGACTCCAACATCTTCTGCTTCAACTATTACTTCCTCTAGCGGAACATTGACATCCTCATCATCTGATTCGTCTATCCAATTGTTTTCATCAACAGCAGCTATTCTATTTAATGCAGCATTTATTTTTGCAGAATTCATCTTGTTGTTGTTTGCTCACAGTTGTAGAGAGTGAATGAATGAACTCTAGGTTTGCAAGTCAACTTATATAGGAGGTGATGCGACTCCCACTTGACTCGTTTAGAGTGGAATAGTAGGAGAAGTTATCCCACTATACTTCCACATGATGTTGATTTGTATAAATAGAGATCGTAGGTATAGGAGAGAGCATTCAGAGTTTCTGTAAGTCATCTCTTAATATTTCTAATCGAATTAGTAAAATGCCGTTTCCAAAAGAGTGGAATGAAAAACCAAAAGTGTGTGTCTACCCAATGATGATTGCAGGGGCTATTGTGTGCTACTTTTGTCAAATAAGTAGACCTAAGGATTCAATCAATCCATGTACTGGTATGTGTAGTGATTGCGTGTTGCGGATTCAACTATCGCCTCCTTCTCATCCACCGAAGCGAACAAAATCGGATTATCGTCAACAACAGTTACAGTGTCTGAAGTGTTCCGAACCTATAATATTTAACAATATAGGTATCTGTAGAAATATTTGTGGTACCTGTGCTGCCGTTCCAACTCCACTGCAACGTTGTTTGCGTTGTGATACATATTCCATGAATTGTTGGAATCATGTATGCAATGCATGTAGAAGTACTTGGGATCTGTGTGAGAAGGTTGGTCAACTCTACCCCAATAGGAGAATCCATTTTTTTCAATGTTGGTGTTTGACGCACGAGCAACAACTATTGAGGAATAGAGTCAAAGAACGTTCCACATCCACAGAGACATATTAACATTTTTCATTTTTTATTATCGTTATTGTCCTCTATTATTAATAAATATATATATTTTGAATTTATTTGTATTATTTTCTAACATTTAAAAATACATGCATGCAACACAAAGTTTTCCTCTTAAATGACAAAGATTGTTACATGCGTGAATAGTTTAGTGAGAGAGCGCATGTGCCAGTTGATGAAAGAGCGCATGCGCTAGTTTATTTTCTTCTATAAATGGTGAGGTCTCAGTAACATCATCACCTTTCCTATCCACATTCTATTGCTATCACATATCATTCCTCAGACCTTAATAATCATGAGCTCTATGCCGCTATTGATTGCTGAAGATGGTTCACCACTTGTTGATATCGATCAGACTGATTTTGAAAATATTCCAGTATTACATTTATCGAGTCAAGATTCGATAAATGATTTTGATATTAACGACTTCGTTAACTTTGCAGATGTGCCAGAACCAAATGAGCAAATTATTATTGAAAATCCGATCGTTTCGCAATTATCATCACTCAAACACTCTTCATCTACCCTTCCTCTTGGTGTTGATAAGAAATCTAGAACAATCAAGAGGAAGGTTACTAAGGCATCTTCATCGATTGTCACTGACTTTAAAGAAAAGAAAGAATCCAAAAGTGTTGTGCGACAGAAAAAACCCGCAACGAAAAGTGACAGATCGAAGAGGAAGCCAAAAGGTACTCCTAAAGAAATGAAGAGTGATTTGAAAGCTGAACCGCTATCTTCTTTCAGCCCCCTCCATCGGTTTGGGGAAATGAAAAGGAAAGCAAAATGCCGTCTTGTAAAGGCACAGATGACTATTGCTGAACTTGAAAAGAGTGAGCGAGCTATTAATGCTAATAATGAAACTCTTGAAGCATTAGATGCCAAGATTGCATTAGCGAAGGTTGAATTGGCTAGAATGTCTAAAGATGCTGATGAACTCCGTTCAAAAATTGGTAAAGATAAGCAATTCCATCAACGTTCGAGAATGCAAGCTCAGGCTGAGCTTGAGGAGTCGACTAAGCTTTATGAGACAGCATTATCAGTGAGAGATAATTGGCAAAAAGAGTTGGATACTGCATTTCAAAGTGACGGCGATTAGTTTTGGGAATGATAATGTGTTTTCAAATATCGTGAGTTGAAAAATATAAGCGGGAATGGAGTATACAATTAATTTGGTTTGGTATACACAGAACATTGCGAATGGCTGGGGCAATGTTTACCGCTGCAATATTTTTCAGTTCACATACTTATAATTGAAATGAAAACAATAATGAACTTTAATATTACTTTATTCATAAAAGTCACTATTATATACATTTAAACCATATTTGATTCATCAATCCAAGAATTTTGTTCGCTAGGAAGGCCTAACCACTTTACATATACTTTATTTTTTCTTCTCTTCAACACCTTCTCAATCAGATATACGTCAGGATTCTCGGTTCGTAATAACTCTTCTTCGTAAAAACATCCTCTAATCGGCTGTTCATTCATATCTTCAAGATTATAAGTCGTTGGGATGGTTTTATTAATTTTAACAATCTTGAATAGCTCCGTGGTAAAATTCGCAGTGTAAGACTTTTCAAAAATATGTTTGTATTTACTTATACGTACAATATCATTTAATTGGAATTTGGGTTTACTTTGTCTTCCTCCAATTCCATTGATACCCTTGAATTTTAATTTTGTTGTTGAATCAACATTGATGGGTGCCATACCTATTGTACGATGAACTTTATTATTATATCTACTAGTTATAATTGGAAGAATATCAAGCCATTTGTGGTGACCTCTCATCGAAAATTCCTTGTAGAGCCATGCCTTTATTGTACGAATCACTCTTTCTGCTATAGCTGCCTTCTTTATGCTAAATGTTGAATAATGATTGATATTATATTCTCGCATGAGAGATGAGAAGCTTTTATTGAAAAATTCTTTCCCTTGATCGCTTTGTATGTGTTTGGGGGAGTATTTGGCTTCTTTCAGTACATGTTTCATTGCATTAGTTACTGTACTACCTGTTTTATCTTTAACTGCTACAGTCCACAGATATTTGGAGTAACAATCTATCACTACAAGTATATATCGGTATCCTTCATTACTTTTTGCATAAGGTTGCAGTTCAGCTAAATCTATTTGCCATAGATCTGCAAAACCTTTGATGGTGGTTATTCTTCTACGAAAATTACGTCTTGCAGGTTTATGTAATTCATTAACAACTTGTCGTTTGACATCACTTATTTCATTAGTCATTCTATTTCAATATGATTAAAGAGAAAAGGTGATAATGTTACTGCATTGAATGATGATGTGACAGTGATCATTACATGTGAATATGTTAATATATTATACCTTCTTCACGTAATTCTTCAATTATTGAAATTATTTCATTATCATGTCCGGTATGTCCGGCTGACTTTGAAGCTACCAATAGTCGTAGGCGAGCAACTAACTCTTTCGGTGAATTCCAGTACACATAATTCACAGGTTTAGAATTATATATTTTCTCCATTTTCACTCGTTTGAGTGCTCCACCAATTTTACTTCTACTTCTTATTGGATATTGTCGTGAGTCTAATAGAGGTTTGATAACTTCACGAAATTTTTTAGAATTTGTATTTTTAAAACCATTCTTCAGATGATATTGTTTATATGGAGCATTCGTTATTTTCAATATTTTGGAATATACTTGACGAGTTTCTTCATTATCAACATCTTGTGGATTCTTCAAAAAAATCATATCATACAATTCTGGACTACCTGCGCATTCATATTTTTTCACTTTATTAGCATCCCAAAATGAAATGTTTCCATCTTTGAAATTTACCACTAGACTTCCCATTTTCAGCTTTTGTGTAATTGGATCCATACGTACGCCAAATGTTCCATCATATGCTGGATTTCTAGATTTTATATTATTCAAATGTTTCATCAAAACATCTTCACCACTTTCATTCATAACAGGTGAGATGTCAGGATCCGAGGAATCGATGTGGGACGATGATGGTGTTTCGAATAGAGTTGTTCTCATATCGTCTTGAAGTGTGCTCGTGTCACTATTCACAGATGATACACTACCAAAAGATTGTTTTCTTCCTATTGGAGTACTCATGGGATAATTTGAAGTAGATTGAACAGTTCCATGATTTGGTGATAACACTGGTGATTTAGAAGTAGCGTTTGATGATAAAACATTCAATGGTTTCATTATGGGCTCGTACAATCTTTCAAGTGTCGTACGATTTTCAATATTATCATTCTTGATAGAGTTGAATTTCTGCCTGACAGCTTCTGTTGTCTCTACTAGTTGACGTTTCAAATTTATTTCATTGTTTTTATTTTCAGGATCTTTTTTTGTATTCATAATGCCCTTTTTTTTGAATTAAAGCTTAATTCGTTGGTGAAGTGACCACTACAATATTCAGTGATCGAATAAGTTCCAAAAACAAGATCATGGGTATATAAAACTATCGAATCCTTTGCGATATCTACCTTCATCTATTTTTCTATCCTTATCAATGACTAGAAATCCATATTGGTCCTCCCAGCATTTAACACACATCAATTGGAATTGTTTGAATGTTACATCGGGTGAAACATGATCTGAATAAATGTGATGTAAATTCGTCTCATCTTGTTTGAACATTATAATGAAATTGGTATTGTCACGCACTAACTGTTTGGGTACCCGTGAATATGTCTGTGCTAGATAAAAACAATCAACATCCTTATGACGTCCCATACAGAAATATGATCTAATAATATCTTGCTTTTCACATATCACATCATCGAAAATGAAAACAGAATTAGGCTTAGCGTCGGAGGGTTCCACTATTTCTGCATTATTGCTGAATGTATAAAAACCTAATCCTTTTATAGGTTCCAAAACACTTCGCAAGTACTGATATTTAGGTTGATTGAGTGATTTCGAATAGAGATACACATTTCTAAATCTCAGTCCTTGTGGATGTGTTAATAGTGATATCATTGCATTCGTCTTTCCACAATTTGAAGGTCCTATAATGAGTCCTCGAACTGATGATGGAAGTAGTAGACCATGTCTGAATACCCTTTGTCCATTCAATCCACAACCAAATTTCTCATCTAGATTATCTACAGCAAACTTTTCTTTCTGTTTTACAATGCGCATCGTGCCGTGGTTGGAGACTATATAAATGTTATTAGCTTATTCATTTCAATGTGTACCATCAAACGATACGGACGTATTGAAAGTGATCGTAAAATTAAAAGAGGTTGTGGTTTTGTTAATGATTTAATAAACAAACTTCCTTTCGAATTACATCTACCGGAGGTTATCAATACTGTGGACCGGGTACAAAATTGAAACAACGTTTAGCTCGTAACGACCCTGGAATCAATAAATTAGATATTGAATGCAAAAAACACGATATTCAATATTCTAAGCATCCATCCGATCTTGCAGCAAGACATTTAGCCGACAAAGAACTTGAATACAGCGCTTGGGATAGGGTTAAATCGAAGGACGCGAGTATTGGGGAAAGAGCAGCTGCATTACTTGTCACCAACATTATGAAAGCGAAAAGACATATGGGCATGGGTTGTAGTACCAATAAGAAAAAATGTAAGAGGAAACAAACGAAGAAAAATAAAATTAAAAAAGTTGCATTTGGTGCTGGGATAGTCCATAAAGTGCGAAATGTATTGAAGAAAGCTGGTGGGAATCAATTTGTGACGAATAATAGCAAAAAAGCTATCACTGTGGCATTGCAGGCGGCACGTAAATACCTTAAAGCTGCCGGTGGAAAGAAGAAAATCCGCACACCACGCATAATTCCTGTTCCCAAGATCGGTGGACTTTTACCATTGATACCAATTTTTGCTGGACTATCCGCACTAGGAAGTTTGGCGGGAGCCGCTGCTGGTATTACCAAGGCCGTGAATTCGGCAAAAGCCAGCAGAGCGGCTTTAATGGAAGCCAATCGTCACAATAAAACCATGGAGGCTGTAGCATTAGGCAAACGCGGAAGTGGAATATATCTCAAACCATACCGTAAAGGTTTAGGACTATATTTAAAACCATACAAAGCCACAAACAAAACAAAAAACTAATTGAACCCCTACCTCAGAGGCCTCTTACTGATCTCGATCTCAGTTATTATGCACAAAAAATGAAAATTCCACATTTTCGTGGTGTTTTTATGCGTGATAGATTACCATCTTCAGGTCCAAAACAAAACGAGACAGCTATTGTTAATTTAGATGGAATAAGTGGACCAGGAACACATTGGGTGGCATATAAAAAATGTGGGAAAGAAGTCACATATTTCGATAGTTTTGGAGATCTACCCCCACCATTGGAATTGACTCGATTCTTTCGAAAATGTTCGAATGTAAAAATCAAATATAACTATGATCGACAACAGAAATTTAATACAGTTCTCTGTGGTCACTTGTGCTTGCAGTTTCTCTCTAAATAATTTTCCAAATAAAAATGGATTCAACACCAAAACTGGATCGGGAGGCTATCAAGGGAATGGGGTTTTCACTTAGAATGTTTTCAAAATATGGTACCTTGAAAAAAATGGATAAAGTGATGCTTGCAAATATGCCTAAGGAAGTGATACTTGCATGTGTTGCACATGAGATTGCATATGTTTGGGAAAAGTTGCCTAAGCATCTGCAAGATGACATCGATATAATGAAACATAGATATTGTTATGAGCACCACCACCACGATCAAAATTCAGAATCGGATGTTAATGACGGTCCTATACCTCGGAAATCTATGTGTTGTATTTGTAATATAGAGGATGTGAATATTGGTATCAATAAAAATGATACTTATTACAATACAACACCTTCCAAAAAGTGTAAATTGTCTCAAATGTGCTGTTGCTGTGTACAATAATAAATTGAAATGTGTTTCAAAATATTCATCAGTCATGTCACGAAAGTTCGAGCTACAAGCTGTCGGGACAAGTGTCTTGAGTGCGGATTTTTTTCCACCAATTGAATTGGATAGGAACAGTCGTTATGGATTAGGACTTTTGGGATTCTATGGGTGCAATACAATCAATAATATAACTGAAGCTAATAACTTAGTTAGTTTTAGAATCAGTAATGACAACTCATCGATACCCCAAAAGTTGACAATTGAAATTCCATGTGGTGCTTATGAAATAGAAGAGATCAATGCCGTCATACAGAAACATATCATGTTCAGATTGTTTCATGATAAAAAACCAAATGATGTCGTTGCAGATGATATTTTCTATCTACACGCCAATAATAATACATTCAAATGTGAAATGCGATCCAAATATGAAATTGATCTGACACATCCAAATTCAATAGCAGAAATGATGGGGTTCGCTCATGAAATATTTCCACCAAATCAGATACATGAATCATCATTACCAATAAACATTACAACTGTGAGACTTATCCGCTTAGATTGCAATATAATATCTGGTTCATATATAAATGGTGAAGAATCCCACATTCTTTTCTCATTCGATATTGATGTTGAACCTGGCTACAATCTCACTAAAGAACCACACAGTATTATATATATGCCTGTCAGTCCAGAAGGTCGTCAATTGATTCACAACATTACAGTGCGTATTTTGGATGAAAAAAATAACCTTATCGATTTTGGAAGTGAAGAAGAGATTTTCATTATTTTGGAATTGAAGAAAATCGAATAACTGTTGTTATGGGTTTCATTTATAATAGACAAAATCGCATTGAACAATCCCAAACGAGTTGCACTATCAAAAAGAAAGGTGTGCATAAAAAGAAGCTCATTCCACAAGTGTATGCTAAACAGTTAGCACATAACGCTCTGTCTGTGAGTGATCTTAAATTTTTGAAATCGATTGGATTGAAAGTGAGAAAATAACAATGGTGCTCGAAACAAACAATGAAAAGTTGAATATATTCAATGAACCAGTGCTCGATCATTCTCTCATAAGTTTACATGAGCACACATATAAGCCCTATGGATCACCGCTATTCAGGAATTCGGATGAAATCAGAATTGCAATCAATAATCAAGATGTTATACTAGATATTGCCGAGAGCTTCATTTACATAGAAGGTAAATTCACCCCCAAAGATTTAGCGAAAACATGCTATCTCTCGAATAATGCAATTGCATTTCTCTTTGACGAAATTCGTTATGAAATGGGTGGTGAACAAGTGGCTGTTGTTAGAAAACCTGGGATAACATCTACAATGAAAACCATGATATCATTTGGACAATCTCATGCTAACACATTATTGACATCTGGTTGGGGACTTTCACAATTGAAGCAAGATATCTTGGATACAAACAGTCATGTTTTTAGTGGAAAACTACCACTGAAATATTTGATGGGTTTTGCTGAAGATTACAACAAAAGTATCTTGAATGCCAAACAGGAATTGATTTTGATTATCGCTCGATCATTCAAAAACTCATATATAGGTGAGGTTGATGCTGATTTGGAAATAAATAAAATCGAATGGAAAATAAGGCATATTGTACCAGATGATAAACACAAGCTCAAACTTTTGAGTAGAATAAACAAAAGCGGTCTGAATGCCAAAATCAAGTTGGCGTATCGTATGTGGGACCTCTATGAACTACCATCATTACGTGGGACTTCTTCAGACATATGGGCCATCAAAACAACTAACGCATTGGAAACTCCTCGTTTTGTCATCATCGCATTCCAAAGTACTACCACATCTGAAGATAGAACACAAGATATTACAAAATTCACAACTGCTGATATCAATAGTATTCGAGTATACTTGAATTCTGAAGTTTATCCATATGAGCGTTGGAATTTGAATTTCGATAAAAAACTTGATGCTCCTGCTTATTATGCTTTTGAGAGTTTCCAGCGAAGTTATTATGATAAAGATATGAGTGAACCTCTGATGGACATTGGACAATTTAGAGAGAATCCACTATTCGTCATCGATTGTTCCCATCAACCGAATGCAACAAAATCATCAACTATTGATATAAAGATTGAGTTTGAGACGAGGAAGACCAAGTTTCCAGACAACACTAAAGTATATGCATTAATTTTGCATGATACAGTTTTAACATACAATGCATTGGATGGTTCAGTTCATAGCAGATATTGACACTTTTTTTTCACTCTATCATGTACTGTTTTATGATCTTTTTTTTTTATTTGTAACTGACTTATATCATGTATTGTATTTTATATCATATTTATTGTTTTGTAATCATTTTCTATTGTATTTCATCAGATTTAAATAAATAAAACATGAAAATAATACAAAGTTTTTTATTTGACATTATTTAGGATTTACAGGAACATACAGACTATCTAAAATAACTTCTTCCTCATAATCATCATTTTCGCGACCATCTTCAATTTCCTCTCGATTTTCATCATTCAATTCAAAGTGATGAATAATCCATTCTGGCAAGTATGGTTGGAGGCTATACAGGAATCTTCTTAGGTTCAGTTCAATCATAACCTCACAAAGTTGCCACAATTCCAATTCATTATCCAAAAATTTGTTGCAAACTTCTGCACCACTCCAATAGTTCTCAGCATCACGAAGGCATAATTCGATTTGTTTTTCATCATAGCATACACTCATATCATAAACGCTTGCATGTTCGGCTCCATCACCCAACACCTTCAATTTAGACGACAAATGTTGAACCGATGATTTGAGATCTACAATATCGACCCAATCTTGACTTGCGTACTGCATCCACATCTTTAAATGGTGGAACTGAAATCGAATAAAAAAAACAATAAGCAACCTCCAATTTTTCAGTGATATAATACTCACATTCCCATTTTACTTGTAGTTACAAAGTGAGTGTATTCAACTAAGTTAGTAATGTTTATATTTCCATATAATTATCATCTAATATATGAATATTAATAAAACAATAAGAAATTCATTATAATTACTATTATTATTCAATCATATTGAATTTGACTAGAGTTATCGTTTTCACACCAAAAAAACTTTGTAAGCTATGACCTAAAGAAATTCACTATGAATTATTACTATTATTCAATCATATTGAATTTGACTAGAGATCGCGTTTTCATGCCAGCAAAACTTTGTTGGCTCTGTCCTAAATACATCATCGTATATTTACCACCTGATGAGTTGATACAAGATATATCGTCATCACTGAATTGCAACGAAATACGTTTTGGTAGCCATGTTTTAAATAATTTATCATTGCTCACATCTTGCAAAGTTAATAAAATTGATTTACCAAATCGTGTAGAATAAGTTGACATATTTTTAATTATGTACACTTCATCAATTGGCAATGATGATAAGGCCTTTTGCTCTAGTATTTCAACCTCCTGTACAATCAAATTATTAATTTTATTCAAGTCTACTTTTGAAACGGACATGATGAAAATATATATGAAAATATAAACAATTTCCAACAGACAAATACACTCACCGTCTTCCTTCTATTACGAACTGAATAACACTCTACCAATTGCTAACTGCTGCAGATATATTCGTCTACTGATTTCATAGTGTGCCAGGCATTTCTTTTATATTAAACAGTGTGAGTCACCCCCACCATGAAACCGTGAAAGATTCACCTTGCTAGTTGCTATCCACTAGAGATGCCTGACGTCACAGCCAAGCCCATCTCCCAACTTGATGCGATAACAGTTGCCGGTACGAGCAAGCAGTGGTCGTTGCGGTCTCGGAGAGGGTAGACGCTAGGCAAACGGTCCTCGGCTGCCGTTGTGTCACCATCGATAGCGGGGCTAGAGCGAACCTTCATCGCTTCGGGAGAGGTGAGGGCAGACCGATGAATACGCATTACTCTGCCACACGTCGTGAAGTGAACATGTCGCTCTCTAGCCGTTGAACGGTTATTGCTGTGACGTCACTCCACTACTAACTTGGTGCCCTAACACCGATGGAGCATTTATTACTTGGAGGATCTTCGAAGTATGCAGACGTATGTTTGTACATAGACAAACAAGCACATGATGAAACCCTGTACCGTGCATTCTCCTACACACACACACACACACATAAACACACAAAATCTCATATGAAAAAAAAATCTGAACGATCCATGCACCAGACACTTCAAGGTCACAACGCCTTGACTTCACTGCACAACAAAAAAAAACTTCACCAAACAACAACCAATAAAAAAAGCAATTAATACGTCATAGTGGTGGGGGGAGGCCGAGAATCAGCTGTAAACAACTACTGATCCATTTTTTTCCTAAAAATCATTATTTTTTTTGGATTGCTTACAAACAATGTATTCGTTTATAATAAATTTATCAACAATAGCAGTGAAAAATAAAAAAAAATATCAAGTAGTTTTTAACCATGAGATATTGAAACAATGAAAATGAAAAAAAATTATGTATTTTTTTAATTTTTAATTTTCAATTGTAGAAAATAACAATTTTTTTGGCAACGGTAATCTATTTTTTAGCTTATCAAGAATAACTTCACCAAAAGAAAAAATTCAGGGTTTTAGTTTAATAATTATAAGGGTTTTTATATTAACTTTCAGTTCAAAAAAAGTTATTGATTAACAAATGCATAATTATTGTTAAAATTGAGATAAAAATTTTTTGACTGCGTATTATTGTTTATTGATGTTTCTCAACATTACATGAATTTTTTCACTCCTTAATATTTGCACTTAATATGTTTAAATAATTTTTTTGTTTTTATGTCAGAGTGACGGAATGCGCGGAACCCAGACTACCCGTTTTTGGCTCTATTTTCAGGGCTCTGTAAAAATTATAAATAATTGAGGTACAGTTTCGGGAGTCGGGACTTTTTCAACGAAAGTTTGTTGATCTTTTCAGATCTTTTCTCAAATTTCTAAAATTTTGAAAGTTTTTCGAGATATTCAAGAAAACTAAAGTCCCATTTTTTTTCACTTAATTTTTTATAACTTTTGTAATTTTTTTCAGTGCCTTTTCGGACCTTTCAATGAATTTTTTGTTGAAATTGCCGCTAACATAATAAAGTCAATTCCTGCAACGGCGGACACGGAACTCTTAAACTATCGTAATTTCCCTACCCCAAACAGTTCATTCTTTCTATCTCCGGTCACAGAACATGAAGTCCTAACTACCATAAATAGTCTAAACAACTCAGGTTGCTTGGATTCTTACGAACTGAACAGCTTCGTCATCAAGGAAGTAGCTGATATAATTGTAAAGCATATCACCTTCCTCATAAATCTGATTTTCTTGTCCGGTATCTACCCGGATGCTTTCAAAATATCAAAAGTCTTACCTCTTCATAAAAAAGGGAACCTTTCGGATACGAATAATTATCGACCAATAACTATCATCTCTATCTTCAGTAAAATAATCGAGACTCTCCTGAAACAGCGTCTATACAACTATTTTGAACAAAACAGGTTTTTTACCCACTCACAATTCGGATTCAGAAGAGAGAGATCAACATCGCAAGCTGTTCTCAAGGTGGTGAGTGATGTGGTCGAGGGCCTTGAGGAGGGTAAGATAACCGCCATCACACTCTGCGACCTATCTAAGGCGTTTGATTGCATCTCTCACTCTATTCTTCTGGATAAGCTGCAGTTCTATGGAATAAGAGGTGTAGCTTTATCGCTCATTGCCTCATATTTAACAAATCGTTTACAAGCTGTCACATATAACAGCTGTACATCTAATTATAAACCTATCAAACATGGAGTGCCCCAGGGCTCAGTCCTCGGCCCTCTATTGTTCATCATTTACATCAATGATCTACCTAATTTTTTACATCCCTATAAGTCAGTTTTATTTGCTGACGATACTACGCTCATCTTTTCAGGTGACACCTTGCCGGATTTGCAACAGTCTGTAAAAATTTCACTCTCAAGTGCTGAAACGTGGTTTTCATTAAATAAACTAAAACTGAATAATGAAAAAGCAAAGAATCTCACCTTTTGTTTGTCTAGTACTATGTCGAGTGATAACAGTGTGAAATTGTTAGGCATAAACATAGATAGTAAATTATCTTGGCAAAATCATACGGATGACCTACGAGGTAAATTGGCCAGCTCAATTTTTTTGCTTCGTCAACTGAAGCCAATTACAAGTTTTCCAACACTCAAAAATGTATATTTTTCATTATTTCACTCTGTCATTACTTATGGGATTGTACTCTGGGGGAACGCCTCTAGTGCTGTAGATATTTTCCGACTTCAAAAAAAAGCAATCAGGATACTTGCCAATGTGAGTTTTCGTGATCAATGCCAGCCCCTTTTTGCCCAATTACGCATATTGCCTTTGCCTTCATTATTCATTTTCTCGGTTCTGCTCGAGATCCACAAAAATCGAATGTGTCTGCGCAAACAATCCGATATTCACAATCATTATACCAGAGCTGCAGGCAATATTCGTACTGATCGTTTTCGCTTAACCAAATCACAGAAAAACTCTCTAAATTATAATCTTTACAACCTGTTACCGCAGGAATACAAAATCCTATCAAACAATAAATTCAAGAAGAGCTTAAAAGAATTTTTACTAACTAATTGTTTTTATTCTGTCAGTGATTTCATGGAGCATTTTCGACATCGCTAGTGTATTTCTATGGAATGCACTCGCCACTGCGACACTTTACAATAGCTAGTAGTAGTGTACTATATTTTAAAATTTTATTTTATCTTATTTTGTTTCTCTATGTGTTGTACTCTTTTTAGATATTATTTGGACTTACTACAAACATTATGTAATGTAAGGTAGTCAATAAACTTCCATTCATTCATTCATTCTTCCCTCAAACTTTATAGGTAAAAATACGAATCTAATGACACCTTGGTCGTAATTTTTGGACCCGTCTGTAAAATTTCACAAACAAAAAGTACATGTATACCAGACTAAAAATTCTACCTATGGACTCATTCTGACCATAGTTGTAAGATGAAAGGGTACTTTGAAGACTTCTGTATTTCTTGTTCTCTTTGGATTCACATTTAAACTCATAAACTCTACAAGTTCCGTATGAATTCTTTATCTTCATGACGGAAAAAAAATTCAAAGGCAGTATGATCAGAAATGAAATACGTAAATACCACACTAGAAAGAGAACTGACATTCGATTACTTAAACCAGAAATAACTAAAAGTAAATAATTTTTCAAATATCTATTAATAAAATTTTACAAGTGATTTGAGAAATGAAGCGCTGAATATGAATTGATTCAAAACTCAAATCAACAACTTTTTTGTTGCAGAAAGTTTCTACTCTTTCGATGAATGATTTGGTTTCTTTTCATATTCAATTAGACAAGTAATACTCATCTTAAGAAGTCTTGAGAATATCGTGTTAGCCGTTGTCATGTCATTCTATTTTATTTAATTTTTAGTATAATTTTGTTGTCTACTGAGTAATTTCATATCAATACCTATTCAAATATTAGTTTTTGGGCAGCACCAGTGAAAAATTATTTGTACATGGACACAATTTGTCAGGAAAACATGTTTTCTTAAACAGAAATATTCTTTGTTCATTTTGAATATGGTTCCATTATGCATAACCATGCTGCGTGGAGCGAATTCTTTGACCCGAGTCACAAATTTCGACACAAAAATCGAAGATGATCATGTTCACGTATTATTCGTGACCTCTTCGTATTATCGAGCACGGGCACAATTGTAATAAGTATGAAAGCAACTCGTGACCCATATTTGGTGAATAAGCGTGTCCTAGCGTCCAACAACATGCAGATTTTGCGGAAGTACAGAGCCCGCATCGTGTTAAACCGGTAGATGATGACTAAACTAAAGAGATTGCTCATGAGGAGCATCTCGGTCATCATCGGATATCACGAATGACTGAAAGGTTCACTCATTTGAGGTCTACGAAAATGTCCGAAAACTTTCCTCACGAATGCAAAGTGAGACTAGGTGATGCGGATGGAACTAATGGAAGAATTGGATTTACCTACAGAACGTCCGTTCAACTGACAGTTCTTCGCGAGCGCTCAAAAGAGATCATCTCGCTGGTGATGTGCTAAATGCATGCGGTGTTGATTCGAAACATAATGTTGTAATGTGGTCGATTTTGATTTTTTAATTTTAGACTTTTTTTATTGTTAGTAAGAAAATGGATCCCTTTTCCAGATACAGAAGGAATTTCTTTCCGAAAAGGTAAGGGGTTTAGGAAAAATTTAAAATGCGTTAAGTGATATTATTTATATTATTGACGTTATCTAATTTTTTGTAGCATTACAGGCCTATATATAATTTTTTAATCGATTTTTAAATTCCATTTATTTTCTGCCCCAAATATTCTCACAGTTTTAGTGTTTTTACAGGATTTGTCATGAAAAATTTAACAAATTCGCTCGATTATAAAAGTGCGCCTAAACTCTTGATGCATTGTTAAATGTCATTGAAATTATATGGTTGTGGTGCTAAAATAGTTGATGTGACATAATGTGTAGGTATAGTTCAAGTAAACGATATTGTGAAACCTACATGCCAAACTTTCTTCGGAAGCCTCTGATAATTCCTCTTCCATATTCTCTGTTTTACTATCACTGTCGTCATTTAAATCAATAATGAATTTATGTCCACTATTAATATGAGAGTATCCAATCTCCATATAGTCTTTTCAACTAAAATTACTTTTTTAATCCTTTTCTGCCAGTCTTCTTCGGTAATATTAGATACTTTTTCAACTAGTGCTATTACCTTCTTATCAAATTATTTTTAAGCCCAATGCTTTGTTTCAATTTTCCCCAAATCAACTCGATGGGATTGAAAACATAAAAATAGGGGGGAAGTCTCAGTATGGTATGTCCATACTTTTCAGCAATACTCTCAAGGGCATACACTTTTTGAAATGTTTTTGTTTGTAAAACTTCAAGTAGTTGGTTTTTGGTATACCTAGTTATCTTCAAAATACAGATTGTTATTCATTGAAAAACTTTGTATTTCATCTTTCCTCGAATTTTTAATCGGTACTTTGATGAGCTGTCGCGAATGATAGAAAGCGTTGTCAAGAACTATTACACTATTCGCATCCAAATTTGGGATCAATGTGTTTTCAAACCATTCCTCAAAAATATTAGCTTCCATGTTCTTATGCAGTCCTCAAGTTTTTTTCTACATAATTTTAAAGAATTCGTAACCCATCCTTTACTTCCTCCGCAATGCACAATGATTAGTCGCGATCCTTTGTTTGCAGGCAAGTTAGGCGTACACATTCTCCAACCATCAGTCCACTCTTTTGTAACTCTGTCGTGAGTTTCATACCAAGTTTCGTCCAAATAGAAAATTTGTCGTTGTTTTTGTCTAATTTAGTTATTTGTCCTAAGTATTTTTTACGCAATTCCACTATTCTTCTGCTTTCTATAACTGCTTGACGTTTCTTTATCCAATTCTGAAGAGTTTTGTCACAGCTCACGTTATGGCCGGAAGTATTCAATTTCTTCCTTATGATTTCAGTTGTAGGATTCTCATTGCTTTTGTAACAAGTGATCTTGAAGATGATCACTTGGTGATCGAAACACGTGTCGAGGTGTTAAAAATAACGATTTGGTGTTTGGAAAAACTCCAGTGATATTCATTACTACACCAAAGGTTCCAAACAGTGCATCATGAAAACAAAACCGAATTCAATAATGTTTGTTGCTCTATTTGAACATTCAAACTACTTCGGAAAAAAATTTAGATGGAATCGAATTTGTTTCAAATGTTTTATTGCCATTTCGCATGTAATTCAAAAGAAGGCTTTGAGAACCAAATGGAAACAATATGAATGCAATAGGTAATTGGATGATTTGTTAATTTCATCATTGTTCAAGTTGACTGATTAAATGAATTAAATGAAGAAATCCAAGGATTTGGCAAACTCACATCGATATAATTGAATGAATTTGATGAAGGTGCATGGTTTTGATGGCCTTGTGATGATGTGTTTATAAATTTTGTAAAATAATGTTTCCAACGAACAAAATAGGTTTTTTTCATAAACAAATAAGAATTTACATATATCAACTAACAATTTGAGGAAATCAGTTAATTGAATTTTTTGAATCTTTTTTTAGATATAGTTGAACGAATTGGAAAAATTAACTTTGTGAATCATAGGTTAACGTACTCATGCACATGGTGTGCAGTTATAAATTCAAAGAAGAACCCCTTCTGGACGACCAAATCTATATAAGAGAACTATCTAAATGATACTTATTGAATGTTGATTCATTTCCTTCTCAATCCATCAATATGGTAAAATCAAAAATATTATTGAATTAGCTTTGAAGTAGGTAGGATATATTATATTATTATTAAAATAGATAAAATATATTATTATTAAAATAACGCATTATGTTAATGAGCTATTTCAATTCCTCAGTTTATCATTTTACTTAATGGAATTGTACAATAATTTGTTGATATATGCCTGAAACTCCGACATTCTAGGTGGAATGAATAAATTTATTCTAATAATCATCGGTTAGTGAACCAATAATTTTTTCTGGGGAAAGGTTGGTTGGGTAATAGAATCAATTTTTCTTTAAAAAAACTATTGTTTTTTGCCGACCTTTCAAATTTAATTAAATTCTTCTTCAGGGCTCGAAAAGTATTTTCTTCGTGTTAAAAACTATTTTAAAAACCATCAGATATAGGTATTAGATACATAAAAAAATAAAAAACATTGCAAGAACCAAATTTTCGAAATAAATCATACGAATAAAACTACTTTCCGAGCTCTGAAGGAGACTTTAATTAAATTTGAAACGTCGACAAGAAAACAATTGTTTTTTAAAGAAAAATTGATCCTGTTACTCAACCAACCTATCGTCCAAATAATTATATTTTTTCTTTTTCTTTCACTGCCCACAACTTATCATATTTATACTTAGTAGGATGATGATAGAAACTCACCAGGTAAACTTACCTGTCATAACTTCTAGATTATTTCTTGGTATATGAAAAATTCTATTCAAACATAAAAATTCCTCTCCGCCAGTAGTTTTTAAAAAATAAATGAAGGTAAATAGCATAGTAAGCAGATTGTTTCGTTCAATACATAAAAACGATGAAAAGTAGAAGGCTAAGGAGTTTTTACAGAGTGTTACGCGATTGATCGCGATTGAAATTGTTTTTTTTTTTAATTTTTCCTGTTTTAAAGTCATCTATTTTTCTTGCACTCTACAGACCTATATATGATTGATTAATGGATTTTATGAAATCCCATTGCCCTAAAAATACGTTTTACTTTCATATAAAAATATTTTTTTCAAATATTGATTGGTTTTTACAGGATTGTTCATGAAAAAATAAATGAAAATGCTCAATTCTCAAGTATGCCTTCACTGTTAACGGAATGCAACAAACCTCTACTGAAGTTTCCATTTATGAGGTTAAATATACCAAGTTCAATTGGAATATTTCCTGAAACCTGATGAAAGCTTGACTTGTTGAGTCAATAGCTGACCAGTCTAAAAAATAATTTGTAATTGATCACAATTTAAAAAATGATTGTCAATGATGGCCATATTAGCAAAAATATATATAATGGAAATCAATTCAATACTAACAATTTAGCATTTTATTCTGCTCATCTCATTGTCATTTGTCATTCTTTATATGCCATACTTGTCTATTTTCTTCTTCAATTTATATATAGTGTGTATTTTATCTACAGGGTGTTTCAAATTCGATCCTCACCATTGGGATCTCGGAAATACTGAGAGATACGAAGATGTTTGAATTGGGACAAAGTTGCGCATTTGCCTTACTAACAATATGCCGTTGAGAAAGTTCTGAACAAATAACAATAATTAACTAAAATGTAAAAAAAAAGTTAATCACAGCAAATGCTCAAAATCCTGGCCTTGTTTATGATAACACAATTGTACCCTTCTTCGAATATTATTTACTGCACGATTAATTTCCCTCCTCCTCAATCTTCCGAACTCTTTAACAATGCTATGTTGAAGGTTCTCAATATTTTGATATTTCCTCTTACCATAAACTCTATTTTTCAGTGTACCTCATAAGAATGTGTCCATAACAATTGAGTCTGGAGACCTTGCTGGACACCTCACCGGCCCATTATTCCCTACCCATTTATCACCAAACCTTTCAGCCAGATAATTAGATACTCGTCTGGTAGTGTGCGGTGAAACCAGATGTTGTTATAGTAATCCGAAGGTAGATCATCCAAACAGTCTTCGAAAATCGACATTAAAAACTGGCGATAGGTTTCTCCATTCGGAATTCCGTCAAATAAATGAGGACCCAAAATTCTATCTTTGTAAATTCCTGCCCACACATTAAAACTAAGTCGCACTTCAGGTCGAATTTCTCGGAACTGCCTGGGCTCCAAATGTGTTCGTTATTTCGGTTGAATATCCCTCAATTCGTAAAAGTGCTCTCATCTGTCCAAATTACATTTTCCAGGAAAACAGGTAAATCAGGTATTCTTATTAGCTAGCCAATTACAAAGTTCTAATCGTCTTTCGGGATCACCCGGATGCAGTTTTCGAGATATGTGTATTTTGTAACATTTTGAGCCGCTTTTTTGAGATGTCTCTAAGCATTGTATGACAAATATTTATTTCGGAGGAAATTTGACGTATAGGTTTCCCCGGGTTAATGTTTATCTGCGAATTATTAATTTTTATTGAAACGGACACGATGTCTAACTTACCTCATACATACCTCATTCATCAAATTTTCTTTAGTTTTCTTGTCTATTCTGTCTCCGTATTTTTCCTCGGATGTATTCAAAACAAAAAGGATCCATTGTAGCGCCCATGATGATGTTGACCGAAAGACGAAATGTCGGATAGCAAATCTGAAAAAACACCATTATGTAGCAGGGAAAAAGTGGCGATGTGGAAGTGCAATTTATTTTTGAATCCTTCGAAAAATGAAGCCAGAAAAAAATAAAAACCATATTCCGAAATTTCTGTTTTTTCTGGATATCTCCGGACATACTCGGAATATCAGAACTTTCTCAACGGCATATTTTTAGTCAGGTAAATGCGCAACTTTGCCCCTATGTAACCATTTTTGTATCTCTCATAGATTCCGAGATCCCAATGGTGAGGATCGAATTTGAAACAGCCTGTATAGACCGTATTTTTGCTGATCCCACTATCGCTACGTACGAAGAAAAATATTTTTCGATAGCGACTATTATTGGCCGTTCCATTTGCAAGAACCTAAAATTGACAAATTTCTTTTGTTGGTCATGCCGGTCCCATTTTGAGTAATATGAAAATAATGAAAGAGAACCTCTTGAAGTGTGTTATGTTTATTATGATTCGATATGAACAAATTTTCATTGCGGCATTTCAGTAATTGTATTCCATCATCAACTCCTTTAAAATACGTTTTTATCCATCTTAGTAGCCACTATCATAATAATACCACCCATATACCTATCTATCACAACACATGTATTACAGACAAATGTTCATTTCATTTAAAACTCGAAGACTTACATTACATGGAAAATTGCCATCCATAAGAATGCTATCATCAGTAAGAAACGACGAGATATCGTGATATGAATATGTTTTTGTATATTTTATAGCTATAAAGAGTCATTTACATCATGATAAGTTCTGTAGATCATAAAATAATGCTATAATGCTGTCTCGATTTCAATAACAAATACCCCTTCCTTTCCTTGGAAGATTCCCTCATCCTTGTTTTTTGTATCAAGATGGAGTAGTAGAAAGCCAAAAACTTTCTTTCCCAAAAATTATTCAATACTAAAAATATAACCCCTTCAATTCAAATACCCCTATATTCAATGTGTCTCAACCAAATGCAAACCTATTCATTTTTTAATAATTCATCAGATTTCCAATCTCCAATTTAAACGTCCACTTTTCAAGTTGCTAGTAAAACAATTCAGATTGCTAAAGAGGTGAATAGAGGAGATACGGTGATGAGCAGCAATTTTCTATATCCGTCTTATTTTTTATTCTTTACGGGATAAAACATGTGAACTGAATCCAGCTGACTGAAATCTGGCTTTGAAAATATTTATACGGATTTAATTTTCACAACAATTTATATTGGTTATGGTTTTTGGGTATTGAAGAAAATAGTACTGATTTTCTTCCTAAAATTATTATATAACCTTTCAAATGTACATTCTTTCAATCAGTCAGAGGAAGTAATTCTTCAAACAAAATGTCATATCATAATTTAATTCAATTAACGAACTAAGAAAAAGAAACAAATGAGGTCATTGACACAAGCAATTTGTAATTCATCTACTTTCTTGGGAGATAAGTAGGTACCTACTGAAATTACATCTAATTGAAAATTGTATAATGTGAAAGGTGAACTCTAGTAAACTTCAGAACTGTTTATACTCTGAACAGTAGACATAAGATCATACTTGGAAGGTGTTATAATCATGAAAACGAGCATCATTAAGTGAGCGTAACTACTTTTGTTCAAACACCGTCCGTACTTATTCTTTCCGCTCCGACTATCTCCTGTTGTAATAAAGTAGGAGTCGACCTGGGCCACTATCAATGTAAAGGTCTAGGTTAATGTCCCGTTAGGAAATCTTTCATCTAGATCAAAAGTAACGAACGTGTTTTACATCCTGAAAATTGTTATTGACAATAATTTGATTTCCGCAAAAAGACTGTATAGAATCAGAGAAAAGTAGATCACTACCTTACCTTCAATAACGATGAATTTGGGGAAGTAGGACCCCTCATACATGAATATGCGAAAAAAGTATTCCCATTTCTATTCGAGAATTGATTTGTTTTGTTCAATGAAATATGTGAGTGAGTTCCTTTTGTTAATATGCTTTTAAATGGGATCCTTAAATTATAAAAAATTATTGCTTTTAGGATATTTTCACAATTTGTCAAGTTCCCATCGAATGCATTGCAAATGGTAATATTTTTCCATATTTCACGCCAAACAAAAAATGTACTGAGGCTAATATTTTCACTTCATATATACAGCCTGTATTTTTAATCAGATTCCACAATTTTTTCAAGACAAAACACAAACACTACAGGAAAATCCTTGAAGCGCCCTAAGAGCGGTGCCTGTACGAAAGTAGCGATTCACATTGAATTTGAATCGTTGGAGATTAAATCCATTTGGAAAAACGTACTGAGGAAGTTTATACCACATAAACGCAGTTCTCCAACTGAAAGAGCTCTTAAACAGTGAAGTTCGAGGTGTACTGAGTTGAATCTTAAAACGATGAACTGCCACAGTCCGTCGCGTATTTCTGATATGTACCGCCCTTGGTGGAATCAAATGTGCCAAGTCACTTGAACACTTCCCGTGAAAGTATATATAAAGGAGAGACAAATCTCGAACCTTTCTTCAATGTTCCAGACTATCAAGGTTGCAAGTTATGTTCGCGTCTCCAATCAGGCAGATAGCTCTTTTCTGGGTGGAATCCAACAGCTTCAGGGTATGATTAGGCGAGGAGCTCCATACGTAAGAACAATAGTCCAAATAAGGTCTGATCCGAGCTTTATAACGCATCAAAAGTTGCTGAGGTGTGTACAGTTTTCTGGTTCGGAATAGTGTTCCAAGCTTTTGAGAAGCAGCCATTGCAATTCCAGAGACATGATTGTACCAAGACATATTGGTGTCCATCTAAACCCTCAACAAACTTATCGAAGCAGAAAGCGAAATTGTCTGTCCTGACATTATTATATCCGGTCCAGAGACATTTATTTTTTTGGAGAAAATCGATGCCTGGGTTTTTGTGGCATTGAATTGAACCTGGTTGGTTTCACTCCAATTCGAAATCACTTTCAGATCGTCATCCAGATATGCAACCTCCTGCTACCTTAAGGTGACTGTGTACATTTCTGGATTGGTTGTGAGGTATATATCCAGAAGACTAGCATATTCTCCATCAAGGTCAGGAATCCTAGTTGGCTCATTTATAATCTGAGTAAGTCCGCTGCTTATTGCAAACGCCTCAGCTTCGCGACCTTGTTCGTCGTTAATATTTGAAAATTTGAGCCATTCGATATTGTGCACATTGAAGTCACCGAATATTGAAATGTCGGATCTGGGATGATTGATTTTCAGAAAGTCAGTGGTGTTTGGAAGTGATGTATTATGTATTAAGTGTATGTATTAAGTATCGCTTGGTGGCTGATAAACGTTTGTTTGTTTTTAGGTTATTTTTAAAGTGTTCAATGCTGCTCGTTTATAACTATGGGAAAATATATTCGGTCTGCGATACATTCGTGCCAGAGAGCCTGACGGAGTACAAGAGCGTACTCTATAGTTTTTACTCTATAGTTTTTCCTAATATAGTGTATTAGGCAAAAGTTTCCTTACAGAAAATACACATTAATAAAAATAGTTGACACTAATGAATGTCAGTTTTTTTACAATGGAGTAAATCGTTCTGGAGGTTTCAACAAATTAGCATTTTCTGGTCTTGGTGGTGAAATACCATCGTTTACAACGTTAGGAAAATTTTCACTGTCTTGACTTTCCAGAACTTGACAATTTCTTTGGATGATTGAGAAATGACTTGTTCTCCATATTCTGTAGTAGTCGGAATAACTTGGAACGATTTTCTTTCAATTTCGATCTCAACTGATTGATACGCCTTTTCCAAGTCGTTTCTCCATCGTCCGTAGACAGTAAATATGTTCTAGATCCGATTTGTTTTTTAATATGGCCTTTTGCCCATCTTTGACAATTTGATCTATAGTCCTTCATCAACACTTTCTCGAAAATTTCAAAAATTGGCCTTAATATTCCTGTGTAATTTTTCTTTTGTTTATCCTGATTTTTATTCAGTGTGTTTTCGACCGAGGGGAGTAATAGATCAAATTTCGATGGCAGTCGTAGGTCCAAAAGTAATTTTGAAGTGCCTCACCCGTAATAGAGTGAGTAGTGTTTCGATACTGGGAAAGAAACCTATTTATTTTCTTACTAGTCAGGGGGCTATGCTTGAAGACGAGCAGTAAACAAAACTATAGAAATGAACTTTAAATGTTCAAGCCCGTCTCGGATATACCTACACAGTAGGTTGAATGTACTGATGCCTATCAGAAAACAACTACTCCACTGGCTAATACCACGAACGGCGTTGGATTATATCCGACAGGCGTCAGTGCAGGAATCTTCACAGAAAATTTCCTGCATATGCAATTGGCAATACGACTGAAAGAGTCGACCTTCAATTTTGAAACGGGCACACTTGCAGACCGGTTTCGGGCTCATTAGCCACTTATCACTGCAAGATAGTGGCCATAATCGACCTGAAGTCAATGAAATTCCACAATTGAAAATTGAAATTCCTCGATGGAGTGACATTTTTTATGTTTGCTCCAACTTGAGACAAAGGGGAGTAGTTGTTTTCTGATGGTTGTCAGGTAATTTGAGACTGGCCTGAAAGAATTGTTGTTTTAGATAATGTTTTCTAAAGTAGAACTTGAGTCAGTGGGGTCTTCTTCATCTATCGAGAATTTAGTTTTCCATAGTCCAATGGTAAAAATATCCCTGATGACTGTTTTCAACTACATTCCGAACTCACAATTCGCTGCCAAAGCTTTTACTTTTGCCGACCATTCTGAAACTGTTTCGTTTTCCATTTTTCTTGCAGTAAAAAAAATCAATCTTTCAGAGAATATTCACTTCACTGGTGCGAAAAAATCAGACAAAGTCTTGGTGTACATACATTTCGCAGTAACACATAAGTTTCCTCGCTTAGTGAACACAAAAGAATTGCTTTCTTTTCATTTTCATCGTCAATTGAATTCGCGATAAAAAATTGTATTTAATGCTCACAAAAAACTGTAAAGCTGGACATTTTGTAATTTCCTTTTTTTAAATTCGGTTTCTCAAATCCTCGTCGCGATACATTCGGGCCCGAGAGCCTTTTTTACCTGACGGAGTACAGGAGCGTACTCAATAGTTTTCTCTAATACAGTACAGTGATCTTCTGTGATATTATTTTAAACCATATGACATCAAAGTTTTGGGGTTCCAGCATTTCCTTTCGTTTACAGGAGAGATATTTCCAAGTCGCCCCGGAACGCCAATTAATTTTTGTTGTTGTTTTTATTTTTATCATTATTAATAAAATATTTTGTAAGTTACGTCTGAATCGGGAGTGGACATCATAGCTGGGATATAGAAAATTGACGTGGTTTGTTAAAGCACTGGCTTTGGTTTCTGAGACTGCAAGAATATGAGGATTATTTGTTCGCAGATGTTGGTGCACTGAGTTTATATTTGAGTTGAGTCCTCTGATGTGGCAGAAATCGATTTTGAACTTGTTAGTGGATCTTTAAGCAACTGCAGTTACCAAGTTATTTATCTGTGGACTGATGTCAGGAAGACCCTGCTGACTGTCAGAAATAGTGGTTTTCGAATTACTTCTGCAGGATGATGCCCTTGAATCAGCCTCCACCCGGAGATCTGATCGAGAAGTTAGTTTAACTCCGGAGTATTTTGTCCGTCGTAAACTGTAAAACCTACAAGGTCGGTTAAATTGGGCAAAAGTTTTATATTTTGGGGAACTACAATATAATTTCTTTTTAGATCGAGAATTGTTGAATTTAGTTTTTTTGCTCTGCCGCCTTCATTTCGAAGTATATAAAAAGAACACTTTCGATACTGTTTTATATCTGTTATAATCTGATATAAACCAATTTGCAATGCGACGTTTCGTTCATTGGATTTCATCTTCAATTTCATTTCTTCGAACATGTATTGTAATATGTCATGTTAAAAAAATATGTTTAGTCCGTTAACCAGCTATCGCTATATATATATATATATATATATATATATATATATATATATATATATATATATATATATATATATATCTATATATATATAGACATATAGACAAAGAAGATTTTATCGAGTGTGTATGATATACAAATCAAAAAATAAACAATTAATGGACATAACACTCCAAAAAGGGGGGGCAAACCGCGGACACGTGTTTCTGGCTATTGGCCTCATCCAGTTAGAAGACCTAGAATTCCCAGGCTACATCTAACATGACCACAAATGTGCGGTTGGCTCCTGTTGTTGACTCTGTGCATATGTGTTGTTTCCTGCTTTCGGCAAACAAGTGTTGCTCATCTTTACACTTGGCTGCACCGCGCTGATGAGGCCAATGGCCAGAAACACGTGTCCGCGATTTGCCCCCCCTTTTTGGAGTGTTATGTCCATTAATTGTTTATTTTTTGATTTGTATATCATACACACTCGATAAAATCTTCTTTGTCTATATTTATATCCTGGACCCGGATGTCACGCAGGTAGCTATAGCTGCCTACGTGGTCATGTTAGATGTAGCCTGGGAATTCTAGGTCTTCTAACTGGAACCACAAATGTGCGGTTGGCTCCTGTTGTTGACTCCGTGCATATGTGTTGTTTCCTGCTTTCGGCAAACAAGTGTTGCCCATCTTTACACTTGGCTGCACCGCGCTGATGAGGCCAATAGCCAGAAACACGTGTCCGCGGTTTGCCCCCCCCTTTTTGGAGTGTTATGTCAATTAATTGTTTATTTTTTGATTTGTATATATATATATATATATATATATATATATATATATAATGTTAGCGATTGGAGAATGTATGGTAAAATGGATTAACACGGTCTCTCAGAAGAAGAAGCTTCCCATTAGAAGCGAAAGCTTGGCAAAGTAAAGCAGAGTTTGATTTTTTTACTGAGACCCTGTTAATCCATTTTACCATATATATATATATATATATATATATATATATATATATATATATATATATATATATATATATATATATAAATATATATAAATATATATATATATATATATATATATATATATATATATATATGATGAGCTGTTTTCTCGGGTTTCGCTCCGTGTTCTGTGTATTTTCTCCCCATAAGGATTATTTTCACAACGTTTCGGCAAAGTCTCATTTGCCATCTTCTGGTGATGTCTGGTTTTTTCAACTAGACTGATTACTTCGAACTCTGTGTCTCAATTTATAGGGATGGATGTTTCCCTTTACCTGCGTTGCTGCCACTACCTGTGTTTGTTCGACTACCTGTTTTGGTCTTATTACCTGAGCTGCCTCTCCTGTCTCTGTTATTGTACCTGTATTGTCATGTACCGAGTTTTGCCTCTGAAGTTGAGCGGTCTGATTGCTTGTGCGAAGTGATAAAACGGATCTCCATGTTGATGGTAATCTTTGCGCATCATCCCTCTTGTTCATATTATTAGGTCGTTTTTCAATTTCGATTGCCTCTCTGATTGTTCGTGAGTAAAAGTTTTCGTTGCTTGCTAGCATTTTTGTGTTGTCGAAATTGATGTTATGTCCTGTTTGAAGTACGTGTTGGAAGAGAGAAGACGTGGTGACTTTTCCCTTCACTGCTAGTTTGTGTTCATCTTTGCGAATGTTGATTCGTCTGTTGGTCTGGCCGATGTAAGTCCTGTCACAATCATGGCATGGTACTTCATACACTCCTTGTGATTCCAGTGGTATCTGATCCTTGGGATTACGAAGCATGGACCTTATTGTTCGTTCTGGTACGAACGAAGTTGATATGTTATGTCGGTGAAGAATTCTGCTGATTTTATCTGTTGTTCCTGCAATATATGGTAGTGTGGTTGTTATGACCGGTGTATCTCGAGTTTTTTGTTGTTTCCGTGTGGTCTTGGCAGCCGCTTTTATACTTCTTTCTGAGTAGTTATTCATTTGTAGCGTTGTTTCGATGGTGTTCAACTCTTGTTGTCTGTGATCGTTGTCTGCCAGCCTCCTCGAACGTGTAATGAGTGTTTTTGCCACCGCGTGAATTTGTTTTGGGTGGTGGTGTGAATTTGCGTTTAGGTACCTGTTCGTGTGTGTTGGCTTTCGATATACCGTGTGACCTAATGTTCCGTCTGGCTTTTTCATAATCAGTACATCGAGAAATGCGAGCTGGTTGCCTTCTTCAACTTCTTTCGTAAATTTAATGCGTGGATGGATTTCATTCAAATGATTAAAAAACCTGGACAGTTCCTGGTGACCATGAGACCAAATCACGAAGATGTCATCGACATACCTCAGCCAGAGTTTAGGTTTCAAGGGTGACGTTGCTATTGCTTCGGTTTCGATTTCTTCCATAAAGAGATTGGCAACAACGGGTGATAGTGGCGAGCCCATTGGTGCCCCTTCAATTTGTCTGTATCGTTGGTCGTTATAGATGAAGTAAGTGTTTTTGATGCAATGTTCCGCCAATGTGATGATATGCTCTTCCGGTTTGTATTTCTTTTTGATTATTTCTAGTGCCTCTCAATAATTCTCCTATCGACGACGAAATCAAAAGACATCTGATTCCAAGAGAGAAATCATCCAAGTGCCCTAAACTTTATGGACTCCCCAAAGTCCACAAGGAAGGGGCACCACTTAGGCCAATCGTGAGCTCGGTAGGTTCGTCAGTGCATCAATTAGCGAAACACGTTGCTCATGTACTTCAACCACATGCGGAAAAGGTCGATTCATATGTGCGCAATGCCGACCACCTCATAGACATATTGAAAACACAAACCGTTAGTCCGGACGACATCCTTGTCAGCTTTGACGTAACCTCGTTATTTACCCAGGTACCCACCGGAGAGGCACTAGAAATAATCAAAAAGAAATACAAACCGGAAGAGCATATCATCACATTGGCGGAACATTGCATCAAAAACACTTACTTCATCTATAACGACCAACGATACAGACAAATTGAAGGGGCACCAATGGGCTCGCCACTATCACCCGTTGTTGCCAATCTCTTTATGGAAGAAATCGAAACCGAAGCAATAGCAACGTCACCCTTGAAACCTAAACTCTGGCTGAGGTATGTCGATGACATCTTCGTGATTTGGTCTCATGGTCACCAGGAACTGTCCAGGTTTTTTAATCATTTGAATGAAATCCATCCACGCATTAAATTTACGAAAGAAGTTGAAGAAGGCAACCAGCTCGCATTTCTCGATGTACTGATTATGAAAAAGCCAGACGGAACATTAGGTCACACGGTATATCGAAAGCCAACACACACGAACAGGTACCTAAACGCAAATTCACACCACCACCCAAAACAAATTCACGCGGTGGCAAAAACACTCATTACACGTTCGAGGAGGCTGGCAGACAACGATCACAGACAACAAGAGTTGAACACCATCGAAACAACGCTACAAATGAATAACTACTCAGAAAGAAGTATAAAAGCGGCTGCCAAGACCACACGGAAACAACAAAAAACTCGAGATACACCGGTCATAACAACCACACTACCATATATTGCAGGAACAACAGATAAAATCAGCAGAATTCTTCACCGACATAACATATCAACTTCGTTCGTACCAGAACGAACAATAAGGTCCATGCTTCGTAATCCCAAGGATCAGATACCACTGGAATCACAAGGAGTGTATGAAGTACCATGCCATGATTGTGACAGGACTTACATCGGCCAGACCAACAGACGAATCAACATTCGCAAAGATGAACACAAACTAGCAGTGAAGGGAAAAGTCACCACGTCTTCTCTCTTCCAACACGTACTTCAAACAGGACATAACATCAATTTCGACAACACAAAAATGCTAGCAAGCAACGAAAACTTTTACTCACGAACAATCAGAGAGGCAATCGAAATTGAAAAACGACCTAATAATATGAACAAGAGGGATGATGCGCAAAGATTACCATCAACATGGAGATCCGTTTTATCACTTCGCACAAGCAATCAGACCGCTCAACTTCAGAGGCAAAACTCGGTACATGACAATACAGGTACAATAACAGAGACAGGAGAGGCAGCTCAGGTAATAAGACCAAAACAGGTAGTCGAACAAACACAGGTAGTGGCAGCAACGCAGGTAAAGGGAAACATCCATCCCTATAAATTGAGACACAGAGTTCGAAGTAATCAGTCTAGTTGAAAAAACCAGACATCACCAGAAGATGGCAAATGAGACTTTACCGAAACGTTGTGAAAATAATCCTTATGGGGAGAAAATACACAGAACACGGAGCGAAACCCGAGAAAACAGCTCATCATACTTTATCCGTGAGAATCTTCGAGTTAACATATATATATATATATATATATATATATATATATATATATATATATATATATATATATACAGTAGAATGGAATAACGGGGTCTCTCAGTCAAAAAATCAAAAACTCTGCTTTACTTTGCCAAGCTTTCGCTTCTAGTGGGAAGCTTCTTCAGGGCCTATAATTTATTGAGTTGTGGGTTTTTTTGCCAATGAATAAAATTACAAATCATACAGTAAAAATGAGTAAAAAACAATTAATTGAACATATAAATCGACGAAAAAAGTTAAACATCAATGGAGTTTTTTGGTTTGACAAATGTCATACCTTCACATAAATGTCATTTTTCAATGGGCATGATGATTTGATAATCTTTGACATGTGCATTAGCACAACATTCTATAGAAACAGGACATAAACCAAATTACTCTAATATCACAGTTTTACATACAGAAAAAAATATTTCCAAACGCCTTTTTCTTGAAATGGTTGAAATTAATAAGTCTTCTAATTGTATGAATGAGAGAACTGACATTGATAATCTCAGCAGTATACAGGGTGTCCCTGGACTTCCTCTTTTCCTCTCGGGAATGTATAGCTGGGGTCAAAATATTACCAGTACTTCATATAACTTTTTTTCCTAAAAGTCCTCGTAACCAAGTTACGGGCCCTCGAAGTTACAAAATGAAAAATGTTTTTCTTTGATAACTTTTCAAGTGAATATTCAAAATCATCCAAATTTTGGTAATTGACTAAACAAATGAATTCCTTCGATGAGCTTTCATGCAGGAGTCAGTTGTTTTGCTACAAAGTCAGGAACGGACTACCCCCGATGGTCCACACCCCAAAACTTTGAAATGACAGATATTTTTCAATATTTTTCAACAAAATAAGGTTACTTGGACAATTTTATGAATAAAAGTACTCGTGTGGAAAGTCGATCGGAGCAACGAGTCTTGATAAAAAATGTAGTTCTACTCGACGACATCAAACCCGCTCGTCCACCATTATTTGAAATGAATAATTATCAAAGCAGAAATAATAATGATAACGTTAATTCAACAACATTTATAACAGGAATAATACAAAGTATGCTAAAATGAAGTCGTAAACAAAAAGTACAGTACCTATATGGAAGTTTAAGTCACAATTGTGATAGCAGATATTTTTTCAAAAGAAATATCAAGTTCTGTAGATTCGTGGTGTTTTTAAGCTAACAAGCTACTCTACTATGAAGTATCGAATTCATTCCATATTTTGTATGTACATAATACGTGTGGAATAATCACGTTTCGTGTTGATCAGTTATCTGAATCTCATGAAACTCAACATTCGAATGTTTCAAATTCTTCTTCACAGCTAAACTGTTGAGGAGTTTCACTGATAATTATAATTTTATGGGAGAAATTCTTTAACACGAATCTAAATTTAGCTGAAAAAACGCACATCGGAAAAATATTTACTATACTAATAAAAAGCAAACGAATGAACTACAAAAACGGCTGCACATGATCAGGTGAAAAATATCCAGGGAATAATTATGTTCCATTTCTTTCACAGATGTTGACAAAAAAACCTTTTAGAAAGTTTTGATAAAAAATGAGAAACTGGAATGCGATTTTGTTTTGTTGAGTGGTGCGTTGTCATATGACTATCATTGTATTGTCAATATTCTATAGGATATTTTGAATTTTTTTGATATGGCCGAACAGTTTACATTCAATGAATATGCAGATATGCATGTATTTTATGGACGAGCATTTTGGAATGCTGCAGAAGCTCGCCGTCTGTATTCCGAGCATTTTCCCAATCGAACGGTACCGTCAAGAGAAACATTCGAGCGTGTCGATCGCAGCTTGAGGGAGACAGGTATGTAATAATTGATAATTAATTTGAGCACGTTGTTTTATTTCGATATTATTGTAGGTACAGTTTTGCCAAAACGAGGTGGTGAGGGCGCTCCTAGGACTGTACGTACCGTTGTATTGGAGGAAAAAATTTTGGAAGCCGTCGCTGATGATCCTTCAATGAGCATCAGAAATCTATCAGAACAGTTCCATACATCCAAGTCCACTATTCATAGAATAATTAGGGAACAACTGCTCCACCCATTTCACATCCAGAAGGTACATGCCATGACACCTCAAGATTTTCCAGCACGACTGGAATATGCCAATTGGTTCATGGATAGGCAAAGAGAGGATATGACTTTTATTAATCGAGTTTTATTCACTGATGAAGCAGGTTTCAGTAGAGATGGAGTTATCAACTCTCATAATCTCCATATATGGGTCGAAGAAAATCCCCATGGGATATTGCAAACCAAACACCAACGGAAATTCAACGTGAATGTTTGTGCTGGTATCATAGGAAACCATCTTATAGGACCATTCGTTCTACAGGACCGATTGAATGGAGAACGTTATTTGGAGTTCATTCAGAACGATTTGAATGGACTTTTGGAACATGTTCCATTGCAAACCCGAAGAGATATGTGGTTTATGCATGATGGCGCTCCTCCTCATTTCAGTTTGATTGTGCGTGACCATCTGAACCATATTTTCCACAATAGATGGATTGGTAGAGATGTGCCATATTCATGGCCATCGCGGTCTCCGGATTTAAATCCATTGGATTTCTTTCTGTGGGGGCATCTAAAAAGCCTTGTTTACGCTACACCTATTCACACAAGAGATGCATTGTTGAATAGAATAACATTACATTGTGAAGCCATACGAAACGACCCTGGAATGCTATTTCAAGTACAGAGAGGGTGTCTTCGCAGACTAAGAAAATGTATAGAGAAAGAAGGTGGTCGTATCGAGCAGATTCTGTAGCGGATTTTTCATTTCTGTTTGCTCTTGAGGCTCTTGAGTTTCGTTAGTTAAACGTGTTTGCATTATAAAAATTCGTTATGAACATTTTACCTATCATTTCCATTTTCCTTAAAAACTAATATTTTCGAATAATGGTAGACATCTCAGGATAAATGTTGTTGAATTAACGTTATCATTATTATTTCTGCTTTGATAATTATTCATTTCAAATAATGGTGGACGAGCGGGTTTAATGTCGTCGAGTGAAACTACATTTTTATCAAGACTCGTTGCTCCGATCGACTTTCCACACGAGTACTTTTATTCATAAAATTGTCGAAGTAACCTTAATTTGTTGAAAAATATTGAGAAATATCTGTCATTTCAAAGTTTTGGGGTGTGGACCATCGGGGGTAGTCCGTTCCTGACTTTGTAGCAAAACAACTGACTCCTGCATGAAAGCTCATCGAAGGAATTCATTTGTTTAGTCAATTACCAAAATTTGGATGATTTTGAATATTCACTTGAAAAGTTGTCAAAGAAAAACATTTTTCATTTTGTAACTTCGAGGGCCCGTTACTTGGTAACGAAGGATTTTAGGAAAAAAAGTTATATGAAGTACTGGTGATATTTTGACCCCATCTATACATTCCTGAGAGGAAAAGAGGAAGTCCAGGGACACCCTGTATAGAGTAACTTGCTGGAACTATACCAAAACTCATATTGATAATAATGCAAATTGTATGAATCAACTTTCTCTTTAGAGTCAAAGATTATTAAATCATCATGCCCATTGAAAAATGACATTTATGTGAAGGTATGACATTTTCTCATCTTTAACTATATATATATATATATATATATATATATATATATATATATATATATATATATATACATACATATATATATATATATATATATATATATATATATATATATATATATATATATATATATATGTATGTATATATACAGAAAAGGATTAAAAAAATAATTTTAGTTGAAAAAGACTATATGGAGATTGGACACTTCCATATCAATGGTGGAAATAAATTCATTATTGATTTAAATGACGACAGTGATAGTGAAACGGAGAATATAGAAAATGAATTCGAAGAAAGTTAGTGAAGTATTTTTGAAACGATCGATTGTATATATATATATATATATATATATATATATATATATATATATATATATATATATATATATATATATATATACATATATATATATATATATATATATATATATATATATATATATATATATATATATATATATATGCGGTTGAGTATTTTGATAATCCATAACATGATCTGAAGAGATAACATGTTCAGCTATTCTACACAGGAACAAAAAACGTTCCTATGGACTAGCTGAACATGTTATCTCTTCAGATCATGTTATGAAAGATACTCAAATTTTACCAGTTGAAAATAATAAAATCAAAAGCCTTTTTCTAGAAATGGTTCACATTCCCGCAGTTGTCGGTTGATTGGTCAAACCACTAATACTGACATAAAAATTTGGCAAATTGACTTGGGTGTCACACCAATAGGTGTTTCCACTTATGTTTCGCTTGCGTTTACGCAGCTATTTTTATCAAGTACTTTCTTGGTTTTTCTCATTTTGTCTTCAATCGAGGACCGCCTGCCCGGTACTGACGATGCTCAGTAGGCTGAAACAGCTGTCTACCGGTGGCTCTTAAATATTAATCAATATGGGAATGATCAAAAAGTACTTGTCTATTTTTTGATTTTCATAGAATTATTTTCCAGCAGCTTGACTGCATTAACCTTTCTAGCTAGTGAATTAACTTGCCCCATCATGATGCTCAATTCATTCCCTGACAATTCAACACAAACCAAATTTTAGTTTTTGTTCGTTCGGAAATGTGATAAAAAATTAATCAAAAACGAAGGGGAAAAATACTTTTCCATTCTCAGTTCAGTCAATGATAATCCTTTAAAACTCAATTTAAATTTCAGTAAGTCTTCCAACTCCCACCAATTGAATTTAAACTAAACTAACTAAATGTATCATTTATTAAAATGATTTCAACTAGTGTTTCTTGTAATTTTTACTTTTATAAATGTGAATAAATATTTATTTCTTACAAATATGAACTTTCATTATCTCAAAAGTATTAATATTAAATGTGAGTAAATTCCTTAATCACTTCCAGGTTCATTCAAGGATCATACATACACAAGTATGACCTTTTTGGAATCTTGACCAGTGAGTTTTTAACTCTCGCTTTATTTCTCAAAGCGATCTCACATTCGGAATCGCGACCGAATGTTAATGGTTTACCAAATAAATCACTCATTGTTTCTGCTGGTTTCGGATTTGAAAACAACCTGAATATGTTCACACAATTTGTATTGATTGTTTCCGGCGATATCGCTTTCCTTTCAGTCAATTACTGTAGAAGTCAATTAACCATACTGTTCTCTTAGTGGAATAGTGTGTAACTTTACAAAAATTGTTTGTAGAAAGTTTTTGAGTGGAAGAAATGCACAGATACCATTCTAATTCATTCAGGAAGATGAAATCGTAATCTACAAACTGGTTAATTACTCGTATCTATGGAAATCAACTCGAGATAATTCATTTGATGTACCATTAAAATTTGTCATGGTCAAGGATAATTATACTTCAATAATTGTGGATATTTGAGAGGAATTTGCGCATTAAGAATAAATTTGGGTCATACGGTTGTGAATATAATTTTGAATAATGATAACAATCACTCTCCTTTCTCCTCAAAACAATATGGGATTGTATAAGGAAAGTCTGCCCATCTGGTTCGCGGTCAGAGCCGAGAAAGTTGTCGTATATTTTTTTTCGCTCTGAGAATTTATATGACTGAATTTAGGTTTGACTGAAAATTGCCCTCTTAGATGTCCAATAGTTATTATTACCAGTTTGGCATCAATTTCATTACGTTATAATATCTAGAAAGTTCGTACTGGAACCTCTGGGGTAGAATGAATCTATTGAAAACACTTTCCCAACACCAGAACAAAAATTACGGTCTCTCGACGCGCGTTTCGTTAACCAACTAAGCGTCCTCAGGAGATAATTATGACTCCTGGTGTTGGCGAAATGTTCTCAATAGACGATATAATGTATATAAAATATTTGAAGGGAATATAAGTCATGTGAGAACAGTGAGTGTCTTATGAGGGTGTTATATATTTCATAGAATTCTTTTATATAAGAATTATACTTGTTCGTCCACTTATATCTCGAATGACAAAGTATCTATCTAGCATTCATTTTTACAAGTCATTTTTACAATTTCCGAAGAAAGTTCTATTTTAACTTCGGTATGGCGCTTCAGAAAACTGCATTGAACAGAAATGAACATGAATAACACTAACAAAAATCCTCGAACAGAAAACGAGCCGTATGTATATATATATATATATATATATATATATATATATATATATATATATATATATATATATATATATATATATATAATATATATATATATATATATATATATATATATATATATATATATATATATTACTAGGGAATAGATCAAACCGGAAAGTATAGTAAAAAAGTAAAAAAAATATTGTAATTGATTTGAAACGTATATCAGAGACAAATATCGTTGCATCCGGTAAATTGTCTATATTGCTAAAAGTTCTTTGGGGTCCTGTGCTAACCCTAGACTATCACTGATGGCTTTCATTGGCCTGAATGTTGATTTCACATTGTGTTTTTCTAAAACTCATTCGATCTGATCGGTAACATTCTTGAAATATGGCTGGAAAGCTTTTCCATTGACATGCCTATTGGGAGTAGCCTTGGCAATCTATTTTCTGGGTAGTATTGTTCGCTCGAAATTATTTAGTTACCCGGAGTAACACTCCAAGTTTCAATTAAACTCCTTTTTTGTCGTGGCTGGTATTTAGACTTCTTATTAGGATACCTGTCCGTGTTTTCCTTTAACCTCTATGACCTAATGTCCCATATTCATGTATGTTCACTAAAGCGATGCGATGGTTCCTTGGGTTCCCTTTCAATTTTGAATTGGATTTTTGGATTGGGAAAGATGAGACACAGCATAAGGCTTATTCTTCCAAGTCTTATATTTTGTTAAGGATATGCAAGAAATGTTTTGATTGCTTTTCACTGTACTGCCATACCACGAACGTGTCATAAACGTAACGTAGCCACAACATGGGCGCTAGCGCTAAAGCATATTCCACGAAAATGTTTTTTACCGCAGAACTTAATGAGTTGTCCATGTGGTTCCACTCGTTTATTCACAGAAAACACTATCCCTCGATGATAGATAATGGGCGAACAGGTCGCTAATAAGCTCAATAGAGTACCTCGAAATTCACTAGTATGTGTGGAGAGTTACTATTCAATACTATATAGGGAGGTGACAGAAACTAAGGAGCACATAAATAGTTTCAACTCAAAGAAAGAGAAAATCGAAATCAATAAAATCTGGCTACCTGCACCTACTTGCTCTTGTATTCGGTCATCCAATTCATCCAATAGAAAACACACCACGTCCACCACCAAGGAAATCATTCAGAGACCCAAACCAATTCTGTAGTATCTGCTTTGAGGATAACCAGAACACTTCTCCCGTTTCCTTATCGCTCCCGATAATGCCTACCGTAGTCGTAGACAAAACGTAGAAATCTGCAGACCATGGGCAACAAGCCCAGAAAGTAGTTTTGATGCAGTTATTTCGGCCTTAAAAGTTGCCAATATTTGATAATTCCAGTGCATCATTTGGTTTAATACCATTATGTTATGCTAAACTTTACTACCATAATCCATTAAATTCAGCAATATGATCGAAAGTTTTCATCTTGGATTGGCTTCTTATTCTCATTAAAGGGTTTACTTGTGCATGTGTGCGTTTTTTGTGCTGGGTTTATTTTTGGTAGAGTTTCCCTGGAGTTTTTCTCCATGCCAGTTATTAGCATATAACCTATTCAAAACACGAGGCTAATGATCTTAGTTGCCAATGATGTATGTCAAATGTTTGACAGTTCATCCGTCAAGTATTTCATTGGTGGTGGACGTGGCGTGTTTTCTATTAGATGAATTGGATAACCGGATACAAGAGCAAGTAGGTGCAGGTAGCCAGATTTTATTGATGTTAGTTCCGTCTTGCTTTCAGTTGAAACTACTTCTGTGCTTCTTAGTTTCTGTCACCTACCTATATAGTATTGGATAGTAACTATGAACACATTCTATTGAATTTCGAGTTGCTCTCCTCGTAAACAATGGTTCCAGTTGAGTACTCTATTCAGCTCATTAGCGAAGTATTCCTGACACACATAGCCGGCCTGTTCGCTCATTATCTATCATCGACGTATTCTCAGTGGGATGGTGTTTTCTATGAACAAACGATTGAAACCACAATGGACAACTCATCAAGTCCTGCGGTTCACTCACTCGAATTGACTGCCGTGTTGGTCGGTGGTTCAAGCCCTAGTCTGAACGATTGATTTTCACTTGCTATCGATCAACCCGTGTTAAATATCACACGTTAAAAGGCAAGACATCCTCAATCCTTAGCCCGCACAAGTTTCAACTTCTGAGGGTTGTCGTTCGTAGGAGTGCGGCAGCTGGTTAACGGAAAAACAAATTTTAAAACAGAGTTTTTTTTAGATCATAGAGTGTATAGGAAAACACGGACAGGTATCTGAATAAGAACTCCAAGTACCAGCCACGACAAAAAAGAGGGGTAATTGAAACTTTAGTTGAGAGAACCCGGTAGTATGAACATATTGCACCTGGTGCATACACAAACATGACTAACTAAATACTTTGAAAATGCTTTCGCAATAGAACCAATAGAAACGCATCCACGCCCACCACCAATGTAATAATTTCGGAGATCCAAACCAAGTATATAGTTTCTGCTTTAAGGAAAACCAAAATACTACGCCGCAGTCTTAGACGAAAAGTCAGACATAAAACCTACAGACCAAGGACAATAAATCTAGAAAATAGATTTGTCGAAGCACCTGATTTTTTGGAAACTGGCTTTTGACGACTTGCTATTTCTAATAGAAAGAATGGCTCATTATTTCTTACAACGCTACAAAATAAACTGAAAAATATTGTAGATACCTGACAAACCAAATCTAAGATAATATTATGAATTTCACATAATCAAGTATTTGAGAAAAATCGAAACAGAACAGCAATTACAAAACAACGCAGCTACTGTAAAGAAAGCAAAAATAGTATAGCGGTCACACAATACAAAACTGACTATAGAAAAAAGAGATGTTATTGCTATAAAAACGAACTCTCTACGGACGGGGGCAACATCGCATAACTGCAAACGCTTTTGCCGATTTTCAACCTGGATTCAAGCATATGTTTTGAAAGTTTTGTTGTTGTCGTTCGTATGGTGGCGACAGCTGATTAACGGAAAAACAGATTTTTTTCTAGATTTCAATGTAATGTGTTTTTGTAGCTCCATATCTCAATAAATGAATAAAGGATGACTTTATTACTTACGATATAATACACTAAAAAAGACATGAGTCAGTTGCTGACGGGGTTGATTAATAAGTGTGTTGATCTTAGAAAGACATTGCCACTAGCTGCATAATGACATTTTTCCTTAAAATTGTTAGGGGATCTGTCCAATCTATATCGATTATTACATTCATTTGCGAGACATAACATACTTGCAAGTGGGGCACCTAAATAGCAGAAATTCTGTATATAAAACATCGTATTCAATCTTGTCCTTCTGGTTGGAACGTGAAATTTAACTAACGATAATAATATATTGATCGATAGAGAATTTTATACTATATACATTGATGCTATATATTTTCTGTGATTTTTATTTTTTTCCCCTTTTCAGTTCATTACTATATGATGTCGCTGAGCGATTGTCGGCAATTTTGCTATTCGAATTTGAAACAGCTCGAAAAATTAACGAGGCATTTGGCAATGATAGTTAACGATAGTTAATGAACGCACTGTTTGACGGTGGTTTATGAAATTTCATTCCGGAGATTTTCGCCTCCGGAGATGAGCCCCGGAGTGGTCGACCTACAGTAGTACAGGACGAGGATTTGAGGACCCTGGTGGAGATTGACCATCACAAACGATGCATGGGATGGCGGAAGAAGTAGACGCCAGCTCCCATTCGGTTTTTTATGGTTCAAAATGTATTGGAAAGGTCAAAAAGCTCGAAAAGTTGACGTCTCACGATTTGAACGATCTACAGAAATTGTCACGTTTCTAGGTCTGTTCGTATTTGCTTTTGCGCAACCAAAACGATCCTTTTTTGGATCGAATCGTCACGTGTGATTAGAAATGGATTCTCTACGACAACAGGAGACGTTCAGGACATTGGTTGGACACCGATGAGCCCACGGACTGTCGGAAGACAGTGTGTGTCGCCTCTGTTTGGAAAATGTTGAAACAGCAGAGCACATACTTTGTGCCTGCCCCGCTGGGGACCGTATCAGGTTTTTAGCGTTCGGCAGAGCCGTACTGTTACCATCTGACCTGAAAGACCACTCACCGTACAAATTAATCGGCTTCGTTAAGAAGCTGGGTTTATTTGGTCGAGTGTGAATAGGTGTGAACCCCAATAAACCCTTGCGGGTTAAGTTGGACCTAACCTAACCTTACCTAACTGAACGAATTGGTGGTTGACTTTACATTATGTTTTGTACGCACCTGGACTGAAGTGTCCTTCAATGTCTGATCTCACAATATGTGATTTTAGAAATACATTTGGCAAGATAATTAAGGAAGGAAAAGAAAGAATATTCTACGAAAAACCTAAGAAGAAATTAGGATAGCAATTCTGAATGCAGTTTAAATGGAGATTTTTCAGTTTCAATATATTTAACTGTACGTAAATTCATTAGGTATTTTTTGGGTATCAACAGCATCAACTGCTTGGTCTTTAGCTTCGTGTTCAGGGCAGCAAAATCATTCCTACTTCAACTGGATATCAATTCTCTTGAGAAAAATATCTGGTCGATGTTGGGATCGAACTCACGACCTTTCCATCGTGAGTCGGGCGCAGTAGCACTGTGCCAATTCACCGCTGTTTATATAATTATTCTCAGACGAAGAATAATGACTATTGAAAAAAATATCTGTTTTAATTTTTCTCTAACTACTCGTGTTTTTTTCTTTGATACATACTCATTTTTTTCAACTAATGAACATTAATTTCAGCTTCTTTTTTATTCCGCCACACTAATATTCTATATCGGCCATTGTGATGATTACCTATATGAAAAAAATCTCACCTCTTTGCTATAATCATAACTCAATAGTTGCAGGCATAGATTGCTATTATAAAACAATCATTATAGTCCGAAAGTTTCCTGATATTACATCGTGAAAAACGGAATATCTGGCCATTTCAAGAAAGCACAACAAAATCAATTAATTATTGTCGGTACTCGCAAGTAGTATTTATGGAGGCATTGAACTCTTTCCGTTTGAAGATTGTCTATCTGGTATTGAGATTAGTGATACACTTCGAGTTCTTCATATCCGTAAAAGCCGAACCAACTTTATTTAATTGAGGAAAGTGGAAGCGGATACACGATTAAAATGAAAATAGGTGTGATAAATGTAATACACATTTTCTTGTAATATATCGGTTAAGATAAGTAAATGAAACTATATAATTTTTCTTAACCTCTCAGCAAAGCATTCTATAAAATGTATTCCGAACGAAATTGAATATTCTAATTGAGTAATTAAAAAATATGAATAGAAGAAGAATAAATAAACTTTCGGGAATATATTCACTGGAATCATCTGGCAACTGTTTACAGCATTTGGAATACACACGACAATCACTCGCAGCATTTTTAAAATATAGAAAAATTTATATGGATTTCTGTTTACTGAGATATGGTGAAATATTATTATGGATCATGAGATCGATTTGATCATTTAACAAGTTACATCCGCACTGCTCATGCTTAGATATGTATTTCCAAGAATTCCAAATAATTGAGTTCCCAACACTTGCTTGAATCGTGTAAAATTTCGTTTAGATTCGGGAACTTGTGGTTTCATTTCAAGGAATGGCTTGAAAATGTTGGATTATTTAACCTAGTCTGAAAGACCTTTCATGTTCAGCATACCGTTTTGTCCCATATAAACACTATTACACTCCGGACATTTGAGCTTGAACTCCAGATTTCCCCATCTTGTCCACTTTATCTTTGGCATGTAGTCTGAGGGGTGGAAATGGGGTGAGAATTTCAAAAAAATCATATCATCAAAAATTGAATTCGACACCTGCAAGATTGAGATATTTTATGTTATTTCTGATGACCGAATCGACGACAAAAACATTACGCCATAGTTTTACAGGCCGTCTGAGGGAGAGAAATGGGGTGAAGAGTTTAAAAAATTCTTGAACTTATTCACAACAGGTGAATAAGTTTCATTTTTCCTATTCCCTGCCTCTAGGTAAATCCTTTAACTACAAGTCTAGCCTTATACTTCATTTTTCCGAAGGCATCTTTTTTAGTACGGAAGATCCATTTGCAATTTAAGGCTTTTCCTGTAGTGGGCATGTCAACCAAGTTCTGAATCCATTGCTTCGCTCCATGAATCTCTATCTGCTCGATTCAGTGCTTCTTCACAAGTCACACGATTACGCAGGATGGTTGAATGAGTTACGAAATCCTGTAAATATGATGGAGATTTATTGGTTTCTTCGGCTACGAGTAAAAATAGAGGAGTCCAAAAGAACTAAAGGAATTTTTGCATGCAAATTAGAGGTAGTATCATCAGTACTGCCTTCAACAGTCGCTTCCGAAACTTCATCAGGTCCTGGAATACTGTGAGGAAATTTCTCTTCTGCTAATTCATTTGACTGGGAGTGGTCATCAACACCTTCTGCTCCTTCAGTATTCGGTATCGAATTAATTCTGGTGGATTCGTCAGGAAACATTGAAAAATATTCATTCTTTGGTGAATGACTTTCTAACAATGAATAACCTCTTTCAGTTTCTAGGAACTTAACGTCTCTCGGCACGAATATTATCTTATTTGTAGGATCATAAAGTCGGTACCCTTTCGACTGTTCACAGTACCGTTTCGGATCAATCAAGTCGGAATTCATAAGTTCCAGAATATGTTTGGACCTCAAATCACTAACAGGAAAGGGTAATCGTTGGCTCTTCCCGATAATGCATGTTTCATAAATTTTACTAGGTTTTTTTCCGGGAAAATCTATCTCGTTAGTTAAACCGCCTTTTAACTTCATCATACTATCATAATTCAAATTAGCCATTCGTCGATGCCAAGTATCAATATCATCACATTGCATTGACAACGTAGAGTCAACAGAAGGAACACTCAATTTAAATATATTATAAAATAAACTTGCAGTAGGTATAAGATGTAGTTTTAAGTTCAAAATCTCAGCTCCTGAACTGTCAAAAATTACTTTATTTCTTTTGTTGACAATTTGGCTCACATATAGTAAATTTATATTGATATCTGGTACATAATAGACATTACTTACTGTCACATATGAATTATTACTGGAAGGTTCAAATCTCCGACTGAAGTCTTTTTAGTATTTTGTAACACTTGTAAGTTCATGCATAAGTGAGCAGAATAACCAGAGTCTAGAAACCACTCATGCACTTGAAAATGAATTGAAAATGCAGCGAATATAGAGCGAGTATCTTTGGTCAGCTTATTTACATTCTTTTCAGTCTGTCTTTGATTACAGTTCTTGGAAATATGTCCGTAATTATTACATTGATAAAAACGAGGTCGTTTTCTTGATTTTTTATCAGAAAAACTGTTTCGATGTACCTTCGATACAGAATAATACGATGCTTTAGCATCACTGACGAAATATCCTGCAACAATTTTGCCTTTATTGAGTCTGCCGGAATGGGAATTGCGGAACTTGCAATACCCATTACCATCGGTTCATAATGACTAGGTAAACCAGCAAGAAGTATCTTTCCTGTCCATTCATAGCTCACCGTGAGACCTACTATAAGTAAGCTTGTGCCGTTGAGACCATTTTATTAACATACTCATCAATAAATCTACACTCTTCTCATTTCGTAGATATTAGAACACGTAATAGTCCAACTCTTCTTGTAAATCCATCGTCTTGAAACGCTTTTGTCAAATTATCCCAAACTTGTTTTGCGGTGGTTGTATTCTGTATATGAACATAATTCAACGGATCAAACGATAAAATCAATTTTGAACGGCACTTGGTGACCTTATCAGGATCATTTTCGGTACCTAAAACACAGTTCCACAGGTCCAAATCTTCTAAATATGCTTGTACGGCGAATTTGCAAATATCAAATTTCTCTCGGCCTTTCAGACGCTCCAACGGCAATATACTCTGTAGAGACGAAGCAATTACTATTTGGAACAAACAGAATAAATATTCGAACGATTACAAAGGAGGCCCATAACCTAATGGAAGGTAGATTTTTGGGACGATTTTTAGATATATAAATAAATTTGCGACAGCTCAAAACTTATATTGGACAATAAATATAACACCTAACATTCAAAGACAACATGACCAATATATAGGGACCTCCAAATATATCTAACAGCTGATGTTACTCCTAATAAAGGGTTGGCACGGTACCACTTAATATTCATACCAGTTCTGGTCAAACCATGCATCTCATTATATGCCTACTAATTACTTCTGTTAGTTTAGAACGTTATTTTTCGGAAAATGCTCATCAAAAAATAATAAGTCGGGGTACCACTGGAAGCAGAATTGAACGCCAGTCAAAATCATGTGCATTTGACCCCCCTTCCCATTTAAAATTATAAGGGTAACATTTACCCCTCCTAAGGGGTTGAACCACGAGGGCTACAAATAGTCTGAAAGTGTCCCCCTTGACAATAAAATTGACCTGCGTTTTCGATTCCTTATATTGTTAGTAAAAAGATTCCATTTGATGAAAAACGTCCCCACCAAAGTTTCATAAACAATATTTTGTTGTCCCGAAGGCGCATTTAGTGCAAGAAATATTATTCTCTCTCAAAACAATAATTTATGCTTAATGGGAAATAGGTAAAATAACATTACATGTATACTTTTTCATATTTGGAGTAATTTAATTACAAAAAAAATATATCTGAACAATAATGTACATTAAGTCATTTTACGATATATCCAGAAGTTTACTTCAGACTAGTATAAGACCTGCAACATTGTCTCTTTTTTAACATCTGGAAAACTTGTTTAATAATCCATAACGACCTGGAATAAAAATTGCTTTTGCTCTTCGTTTTTAGTTAATATTTTGTTATACTCGTCAGTTGGTCGGTCGGTAGCCGGTAGGTTCAACGTAGGTGCCCCAGTTTGAACGAAAGATTTTCACTTGTTATCGTCCAATCTGTGTTAGGAATCACACGTAAAAAAAGTAAGACCTCGTTAATCCTTAGCTCGCACAAGTTTCGACTTCTGAGGGTTTTTGTTCGTAGGGTTGCAACAGCTGGTTGATGGATAAACAGATTTCAAACGGTTACCTTGATACCCTTGATATCCTTATCAGCTCTATAATTAACTACTTCAAGATTGTTGATGATTTTACAGCACTTGCTGTGACTTTTGTTCTTATTCCAAGTTGCTGGATCACTTTCCAAGAATTCTGTAGGAGGGTTCAATTTTTGAAAAAAAAATCAGAAGTAACGGATATAAAGTGATAAATTTCTCTATTTTCTATTTTATTCAATTCCCCTGCTATTACCTGTTTCATGTCCTCTCGATGTGACGCTGGTTTAGAGTCCTTATCATTTCCTTCTTAACATTAATCAAAATATTTTCATCGAAAAAGGATAAAGAAACATTTTCCGGATTTAAATACCACAAATGGTTTTTTGTTTTACTACATCTAGCTTCAGATAGAATTTTGTCAATGTTTTTGTATTTTATCAATTCTTTACAAAACTGGGGGTCGTGAAATGGGGCTTTTTTTGTATAAATATTTACGAGAAACAAGCATTTGTCGGTAATAGCTGATTTCTCTTTTTGTGTCAGTTCAAACGGGGGTGTTGTATTGCTAGAAATGAATTTTCAAAATCGAAAATTTAAGATTTTCGAGGCTGCAAAATTTGCTTAATTCTTGTGACTTGAAAACCGATTTTAAAATTATTTTTATTTGTTTTAGGCCAATATTCTTTAAAACGTTGAATGAAGCAACGTTAGAACCAAATGAAGAGGGCATTTTCACATCAAAACACATCGCAAAACTATTTCGAAAATATGTTGTCGACAAGAAGAATACAAAATGTCTCTTTCTAATTATTGTTGTTGCAGTATTGAATATGCACCATTTAAATGCCCTAGATTAGAGGCTCTCGTGTCACAACATACACCAATAATCTTATTTTCTAAATTCCAATCAATAGAGTTTCATATAGCAAGTCTGTTCACATTCTCCATCCCTGTCAAAGAAAGCAGGAGTTTTCCACCCCATTTTAATTATGCGGCTATTTCTTTTCGCATACGTTGCCTACTTCGTTGAAGAGTTGTTCTACTTATAGACAGAGACAGAATATCATGTCCTAGTGATTCTGCTTGGACATTATAACGTTTGTTTTTTTTTTAAATTAACACGCCTTCATCAGCTTCACCTGTATGTATGTATCAATGTTTGTTTGTTTTTCTGTAACTCTCGAGCTCAGGATCTGTATTTGACAGGATTATCGACATTATTGCTTGATCTATTCGCAGGCAGATGGTGCTGAACGTAACCTCCTTGATATAATTCGAAGTCACTTTACATGTATTTCTTCATTTGAAAAAAATTATTTTATTAACACGCGCGCCTGCTGCCTTATTTGTAACCCTTCTTTGCGCGCCTGCTGCCTTGGGCTTGGGTAGCTGATTTTCAGGCTCCCTCTCCGGAATCGTAAAATATCAATGGTAATTTTTCTAAACAATATACGGCTGATTGATCCCAAAGTTTGCATAAAATAAATACAGTTTAAAAATACTAAAAAACACGCTTTTATAGCATACAAAACTAAAAAAAGAAAAATAAATATAGTTTAAAAAACTAAAAAACACGCTTTTAAAGAATATCGAACTAAAAAGTTGAAAATATTTTTTTCAAATAAGCTTGAAACAATAACGAACGAAAAATACTAGAATTATTGTGAAAAAAGCGTGGGCTCTTTGTGCCATATTTTTTGTAAATCAAACGCCCGTCGCTTTTTTCACAATAATACTGGTGTTTTTCGTTCGTTATTGTTTTAAGCTGATTTAAAAAAATATTTTTAACTTTTTAGTTCGATGTTCTTTAAAAGCGTGTTTTTTAGTTTTTTAAACTATATTTATTTAATTTCACAGAGAAAAACACAAAAAACCTAATTTATCTCTAACAAGGTCTGTTGCATACTAATATAAGTATGAAATTATGGTGTAGGGTGGTGATTAGCTTAGCCGCTGTAAATACACAAAAATTTCCTGTGAAGGATCAGGCATATTTTTATTCTTAGAAGTGACCAATCAAGAAATAAATATTTAAATTACAGGCAACACCGATCTACCCCTCAATAGTTGATGAAATAAGGCTTATGAATATAATATTGTATGTACCTTATATTTTGACCTGCTTGTGACACGTTTTCCTCTTGTCGAATTGAGTTGAATTTTTTGTTATTTTATCTTTCAATATAAAGGAACATTTTCACAGTGGGCCCGGTGAAAAACCTTCAAAAAAGTGAAAGTGAGCACTTTCATATAGTTCTGCTCGTCGAATTTTGCTTCCTGTTTTTTATTTCTCTTCTAGAGCTCTTCTCCTTGAGGCTACATTTGCTAGAAAGTTGATTACCATCAACTATCCTGGTATTCACTTCATTTTGAATAATTTCTCGGTTATGCTGTTAATCAATTCAATTATTATTTATTTATGAAAATAGAAAAATAAATTTCATAAAATTCAGATCAAAAATGTCATGTTCCGCATAACCTTGCTTGAATGACTTGTAACTCTATAATTTGAAAATAGGAAACGAAGAATTTATCTGTTCAAGAGAGTCTTCTACTTGAATCAGCTGGTATTTGGAATTCACAATCTCTTACAGTATTTCAAAATATATTAGGTAAAGCGATTGTCACTAATGATTAATTTCAAATTTGTAAAATATGATTATAGATCGAGATATTTAATTTTGCAAATAAATGAACTTATGGAAATAATTCATTGTTCAATACTGAGCTTAACTGGAAATGATGCAAACTCAAACACAAGTCCAAATCTATCTGGAAAAACTGAGTGTGCTGATTTCACGAATACTATTTTCTCGTGTCATAAACATGATGTCATAATTACTTCGATCTCGAATAATTTCAATTTCATTCAATCAATCGATTTGAGGAAATTCTCAGAAAATTTAAAGGAGCCAACCGTTCCGAATAGAAGTTCAGAAACAATTTCATCACACTCAGTACTATGTCATTTTATATTAAAATAGATTCAATTTTCCAGAAGTAAACGATAATACCCTATTAGAGATTTCCCGAATATAGTTGACGTTCCACGTCAGTATTTCTCTAACAAACTCCTTAAAAAAACATTGAGGAAACGGAAAGACCGCTAATATTATATTCTAATAGGATCAGCATGGTACACTCTGAAAAAATTTGTTTAAAAAAATCTGTTTAAAATCTGTTTTCCCTTAATCAGCTGTCACCCCCATACGAACGACAACTCTTAGAAGTTGAGAAACTTGTGTGAGCTAAGGACTAACGAGGTCTTACCTTTTAACGTGTGATTCCTAACACGGAATAATTCAGAAGGAATAATTCAAAAATACATTCGAAAATGCAGCCCATAGTATGGACATTGTTAAAAGTTAAATGCTCTTAGCGTATTAAAATTTTGTGTTACGAGTTAACTTATCTGGAGCTATCAATGGGTCTTCCTAAATTCAGGAAATGGTGAAATTGGACAACGTTATCACCAAACTTTATAAACTGAACACACTTCATTCCAGCGGAAATGAATTATTCCAGTGATCGAGTAAAAAGGAAATCTGTGTAGTTTAACAATGCACTCATATAGAAATCGCTTGCGCGGAAATACCACCTGAAAAAATACTATGACACAATGAACTAATTTAAGTGAAGTCTCTCTCAATTTATATGTATTTTTTTGTTCTGTTCATCCGTGTTATGTTCGTATAAAACCCAGTGTGCCTTTTTCATTGATCAAACAAATCACAATATGAAATGCACTATAGGCAGCTACAGTTTGATCACTGTATTATTTAGGCGCTATTGTTTTATTTCAACTTCGAATTCGATATCCTTTCTGCATTTGCATTCAATGTAAGTTTTATGTAAATAAAAAATGTAGGTATAAAATTATAGAATGATGAAAGTAATTTATGTATCATTTTTATCATATTGATCACATTAAATTTCATCAATATAAAACAAAATTTATTTTTTGGTTCTCTTGACAAATGGTATATTAATTTGAAAACAAAAATGGATATATTTGCTATAAGTTAACTTATTATATTACATCATTTTGAACATTTTCTTTGCATTTATTTATTCATTCATTTATTTCATGTTATGTACAAAATACATTTATGACAAGTCCAATGGTACCTATACAGTTTTTAGTAAAATACAAAATGAAAGATGAGTGTCAGCTAAGTAGATGTATGTGTAAGAAGATATTGTATGTATAAAATATGTAAAGTCACCTGCGTGACTTCCGGGTCCAGGATATAAATAAAGAGATAAAGATGTTATTGAGTGTGTATGATATGAATAAAAAGGGAAAATTTGTGGACAGAACACTTAAAAAATGAAGGCAAACCGCGGACACGTGTTTCTGGCTATTGGCCTCATTAGCGCGGTGCAGCCTGGACCCGGAAGTCACGCAGGTAGCTATAGCTGCCTACGTGGTGATGTTAGATGATGCCTGGGAATGCTAGGTCTTCTAATTGAAACCACAAATGTGTGGTTAGCTCCTCTTGGTGACACCGTGCATATGTGAAGTTTTTCATTTTTGGAAACCAGTTGTTGTCCATCTTTGCAATTGGCTGCACCGCGCTGATGAGGCCAATAGCCAGAAACACGTTCTGCGGTTTGCCTTCGTTTTTTGAGTGTTCTGTCCACAAATTTTCCCTTTTGATTTATATCATACATACATATATATATATATATATATATATATATATATATATATATATATATATATATATATATATATGTTAACTCGAAGATTCTCACGGATAAAGTATGATGAGCTGTTTTCTCGGGTTTCGCTCCGTGTTCTGTGTATTTTCTCCCCATAAGGATTATTTTCACAACGTTTCGGCAAAGTCTCATTTGCCATCTTCTGGTGATGTCTGGTTTTTTCAACTAGACTAGTCTAGTTGAAAAAACCAGACATCACCAGAAGATGGCAAATGAGACTTTGCCGAAACGTTGTGAAAATAATCCTTATGGGGAGAAAATACACAGAACACGGAGCGAAACCCGAGAAAACAGCTCATCATATATATATATATATATATATATATATATATATATATATATATATATATATATATATATATATATATATATGTATATATATATATATATATATATATATATAAATATATATATATATATATTTATATATATAAATATATATATATATATATATATATATATATACATATTTATTTATATATATAAAGATAAAAGATCTATAAAGATAAAAGCTAAAAAATGGTAACAATGTATTAGATGGAATGTCTAGTAGAAACTGCATGAGGTTAATCTGGAAGAATATCGAACGCTCGTCGGAGAGTAGAAATATATAATTTTAATTTATTTTTGGTAAGAAACT